>NC_062566.1:24796000-26165500 GCF_022837055.1 Prionailurus viverrinus | reverse complement strand
TTCCAGGGCACCTTCTCCCAGCCCCAGGCAGAGCTCTGAAGGGGGCTCCCCCCCCCCCCCCCCCAGCCCAGGGCAGAGCTCTGAAGGGGGACCAAGATTTTGGAGGCGGGGCTTTGGCCCTGGGCTCCTGGCACAAACACGGTGGACAGCGCCACCTGGTGGCCAAGATGCCACACAGTGCCACCTGCCAGTGGTTCCAGAGCAGCCATCTCCCCACATTGGACCACTCCCCACAGGTACATCCTCTGCCATCAAAGATGTCCAGTGCCTCATGTCACAGACAGCCCGAGTCAGGTGAATCCTTCCATGACTCTTGTTGACCCTAGAAGCCAGCATCAAGGCCCTGCTCATCCACTATCTTATATGATCTTGGTCAAGCCATACCCTTTCTGTTCCGCTAGTAACTACTTCCGTGACCAAGGAGAAATTCTGTGACCTGGCTGGGCCTCAGCTTTGACCTCTGCTGAACGAGGGCACCACTGTTCTGCAACGATGTAAAGATCAGGGGCTTGAAAAGCCAAGCTGGGACCTTCACTTGGTGTGGGCCAAAGTAGGGACCCTAACCACTCTCCGCCTGGAGTCTACTCTTAAGGGCCTGAAAGGACATTCTTCAGGAGTTCTGGTCCTGAGCCATAGAAAGAGCCTCCTGTTGACAGTGAATCCAGGGAACAGCAAGGCCACTCACAAGGCTGCCTACTGCACTTATAAGTGTTCAATAAAATTCTCATACCTGTGTTCTATTTTCAGTGCAATAGCCCTTCTCTCTTCCCAACTAGTGAGGCATGTGGCATGGTGCCCATTTTAGAAAAGGAAACGGGCTTGGAGAGGGGAAGCTGTGGGCTGGGCCTCTTTCTTTGGGAGGGGAGGTAGGAGGTGATCCCGGGGGGCTCTCACCTTCAGGCCTGTGTTTGTGGTGAGGATGGGGGGTTGGTCATTGACGGGCAGGATGGTGATGGTGAAGGCCACTGGATGGCTCTGGCGGTCCATCTCTGAGGCATTAGCCACTAGGACAAAGCTATCTGTCAGCGTCTCACTCCCATCGTGCACATAGCGGATCAGCTGCTGTTCCACCTGCGGGCAGGCGCAAGGCTGAAGGTCAGGCCCCAGCAGGCCTGAGACCGGAGAGAGTCTCAGGCCCAGCACCCTTCATGCTCTGCCTTTGGGTGTGGGAGGAGGCTGACTCCCGCAGAGCTCCAGTTTCTGCAGGTGGAAATGGGGACAACCATTTCTCCCAGAGTGAAGGAAATGGGACAGTGGTTTCTATATGCCCAGAGACGAAGGAGTGACATAAGTCATCTGAAGCAGAGGTGCTCCATAAATGTGAACATCCTGCCTCCTCTCTGCGAACACCCCAGACTGGGAGTTGCTGTGGCTTCCCCCACTCTGCCCCGAGAGCGGGACTGTACCCCCAGGGCCTCCCTAATAGCTGTACCTCTTTCCAGGAGAAAGCGCCGAGGGTCCCCTCTTGAGGACCTTCCTCTCTCCGCAGGGCCCCATGCTGGGGTGGCTCTAGCACCTGCAGGTCAAGGCCTGGCAGCGTGGGGAAGTAAGGCCCCATGACACGGAGCAGTGGAGGGGCCAGCGTGCGGCTGCCGCCCTCGGGGACGCTGAAGTTCTGTGTCTCCAGTGGGATGGCAGCAGGCAGCACCTCCAGTTCTACACGGACACCCTCAAGGGGAGCGCCCACGCCTGAGGCCACATCCAGGGAGAAGGCATCGCTCCAGGCCTCGGGGCGGGAGTGCAGGTATAGGACCCTGCCCGCGTCCACTGCCTCCTGGGAGAAGCTCTGCACTGGGTCCAAGCTGGGTGGCTCAGCCACGGAGGCGCCGTGGGACAGCATCACCAGGTAGCCGGCGCGCGGCGGGGTCTTCACTGAGAACACGATGTCCGCCGGTGGCACTGCCTCCTGGGCTGCCTGGTTAACAGAGGGTCAGAGGAGCCATCAGGGGTCACAGAAGGAGGCTGTTGTGGTCCCTAAGCGGCCAGAACAGGCTCAGTCTCCATGTCTCCCTAATTCCCCCAGGTAGTGGCCCAGACACCACTGCTTACTCAGACACGCACTCAGGTTCACACACACGACACCCAGATGTGCAGCTGGTTAGAGGGGCTGCACCTTTCACCACCCCACACCCCCAGTCACGTGATCACACAGCCCCCGAGACCCACACTCCCTGAGCGATGTGCACAATCACACAGCCCCAGATTCAGTGACACAGACATACAATATCACTACACAGGTACATCTCACAAGTAATGCACGTAACACACATGCACACACATACACAGAGGCTGTCCCTGCCCCTGCTATCCCCACTATTCACCACCAGAGGGCGCTCCATCCTTCAGAGAGGCACAGTCTCCACAAACTACGTGTCTCGCGGAGCTTAAAACCCGGGTCCAGCCCCATGGCCACTGGGTGCTCCCTCACCTGATGGTCCAGCAACAAAAGGACACACTTCTCCCAAATTCACATTCCTGCTTCTGTGCCTTTTCCTGGAATACTGTCTGTATTCTAGAATTCAGTTCCCTCTGCCTAGAATACTGTCTCCTCATTCCCTATTAAAACCCCAGACTCTTCAAAGCCCGGCTCAGATGTTGCCTCCTTCATGGCCTTTCTGATGCCAGACATGTTTAGTCAAAGTCACCCCCAAAACCCAGACAGCCAGAACCACAAGGGGCTCAGAAATTGGCAGTGTATCTGAAATTGGCAGTGTACCAGAGAGGGCAAGGACTGGCTTGAGGTCACACAGCAAGTTGGCAGGTCTGCTAGATGGCCTGTGGTTGCTCTGTGAGGTTCTTGGATGGTGAGCAGCTCTCTCCAGATCCTGAGGCCTGGTTTGGGGTCTTGGAAAAGAGCTGAGGATTCAGGAGCCTGGAGGTCAAACGAGTCTGTCTCCAAGGCCTACAGTCCTCTAAGTCTGTACCCATGAAAACCCTCCAGGGAACTTACTATTAGAATACAGACTCTCAGGCTCCACTTCAGAGATTCCATGGGTCGGGGGGGCAGGAATCTGCATGGTTAGCCACAGCATGTACACGTGTACACGTGACATGTGGAGGCCCGCACAACTCACAGGCAGACACACAAACTCTCCCAGAAACTCTCAGGCATACAACATGCACGGGTACAGCCGCACACCCAAGGTGTGGACATACACCCGACCCAGGAGTCACCATGGGCACATCCCCAAACATCCGAGCACACAGGGCATGAAGGCTGGATGGAAGGGCCCCCCTTCTCTGGCCCCCGGTCCTTTACCTCCAGCTGATCCTTTCTGATCTCAGCCGCCTCCCCCTGGAAGACGTAGATCTTCTTGTGCCGGACCAGATGCAGCGGGGCCAGTGGCCCCTCTAGGGCAATGGTCACTTGCAGGGTGGCATCTGTGTGCACAGGCCCTGCCTCCACAGAGAAGGCCAGGGTGTCTCGAGGGCTAAGGCTGCCATTGTGGCTGTAAAGAATGGCCCCGTCCAGCAGGTCCTGCTGGGAGAAGACTGTGGCTGGCTGGCCGGCCCGGAGCAGCTGCCCCCAGTGCGGGCCAGCCGTGACGCGGTAGCGGACCTCATCCCCACTGCGGATGTCTAGGTTGGTGTCCAGGTGGAGCACAGCTGTGTCAATGGTGCCCTGGCCTCCCTGAGGGACCACGAGGCTGGAGCCATTGGCCACATGGAGGTAGGGCTCCGAGGCCTGCACTTCGAGCAACGCGGTGGCCTGGTGCTGCCCGTCCGACACCTGCAGCTGAATCCAGCCGCGGTCGGCCCCCGAGTGCACAAACAGGACTCGCCTCTTCCTGAGGTCCTCCTGGGTGAAGCGGTAGATGGGCCGCGTGGGCTCATCCACAGCCACAATACTGCCGAAGAGAAGGTCCTTACGGGTCAGTACCAGCTGAGTGTCGGCAAAGCCAGAGTCAGCATCACTGAAGGCCACGTCGTCTGTTGTCAGCAGCCGCCGCCCACCCCTGGCCACGTGGAAGACGCGGCTGATGGTCTGCACGGGAGCGTGGTCATTTACAGGCTGGATGGCCACACGGAAGACGCCCCGTACCTCCTCCCAGGCCATGCCACCACTGCCCTCACTCTGGCGGGTAGCCACAAATGGGATGTCATCTTCTGTGGTCTCAGAGTTGTCATGCTGGTAAACCAGCCGGCCCTGCAGCAGGTCCTCATTGGTGAAGGATGTCACCGTGGTGGCCTGGTCCTGTGCACCCCTCCAAACTAACCTCCCATGGCGGGGCCGCTCCATGACCTCATAGAGGTAGCTGGCACTGTTGAGACTCTTGACGAAGAGGTGGTCAGCAGAGAGGATACCCTCGCCACCCTCGGGCACCGAGAGGAGGATGTTGGTGAGGACGGGGGCGTCCGGGTCACCACCAATGTGGATGGGGAAGGTATAGAGTGGGGAGAAGTGTGGCGGAGCTATGACACGGAAACGGAAGATGTCCTCGACTGCCTCCGAGGCACGTGCTGTGGCCCCGTAGGTCACCCGACCAGCCTGCAGATCATTCTGGGTGAAGCTCTGGCCATCTGACAGCCGTGTGCCCTGTAGCCGAAGATTACCCTTCCTGGGGGCCTGAACCACCTCATAGTGGAAGGTGGTGGGGCTTGGGCCTGCCTCCTCCTCCTCCAGGGTGGCTTCCAGGTGGGCTGTGGTGAGCGCCTCCTGCTGGGTGTTCTGAGTGTGCAGTGGTTCCAGCCGCAGCAGCCACACTGTGGCTCTCTGGATGGTCACTGGGAAGGACAGATTGCTCAGGATCTCCTGCCCCACCTGTACCTCCAGGGCCAGGTTCTCCACAGAGTCCTCCATGCGATGCTGTGGGTCGGTGCTCAGGTATCTCACGCGGCCCTGCTCCACGTCCCGCTGGTGGAATGCCTGCGTGGCTCGCCACTCAGCACCCTCGGCCCCACCTGCCCCCTGCTTCTGCAGCTCCCCGAACCGCGGGGCCTCGGTGACTCGGAACAGCACGCTCACATCCTGCCCCACAGCGTTGGTCTCCACCGACAGGTTGGCGGGCAAGACAGGTGCGGCGGAGCCCTGGGCCAAGTGCAGCCCGGTGTTGTGGCGGATCTGAATGGTGGGCCGGACGGCCACCACCTTCAGGGTGGCGGGAGGGCTGGCCTGCAGCCCATCGCTGACCCGGAATGTCAGGTCCTGGGCGGGCCCACCACGGTGGACATAGACTAGGCTGCCCGCCTCCAGCTCCCGGCAGGAGAACTCGGTTGCTGGCTCCCCAGGCTGGTCTCGGCGCTCCACGGGGAGGCCGGTGGGGGTGCCAAGGAGTTGGAAGGTGAGGCCCTCGCAGGAAGAGTCTGGGTCGTAGGCCTGGAAAACCTCTGGCCCCAGCAGCTTCTGTGTGTGTTCCAGGATCACCATGAGGCTGCCGTGTGGGAAGATGACGCGGGGTGGGTCGTTGACAGGGTTTATCTGGATTGGCAGGATGTAAGTTTGGCCCCTCCGGAGGCAGGAGGGCACGGGCACCCGAGCAGTCACTGACACCTCCAGCACCAGCTGGTCAGAGGTGTCCTCAGAGCCATCATGGACGAAGCGGGCCTTGCGGTTCACCACGTCCAGGAGGGTGAACATCTTCCGTGCCTGGGCACCGGGGATGTCCAGCTCCAACTCCCCGTGGCGTGCCCCGCGGCTCACGCTGAACAGCACCTGGGATTTGCGCAGCTCGGCCTCGCTCAGGTCCAGCGTGGGCTGCACGTGCCGCCACTCAAGCCAGGCTGTGCCACCCTCGGCCACCACCAGCGGGCTGATGGTCAGCAGTTGGGTAAAGTTGGCAAAGACAGGAGGCAGCCCCGCTTCAGGCACGCAGGGCTCGGGCAGCTCCACGGCTGGCCAAGCCTCAGGTGCCAGGGTGGAGAAAGCTTCGTACGGGCCGTAGGTGTCGTCCTCGTATTCGTCTTCCTCCAGCCGGCAGCCGGCCGCCATGCTGCGAGTCAGCAAGGCCTCCCGGAGTCCCTGCCTCTGGCCATTGATGCTGAGGTCCTCCATGCAGCCCAGTAGGGAGACATTGACAGCCCCCGGCGCCAGGCCCAGGCGATGTTCCTGGAGGTGGCGAGAGGCCTCTGTGTCCAGCCCCCCAAGGAGGAGACTGCCACGTGGGTCCAGGTAGCTGAGGACCCCACGGTTGGAAGTGCGTGTGGGATACTGGTCCACGGAGATTTCCAGCTGGTGAGCATCCACGTGGACGCTGACCTCATGGGGTTGCCCGTCGGCCACAGGCACGCTGTTGTGGAGCAATACAGTGCCTTGGCCCTTCTCGACCACAGCCCGCAGGTGGCCCTCAAATATGTCCACGTAGATGAAATCCCCATGCCGGCCCCCTGCCTGGAAGGCCAGGGGCGCCCGGTGGCTCCGAGTGGTGAGTGTAAACTCCAGGGTGCCTTCATCCCGAGTGCTCCAGGCAGGGAAGGCCGCCAGTGAGTGGGGCCCAGAGAAGCCCAGAGCCACACTGTCATCAGCAGAAAACTCTTCAGCACAGCCCTCAGGCACGTCTGGCGTTAGTGGTCGCAGGAGGTTGCGTCCATTGAGGGTGGCAGCATGGAGGCAGCCCCTCAGGGGCCGACTGGTTCCCCTCACGTAGGGCAGGCCAAGGCTTCCAGTGCCCCCCAGGAAGAGTCCATAGGGGACCTCTAGGGGAGCTCCCGGGACTGGGGCTGAGGCATTCAGGAGCCCATCGACTGACAACAAGGCCTCGCTGTCGGAAATAGTCAGCTGCACGGTGTGGAGGACGGAGTCGCTCAGCAGAGTCCCAGCTGAGGTCTGCAGCTTCAGCTCCTCTTGGCCCAGGGTGAGTCTGACCTGAGGAGAGAGGGAGGAATGCAGTGGGGATCCATCTGCTTTTACTGTAAGCACACAGTTGGTCTGCCACATTGGAGTCCCCAGAACAGAGGGCCTGGGACAAGAGCTTCTCATGCTACCCTGTCCCCTTCCTGCCACCTCTTTACTCATCCTCCAAATGCTCACCAAAGTGATCTCTGTGCTGGGTCTGGATGGGCTCTGGGGCCCCTGATGTGAATCAGGGAATGACACGTAGCAAGATGCTTCCCTAGAGATTCAGCCTGTATTTTTAATCTCTCCCACTTTCCTCTGAGTGAGAGCCATCAGAAAAACCACCCTGGCATCCAGAAGATTCACCCCTGGAAAAATGGGCACGTGGGAATCCCCTGGACACCTTGGGGTCACTGGGTCACTGTTCAGGGATGGGGGCCCAATCAGAAGCTCTCTGTTTTGAAGGTTAAGTAAAGAAAAGCTCCTTGACCTGAGGTGAGGGATCCTTGGGGAGAGAAGAACATGGTTCTGTCTCTGTGACTTTGGCACCAGAACTCACTCAGGTGTGGTGTTCCCACAACCAGATGCTAGAATGGGTTGTGGCAGAGTGTGGGAACTGAAAGAGCAGAGAACTAAGAACTGTGGCCTTGGGAGTCCAAGTACGGAGCACCTCCACAGGGCTGTGGCATCACCGTACCCGGCAGAAGGGAAGAGCATCAGTGCCAGGCTGTACCAGGCCTTTGTTCAACAGTGACACCTTGTGGCAGTGAGAAGCAATGGCAGCAGCAGATGGATGACCACCCATAGTCCTCTCCCCGCTGGGGTGTGGAAACAGATGGTTTTCCCAAATCTGGACTAAGGCCTCAGGTTCTCAAACTCTTCACGGCTGGGGGGAGCCTCAAGACAGAGCCAGAAGACTCCTTGCTAATAAAGCTGGGGGTGACTTGTAGGATGAAACGGAAAAATGGAGACGCTTTGGTAGGCTGGTTGTTACCATGATGGACAGACAACGGAGCTGCAGGGTGACTGGTGCTTGGGCAGAGGGATTTGCAGGGGTTGCTGGGAGCCCAGGAGAGGGTACCCAGCCCAGGTGAGCACCTCCTGGAAGAAGCGATGTCCACACTCAAGGCGGGGCTGGGGTGAGGCAGGGCCCAGGCAGAGGGAGTGGAATGAGTGGGGGCCTGGCAGTGAGAGACCACTTGGGGGCTGGAATGCAGGTGGGTGGTGTGGTAAAGCACAAGCCCGGTCGGAGGTCGTGGGGGGAAGTGTGGGTGGAGGGCTGCAGGGCACAGCCCGTCTGTGTGGGAGTCCCCCATTTGGAGCTGCCATTGCACAGTGGAGACCTGGAGACCCCAAGGTGAAAGTGACTCACACCAGGTCACCCAACTGGCTGGGGGCCATTCAAAGCTGGAGGAGGAGGCCAGCAGGGAGAGGTCACTGACCTGCAGACGTCCAGAGTAGAGTTGCAGCAGGAGGTGGTCAGCCTGGCCCGCTGCCAGGAGAAGCAAGGCTTCGGACTGGGACGTGGAGAACTGCAGCTGGAGGTCTATGTCGGTCAAAGCTGTGGCCACGGGCACCTCCAGGTGGTTCTCACCAAAGAAGGAGGCTGGGAGAGAGGGAGCTGGGGTCAAAGTTCAGACTCTTGCCTGGAGGAGGAGAGGTACTGCAGAGAACACAGGTGGGCTGGGCTGCAGGGAGGGGGTTTCATGCTGGTGCGGCCGCACAATTCTCCTATGTGGCACTGCCTTGTCACCTGCCTGGTCCTGGCACCAGAAGGCACCGCCTCACCTGTGTCCAGCCCAGACTTGGCTCCACAGGAAGCCAGACCCAGCCATTCCAAGCAACTCAGGTCTCCTCCTCAAAGGTTCCTGGAGCCAGGGGCCTCTGCCAGCTCTGACTCTCCTCTCCTGGGCCCTAGAGGATTCTCCATTCTGGGTCTAGTCCCTCTTGGGCCTAAAGGGAAACCAGCCCTCACTGTGTCACCTGGCCTGGTGGTCGCAGCCCCCAGAAATGGAGTTCCAGGAGAACCATTCCTACCTCAAACTGATCCCTGCTCAAATTCTTTCTATGACATGCCCCATGCTTTGGCTCTTGGGCAACACTCTCCATGCCATGACCGACCTCTGTGGGTGGCCTGGGGCCACGGCTGGGGCCTGGTGGTGGTACCCACCATCTCCACTTCTCTCTTGGACCGTGCTCCCAGCTGTCTTTGGGGGTGGGGGTGGCAGCTCATCAGCTTGAGTCCAGCAAGGAGAAAAGGTTCTGAGGCCAGATGGAAACCATGTGCATTGCTGGACCCCAAATGGGCCAGAACTTCCTACATCACCCCGTATTGCTTCCTGCTGAAGAGCTATTGATAGTCCCTGGTGAGTGGTCAGATCCGGCCCTATTGTTTCCACCACGGCTGGGGAACAACAGCTGACTTCTCCAAGCCTGGGTCTGTCTGAAGACAAGGCCTGGGAGGGGCCGAAGGTTTGGAGAGCGGGCCAGAGGGCCTCTCAGGTCCACATGGCCTAAGCAGGCCACATCTGGGGTTTCCCAAGGTCAGTGGTCTCTGTGCAGGGCCCCTTTTGTCCCGCACCGGGATACCTCCTCTTTTTAAGCTGCCGCCTCCTCCAAACAGCTTCCCCAAATTAGCCTCCCTTGACCTCCAACCAGCTGCAACAATTTCTGGTTTATTCCTTTTGCAGAGATTAGGGCCAAATATAACTTTGACTCTGTCCCCAGATGTCCAGGGCTAGGGAAGGGAGGGGAGACGGGAATGGGTTAAAAAGGTGACTCATCTCTGTTGGGCTTCTCTTAAACCCCGTGTGAGTGAGTAACGGCTGATGGCCTTGATAGGGACGATCTGGCACCAGCCCACACACGTGCCCCTGGCCAGCCTGAGCCAGCTGACATGGGCCTGAGGATGTGGCATCGGCCACTGGAGGAGTCCGGACAGATGTTCAAGAACGATAATGCTCTTCCTCTTAGGCTGAGTTGAAACCCCTTGAGTTCACTCCTCTTGCCAGAACTTGCTGGCAATGCCAGAACCTCGTCTGAGGGGCTAAAGGTATCAGATGAGAACCACCAAACCCAGCAGACCCAGCAGAGCTTGGTGCCAGTGAAGGGCAGACCAGAGAACTGACAGGGGGCAGGCACCTGCAGGGGGGCTGTATCTGCAAGGGCGTTCCTTGATTCTTGAGACCAAAATGCAGCTCACTAAACTGAGGGCAGTCGAAAGGAAGGTCGGGGGCAAGTGGCCCCCGCAGGATGGATCCGTCACTCTGGCAGCCTGGAGCTCATAGCAGCTGGCAAGAGCTGACTGTTAAATTTTCAGGATTTTTGCAAGCCAGGTGATGTTGCCCGGTTGCAACATTTATACAATGGAAAGAAGCAAACGCTTCAAATCAGGGTTCTCTCTCCCAGAAAGCTAAACATTCACCTGTTTGCCATGCAAGGGGAAGGGGTCCGTCTCCCTCTCCTGAGTGGGCGTGAGCTCACACACCCATCCACATTCCCTCTTATTAAGGGTGGATGAGCGACACGGTCACGGTCAGGGCCTACACCAGGCAGGAAGTGAAGTAGATGGCTGGCTCTAACCACTGAACCACCTGCCTCCAGCCCCCTCCCAGAAGGGGAGTGCGGCAGCCTGTTTGGCCTGGTTTTTCAGGCCAGAGTGGGAGGGTGGCAGGAAGTAGAGGTACTTTCCAGAGAGCTGGGGTCTGAATGAGCCTATTGAGGGGCTGGGCCCTGCTGTTTCCTGTGGGGCTGGGCAGGGAAGCGCTCACACAAGCTGCCTTGTGCTGCTGGAAGTGCACAGGCCAGGCAGCCCCCTCGCCCCAACAGAGGCCTCTGAGGTCTTGCTGGCCAGGGCTTTGGAAACTCTGACGGTGTCGTTCCCCCCACCTCCTGGTCTCCTTCTGCTGCCCCTTATCGTCTCTGATGGGCCGCATTTCCAAGAACCCAGAAACCCTGTTCTGGGAGACAGTTGGAGGGGGGCTGTGAATGAAGAAGAGACAGTGCAGGATAGAGAAGTGAGTTAGGAGTCAATCCCAGAGGGCTTCCTTGGGGAGGTGAAGGTGGTGTAGAGGAGGAGAGAGGGAGAGGAATGGGTGGTTTCAATGGGCAGCAAGGCCAAGGGAGAGACTGGCAGCAGGGATATACAGGCTCTGGGACAGTTGAAGACAGAGGAGTAGAGGGAAAAGTAGCAAGGGCCAGCCTATTCGGCCTGACTGCGGCCTCAGGGCAGTTGGGGGAGGAGAGAAGGTATCAGTGCTGCTTGGAGACTTGGCCTTGACTCTCCTGGGTCAAGAAGACCCATGATTCATCAAACACCAGTGCAGGCTTGTATCAGCTGTGTGGGCTTCCCCTGGGGGCCAGGAGAAGGGGCTCAGTCTACCTCAATGTCGCCATTTTGTAAAATGGGCCCTCCTTCCCAGTCCCTCCTCCTGTCGTGGGGATTAGTCCCGAAGTTCCCTTTCTGGTCTGGGAGTCTGCTCTCAGATATGGGTAGGCAGAGGGTTAATGGTGTGGGCTGCCTGGGTGGTGCCAAGACTTTAGCATGGGTCGGTGGGGGGGGGGGGAGGGTGCCCCAAGGGGAGGGTAAGTGGGAGGGGCAGAAAGAATGCCACATGTCTGGGTTTCTCTACCTGAAAGACGGTAGGTAGGTGGGTGTCCAGGACTACATAGAGGTCTATTTTCGTGTGTGTTCCAGTGTGTGGGTGGCTGGGGGTGTGTTTTGGGTTTGCATAAGGCTGTGTGTTTGTGCATGTGTGCGCGTGTGGGCTGGGAGCTGCCAGGACAGAGCAGTGATTGTGCCCAGGCCCGTCCTGCCCCTCGGCGCCGCCCGCCGTGACTTGGCTGGGCCTGGCTCCATGAAAGGGGCCGTGTGCTCCTGGATGGTTCCCGCCCCCCCCCCCTCCCCCCCCCCCCCGGCCCGGCGCCCGTCCATCCCTCCCAGAGGTTTGCTGAAGGTGGAACATCCCACAGCTTCCCACCCTTCCTGCCCACGGACAGGGCGCTTCTGTCTGGGCCAAGGCAGAGTGGCTCCATCCCTCTTCCTGAGACGAGGGTTGGGGGCACAGAAAGAGCCTGTCTTTCCCCCCAAGCCCCTTCTCAGACGGGGAGGTGAAGCTTGGGCCAACGTCCCCCAGCAAGCCACCCTCTGCCAGGGCGCAGGTTGTGCTGGCATCTCCTGTCTCCCTGGGGGCACTCCTAACGTGTTTATGAATGGGGACCCGAGTCCTGCCTCTGGGGGCCCTAAGCATGAGGCTTACTTCCCTCATGATACTCTACTCTCATCTGTCAGCGGGCTCTTGGGACAAAGGGTCACCATGTGGGGAGTATCTCTGCCTATGAGGCTCCCACCGTGCTCTCCCAGGCTGGCCAGGGGGAGGGTCTCAAGCAGGGGCCCCTTTTCCAGGCACTGGGGGTGGGGGTTGCTGCAGACCTTGATCCTTTTGAGTCTTCAAAACCCCTGGGGCTAGCCAGACTGTCTCTCCCTTTTTCTCTCCCTAATCTCCTCCGTCTCTGTCTTGGCCACTTAGCCACCTTGCTGCCTGTCTCTGCCTCTCCCTGTCTTTCTTTGCCGTTGGCTCTTTTTCCCCCTGTCTCGTGCCAGCTGTAACTGGGAGCACCACCCTTGCCCCAAGACAGTTTAGAGAGTGAGGCCTGGGGCCTCTTGCCTCCCCAGCCCTGCGCCCCCCCCCCCCCAATCCTTGAGTGATGGCTTCCACAATGTCAAAGTTCTCTGCAGCTTTAGCATGCAGTAGGGTGCTTGGCTTTCTCTTTTCTGACAGACAAACGGAGGCTCCAGAGGAGAAGCAGTTTGGCAGAGAAGCAGAAAGCTGTCAGTTCTTGGCCCAGACACCTGTCTGAGCCCCGCCCATGCAGGCACCCCCCACCCCACCCCACTCCCAGGCAAGCAGTCCCTGTGTGCCCTGCTCCCAACACATTCCTGGTCGCCTGGGGGCAGCCAGGCGGCCCTACAGCCAGCATGCGTCATGGGCAGCCCCAGCAGCATTCCTGATGTCTGCTGCCTCCTGACTTTATAAGGGAGGAAGTTTGGGAGTCAGAGCTGCTGGGCAGGATGGCCAGTGGGGCATGCTCAGGGCCCGGGGGCAAAGGGGGGCAGTTGGAGAGCTAAACGTGTGTATGTTGGGGAGGTGTATCCAGTGGTACTGAGATGGAGCAGTAGGTGAGAGATAGTTGGGGAGAGAAGGGGGGTCCACATTCATTCATTCATTCATTCTCAAATACAACAATGCAGCCATGGAAAAGAAGAACCAATCTCGGGGAGACAGAAGGCATGAGAAAGATTTTAAAACCTTCTCCACAAAAACTGAACTCAGGGGTCCAGACAGGCTTAAAGAAGGAGATGAAGGAGGAGAAAGCAAGAGAGACACAGAAGGCCGGATGTCGGAGCAAGCCTGAGGCTGTGGACAGGAGTGAGGAGAATGAGGCAGGGGCGCTGCCAGCCAGCTGGGGAGGGGGAGGGGTCCTGCTCTCCGGCGAAGCCAGACTTCTTCACCGTAGCTCCTTGGGGTTTGGCACCAGGTGTGCAGATCCTGTTCCAGATCCACATCCTAGGCAGACAGGGGTGAGGCTGGGAGAGTCCTTCTGAGAAGTCAGAGGGGGGCTGTGGGGGAGTGCCCTAGGAGGGCCAAGGCAGGGATGAAGGGCTCTCTGTCTCCCCTATGGGTGTAATGTGGGTGGCCCTGTGTGAGAGTAAGGATGGGCCAGGTGCCCTGCCCCAGCAGCTGGGCCCACCCTGAGGTCACCCAGGTCCCGCAGAACTCAGGCCAGATCCCCTCCCCTTGTGCCTCCAAGGGATGTGCTTTTTCTTTACCAGCTTTCTGTCCCCAAGCCAGGGCACTTCTGAGGAGGCTGGGAAGGATGGAAACTTATTTAGAACCAGAGCTACAGACCCCGGGGCCAGTGGCGCTGAAGATCCCTGCACTGCCCCCTTCCATTTCAGAGCTGGGAAAACAATGCCGTGTGCTGATACTCAGTCCCCCAGAGCATCCAAGACCTGTGCATGGTCACGGTGGGTGGCACATAGCCACGAATGTGACTGAGTGCAGGTCAGTGCCACGTATCACAGTGTATGGAGGGGAGTGTGGGGCAGGTGAGGATGTGGTGCGGTGGGTCCCGTCTGGCTCTAGATACTGGACATGACCCTTCCTGAGCATGCCTGACCCTGTGCCTACTCGGTGTCAGCCCCCACCTCAGCACGTCCCAAGGCTCAGTCCTTTCAACTGAGCTATCACCAAGCTTATTACCTCTGAGAGGAACCAGGGGGAAGGTTACAGGGAAAGACTTCAGGTCAGATCAAAGGGACAACATAACCTGCTCATGGTGGTGACAATGGGATCACAAGAGCCAAGCCCAGATGCTTACTACCTGCCAGGGCTAGCTGCCTGGGAGATGCACACACACCTGCAGACTCATAGCACTCACTGCTCTGGCTCTCCTTCCTCCCTGCTTCCAGCCTGAGAGTCCATAACCCAAGGCCACCTCAGAGGCCTGCTGACCACCTGCTCCTCTCTTACCCCACAAGCCACGCCCATAGGAACAACAGTAGTTTAGTTCAAAGTCACACGGAACTTAGACAAGTAGCTGTTCCTCTTGGCAGATAGTAGCTTCCCAGCAGAATGCGGGACGCCAGGCTCTGTGTGCTCACGGCAAATGGCCTCCTCATCTCAACCCTATGGAAACCTCGGCCGGGGTCAATGTGGGCCTGTTCCTCTACATTCCAAGAACTCTTGAACCACAGGACTCACTGTCAGGGCACTTGACCTTCTGTTTGGTCGCAAGGTCAAGGAGGCCAGGGCAGGGCAACAGTTTCCTCAGCTATTGGCTGAATCCTGACCCTGGTCCCTGGCTTCAGTGGCTCGTCCTCTAACCAAGAGCTTAGAAGCCACCCAAGCCAAGGGTGTGTATATATATATATATATATGTATATTTATATACATATTCTTATATATATATATGTATATTTATATATATTCCTATATATATATATGTATATATATAAACATTTCCAATTTAGGGACCTCTTCTAGAAGGTGAGTATCCCTGAACTGGTGGATTAGGCGATGCTAAACTTGGTCCATAGACACTGACAGGGGCAGGGCTGGTACCCTGGGCTCCCAGCCACATGTCCCAACCCTGGGGCCATGTGTGGCACAGAGGAAGCGGGAGGGAAAATGAGAGGTTTGCAGGAAGAAGCAGCTCAGAGTCCACCCAGGCTGGAGGGCCGGGGTGGGGAAGAAGCAGGGCCTCAATGGCGTCTTTGTAGGAAGCGCGGTCGCTCCCCTAGCCTGAGGCACAGGGGGTGGGGCTGCTGTGGTATGGAGCAATTCTGAGAGGCTTTTCCTTGCCTTATAATTTTCCTCCTTGTGCAGGGAGACGGCTGGATTTCCAGGCCCTCTTCCCTATCTCCTTTCCCCAGCTTTCCTGGCCCTGGGGGGGATGGGGGGGCCCTCCTCTTAGAGGGCCCAGGCTGAGGTAGGGGGTCTCGCGGGGAAGAAACAGAGCAAGGGACCTTCCTCACCTGGCATTGGGCCTGCTCAACAGCCCCTTCCCCCAACAAGGTCCCGTGAGGTAGCTCCCATTTTACCGGTGAGGAAACTGAGGCTCAAAGAGGGCACCACCTGTGCTAAGACGTCAGGAGGAGCAGTGGCAGAGCTGGATTTGAGCCCCTGTGCTCGAGGCTCTGGAGCTGGGTGTTGTGGTATCAGGGAGGGGCATGTGTACACAGAAGCAGTGTGGGGGGGCGGTTATTGTTGCGTGTGAATCGGAAGTGGGGCAGCGGGAGGAGGGTGTGAGAGCTGGCCCCTTGCCTGGGGAAGACACACTTTTTCCCTTCCTGTTTTCAGGGTCTCCTGGGGTTGGGGAGAGCGAAGAAGGGAGGGGAGAGCATTTGCTTTCCATGGTTGGCTTGGCAGCCGGCCTCTCCTGGTGTGGCTGGACGCGGGTCCGGTTCTGGGGCTGGCTGGATCAGGGAGGGCTCTTCTCCAGGGCTGGCTAAGGATGGCATGTTCCAAAAGCCAGCGATAAGTGTTGGCCATGCCCACTGGGGTCTTAGAGGTCAGGGAAGAGGGTGGAGAGGCAAGGGCGTGGGCAAGAAGCCTGGCCCAGGGGGGCTGTGGGGCCACCCCCTCTCTCGGGCTGAATCCAGAGTCAGAAAGCATGTGGAAGCCTGTTGCTCATCTCTGAGCTCCCTTTCAGCTCTGGGATGAGAAACCGTTAGGGGTAGGGCCCTTGGGGAGGTGCCTTGGGGCTTCCCCGAGCCTGGCAGACTGGGCTTGGAGACAGTGAGTGTGTGAGCTGGGAAGGGGGGTTAGCGGAAGCAATGACTGTTGGTCTGGACACAGGCCTGGACCAATTTGGCCCAGCTTGTGCTCAAGAGTCTGTGTGTCCTGGAGAAGCCACCGCTCCCTCTGCCTCAGTTGCCCTATCCGAAGGGGATAATCCCACAGATGGAAGTCCCATGTCCAGGAGACCAGAGGAAGCAGGGGCTTGGGATGGGGACTACCTCCCCCCCCCTCCCCCCTCCCCCCTCCCCCCCCCCCCCCCCCCCCCCCCCCGCACTCCCCCAACACCTTCTAGCCACATGCAGCCATGCTCTCTTTGGCTTCAGTCTTCCCATCTGTGCAGCCTGGATGGGGAGCCTGACACAAACCTGGCTTGCCCAGCCCAGCTCAGCCGTTAGTGGCCGATAGAGAGGTGTGGTCACTACAGCAGGTATAGTGCAGCCACTTCTGGCCTAAGAGGCCACAAGCCCAACTCTCCGGGGCTCTGGACCCACCTGCCAATGCCCCAGAGACATCTGTACCAGACACACCCGAGCCCACCCAGCTCCAGCCAGACTCAGTGTCATCTGTTCCCAAACCTGCCTGCCTTCCAGAGAAGGCCTCACCACCCACTCACTGCTGGGTGGAAATCTGAAAATCGTTTTGGACATTCTCCCTCCTCCTTCCCCATGTTCCAACCATCTTGCCCCCAAATTCTCTTTCAAATTCATCTCCCCCTCTTGCTCTTCTGTGCCATCCCACAAGGCAGATGGTCACCATCCCTTGTCTGGCTCAATGAAGTTCCTGCCTTGTTTTGCTAATAGCAGCCACAGTTAACCCAAACTGAAAGTCACTCTGTCATCTCCCCTTGTCTGGAAGCCTTCGATGGCTCCTCATTGCCCCACGATCAAGCCCCCACCCTAGTATGGCACTGAAGGTGCTGGGTGACCCTGCCCCAGCCCTGCCAGGTTTTCCTGGTCACCTCCCTTGAACACCCCACATGCCAGCCTCACTAGACCTTGGGCTGTTTTCCATCCACGACTGACAGGTCCCCGCTCCCAGCCTTTGCTCAGGCTGGGCCTCCTGCCTGGCCAGCTCTTCTTCCCTCTCTGCCTGTGGAATGCCCTCCTGCTCTTTCGGACAGGACAGGAAGTCTTCCCCCACTCTTCCCCACAGCCCAAAGTTCCTTCTCTGCAAAGACGCTCAGCTGTGGCTTGGGGAGTTGTGCCACTGTGGCCTCTCTGCTAACACCCTGTGTCTCCAGAACAAGACTGGCTCTGCTTGGTGAAGGGAGATGGGAAGCAGGGGGAGGGGTCCAACGTGGGGAGAGGGGCAGCTGCGTTCTCTCTGGTTGAGCCAGCCGCAGGGGCTCCGTCTGCAAGCTGGCCCCAGCTCTCTCCCCCACTGTGTCTCACCTCCCGGCTTCTCTTCAGTCCTCCTCTCCCTCCAGGACTCCAGTGCCCAGGCAGGGGGCTGGACACAATGGCTGGGGCGAGGTCGGGGACTGCCCCAGCCAGGGAGTGCTTTTCTGGGCCTGTGGTGAAAGAGTCTGGTGCTTGTTTTTAAAGAAAATAGCATCAGAGCCCCTATTTATAGCTGGAGGCCATAGCCACAGACAGGAGATGGCTGGGGCTGAGGCTGTGCAGGCTCCCGCTCAGGCAGGGGCTGGGGGTGGGGCCATTCCCAGGCCCCCTGCCCCCCTTTCTCAGCCTCTGAGGAAGTGCCCGTGGGATCCTGACATCCCCTATGACAGGATGACAGGATGACAGGATGACAGGATGTAGCCTGTGCTTTGGGGTGGGGGAAGGAGGGGACTTGGGTGAGGGGATGGAAAATTTCTCTCAGGATTGGTCCCTGGGGCCCAGAGCCCCTTGTGGGAATGCGTGGAGGTGAGGGTGTGTTGTGTCTGCTGGGAAGACAAGGAAGGACCTGTTGGGGGTTGCCGGATGCAGAGGCAGTGCTCTGGGTTGCCACGGGGACGGGGATGGGTGAAGGAAAGGGAACAGAGCAGGGTCAGAGACCGAGAGACAGACACGGGGAAGAGGCAGAGGGATGGGGGAAGAGAGGCCTGTAGCTTGGCTGACACCATGTGGAGAAGGGGATAGAGAAGCCAGGAGAGACTTCAAGTGGAAGCCTCTGTGACACAGAAAGTCTTCATGGTGCTCTGGGCAGTGTGGTCAAGGTCTGAGCTGGATCCAGTAAGGAACGGCCCGAACTAAGCATCTCTGTGCCCATCACCCCAGGAGGCCAAGCCTTGCCCACTCCCACTGCTGCAGAGCCCAGGGCCTGGAGACCCTCAGTCTCAGGGTGGGAGGGCCAGACCTGTTGGAGGCTAAGAAATGCTGTGGGGGCATGGTGGACCCCGATGGGTTTGTCACCAAGATTCCCTGAAAGACAGTCCTGGGCTGATGAGGCAAGGTAGTGCCAGGGCCATTGGGGACAGGTCTGAGCCCGGGCTTGCTAGGGGGCGGATTCCCCCAGGCCTGGAGGTGTTACTGGCAGAGGCTGTGGCCTGGGCTCACACCTGCTGCCAGCCTCTATTCGGACCCCTCCCTTGGTTGTGCCGTTGGAGGCTGTGGCGTGGCTGTAGCCTGAGGCATGTGTCATGGAGCCACAGCCACAACCAGTGACTCAGACAGTTAAAAAAAGGAGCAGCTTGGAGCGGTGACTCAACTGGCTCTGGAGGGGCTGGGTGGGTCCGGCTGGTACAAAATGGGGTGGTCTGGGTTTATTTTTGGTAGGGTGGGGCTGGGGCAAGGGGGTGGAAGATGGGAACCGGGGGTGGAGGAGGGCTGCTACCCTCATCCCGGGAGAGCCCCGGCGCTTCATGCCAACTTGGGAAAATGGTTTCTAGGTGCCGGGGAGCTCAGGCAGGCTGGGCCGCCTCTCCGCCCCCCCCTTCCAGGCCCAGCCCACTTTGCTGTATGGCCCCAGACAAGCAGCTGGCTGTCTCTGGACAGAAGCAGAGCCCCCTGTCCTATTCTCAAGAGGCTTGAGCTCACAATTTTACAGCTGACCTTGGGGACTGAATATTCTACCCAGAGGCCCAGAGAGGGAGAGTCTGCCCAAAGCCACACAGCAGGGCTAGGTATCCCAAGGACTGTGGTTGCACAGCTGGCTCCGGTCCCTACAACATCTCTCCTGCCTCAAGACTGTCAACAGTTGGAGGGACAGGCCCCCATCTGAGTACCTGACTCTGGTGGAGCTCAGCTGGGCTTCAGATGGATGGCCGGAAGCACACGGGCGCCAGATGCTGAAAGATGGAGCCTCAGCCGGGGGCGGGTGCCTGGATTCTATTAGAACATCCGGGGAGCTGGCTGAGCTGTGCCCAGTGGTCTTTTGAGAAGAGGCTATGGGGGTGAAGGCAGAGGAAGCCCACACACCCGGATCTTAACCTGAGTGCCCAGCCCCTGCCCAGCCTCTTATCTAGAGTGTACCTACAGCTGGCACTCTCTGCAGCCAGTTTCCGAGACTCACTTCCTCTCACCTCCGCCAGCTCTGGTCTCACACATACATGGACTTGGGCATCACCAACACCCCCAATGGGTCCAAGCAGCTCAAGGCAGAGAGGGTCCCTCACTCCCTCAGTCTGGATTCTGTTCCTCATGATGCAGTGACTGTGCTTAAGGAGCAGTGCAACAGCCCCATGGGAGCTGTAGAAGCCATTTCACGTCACCAGGCCCTACCTTCCACCCTGACCTCCAGAGGGGCCCCAGGCTTGGGCAGGGAGCAGGGAAAAGATGGGTGTCTAGGCTCCCCATCCTACAAAAGTTCCCGGTGCCTGCTCATTCATTCCCACCCATCTGCTCTCAGAGTCTGAGTCTCATTTGCTCATTCTTTCAACACATACTGATTGTGTTGCACCCAGGGCCAATGATCCATCTGAGGGGCTGTTAGGCTTTGGGATGGGGCTGGGAAGGGCTGTCCTGCTGCTCCTCGCAGTGGGAGAGGTGTTTGGGCCTCTGTCCAGGGAGTTGGCCGGATGCAGGACCCCCTCCCCCTTTCTGAAGGGTTCTGGGCAGACAGCAGCTGGCTGAGAGCTCCCTTGAGAACCCACCTCCCCTTTTCCATGTCACTGAGTCCCACACAGACTTGCTCACAGGGCTGCCTCATCCAATCCCCTACTCTGGAACCTTTCTCAAAGAATCCCCTTATTGCTAGGCTGCCCCTACTGCAGAAGAAAATGGTAATAACAGAAAATGCAACCTCAGGAGCGGGTACCTACTAAGCATTTACTCTGGCAAAGGGCTTGAGTCCTCAACACACGTAGGAGGTAGGAATCATTTATCCCCATTTTACAGAGAAGACTGAAGCTCAGAAAGGTCAAATCACTTCCTGAGGTCATGCATCAAGTGGTAGGGCTGGAATTTGATCCTCGGCTCTCTAATACCGTGTTCCTTACCACTGTGTGCCTGTTCTCCTGCCTCCCCCAGCCCTGTAGAGGTTCCTGGAGCTGAGGACTCCGAGGAGGGAGAGGTGGAGTGAGTCAGGACTGAAGGGCGGGAGAAGGCACACTCTTAGCTGCTCCAAGGCACCCAAAAAGGGTGATTTGTTCCTTCCCTGACCATGGTGGGAAGTGTGTGTGTGTGTGTGTGTGTGTGTGTGTGTGTGTGTCTGGGCCTGAGGCCGGCCTGGCCAGCCTCCAACTGCAGGAGAGCTGGGCTGGCCCCAGCTGCTGTGCACAGGGAAGGAGCAGGGAGGGGTTGGAGTCGTGGGAATCAGCATCCTGGGCCCACTGATATTTATAGCTGGCCCCTCCTGAAATGTGGGTGGGGGAGGGTTGCTCTTAGGTGGGAAAGGAAGTTGGTCTCCTCTCTCCAGCCCCCACCATCTCCCCAGAGAGCAGGCTGGCCCAGGCCAGAGGCCCTGCTTCGGCCCTGGAGTTGGGGGGTATGAATCCTGAGCTGGAGGTTTCCCCCAGGATTGCTGGCTGCAGGGTTGGATACTCTCCTTGTTAGGCCTTGAGCCTGGCTGCTGAGCAACACTGTATGGTGTGTGTGTGTGTGTGTGTGTGCACGCATGCATGTACATGTACCTATTGGGCATCGTACTGAAGGAAGTCATGGACTAGGGGGCAAAAAGGCCTGTAACCCCATAGTGAAGGAGGGCAGGGCCCCAGGAAGGAGAAGACCAGGCTGTGACCCTCAGCAATCAATGGTTGGAAAAGGTCCACAGAGGTGGAGGTGCTGGAGCTAGACCTTGAAGGATGAGGAGAAACAGAGAAGACCAGTTCCAGGGAACAGCTTGAACAAAGGTGGAGGAGTGCCAGGGATTATGGATTATTACCTGATGGCTGAGTTCATCAGCCACTCTTTGGGACACAGGATGACATTGAATGCCGAGGCTGATATATCGGAGGGGGAGGGAGGGCCCAGCAGGTGTCTTTGGGCCTCTACAGGATGCTCAGGAATGTCCCGTTTGTTTCTAGGAACAGCAGGGATGGGATGTTGGGGCAGCAGAGGCCAGTCCCCATCCGTGGCTGGGAGAGAGCTGGGATTGTGTTCTGCTCCCTGCCTTCAGGCCCCCAGACCTGTTCCATCTGGGAAAGGACATCTTCCAGGGGCCCTTGGTATCCGTTTTGATATGGATTCTTTGAAAGCCAAGAAGTTCTTCCTTGTATCTGACCTGAGTCTCCCCTGCTCTCAGTATGTTTCAACTCAAAGCAATTCCTTGGTTTTCAAGTCTTTTTTTCCATTTTTTTAAAAAGCCACAGAACACTTTGCCAAAACCACATCCTACACAAAACCCAAATCTGTAAACATGCTCATGGAGCTGCTATGCGTGAATTGGGGTGGGGCCGGCTTCCCACATTCCCGGGCTTAGCCACCTCTGAATGTAAAGCCCGGAACACCTTGGGCATAGTCTGAAAACCCCTGGTTGACTCAGTGATCAATATGCCCTTCTGTGGGCTCAGTCCTGTGTGGAGCAAGGCAGTGGATACCCCTGGTCTGCCTGCAGGAAGCTGCTGGTCCTGTGGCAAGGCCACCACCCAAACCAGGATACAAGGACACAGGGCAGGGAGGCTAGCCCCCACCCTGCTAAGACTTGGTATGTGATTCTGAGAAAGTAGCCTCCCCTCCCTGGGCCCCAGTTTCCTTACGAACCATGGGGGGGACTCATCTGGGGTGGGGAACCCCTGTAGTAAGGTCTGGGGGCGGGGCAGCTCACTGACCCACCATGACTATTAAGCCATGAGGGAGACACACACTGAAATGGATTAGCACGAGCCGTGGCCGGAGGCCTGGCTCAAGCACATCGGAGCCACCAGAGCTGGCTCCACCACAGGCTGGGAATGGCTGGGTCTGGGCAGCAGCTCGGCGGGAGGAAGGAATGGTCAACAGGACAGGCACTGTTCAGAGCTTGGGGAGCCATGCCACCAGGCCACCTTGACGGCAGCCCTCAGTGCTGCTGCCCTACATCTGAGGCGATCATGGCTTCATTTGCCACCGCAACCCTCGAGGGGGGTAGGGGACTTTCCTGAAGAGGATCTGCTTATGCTGTGACAAAGCAGTGAGGGTCCGGAGAGGTGGGGTATAGGGACACAGGAGCTGTTTCTCCCTTGAAGACCTGTCTCTCTTCCTTACTTGGGGGGGGGGGGGTGTGCCTGGGCCCACTGCTGGGTGACTACCTTCCTGGCCCGATCTGGGCTGTTGTTGAGTGGTAACACTGTGGCCTGTGTGCCCAGAGAGTTGCCTAAGGCTGGGCCCGGCATTTCTGTAAGCCTCAGTTTCCTTATCTATAAAATGGGGAATGTTTCATAAAAATAAAATGTTTCTTGACTTGCAGTGCTGCTGTGAGGCTGCGGCCCAACATGGTTAGTGTCCCCCATGGGATGTCTCTGGAGGTAGGGGCCCAATTGTAAGATGGCTCCACCCTCTCCCTTGTTGGGAATGATGCGCCCTTCTGAGAAGCCGAGAGAGCTAGGAGCCCCTACCCTGGGGAGAATCCAAGTACAAAGTTGTTCACACAAACCCGGTTCATTCCAAAATCACTCACGTACGTTGAGTAATAATGATAATGTAGTACTGTTGAAACTGGACATATGCTGGGGCAGGGAGTACACTGGAGGCAAGAGGGGAGCGGGGTGGGGTCAGGAGTTGGGGAGAGGCTGTGAAGGAGCAGAGGGACCAGCAGGGGAGCAGGCTCGAGTCCTGGAGGAAGGCTCTTTGTTCATTCGTTCCCGTTCCCGGCACTGAGTAGGAGCCACAGCACAGCACAGCACCCCCTGCCCCCCTCCTGCCCTCGCCTCCTCATCCCGGGCACCGCCCAGCCCAGGTCTGTGAGTGAGCTGGCTGTGGACGTAGTTGTGCATACTCACGTGCACACCCACATCTGTGTGCGCCAGTGAGTGTGTACGTCAGGGCTATTTCCAACTCCCCCTCCCCTGCCTGCCCCCTCCTGGGCAGCTCGCCCAGTTCCCAGAAGCAGCCTATACGCTTCCTTTGAAAGCTCCACGCACAGCCTGCTCCCCTCCTGCAGTCACTGCCAGCCGCCTGGCCCACCTGGCAGCCCCCTCCACAGCCCCCGGGGCAGGCAGCACTGAAAGACCCTTCTTGTCCTGCCCTGGAGGGCAGGCGAACGTTGGGTGAGGGGTGGCTCAGTTATACTTGGTTCTTGAACAGCTTTTCCAGAGTCTGGGTGGCCCGGGCCAAGGGCCTGGCCTCTGCCCTGCCCCAGAGGCCCCAGGGGCAGTAAGCTCACCTGCGCGCGCGCGCGCACACACACACACACACACACACACACGCTCGTGTGCCTCAGAGGCTGTCTCCAGTACCACTGGTACCCCAGAAGATCCCTAGAGGCAGAAGAAGCTACCCTAATTCAATTCTTTGCACTTGATGCCTCCATGGCCCTGTTCTCTAAGCTGCCCCCATCAGTTCAGAGTCCTCACGCGGGGAATGCAGAACCCTCCTTACCAGGAACTCCTGCCCCACCCAGTCCGACTTCAACCTTCTTTCACCTTCTGTCTTTCAAAGTCAGCTGTGCCAGCCAGGTAAGAGGTATGGGGGCTACTGGCCCCGCGGGCTCTGTGTTCACTCTGACCTCTCAATTTTACTCATGCCGTTCCCGACTGGAACGCCATCTCCACATCAGCTCAAACCCAATCTCCTACACTGCTTGTCCCTCTGCTGAAGGCCTCCCATAGGGCTCAGAAGGAGCTGGACACCACACTTATCATCCACACCGTGTCAGCACGGCTCTAGCCTAAGGTCCCACGCAGGTGGGGAGCTCCCTCAGAGCAGGGATGGGGGCTGTTCCTGGGCTGCCAGGATCCTGTGTGGGACCTAGAACACTTTGCTCCCTTTCAGGGGTCTGAGTTTCCCAGTCTGTACCATTGGAAGTTTGGCCCAGATGGTCTCCAATGGGGCTTGATTCCCAGGCCTCATGGCCTAGGTGCTCTGGAATGTTGATGAATGTAGGGAAAACATCCCAGTGCGCCTCACTCTGATACCTGAGACCTTGAGGGCCTTTGGGCTTGGGGTTTCCAGTAAGGATGGGAGTGATGCCTTCCTCAGGTAGGGGGGCTGATCCTACCAGGAGAGGGAAGTAAGGCAGGCATGGTGACAGAGATGGGTTGTTGAAGGGGAATCTGCCTGGGAGTGGGGGAGAAGATACCAGCCCTCCTGCCCCCTCCCCACTTCCAAATTCTTCCTAAAGGTAGGGATTGGCTTAACATTATAAAACCCCACTGGTGCCATGCCACTTTCTGCTCTAAAATCTTCTTCAGTTCCCCGTTGCCAACAGAGCATAGGCTGTGGGCCGTATTCTGCCATTTAAGGATTCTGTGCCCCAGTCCAATGGCTCTTCCTGTCTTGTGCTCAAAATATGCCTTCTAACCAGGCTGCTGGTCTTCCTATCTCAACATGATCTGCTCATATCCACCTCAGTGCCTTAGCTCAGGCGGAGCTCCTGCCTAGAATATTGACCCCCTTCCCATCCTCCGAGCCTTGGCTCAAGGATCACCCTCGGCCCTGCCCCAGCTTGCCTGTCAATTTCTTTTCCCCATACTCTTCACCTGGATCTTTGCAGACATGATAGGATCTGCTGTTTGAGTTTTAATTTGCTTTTCTGTCTCCTAAAAGAGTTCAAGTTTAGCCTATCCATTTCTGTGTACTCCTCATTGCCCAGCACCATGCTTGTATGTTTTTGTTGCTGAGAAGGTATTTGAGAATGGCTCTCGGTTGAAGCCCAAGGAGATGGGGGTGCTGGAATCTCTTGGCTCGAGTCTGCAGGTTGGATAAGCACCCTTCTCCAGTCACCTCAGATGGCCCCTTCCCACCTCTCCAGAGGCCCAGCCCATCACCCAGACCCCGAGACTTTGAAGGAGGGGGTCCCTGGGAACAGAAGCAAGGAGCCTGGGGATCTAGCTCTGACTCACCCCAGTGGGGGGTCCTCCCCTGACTCATTTCCCCTCTGGGTACCTCGTGATGCTGTCCATTAGAGCTGGCTTCCCTATGTGATGGGGAGCAGGGTGTGGCCTGGGCCCCTGGAAGGGAGATTCAGGCCCTTCTGTTGCTTTTGGGAATGGTCCTGAAAGATGTAGGCTGAAGCACTACATACATGAGTATGATTCATACATGGGTAGTAATGACTGATAGGCCCCGAGGCCACAGTTCTTAAGGCCTTACCTCAAGGAGAATGCTGTGATCGCGGACTTCTGGCATTTAACAGAAAGGACATGCACCCTAGTGCCTCTCAGAAGGTGAACTGTCACTCAGTCTCTGCTAGGGTCAAGCACCAATGGTGGGGACAGGGAAATGTGGTGGGGGTTGCCCAGGGCTGTCTGAGGGACGAGCTCCTGCCGGGGTGCAGGATATCTGAGGGGCCCTAGGAGGCTGAGCCTGTCACTAACCAGGCCTTCTGAGTTAGGAGAGTGGGGAGAGGAGACAGGAGCTAGAGAGGAGAGCAGGAGGAAGGTGGTGAAGAGGCCGTACAGTCAAATGCACCTGGGGCCGAGCAGGGTCCCAGAGTGGTTGGAGGAAACCAGAGGAAGCGGCAGGCGGGAGAGACTGAGGTACATGTGGGACCCCATGGAGGGTGGGGCAGGGTGGCTCCCTCCCCATTTCTCACCATTCCTGGCCTGGACTGCTGAGGCTGGGGCACTGGCTTCTTGCTGTCGCTGAGTGTCCTGTGGGCACCAGTGCCGTCACCAAAAGCCTGCTGGGCTCGGGGAGCCAAGACAGCATTGGGCAGCCCCACTGGGTATAGCGGACTATCCTGCACGGAGGCCACACCCTAGGCCAACCGACTGGGGCCACCCTCAGACAGCCAGAGCCCACAGAAGCCTCAAGATGGAGAGTTATCACGGGGGGATCTTGCTTCTACCCCGGACTGGAACTCCCAGAGAGCCCAGCCTGGAATGGCAGGAGCTTGTCTCCCAGTGGGGGCTACTTCTGGGCCCTCTTGTCCCATTTTTCTACCTCAGGAGCCCCCCACAGCTCTGGCAGTCTGGGTTGGGGGTCTCAGGCCCCTTACTCACCTGCGGATGAAGGTCTGGCCAACATGACCAGGGTCAAAGCCAGGGCCAGGGCCAGGGCAGGGGCTGGAGGCGGAGGCTGCTGGCCGGAGCTCATCGCGGCCCGGCTGTGCAGCAGGATTTGCGAGGAGGAGCCGAGCAGAGTGGCAGTAGGGAGCCCGGACACCGAAGGCGCCAAGGCGCGGGCTGAGACAAGGCTGCTCTACGCCGCGGGCTGGGGCTCTGGAGCTGCCCGCGCCGCCACCGCCTTACTTAACTCCGGGGGCGGGGCAGGCGCCGACCCGCGCTCCGGTTTCAGGCTGGGGCTCCCCCGTTGGCCCCCCTCACCCCCAACTTTCTTAAAGGGCCCGTGCTGGGCTGCCTCCTCCCCGGGCAGGGGTGAGAGGACCCTTACAGCTCCGTTAGACCCAGGCTCCACCCTGGAGTTTTGGAACAAAGTCGCAGAGGAGCCTAGATCCAAGCCCTCCCTGAGCTCTGACCCAAGGGCTCCAGGAGACCCCCTCTGGGAGGAGACCTGAGCTGGGCAAGCCCCCTCACCTACCTCACTTGTCTCTCTCCTGCCCTGCAGGGATTGGTGTGTGTGTGTGTGTGTGTGTGTGTGTCTGCTCCAGGCCTAGGAGGACAGCTGTCTACCACTACAGAGACTGCTTTGGGGCTGCTTTCTCTGAGGCCTCCTCGGGTCTTCATTTGGACAGAGAGGCACTGGTCTGAGGTTCTGCACTGCTCTGTGTCCTCTGGCATTGTGACCTTGACCGTCTCTGCCCTGCAGAGCCTCCACTTCCCAGCCTGTAAAGGAGAGATGTTCTAGACTCTCCCACAAGGCAGGAGGGATTCTCAATCCCACAGTATCATTTGCTTCAAAATAACCCTGTGAGGTGAGTGAGAACCACTCCCCCCACCCCTCATTTTATGGAAGAGAAAACTGTGGCTCAGAGCCGGAAGTGGTTCTTACAAGGCCGGAGGGGGAGTGTAGGTCCCTGACCCTTTGGGACTAGAACCCCGGGCATCCTAACACCTGAATGCAGGTGTCTCAACTTCCTGGGGCTGCCTCTTGGAAATCTGGCCCCGGATTTAGCTCCCACCTAAAAGCTTTTGAGCCCTGCTCTTCTTGGCTCCCCCGCCAGGCAACAACATCAGTCTTGTCCCAAACCACAGGAGAGAGGGCACTCCTGAGACAGAACGTCCAACCCCGGAGACTCTGCCCGCTCTCTGCCTGGCCCCAGCATCTGCATCGCCTGGCCTCAGCTTCTCTGTCCAGCAGATGGGTGGAAGAGTGCCCCAGAGTGCTGTCCCCTCCCTTCTCTCAACAGAATCCTTCTTTCACACCTGCCTGCTCTAGCCCGCTCCCACCCCCACCCCACCAGCACTCTCTTCCCAGCTCCTCCCCACCTTTAAACATTTTTTATTAAAAAAATTATAAATTTTATATTATAATGTATATTATATGTATAAATATTATATATTATATTAGTTTCAGATGTACACCATAGTGGTATATATATATTACAAAAGGCTCACCACAATGAGTATAGTTACCATCTGTCATCAAAGTTATAACAATATTATCGACTATTCCCTGTGCTGTTCTTTTCATCCCCGTGATGTATTTATTTTATAACTGGAAGTTTATACCTCTTGATCCCCTTCCTATTTTGCACCCCCCAGTTTGTTCTCTGTATTTATGACTGTGCTTCTGTTATTGTTTGTTTGTTCGTTTGTTTTTTATTTTTATTTTTATTTTATGTATTTATTTTGAGAGAGAGAGTGCTCATTTGAGCTGGGGAGGGGCAGAGAGAGAGAGAGAGAGAGAGAGAGGGAATCTTAAGCAGTCTCCACGCTCAGTGTGGAGCCTGCCTACAGGCTCGATCTCACAACCATGAGATCATGACCCGAGCTGAAATCAAGAGTTGGACGCTTAACCGACTGAACCACCCAGGCGCTCCTGTTTTGTTTTTTAGATTCCACATATAAGTGAAACCATACGGTACTTGACTTTGTATGACTTATTTCATTTAGCATCATACCCTCTAACTCCATTCATGTCGTTGCAAAGGGCAAGGTTTTGCTCTTTTCATTTTATGGCTGAGTAATGTTGCTTTGTACATATACACAACATCTTTATCCATCCATCTGCCGATGGACACTGGGGCTGCTTCCATATCTTGGCTGTTGTAAATAATGCTGGTGTGACCAGAGGGGTGCATGTAACCTTTGGAATTGGTGTTTCTGATTTCTTCTTCCTGGAAGTGGAAATATTGGATACAGAGGTTCTGCGGTTCTGAACTGCTGAATACCTAGAAGGGGAAATATTGGATCGTATGGTACTTCTAATTTTAGTTTTTTGAGGAAACTCCACACCATTTTTCAGAGTGTCCAAGCCCTCTCTTTCACTAGTGACTGTCCTCCCAAGTATAATGACACTTCATAGTTTGCAACAAAATTGAGCCCCATTTTACAGATGAAGAGACTGAGGTTGAGAGACATTAAGGGGCTTGAGCAAGTCTACACAGCTGCGAAGATGTGGAACCAGGTCTTTGACCCCAAGCCCAGTGCTCTTAACCACCACAGCGTAGTGTGATGGTGTGGTGTCTGTGTGGTGTTTGTAAATGCTGATGTTGGACCTAGGCCCTGAGTTCGAATCCCAGCTCTCCTACTTAGCTGTCCAACTTTGAACAAGTTGCTTCACCTCTCCTGTGACTCGGTTTTTTCCTTTGTATAATTGGGTCAGTGAGGATTCCGTGCACTGGTGTACCTCATGTGCCTAGCCCGGGGCCTGGCATGCAGCAGACGTTCCATAGACACTTGTGCTTTCTCTTCCTTCTCTGTAGTCCTCACGTCCTTCTGCCCCTCACAGTTTGTACACAGCTTCATACCTGTTGCCTCCCTTGATGAAAAGTCAGCCCCTTGAGGGCTGAACTTTCCCCACCAGAGGCGACTGCATACAGTGGGTGCTCAGTAAATGTGCACTGGGGTTGGCTAAGAAGCCAGTGCTGCTGTTTTGTGGGGATTTTGGCAAACCGAAGGACTCCCATCTGGTTCACCCTAGGAGGCCTGGGGCGGGGCTGTGCTCAGCTGGTCTCAGTGGCAGTAAAGCCATTGATTCACAACTTGTCCCTGTTTTTCCTTCTCCCCAAGTCAGCAAGGCACCTGGTCCTTGTGAGGGGTTAATTACTGGCCAAGTGCGGGCCTAGGGTTGGGGGTGCTGCTGGGAAAACTGTGCTTGGAGGAAAAGAGTTTTCTTTTTAGGAATGAAAGAAGAGGGGAAGAGAAGGCCTCTGCTTCTTTATGAATCAAAAAACTTGGGTGGAGATTTCTACCCACCCCATCTGCCCTCCCCTTCCCTCCCCCTCCCTCTCCTCCCTTCCTTCCCCCTTCCCATCTTCTCTCATCTCCCCAAATCCCACCCACGCAGACTTACCCACCACTACCGGGAGTATGTCTGTGGAGCCTCCAGACAAGTTCCCGCCCACAGCTGAGGTTCAAGTCAGGATTAGGTCGCAGCCTCCCCCTGCCTCGTTGCTAGCTAGGGAGAGAAACACAGGCCTGGAAAAATAATGGCAACGAGCACAGCAGTACTAACCCGCACTTGCTTGTCTGCTGGGGCTTCCCAGTTTACAAAACATTCACCTGATCTCTTGGCAATCCTGGGAAGTGTGCGTGTTGGCGGATAGCGTTCCCTTTGCGCTGATGAGAAAACTGAGGCTCTAGTGGAGATACAGGATGCTGGGGCTCCTGCACACAAAGCTTGGCCTTTGTTTAGCCTGGAGCCCAGGGCTGGAACCCTGGATAGGTGCTGAGCGACATCATGCCAGCAGACTGGCAGAAAGTTGAGGCCCCATGTTGCTTTGGAACCGATCTCTGACCACCTCCTGCTGTCTCAAGAGCAAAGGCTGTTGGACCCGGCAAGGCCTGCTTCTCATTTGTCCCCTCCCTGGCCTCCTCAGCAGGCCTCCCTGGGACCCTGAAGGCCAGGTCCTGAGCAGAACTGACCAGGACCCACCTATGTCACGAAGTTCTCTGGCGTGGGCTGGCCAGGTGCCCTCGGTGACCGTCTCTGAGTGCCCCTGCCTTCCCGGCCATATCTCAACTTCCTCCAGGAAGCCCTCCCAGTCCTTTCTGCCTTTCCACAAACTCCCTGGAGTAGTGATCTCTTCTCCTGGTGCCTCCCAGGGCATCCCTAGCCTGGTCAGGAGGTGTTACTCAATGCCTCCCTTTCCCCTAGACTGACTTCTTCTCAGCAAAGTACTGCACAACACTTGGGGCAGGGGAGAGGAAAACCCAGAACACTCTCGAAGAATGAAAAAGGATGCCCACACCTCAGGTGAAGGAGGATTCAAAGTGTCCTGAAGCTTCAGAGACCTGTGGCATGTGCTGCCTCAGTTTCTCCAAGTGATCTGCCTCTGGGAGAACAAGACAACAGAAAGCCCAGCATCACCTACTTCCCTACCAGCAGAGTTCAGCTAAGACACTGGACACGTACTCCTGGTCACTCTCACCCTCAATGATTCTTGGACTCAGTGCCGGCTCTGGCAGCAGCTATGGCTTGGTCCTGCCCCTGGCCAACGCCTGGCAGTCTGAGCGCCTCTGTGTTTTGCACTCTGACCACATGGGCTCCACCCAGGGAACCTGTGGCCGAAGCCAGCGTGCTGGTAAATGGTGGGTACTTATGCCCCAGATGGAGTGGCGTGTGCACTGGGGTGTACTCCAGCTGCCCAGGTCCTGCCTTCAGGGAATTGGCCTTCTGCCATGAAGGACACAGAACCCAGGCCACTACTGCGCAAGGGGACACAAGCTTTTGGCCCCAGTTCCATGGCCCTGCAGTCTCATGGCCAGGGGCTTCCAGGCCTGGGCTTCTGACCCGGGCCTCTGCTGGGAGTGGTCTTGCTTCTGTTCCTGGCTGGAGGCATCCATGGGGCTCCTGTAAGTGCAGGCAGCCTGGCTCAGGAGGGGCGGGGGCAGCTATTCCCAACAATTACACAATTCAGGAGCTCAGAAGTTGTGTTTGCTGTCTTCAGGAGCCAGCTGCAAATGGGAAGCTAGTGGCAAGGCTTTGCTCTGATCGGGGGCAGGCTTTGAGCCACACCCATACGCTGCAGGGGAGACAGGGGTGAGGGGTGGTGCAGGATCCCCTCAGAGCCTCTGGTGCAAGGGGAAGGACTCATTTTCCACACCGTGTCCACAAAAGCTTGTGGCTTCAGTGGCTATGAGCAGCTGGCCGCAGCTGACTCCCCTGGGGTCGTGCTATTTCTAAATGTTGGTTCATGCTATTAACCCCTGCTGTGCTCCACCAGCAGACATCAGCAGCCTGCAGAGACTACATCTGGGGAGGGGGGAAGGAAGAATCCTTGTCTGGATGGAAACTTTGTGAACATACTTGCTCTGAGTCTAGCACGGGGCAGGCAACTTTGGGGGTTAGGGCAGGGCTCCTAAAAGAGGGATGTAAAATACCTGCTCAGGACGGAAATGAAGCTTGTGATGGGCGTTAGGAGACGTGGGTCTGAGCTGGCGGCTGGGCAGGGCAGTGGAAAGAATGTCGGGTCAGGAGCCAGAGGTCCAGTTTTGCCAAGCCTTTTCTGTGTGGCCTCAGGTGAGTCACTTCGCGTCTCTGCACCTCTTCTCTCGTCTGTACGTTGTAGAACCGCCATGGTGCTTGCACGATGTTTTCCAGCAGAGATGCTGGCGCTTTATAAACCACGAAGGGCCGTGCCTGGTGGTTATGATGACGGCAACCGTTGATGCCAGGGTCCTACTCTCTGAGCGACTCCCAGGTGTCCCTTGAAGGAAAGGCAAGATGGACAGCCAAGAGACAGCCAGAGCACGCTGGCAGAGCTGTCTTCAGCCTGTGTGGGGCTCAGTGAGGATGCCGCCCTACATGAGAACACCGAAGTTCAGCCCCTACTGACCCCATTGGCTCGCTCTCCTTGTACAGTGAAATCCTGTAGTAGCCAGCCTCCAAGATGGCCCTCTGTCGTCCCCCACCTTCTGGCATTTGCACCTTTGTTTAGCCACCTCCCACACTGAATAGGGCTGACCTGCGTGGCCACTAAGGGACTGCAGCAGTGACTGAGTGTGACTTCCAAGGTGAGGTCATAAAAGATATGGCAGTTTCTGCCTTGCTCTCTTCTGACTGCTTGCTCTGCATGCCAGCCACCATGACCTGAGGAGCCCGTGGGGGGCCCATGTGGAGAAGAACTCTGGCCTTTGGCCAACAGCCGGGACCAGTTCACCACTCATGTGAGCGAGCCATCTTGGAAATGGGTCTGCCAGCACCAGTCAAACCTTCAGATGACTGCAGCCCTTACTGCCATCTTGATTGCTGTCTTTTGAGGAGCCTGAAGCCAGAACCATCCAGCTATGCCACTTCTAAATTCCTGACCCACAGAAACTATATGCAATAGTAAACGTTTATTGCCATCTTAGGCTGTTAGGTTTTGAGGATAATTTATTATGCAGCAGCGGATAACTGATACAGACCCATCCAAGTATAAGTAGTAGTCCAGTGAGCCAGACTGGGCATGGCGCTGGGACTCTGCTCCCACAAGAAGGAACGTTTCCTTGATCAATCAATGGATCAACCCATTCATTCATTCATTCATTCAACAAATATTACTTTAAAAAATTTTTATTTATTTTGAGAGAGAGAGTGGGGAAGAGGCAAAGCAAGAGACTCCCAGGCAGGTTCTGTGCTGTCAGATTGTTCTCAAGAACCATGGGATCATGACCTGAGCCAAAATCAAGAGTCAGATGCTTAACCAACTGAGCCACCCAGGCGCCTCTGGGTGTGTTGATTTTGAGGTGCTTGTGAGAAACCCAGTGATACAGTGTAGGCTGTAGGCTGTGTGGGTCAAAGCCCCCGAGAAGGCCTGGGCCAGGGGCATGTCTGTTTGGGAATTGTTGGAGGACAGACAGTGGGACTGAAGCAACAAGAGGGTGGGCTTCCCTGGCGAGAGGTGGGTGGGGTAAAATGACAGGAAGGCCCCGGACTGAATTCTGAGACACTAATAGTTCTCCTCTTAACCTTTTTTTTTTTTTTTAATTTTTTTTTTAACGTTTATTTATTTTTGAGACAGAGAGAGACAGAGCATGAACGGGGGAGGGTCAGACAGAGAGGGAGACACAGAATCTGAAACAGGCTCCAGGCTCTGAGCAGTCAGCACAGAGTCCGATGCGGGGCTCGAACTCACATACCGCGAGATCGTGACCTGAGCCGAAGTCGGACGCTTAACCGACTGAGCCACCCAGGCGCCCCCTCTTAACCTTTTTCGGGACATAATTTCACACTTGCAGGAAAGCAACAAGACCATCACAGATGTTTCCCACATACTCTTCACAAGATTTACCAAACATTAATATTTCACCAGATATTAAATTTTCTAGGTATATACGTATTTTTTCCTGAGCTATTGGAGAGTTAAGTTGCAGACATGATGCTCCTTTATCCTTGCATACTTCAGTGGCTATTTCCTAAGAACAAGGGCCTTCTCTTTCACAACCAGACAGCCATGATCAAAATCAGGAAATTAACATTAGTACAATGTTCTTAATTAGCCACAGACCTTTGTCCAGTTTTGCCAATTTCCCCAGTAATATCCTTGATAGCAAAAGAGAATTCTGGCTGTGGCATTGCATTTTGTTGTCCTCTTTTCCTTTTTTTTTTTTTTTAAAGTTTATTTATTTATTTTGAGAGCGAGTGGTGAAGGGGCAGAGAGCGAGAGAGAGAGAGAGAGAGAGAGAGAATTCCGAGCAGGCTCTGCACTGTCATCGTGGAGCCCCCATGCAGGATCCGAACTCATGAACCATGAGATCATGACCTGAGCCGAAACCAAGAGTCAGATGTTTAACCGACTGAGCCAGCCAGGGCCCCCTCATTGAGAGAGGTTTCTCCCCTCATTGAGAAACCTCTTGAGTTTCTGTTCATCTGGAAAAGTGTTTTTCTTCGGTGTTTCTTTGTCTTTCATGACATTGCCATTTTTGCAAAGTGAATCTTGATTTGAGTTTCTCTAGTTTCTTCATAATTGGATTCAGATCCTGCATCTGCAGTGGGAAGACCCCAGAAGTGATGCTGTGCCCTTCTCAGTGCCTCCCCCAGGAGGTGCAAGACATTTATCTGTCCCACTGTTGATGATGTTAATTTACATCACGTGGTCGAGGTGGTGCTTGCCAGGATTCTCCCTGTAGAGTTACTGTTTTTCCCTTTGCAATTAATAGATATATGCCAACATTGAAAGGTCAGATTGAGAAGGAGGAGCCAGGAAGAAGGCTGGGAAGGGGCAGTGGGGACATGGGGTGCTGCGGGTAGGGAGGGAGTGGTTGGTCATTTGGTCCTGGAAGCCAATCTGACGAGGGTGAGAAGTGTCCATTGGCTGCAGCTTTCCCTGTCAGGTCATAGTTTAGGCGGAGTGACGGCCTGAAGCCAGCCTGCAGAGCTGAAGAGTGAAAGGAGGCGACAACAGAGACAACAGGGAAAATGCCTCTTCGGGGAAGTTTGTCTGGACGAAGGGAGAGGGATACAGGCAGTGAAGGAGAGGTGTGTGGGGTCAGGAAGATGGTTTCTAACAGATGGAAGGGTATGTGTGATAGGAAGGGACCCAGTGAGGGGTTAGACATCTTTGATTCGGTGAAAGGAATGGGAGAAGGTCTTGATGAGCCCTCCTGAGCCCCAGGAGGGAATGGAAGCAGTAGGCAGCAGGAGCCGGTGGCCCCAACAGCAGGGTAGGGAAGGTTTGGGTAAGAGTGCTGTCTGATGGCCTATTTCCTCTGCTGAGAAGGAGGTTGGAGCAGGGGGCCGGAAGGAGGGCTGGGCAGGTAGACGGGAATGAGCTGTGTTTGAAGCGACCTCTGGGGAGAGGGAGAGAGCAAGCCGGCCGGTGTGGTGATGGGCACTGGGCAGTGTGGAGACCAGTCCAGGGTTCGGAAGCCACAATACTAATCCCAACAGCTTTTAGCTGCCTGGTGCAGGCAGACAAGGCAGACCTAGTGACTCAGGGCTGGGGTGTCCCAGGGGGGCAGCTGGACAAGGAGGGCAGTGAAGGGAGAAGGAGCACGGTGAGCGGTGGGGTCTCACTGCTGGCAGGCGATGTGTGCAGCCAGAGTGGCAAAGGCCAGAAGTGTAGGCTGGCACGCCTTCCAGAGGGAGGTGGATGGTCAGTGACCCGGATGGTGGTGGGAAGCCTGGTGTGTGCTGGGGAGAGGGGGCTGCGAGGGAGTGGAGGGGAGGTGTTCGGAGAGGAAGAAATCTAGGAACTGAGAGGCCAAAGGATTGGTGGTTCCCTGGAAAGCCTTGTCACCCGGGGTGATGGCAGGGGTTGGGTGGGTGGGGAAGAAGGTCATGAGCCAACACCACCAGGTTTACAAGTCAGGACAGATGGCAGCCCCGAGGAGATGAGGGGGGGCACCCTGGATGCTGGAACCCTCGAGGAGTGGTACTTCTGACAGGGAGGGGGACACTGCCGGGTGAGTGCCAAGGAGACCAAAGATCCGCTCCACCTCGGACTCTGAGGGTCGGGGGTGTGAGAGACAGGACAGCAGCTTCAGTGAGGACCAAGGTCTGTCTCCAAGGGCGAGCTAGGTCTCTGTTAAAGGCTGAAAAGAAGGGAGCATTTGGAGCAGGAGTGGGTGGTTTGTGATTGACTGGGGTCTAGTGGCTCAGTCGCCCCAAAAGAGCCATGCACACGGGTGACAGACAGGAGCAAGGCAGGGGTGTGGTAGGAAGGCTCCCTGGGTCTGAGATACTTGGAGACTCCACCCCGCCTGCCTCCCCAGACCAGGAAGGTGGAGGTCCCCGCCCCACCTCAGCGTGAGGGGACTGGCAGGGCTTGGGCCCAGCAGGCCCGCAGCCTCCTCCAGGAAAGGCTGACGAGGATGGGGGTAAGGAGGCAGCACTGCCTGTGGCCTGAGGCCAATCCCAGCCCTGCCTGGCCCACTCTGTCCAGAAATCAGAGGCTTGGCTGCATGTGAGGGACACAGGGAGGGTCTGCTGCCACTGGGTGAGGCCCTGCCCTCTGTTTTGAGCCGTTCAGTCCCACAAGGGCTTCTGGAGTGCCAACATGCCTGGCCCTGAGTCCTCATTGCGTCTGCTGGTTGGGATGAGCTCAGAGTGTGGTTTGGTTTCCATTAGATCAGAGGCTGTGAGCCAAAGAGAGCCCTGGGTTTGTGCCCTGGTTCCGTCTCTGCTACTGATATAATGGGAGACTTTGGGTAAGTCCTTGCCCCTTTTGCGGCCTCAGTTTCTTTATTTGCGTCCTGGGGCTGTGGCAGACACCCTCTCTAAAGCCAGCAGTCATCTTTTCCAGAGATGGGAGCCCCTCTTAGCTGGTTCTGATCAAATCCCCAGTCTGAGCAGCTATGAGCTGGTGGGTACAAACAGGCCCCGGGGCTCTAAAACCTGAATGTTAAGGGGGGAAGGTGTCACCAACATTTCCTCAGCCCCGGGGCTCATCTGTCAATCGTTTAGCATTTGGGTATCTTTGCTACCCCTCAGTGTTTCCTCTCAAACTACCCCTACTCTGGGGGGTACTCTCTACTAGGCACAGGAAGTGGCTTTTCAGGCCTCAGTGCCACCCCTCCGTCCTCCTTATCTGCTCCCCACTCACTGCCTGAAATGCCAGCAGCAGGTAAGCATTCCTTGAGCTAGATGTGGATCTCTAAAGACACTGCCCTGGGATAGGAGTCTGGGAAGCTAGCAGACAGTTACACCTTAGTGTGAAATAATTGCTTTGATCTTTTTCCAAGGAAAAACAGAAAAGAGGGCATATCCAGAATGGGCGGGGGGGGGGGGGGATAGAGGGAGGGGCAGGGGATAGAAGGCCACCCCAGGGATTGTCCGAGCTGCAGGAACCTATCCCCCAGGACCCACCCACACTTTCCATTCCTTTCCCCAACTTCAAGGCACCCAATCCATCAGGAGTGAAGAGCGGGCTCTGTCACTCCACCTCTCTCTTCTTCTAACCTGACCCAGGGTTCTGGGGACCATCAGACTATTTAGCCTGATTGGGAGTAGGGGGCAGTGGGGCCTAGTTTTCAGGGTTCTAAAGCTGAGCTGTCATGGCAACAGGGGGAAATAAACACTCTGGGTCTCACAGTCCAAGTTCTGCGATGATGTCATCCCAAGCTCCAGCCTGCTAGGTCCTGTGGCTGGCTGCACCCCAGACAGCCGCAGCTGCTCAAGCCAGAGGATCGACTTCCTTCCCAACCCCCACGCAGCCTCTGGAGAGGGGGAGAGAGGGGACACAGGGGTTTGGGCAGGGGCTTTTGGAACAGGTTCTACACAGGTCCAGCTCCTTGCCTACTACTTGGGTCTCTCAGTAGATGCTGTTGCCCCCTCCTTGGCCTTAGCCATGAAGCTGGCCAAGGGGGCCAAGAACTCTGTGTTCTATGGGCAGCACCCAGAGGAGAAGGTTCAGGTGCCGTCACGGCAAGAGGTAAAGCAGACCCCTGTGATCATGGCAATGATCAAAGGTGAGAGAAGTCTCCTGCCCTGAGCCTGGGTTGATTTCTTTCTCTGCAGGGCTGCTGAAGGTGCCCCAGCCTTCCAGCCCTGCCTCCTGCCAAGTTCTAGAGGACTCTCCTCCAAGCCTACCAAAGACCTGCACCTTCAAGCTGAACCTCAGAGGCAGTATTAGCTGCTGGGAATTTTCAGGGGGGTATGGATGGGAGGGACCATGGGGTATGAAATGCGGCCAATTTTGGAAAAAAGCTAGGGATTCAATGGAGCTTTTAGCCCACCTGTAGCTTTCCTCACTTCTCTCGAATCTTACTCTCAACTGAAAGCAGACAAACTAATTCTTATTACATTGTTAATGACTGATTGTTGCTCTATGTGGGAGGTGGTTTAGGATGAGGGAGAGAGAGAGAGAGAAAGAGAGAGAGAGAGAGAGAGAGAGAGAGAGAGAGAAAGAATCTTAAGCACGTTTCAGGCCCATCAAGGAGCCTGATGTGGGGCTTGATCTCACAATCGTGAGATCATGACCTGAGCCAAAGTCAAGTTGGACACTTAACTGGCTGAGACACCCAGGTGCCTCCAAATGGATATTTATAAGCCCCAATTTTCTCATCTGTGAAGATGGAAAACACAATAGTATCTGTTTTACGGAGTTGTTGAGAGGCTTAGCTGAGATGATCCATATAAAATAGTTCGCAAGGTGTCTGGTGCAGAATACGTTCTCAACTAATTGTGACTATTATCTTTCATATTGTGCATTGCCTGTGTGAGATCAGTTGCATTTTATGTGGAAACACTGTCTTTCCCCATGGGGAAGCTCGACGGTGGGATTTGTGGCAGTGTGACATCAGTGGGAGGAAAACCCCCAGTGTTCTCATGGCACCCTGCCTCTGACTGGGCGGGTGGGCCAAGCCTGAGGGCTGCCCCGTCCATCCTCACAGGTCCGGGCCCTGCCAAATACCTCCGGCCATCCTGCACGGGTTATGTAGACCATGACATCTCCATGTTCCAGGAGCCAGCCTACAGTCTGCACACACGGCACTCGGAGAAGCGTGAGTGCTCGCCGTGCCCGTCATCCCTACTCGTCGGGCTTAGGGTTATCATCCTTAGATGTTTGGGGTCGCAGTGAGAGGTAGGGAGCCATCATCTATAGCCACAGGACCCTGGGAACTCGGGCCTGCCCTGAAGAGGACCCCCAGGGGGCCTGCTGGGTCCAGAAGCAAGCCAGCAGGGAGATGCCCAGGTAACCCACTCCTCTAAAGGCAACGCTGTGGGCAGCTCCCAGCTGGACCTCCTGAGGGAGCTTTGAAGGCAGGGATTGTCACTGTCCAGATGGCAGAGTACGGTCTCCTCTCTGTCTGAGCTCTGGAGACGGCACTTTAGCTGGGCAGGAATAGCTGGGGAGTGGGGGAAAATGGTACAGAGTGGTGGCTCCCAAGGCTTCCCCGGGGGGCTTAGAAATGCCTGGAAGGGCCGGAGCAGAGAGCCACAGAGGAGCTGGGGCTTGCTGGTTGAGGCCAACGAGAGGAAGGGTGGGTAGGGGTGTTGAGGTGTGTATCTGGGGGTCTGAGATCTAGAGGCCTGCTGGGTCCCTCCTTGGGATGACACATCCTCCTCAGCAGGGGAACCCCCTGTCCGGGGCTGGGCCTCTCAGTACTAACAATAGTCACTATGTCTATTATTACCCCTTGGCACCAATCCCCGATGGGGGCTGCCCAAGCTGCCATGCAGCTGTCATTTTATCTGTTTCTTTGAGCGACTTCTGGAGACTGTTAGGTCATGCATTAAAAGCCCCATTTTGTAGATGAGGAAATCAAGGGTTGGAAAACACCCAGGGAATCGGAAGGGAGCTCTCACTTCTGTTTGGGGGAGGGGGATCTCCTCTGGAGGCAGTCCAGGCTCACCATAGAGCGGCCTCTGGGGCTGACCCGGCCTCTCTGTGGCTGTCCTGCAGGGGTCACAGACATTTGCAGCCCTGGGCCTTGCTATTTCTTCGATCCCAAAATAACTCGGTTTGGAATGTCCAGCTGCACGCAGGTCCCTATGGGAGAGCGCATCTCTAACCTGTGTAAGATGGGACAGGGGAGGCATGTGGGAGTTGGGAGGTTTGAGGATGGGGGTTCACCCTCAGGACCTGAGCAGGGACAAGCAGTAATGACTCGCCTCTGCCAGGTGTGTCTTTGGATACTGGCATCTCCCTGCAATGTTACATTAAGACACTGATGTTGCCATGTCTGTGTCACAGTACTTAGGTCTTGAGGCCAGTGTTATGCACATATGTCGCCAGGTGATGATCTGATAAAAATGTCATGGGACTCATGTTGCATCAGGGATATTGTCATGCTAATGAGCTCACAGGCCGTCGTGATTTCAGGATATTTTCTTGGTGCTGTCACAGGGAGGATGTCAGGATGCTGACATTCCAAGGGTGGCATTCTGATGACATTTGTGATTTTTATATTATGACAACAGTGTCAGTGCTGATGTCAGGATGGCCTAAGTCCCTCCCCCTGCCCATGGCCCTATGCAGGGGAGTTGATGGCCCTGCATGTTGATAAAGTGGTTATAGTGAAGTCACAGTAGGCTAACCAAGACCTCTTACCCATCAGCTGGGCACCAGGAGATGCGGCCTGGCTCCCGCCTTGAGACCCCTCCCTTCCATTCATCCACTTGCAGGCCTGAGCCCCATCCCAGCCTCCTGCCATTACGACCTAGAGAAGACCCACCCACCTGGGGAACGTAGGGCTCCCCAGTATGCTTTCGGCTACCGGTGGCCGTACCGGGTGACAGACCCCAACCCAGCCCCCAACAAGTACCAGCTGCCACTCTTGCTGGGGCCCAATAACCCTGTCAGCCGAGCTGCTCCTTGCTATAGCTTGGCCTCTGAGCACAAGAACTGGTTCTACAAGGAGAATGTGGCTGGAGGCCCTGGGCCGGCCACACGCTCCCGGCCTGAGCCCTCTGTCTACCAGAACCGCAGCCCCAGCTATAGCATGGCCAAGCGATTTGCCTACCCGATGGACCACACACCTCGGCCTGGCCCTGGCTCCCACGATGTCCAGAAGGTCACGGTGCACAAACCCCGAACACCCGCTTTCACCATGGGCGTCAAGCACTCACCCCACCTGTGCCCGCTGGTCATCGACATTCACGACTAAGGCCCTTCCTGGTGCACTCACCCACCCCTCCCCACAGAAGTTATTTTTCTGTACCAAATTGAGCAATTTACTGAGATTTTGAGTAACAGAGTTGGTGCCCGCTGTGTCTAGCTCACAGAAGGCATTAAATAAATATTTTCACTTAGTTCGCTTTTTGTTTTGCAAACACTCACAGCTGCTTCCTTTGGGCCCTGCCCTGGGTGAGGGGCTGGGATACTGGGAGGCATTGTAGGGGTCCCTGTGTGGGAGAAGTTCTGTTCTGGCTCACCAGGGAGGCAGTCATGTGTTCTCCAAGAAACCCTGGGCAGCGACTCCGGAGAACCCGTGTTCTAGTCCTAACTCTGCCACTAATGGCGGTGTGGCCTTGTGCAGCTCCTGTCCTCTGGGCCTCAGGTTGCCCTTTGGACAGTGAGGGGGGGAGCGTATGTCTGGAGGATGTCCAGGTTCCCTCCAGCTCCATAACTGTGTGACTCTGATCCCTGGCAGTGGTCAGTACCCAAGAGAGGAGCAGGGCAGAAGACGGAGGGGTCATCTGGCTGGGGATGGGGGTAGAAGGATTTTTCCTGGCGGGGGGGGGGGACATAGGAGGACAAGCAGAGACAGTGTGTAGAAGAGAGGGTATTCTCGGGGGCGGTAAAGATGAGAGAAAAGACAGGCATGTGGGACCAAAATGTACAGGGCAGGAGCCTGGGGCAGGCTCAGAGGGCAGGAGCCTGGGCTGCAGGAGGCTGGCCAATAACAGGACCAGATCGTGGGCAATTGGAGGGCACTCTGGCTTTGTTCTCAGCAAGGTGGAGCTAGATAAGATGCGTCATTTGCAGAATTCTTTGGACAGTGAGAGAAGGTTGGACAGAACGGGCAGAGCCTGCAGGCTGCAGTCAGCCTAGGAGGAGCGAAGGGGCCAAGTGGACTTCTGGGAGAAGGGTCTGTATGCCGCATATGGTCTTGGGGGAGCCGCTAGTTCGTCCCCACACTCAACAGCTTAGCCCTGCAGTGCCCGGCAGAGGAGGAGCCAGGAGGGGGCAGTGTTGCCCTACTTGTGAGTCGAGTCCTGCCCACCTGCCTGCCCCGCCCCATCCCTTCCAGCTTTGCAGCTTTGGGGCACATAGGTGCCAGCTCTCTGGCCTCTGTCTCCATCTCTGGGAAAGCTGGGGTCTCTGGGGCTGGCATTTGTCCTTCCTTAATTCTTCATATCCAGATCTCCCTTCGGGAGTTGCCCTTGCCTCTGGGACCAGCCCCTCTCCCAGCATCCCTGGCCAGGAGGCAGAAGGGGATTTCACCCCTTTTCTGTAGCCTGGAGCCAATGGGGTGGGAGGCCAGAACTATGGAGGGAAAGGGGCCCAGGGAGGGAGGAGAGGAGGCAGAATACCCCCCAGGCCTGATGGCTCAGGCAGATGCATGTTCTTCCACAGCCACTGCCCCAAGAATGGTGGGAGGCAGGAAGAGAGGGCCCCTCAGAACCGGTGTCGGGTGGCTCATCCTTTCGAGGGTGAGCAATATTCAGGTTTTAATTAAAATTGAAAATTGAACTGAAGAACTAACTTTGGGTAGAAAGGATCAGAGAATGTCTGTGGGATATTCAAACAACAGCAACAACACTGAGTATTTTTTAAAGGGGTTTGTAGGAAACCCCACCTGGATCATACCTGACGCAGGGCCCAGAAATTCCCTCCCTGCCACCCCGCTAGCCCCCAGGCCTGGGGTATTATGTCTGTCTTGTCCTCCCTGCTCCTCAACAAGGCTGGTCCGGGCAGGCTCGAGAGAGAACGAGGGAGCTTGGGGACCCATCTGTCTTGCAGCAGATTAGAAAGATGTCATTTTGCCGACAATGCCATTTATCACAGCGGCTGCAAAAATTAGTGATGCTTGGGCTGAAAGTACTGGATGGGGGTGGGGGCTGGCAGGTGGCAGTGGCTGATGCTCTTCTGTGTCACCAGGTCAGGGAAGCTACAGGCCAACCTTTGAATAGGGATTTTCTGATTTTGTGCCTATCCAGTTCCAAGGCCCTCCACTGGAAAAATGAGAAAGCTGAGGCCCAGAGCCAAGGAAGTAGCAGCCATATGACAAGTTGATGGCCTGTCTCTAAATAAAGGTCTAGGCTCACTCTATGACTAGGGTCTGGGGTTCAGTGTGTGACCAGACCCAGGGTTCAGTGTGTGGCTAGGTTTGGGTCGGTCTGTGACTAGAGTCAGGGCTCAATCTAGGACAGACCCTCAGCCTGGCTCCAGCTGCCACCAGATATGGGTAGGGACTGGATATTAGCCCTAAAGCTAGAATTAACACTTGGTTTGTGGTCCCAAGGGAAGGAGAGGAGGCTAGAGGACTCAGAAGGAGTCTTTGGGGGGATGAAGATGTTTGGGAGAGAGATGGCCTTGGGAAGAAGGGGATGCGGCCTCTGGGGAAGATGAATGGGACTTCCTTTGTGCCTCAGCCCACAAAATGACAGGGTCATTTAGCTTGAGATCGACCTTTTGATAAAGCAATCCCCATCTCTTGGCTTTGCCTCCTCTGTGGTGGTGACTGGGTAGGTTACCTGCAAGAGGTTGGTGGGCATGGCCTTCCAGGCCTGGCTGAGTGCTCACCCCACCCCTTCTGAACAACTTGGCGGGGGGCACACTTGACCTGGCAGAAATCCTTGTCTGAATTCTTTCTTCTTTCTTTCTTTCTTTCTTTCTTTTTTTCTTTCTTTCTTTCTTTCTTGAGAGAGAGGGGGAATAAGTGAGCAAGGGGCAGAGAGAGAGAATCCCACCAGGGGCAGAGAGAGAGAGAGAGACAGAGAGACAGAGAGAGACAGAGAGAGACAGAAGCGGGGCTCACCCAAAGAGAGGCTCGTGGTCACGAACTGCGAGATCATGACCTGAGCCAAAGTCTGATGCTTAACTGACTGAGCCACACAGGTGCCCCCCTGGTCTGAATGGTTGTAGGACTTAACCTGTGCCCTCAGATACTTGGGCCCTGGAGCCTGGCATGTGATGCATACAGACACGATCATTCATTTATTCATCCAATAAACATTTGCTGAAATCCTGCCCTATGCCAGGCTCTGGCTGCACCTGGGGGTACCAAGAGATGGTGAAGGCCCAGCCATGCCCAACAGGTGTTCGGAGAGCGGCTTGGGGGGAGGATGGAAGCAGCTTTCTCTAACCGTGAACAGACAGTGGGGTGGGGGTGAGGGTCAGTGAATGGCACGCTGCCCTCCAGAGTTTCCTCCTTTCTCTCCCGGGGCAGGAGAGGCCTGACCTTCACGGGGCATCCCCGCAGGGTGTGGTGGTAATAACACTGCAATCACATGACGCTCCTGCTCCTCGATACCGGCTGGGGCTGCTGGTCTCTGTCATTCTGTTGTGGCTGGAGAGACCCTGAGTGCTAGTTGTCACTCTGGCTCCCAGGAGCTGGGAGGATGGTGACCCTGGGCTGGGAGGAAGAGGGGCCCTGCCTGGGAGACACATTGACACATCATCCACAGGCACACAGGTGGGGGTTGTGCAGAAACACATGTCCCTTGCCCACCTACACACAGAGACAAGGCACAGATTCTCCTTATAGAATGTGCTCACTTGTGCACACACACTTATGCATGCACAGACACGACACCTTACTGCTCGCACGTACAGCCCTGACACCAGACCCAAACACAGGCTTTATGTTGCACTCACAGGGAGAGACAGACACGGGCACCACACCGTACCCGACACTCACCTTTTACTACATAGGCACACCCCCTCTCCAGGCGCCTCTTTATCTCACGTGCATGCATACATCTGCTCGGGCTCAGGTGTACCTCTCACTGCCCAGGAGAAGTAAAGTAAATGAGAGTGCTCCCTCCCTACCATGCACAGGTGCAGATGGGGTGGGGGGTGGGGCTGTGGGAGGGGAGATTGGGTCTCCACGCTCAGGAGGACGTTGGGGCGTGAGCTGGGGGTCAGCCCTCCAGTCTGGGGTCCTGCCTCTGGATGGGGTGCATTTGGTTGGGAGCTCTCGTCCACGAAGACAAGCCAGATCCCTTCTCCCTGCCTTGAGCACTCAGAGATGCCCACTCCAGGGGCCACCCAAGGACAGGAGGACTGGCATAGGTGCTCCTGCCACCTGGCAATCCTGTTCCTGGCCCTTGCTGGGGTGTGGATGGGGGAGCTTGTTGGAGAGCACATGCCCCTGGGGTCCTGGTGCGGGTCAGAAGCCGCATCTCCAAGCTCACTGGAGGCAGAGAGTCTGCCCGGTCCTGTTCCTCCCGGCTTCTCTCCCTCTGTGTCCACGCTCTCCCATCTGGCTCTTCCCTAAGTCTTTCTGTCTCCCTCTGGCGTCCCTTTCTCTTCTCTCACTCTCCCTCTTGCTCTCCCAGTCCCTTGGCCCTGTTTATCCTCTAGAATAAAGACCGACATTTTCAATTACCCCCCAAATAACAGAGCAGTTCTCAGAGGCCCTGACAAGAGGAGGATGGTGTGGATGTGTGTGGCCTATGGGTAGATGTGGGTGTGGGGGTTGGGAGGTACCCATGGTCCCACTGTCCTTTGTTTGCTTTTTCTCTTCTGGAACCTTCATTTTTTCCTGGGAGAGGGGAAACACGTCTCCCTTCAGGGGAGGAAGGGAGACAAAAGAGAGAAATAAAAACCTGTCATCGTTGTCTTGTAAACACAGCAGGTAGTGCAGAGCAGGGGCTCAGCAGGACCGAGGGAGAGGCAGGGACAGAGAAAAAGGGGGCTGAGAGAGATGGGGAGAAAAGGTGAGCTGGGTTGAGCAGAAGCCGCTACCCCAGGGCCCGGGGCGTGTGGGCACCAGGCAGGGCTGCCGAGGGTGGAGAAGAATGCAAAGATTGACCTGGGAGAGTGGAAGGCACTCGGGGAGGCACCCTTAGACCCAGTGCCAGGCAGAAGGGGGCCTCCAGGCATCTCCTCTGAACATGCCCCCTCCCCATGCTGGGCTCTGGGGACACCGAGGAGGGTAAGATAGACACATGTCTGCTCTTGTGGGGTGTAATATGTAGCTGAAACAAAGCAGCTGGGCACTTGCCATGTGCCAGGCACTTACATAAGTCGAGAGTCACAGAGTGTGGGTAACCTGTCCAGTAACGCACGGTCACGGGGGAGAGTTCCAGGATTCCAGCCCAAGTCTGTCCCTTCACGCAGCCTCCACAGGAGGCTGGAGGCTGGGAGAGAGGTTTGGACACTTGGCTCTGCCGTGATTGCTGTGTGACCTAGAACAAGTCCTCCCCTCTCTGGACCTCAGTTTCCCCATCTGAAAAAGTGTAAAGAATGCTGGCTGCTCTGTGGGGCCGGGGGGGGGGAGGATCACATGTCTGGATGTGGGTGGTTACCCACCTCTGGTTCCCTGGAGGAACTGAGGGTGTAGGGGTGCAAAGAACTCCTGGTGCTGGGGTGGGACTGGCCAGCAGCGGCTGCAGCCTCTGCAGCAGGAAGGAGGCTGGACCCCGGCTTTACTCCCTGCTGCTACCCAGTGGCAAGATTTGGGTACTGCAGGGGATGGGCTTGCATGAGGGTCAGAACGGGAGGATGCCTCTAGTGTGTGTTGTCTGGTTCTCTCTGGCCCGGTTTGCAGATGCCTAGTGAGGTGAGGAGCTTGGCTGCAGGTCATCCAGGGAAGAAGCTTGGGCTGGCATTGGCTTTTAGGGCAAGGTGCTTCCCCTTAGCCCTGTGGTGCTTGGAAAGCCCCAAAGTGGCCTTAGGGCGAGAGAGGTGAAGCTCTGAATCATCTGCCTGAAGCCTCCTGCTCCAGGGATCCTTTCAGGATTTCTTCCGGCAGGAAGCAGCCTCACTCCCATCCTTCAGGCCTATATACATCCTCTCTTTGTTTCTTATGCTCTACCTGCCCTAAACTGTCCCCTCTCCTCCTAGCAAATCAGGCAGTGGGGCCCTTTAAGTCATTAGGGATGGTGAAGGGCCATCTCCATCACCTAGGGAGCACCTGCTAGGAGCCCAGCTCTGTCCTGGGACTTTTCCTGCATTGTATCACTTGAATCTCATGACGACCCAGAAGGTCAGGGTCACTTTTGAGCCCATTTTTCAGGTGAGGAAGCGCAGAGATGTTGTGACTTTCAGACACAAAGTGGTGGAGGAGGGAGTCTAACCCAAGTCCATAGATTCTCCAGAGAGGAGTCCTTATTTGGAGATGAAAAGTATCCCCATCGGCACCACAGAAATCAGCTATGACCACACCTGGAAATGACTAGTCCAGGGTCTTGTGGCTCAGGTCTCAGCCGCACCACTGTGCTGCTGTGTGACTTTGGGCAAAGCCATCCCTCTCTGGACCTCTGGCTCATCTGTGAAATGTGTGTGCGCTAGATTCCCTCAGAGATCCATTCTGGAATTTGGCATGTCCAGCCTTGGGCCCCGCGATGGCTCTGTTTTGAAGGGTGCTGCAAAGGGGTGAGTACGTGGCAGGTCTGGGAAGGTGGAACTCTGACTGGGGAGCCAGGCCCTTCAGGTGCACATCCTCACTGGGTGTCAGTGTGTGGAACTGGGGGAATCATGGGAAGTGTGGGCTGTGAGAGCAGGACAGGGGTCCAGGTCTGGGCAGGTATGGGGTGATGGGCTGGCCCTTGGGCCTGGGAACCTTTCCCTCCGCTGTCTGCCACAGAGGGGAGTTTTTCTTGGCAGGAAACAGCCTCATCAATCAGGGGCAATGGGGGGCTGACAGGCGGCCACTCCCCGCTGGCCGGGCTTGAGGCAGACTCATAAATCCCACGCCGGGCTGGGCTGTAAATTCCTGTGATTCATACCCGGCCTCTTGCCTCTTGGAGGACAGAGACATTTGGGGCTGTGGGACAGGCTTCTCTTCCCTGGGCAGGGCAGGTGGAATACCTTAATCACTGGCCTGGGGTGCTCAGACAGCCTCCTCCCTAGGTTCCACAGGAGATGTGGCTACTGAGTCCCCAGGGCACCTCAGGCCCAGCCGGAGCCATCTCTGCTCAGACCCCCGCGACCTCTGCCTTTACCATGTGCCATTTCCCTGCCCTGGCCTAACTGGCCCGATCCGCCCCAGGGGCCACATGTGTGGACACTGCCTGTGTCATCTGAGATCTCGTGGGGGCCTGTGGCCAGGAGGGACTGTCCCACTTACCCCATAGCAACTTCTGCTGTTCCACGTGGCGGTCTGTCATAGTGACGATGAGGACAAGAGTGGGAACTAAGGAACAGTCTGCGTATTTCTCATTCCAGGGGGCTTGAGGCCTTGAACCCACTGCCTCTCAGAGTTGGAAGGTCTCAGGGACCCTCTGACCCGGGGCTGGAGTCACTCATCAGCTTCCACCAGGACCGTTGTCATACTCAGATGCCAGTCTTTACTCTCACTTAACATTTTTCCTTAGACTGGCTCACTTTTAAAATTTAAATGTGTGTTTTAGCCTTGTCTGAAGCAATGTTTGTGAAATCAGGGGTCTGATGTGCTAGTTAAATACACACATATGCACACATATGTGAGAACATACACATGAAAATACATAGTTAAAATAGCAGATGCCCATTTCTCTGTACTATCAAAAATAGTCTTGTGTCTCACCAATGATGCATATGTCATTCTTTGAGAAAAGTGGCTCTAGTCCTCTTCTATTTTTCAGACAAGGACACCAAGGCCCAGAGAGGTATAGGAACTTGCCCAAGGTCACATAGTGCTGGGATTATCATCTGGCCCACTTGACTCCCAGCCTAGTGCTCATTTTACAGAAGTATGCTCGTTGTTTGTGGAGGGAATGACTGGTCAGGGTGTGGAGGCCTTCACTTCCCCAGAAGGACATTTGAATTCCCGGAGGCCTTTTGGAGACACAGAGGAGTATGTTAAAAGGTGGGCTTCCTGGCAGCAGGCTGATGGGCAGGCAGGCAGGCATCCTGGGTCCCCTGGTGGGACGAGCTACTGGCTCCCCTCTCTTTTTGTCCTTCTTCTGGTGCCCAGGGCTCCTGCAGTGTCTTCAGATCCAGGGAGGAGGTGGAGAAGGGGTCCCAGGGGAGGGAGGGAAGCAGGGCTCCACAGCAGCCCTTCCCTGGGGAGCTGCTTACTGAGGCGATAATTAGTGGTACTGGCTCCCAGGCCCGGCAAGGAAGGTGGCCTCATTAGCAGGTGCCTTCCCCTACACCACCTCCACCTTCCTACCTCTGGGCTCCTGCCACCTGTACCGCCACTGCCACTGACTCCACCGTCATCACCCCAGAGATGCAGCACAAGGGCTCTTGCTGGAGACAGGGCCCCTGGCTCCCAGGGAGACAGGAAGGAGACGTGTGCAGGGCGGCCAGGGTGTAGGTACGCTGCACACACACACACACACACACACACACATTAGCATGTAGACACGCTCACCCACCAGCACACGATACTGTTAGATGTGCACATGCACACATGCACGCACAACACAGAGACGTATAGGTCTTTGTCCAAACAGATTTGCACGGTAATGCACATACCCAGACACACTGTACAAGCACACAGATTCGATAGACACATGTCCACAGGGAGGTGGACTTAAGTGCAAAGACATACAATGCACGCGTGCAGATGTCCGTAGGGAACGCAGACCCTCATCCATACTAGCAGACTCATGAAAATATCCACATAAACATCCTGACCGGCGTCTCCAGACCTGTGCGTGTGGACGAACCGGCAGACCAGACATGGAAACACGCAATAGCACGCGGCATGCCCCTGTGGGCACTGTGTGTACTTCTTCGTGTGCAGGGACCCCCACACGCACACGTACATGCTGCAGAGGGCAAGCGTTATGTTTTTCCTGGAATCTAACAAGGCCTGAGGTGCTGGGGCTGGTTAATTCCCTGGGGCAAGTGAGGAGACCGGAGCTGAGGACATAGTTAATTAATTCTTATCGTTGGTGACAGAGAGAGGGAGGAAAAGAGGGAGAGAGGAATGGATGGATGGAGAGAGACAGAGGGAGAAAGGGGGAGAGAGGGGGAAAGAGGGGGAGAGAGGGAGGAGAAGAGGGGCTAGCTGGAGAGGTTAAGGTGAAGGAGCAGGAGGAGGAGCATGTTCAAGAAGCTCTCAGGGGCCAGGCATTAACCCTTTCAGTTCAGAGTAGGCCCAGGGACCCCATCACTCAGTCCCATCACCAAAACCAGATGATGGGCCCTTCAAGGTCTGATGGTTGGACGTATGCAGAAATCTCCTTGCAGGGCCCGCTGCATGGCTCTGGGGATGAGGGGTTCACCCCATCTCTCACTTCCACAGAGTAGAAATCTGCTCCCGGAAACTCCCTACCTCAGCCCCACCTGTGCTCTGTGGGTCCGTGGCTCAGGGGCCCTCCTTTCTCAGGGCCAGGCCGGGGGGAGACATGACCACCCAAGGAGGCCCCTCCTGGATACCAGGACAGCTCCTGCCATCCCACTCCTGATCTCGGCCCCATGACGAAGTCAGGGAAACAGGGGTGGACAAGGACAGGGACTCAGAGAGAAAGCATGTGAGGCAGGAAAGGGGGGATGGGGCACAGGAGCGAGACAAAGAGACACAGGCACCAGGGGTCAAAGAGACAGAGAAAGAGACCTGAGAGCCTGAGACTGAGCCCATGAGACACAGAGGAATTTAGAGAATCTGAGACAGGATGAGGCAGACCATAAGACATACACAGAAGTATCTGGAGATTGGGATATCTGTGGGCTGGTCAGGAGGGGGTCACCCCCCTGGGGACATGGATGGAGGAATCCCGGCCTAAAGAGGATGTTGTGTGAGCCTGTCCCGGGCACCCAACCTCTCGGAGGCTTGGCTGCTGTTCTGTAAAGAAGGGGGTGGGGACTGACCCTGTCTCTGAGTTGGTCCTGAGGCTCCAAGGAGAGGCTGGCCTGGCCCTTCGTTCCCTCCACTTCCCCCTGGGGCTTGTGGGCCTGCAGATGGAGGCGGGGGCTCTGTAGAGGCTCTGGGTCCAGGCCCCACTCGGAAGCCCCCAAACTGGCAAGCCAGGTGGAAGAGGAACGTCTCCGCGGGGCCGGTGTAATGTGCTGCAACCACGCGGTGCTGAGTGATGGAGCGTTTGCCCTGAATATTGAAAATGCATAAATATCCATTTTCAGGCACCAAGGCGGATATAAATACAGAGTGGGGGCGGTGTGCAGCCCTCAGCGGTAATTTACCAGCTCTGCTACTCCCCGTGGCACGGGCACTTACGTTTGGCCATCAGGAGCCTTTCTGAGACGGCTTTATGACCGCCGGCTGCCACCTGGGTCCCTTCTCCTGGAGAAATGGCTCTTCGGGGATGGCTGTGGGGGTGAGGGTGGGGCAAGTCTGGTCATTCCTGGGCCTGCTCCATCCTAGGCCTCCAGGCCCTCTCCCACCTTCCCCTCTTCCAGCATCTTCTGACACAGGAGGGAGGAAACACAGTCGTGTCAGGCCCGGTGTGCACTCAGCCCTGTGAGCTTGGATAGAATCAATTAGAGGAGCTCCAACCCTGCCTGTGGCAGCTTCCGGACTGGGAAACAGAAGCCACCATAGGTCCTGCCCTCAGGAACTCACACAAGGGGAAAGTGAGGCCCAGGGAGAAAAATCACATGACCAGTGGTGGCCACCGCATATCCTGCCCCAGCCTAGCACATCTGTAGCCCCCAGCCTAGGAGGTTAAGCAGCAGGGTCTTGGCATCAGGTTGGACAGGGGAGGCCATGGCCCTCAGGTGGGTGCCTCACTCCTCGCTGGCTTATCTGGACCCTTCTCTGTGGGCTGGCAAGTGGAGGCCCTGAGAGGCAACTCACTGTCTCTCCCAGAGCCGGAGCATGGGCACAAGGTCCCTTGACCCCTGCGGCCTGTAGTCCCGAGGGGCGTCTTCTCCTGTGAGCTGGGATGTAGGGCCCACGGCCGTGTTCAGGGAGCCCACCTTCCCACAGCAGAGAAAGGCATGGGAGGGCACAGAGCGTTCTCTGTGCTGTGGTCCTTCTAGGGTCCCCGAGGCTTCCCCGCCCTGAGCTGGGCAGTCACCTAGGTTGCCTGGGAGCGTGATTATGGGGGTCATGGGCACTGTAGCAACATCACGAACACGCGAGGCATTGTGGCGCAGGGCCTGGACACAGAACAGGGGTAGGAGTGGAGCCAGGTGGGATTGGATGGCTGGGTGGGGCGTCTGTGGAGGGAGGGCTGTGGCTGAGGCTGGGGCTGCAGAACTGTCCCTTCTGTCCTTGTCTGCTCCTCATCTCCACAGTGGCACTGTGTCTACATCCTGGCCGCTCCAGACACACGCTCTTGGCTTCTGCCTCAGTCGTGAACTGACTACATCATGTGGAAGGTCTCAGGTCAAGTTACTTAGTGGGAATGTCTGGCCTGAGTCGTTTCCCGCCAGGCCAGAGGTCAGCGAATGTCCTCTGGGGTCAGACATTTAGGCCTACTCCCGGGTGATTCTCAGAGGGAGCCATCGGGCCGGAAGTGGGCAGTCTTCTTACTGTGAATCGGGAGTGGGGGCAGCCACCATCACTATAGGGCAAACTAGTGGCTGAGCTGGGATCGGCCGCTTCTTTCCCTTCTTAAGAGGCCACACTCACCCTCCACCCTCTCCAGGCCCCAGCAATGCTGACCGTATGCCAAGCATCATGCTGGGTTTATGGGGCAAACAGATGAACAGGACTCTCAGGGGCTTAGAGCCTCACGTGGGAGACAGTGTGTGCACAAATAGCCTCATAGAGGGATACAAGGAGGTCGGGTGCACAGAGGCGGGTGAATTTAGCTCTGACTAAGGCATGGGGGAATGCTTAATGGAAGGGGTGATATTTGATCTGAACCACAGTAGGATTTTAGCATGTGGTTCTGGGGTTGCTGGAAGCATCCTATCTGTATGGACATAGATAGTACAGCATATTGGCTCTGTGTGCGGGTGGGGGCAGCTAACTACTAACCAGCCTAACTAGGTCAGAAAGAGAGCCCAGAGCAATGGGAATAACCCAAAAGTGGGCAGGGCCAGCTCTTGGAGGGCCTGTGTGTCTGGCTAAGGGTGTGGCTATTGTCCGGGTGTGGGTCCCCAGGAGAGCAGGAAGTCCTAGAGGGAGGTGAGCGGTGGGGGTGGGAGTATCTGCCTGTGTGGCAGATAGGGGCCTAGGGGTCAGGACAGTCGCCATCCAGTCCTCCCTCTGGGCACCCAGGGCCTTCAGAGCTCCCAGCATTTAGAACTGGGCGGACACACAGCCCTCTCCAACCCAATGCCCCTGGCTGCAGCCTGATGTCAGGGCTAAAATTAGCTCTGTGGCTGCGCGGGCAGCAGAGAAACAGTCATGGGGATCGCCCCTGCCTTTCCTCCTAGAGGTAGGGACAAGGGCTGCTGAGCGTCAGTGGACACAGGCTGGACCAGAGCGATGTTGGGGTTCACTGCAGCAGCAAGAACTTGGATCATCCTCTTAACTGGGCTCTGGGAACAGGAGTCTTGGGGGGCAGTAGCAGGCAGGGCCCTGCCTTTCTCTCCTGGCCACCCTTTGGCCACTATCAGCTGCCTGGGGGGTGGGGTGGGCAGGGTCTGAACTCCTGGGTCCCACAGGGCGTGGATCAGGACAGCAGCCCCTCCCCACTCACTTCTCTGTCTCTGCTCGCCCAGCTGCTTCTCTCCCGCGGTTGCCATGGGAACCACAGGTGGCTTAAGTTTGCCTGAGCCTGGCTCCCTTATGAGATGGGTAGTGGGGCAGGGCATACGGAGGGAAGCCTCAGTCTGGGCTCTGTCCATTTAGCCCCTCTTTTGGTTTCGTCCTCACTGCCTCCTTCCCCTGCATTCCCCACAGCCTTCCAGCCACCGAGTCCTGACCGTTTAGCCCTGGGACTTGTCCACTCTGGAGCACTTTCCCTACCTCTGGCCGGGTCCCTCTCCTTTGGTCTGGTGTCTGAGCAATGAGCGCTTACCTTTTAGTCCCCCAGGTCCCTCCTGGCTTAACACTCTGCCCTCAAGACAAAGCCATGCTCTTGACTAGTGCCTTCTGGTCCCAGCTTCCCCTTTGCCACTCTTCCTACCCCCCATGCTTATGCTACAGCCACCCTGGGATGTTGGGTCTGAGGAATGGGTAAGAGTGTGGTGAGCCACACTTCCAGAACCACATTCTATGGAGTGGTGGTATCTTTTGCAGAGTTAATGGGTGTGCATTAAAAGTGAGCTCCATGTGGAAATATTTTGAGAAGCACTGCATATGCCTCACCTCCTGGAAATTCACGAGGCACTTTGTTACATGTTAAAGGCTTGGGCAACTCCTGCAATAAAGAAGTCTGTTTTGCTGTGTTGAACCCAGAGATTCTGAGTGTTAGCCCATAAATAAGGAACGTCTACCAACAGCTCTTGGAACTAGTTTCCCTGGACGAGCATTTGAAAAATGCTGGTTGGGCCCTAAAGGATGGCGCCCTGCCCTTTGGGATCTGGGGTCCTGAGGCTGCTCCCCTCTGGAATGGAGGGGCCTCCCATGCTGGCACCTCTTGGAATGGAGCAGACTGAGCGCTGGAAAGCTGGGTCCATGCTTAGCACCACTCCCATCTCCTGGCCAGTGAGTGGGTCAGGCAGGGTTCCTGGATGCATTCCATTTAAACTACACAACATTCTTTTAAAAACTTGACCTAGTTGCCAACATTTAAAACCTGGGAGATTCCACAACAGATTTTGAATCTTAACGTTCTCTTAAAGAACTAGAAGACCTATCAACACAGTGTGTTTATAACCCTCTGCGGAAGTGAAGAATGGCATGAACCGTTTATTACGTGCACAGCAGTGCATCTCTCTCCTGGCACTGCTGAACCCCTCAGAAAACATTAGAGTCTCTGCCCCCATCGAGGGGAGTGTGGGGCTCTTCTCAATGAGTTCCTCTTCCCTGGGGTGGGGTAAACTACCTCCCTCCCGGGCGGGTCCTTCTGCAAAGGGCTGGGGCAGGTGGGCTCCCGCTCCTCCAGAATGTACCTCACACCTCATGAAGTAATTGATACATCATGCGAATCAAGCCAACAAATCCGTCCACCCTCTGCCCCCAGGCTCCTCCCTTGCTGTGAAGGGTGCCAGAGTGGCTGGGGGGACAGCAGGGCTGCAGAACAGTGGGGGGAAGGCCTGCCTGCAGCCTCCTCTCGTGTCACTCGCCTATGGGCTCCATCGATGAGGAGACGCGAGGCAGCTGCTCAGGTCACTCTGGTAATCGGAGCGTGCTGAGTGCGAGAATCACTCCCTGCAAGAGCTAAAAGCCGAGAACAGTGAGGGACCGAGCATGAGCGCGCTGGCACTTCTGAGACAGCTCGCGGCTGTGGAGAGCCTGCTAAAAATAGCCCGCTCCCAGCTGAGGCTGGAACCCTGGAAAATCCTGCTCTGGAGGGGTGGCTGGGGCAACCCCTCCTGTGCCCCTGTGTCCCTGCCGCCCTGCTGGTGGGGTGGGGCTGGCGAGGCTGGCAAGGGCCCGCCTGCTGGGAGCCTCTTCCCCTGCCCTGGGAAGACTGTGAGGAGACAGAGCTGTGACTTGATGGCCCCTGTCTGACGGTAGTTGAGGTGAGAGGCCCAGACCTGTCTCCCCGACTCTCACGCTGTTAGGGTAAGTGAGGAATTCCCCCTCTCTGAGACCAGGCACCAGGACAGGCTTCTGTCCTGGGTGGGCTAGGGGAAATCAGTAAGGAGCTCCCCTGCCCAGCTGGGCGTTCATGTTCCACAGCCCCCACTGAGACCCCTCATCAGGCTACTGACTCCAGCCGTCTCCTGCTTTGCCTGAACATGGCCTGTTCTTGGCCCCCTGCTTCTCAGCCTATTCAAACCCTCCCTACCTGAGGACTTCTCATGAATGTCTTCCCTCCTCCAGAAAGCCCCTCTGACCCTTTTGCTCAAGCCTCTCCTCCAGGCTCATTCCTCTCCCCCTGCCATCCAGTGTCCTGGGCTTCCCTTCCCACTCATGCAGCTCCAGATGCCGGGGCACCTTGAGCAAGCCCCTGTCTCTCTCTGGGCCTCTGAGGAATCAAGGTCTAGAGCAGGCTGTGAGGCCCAGCTGGCTGGAGCCAATCATATACCTTATTGTGATGTCTGTAAGTGTCACTAGACCCCACATGAAGTCCTAGATGGGGAGGAGATTATGAGATGTGGGCATGACCACTAGTCTAGGCCCCTGTCAAATGACTGGCCATCCAATCTCCACTCACATGCTTCCTGGGGAGGGGCCCTCACTATCTCCTGAGGCAGCCTCTTCCCCTGTCTCCTCTGCAGGGTCCTGCCTCTGCCATAAGTTCCTTGGGAGGAGGGCTCTGGCACAGAGGAGGCCTCAGAGGACAATCCCTGAAGCGGGGACCAATCCATGCTAGGGCAGGACTGCAGGGGATGGGGAAATGGAGGTTAGAGGTCCTGGGTCCCACCCAAGGTTGCCAACTCGATGCGTTTCCTCAGCCTCAGATGGAGCTGAGGGGGGAGGCAGAGGAGAGGCCAGGGGGACAGTAGGGTTTAGTACTGAGGAAGGTGGGTTCTTGTCCCTGTTGGGGGTTGGCCCGTCTGGGCCAGCCTCTGCAGTGGTGCTGGGGTGCTGATGGGTGGGAAGGCTTCCCCCCTCCTTCCAAGCTTGTTCCTGAGATGTCCCTGACACAAAATCACCTTCCTTGCTGTGGGCAGCGATGACAGTGAGGGACCAGGATTTCCCACTCTTACTGAAGTGAGGGGCATGAGAAGGGCTGTGAGCACAGAGGTCCACACATCCAGGCTGGCTGGCAGTTCAGTATTGGACCAGAGCGGGTCTAGGTTAGTGGTCGACATTCTGGAGAAGCAAATCTCACTAACTGAGCAAGCTTCAGCAACAAGCTTAACCTCCTTGTGCCTCACTCAGTCCCTACATCTGTAAAATGGGGATGACAATTGTTAAAAAGAAAACCAGAGACCCCAAATGGCTTCATGCAGGTTAAGCCCCTAAGTCAGTAAACCGAGACTTAATGCCTAACCTATCTGTAGTGTCAACCCCCCAGGAATGCAACCTATAACCAGTCAACATTTCTGGTCAGCGGTAGGAAATTTACTGATAGACCCCTTTTGTTCCCCTTAGGAGGGCAACCTTGCCTAAAACAATGGATTCTTTGCTAATATTTTCCTTTTTTCTGCTCCGTGTCTAGCTTTTCAGTCACCCTTTGGAGCTCCCCTCTACCAGCTAGATGGGATGCAGACTGATTCATGAGTCAATGAATAAAGCCAATTAGATCTTTAAAATTTACTGTTGAATTTTTATTATTTGGCACAATAGAATGTGTCTCATAGGGTTGTTGTGAAGATTTAGTGAATGTGTGTGTGTGTGTGTGTGTGTACATATCTCAGAGCCTGAGATATAGTGTTACACAAATGTTAATTATTATTACCAGGTCGCAGTCTCTTTTGAGAATTTGATAAAACTTATAGACCCCTTTTCAGAAGAGACCTGTACCCACGACTCTGCACAATTTCTAGGCTTATGAACTCCCTAAAGTTCACGTGTATAAGAACATGACTGAATCTAACATGACTTTCCTTTTTTTTAATTGAAACTTTTATGGTCAAAGTAACATAGGCAAATAGTTGTAAATGTCCAAAGAGAAATGGCTGTCCTCTGCCTCACAGCCCACCTCTGAGCCCGATCTCCTCTAGAGGCCACAACCCTAGGCAGCCACTCCCCCTGATACCTGACCTCTCCCTTTGCCCCCTGCAGTGTTGGGAACAGGGTGGCAGGACTGTTCCCATTTCACCCCCAGGGACCATGGAGATGGGCTTTGTCCCTCTGACTCATGCCAAGTTCTTGATTCCACCTTCTGAGTGGCTCTTAGGTCTGCCCCAGCGCCCCCGCCCGCACCCCGACCCCCTCTACCCCTGGCCCTCACTGGTCACCACAACAACTTTCCAGTTGCCAACACCACCACCTCTCTTCCTTAAAACTCCCCAGTGGCTCCTCACTGAATGCAATGATTTTAGCATCAAGGTCGAGGACACAGAGTTATGTAAGATTCATGATGCCCAGTGTACAGAAAAAGCAGAATCCTTTGTGGTGAATATGACATCATCAAAGGGGGCCTGGGGTTGGTCCAAGGGCCTGTGAGGTCTCGAGCCCAGCCAGGCCGGCAAGCGCCCCTGGGGTGAGGGGGAAGTGGGGGGGGAGGAGAGTTTGGGGGTGAAACAGCTTCATGCAAATGAACTGAAATGGGGCTTCAGGGCAGGTTTGGCAAGCTGCCAGAAACAAAGACCGTGTCTCCCACCTTCCCAACCTGCTGGCTTGAGGGGGGTTGTCGGGAGTGGAATCTGAGGCCCTGGACCTCAGGGCATTGGGAAAGAGACACATCTCTGAGCTCCTTCTGCCCTTCTTTACACACTTTGGTTACACTGTGTACATTGCCTACAGAATGAGATGCAGGCTCCCCTTGGGCAGGAACGCGGCTGGGTTTCCAGCTCGTATCCAAATGACACTCCCCTTTCCTTTCCTTTTCCTTTTTCCTTCTTAAATGGACCTCAGGTACACAGAACTGGGTTAATCACCACCCTGCCTATGACATACTCTCATTATTGGCCCATGCAGGGCCACTTTAATTAATTAATTTCTTTGTTTACAATGATATATTTTTGTTTACAGCAACATAGTGATGTTAAATAACAAAAATTCAACTGAATAATTTAAAAGATCAAGTGGCTGTATTAAGCAACTTCACAATCAGGTTGCCTCCCATCTAGCACATTAGGAAGGAGCTCCATTCGGCTGCAGAAAAGAAAAGATTTTTAAAGGCAGGACAAGGAAGTCATGAACAGAAAAAAGGATTATTTTGGGTGAGGTGATCTTCCTTTGGGGGGACAAAAGGGTCTTAGTAGTTATTAGCTGGGTTACCTTTTCTTCCTTTGGAGTATGGAGAGGGCCTGTGTCAAAGATTACTCTATTGGTACCCTAGAAAATTACTAATTGGTTAAGACTACATTTCTGGGGAAGTTTGAAAGTGTAATCAGGTTAGACATTAAGCCCTGGTTTGGTGAGGGGGCGTAGCATTAAGTGACTCTATTTTGGGCCTCTGGGTTTTTTTTGACAGTGGAACTCAGAACTCAACCTGCGACTGGGGAGCCTGGGTGGCTCAGTTGGTTAAGCGTCCAACTTTGGCTCAGGTCATGATCCTGCACTTCCTGAGTTCGAGCCCCGCATCAGACTCTGTGTTGACAGTTCAGAGCCTGGAGCCTGCTTCAGATTCTGTGTCTCTCTCTCTCTGTGCCCCTCTCTGACTCGCGCGAGCACACAGTTTCTCTCTCTCTCTCAAAAAAAAAATATTAAAAAAAAAAAAAAACATTAAAAATTAAAAAAAAAATCATTAAAAAAACCCCCTCAACCTGAGATCTAGAGCCTTAACAGTGTCTGCACCTATATTGTGCTCCTCCTTTATCACAGCCTCCTGCTTCCCCCTCAGAGGTATATACTATGCTGAATTATCTGAATTATGTGTCTATCATTCCCTAGGCTTTCTAAATACAATTACTGCATCAGTCAGGGTAGACTAGGTTATGCTGCAGTAACAAATAACTCCTAATCTCAGTGGCTTAACACAACAAAAGTTTATTTCTTGCTCATGTTACGTGACCAGCGCAGATGGGCAGAGGCCTCTGGGGTTCTGGGGTTTTGCTTTGTCACGGGAGGATAAAAACTATGCACCAGTGCTTAGATGTTTCTGCCCGAAAGTGACTGAGCACTTCAGTGACAGTTCATTGGCCAAAGCTCTTCTTCCCAAGTCTGTCCTTAATTTCAAGAGGGCATGTACCTAGAAAGAAGGAAGAACCGAAGTCTTGTTAAGCTTGGGTAATATCACCACAACCACGTATCTCTGCAGCCTAAATACTAAGTTTTTTATTTCAGTTGTTTATGAACTTTACAGAAAGGGCATCATGTTGTAAGTGATCTTTTCTTAAAATTGAAGTCTAATTGATACAATATTATATTAGTTTCAGGTATGCAACATAGTGATTCAACATTTATATACATTATGAAATGATCACCATAATAAGTCTAGTTGTCATCTGTCACCATACAAAATTATTACAATATTATTGTCTATATTCTCTGTGCTCTACCTTACATCCCGTGACTTACTTTGTACCTCTTTTTTTTTTTTTGGAGCTTTGTACCTCTTGATCCCCTTTCAACCACCCTCCAACCCCCGTCTCCTCTGGCAACCATCAATCTGTTCTCTGTATCAATGAGTCTGGTTTTGATTTGTCTGTTCATTTGTTTTGTTTTTTAGATTCTGCATTCAAAGCAAAACCGTATGATATTTGACTTTCTCTGCCTGCTTATTTCACTTAGCATAATACCCTCAAGTCCTATTCATGTTGTCACAAATGGCAAGATCTCATTCTTTCTCATGGCTGAGTAGCATCCTTTATCCATTCATCTATCGATGGACACTTGGGTTCTCCCATCTCTTGGCTGTCGTAGCTAATGCTGCAGTGAACACAGGGGTGCGTGTGTCTTTTTGTGTTACTGTTTTTGTTTTCCTCAGATAAATATCCGGAAGTGGGATTGCTGGATTGCATGCTAGCTCTATTTTTAATTTTTTGAGGACTCTCCATACTGTTTTTCATAGTGGCCACACCAGTTTACATCAGCACCAACAGTGCACAAGCATTCCTTTTTGTCAACATCCTCACCAACAACTTGTTCTTTCTTTCTTTTTGATAATAACCATTCTGACAGGTGTCAGGTGATATCTCTTTGAGGTTTTTATTTGCATTTCCCCAATGATGAGTGATGTTGAGGATCTTTCCATGTGTCTGTTGGGCATCTGGATGTTTTCTTTGGAAAAATGTCTGTTCAGATCATCTGCCCATGTAAAATCAGCTTGTTTGAGTTTTTGGTATTAAGTTACATGAGTTATTTATAGGTTTTGAATATTAGCCCCTTAGCAGATATGCAATATGCAAGTGTTTTCTCCAGTTCAGTAGGCTGCCTTTTCATTTTGTTGATGGTTTCCTTTGCTATGCAGAAGTTTTTTATTTTATTTTATTTTTATTTTATTTTATTTTTATTTCAATGTTTTAAATTTATTTTTTAGAGAGAGCACAAGTGGAGGAGGTGCAGAGAAAGAGGGGGACAGAGGATCCAAAGCAGGCTCTGTGCTGACAGCAGGGCTCAGAGTTACGAACCGTGAGATCTTGACCTGAGCTGAAGTCAGACGCTCAACCAGCTGAGCCACCCAGAGTCCTTGTGCAGAAGTTTTTTAGTTTGTTTTTTTTTTTAAATTTTTTAACGTTTATTTATTTTTGAGGTAGAGAGAGACAGAGCATGAATGGGGGAGGGTCAGAGAGAGGGAGACACAGAATCTGAAGCAGGCTCCAGGCTCTGAGCTGTCAGCACAGAGCCTGACGCGGGGCTCGAACTCACGGACCGCGAGATCATGACCCAAGCTGAAGTCGGCTGCTTAACCTACTGAGCTACCCAGGCACCCCAGAAGTTTTTTAGTTTGATGTTGTCCCACTTGTTTACTTTTGCTTTGGTTGCCCCTTGCTTGTGGGTTAGGTCCAAAAAAATATCATTAAGACGATGTCAAAAAGCCTATGCTTTCTTCCAGGAGTTTATGGTTTCAGGTCTCACATTTAAGTCTTTAATCTATTTTGGGTTAATTTTTGTACATGGTTTAAGAAAGTGGTCCAGTTTCATACTTATGCATGTAGCTGTTCAGTTTTCCCAACACTATTTATTGAAAAGGGTCTGTCAGCACAGAGCCTGATACAGGGCTCGAACCCATAAACCGCAAGATTATGACTGGAGCTGAAGTCAGATGTCTAACCCACTGAGCCACACAGACACTCCAATGTCTATTTATTCTTGAGAGAGAAAGAGAGAGAGAGAGAGAGCACGTGCACAAAGCAGGGGAGGGGCAGAGAGAGAAGGAGACAGAATCTGAAGCAGACTCCAGGCTCTGAGCTGTCAGCACAGAGCTGAACCGTGGGGCTTTAACCCACAAACCGTGAGATCATGACCTGAGCTGAAGTCAGACGCTCAATTGACTGAGCCACCCAGGTGCCTCTAAAGATTTTATTTTTAAGTATTATCTACACCCAATGTGGGGCTCAAACTCACAACCCCGAGATCAAGAGTCTCATGCTCTACTGACTGAGCTGGCCAGGTGCCCTGACATCTTGTCATTTTCAGAGTACAGGTCTTTCACCTCCTCAGTTAAATTTATTCCTAAGTGTTTTATTCTTTTGATGCCATTCTGAATGAGATTGTTGTCTTAATTTCTTTCTGCTAGGTTATTATTGGTGTGTAGAAATGCGACAGATTTCTGTGTATTAATTTTGTATCCTGTGACTTCACTGAATTCATTTATTAGTTCTAACAGTTGTGTGTGTGTGTGGCTCTTTAGGGTTTTCTATATATAGTTTCATGTCATCTGCAAATAGTGACAGTTTTACTTCTTCCTTTCCAGTTTCGATGCTTTTCATTTCTTCTTCCTGCCTTGTTGTTCTGGCTAGGACTTCCAACACAATGTTGAATAAAAGTGGCAAGAGTGGGCATCTTTGTTTGTAGCTGACCTTAGAGGAAAAGCTTTCAGTTTTTCACCTTTGGGTATGGTGTCAGCTGTGGTCTGTCACATATGGCCTTTACTGTGTTGAGGTGTGCTTCACCTACACTTACTTTGTTGAAAGTTTTTATCATAAGTGGGTGTTGAATTTTGTCAAACGGTTTTTCTGCATCTATTGAGATCATTATAGGCTTTCTATCCTTTATTTTTTAAAAAAGTTTATTTTATTGATTTTGAGAGAGAGAGAGAGAGAGAGAGAGAGAGGGAGAGAGAGAGAGAGGAGAGCAGAGAGAGAGGGAGAGAGAGAATCCCAAGCAAGCTCCACACTGTCATTGTAGAGTCCAATGAGGGGCTCGTTCTCACGAACCGAGAGATCATGACTTGAGCCGAAATCAGTAGTCGGACACTTAACCACCTGAGCACCCCAGGCATCCTTTTATTCTTAATTTTCTTTTTTTTTTTTTTTTTTTTTTTAATTTTTTTTTTTTTTTAATTTTTTTTTTTCAACGTTTATTTATTTTTGGGACAGAGAGAGACAGAGCATGAACGGGGGAGGGGCAGAGAGAGAGGGAGACACAGAATCGGAAACAGGCTCCAGGCTCCAAGCCGTCAGCCCAGAGCCTGACGCGGGGCTTGAACTCATGGACCGCGAGATCGTGACCTGGCTGAAGTCGGACGCTTAACCGACTGCGCCACCCAGGCGCCCCTTATTCTTAATTTTCAAAATGTGGTGTATCATGTTGATTGATTTGTGGAGATTGAACCCCCATTCATCCCTGGAAAAGCTCCCACTTGATCATGGTGTATGATCCTTCTAATGTCTTGTTGAATTTGGCTTGCTAATATCTTATTGAGGAGGCTCATCAGGGATATTGGCCTGTAATTTTCTTTTTCTGTGGTGCCTTTGTTTGGTTTTGGTATCAGGGTAATGTTGGCCTCATAAAATGAGAGTTTGGAAGCATTTCTTCCCCTTTAATATTTTGGAATAGTTTGAGAAGACAGGTATTAAATCCTCTCTGAATGTTTGGTAGAACTCACCAGGGAAGCCGTCTGGTCCTGGACTTTTGTTGAAAGTTTTTTGAGTACTGATTCAGTCTCTTTGCTAGTAATCAGTCTATTCAGATTTTCTATTTCTTCATGATTCAGTCTTGGAAGACTGTGTATTTCTAGGAATTTATCCATTTCTTCTAGATGGTCCAATTTGTTGATGTATAATTGTTCATAGTAGTCTCTTATGATCCTTTGTATTTCTGTGGTCTCAGGTATAACTTCTCTCTCATTTCTGATTTTATTTGTTTGAGTCCTCTCTCTTTTTTTCTTGTTGCATCTGGCTAAAGGTTTGCCAATTTTGTTTATCTTTTCAAAGAGCCAGCTCTTAGCTCCATTGATCTTTCTTATAAGTGATCTTCTGAGATTTACTTTTTTACTCAAGTATGTTGCTAAGATTCATCCGTACTGTTGTACATGACTGTGGTTTCTTGCATTTCATTGCAGTCCAGTATTTTTATGGAGTGACTCTAACCCCATGTATCAATTCTTCTTTCAAAGTGCATTTGGGGTGTCTGACTTTTTTTTAATGTTTATTTATTTTTTAGAGAGGACGCACGATTAGGGGAGGTGCAGAGAGGGAGAGGGACAGAGGATCTGAAGCGGGCTTCATCCTGATGGCAGCGAGCCGAGCCGATGTGGGGCTCGAACTCACGAACTGTGAGATCATGATCTGAACCGAAGTCAGATGCTCAACTGATTGAGCCACCCAGGTGCCTCTGACATTTTTTGCCATCATGAACACTGCTACTATGAACAGTCTCTTCCCAAAAAACTTTGCTTGGATTTCATGGCCCCATGCTGCAGATTTTGAGCTATTGGCAGCCCACAGGGAGTTTGGCACAGCTCTTGCCTCACCCTTCAAGGCCCCAGAACCCAGGCAGCATGGCCTCTCAGCCATGGAGGCAACTCTGCTGTTCCTCTTCACCTTCCTGCTATCCACCCCAGCTGGTGGACTAGTGAGCACGGACACAGCAGCTCCTCCGTGTGCAAAGTCTGCTTTTCCAAGTGCCTGTCTTCTATCGGGGGTCAGGGCCATCTTACAGTTGAGGACACTGTGTCATTGGTCAGGTCCTTTCTTTTTCTAGCATGTACTTAGCTTCAGCTGTGAACCATGTACTGTACTGGGTGCTGGAGAAACATACAACAACTCATTAATTTACAAAGTGGGCATTTATTTACTTCCTTTTATGTGCCAAACGCTGTTGGGCTGAGACAAAGGCACCTGCCTTCAAGGAGCTCACAGTCTAGATGAGGAAACAGGGACACAGACACGGTACTGCACTGACTAATATATAAGATGTTCAAGTGTGCACATCGCATCACGATTTTACAAGGATTCAAAAAATCTAAGTGTTTTTAGTCTTATATATGTGCATGTGTCTCTATGAGTCTAGCTAGCTAGCTATCTGGTGACTGTATTCTTATTTATGTAAATTCAGCATCCTCAGTACGGGAACAGAACAGGAAACCAGATCTTGATTTGTGGATTATCATTTTTAGAGATTATAAAGTTCCTAAACTAAACTAATACCCATGTTTTAAATTCTAGCTGGAACCACTTAAAAATTCCCCTAGAGAGATGAGGCAGCTCCAGCTTTTAGCTGCTCTTTTGGTTTTCTCCAAGTTCCTGTCTTTTTTTTCTCGGTGGCTGGTAGACCAAAATATCACCGCGTTGTCTTGGGAAGTTAATATTAAGCTTGACCCTAATGTTACAACAGTGCCTCGGCTGCTTTTGAGCCATGGTTTACATTCGAATAGAAGATGCTGGGGGAGGAAACCCAAATTCAGCCGCTGAACGTGGCTTGTTGCTGTTTTAACTAAGCACACCTACAGGTAGTGATGCTGGAGTCTTTGCTGTGCTGCCTTGGGCTGCCCGTCCAGCTCTCCTCAAGGGGGTGCATCATCTTTTTCACCCACAAATTCAGCACCTGTCAGTATGGGCACTTTGATGCGGGTACCCCGGAGGAAGGTGGACCTAACTGTGCTTATCCTGGGAGCACAGTGGGCGAGAATTCACAGACAGGGTGGCATATCTGCCTAGTTTGAAGATCCAGGTGGCGTTAGTCAGAAAGAGAAGGGGAAGCTGGAGTCCCAGGCCAAAGGAATAGCATGTGCAAAGGCACAGAGGCATGACAAGACATGGTGCCCACAGGAGGCAGAGAGTGCTGTGCGTGGCTGAGACAGAGGGTCATTCGGGGAGGAGATATGTGCTTGTGGTGGTGTTACCTGTGCTCAGCAAGACTTCTGCATCTCCCCTTATTCTATGTACGTGCCCCCTTGAAATTAGAGGGGGCAGAGGCATCGCATGGCAGCACCTGATGGAGTTTTTGGATCCTAGCAAAAAATATATATAGCATGAAATTTATCATTTGAGCCATTTTAAAGTATACAAGTCAGCGCCATTCAGTACATTCACAATGTTGTATAAGCATCACCACTACCCACTTTAAGACCTTATTTGTCCTCCCAAACAGAAATTCTGTACCCCTGAGGCGGTAACTTCCCTTCCCGCCACCTCCCCCTTGCCCCGGCCCCTGGCCATCACCGTTTTCCTTTCTGTCTCTATGAATCTGCCTATTCCAGGTACTTCATGTAAGTGGAATATTTGTCTTTTCATGTCTGGGTTATTTTACCTGGCCTAACGATCTCAAGTTTCGCCCATGTTGTAGCAAGTATCAGAATTTCATTTTCTGTTTATGGCTGAATATTATTACGCGATGGGATTTTGACTTTCTCCTGGTAGCATTGGCGTGCTGGGGGAGGGTCTCACGCAGAACGACAGAGCGGCACCTGCTGTTTAGGGTCCTCCCCAGTCCACGTGAGAGGACGGGGAGAAGGGTGGGGGCATGCAGGAATCTGTGACAATAGTTTAGAATAGAATTATGACCCTTCCAGCCTGGCGTAGCCTCACCATCCCCAAGAAGCTGCTCTACCCCTCAGAAACCCCGACGGCTCTTTCTGTCTTCTGAGTATCAACAGCTGAGTCACACAATCTCTGCTATCTGCTAACTCTTTGGCTAGTGAGGACTATGCCCTAAAGTACTCCAGTACCCCCAGGCCTGGCCCCCAGTTTTTCCTTCCTCTGTCACCCTCAGTGGACACTGGAGTTGGGGCTCAGGAAGAAAAGTCATCCTAGGTATCTATGGTGGGAGTGGTGCTGGGGGGGAGTCAGGGTCTTCTGCCACCTGCTGTCCCCTTCTCCCAGCTCTCCGACTGGATCAGGCTGCCTCCCACCAGCCACACCCCACCCCATAACATCCCCGGCAGCTTTCATCTCCAGAGCTGGAGTTGAAGGAGACAGAACTAGCCCCAGGGGGTGTCGATAACAGGGTTGTAATCCAGCGGGATGAGACTGAGCTCTCTGGAGTCTCATAGCATTTTTCCAGCCCTGGCCACTTTATTATCATATCGCTGAGTGATGGGGCTCAGGGGAGCTGTGGTTCCAGCAGCCGGAGCGGCTGCCCCTTGCGATCCATCAAGCTACAACTGGGCTGAACAAATTCATGCCACTTCTTACCCCTGTGTCTGCGGTCCCCCCACCCCCTCCTCACTCTTCTCCTCCTCAGGCTTCCCCCCTAGGCAGTGGAGATTCGGGCCCCCATTGCTGCTGCGTGGGTCTCTGTGGAAGCTGTGCTGACCCTGGGGACTGCTTATCCTCATTGTGTGACCTTGGGCCTTGGTTTCCTCCTCAGAGCAACAAGAGAGTTGGGCCCGTTGTACCCTTAGGTTCTTTTCAGCTGTGACAACTCGGTGACTTACGATTGTTTGAAGACTTCAAAGCAGATTGCATTGCACTTTCTTTCAAGATCATGACAGTGTGAAGGAATTGGGGGTGGGGGGGGGGAAACAGAAGCAGCCATAGCATGCTGCCAGGCAACAAGGGCATCATTCTTTCTTCCCCAGGGAAACACGTTACTAGCCCCAGGCCAGTGGGCTGGTGACTGTCCTCAAGGCTGCTTTAGAGTCGAAACCATTAGGTCAGACCTTGTGGGTACATCAGATGCCATCCTGATGCAACAAATGGGGAGAAGCCCACCCAGAGAGAGGAGGGACAGAGTGGGCCCAGCAGAGAACCCAGATGCCACCTCCAGCCTCTGCTCTAGCCGTGCTCATCTCAGATGGCTGGATGTTCGCCATGTTCTAGAAGTTCTCTGGGGGTGGGCATTTCCCAAATGAAGGAATTTACCAGTCCGGGCTTTTATGGCTATAATATTGGGCCAAGTCATTCTAGTGACAGGTTGTCAAGTAGGCAATATTAACTGAAGAATGGCTTGAGGCACTTGGGTGGCTCAGTCCTTTAAGCATCTGACTTCAGCTCGGGTCATGATCACACAGTTTGTGAGTTTGAGCCCCGCATGGGGCTCTCTACTGTCAGCACCAAGCCCTCTTGGGATCCTCTGTCCTCCTCTCTTTCTGCCCCTACCCTGCTTGCTCTCTCTCTCTTTCTCAAAAATAAATAAACATTAAAAAAAAACACAACAGGGGCACCTGGGTGGCTCACTCGGTTAAGTGTCTGACTTTGGCTCAGGTCATGCTCTCAAAGCTTGTGAATTCAAACCCCACGTCAGGCTCTGTGCTGACAGCTCAGAGCCTGGAGCCTGCTTTGAATTCTGTGTCTCCCTGCCCCTCCACCACTTGCTGTCTCTTTCTTTCAAAAAAATAAATACAATCATGCACACACACACACACACACACACAAGAATGGCCGGGCCTCACTTTAAACAGATCCAGAGAACAATGGTTTTTTTCACAAAAACTTTCCTTCTGTTCACCTGGAAAGGGCCGTCTCTGGTCTTGTAAGCCAAGCCCTCCCACCTGACTGCCTGCAAAGGTGAGCTTCAAATGTGCTGAAGACAGCACTGTGGTGAGTGGGCCACTCTCCTGATTCCGAGATCCATCATACCCCCAGGGGGGTGTGCAGGGTGTCTCCCAGGGATGCTGGGGTTTTCTCACTTCTGCCATCTCCAGTAAGGTCATGTATTGGTCAGAATAGGTCCCAGGAAGGAGACTTGAGGGAAAGATACTTTATAACTCCCCTGAAGCTTGAAGGTGACCAGGGGAGATATGGGAAAAGCTGGGGTAGGGGACAGAGACACGGGTTCTTTTTCCAGCTGTGTCATTAACCACTGCATGACGGTGGGCGAGTCTCTGCTCCTGTGCCCCACGGTGACAGTCCCACCCTCCCTACTTCACTGGGTATTGAGAGGATACAAATGAGGTAGGAATCCTAAAAGTATTTGACAGACTTCTACACCCAGCTCCCTGGTCAAAACATTCAGGCCTGTATCTAAAGACCATCATCAAACCTCCAGGAAAAAATTCCCCCCAAAGCTATAACTTTCAAAAGTAGGCAAAGTTAGAATGAAAATTTTTATAGCAGGTAAAGATGCAATTCTGCAGGGTGGACGTGATCCATGAAATAACTTGACTGCTGTATCTCTCTGTTGCTTTTCATTTCCTATTTAAAAAATTTTTTAAAAGTTTATTTATTTTGAGAGAGAGAGAGAGAGAGCAAGCAGAGGAAGTGCAGACAGAGGAGAGAGAGAATCCCAAGCAGGCTCTGCACTGCCAGTGCAGAGCCCAATGTGAGGCTTGAACCCATGAACCACGAGATCATGATCTGAACTGAAATCAAGAGTCAGATGTTTGACTGACTAAGCCACCCAGGCATCCCTCATTTCCTATGTTAAATAATTTCGATCTTTACTGTTTTCTTCTACTTTCTTTGGGCTTATTCTTTTATCCATCCCTCCTCCTTTTCTTAAATTCAAATTCTATGTAGTTAACACACAGTGTAATATTAGTTTCAGGTGTACAGTATAGTGCACTTCCATGCAATACCTGGTGCTCATCACAACCAGTGAACTCCTTAATCCCTGTCACTGATTTCACCCATCCCCCCCCTCCCTTGTGGCAACCACCGGTCATTTTTTCCCTTTTTGAGTTAAACAATTCAGAGTGCTCATTTAAAATTTTTTTATATTTTAACGAATTCATTTAAGGCTATGCATTTACTTCTGAATGTTGCTTTAGCTGCATCTCATAAGCTATTAAGTTGTATTTATAATGGATGGTTACCCTTACATTTTATTTATTTATTTTTATTGTTTTTATTTTTTAAGTTATATTGTTTTAAAGTTATATTGTTCTTATTTATAAAGTTAGCCTTGACGTTATTTATTTATTTTTGAGGGAGAGGAAGAAAGAGAGCGTGATCAAGGGAGGGGCAGAGAGGCAGGGAGAGAGAGAACCCTAGGTGGGCTCCATGTTGTCAGCCCAGAGCCATATGTGGGGCTCGAACTCATGAACTGTGGGATCATGATCCAAGCCGAGATCAAGAGTTGGATGCTTAACTGACTGAGTCACCCAAGTGCCCCTATTTATTTTTAAACATTTTTAATATTTTAATATTAAATTAAGTAGTTTAATATTTTAAATATTTGATATTTTTAATATTTTAAATATTTTATTTTTAAGTAATCTCTACACCCAAAGTGGGGCTTGAACCCACACCCCCAAGATCAAGAGTCTCACACTCCACTGATTGAGCCAGCCAGGCATCCCTACTCTTACATTTTATTTTATTTTTTTAATGTTTATTTTTGAGAGAGAGAGACAGCATGCATGCACGAGTGAGGGAGGGGCAGAGAGGGCGACAGAGTTGGCTTTGTACTGACAGCAGACAGCCTGATGCTGCTCGAACTCACAAACTGCGAGAACCAAAACCTGAGCCAAAGTTGGACGCTTAACAGACTGAGACCACCTAGGTGTCCCCCACTTTTACATTTTAATATATATATTTGCTTATAAGTTTTTCTAACAAAGTTCAAGGTTATTCAGTATCTTTATTGTCCATCCGGACAAGTAAGGAATTTTTAAAATTGTCTTAAATCTATGCCCTTTTTGAAAAATATAATTGCAGTTATTACTGTGATTATTACTATTATTTTATGGCCAATAGCTCAGTTTTACATATATGTGTGTGTTTATATATGTGTATATGTGTATGTGTGTGTATGTATACGTGTATGTATATAGTGTGTGTGTGTATATATATATATTGTGTGTGCGTATACATATATTTCTTTCTTTCTTTCTTTCTTTTTTTTTTTACCAATTTTCTGCACTCATTCTTGTTTCTTATATCCACTCCTTCCCTTAGGTTCACTTTACATTTTGCTGAAGTCAATATATATATATATATATATATACCTGGTTCTATATTTTTGACTATCGCTTCTTTTCTATCTCTTGATTCTCTTTTGGAATTCCTATTAGGTGTTTATTAGAACCTCTCAATTCTTCTTACCCTCTATTCTTCTTGATGGATCTTTTATATCTTTGCCTTTTGAAGCATGGTCTATGTAAATTTCTTCGCATTAACTTGTAATTCACCAGGTTTCTCTTTGGCCATATGTAGTCTAGACTTCATTTGATTATTGAAGGTTTTTTGTGTTTTTTTTTTCCAGTGACAACATTATTTCATTCCTAAAATTTCCAGTGGGTTATTTTTTCATGTCTATGTATTCTTGTTACATTTATGCTTACTTTTGTTTCTTATGTTCTTGTTTCTTTTGGCAGATACCAACTTTCCTTTTTTTTTTTTTGGAGTTCTAAATGGGCTTATGGCAAATTGTTTTGAGATTATTACCTATTTTGTCCTTGAAAAGCTCTGTTGATTTAACCTCAGTATCTTTACATTTTTGAAATTGTGCTCTGCAAGGTCATCTTGATGGGTTTTTTTCTCTTTTTGTCCCTCCAACTATTGGTTTTACCATTACTCCCTTAGTCCCATTGAAGTCTCCAGTGCAAAACAAAGTCTTACAATTTTTTTTATTATTGTCTAAAATTTTGGTTTTATCCTTTCTAAAAATACTCCACTCAGGGCTCTTAACCCTTGGTGGCTTTGTGGGCATTGCAAATCTAGTCCCTGAGCCAGCATGTGGCTTTGCTGGGCCAGTTTCCTCTGGCCTCCTTTTTTATTCATTTTTTTTTTCTTGAAAAAGTTTTCTCCGTCACTGTTGTAGGTTTGCAGGCATGTGGAGGGGGTTAGTGGTAGGTCCACAGGGTGTGGATTTGAGAACCATCCTGACTGACGATGTGAGGTTTGACACAAAACAACAGAATGGTTCAGAGTAATAAGTAGTTTTTTCATTTTTTTGGTTTTTTTTGTGGTTCCATCTTTACAGTTTGCCAGACTGTTTTCTTATATATCTTCATAATCTTTGCAAACTAAGCTGCAAGACAGAGGCTGTTATTATCTTCATTTTCCAGAGGTGGTGGCTGAGGCCCAGCCACTAAAGCAGTGCTTCTTAAAATGTAATGTGCACACGAATCACCAGGGATCTTATTAAAACACAGATTCGGGTTCAGGTGATCTGGGGGTGGGGTCCAAGATTCTGGTTTCTAACAGGTGACGTCGACGCTGCTGGCCTGAGGATCTCAATTGAGCAGGGAGGTGCCAGGGAGCTTGGCCAAATCACTCATGTCCTAAGTGACTGAATGGGAGCCTGTATCTGTCTGACTCCAAAGCCTGTTCTCTATGTCTGCTGTTCCCACCGAGAATCCGGCAATCCAACCACTTACTTTATAGGAACCAGAGTTGGAGGCTTCAGTCGGAGGGAGAGGAAGCTTTGCTTAGGGGAGGGGCTGCTTCCTTCAGCCCCAACTCCTTTCTCAAGGTTTAATGAGGAAGAAAGGGATGGAGAGGGATTGTCTTGGGGGTAGGAAGCACCACAGCCGGGCAGCTGTCAGTGGGTCTGTTGGAAAAATTAATTTTTTAATTAAAAACATCTTTTTCTCCCTCTCTTCTTTCCCCTTTGCTTTAATGTCTCAGTCTGGAGTAATTATGAGTCGCTCTGGGGAGACTGAACCTTAGAAAAATTGTTGGTGTGACTGGAGAGGAATTTATCTGATTAACTTGAGCTCAGCCTTTGAAAAAAAAAAAAAAGCAAAAGGGAAGTAAAAAAGGAAAGAAAAAAAAAGGGAGGAGGGAAGCACCAGCTCCCAATTCTCCTTCTGGCACAAAACTTAATCACAGCGTCTGGGAGGCCAGGTGGACCCTGGACTAGCTCCCTTAGGCAAGATGGGCAGGGAGGATCGGTTCTCATTTCTGGTATTCCCTTCTCAGAGCTCCCCGCAACCCCCCCTGCCCAAGCTCAGCCCCCACCTGCCCCCCAAGCTTGTCCCCTGGCCCTGGGATGTGTAGGTCTGACTGGCCCAGCATGGGAGGTGATATCTTAGGGTTCTTGAGAAGCAGCCAGAAAAGGAGGCCTGAGTGTTAGAGATTTATTAAATGAGTGATCTCCACAAAGGAGTGAGGGTGGCAGGATAGGAGGGGGAGGAAGCTAGGCAAGGACTTGGGGTCTGCCCGTCCCAGCGGGGAGCTCTCTAAGCTCTCCACTTTGGAGCTGGAGGAGCAAGGAGCAAGGAGCAAGGAGCGAGGGAAGGGGGATCTGTCAGCCATAGGCTGTGGGCATAACCCCCAGTCAGCACCGTTCCCCTTCGCTGTGGGCAGCTGTGAGCTGTTAGCAGCCAGCACTCACAGCATCTGAGGGACAAATGCACTGGCTTGGTGAAAGGGATCTGGGTGGGGCACCAAGAGCACCTACTGCAGCTAGACTGGAGGGGGAGCCCGGTAGGAGTGGGGAAGGATGGATGGATTTACGGTCATTTAGGAGGTAGAGTTGACAGAACTTGGTGGTTGAATGAGTGGGTGATGAGCGTGAGGTGACAGGGGACTTTCAGGCTCCCGGTTTGGGTGACGGGGTACCAGACGCTAAGATAGGCACCCACAAGAAGGGTAGACCTGGTGCTGAAGGGAGAGTGATTTGTTATCTGGACATGGTGGACATTCAGGTGGAGATGTTGAGCAGGCAGCTGGGTGTGCCAGGTTGAAGCAGAGGTGTGGGCGCTCTCTGTGTGGAGATGGAAGAGGGTGGGTGGGTCGGTGTGGGTGGGCTGCGGGGAGAGAAAATGCCAGGCTCAAAGCCTTGGGAGTCCCCCACAATCGGGGCCGGCAGAGGACAGGAGGTACAGCCAAAGAAGCAGGAGGAAAACCAAGGGAGTGGAATCCCTGATGCTACCTTTCCTGTCCTCTGTCTGTCTCAATCATTTGTCCCCTCCGTCAGTACATCTTTGTGGAAAGAGGCAGCCATGAGGAGTCTTGATAGACTGATTCCCTTGTGGGACCAGTGCCTGTCTTGATTTGTGTTGTGGTCTGAGCACCTCTCACACTCCCTGGCGCATAGTAGGTACTCAGGGGAAAAACTACCAGCTGAAGAACCACCAGCTAACACTCACGTGGCACACATCATGCATGAAGCGCTCTATAGAAACTTACCTCTGAGGAAGGCGCCATTACTATCCTTATCACACAGATGAAGACTCAGAGGCACAAAGAGGTTAAGTAGCTCGCCCAAGGTCATACGGATGGTAAGCGGCATCCCAGTATCCACGCTCTTAGCTCCCGTGCTAGTGACTGAGATTTGAGGCCAGCCTGTTTAAGAGCAGGGCACATCACTGCTTCACGAAGCATATGCACACATAGTCGCGTGCACATGCAGCCACGTTTGCATGCATGCAGCACCAGGGAGACACTTCTTGTCTGCTGCAGGATAGGATAGTCCACAGCCTTGGGGAGGGGACACTTGTGTAGCCCTCTTGTCACATTGGCTCGGCCAATGCTACTTCAGATATAAGTCACTAGTCCCCGAGGACAGAGGGTTCTTGGGGGCTGGGCTAGTAGGGGGCAGGTGGAAAGCTCCGGTGTCAGGCAGGACACAAGTCCCTGAGTGTCTTTCGGCCTCAGTTTCCTCCTATGCAAAATGCGACTAGTTATACTTCTTTCCCAAGATATTTGTGAGAATTAGGAGTGCTGCATGGTGTCTGGCACACAGAGGGTACTCCTCAAATGGAATGGAGAGGTTCTTACACCCTCATCTTCTCTTTGTCTGGTATTGGAAATTGTAAATATCGCCTGCCGTAAATGGGTGTCTTGGGGCTCATAACTGCAGGCATGCCATCCGTGGAGCCGTCCAGGCGGCTGCTAAGGGGCGAGCAGGGGCTGAGGGGAGAGGCTCAGAGCTGCGAGCGTCCGGGTCTGTGCAGGGGCATCAGAGCTGGCAGTCTTTAGGCAGCCCCAGCCATGACGACTACTAGGGAGACCGCAAAGGTGACAGAGAGGACTCCTGCTGGGGCCCACCATCAGCTCGGCTTCCCTGAGCACCCAGAGCCAGCACATTACCCAGCTCAAAGGGAAGCCATTCACATTACAGTCTATGGAGTTGGGCTCCAGAGGGGCAGCGCTGATGCGGCAAACAAGGTGATTAATGTCCCCTGGAGGTGTGCAGCTGCGGCTTGAGAGCTTCAGGGTAGCAGTCTCACTGCTCCATAACTGTTGGGAAGACCTACAAAGTGGACAGCCCCTTGCCTGGATCTGCCTGTGGCATGGCACTGAGGCCAGGGCAAAAGCAGTTCTAGCCCTGCTTGGGGCTACTGCCCTATTGGCACCCAGGCATCTAAGTAGTAGCCCTGAGCACACCATACCTGAAACCCTGACTTAACACATCTTCTGTCCTGGCTGCAGTCTGGGAGCTCTCAAGGGCAGGACTTGGCCCTCTGCTCTCCCTTCTCTCCTACCAAGCACAGGGCTGGGCACATGGAAAATAGAAATCATGCCAGAGGCAAACTATGAGATTAAAATACCAAAGTCTTTCATTCCTCTATTGAAGAGACATTTCCTTCTCAGCCTCCAGCTGTGCCCTGGGCCCTGCCTGGGTGGTGAAGGCTTGAGAATGGAGCAGATTGACCCTGCCGTGGAAGGGTCACAGCTTTGTGGGGGGACAGACATGTAAACACTGAGACTCCAGTGCAGCCAGAGCTATGAGAGATGGCATGCAGGAAGCCATGGGAGTACCAGGATGGAGAGAGGGGGCATCTGAGAAGGTTTCCTGGACAAGGTGATCCCTGAGTTGAAAACTGAAGGATGGATGGGGGTTTGCCTGGCAGAGTGGAAGGAAGGCATAACACGTACTCATGCAAAGGCATAGTGGTGCATAAGGGCCAGGCCTCATGAAGGATCTGCAGGCTTGTCTGGGGGCAGAAGGAAGAGCGCGGGGCAGACCAGGTGTCAGGAGAACAGGGTCCCAGTCCTTCCCTCCCCTTCTCTTCCTTGCTTCCTCTGGGCCTCAGTTTCCTCATCTGTGTAATGGGAACTGAGCTACTTCATCCCCAAAGCCCATTCAGCTTGGAAACTTTCAGACAACCTTCCAGGAACTTGTCTGGGTATACAGGAGCTGGGACCCTCTGGGGAATGCTTATAGGTTTGTTCTGGTTAATCCAGGCTTAACTCTCTGGGTACCAAAAATATTTACTCTATTACAAGTATTTCTGCCTCCCCATAAGCTAAGTTGGGCCCCTCTGCCTGGGAACACGAAGGTTGGGATCTGCAAGGACGGCTGAAACTCCACCGGGAGTGGTCCTCTTTGGCTTGCCTGGGCGAGGAGGGCAATTCTGAGCTTCGGAAGGGAGTTCACCCAAGCACTACTATCTCCCTTTATAGGGACTACCTCGCGGTCGCCGTTTCTTCCCTTTATAAACATCGCCAGCCAATCAGCTCACGCCTTCCCTCCTCTGAGCTGGAACTGACCAATCACACTTGATTTAGTTACGCCGTTGCTAGTTGCTGAAGGCTACCTCCCCACCGCAGAAGGGTTTGGGTTTTAAAAGTCCAATCCTGGGTCTGGAGCTCATCCAGGAGGTTGGGTGCGGGGAGGGGGGTTGGGGGGGCGGGAGATGGATTTAAGATTTCCTGAGAGCAGTGTCCAGTTGGTTCTGCCCACCGTCAGAACTCCTGGAACTCAGGAGGACGGAGCACTCTGCCCAGGGCAGTCCTGGAGAACTTCCAGGAGGGGGCGCCGAAGGAAGGGTTTTCAGACTCAGCTTTGGCGTCCTTTTCTCCGGAAGGGGTGCCCTCCTCAGTCCCCTGCTGGCAGTCTCAGCACTCCCGTCCTGGCAGCGTTGGGACACCTCCCTGCCCCCCTGCCAGTCCTGGCACTGTCCTGATCCTTACGAGCCACCCTGCTCTAGGACCCCTTTCTTCTCTCGCTCACACATACTCAGGGTCATGCAGAGTGTTGGGAGTCAGTATTACCGCCCTCCCATCCCCCCCAGTAATGGTCCAGATGCTCCTGTCTGGCTCCATAGGCTAGGGTTGGAAGGGACCCCCAAAATATGACATGGGGAATTCAGAGAAAAGGGGAGGTGGGGAGCGCTGTGTGAACAAAGGCTTGGGATGTGTATGAGAATGTATCCATGTATATCTGCTTGTATACCCACCATGTGCGCATATGCTGGTGCTTCCACGCACATGCCTTGAGCACACATGTGCATGTGTGTTAAATGCCAAGAAAGGATATTGGTTGGTGCCTCCTTGTCTTGGACTTGTAGATTTTCTCACCTCCCTGCAGTCTTCCCATGAGAAGCCTGGTGTCTTGGGTCCTGGGCTCTAGTTCCCTGCACACTCAGGCCCCTGAGCCCTATCCCCATCCAGTCCCCACACCATCCAATGCAGCGACTTCTTGATGAAAATATTGATGAGATTAACACACAACAGAGCCAGCATCACCTCCAAATGAAGAAAATCCAACTCAATGCATCAGAGTTCCTACTATCAGGGCTGCTGGCAGCCCACAGGCCACCTAGTTTTACTTCTTCTGGGCCCTAGGTGGAGGGTGCTGCTCCCACAAAGGATGTCAATCAAAAGGGCCCAGAGAGGATAGAGGGGTGAATAAAATCAGTGCCCACCTCTGCCCCAGGATCTTGGGTCTTGTTCCTCTGAGCAGCCTCGGATCCTCCTCTGTGCTCAGGCTAGTCCCTTCTGGGTGGAGCCAGGTTTCTTCTCATAGAAGGGCCTGCTGTGTTATCTGGGTATATTGAGGGGTCAGTTCACTGACCTGGGGCAGGAGGAGGAGGAGGCCTGGCCTGAGGTCAGGGCCTGGCCTCACCAAAGACTCTGTCCTCTCTGAGACTCAGTTTCTGCATCTATAAAAAGGGACTCCTGATCCCTGAGGCTCAGATGAGGGAATATGGGCAGGGTCTCTGTGACCTGTGAACTGCTGGGTCCACATTGGGAGCATATCTAAGGGCATAAGCCAGAGATGGCAAATGTTTGGTCCATGGACTGCTTTTGAAAAATTGAACATTTAAAAAATGGACAGTTTCTGAGGAAAGACTGGCTTTTGGCTTCTCTTGAAAAATCAGCAGACCTATTTCTGGTTACCTGACCCCTGGGTGAAGTGACCCCTGGCCCTTTCAGAAAAGGCTGACATTTCAGATGGGGTCTTCCCCAGTGACCCAGACAAACGAGTGGCCTCTATTCAGGTAGGGGAGGAGGGCACAGCTGCCTCCTGGACCCCTCAGTGCACACCTCCTCTCTGTTCCCTGCCCCTCAGCCCAGCTGTGCTCTGGGAGCCTGATTTTCTGCCAGGCAGGGAGCAAGGAAGAAGTTGAGCCTTGGTTGTGACTGCTTTTCATCCTCCTCCATTGCCTTGACCATTGCCCACATGGCATATCCTTTCAAGACCCAGGGAGCCAGCTGGGAAGGTTCTTCCAGAGCAGGTGTAAGCTAGTCCAGATATTCATTTCCTCCTTACTCCCTCAGTGAGACTCCCTTGTACTCAGGCAGAGGTTTGTGCTGTGGCCAGCCCTGTGGGATCAACCATTTGAGGCAGGGCCAGGAGAGCCACTCTCATCAGACTGGAAAAGGGAGTTCTTGATCCACCTGTCTTGAGCTGTGTGACCTTGGGAAAATAACTTAACCTCTCTGGACTAAGTTTCCTCACCTATAAAATACCTACTTCCATGGGCTGTCACAAGGATCCAATGGGATTAAGTGTAAGATAATTTCCTGACACAGGTCAGGCACACAGGAAGTACTTAATAAGTGTTTGCTGAAAGGAGGAGTTGAGGGTCCTCAGGCCTAGCAGTGGAGCCTGCATTGTTGCTCTTTAGTGGAGCCTGAGTAACGGGGTCCTGTGGCTGGCTGGGGCTGGATGTGCTGACAAGAGTAAGGGGCCTCTTCCTTGAGACTTTGCCCCTTCTGGACTGGGATAACTGGGAGAATGTGGGAGGGGGAAGCAAAAGAAAAAGGGGTAGCTCCTTCTCTTTCCCTATCCTCTACCGTTGTAGTTGGGACACAGCTCTTTCCTCATGAGTTGGGCCTCTTCCTTGAATGGGGAGGGTCCCTGCTTTCTTCAATCACTAGAATTTTGCTGCCTGGTTCTTGACTGAGATATAGAGTCTCAGGGGCCCAGAGAAGCAGGATGTAGAGGTAACAGATGGCTCCATAACCAACTGGAGTTAACTCATGAGGTTGCCCCTTAAGAACTTGTGAAGGGTGGGTATGAAGACTGAGGAAGACACTGTACCTAGTTTTTAACTTGCAAGCACAGGTAGGACAGGGATATTCCAGGTCCATCAGTGGGGGCGGTTTAGGAGAGGGAGGATCTGAGTAGCCTTTGAAAGGAGGGCCTCTCTCCTCCTTATCCTTAATGCTTCCATCTTTCAGGCATAGCAATGGAGACCACTGCCTTCTCACTGGATGTGCTTTCCGGAGCCACAAGCTGGGGGTGAACATCTGGGTCCCACAGGAGAGGGGCTGCTCAGGGGAGATAATTGTAGTGATAATGGCAATTAATGACATTTACTGAGCACCTGGGCTATATACCTCCTGCCACACTTACCCCAATTCCAGGGCTATATAGCCCAGCTCACCTCAGTGTGGCACAGCCTTTATGTGAAAATTCAGATGGGAACAGAGCCACCAACAGAGAAGAGGGACAGGTGCATTATTTCATGAACTTCACAAAAGGATTCTCCTTGGTGGTGGTGGTGGTGGTAGTGAATCTAAGAAATAGCTCCTGTGTGTGTTTATGATAATAGTCCATGTCTAAAATGTTGATTTACCTGTCTGGTTTTAAAGAACGTGTTCAGAGAACTAAGCTTTGGGGTCTACAGACGCCCTGCCCATACGTACGCAGGAGAGGTATTTCAGGACCCTGGAGAGTGCTCTGAACAAGGAGGGTGCGTGGAATGAGGAGTTGGGTTTTCCAGAACAGGTTCATCCTGTCAAGTCATCATATGCATGGGACCTGGGCCTAGGGCCCGGGGGACATGACTTACCCAAGTAATTTAGTAAGTCAGTGGTTTCGTGTTTCCATGTGGCCTGACTGCCTGGGACCGTGTCCTTCAGAACAGAAGCAAAAGTAGGGGCAGTCCAGCTTGCCTCTCTGTGCTGAGTCTGCAAAGACACAGGTGTCACTTTCTGCACTCTAAAAAGCATATGCAAATAGGAGTATTGTAAGTTGAATCCTACCCCCAGCACCCTGGGTGGCTCTGGGCTTGGGGGCAGTAGTTGGCTGTTTTGATGGGCAATGTGGTGAATGGTTATGGTCATGACCTCTGCAACCTCACTGTTTGAAACTGAATCTTGGCTCTGCCTCTCCCAGGCTGTGCGAATTTGGGCATATTGCCTAACTTCTCCATTCTTCAGTTTCCTTATCTGTAAAAGGGGTATGATAAAGCACCTACTTTATAGGGTGTTATGGGAAACATAATATATAAAGCACTGAAGGGAATGTTTGGCATGTGGTTAGTACAGTAAAATGTTATTATTTTAAAACCCAAGCATTTCTGCCCCAGGTCTGATGCATGGCCAGGTTCCACCCATGGTATCCCCGGTCTTGCTTATAGGGTCAGACTTGGAAGAGGCAAATGTTTCCTGGGCTTGTAAGCTGTTGGAGTGTCTAGGAAGCACTGGTTTGGGAACTGGGAGGACCAAGTGCCCTAGGCTAGGGGCTCTGGAACTCTGAAGGGAGGTTCGGTTCTGGCACCAGCTCTCTCCCTGCTCCTTCTTCATAGAGGTTTCAAGCATGGTCTTGAGCAGCCAGCAAGGTCTAGACTCAAATCTTGGCTCTGGGGCTTATGGGCAATGACCTTGGGCAAGTCATTATTCGACTATTAGAGACTCATCCGTGTCTGGCTATAACGACACACTTAACATGGTTATTCAGAGGATGAAATGAGAAAATGTAGGTAAAGACCAAGCACAGGCGCTGTAAGGGCTTTGTAGTAGTGGCTGTCACATGGCTGTCTTCCGGATGTCTCTGTTTCATTTTGGGTCTCTGCCACTCCCCTCTCCCTCCTGACGGATGAGGTTCTTACTTCTTATGGACTTCCTGGCTTGGTTCAATCCAGAGGATGTGGGCATCTCTGGAATCAGCCCATCCAGGCCCAAACCTCAGAGAGAGGCTTTTATTTTATTATTTTTATGTTTATTTCTGACAGAGAGAGAGACAGAGAGAGAGTGAGTGCACGCATGTGTGCGTGAATGACTGGAGGGGGAGGGGCAGAGAGAGAGAGAGAGGGAGACAGAGGATCCAAAGCAGGCTCTGCTCTGACAGCACAGAATCTGATGTGGGGCTCGAACCCACAGGTTGTGAGATCATGACCTGTGCCGAAGTTGGATGCTTAACTGACTGAGACACCCAGGCGCCCCCAGACAGAGGCTTTTAAAAGATAAGAGAGGTGCTGGTCTTTCGTGGCCCATTTCTTGTAGGCTCACCCCTTCTCTAGGCTTTGCCTTAGCAGAAATGCCCTGGATTTCTAAACAGCTCCTTTGTCCCATAGCCCTGGGCAGACACCATCCTCCACCTCCAGCTCTGCCCCATTCCAATAGCAAGCGGTGAAACATTTATCCTATTAACAGCTCAGATTTGACAAGTGTGAACTGGGTGGGTTCTAGGTCTTATCACATAGGTTGTCTCATTTATAATTAGCTTTTAATTAGCATCTACTTTGTGTTTGGCAATGTGGGAAGCACTTTACACATCTTTTCTTATTTAATCACTCAACTGCCTATAGAGGTAGCTATTATAACTAATTTTATTTTACAGGAGAGTAAACTGAATGCTGGAATGGTTCAGTGATGCTTGGGTCACAGGGAGGGGGTTCTTGAAGCTGCGGGGAAGAAGTTTGTAAAGTACTTCACAAAGTGCCCAGCATGTGGAACTGACTCAATAAAAGATGGACAGCCCTGTCCATCCTAAGTTCCCTCTCCAGAGCCCCTAACTGAGATGGCTCCTCTTCCTGCCCTCTATCCCATCCTGGTACCAGCTCTTCTAAGAATGCATTAGTTTGCATTTGAGCTAGGCCCAATGGTGGAATTTCAGGTACTGTGAGTTGAGTAGAGGTGATGGGAGGGGGCAGGGAGGACACAGAAAATGGCCACTGACTCCACTCATGGCTAAGGCTCCTTTTGTTTTGCTCTTGTGGTCATGTCCAAGAGGGACATCCAGGGGCCCGGCTGCCGAGTCAACATGAAGTGATGTCTGGTTGTCATGAGTTCTCATTAGTGGATTATTCATTCTGTCTGGGAATTTGAACACAGCCTCATCCCCTCACTCCTCCCCTGCATCTTCTCTGAGACTAGGGTGGGGGTAGAGCCAGGACTTCAAGGGCTTCAGATTCCCTTCTGTCACTATCACAGGGTCTGGCCTGAACTATGACCTCTCTGAGATACCCATTGGGGCCACAGAGGAGACCTGGCTTCTCAATGTGGCTCTGCTATGGGCAACTCACCTTCAGACTCAGGGCAGGTCTTTGTCCCTCTTTGGACTTCAGTGTCTTCATCTGTAAAATGGGACGATAGGACTGGCTGTTCTCTGAGGCTTTCCCAGCCCTCTCATGCAGTAAATACCACAGAGAATCCCTCTCCCTGCTTTACCTGCCTATTCGAGAATATGTAGAAGGTGGGGACAGAGGATCTGAGGTAGAATAGGATTTGAGGAATGAAGCAGAGGGAGGAGTCTCAGTGGTTCCTAGCACTCCCGGCTTGAGCAATTGGTTGATTGGGGTGTTGTTTATTGACAGAAGGGAGAAAAAGAGGCAAGAGTGGCTATGGGGAGGGATGATGAATTCATTTTTGGATCCATTGGACTTGAGATATTTAAGGGATGGGCCTAAGCTAAGCCAACATGGAGGCGAGATTGGATTTGAACCAGGGTTATCTGTATCAAGGCCCATGTTCTCTCTAGCACACCACCCCAGGCAGAGTGTGCGGTGCTCACTTGAGCTACTGAGGGCCAAGGAAGGGTCAGAGAGGGCTCATGTTCAGGGCAGGGCCAGCAGCTGGGAATATTAGTGGTAGGGGAAAGCAGAAGGCTTAATCAGGGAGAGCCTCCTGGAGGAAGAAATTGAATGTTATGTTCTATAGGTATCATGAGAGGGTGAGGTCCGAGGGGGAACAGGACAGAAGCATAGTCAGAAGGGTCCTTGAAGGCCACGTCCAAGAAGATGATGTGACTTGCTTGAAGTCACACAGATAGTCACAGAGCCAAGATTCCAACCAGGTGTGCCTTACTCCATGGTCTCTGTTCTTAATCCACCCCATAGGATAATGCTCTCAGGGCATGAGGCCTGGTCAGGGGAGAGGGGGGAGCCAGGAGCTAGACAATGCAATGGACTTAGTGTCTCTCAATTCAGACCTATTTTCCCCAACTCATGTGTGGTCAAATTCCAGATGAATGAAAAGACAACAGAGTTCTGACCCTTGAAGTCAAAGAACACAAGAGCTGGGAATGTCCTAGTTTTAACACAGATCCGACTCTAGGTACCGGATTGCTCTTGAATGTAGGTGGCATGTATAACTACTTAGCACCTTTGAGCTCAGGGGCATACAGAATCTCCCTTGGCCCCCAAACTGGTCTGTCACTATGCCCAAAAGTTCATCAATGCACCCTGACTTTGGAATAGATCTTGCCCAACCGGGCCCCGACCAAAGAGGGAGCGCATCTTTGGCACAGAGGGCACTTACCAGACACTTTCCTCCTGGGCAGAAGGGATGGAAGTCCCTGGAGGGGACCGTTCCCCGTGACTCTGGAGAAGACCAGTCTGCCATTCAAAGGGGCTGGCTTGCCTGACAGAAGGGCAGGGAGCCGCTGGGCACAGCAAGCTGCAGCGGTGGCAGCAATGGTAAGTGCCAGCAGCTCGCAGTGAATATGCAGTGTCAAATGGGGTGCATTACTCTCCGTGCAAATTAAAAATTAAAATTAATCAAACACTCAAATTGATTTCCTTCCCGTCTGTTTGCTCTGCTGTGCCAGTCAGATGCCCGCCTGCCTGCCTGGTCCAGTTGAGCCCAACTCCAGGCCAGGCCTGGGCAGCTCAGGCTGTTGCAGAAGTCTCTGGGATGGGCTTAGGAGCTATAGTCACCTCATTCCCACCTTGGGAAATCCGGTAGGGGTCAACCCAACCAGGTCCCCAAGCCTGAGACCTGGTGCTGGGCTTGCAATGGGGGGAAGGCAGGAAAAGAACATCACTCTAGTCTAGAGGAAACACTCACATTGGGCTGGGAGGCAGGACCCTAGGGAATATTCATGGGGCCATCATTGACTGATCTCAGTTTCCGCATCTGTGGAATGGGGAGAGAGAGAGACAGATGGAATAGCTGCCCCCTGGTTCTTGTGTGCTGGCTTATGGTCTGGACTGGCCTTCCCTAGGGATGGACTCATCTCCAATCCCCAACCAGCCAGGGTCCCTGACCTCTCCACCCAGGCCTTGATCTACCTACCACTTATCATTGGGCAACCGTGGGCAAGTCACTTAACATCTCTGAGCCTCCATTTTCTTCTGGGTAAAATGGGAATGATAATACCAGTGTGTGAAAGGAGAGGAGCATGCAAGTTTATTGGGATCAACACCCACGGTGGGGAGGGAGTGAGGAAACAGAGTGGGCAGAGGGAGAAGTTGGACTGTGACACCTTCACAGTGCAGATCCATGGGCATCTCTGGGCCTGAGCTGTCTGAGGGGTTGACCTGAGTTGGGGTGAGAGTGTCAGGTCTTTATCCCCAACTTTGACCAGCTGTTGGATGCAGCTGCCTGTGGAAGGGCAAGCCCTGGGTGAGGAGCCTCTCGCTTCAGCCGAGGGGAAGCTACTCATCTGTGGCCTGCCAACCTTGACAGCCTACCAGCAGCAGGAAGGAGTGTTTCAGCCAGAAGGGGGGTGTGGGTAGGGCATTGGGGTGCCTCCCCAACACTGCAGTCGGGGGAGGTTGGGGTGAGGGTCCCCTGGAACAAGGTTGTGAACCCGGCAGGAGTCAGTGTACAATAAGCCACAGTCATTCTGTTGAAAAGGCTTTGGGGACTCCCTCCTTTCCTTTTGCCTTCACATCCTGACACTCAACCAAGCCCTATCTTGGAGGGCTTGGTGAATATCAGGATGTGAAGGTGAGGAAACCTTCAAAGTTCCATCATCCTTCTATGACATTCAAGGACCTTGGTGACCAGACCTGATCCCCTGTCCTGGCGCCTCCCAGCATTACACCCCCTTGACAGTGTGGGTGCTTTCTTATTTTTCTGCAGTTCTCCCTCCCTCCCTGCATTCAAACACCATCCATGTGGCCAGCACATACTCCCTGAACCCCTGCAGTGGCCAGGCCTGGGCTGGTGGGTGTGGTGGGTGCCGAGGAATCAGAGGTGACCCAGACCCGGTTGTACCCTTCCACCCCACCCCCACATTTCTCCTTCCCTAGCCCCCACCCCTCTGTGAATTCCTATGCTCCTTCAAGGGCAGCCATTCCATGGCCATCTGGGGAGAGCCAGATCAGGCTGATGCCCCGGTGAATGCAGTGGGGTCCCCCTCACCTCTGAGGCTCAAGGCCAGACTCCAGGGGCTCCTGACCCTTGGTTCTATGACCCTGCCAGCCTTTAACCCCCCACTCTAACCAGAACTTGGAACCTTGGCCTTCTTTTGTGGATGTGGCTGTTCACGTGCTAGTCTGCCCACAGCCTGCGCACTTCCTGAGGATAGGGCCCCATGGGCCTGTCACAGAGTATACCTTCCGTGAATGGGAGCTGAATTGCAGGTCTGACATCCCCTCCTCCCCGACGCCATAGCTACGTACACTCCCAGGTCCCTAAACTCTCCCCACCCCACTGGCCTCCCAAACTGCAACTCTAGTCCGATCTCTCAGTAACAGGCGGGGTCGCCTGTCTGCCCACCACTCTTGCCGCTTGTGTCTATGTCTCCCAGGGGTGTTGATCTCAGGGTCCCAGGAGGATGCTTGGTAGAGGATCAGTGCCCCTGATAGACTAGTTGGACCCTCCAGCTTCCTTTGTCCTCTCTCCTACATAGGGAGACATGAGGAATAAAGAATTCTACCCTTTTACAGATGGGAAAACCAAAGGCCCAAGGATCCAGTTCAGCCTGGGGCTTGCTGCTGGCCTAGTGCCCTCTCATCCCTCCTCCATCCCTGAGCCTACCTTCCCCAGACATTCCCAGATGGAGCATTCCAAGGGGCTTTCCTCTTCCCCCAATTCCCACCTGGGCCCTCACCCGCTTCCCCCCATCAGATGTCTGGGAGTCCCTGTTGGCTATAAGAGCTGAATTGGATCCTTGGGGCTGGGGGCTCTAGGACCTAGAATCTGGCTCTGGTGGGGTCATTTTCATTGTTTTATTTTTTCTATTCCCTAGTTACAGGCTGTGGCCAGAATCAACCAGAGATGGCAGAAAGGACCAGTCCTGTCATTGCTTTACAGTTAGGGGGGACAGGGAGGGGCAGGCATTGCCCTGAGTTATTTATACCTAGAGTCTAAGTGGAGCCTGAGCCAAGGTCTTCTGTTTCCCTCACCATGCCACCAGGTCACTGTCAAGTCTGCGTCCCCAACATGCCCTACCTAGTGCTAGGGTCTGGGCATTAGAAAAAAGGGTTGGAAGGGCATCCGGGTGACTCAGTCGGTTAAGTGTCCAACTTTGGCTCAGGTCATGATCTCACAGTTCATGAGTTCAAGCCCCACGTCGGGCTCTGTGCTGACAGCTCAGAGCCTGAAGCCTGCTTCAGATTCTGTCTTCCTCTCTCTCTCTGCCCCTCCCCTGCTCACACACACACACACACACTCTCTCTCTCTCAAAAATGAATAAACTTCAAAAAATATTTAAAATAAAGAGACAAGGGTTAGGAAGGGTCCTTGGGTGTGGGGTGTTGAGTGGCAGGTTGGGAAGCAGCTGGAGGAGCTATAGGATGCTGTCCTCTGCTTCACATCTCCAGGGACAGTCCAGAGCCACCAGGCTAAACTCCCAGCTCCTTACGGGACCTCTAGAACCTGTTGTCCTGACCCCATGCCACCTGCAGCCCCATCTTCAATCCTCTCTCCTTGTGCTCTGACTGCATGGGCTTTCTCTCCTTTCCCTCACTGCAGGGCCTTTGCATGTGCTATTCCTTCTCTCTGGAGCCCCTACTCCTAAAAATTAATGTCTATCCACCCTTCTGGTTGTAGGTCAAATGTCACATCCTGCAGGAAGCCTTCCTGACTCCCAAGACCAGCCTGGGCCTCCACCTACCAGCCCCATGATCCTTCCTAGCACTTGTCCAAGGGGTAATTCCACATTTCTTTGCATGATGGTTTGAATTGTTTCTTCCTCCAGATTCTAAGTTCTCTGATATGTATTTCCCACACCTGGCACAGTGCCTGGCGTGGAGGAGGCCCTCAATCAATGTTTGTGGAAAGGAGGAAGAACAATGGCTCTCAGTTAAAATCCCGGAAGCTCATGCTAAACCTTGGTTTTCTCTTCTCTGAAATAGGAATGGGAACACCAGGATCAGTGTGAGGATCAGCCAGTGAATAAAGACTCCTGACACATAGTTGGTTAATAGTAAAGAGGAGGAAGGAGGTTAGAGTGGGCTTGGGGTAGTTGAGGAAGGCTGTTTAGGGGTGGAAGGACCTGAGAGGTGGATGGGTTGTGTAAGCCAAGTGTGAGGGACCGGTGGGAAGAGAGACAGCAAAGAGACAGCCTGGCTGGGTGGGGCAGTTCTCTGAATCTTTGGTGACCCTATTTATGTTTCGGCCTAACCCAGGAAGCCAGGGGATGGCTGAGAAGGCAGGCAGGAAATGCCTCCTGCCTCCTGGGACTCTGTGCGGGCCGCTCAGCCTCAGGCCGGACCTGGCATGGTGATGGGGTCTGGGATGCTGCCAAGGTCTCCCCCACTGGCCTACGGAGAAAGCTGAAAATAGCAGAGGGGCCCTGGGCAGGCATCTGCAGGGGCACTGACCCAGCCCTTGTGGCAGGAAGCAGCCAGCTCCCAGTTTCTGGTGAAGGAGCCCCTTCCTGGAGCTGCTTGCACTGGCCTGGCCCCCAGCCTCTGGCCCCCAGCCCCCAGATGCTGCTGCTCTGGCAGTGAAGAGCGATTCCTCTAAGTGGGCTTGTTCATTATTCATGTTTGCCTCTCTGTAAAGCCTGCTGGGAAGCAGAGGTGGCAATAGCTCCTGGCCACTAGCACAAGGGCAGGACACAAGGGGGTCCCAAAGAGATCTCTGTACCTTCCTGCCTCTGTGCAGAACCCCTGGATAAGAGGGCCAAGGCCTGGAGCTGCTGAGGGAAAATAAATGACTTAGAGTTACGTTTTTTTGCAGCCGTAGGGCACACCTGCTTGCCCCCATACTTAGGGAGGAAGCTGAGGCTCAGAGAGGGTGTGCTACTTATCTGAAGTTGCACAGCAAAGCTGGGGGCATAAATTCCCACGCATAGACATAAAGGCTGTGTGGCTCTCAGAACAGGAAAGTGGGAGAAATGAAGGGGGATTAGACTGGAATTGCTGCTCCGCGTGGATGTCAGGCACTCCTGGGAAAGGCTGTTTGTCTCTGTTTGGCTTCCCTGGGGTCTACCTGGAAGCCCTGGGAAGACTCCTCAGGAGGTGTGTTGAGCCAGAGCAGGCAACAGCCGTGAGCTCATCTCCCCTGAGGCCCCCAGGAAGTCTGGTACGAGGGCAGAAGAGAAATGGCTGGGAAGGGAGGCAAAAGGAAGACATGAAGGGCCTTTGGGATAGGCCAGAAAGCCAAGCTCAGGTGTGGGGAAGGAAAAAGACATTTGCTGAAGGCCTACTCTGTGCTGGGTCATTCCTGTGCATTCTTCTCTATGAACTCTTCACCAACCTCCTTGGTGGCCGAGTATTTTATTCCCATTGTACAGAGGAGCACTGAGGCTGGCAGTGGCACTGGCCTGACACCAAACTGTGGGGTCTTTGCAGGGCACCTTGATGGGTGAAGGCCAAAGTCAGGCCTTCCCTGGACTCACAGCCACAGCGAAGCCTGGGCTTCTCCTGCTTCCAGCTCCTGTCAGCAGGGGGAGGCTGTGCTGCATCTGGTTGCAGGAACTGGGAGCAGAGGTTGGGATTGGGATTACTAGGGCAGGAGAGGAGGTCTCTTTCAACAGCTCCTGGTTTGGGAGCCCTTGCCCATGCCCCTGTGATGGCTGAAAGACGGGTAGGGCTTCTGCCTGGATTTGCTAAGTGTCAGCCTTGCTGCTGCCCCAGAACCAAGATGAAACTCTCGATTCAAGGCTCTCATAGCTTCTCTTCCCTCAAATACACCCCTCCTTCCTATTTTCCACTGCCATGTTTTGACGAATGCTCTTCTCTTGGCATGGGATGCCCTTTCTGTTCTTTTCAGCCTGGCCAACTCCTACTCATCCTTCAACACCTGGCTTCAATGTCACCTCTTCCAGCTTGCCTGAATTTCCTCCATCCCCCAAAGTTCCCATCATGAATTCTTTCATTTTTTTTTAAGGGCAGGATTGTGTCTGAATCATCTGTGTGTCCCCAGTACCTAGCGCAGGACGGGGTTCAGAATAGATGCTTAGTGAACAAGTGGGCAAAATGCATCCCTCTGTGGAGATCAGAGAGCAAGGGTCTAACTGGGGTGAAAGTAGGTGTGGGACACACAGAAGAGGAAATGCTCATGCATCAGGCCTGTTCAGGATCAGCCTGACAGGGAGCCTAGGAGTGAACATAAGCTTTATTTCCCAGGGGTATCGTGAGGGTCCAAGGAGATCTTGGATGTGAAAGAGTTCTGTAAACTGTAGTGTGCTGTCTCTGCTAGGTCCTTGTACCTCTCAACTTTGCCTTGTTCCCCAGATGAGGCTGGAGAGAAAGGCCACGGAATGGGGGAGGGAGCAGACCAGGCCTGGTGGGGGTGGGGTCGATGGAAAGGAGTGCAGCCTCAGCCACTTGCCCCAGCTCTCAGAGGCAAGGAGAGGGTGGGATTCTGGGTGGAGAAGGCCTGCCTCGGGACTCCCTCTCTTATGGGATCTAACATCATATCCGAGTTCCGCATGGCCCCAGAGATGATGTAAGCCAGTGTCCTTCCAAAGAGGGGTAAGCTGAAGCCCAGAGAGAGGCAGGCATTTGCCCAAGGTCACACAGCAGGGGTAGGAGGCCATCCTACGAGCCCCATCCTCCCAGCATGACAGGTGTCCTCATCCTGGGCTCAGATCCGGACAGCTGTTTCCCTGATCCCTCCTCTTGGCCCCGCAGTCCCCGGCGCCCAGTCCGCACTACCCCACACCCCAGCCTGCCCTTAGGCATAGGCGCTAACAAGCACTGAGCGCCCCGTGGATGGCGTGGTCCGGACAGCTCCCGACCGTCCTTCTCCTTGACTCACCTCCAGCCCGGGAGGGCCAGGATCAACGGCGGTGGCCAGGGCGCCGCCCGCACCGCCGGGCTGCGCCACCGCCCCGGACTCTTCCGGCGCGGCGAGGTCGCCCTCCTTGGCGCCCCCGGGTGGGGCAGGTCGAGCCCGGTGCGCTATCCCTTTAAACCCGGGCGAGATGGGAGCTGTCAGCGACAGCCGAGGCTAGCGCGGGACGTCGCCGCCCGCCAGGCCAGAGCAAGGAGCCGCGGTGCGAGCAGAGAGCGGAGGTGGTGGCGGGGCCGGGGCGCGGCAGGTCCCCTCGCCGCCCACTGAGCTCTCGAACCCGGGGCCCGGCGAGGCGGGCGGAGCCCAGTGTAATGCGGAGAATGTGAGAGGCAGTGCAGAGCGGTGGGGAGGAGGGCGCGCGCAAGAGGGCGGCGGCAAGATAGACGGAGAGACAGCGGGAGCGACAGAGGACAGGGAACAGGGAGCAGGTGGGAGAAAGGAGAGGAGAAAAAAGGAGTGGCAGGGACAGGAAAGGGGGACAGAAAGGAGCGAGAGAACATTAGGCGCGGGCGGCGGCGCAGGCGAGGAGGAGGAGGCCGGCGCCTCTGGGTGGGAGCGCCGGAAGCCAGAGTTGGGCTCCCCGGCCGGGGTTCGGGTTGCGAGCGCTGCCGCGGCCGGGCCGGGCATGGTGTGGGAGAGGGGACGCCCGAGGGGCCCCCTCTGGGAACGGCGGGGGACCTGAGGCAGGGCCAGCCGGGACAGGGGCGCAGGGCCACTCCACAGGCCCCGCGGGCCGTGCTCCGGAGGCTCCAGCTGGCCGGGGCAAGGGGGCCTTTGTGAGCGTCCCAAGAGTGCGCAGCCGGGCGTGCGGCCGCGGGGATGTGTGCGCGCCCGGGGGCTGCGCGGGTGTGCGCGAGTGTGAGCGCCCCGGCGGGTGGGAGCGCGCGTTAGGGATTCTGCTGGCATCGCAGCGTGGAGAACAGGAGGCAGGAGTGGGGCGCGCAGGGGAGCGCGGGGCCCTCCCGCGCACACGCACACGCCGCGCGCGCGCGCGCGCACACACACACATACACACACGCACACGCCCTCTCTGCCTCGCTCGCTGCCGCTGCCACCATCTCGGAGCCGAGCCTTGCGGAGCGGGAACCCGAGCCGGAGCGGGAACCGGAGCCGAGCGGAGCCGAATCGGGGAATGCGGTCCCGGAACGGAGCGGCGCGCGAAGTGCGCGCCCGGGACGGTGAGTGTGGCCTGAGTGTGGCCAAGCCGGGAGGCTGCGGCGGGGCTGGGGCCGCGGGGGCGCAGGCCGGGGAGCTGGGGTGTCTGCCCGCCGGCAGCGCCGCGTGCGCGGCCTCTGATTGGGCGGGAGCCTCGGGGGCAGCGGGTGGGGGTGGGGTGTTGGGTGCGCGCCCGTGGGGGGCGTGCACGCGCGGAGATGGATGGGGCGCGCTCGGCACCCCGGTCCGTGACCGCGCTCCCGCCCGCTGCGCGGCCCCGCCTAACCCTCGTCTGCCGCCGGAACCCTGGCGACTTGGAGCAACTTTGTGTGTGGGGGGAGAGGAGATGGAGGCGTTTTAATGGTGGAATTCCGGCCTTGTCTTCCAGAGGAGAGAATGCGAGGGAGGAATGGGATGGGGGTGCGGGCTGTGCCGCCCGGCGGGCAGAGGGGTACATATCCACCACCCCATCGGCGCAGCCGCCGGCTCTCTGGGACACCAGTCAGGCCCCGCGGCGCCGCGCTGGAGCCGCTCCCCGGCGCTGGACTCCTGTGCCTCCGGCAGGGTCCGGCGGGACGGCGCGGCGACAGCTACCAGGCCTGGGGGCCGCAAGGTCGTCTTTGCAGCCAAGCTGAGGACAACAGGGCTTGAGGTGGGAAGAAGGGAACTGCTGGAAAGATTATCACATTAGACCTGGCTCCCTGGAGCTCCAGAAAGGCCAGGGATTGGAAGGGGAACCTCTAAGTCCCTGGCCTGGTGCCCACCCCACTGCGCGCATGCCTTCTTTGTTTGGAGCCATGCTCCTGTGTGCCTTACTATGTGTCAAGGTTGTGCCTTGCTGTGTCCCCCACTCCCCTTCTTGAGTCTCCTTCTACCCCTCTGTGCTGGTTGCCGCAGGGAACTTCCTCGGCCCCCTCCCCAAATGGCAGCCCTGCCCCTTCAGAAGATATGAGGATGACATGTGGTCCCTTGAGAGGGAGGAACCATGTGCTCCGCACCCTCCCCTTCCCCTGCCCCAGCACCCAATGACAGGCCCAAGGAAAGGTCAGAGGTCAGGACCTTCCCCTTTACAAATCCTCCTTGCTTCCAGGGCAGGTTCTTCCTCCTCTAGGAAGTCTTCTCTGATTGCTCCTCAGTCTGTCCTTCCAGCTTGGGTTTGTGGATTGGAGCGGCTGGGTTCCCCAGCAGCCCTCGTTCCTGTGCTCTCTCCAGGCACTCAATGTGTGAGCCTGTAGGGGTCAGAAGTCTTGTTCTCAGCCTACACGTTAGCTGGAGGGGTGTGATGCTGAATAGTATCTGCCTGCCTCTGGGGGATGGTAATATTTTGTTTGACCAGCTTTCGGGCTTAAACCTTAACTTGCACTTCGTTAGCCCTCTGGAATCTCTCAGCCACCTTGTGAGAGGCCCATGGACATGCTTCCACTCCATTTCACGGAGGAGGATTTTGAGGCAGAGATGGAGCTAGGAGAAGTCCAGTGTCAGGGCAGCAACTTTCCACTGTGAAAGTATCCTTTAACCCTGGTCTTTGGTGAGGTGCGGAGGGGCAGGGAGGGCACCCAGGCCCCCTTCGTTGACTTAGCAGCAGAGCTCTGGTGGGCTGCTGCTAGAGGGTCTCCCAGGACAGCTGTTCTGCTGCCTGTGACCAGCACCCTCCCCAGATGGGCAGGAAGGGGGGCACCTCAGCCTGGCTCGCCATGGCTTGACTTCTGGCACCTCTTGACCCTGGCTTCATTAACCTTTGCTTCCTAGATTTGGGGCCAGAGTCTGCCTAGGCTCTGCTCGATGGTTTGCAAACCTGGTTCCTGTAATCTTCAGCACTGGAATGTCAGGATTATTCTGGGATTCAGAGGGGTTTCTCCACCCCCAGCCTGGACCTGTAGGGTAGACCCTGGCACTGTCTTCCTCCTTGGGCACTGGAATCCTTCCCAGTCTCCTGAGGTCTCCATCCTGGAGCCCCATGTGGGCCAGGGAGCTCACCCTCAGGGAAATGGTTTCCCCATAAAGGTCCAAATGTGCACTGGGGGGAATGGAGTCTGGTTACTTTTCGCACCACTTCTTCCCCAGGTGGCCCACCTGAGGCAGAGAAGCTAGAACAGCTTTCAGCCCCAGTCATTCTTTTGTGAACCCCCCCTCCTCCCTTCCACCTGCCCACCTGGTAGCAGCCTGGACTCTTCCCCAGTGCTACTTTGGTCCTTAGAGGCCTCCAGGGTGGGGAGAGCTGTTGCCCAGGAGTGACCAAACTCCCCCTGGGGCTGGGGGTGCTACTGGGCTCGGCGATAGCTCCTTCAGCCTTTTTGTTGGCTTCATGCTCAGGTAGTCTCTCCCTGTCTCTCCTAATCCCTTTCTGCCCTGCTCTCACTCAGTGGCCTTTCTTAGCCATTGTTCTCTTGCTGTCTCTCCCTCCCCTTCTCCATCCCCTATGGCTCCCTGAGCTCTGGACTTTTGCCTTCCTGTGCATTGACACCCAGGTGGCTGGAGCATGGCCAGGTGCCCGCTTGGCCCCACCCCTGCCATCCAGGTCCACTTGAATCCCTGCCCTGGTTCTTCTGGCCCCCTCCCCACCCAAGTACTCCAGCAGGCTGAGCCCTCCATTTGGGGTTGCAAGCCATGGGGAAGGAGAGAGCAGGGCACTTCTTTGACCCCTGGTCTGTGCTTTCGGGTGTGAATCCCAGTGAGGTGCACCCGGCCCCCACTTGCTGCTCCCTTTAGGAAGACAGCCACTCTCCCTCAAACCTCCTGACTGAGAAGGGGTAGTGCCCAGTGGGCCCCCCTCCCTTTCCCTCTCCAACCAAGCCCTGACCTTGCCTTGGGTGTGTTTTAAATTATAAAGATACTGTATTTTAACAAATTCAGTGATAAGTTTTTGGGTGGGCTGGGCCTTTGGGTGACTTGAGGGGAAAAAGTTACCCCTGACCACTCAAGCCTCTTTTGGGGGAACTTGGGGCCACTCTGGCCAACCAGAGTCTTTTCCATAGGCTTCTGGGGCCTAGACATCTGCTCCCAAGAACCATGCCTTGGCCTTACTCCTCATTGCCTAGAAACCTACAATTGGGGCCCAGTCCACATTTGGGTTCATCTCCTGGTTTGAGGCCTGGGCTGAGTACTGGGGATTCTGATGACAAGCCTGAGCCCCTCCCTGGGTGGGCTCTGAAAGGGGACACGGATATCCACCCACACCTCTGGATGTGAGGCAGAATGGGCTGGGCAGTTGCAGAGGTATGTGAGTCGGGGATTGGCAAGGGGTCATTTCAGATGGACTGAAAGCCTGGTGCATTTTGATCTGCTCAAATGTTTCTGGCACTTGGTAGATGATCAGTAAATATGGTGAATAAATGAGTGAATGGAGAATGTGAACAAGCGAGGGCTTTCCGGGCAGATGGCACAGTGTTAGTGAAGTCATGGCAGTGGGAAGCACCGGGCATGGGTGGAACACGTTTGCAATGGAGTAGTTCATGCAGGGGCACAGCAGGCGCAGAGCAGGTTGGCACAAGACAGAGGAGGATCTTGAGTGCCTGACTGAGGAGTGTGGGCTGATTTCGTATTCAGGGGTTGCAGGGTTGAAGTTCTGGAGGGACGCGAGCAGATTTGCAATTTAAACTGCTCCCTCTGGTGGTTTTGGGAGGGGTTGGCCTGGAGAGCCAGAGGCCAGGAGGCGATCCTGAGGCCGCTATGGGAATCCAGGCGGGTGGTGAGGGCAACAGCAGAGACAGGCCTCTTACCTTCTGAGGATGGCCAAGGCAACCTGCCTGGTTTCCCACCCCATGGAGGATGGAGAGATTCGGCCTAGGGGAAGAGCCTGATGGGGCAATGTAGCTAACCAGAGTGGGGCGGGACCTCCGGTATATCACCATTCCCATCACCTGGGCATACTGAAGTGACAGGTGTCCTAGACTCATAAGATGCAGCCTTTAATACTGGCCCTCCTACTGCGTGCACTTGAGCAAATCCCTGAGATCCCTCAGACCTCTGTTTCTATGTCTGTAAAATGGGTAAGTTTGTCTCCTTGGAGACCTGCGGTGAGTTTGGGTGGAAGTTTGTGACCCTAGAGGTGGGATACAAAGAGAAGGGATAGAGGGCTGGTCACACTGCTGTTTGACAGAGGAAGAGTTTGAAGCCCAGAGAGGGGTGGTGACTTGAATAATGAGGTCATAGAACAACTTGGGGGCAGGGCATTCCAGCTTGGGGTTTTTCTGGCTGCGCCTGTGGCCTGCTGGGCAGGGGTGGGTGGCATGGCCAGGGCCTTGAGGCCTCTGCAGAGGACGTCCTCAGGCAGTTGCTTCGGCAGTCCAGCTGTCAGGGAGCATATGGGGCCATATGGCCACATCAGGGGAGGCGCCAGACACTGAAGGAGGGTTAGCGGCTGCCATCTTGGCCTTCTGGATCTATATGGGCACTGCCAGCCATCAGGGTCAGGGTGGGAGGAGGCCAGGATGGAACCTCAGTGTCCAGGTTGGTTTGGACGTGGAGGTTGGGTCTTGGCAGATGGCCCAGTTCTAGCACCCATCTGCCAGGGCAGCCGGACAGGCGGCTTCGTGCCCAGGACTGATCCAATTAGCTTAAGACCAGCTGTGCCAGTCACCCCCCATGCCCCACCCAGCTCTGATGGCCCTGCGGTCCACAGGCCACCGGGCGGTACAGCACATCTGATGTTGGGGTTTCCGGCCACACCACAGTATATGTGTGTGACATGCAGCCTCACCCTGAGCACTGATTCTATAGCTCTAAGACTTGGGGGTATAGAAATGGGTCCTTTGAATCAGCCTGGTGTGATCAAAAGGACCTGGGCTTGGATGCCATCTGGAGCTGGGTGTGAATCCCGGCTCAACTGCTTCTGAGCTGGGTGAGCTCAGGTGAGTCCCTTCACTTTTCTTTCTTTCTTTAAAAAAAATTTTTTTTTAATGCTTATTTATTTTTGAGACAGAGAGAGACAGAGCATGAGCGGAGGAGGGTAGAGAGAGAGAGGGAGACACAGAATCTGAAGCAGGCTCCAGGCTCTGAGCTGTCAGCACAGAGCCCCACGCAGGGCTCAAACTCACGAGCCGTGAGATCATGACCTGAGCTGAAGTTGGACACCCAACCGACTGAGCCACCCAGGTGCCCCAAGTCCCTTCACTTTTCTGAGCCTTGGTTTCCTCATCTGTACCACGGGAGACTGATGCCTACCTTGTAGAGGTGTCATTGGCATGCTTTGAAATAATACATGTAAAGCATTCACTAACCTGATACAGCACATCTCAGAATCTCAGAAAATATTTGTTCATTTTTGTTCTCTGCTGGGAGAGGGAAGTGAGTCCTGTCAGAGTATCAATATCTAGACTGAAGTAGAGAGAAACCTCATTGTTTTAACTTTCCAGAACAAAATTTGCTTTATAATTCTTCATAAGTTTTTATACTCCTTCCCTCATGGCAGTTCTATAAAGTAGGCAGAGAGCACTGCCTCATGTCACAGATGAGGCAGCTTGGAAGTGATCCTCCAGAGTGGCACCGTAAGTTGGGCTTGCCCTGTTTCTGGACTCCTGGTCTAGGACACTTGCTCCATGGGTATTCTTCCCAAACCTTGGGGGTAGAGGCTGGGGAGAAGTGGATCTGTCTTCAACAAGGCCTGTCTAGACCAAGCTTGGGAGTTCTAGAGATTCCCCACCCGGCCCTGTCTTCATTACAGGTACAGGGACAGGCAGTCATGGTGATAAGCAGTCAGTCCCAGCTGGGGTTGGTACAGGTGACCCCAGCATTTATTGCATTTCTCTGTCTGCCCTGCTGGCAGGGTGGGGCAGGGGCTGGGAGTAGGGAGAAGTGGCCCTTCACCTCCTGGGCAGCCCTGGACCACCCCAAGGTCAACAGGGCTCAGGCTTCTGGGGATAGTGAGGAGAGCACTGGACCTCAGTTAGGTCACTGTTTGTCTCTCTTTGAGCCTCGGTTTCCCTCTTTATAAACTGGAGATAATTATCTCCCTGCCCGCCTCACAAGGCTGTTTTGGGGGCTCAACTATCAATACATATTTTTATACAAACATGGTATCGCACAGCTGTGGGTCTCCAGGAGTCCCCAGTCCTGCAGCTGATGATCCTATAATGATTCAGTGATTCACTTGTTGGGCATGTCTTCTGGGCCTGGCTGTGCTAGCTGCTATGGGGGCTGAGATGAATAAAACCAGCCCCTGCCCTCTTGGGGTATGCAGCCTGCCAGTAGCTGTGCGCGCTGTAGTTTTTAATGGTCCTCCCAAGCTCATGCTGGCCGTCACACTCCTACTCAGCACCCTTCAAGGGCTCCCTGTTGCCTTCAGGCTGGCATCCGGACCCCTCAGTGCCTTGCACAGTCTGACCCTCTGTTCTAGCCAATCCTCTCGGGTCTCCTCTGTGCACTCAGGTTCCAGCCAGACGCCACTCACTGTCCCCTTCACACGTGCTGTGGCTTTCCTTCCTCCATGCTTTGGCTGTGCTGTCCCTTCTGCCTGGTGCCTTCCTCCACCTCTGCCCTTGTGGATCCCACCCGCTTTTCAACCTTCAACCCATGCGCTGTACTTGAAACCCCCTCCTGATCACCCTAGCTAAAAGTACTTGCTTCTCCGCCAGAACTGTGCACCTACTGTGTGCAAGGCCTACTGTATTGGAGGCCTGTAACATATGGTGGCTTCTCTCTTCATGGCCTGGGAATGCCTTGGTGGCAGGGACCAGATTTATCCATTCTAGGTACCTGGGATGTGCAGGCACCTGGGCCCAGATAGACTCAGAGGAACGTGGTGCATCCCTCGGGGCCTCTGTGGCCAGTGCCACTTCCTCCTGCCTCTCGGGCCTGGGGATGCGGGCTAGGCCCAGAACATCTACTTGAAAAGCTCCCGAGTTATGGGCGGCTTTTCTGCTGAGGTGCTTACCACAGACATGGCCTTCCCTGCCCCTGGAGGCTCCACCAGGCTGAGGCGGGGGCGCCCAGTCACTGGCCACACATAACTCTCCCCAATGAATTGCACGGCATTCAGCAATTAGAGATTGATTATTTGGGGTACTGGTAGCTCTTCCATTATCGATTGGCGGAGGCGGGCCTAGCCAGCGTTGGTGTGGGTCATCTGGGCCTGGCTGGGAGATTGTGATCATGGCCATTTATTCCTGACCAGGAAGCTCCATAAACAAGAGTCAGAGAAAAGGAAGTGCAGGCCACCCTCTCTTTGATTTGCTCTCCCAGGGTTGGGATGTAAATTTGGGGAGGAGGGGGGATTGGGGTGAGTGGGGAGCTTTTGCTCACTCCCCCCTCCCTCTGTCCCCACCTTCTGTGTTCTGCTTCCAGTCTCTACTGGCCCTGGGTCTCAGCTTTCCCGTCTGTTAAATGGGGATCTCAGTCTTTTTGTGGGATGACACTGTGCCTTTGAGTGAGATGGTCAGGCCATCACTGACTTGTCCTCACTTCTGCTAATGGGTGGGGGCATGTGAGGCTTGGAGAGAGTGGTGTCCTCCTGAGGATAGAGGTAGCATCACAGTGCCCAGCTCCAGGGCTGCTCTGCAGAAGGGACAGTGAGATGGTGGGTGGGAGCAGGGGGTGGGGTTGGTCGGAAGGCAACACTTGCCCCACTAAAGTGCTATGTCTGGCTTCTGAATGTGCTAAGGCTTCTAAATGTGGAGTTAGGACTCAGTGGAATTCGTGCGAAAGCAATTTCTAGGGAAACCACATAAAGGAGCTGGCAGGGGGGATGTTTAACCTACTTGAGAGACCTAGCTGCCTTTCAGGCTGGCCAGGAGCATGGGGTATTGTTTGTGGGGCTCCTGGCTCACATCACCAAGGTTTTTTTTTTTTTTTTAACATTTTCTTAGGAACATTTCCAAATATACAGAAAGGTAGAGGAGATAGTATAGGAAACCTCATATACCCTCACCTAGACTTAACAGTTGTTGACATTTTGCCACATTTTGCCTTATCTTTTTCCCCCAGAGTATTTTATTTATTTATTTTTTTTAATTTTTTTTTTTCAACGTTTATTTATTTTTGGGACAGAGAGAGACAGAGCATGAGCGGGGGAGGGGCAGAGAGAGAGGGAGACACAGAATCGGAAACAGGCTCCAGGCTCTGAGCTATCAGCCCAGAGCCTGACGCGGGGCTCGAACTCCCGGACCGTGAGATCGTGACCTGGCTGAAGTCGGATGCTTAACCGACTGCGCCACCCAGGCGCCCCTATCCCCCAGAGTATTTTAAAGTAAATTATAGACATCATGCCATTTCACCCCTAAATATTTCAGTATCCCTCCCCCCAAAATCAGAGAAAATTTCAGTCTAAGCTTAAGTGGTCATATATTTCTTTTCATTTTATTTTGAGAGATGAAGATGCTGACAGATGAGGAGACTGAGCCCTGAGAGGTGGCCTGGCCCGTCCAAGGTCACAGAGCGGAGAGGGGGTGGGGAGGAGAGGTGGGGCCTGGGAGGTGGCTACAGGTGTCAGCCCAGGACTGGCAAGACAAGAGGGGAAAGGAGAGAGCATTGGTGGTCTGGAGTTAGGCAGGTGGCTGGAGCAGGATCCCCTTCTTTCCGGGGGGGGGGGGGGGCGGATTCCTCTGGCTCAGGCTGGGGGTTCTGCTTGGAAACAGGAAGTGACTGTCTTTTAGGTTAATCTGCTCTCTTCCTTTTGTTTGCTGCGGGGATTAATCAGGAACTGCAGTGTCAGGAAAATCTAAAACAACTTCTTGTTTATTGTTTAATTTAGGAGAATGTTATCAGGCTCTGGCCATGCAGGCAAGGGGAGCTTTTGCTGGCACAAGAAGCAGGGCCACCTTGGTGAGGGGAGGGCTGGCCTGGCAGGAGGGTTTAGGGTCCCAGTCTGGACTCTCAGGGGGATCTGAGGGAACTGGGGTGTGTATGTCAGGGGTTTGGGGCTGAGCCTGAGATCTGGGCTGGGCTGAAGACCTTGTAGCTTCAGAACAGATGGGAAGTGAGGCGCGAGAGGGATGAGCTCCTGGGGTGTGTGCTGAAAAGGGGGAGAGTCCTGGCTGCCTGTAGGGGGAGGCCCTGGCTGCCTCTAGCCATACTGAGGAGCTGTCCTTCGCTCTCCTCTCTCCTGCCTGGGCCCAGTCTCTTCCCTGGGGAGGTTTGTACATGACGGGTGTCTTCTGCCAGCCTAGGGCAGGTGCAGGTCTCCTTGGGGTCAGGTGATACTGCCCCCAGCACCCGCACATGCTTGGAACTCCTTATTCTGCTGTTGGTGACTTAGTATTTCTTGAATCTGTGAGGGTCACGGAGGTCTCGGCTGTGGAATTGGAGAAAGTTGGAACTAGAAAGCAGCCTCAGAGGTGATCTCATTTTTGTTATAGGTTTCAGGAGGGGAAACTGAGGCACAGGGAGTGGTTATCCCTGTCTCAGGGCTTACAGTGAAAAGCACTGTAGAGCCCTGGCAGCAAGTCAGGTGTCTGACTGCTCAGTTTCAGGATTCCCTGCTTCTGGGCCCCCTGGGCTTGTGGTTCAGACAGACCAGTACTCCCCAGTGTGCAAAGGGGAGGAGGCGGGCCCAGCTGGGAAAGGGCCGTCGGTCATCCCTAAGATGGGCCCAGCTTCCCCTATTAGGATCTGCTTCCTTGTGTGTGTGCACTCTCACGAGCACAGGCACACGCACACCTAGTTACTTACCAGTGGGGAGAATGGATGTGCAGGTCAGGAAGAAGGCTTTAATGGGGGTGTCCTGAGGCTCAGCCATCCAGGGCTGGGACTGGCCTCCTCTTCTCTTCTCTTTGCCCCCACAATGAGGAGAGCCCCGATTTAGTGCCAGGCTTACTGTTGCGCTTGTTTCTTGAGGACAGGAAGTGGGGCAGAAGAGGCCCCTGGGAGAGAGGTGACCAGAGGGAAAGCGAGAGACAGAGACATCAAAACACTTTCTCATCCCTGGTCTATGGTCCTATGGAGCTACCAGACCTTCCATCAAGCCTGTGTATTCTCTGCAGTTGGGGAAGGAGAGGAAAACAACTCAACCTTGAACAAGTGGCTGGACCGGTGCTGCGTAACCTGGATCATGTCACCACCCCTCATGATACAATGAGGCAGGTAATAGGCCCCCTCTGCTCCAAGAGTGAGTCAGGGAGGACAGGGGATGGGCTGTTAGCCTGTCTGTGGCTGGACCTTCTGCCCCTGCCAGTGGAAAGTGGGCGGGGAAGGGTCATAGGAAGGAGGGCAGGTCCTTGCCGCTCCCAACCCCCGGTCTTTCCTCTGCTCTCTCAGTGCTGTAGGGGTCAGTTGAACACTGTGCTTGGAGTCCAGGGGACAGGTGGGACAGAACCCACTATAGGTTCTCACAGTAACTATATGCTGGAACCTAGGCAGGGCACAGAAGAATGTTACCTTTAGTAGTGCACAGAACTGCCCTGCAAGTTCTGCATATTATGGACTCCATTTTACAGATGAGGAAACTGAGGCTCAGAGGGTCACCTGATTGGTCAGTGATGGGACCAATGGGATGGGATTTGAGGCCAGAACTACCTGGCTTTTTGGACCCAGGTCCCAAAGACACCTGGTTTCTGCCCTTGGCTTTATCACCAAATGGTGTTCCCTGGGCCTTGGTGTTTGCCTTTGTCCAGTGGGGCTGGGAGGATGGTTGAGGGCTGTGCCGCAGCCATAGGCTGGAGGGGAGGCTGAGCCTTCTGTCACCTCAGGGTCTGGTAGGTGCTAAGGGTTCTGGTTGAGGCTTGCCGCTGTTCTTGGGGGGGAATCCTTCCTAAGCCAAGCGAAGTGAGAGGCTCCCTGGTGCTGTGGTGAGGGATTGGGCTTCTGGGTATAGGCGAAGCCCTTCAGAGCCTCCCACACCCTTTGCTCTTAGCTAGCGTGTGCCTTCTGTTTATCAGGTGACTGCAAGGTGGCAGGGGAGCCCATGGGCACATATGTGGGCCTTCCTGAGGCCTGGAGAGCCACGTTTGAGGATTGAGCATGAAGTAGGTCAGGTGTGAGTTCATTGAATACCTTCTGTTAGAATGCTGGGTGCTTTACATACATTACCTCACTTAAGCCTAAAAACAGCCCCATGAGATATGTACTATTACTATTCCCATTTAACAGATAAGGGAGCTGAGGCTCAGAGAGGTTTAGAGACTTGCAAAGATCACACAGCAATAGAGTGGAGGAGCTGGCATTTGAACCTGGAATGAACCAAGTCTGTATTGCTGCTAGGTGGAGGGTAGTTAGATTTCAGGAAGGGCCTCTGGTGGCTGTTCTATTTGGAGAGAGGAGGCCAAGGGTCAGGTGAAAGGTCCAGGTGAGGAAGGGGTGGTTCAGAGTTGAGGCCCGGTGGGGGAGTCCAGCATCCTGCCTAGAGTTGTATGTCTTTGGCTCCTCAAACCTGCCTTAACTCCCCCTCAGGGGAGTGGTGCGCATTCCTTATGGTTCCCGATCAGGCAAAGGCCTGGAGGTGGGACTGTGCAAGGCTCCTCAGAAACACGGCAGCGTGCCATGCCTGGAGCATCTGGAGACGAGGCTGGAGCGGGGCCCAGGCTGTGCAGGCCTCCAGTGTTGGCCTGGAACAGAGGATGTTCTCTAGAATTTGAGCGGGGCCAGGTCTGAGGCTTGGAGGGATGGCTCTCTGGTGGCTGGGGCTGGTTAGAGGCCATGGGCCATGGGGGGCGGGGAAGGGGTGAGAGAGCAGAGGGCATCTGGAGGCTTCTCCCCTCCTTGCTCAGAGCCCCTGTCAATGTAGGCCCAGGGGGTGGTTCATCTTTCCCTGTCTCCGTTCTTTGCTTTCCCTTTCTCTGCCTCCCAGAGCGGGGAGTGAGAGTGGGGAGCCGGGGGTCCCTCGCCCCTCCCAGGCCCCTCCCTTGGAGGCTGTAAATATTTTATCTCCACCATCTTTGCTGCGGAAATTGCTGCTTTTAACACCTTTTTTTCCTTTTGCTTGATACAAACGAATGCTGGAAAAATTCTGTGCTGGGCGCTCACTCTGTCGCTTCTGCTTGTGCCCAGAGTCCCCTCCAAAAACTCTAATTGCTTTTAAGCTGCGATAGTTGGCAAAAGCAATTTTCTTTACATTATGGAGAAAGGGGGAAAATCCACCACATTTTCTTCTTCCTTTTTTTTCTAACCTTTCGTTTTGAGTTCCTCCTCACGGCTGCTGAGGTTCTGGGAGAGAAATGGAGCAGAGAGAGATGTGGGCGGGGAAGCAGAAGCGCCCTTGGAGAGGGCCTTTGGCCATGCTGGTCCTCAGTTTCCCCATCTAGAAGGTGGCTGTATGTCCATTCATTCGTTCAACAGACACTCCCTGAGTACGTCCCCTGGAAGCGGCTTGAGAGCAGGGGCTACCTCTGTTTTTGCTGCCGCATCCCCCCACCCGGCACAGAGCCTGACACATAGTAGGTGCTCAGTTAAGATCAGTTGACTGGATCCATGGCTCTACTTTGAGCCAGGCACTTTGCCAAACCCTGGGAGTGCACGGGGTGAATCAGATGCAGCCCCTGGCCACAAGAGCTCACTGATTGGACAGAATCCCCCAGATGAGCATGTTTACGGTGTTACTGAGTCCTAACACACGTGGGTACTGGGTTCTTAGGAGCACAGCATAGGGCTGGCCAGGGGAGTCTGGAAAAGCTGCCCAGAGGAGGCCCTAGGCTGCATCTTGAAGAGGGGAAAGGTATTTGACAGGTGAACTGAGGCCAAGGAGGATGGGATTCCAGACAGGAAATAGCATGTGCCAAGATGAGGGGTGGTGAGCCTAGAGCTGAGGGTGGGGTCAGGCCAGGGAGGCGAGGCTGCCCAGTGGGCCTGAATTGCCTGGAAGAGCTTTCCATGGAGGTGGGGAGTTTGGACATGATCTCAAGGGCACGGGGGAGCCCTGGAAGGGTTCTGAGCAGAGGATATGTGAGGATGATCTCTTTGGCTCCACAGGAGGCGTGGGAGAGGAGGGGGTACTGGCTGGGAGCCTGGTCCTGGCGAGCCGATGGGGAAAGGGAGGGTGGCAGTGTGATTTTGAGACAGACAAGACAGAGGACCCAAATCCTAGTGCTGATCTCCTCTGCTTGCGAGAGGCACCCCAGGCCTGGAGCCCGGGGTGAGGGTCCCCCCGTACACGTGTCCAGTTCATAGTCCTCTGCCACCATAGTCTGTCAGGTTGGCTTTGCTCTCGGTTCCTCAAGGCATACAGCCCTTTACAGTGTGGAAAGCCCGCTCACCTCTGACCCCTCAGGAGATCTCAGAAACCATCCCTTGAGGTGGCAGGACAGGTGGCCGTTTCCCACTGCCAGCTATAGGACAGGTTTGCCCCAGCGTTCTGCGGACAGGTGGAGATGGGCTGGGCGTTTGAACTCAGGTCGTGGGGCCCCTGGATGGCTGCCCCACCACCTCTGTGGAGCTCTCCTCTGCCCCCAGCCCTCCACCCCTCCCCTTCTAAGCCCCGTGCTCTTTCCCTGTTTGCAGAGCATGTGGGGCTTTTCAAAAGCATTAATGATAGAAAATAAATTGGAATCGGAGAGGAATCATCGCCGGGCATTCTCGGAGGGCCGCCTCTGCCCTCGCGTCTCTCAGCCATATTGAAGCCGGCAGCCAGACTGGAATATGAATGAGTCCGGGGCCAGCATTGCTCTTAATCTGTCAGGGAGCCCTCCCTGGCCAGACGGCACTCACCAGCAGCAAAGCTGTTTGCAATGAGGCCCCAGCGGCTGTGGGGCATCACCAACCAGGACTGATTTCTCTGGGATGGAGTCACAGTCCATTGCTGCAGCGGAGGGGCAGAGGGGGCCTCTGTTAGAGACGCAGCACTGAGGCCATGCCTGGGGTGGGGTCAGGCATCCATGCCTGGGCTGGGGAAGGGGGGTCATATGAAACTGCCAGTAGCTCTTCAGGGTCTGGATGCCTCATCTGGGTATTCGAGGCCCTGTGTGAACTTGACTGGCTTTGTCCTGTCTCCTCCAGGAAGCCTTCCTTAATCACTGCCCAGCCCACCTGGGTTTTCTATTTTTGAGCCTCTTGTGGCCCCTGGAGCAGTCACAAACCTAGTGCCTGAAGGGGACAGGACAGTCGTGAGGGGAGCATGCTGACTGTGAGACAGTAAGGAGGGGTAGAGACTGGCGGTGTGAAGGCACAGGAGCCACCTGTTTGGGAGCCCCGCAATGGGTGCTTTCATCCTCGAAGCAGCAGGGAGGGTGAGCCCTGGTCTCCTTACTGACACAGGTGTGGGCTGGGCACCTAGGCAGGCTTCCTGTACAGCATCGGGGGCTCGGGGACCTGGGAAGTAACTCAGGGCAGGCTTCTCACTTAGGGATGGGGAAACTGAGGTCCAGAGATGGGTGGTTAGGAAGGGCCCCCTGTTCTGCTCTAAGCACACTGTACATCCATGCTCTCATAACCCTCACAGCAGGAGGAGGAGGGCAGGGTTTTGTACCTTAAGAGGAGGAATCCAAGTCTCAGAGTGGCTGGATCCAGGGGGACACTTTAGGCCTGTGTTTGAATCAGCTTGTTGGAGCCCCAGTGTCAGCTGCCTCTTTCTGGCAGCGTTATGGGGTGCTGAGGTGTGCACGGAGTTGCCTGAGGGGGCCAAGGCACATTTGTGCCCAGAGTGAGCCTAGCTAGGGGCAGGAAGTCTGGGTTCCTGGCCCAGGTCTGCCACCAGCTTCCTGTGTGACCTAGGTAGAGGGCTTTCTCTGTGTCTCAGTTTCTCCCTGGAGGGGTCAGAGTGAGTTTGGTGGGGGGCAGAGCTAGTGGCCTTGGCCTGGCTGCCAGCTCTTCTCAGTGCTTCCATCCAGCCCCTGGGCTCCTTTGGCCCCAGGCCAGGCTCATAATGAAACCTCTCACTTCTGTCCTTTTTGGGGTCACTGTCATGCAGGAGATGGTGACTGTGGCATACCAAGAAGGGGTTGGGCTCTGCAGGCCCTGTTAGCAGTATGGGGTAGTCAGGGCAGCCTGTTCCCTACCGACGGTGGGAAGAGAGACTCAGGCCACCACCAGGTGGGAGGACTGCCCCAATTCAGGACTCTACACTCAGCTCTGTAGTCTGGAGCCTCACCCCTGCATGACCTTGGCACTTCCTTTCACATGCTCAGAGGGGACTCACAGGGACATCTTGTATAGTCCTGGGGTGTCAGATAGGATAAGCCAAGGCCCAGAGAGTCTGAGAATGAGACTCAGGGTTGCCATTCACTCACTCTGATATCTCTGGCTCCAGCCTGTGCTCTTACTCCTCTATAATGGGGAGCTCACCCCTCCCAAGGCAGCCCTGCCCTGTACATGAGTGAGGTTTGTTCCCCTCCCCTACCATGTGCATAAATTCACATCTAATTGTATGCAGCTTCAAGGCTCACAGACTCCTAAATCCCCACTCCCTGGGGATCCCAGTTAGAAACTCCTGCTTTAATCACTCCCCATGTGACTTAATGTCATCTGTCATGCTGACCTAGGACAGGAAGCTAGGCCGTATTCTTTCTGCTCTACCCTGTGAAGGTGCCACTCTGTGCCTGGGGTTGAGCGCTGTGATAACCCATTCATTCTTTCCACAGACATTGGTCCTGATGCCTTGTCTGTGGCAAGCCTGGGCTGGGCTCTGGGTGCAGAAGGGAGCAAGACCTACCCCCTGCCCCTGGGAAGTCACAAGTGTCAGCGCTCACAGCTTCGGGGGTCAGGGCAGGACAGAGGTGCTCCCACCCCAGCCTGTCGGGGAAGGCTTCTTGGAGGACACTTGGGAACTGGTCAGGGAGGGAAGACATCCCTGCAAAGGAAGCAAGTGCAAAGCCTTGGAGTTCTGTGTCTGTCAGGGTGGCAGACAGTCCAGTCTGCTGAGGGTAGGGGAGCATTGGGAGGCACTGGGGCAGGCGTGAGGCTAAGGGCCATCTGGGGATGGGTCTCTGGTTTTTGCCAACTGCTCCTGGACTGTCTGCAGGCCTGCTGGCTGCCTACGTGCCCTAACACACATGCACGCATGCGCGCGCGTACACACACACACACACACACACACACACACACACACACAAGCTCACCGACTCTAAATGCAGACATGACTACACACACGCCCTCTACAGTTCACCTCCATCGGCCACACGAACCTCCCTCTCTCTGAGCACTACACACCTGCACACACCAGGCCCCTCTGCGTGTACCCGTGGGCTCATCCATCCTTTCTGTTTGTACGGAGAACCCTGTAAGAGCCCAGAGCTGAGCCTCAAAGTCCCCTCCCCTGGAGTTTTTTTGCAAAGGTCTCTTCCATGTTGCCCTCACCCTCTGGGCTCCCCTGAGCCTCAGCCTAGGGTTTCCCAAGACTGTGGTGTCCCAGGGTTTTCTGGTCACCAAGGGAAACCTCCCATGCTAGCTCAGGAGGGCCAGAGCCCTGCTGAGGAGCCAGAGGTGCTGGCTTTAGCCCTGCACCGTCTGGATTGTCTGTGTGGCCTTGGGCAACCTTATCTATCGGCCTTGGTTTGGGGGAGTGGGGATATGGGCTGCATGCTCTCCAGCCTAGGTTCTCAAACTGGTCCTGGAGCCTGGTGTCCAGGAAGGTGCCTGGGGGCTTTGGGGGCAGGGGTGGGGCTGGATAGGTCCCTTTGTTTTCAACCACAGCAGGGCTGCTTAGATCTGCATTTTATATTAGGGTCCAGGCAGGATATAAAGGAAAAACCCATTAACTCTTTATTGATTTTGTTTTTCTGATTACAAAAGAAAATCCAGCAACACGTTTGTGGATAAGAGCCCATGAAAGCCCCTTCATCCCTCTTCTAGGAGATGTTCACTGTAACATCTGGATATTGTCCTCCAGCCTTTTGGGGCATATACCAACAAATTGCTGTTTATAAAAATGGGCTCATTTTGAAATAGCATTGTACAGCTTGAATTTTTTCATATTGTTATACATAGACATGCCTTTTTCCGTCAAATGGCTGCAGAGTATTCCGTAGTATAGATGTGCTATATTTTATGTGAACATTCCCTTATTGATAAGCATTTAGGTCATTTCCAGTTTCTTTTTTACTCTTACCAGCAATATTGCTATGAGCATCCTTGGATATTTATACCTAACTGTCTGTGCTATAGTTTCTGTAGGAGAAGCTCCTAGAAGTGGGATTACTAGTTTGTAGGGTGTGTGGGTTTAAAATGTTACTCAATATTGCCAAATTACCCTTCCAAAGGTTGAGCCAATTTCCCCTCCTTCCAGTGGTCTATGAGTGTTCATTTTCCTACATCCTTGCCAGCACTGGTTGTTATCAATCATTTTAATTTTTCCCAATCTGATGGGCAAAAAATGGTATCATGTCATTTTCATTTGCATTTCCCTGATTGCTAGCGAGATAGAACATCTTTTCATACGTTTATTGGCCAATTTACTTTTTCCTCTGTGGATTTCTAATTCACTGCCAATTTTCTCTTCTTCTGTCTTTTTTCTTATTGATTTGTAGGGGCTCTTTGTATATTAGTGATATTTTCTTCCAGTGTCTCACTTGCCTTTTAACTTGTTTATAGCGTCTTTTGCTGTACAGATGTTTTACGTGTTTATGTACTTGGGTTTATCAAATTTTCACTTTATGGCTTCTGGATTTAATGTCTGGCATAGAAAGGCTTCCCCCACTGCATAAGATTTCATTTCAAATAAGAATTTTATTGCTGAAAAATCTTTGCAGAGCTCCAGTTTGTAGGCTTCTCCTGGCAGCTGCAGCGCTGGCTCTGGGGGAGGGAGGGACAGCCTGTCTGTCCTTTCTTTTTCATTACTGCTGTTCCTTCTGTCTGTCTGGCTTCGGGGTCACGGTCACTCTGTGTCTCTTCGGACCTCTGTCTCTTATGTGGTCTTCTCCCTGGCCAGGGTCTCTCCCTGGCCAGTACTTTCTGTGTCTCTACTGTTTTTCTATCCCCAGCTGTTTCCCAATGGACAACGGTAATTAGGGACGTGGGATAGCGGCTGTGGCAGTCCTCAGCGGTTTGGAAGGCAGTCAGGGAATGTACCCTGCCCCTCCCCCCAGCCTAGCCCCAAGTCTGTTGGGCCAGTGGAGCAGACCCTGGCCCAGTTCTCTCTTTCAGACACACTCATTTCCTGCTGGGAGCCTTAGGGCAATCTCTGAGCCAATCTAAATCCCTCCTCCACCAGGAAGCCTTCCTGGATACCTCCTTCTTCTGCTTCCACAGTCCTAGACCTGGCCTCTCTTTGTCCTCACTGGTCTTTCCCCATTCTGCCTTCTAAGCACTGAGCTACGTGGGGCCACCTCCCAGGATCTCGGTTTCCACCTGGGTAAAATAGGTCCTGGGAGTCTGTACCAGCTGCTGAGAGGCATGGCCCATGTGGGATACAGCCAAGCTCTGGGAAGGTGTCCCCTCTTGCTCTTTCAGTACTAGCCCGCCACCAAAAAACGAACAAAGAAACAAAAAAACAACCAGGCACCACAGGGGAGAATTTTCATGTTGCTGACAGAGAGATGGGGACTTAGTTCCACAAGGGTGATGACTGATGGCTAGGGCTCCCTATTTTCTGCCCAGCGCAGGGCCCTAAGCCCAGTGCGAGGCCTGGCTTGGGGAGGTACCTAGGAAAGCAAGAACAGTGCAGGAAGATGCTGAGCCTGGGGGAGGAGGAGGGCAAGCAGAGCATGGCATTCTGGGAGCTCCTTCTGTGTAGCGAGGCGTTTTCCTCGTGATTCCTTATACTAGGGACTGGAGGTGCTCATGGGAACACCCCCATCACCTCCTGGTGACGAGGGCCCCAGGTGGGCTCAATATTGCCTCACCCTGGAGACCTTTGTATAGGGCTGTAGGGAGGGTCTGGGCGGAGGTAGCAGCTGGGAGACAAGTCAGGAAAACCTGGAGTCTCCTTGAAACATGGCTCAGAAGCGTGTCACTGAAATCCGTGAGGTAACCTTCTCTGGGCTCCTGCAGCCTTCTGGACTTCTGTCCCACACCTTCCTCAAGCCCATGATGGCCCATCCTAGAGGGTGGGAGTGGTGTACTTTACGTCTCTTTATCCCAAATCACCAAGCAGAAAATAGGCACTACCAAAAGTAGAATGAATGAATGAATGAATGAATGAATGAATGAATGAAAAGCTGGGTGTGTTGGGTAGAAGGTTCAAGTCTGGGGAAGAGGAGACCTGGGTTCTGGGCTTGACTATTCGGCTGACTTGCTGGATGACCCCTCACCCTCATTGAGCCCCATGTCCTTATCTGTTCAGGGGGTGTGGGTCTCTCAAGCTCTGTGGTCCTGTGGCTGTGTCGGCCAGAGCAGGCGCATGCCTCCATGTCTCTCTCTCTCTGTCTCTCCCTGGCCAGTGCTGCCCTCTTTGGTGGCAGTTTGCTCAGCACCTGCTGGGTGCTGCCCCGTAGCATGGAGCCCACTTTGGCAGCACCTTGGGATAGTGGTTTCCATGGAAGTCTCGCGTCCCCAGGGTGCGTGGCAATTCTGTTGAACACACAGACGTCTGGTTCCCATGGCTCCCTGGGCTCCACTGAATGGGCAGGAAGCCAGGAGGGCCGGTGGGAAGCCCCCACCTCTGTGGTGGTCTCCTTTGCCCCCTCTGTTGTGAGGCCTGCAGCCAGGATTTCATGTCCTTCCTGGAAGTTGACGCACAGGCAGGCCCCGGGGCCTGGAGAGCTCGTGGCTCCCACCGCATCTCCCTGCCCCAAATCATTGTCATGCTCTGCCTGTGGTCCCATTTCCATAGCAACTCCTTGTGATGCCACTGAGGAGAGGGGGAGCTTCAGGAAGGTGTGGGGAGAAGGAGCAGGAGGCCCATTCATCATCGTGGAACATGGCAGCTGGGGGCTTGGGGTGGTGCTGTGGGGATGGCTTGCCCCACCAGCTCAGGTGGAACTGGGCTCAGGGCCGCCAGCCAGGTGGTCTGGAGGCCTGCCAGGACCAGGGCTGCCCGAGTTGGCTTGTGCCAGTCTACCTGGAGCCAGCTTGGGCAGCCACCGAGGGCACCCCTGCCTGGCTGGACGCGGCTCAGAGGACCCAGGCCTGGGGAAATGCCTTGGTTCTGGTTACCCGTCTGTCCCAGGCTGACACCACTGAGTCCTGCCTTGTCCTCCAGGAACAGCAGCCTTTGGAAGGCACCGCTGGGGCTTGCTGGCAGCAGGGGGCATGGTTTGGGGCTGCTGAATGTGGGGCTAGGCAGCTCCCCTGTTATCGGCTCTACCTGCCTGTAGCTGTGTTGTCAGGTCAGGAAAGCCAAAGTGGGCCCAGAAGCCAGCTCAGTGCCCATTTCTCCGCCTCATGCTAGAGGAGACATTTGCAGCCCATGAAACAAGAAGACTCTTGGCTGCAAAGAGTCCTCCCATCTTCACATGAAGGTGAGAAATTCCACCATTCACATCCTAGACTTGATGGAATGTTGATTTTGGGAGGGACCCAGGGGCATTTGCCGACTTCTGCCCACATGATGACAGCCACCTCCCCCCCTGCCCCTCCCCCCCCCATCCATCCGGAAGGACTTGTGAGTCCTCCTGGGGACTGAGGCCTGTGCTGGACAGCGCCATATGGGAACCAAGAGGGAAAGGAGGAGCCAGCCTGGGAAGAACGGAGCTGCCGCTCCTAGCGAGGGCTGCTGGGAGCCAGGCCACGTTAGATGCCAGCTTTCTGCATTTCCCTTCCACCATCGCGGGGCTGTAGCCACTGCTGGGCGCCACTTGCACTTGTGTTTTCCTAATTCTTGTCTTTGTGTTGACTCATGTTTGAAGGTGGGTTTCCCAGTGCTCCCCAAGCCACATATCCATGAAGTCACAGCTGTGATGTGCTGTTATTATTATTATTAATACATGGAAGAATAAACAGATAGCTGTGAAAATAAAAACATTTGTCTGTGTACCACCTAGAATCCCTTTGCTCTTGCACTCACAGTGGCAGATGTCCCACACTTTGAGAAGCACTGATCAGATGGAAACCTCTTGGTAGCAGCTCAGAAAGGGATTCGGGGATTCACCTGAGAGGTCGAGGAAACTGACGCTGGGGCGGAAACTCAGCCTACGCCTCACAGGGAGAGCTGCCTCCTTGGACTCCCAGCCTGAGTCCTGTGTCTGGGGGCCTTGCCAAGGAGACAGAACCCCCTAGTGCCCTCCCTGACTCGTGGAAGTGGCCCTTGGAGAATGGTGAGGGAATAAAGCAGCAGAGGCTGGAGAAGGAAAGGATGGTGGGTGGGTGGGAGCTGCAGAGGGTCCTTGGGAACCAGGAGGCTGAGGCTTAGGCTCCAGGGGATGCCCCCTGGTGCTCTACCTGCACCCGTCTGCGGGGCCAGCCTCTAGGCCGGCCTCCTGGGCCAGGCTGGGAAGGCAGGCGGGCTCTGGCACTGGCTGGGCACCACGGTGTGCCAGGCCGTGTGCCCCCATCTCTGTTTATCTTCCCAGTGGACCAGGTGGGATGACTGGTGTCCCCATTTTACAGATGAGGGAAGTGAGGCTCAGAGACCTGACTGTCCCAAGGTCTTAGAGCCAGCGGGTGGGAAAGCATATTCAGAGCCCCTCCCCCCACTTGGAGCCAGAAACCCCATCATTCCCAGAGCCCCACCTGCCCCAGCTGGTGGTATATGTGTGTGTGTGTGTGTGTGTGTGTGTGTGTGTGTGTGTGTGAGAGAGAGAGAGAGAGAGAGAGAGAGAGAGCACTGTGTAAATTCCAGTGTGTGAGTGATGTATAAATGTGTCAGTAAGTGTATGTATGTATACATGTGAGAGCATGTATGTACGTAAGCATGAGTACGAATGTGTCAGCGAGTGAGAGCACATGTGCACGCGCACGTGTGCGCGATGTATGTTTATTGCCCGGCCAGGTGTAATCAGACCCATTGGTGTGCATGGCCCCCTGCTGCTCCCTAGAATTGTCCCCTGCTGCCTGGCTGTGGCTGACAGCTCATCTCTTTCTCCCACAGCCTCCTGTGCCCACAGGCCCTGAGGCTCCGGTGCCCACAGGCAAAGAGGGCGACTGAGTCAAACCCAGGCTGACCCCAGCCCATTTGCATTCCCCAAACGCCTGCCTGACCTGAGGTAAGAAGCCACTGTGGGCCGCAGGGCAGAGTGGGGGTGGCATGGGCCATGGGGGCAGATATGGGGTCCCCAAGGGAGAGGCCGTAGGGAGGCTGTGGAAAAGTAGTCTTTCTTGGGGTGTCCCCGTCTCTCTGGCCCCACATGAAGTCGGGTCCGGGAGGTTTGATCAGGTAGTGCCACCTTCTGTTAGCCCTTGCTATGGCAGGGCTCTGTCCGCTAGCTCAGAAGCCTGGAATGTTCTTCTGAGTGTCGTGGGTTCATGGACGCACTGGCTAATGGGTTCCCGTGTTGTGTGGGAGGTCACTAATGGTGAGCGGAAGGGATTGTCCTTGGTTCTGTCACATTGTTGACCAAATGTGTGCATGACTTCAGGTCAGGAGGGAGCAGGAGCGTGTAGATTGAGACCGGGTCCAAGAAACTGTCAAGAGGAGCTGGTACTGGCTCCAACATGTGGACTTTAAACTGACTTCCAAGCCAGAGTCCGCGCACAGATCCAGACACCTTCGGGGCAGGCTGAGGCTCAGTGCCAGTCGTGTGCATGTGACAAGTACTGGCAGCCAGGTGACCTTGGCTTTGTGTGAGCAGTGCGGGTGGCCACTTGGATTGCATCATGAGGAGCAGGACATTCAGAATGTGGGAGGTGATAGGCCCTCCCACTGTGTTCCAGGTGGGGTAATATGGAGAAACTACAGCAAGTGCTGAGGGGGAAGGAAGGAGCTGGGTTGCTGCTTGACCTGACTCCTGGCTTGCTTGTGACCTTGGGCGAGTGACTTCTCCCCTTTATCTGGGCCAATCTGCTGCTGTTCTTGACAGGCTTCTGGGACCCATGAGAAAGCTGCTGAGGGACTTTGCTAAACAGAAGGAATGCTAGGGGAAGGCTGGGGGCAGCAGGCTGGACTGGACCGTTATCATTCAGAGGAAGGAGATCCAGAGGCTCTGTAGGGCAGTGGGCCTCGAACCCCTTCTCCTGAAGGATTAGGTGAAAGTCGTGGTGTGGCTGAGGCTCAGCCAACACTGTCCTCCCACCCAGGAAGCTGGTGAGGTGTGGCAGGAAGTGGACAGCCGGATTTCCTTCCAGAAACCAGGCCTTGCTTTGAAGTCCAGTTGTCTCTATCAAGAGATTCTTGCTAATCAGTCAGTTCTGAGTGGAATGAGAAGCTAATCAGCCCCCCTGGTTTAACCTGTAATTGCTGCTGGGAGATGGGGAGAAGGATGTGGTCAGGGTTCTCCGCAGGGCCACCACGGGCGATGGGAGGGGTGTGGGCAGGGGTGGCAGAGAGGCCGGGCTTTGCCCCTAGCCTCGTCAGGGGCCACAGTATCCTTCTTGCTGCCCAGGGGGACGGCACCGGGCACCAGGAAGCTCAGCGGGCAGAGATACACTAAGAAATGAATGCAAGGAGGAGGAGGGGAGGCCTGGGCTGAGCCTTGAAGGCTAACGGGTTCTTTTAAAATGTTCTATTTTCCTGATTATTCAAAACAAAACAAAACAAAACAACACAACAGCACGTTCTCTATAGAAAATGTGAGTATTTGGGTGTTTTGCCTGTCGGTCTTTTACCAAATATGTATTGGTGACATAAATGGGATCAGACTGTACTTACTGTTTTCTAACCTGCCTTTTGTACTTAATACTATACCAAGCTCATTTTCCCATCATGAAATACTCTCTGTAATGTGATTTTTAATGGCAGCGTAATGTTCCAGCCTGTGTGTGGTATCTCTTGTGTAACAGTTCTATTACATATTTTGATTGTTTCCAATGTGTGTCATTATAAGTAGTGCCTGCATGAACAGGATGATGTATGTAGAGTTATGATGGGCAGACAAGGTTTAGGGGAGGGGGGCCCAGGTGAAGCAAAGGTATAGAGGAAGGGGGCTTTGGGGTGTCTGGGGAGTGACGTGCCTAGGAGGGAGCCTCTGAGGTGTGCTGAGGGGCTGAGACCTGGCCCAGCCAAACTCTGCAGGAAGCCAGGGCTGCCTTGCTGACTCCTACCTCCCATGCCCGCTCCCCTGCCAACTCCTTTGGTACTCCCGTGGTAAGAGGGGAGGGGCAGGATGGCAGGGTGGGGGAAGGCCAGGCAAAGCTGAGGGTCCCAGATGCCGCAGCCCTTGACTTCTTGCTCACTGGCAGGATCAAGGGCATTTAAATCAAGCCCTTCTGGGGCGCCTGGGTGGCTCGGTTGGTTAAACGTCCGACTTCATCCCAGGTCATGATCTCACGGTCCGTGGGTTCGAGCCCCGTGTCAGACTCTGTGCTGACAGCCAGAGCCTGGAGCCTGTTTCGGATTCTGTGTCTCCCTCTCTCTCTGACCCTCCCCCATTCATGCTCTGTCTCTGTCTCAAAAACAAATAAACTTAAAAAAATTAAAAAAAAAAATCAAGCCCTTCTGTCTCTGGCGAGCCCTGCTCAGGTCTCCACCTTGCAGGAAGGGCGTACACACTGGCTCTGAACATTTACTGACTCCTGAATCAGAGAGACCCTCCTTCATCCCCTTGGTGGGCAGTGGGAGGAGACCCCTGACCCTGAAGAGCCAGGGAGGGAGGCTTGGCATGGGGTGTCACTCCTAGGAGGCTTCTCTGACCTCTGAGTGCCCCATCCCCAGCTGGTGGCCCTATCCCCAGGACTCCCCTCCCTTGTGCATACATGTCCACCCAGCATGTGAATGAACCATGCTCAGTGGAATCACTTGTGGGCATGGGTCTGTTTCTCCCCAAAGACTGTGGGTCTCTTGGGGCCAACGTAGCCTGATTTTCCCCTTTGATCCCTTGTGATGAATACCAGGTATAGCACAAGTGCTTGCGGAAGTTGTTCGTTCTTTCAGTGACTCATTCGTTGTTCATTCGACACATACTTATTGAACAGCTGCTGTGTGTCAGGCACCATTCTACATGTCCAGCATTCATGGGTGAATAAGTTAGACCAGGTCATTGTCCTCATGGCGCTTAAATTCTAACAGAGTAGACAGGAAAAAACCAGATTAAGTAAATTCATCACATAAGGTTAGGAAGTAACAAGTGCCATGGAGAGAAATAAGGCAGGACAAGAGAGCGGGCGAGCAGTGGAAGCCATTCTCTGCAGGGTGTCAGGAAAAGGCATCTCAGGTCAGGTGCCCTTTGAGCAGGGACCCGAGGAGAGGGGACAGGCCTCAGAGCTCGGACAGGCTCTGAGCTGGGTAAGAGGGGCTGAGAAAGAGGGCTTGCAGGGCCTTGAGTTAGTTTGGATGGAGATGATTTGTGGCTCAGAGGCTCCTTCTCACTGTCCCATGGGGAAAAAGCTGTGGGGGGCAAGAGTAGAGACTGGCAGGTGGCTAGGAGGTCCCAGCATCAGTCCAGAGACAGATGGCTGGCAGGGCCTGGGTGGGGGGCGGGTAGGTGTGGCTGACCATGGCGGGGTGAGGATGGGCTGCGGGCTAGGAGAGATCTAGGAGAGATTGGAGCCTGAGAACAGGGTGGGTGGTGCAGTCTTTGACGGAGCAAGGGAGGGCCGGGGGACGGGTTTGGAGGGCAACGAAGAGTCCTGTTTGGAAGTGGTGTGTTTGAGATGCCAATATCCACACAGCTGCACAGACCATGGGTATGTGAGGCTGCAGCTGAGGCAGACGCTGGGGTTGGGTGTGTGAAGGAGGGAATTGTCAGCATCTGGTGGGGGGTGTTTTAAAGCTTCTGAGTCTGGACAAGGTCATGAGTCTGGGCCTCACTGCTTAGGGTGAATCCAGCCCCTGGAGGCTCCCTGCCCATGGGGGTGCCTTGCAGCTGGCTTTACCAGCCCAGAGAAACTGCGTCCAGCCACCCTCCCAGCTCCTCCTCCCAATGGCCTAATGGTCGGCACTGTCATTTTGTAACATTCTTCAGGGCTGCTGTGGGCAGGAAATGGGGTGCGGGCCCAGGCCTCTCTCCCTTTCCCTGCAGAGGAGCCTCATCCGGTGAGTCTGGAGCAGCCCAGGCCCCCGTGAGCCCTACTGGTGGTCATTGTTGCAGGCCTGCCTTCATGCCATGCTCAGGGGCTCCTTGCTGTCTGTGGTTGAGCTCCAGACTCCTCCTCCTGGATATTCAGGGCCGTTCATGATTTGGTTCCTGTCTTCCTTCTTTCCAACAAGTGACCCTTGTCCTCCGTCCCTGCACACACGAGGTTGGGTCTTCCCTTCCCTTCCCTCCGTCTAGAAAACTTTTCTCATCATTAGCCAAACCCCGTCCTTTCCAGAATGCCTCCCCCACTCTCATACCCACTTTGGCCCCTTTGAATGGCTGTCGTTACCTTTCATCTAGTGAGCTACCCTGTCATTTTACTGTCGTCATCCCTACTTTGTCTTAACTTTTGCTCTCCTCACCATCTCCTGCCTCTGTCTCCTGCCCGAGTGCTGCCCCTGCCCTCCACTGTCGAAGCTCTTCCCAAGTGGAATCTGGCTCAAGCCCTGGAGCTCTCCGGGCTGGGGTCCCATGCCTGGCTCTGCATCAGGACTACCCAGGGATGTTATTAAAGGGGGATCCTCAGGGGCCCACAAGGACCTTCTGACCCAGAGTCACTGGGGGAACCCAGGAATCTGGATGGTTTACAAACCCCACAGTCACTCCTGATGGTTAGCCGGGTTGGGATGCCCCAACCCAGACTCAGACTGGGCGAGCGCAGGTGTCCCTGAGAGTCTGGCCTCTGACCTTTGTGTACACTCCGGCAGGGATGGGGACCGCACTCTCTCCAGGCCAGCCCAGGCCTTGGAGCAGCTCTGATGTGGACAGAGCTCTTCCCTGTGCTGACTGAACTCAACCTGCCCCCCTCGTCCCCCACTGAAGCCTCTCTGGAAGGGTCTGGGCTCCACATGGGGCAGGGGCCGCGTTTGGCACTCAGAAGCTCTCCTTTCCTACTCGCAGGGCGCTGGGGGACTACCATGAGGTGGGGACTCGGGTGATGTCTGTGGCTTGATGGGGGAGTCACCTTCTACCACCTCTGCCTGCCTGGAGCAGCTCCCCCAGTGTTGAGGCCCCGGTTGCAGTCACACCTCCAGCCCTCTGTGCCTCTCCGCTGACATCCCCCAGGTCTCTGTGCCTCTCTGCTGACCTAGTGGCCACCATGGGTGTTTCGAGAGCGTGTCCCATTCCTCATCTTATGTCATCTTTATCACAGTCGTGTGGAAGGTGGATGCTGGTATGCCGTCTGTTCTAATGAGTACTCATTTAGTGCCTGTGCTGTGCCGAGCGGTGTGCTGGGGATGATGGCAACAAGCCAGGATTTAGAGAAGGGTGGGGGCTCATCTGGTGCCACCCAGCTGCTGAGGGCCCGAGTTAGCACAAAAGCCCAGGGGTGTGGGTGTTGCAGTGTGCTAGGCCTGGTGGACAAAGGATGGACAAAGGATGGGGGTGCTTAAACAGACACTCATCTCACAGCTCTAGAGGCTGGAAGTCGGAAATCACCGTGTCGGCAGGGCTCTGAGGGCAGGAGCTCTCTGTGACTTGTAGATGGCTGCCTTTCCCGTGTCTTGCCCTATCATCTTCCTTCCGTGTGGGTCAGTGTCCAGATTTCCCTTTCTTTTAAGGACACAAAGCCATATGAGATTAAGGGCCCACCCTCTCTGCTATGAGCTCATGCTAATTAATTAATTACATCTGCAATGACCCAGTTTCCAGATAAGCTCATTCTGAGGCATTGGGGTTTAGAAGTTCAACATGTCAGTTTGGGGGGACGCAACTCAACTCATAACAGTGTGCGAGTAGCCTAGGATTTCCACAGCAATGACCTGTCCCACAGTGGACCAGGCAGCCTGCGTGGTGGTGAGCATCTCATGCTGTGAGGGGTGCGAGGGGAGTGTCAAGGCTGCCCCGAGCCATCAGGGATACAGAGAGGAGATTCCGACATCAGGACTAGGACCTGGGCTTCTCGGAGGTTTGTTTCAGCTTAGCATATTAAGGGGGGCCTAGGAACATGGCTCCTGGCGTGGGCCCCCCACAAGCCAGTCCCTGTGCACTCTGGGTGGAAGTCGGGGCTGGGACTCCCTGGCTGCTGCACCCCCTGGCTGGGTGAGCTCAGGCAGTTGTTTTCCCTGCTGGGCCTCAGTCTACCTGACTGAATTGTCACAGGCTTGTTTTTGTCACAGGCCTCTAGTGAGGCTTGAAGGAGAGAGTGAATAGGAAGCTGCTTTGCTTTTGTTCATTTTCTTTTTTTTTTTTTTTAATTTTTTAATGTTTATTTTACTTTTGAGAGAGAGCGAGAGAGAGAAAGAGAGAGACAGAGTGCGAGTGGGGAAGGGTCAAAGAGAGAGGGAGAGTGGGGCGCCTGGGTGGCGCAGTCGGTTAAGCGTCTGACTTCAGCCAGGTCACGATCTCGCGGTCCGGGAGTTCGAGCCCCGCGTCAGGCTCTGGGCTGATGGCTTGGAGCCTGGAGCCTGTTTCCGATTCTGTGTCTCCCTCTCTCTCTGCCCCTCCCCCGTTCATGCTCTGTCTCTCTCTGTCCCAAAAATAAATAAACGTTGAAAAAAAAATTAAAAAAAAAAAAAAAAAGAGAGAGGGAGACACGGGGATCTGAAGCAGGCTCCAGGCTCCAAGGTGTCAGCACAGAGCCCGACACGGGGCTTGAACCCACGGACCGTGAGATCATGACCTGAGCTGAAATTGGTGCTTAACCGACTGAGCCACCCAGGCGACCCTCTTCTGTTCATTTTCATTTGTTGACTCATATTAAGTGCGGCTGTTTGCTAGGCCCTGTGCTGTCCCGGGGACACAGAGATGAGATGGTCATAGTCCCGGCCTCAAGGAGCACACAAGACATGGTGGGGGGCAGGCGGGTGAAAATTAAGCCCCCTGTGGAGTCAGACTGCCTGGGATCCCAGTCCCAGGTCTGCCTCTCGCCGCTGAAGTTATGAATTCAGTCTGTTTACTTAAGTAAACAGGGCCTCAGTCTTTTCATTGGTAAATTTGGGAACAATAGTAGCACCCGCCTTGTGTGGATTAGTAGGTTGGTGCACATAAGGGCTTAGAGCAGTGTCTGGCACATAGTAAATGCTCAGTAAACATAATTCTAAGTCATCAGTACAGGACAGTGTGATAGAGGATGGTAGAGGGGCTTATGGGGAGCTATGCATTGCTAGGCTCTGGGAACCCAACAGATGTGGCCCCTTGCTTGCATGGGTGCCCTATCATCCTGTTAACCATTTAGCCCTTTGCCACCTTTTGCTCTGAGTGTGGGATGGTGAGAGGGATGTGGGGCAGGTGGGCCCAAAGGGAGAGGTTCGAGGCCTTCTGCCAGTCACAGATGGGGGTCCGGAGGGCCTGTGCGGCAGCTGCTGCCACTCCTGCCTCTGCCTCTGGGGTGCTCTGCAGTCATGGAAGGGGTCCTGGGGTGCTTGGCTTTTGTTAGCCTTTGTGTTTAGTCCATGGGTTTCGTTTCGGGGAGAGAAGATGGTGGGGAAGCCAAATTAAAATTCCGCTTCAAAAGTGAACAACTTCCCAATTAAAGGATTCTTATTTGTGAGATGCCTTGGAGGCCTTTTCAATCAAGAGGCTCTTCTGAGTAAGAAAAGGGCTTGAGCTGGGGTTGGAGAGGCGGGGCGGAGCCTGAGCTGCAGCCAGTGGGGTGGGGGATGCGGAAGATGCCCAGCCTTGGGAACCATGGCTCTGTGTGATGGGTGGGGTAAAGCTGTAGCTCTTTTTTGCTCGCCAGTGGGGGGTGGGGGCTGGCATCGAGAGGGTAGAGAAGGGGGAACAGTCCCCACTCGAACCCCCTCAGCCCTTAAGCCCTCTCTGGCCCCAGCCTGCATGCACCAGTGCCCTCCACCAGGACCCTTCTCTCTTTCTCAGCCGGCCCTGTGCTCTTGCACTCAGGCCAGATGGAGCTGGGAGGAGGCTTGGGCGGGGGGTGTGTGTGTGTACGACAGTCTGTAATGGTGGAGGTGGCCTGGACCTTGTGCTTAGGGACAGCTAGAAGGGGGGCAGCATCCTCTTGGCCTCTGAGATTGGTTCCCTGGTGCCTATGTCATGCCTGTTACCCTGATGCAGGCCCTCCTGGTGACATCTGGTTGTGGCTCTGGTGCTGTCTGGTGGGTGTGGCCACCTGCCTTTCGACCTGGCACCCCACCCCTCACTAGCCAGCTGGTCTCCTGGGAGGCTGGATCTGCCCTGGTTTAGGCTGAGTATCTGCTGGGTGTCCCAGGAGGGACACATCCTCAGATTCTGCGAGAGTAAGCCAGCCTGGCTCAGCTATTGCCTGAACCCTACTTACAGATGAGGAGCAGAGCCTCAGTGAAGTGCGGTGACCCCTCAACACAGAGAGGGCTTCTTGCTGAAAGGGGCTTCTCTTCCTCTGTCCCCTGAGGCCTTCCAGGTCACTAAACAGAAAGGAGCTGGAGGGGACATTGGCCAAAGCCCTCCCCTCGGTGGACAGGCCGGGCCTTTAGCCCAAGCCCCACAGGGTCTGCCCCCAGGAGTTGCCAAGGTCATTTGAGGAGACCTGCCACGGATGGCTCCGCCATCCAGGTGATGTGGAGGGTGGCGGGAGTGTTTTCAGCCCACACCTGCCATCCCCCTCCCCTAGCATGTCCTACTTTCTGGGAGCCACTGCAGCGAGGCTGTCTGTGTAAATACCCAGAACTGGGAGAGCCGGGCCCCTCTGAAAGGTCAACGGACCATGTAGTTGCTCCCCAGAGCTAGTAATTGGGACTGGTTGGGGACAGGGAAGGGGCCGTCCAGTAGCCAGGGAGAGGGTGGGCCATCGGGGAGGATGGGGTGGATGCTCCAGACCTCAGGGGGGTTGTCCTGCTCAGGCACTCTGACCAGGCTGGGAGCTGGCTAAGTTCCAGCCCTGCCACTTACTGTGTGTTCTTTTTTTTTTTTGTAAGTATTTATTTATTTTGGGGAGAGCACAAGCAAGGAAGAGGCAGAGAGAGGGGAACAGAAGATCTAAAGTGGGCTCTGTGCTGACAGGCTGACAGCAGTGAACCCGATGCAGGGCTCAAACTCACAAACCACGAGATCATGACCCAAGCGGAAGTCAGATGTCAAACCGACCGAGCCACTCAGGTGCCCCCAGTCTGTGTGTTCTTGAGCAAGTGACTTGCCTCTCTGGACCTCAGTTTCCTCCTGGCTGGCACAGATAACAGTGGAGCTGAGGTGGTAAGGGTCACAGAGGATAGTGTGTGTGATGTGGAGGGCTGGCGGGCCGTGTGTGTGGAATGTGGGTTTGTGGACTGTCTTAACACCATTTGGTGGGACTGGTTCCTGTTCCAGCCCTGCCGCTTGGGAGGGGCTTCACTTCTCTTAACCTCACTTTCTCCATCTGCATAATAGGCATATGATAACCTTTCTCGCAGGGGTCTCTACTCCATCATTGGGTGTCCTCTTTGACCTTCCCCCGACTCATTTAATGAGCCCATTCTTCCTGAGTACCTGGTGGGGTTTGCCTGGGCTTGGTCGCCACAAAATGAGTAGGTGACATGGTCCCAGCTTTTAGTTAGCAATGTGAAGTTAGAGAGCCAGAGGAGATATGCTGTGAGGCCCCAGGAAAGGGAGATAGGAGCTGGAGATGTCAGGGAGGGCTTCCTGGAAGAGGCCAGACCTTAGTGTTCAGGAGGAATTGGGAAACAGGTGGGGCAGGGAGGAGTATACAGAGGGCAGGAGAGCAAGCGCAGGGCAGCTTGTGAGCTCCTGAGAGCAGGCAGTGGGAGGGGGTATAGGTCAAAGCCCAGAGAGGTTCCAGCCCTGGAGCCCTGATGGGGGTAGGGGAGTTGGGAGTAGGACAGCTGTGTCCAGACGTAGGACAGGGGGACAACAAACATGCGGCCTCTATCCCAGCACGGAGCTTGGCGCGGGGCCTGTGGGGAGGGTGGGATTCAGTGTAGGGTCCGTGCACAGACAGGAGTCCCCAGGCTGCAGGGGCTTAGGTGGGAGGTTTGAAAGCCTTGTGTGAGGCCTAGGAAGGGGCTGGTCGCAGCTTCCCAGAATGTCAGGGTAGGCCTGTGCGGAAGCTCTACCTGGAGCTGGGGGTCAGCGTGAGAGCAGTATCTAGCCACGATTCAGGAACCAGGAGGTCTGGCTTCTCGAGGCCAAGAGACCAAGGAATGGAGAAATAGGAGGGTCTCTGGCAGGCTGGGAGGGCTGGAAAACTCACCTTTATTGAGCACCCACTGTGTGCCAGGTTGAGTCAGACTTGCTCTGAACTTGGGCTTGCACAACAGCCCATAGAGGGGGCTGGCACTTAGCCTCATCCTAAGGTGTTGGAAACTAGGCTCAGATTGGCTAGTGACTCACCTGCCCGGGTCATATTTCAAATCTGAACTCCAAACTTCTTGCCTTTTCAATGGCCCCACAGTATTCCCCAGGGCTGTGGTTTTTAGAGGCGATGACTTCAGACTTCCCTGGGTAAGTTCAGTAAAGGGACATCCAAATATGCGGTCTCCTTGGTTTTATCTCTCTTGGCGGGGCTCAGAGGTTGAGGGTATGCCCAATGTCACACAGCACTGGGGGCTGCAGTGCCTGGCTCCCTGGAGAGGAGATGTGTGCCCCTCACCTCTGTGGAGTGTGGTGGCCCCTGCCAGGCCCCACCAGGTCTATGGACAGAGGAGTCTTTCCATCCACGAGCCAACTCAGGTCTCTTAGTCGCTGAGGGAGGCTTTAAAATCTCAGCCCCAAATTAAAACCTATGAGTGCTTCAAAACAATGAAAAATTTCCCTAATAAAAGAGGAGGCACACTCAGGCATGTCCTAAATGAATGGAGTGACTTCCGGGATTAATCCAGGATGTATGGGAGGGCGCCCAGCCAGGAAAAGCGTGCGATGGAGATTGTAACAAATTGTTTGCTCTCAAGAGGAATAATTCTTAATGTGCACCGGCCGCAAGTGGAAGGCACCTTGGCCGCTGGCAGCCACAGTCCCTCATTAGCCGGCCCTGAGCAGGGTCTCCGCTAGGGCGGCCTTACCTCTAGGCCTCTGGGCCTTCAGTGATGACCTTCCAACCCCATAAGCCAGTTGAGTGGGAGTGAGTGGGCCCCAAATCTGTCCTTAGAGCGCCTCCCTCAGGGCCTTTAGAATCCTGCTTTCTCCCCTGGCTCTGTGCCCTTGGCTAGGTGGGAGGGGCGGTGCTTGCTGAACAGTATTTCCTCCTCCCCTGCTGTGTGCAGGCTCTTCCTCTAGGACCTCCTGAGACTCAGGCCTGCCCATTCCTCCACCTCGGATCACTCTGGGCATCTCTGCACAGACGTGTCTCAGTTTACCTGTCTGAGCTTGGGCAAGTGCTTCCTCCCCAGCTCCCTGGTCTCAGGCACAGGAGGAGGTGGGGGCAGCACAGTTCTCCCCAGCCAGCCCTCCAGCCTCTTCCTTAGTCTTAGTGCTGAACCTGGGGAAAAGAGGCTAAGCCAGTTCTCACTGTGGAACACCACCTCTAAGGTGTGAATGCTGGAGAAAGGCCTCCTGTGGCTCACTTCCCACCCCCAGCTGGGGTGTGGCCCGCACAGAGACAAGAGCACCAGTTTCTGAGTGAGACAAGCCTGAAATTTGGGCCCTAGCTCTCCACTCTCCAACGGTGGCACCCAGGCACCCACGGTCTTTCCCAGCTTCCTTGTCTTTAAGATGGGAATCTTTTTATCCTCACCATCGGCTCACAGTTCTGAGAGCACGATCTCATTCAGCCACACAACAGTCCTAGGGAGTGGGTCCTGTTATCATCCCCACTATGCATTTGAGGAAACTGAGGCTCGGAGAGGTCAAGTGAGTTGCACGGAGTAAGGTTGGACCACGACTCAGACCTGGGTCTCTGAGTCCCTGTCACTGCTTCATAAAGTTGTTTAGAGAAAGGGGCCCAGATCGTGGGTGCCGCTCTGTAGACCTCGTCTCTACCTGCTCCCTTTCCTCTGCTGAAGAGGTGCTGAGGCCCTTCAGAGGTTGAGGCAGGAGACACTGGGCACAGGGAGCCCCGGCCCCCTTCTGGCCAACCCCCTCTGGCGTACAACTGACCTGTCCTTTTATGCATCCATTCACTTATCAAGCGTTTACGAAACACCTACTAAATGCCAGGTGCTGTTCCAGGTCCTGGGGAAATAGCACGTAGAACGTTACACACACCGATTCTGCTCTCAGGTGGTTTCTATTCTTGTGAGAGTGAGTGAGCCAGACCACGAATAATTCGGATAACGTCAGATGGCGATGAGATTGGGAGGGAAGGAAACAGGACGATGAAATAGGGAATGGCTGGGGTAGGCTGGGTGGCTTTGGAGCAGGAGGCATCCAGGCAAAGCCTTTCTGAAGAGGTGGCACCGAAGCCAAGACCTCATGTCTGAGAAGAAATGGCATTCCAGGCGGGCTGAACTAGGCAGAGGCCTGGTGGTGGGAAGGAGCTGGGTGTGTTTGAAAACCAGGAGGAAGATAGCATGGCTGGCAGTGGGGAGTGAGGGAGAGAGGGAGGAGGAGGGGGGGAAATGGGAGGGGGTGCTCAGAGGCCCTACTGAGGAGCAGGTTTTATTCAGAGTACAGTGGGAAGCTCTGGAGAGTGCTAAGCAGGAGAGTGACAGGATCTGATTTGTGCTTTTCAAATCTGGCCACCGTGGGGAGAGAATGGATTAGAGTCGGTGGCAGGGAAAGCAGGGAGCCTGGGGGAGGCAGGTGCAGGGTCTGGAGGAGAGCCGTGGGGTCATAGCTGGGGGTGGCTGCTGGACCGTCCCAGTATTGGGACCTACTGCACGTCTGTAGATGCTCTCAGAACGGCTTCTCACAGCTCGTCACACTTCTTCCAAGGTCAAAGGCTTTGCTCTATACACTGGGTCATCTCATTGGCAAGTCTGTTTTTCAGATGAGGAAATTGAGAGGCTCACCTCAGTCCCACACACGGCCTTCCTGCAGACGTCCAGCATTGACAGGAGGGTGGCAGGGAAACTTGGGGATCCCGGCACCATCTCCCGCTGGTGCCTGACGTGTGTGTGTGCGTGCGTGCATGCACGTGCGCGCCCACGAGCATGCGCGAGCGTCAGGCCCATTAACAAACAGAGAAATAAATTAACAAGTATTCAACCCACCAAATGTTCCTTCTGTTCTGTATAATAGAGCATGGGAACATAATTTTCCCCTGGAGCAAATTGCTACAGCTGAACCTGCTCCTCATTTTCCTCCAAAAACTGCTTAAAATTCTGGAATGCTTGTTGATTTTCGGGTCCTCTCCCTTTCTGCCTCCTGTCTGCACCCCCCAGGCTGCTTCCCTCTGCCTTCCCCATGCAGAGCCTCAGAGGAGCCAGATTGCCACAGAATAAGAGGCCCCACCCTACTGACAGGAGGAACCCGGGGGAGCAGCAGCTCAGGCCAGGGGCACAGAGGGTGAGGGGACGTTGGGTGTGCTGAACTTGAATGAAATGCCCAGGGCTGGCAGAAGGACCAGTTGCTTCCTATTGTGCCCTGCCGTAGACATGCTGTGCAACCTTGGGCACGTCACTGTCCTTTCTGGGTTTTATTTTCCAAAACACACCTGCTGTTCCAAATGAGCACACCTTGTGGTATACTGAGCGCTCTGAAAATTGAACCACCTCCTTCTGAGGACGCCATGTTCAGGGAGTGGGATGCTCCCCTTACCTATTCCCGGGCCCTCCTGTGGAGCCTTTGGAATCAGAGACTCTTGCCCTGCTTCTGAAACCCTCTAGGGCGTTTTTAATTTTCTTAAAGCAAATTAATTTTAATCCACTTTAATTAAACGTGTCTTATAAAAGTGTGTATTTATTTACAGACCTTCTCTTTCTCTGCATAGCCTAACCATTTCTGTCACTCAGAGCCCACTCCAGGTCTCCATTTGCAGGCAGCTCCCTTAGGGGTGAGAACCTGGGATCGGGGGAGGCCCCTGCATGCTGAATCCTGGCTGGCTTGGGTCAGGCTGAGTTACCTTTCATGGTGGCAGAAAGGGAAGTGGGGATCCTGTGCCCGGGAGCCATAAAATTCCAGCCTCCTACCCCTAGCTCGAAGAGTCTGGCTATACTTTGTGGAAGATGCAAAGATCCATCAATCCCACATCTGTCTCTGTGATCCTCAGCAGAGGAGTTAAACTCCAAAGAAACTGCCGAGGCTTCTCGGGTCTGGTGAAGGATGAGCCTTGTCTGGAGTCCACAGTTCTAGCTGGCCAGACTCTGGCCTGTCTCTGAGCCATAGGACAGCCCCAAACTGTGTCTCCTCTAGGAAGCTCCCCTTGACTTCACCATTGTCTTAGCCTGCTTGGTTGCTATAACAAAGTACCATAGACTGGTTGGCTTGAAATTAATTTTGTCACAGCTCTGGAGGCTGGAGGCCTGAGATCAGGGTGCCAGCATGGTTAGGTTCTGGTGAGCGCTCTCCCTGGCTTGCGGATGGCCGCCTTGTTGTGTGCTCAGACAATAGAGAGAGACAGATATATTTCTGCTGTCTCTCTTTTTTCATGTATATTTATTTTTGAGAGGGAGACAGAGTATGAGCAGGGGAGGGGCAGAGAGAGAGAGAGGGAGACACAGAGTATGAAGCAGGTTCCAGGCTCTGAGCGGTCAGCACAGAGCTCGATGCGGAGCTTCAACCCACGAACCATGAGATCGTGACCTGAGCCGAAGTTGGGCACTTAACCAACTGAGCCACCCAGGCGCCCCGTGCCATCTCTCTTTATAAGGGTGCTAATCCTATGAAATTAGGGCTTCACTCTTACGACCTCATATAACTTTATTTCCTTACTGCAAATATAGTCATATTGGGGGGTTAGGGATTCAGCATATGAAATTTGGGGGGAAAAATTCAGTCCCTGAGGCCATCCCTGCACTCCTGTCTCCTGGCTACCGTGGAGCTGCACAGTCTAGCATTTGTTGTAAATTGTTGGCTTTAATTTTCTCCAAGGTCTCCTCCCAGTACAGTCTCCCAGTACAGTCCTGGGAATACTGGGGGGTCCAAAATGGCACTGTGGCTTGAGCTGCTTCCTGGCTGAGGCTATGATGAGTGGTGAGTGGTACTCTACCCCACCCTCTCCCCGTGTTGGTTGTCTGAGGTAGGGGAGCCTCCAGACAGCCTCACCTGCCATGTCCTTTGTTTCAGTGGCCCACCATTGTTCTCAGTGAAAGTTTAATCCCCCCTGGCATGCTTTCCAAGGCCCTTTGACCCTAGCCCCTGCTTCACCCCTTTAGTCTGTTTCCTGTCCTCTCCCTTGTCCCCAAACATGTCTTATTCATTTGTTTCCTGTTTTTGTAGCTGCTGTTCCTCTTGCTCAGTGTGAAGTATCTCCTCATCCGGTCAGTAAACTCCTACTTATCCTGCAAAGCCCTCCCAAGCACAGCCTGCCCTGATCCCCTAGGCCGAGTTGGTCTCTCCCTCCTCTGAACACCCAAGACACTCTGGGCTAACCTGCCACACTGTGCTTAACACCCTGGATGGTCCTTGTCAGGGGCTGTGTCTCGTTAACCGCTGGGTCCCAGTACCTCCTCGGTGCCTGGCTCCATAATTGTCTGTGGAGTGAATGAATGAATATTTATTGAGCACCTACTAGTCGTGGGAGGCTGGACCTCGGAGGCTGTCATCATGGAGCTTACACTCAACAAGATGCATAAGCAACATATGTGTGGAGTTAGTGATAATGTCAAGTAGAAAAAGATAAATCAGGGAAGGAGGCAGAGGAAATGTGAGGGGTGGGGGTGCCCCCGTTGAGAAGGTGACTTTTAGGTAAAGACCTGAAGGAGGTGAGGGAGCCACGTGGATACCTGGGGAGAGTGTTCAAGGCCAAGGGAACAAGTACCCCCAGGTGGGAGCATGCCTGACTTGTGTGCAGAGCAGGGGGGAGGCCATAGTGGCAGGGGAAAGGGGAAGGGGAGAGGGGGGTGGGAATTGTTACCAGAAAGCAAACGGGGCCAGAACTTGCAGACTGTTGTAAGAACTCAGGCTTTAGCTCTGAGTGAGACAGACCCCTGTCTCACTTTTGACAGAGTGACATCTGTGACTTGGGTTTTCAGGGTCCTTCTGGCTGCTGTGTTGACACCGTGGGAGGTGGGTGTCCAAGGAGGAGGCTATCGCAGTAATCCAGGAGGGAGGGATGGTGGCTTGGACCAGGACTGTGGCTGTGGGGATGGAGAGAAGTGCTCCGATTCTGGAGAGACTTTGAAGGTAAAGCCAACAAGACTTGCTGGTGGTGGGTCACCTGTGGGGGTGAGGGAAAGAGGGAACTCAGGGCTGACCCCACGGTTTTGGGGCTGGCTAGCTGGGGGATTCTACTCCCTGGATCAGAATCAGGCTTAGGGTAAAATGAGGCACTCAGCTGTGATCAGGGAAGTTTGATGCACCTGTAAGCCATCTAGGAGGGGTGTTGAGTAGATGGTTGGTGACTGTGGCAGGCTAAATAATTCCTCCAAACAAGTCAGTATCCGAATCCTCGAAACCGGTGCAAATTCCCTTATATGGAAAAAGTCTCTGCAGATGTGACTAAGTTAAGGCTCTGGCGATGGGAAGATTATTCTGGATTGTCCGCAACCATTCGTGTCCTTATAAGGGGAGGCAGAAGGAGACTGACTACAGAGAGGAGAAGGCCGTGTGACCACAAGGGCAGAGGTTGGTGTGATGTGGCCACAAGCCAAGGAGTCCTGACAGTCACCAGAAACTGGAGGAAGCAAGGATTGGATTCTCCTCTAGGGCTTCTGAAGGGTACAGGCTCTGGCTGACAGCTTGATTTGGGCCCACTGGAACCAATTTCGGAGTGGTGGCCTCCAGACCCGTGAGAGAATAGGCTCCTGTGTTTTTTTTTTTTTTAATTTTTTTTTTCAACGTTTATTTATTTTTGGGACAGAGAGAGACAGAGCATGAACGGGGGAGGGGCAGAGAGAGAGGGAGACACAGAATCGGAAACAGGCTCCAGGCTCTGAGCCATCAGCCCAGAGCCTGACGCGGGGCTCGAACTCCCGGACCGCGAGATCGTGACCTGGCTGAAGTCGGACGCTTAACCGACTGCGCCACCCAGGCGCCCCTAGGCTCCTGTGTTTTAAGTCACCCAGCCTATGGCAGTTTGTTCTGGCCGCCCTAGGAACTGGTACAGGTGTAACCGGCCTGGAGAGAGGGTGAGTGATGTGCCCTCAGTGTCCCGGCCCAGGAAGAGAGGGGTGCGTGCCCTCCTGCGGGCTGTGGGGTCAGAATGCCCACACCAGTGGCATCATACCTCCACCAGGAGGGCGGCAACGCTGGTGGTAACCGTGCCTCTGTGTCCTGCCCGCCCCGTGCCGGTGCTGCACTCAGCGCCAACTGAATCCTGGGGGGCGGGCGGGGTGGTTGGGAGGCTGCAGCCAACACCTGCCGTGGGTCAGGGCCAGCGCCTGGGCTTCTTGCCTCTACTGTTATCTCAGTGGTGAGGGACATCTCTGCAGGGTGGGCTCTGAGGAAGGGGCTGAGTCTCCCTGGGGAGTTGTGGGGTGGGGGCAGGGGGTGGGCAATCCTCACCCGGCCAGGCTAGAAGGCGACTCTGAGCAGAGCCCTTACAAACTGGGCTCTGAGACCAGCCTGCTTGGCTTTGAATCCTGGATCCTCTACCCACGAGCTGGGTGGCCTTGGCTGTGCCTCAGTGTCCCGTCTGGACATTGGGTGTATTAGTAGTGCTGACCTCTTAAATTATTACATGTAAACGTATAAAATGCTTAGAACATGTCAGGTTTTAATCCTTAGGCCTGGGGGTGGGGGCAGGACTGTGGTAGAGGAGCTTTACGGTCCATGGTTTTGGGTTTGAATCCCAGCTCCCTCATGGACCAGTTGTGCGACCTTAGAGGCTCTGTTTTCTCTTAATGCTGACTGCCTGCAGGGCCATTGGGGGAAGGACTTGGTGGCTGATATGTAATGGGCCTGTTATGTTGGGCTCCCAAGTTGGGGGCTCAGCCAGGGTTGGCTCCCATCCCTCCTTCTCAGCTAAGTCCTGGGCAGGTGAACCATCCCCCAGCCCACCTGCACTGTGAGTAGATTCTCTCTTAGGGCAGCAAGGGGTGCACGGTCGAGGGGGGTGGGCAGGGACTCTGCAGTGGCCCTGGGTGTGGCAGGGGCATGGCCAGGGCAGCCAGAGTAAAGCCTTAATGCATCCATTAACTTGCTGTGACTGTGTGTTTGTGATTCAGCGGCCTCAGCAGCAGCAATGTATTCAGGCCCTGTTAGAATCTGCAGGGAAGACATGTGGTGATATTTACAGCCCAAATCTCTGTCCTCATAAAGGGAGGCGGTGGTAGGGGTTGGGAGGGGGAGGGAGGGGCTGGACTTTCTGATAATGTCATAAATGGAGTCTGTCTCCCTGGAAACGGCAGTGGCGGTGGCGGCCACAGGCTGACAGATGTGCACGCTGTAATATGGGCCCATGGTGGTAGTGGCGGGGACATTGGGAGGGATGGATGGGCTGTAACTCACCAAGCCTGGGGCTCGGGGACAGCCGGCTACAATGAGAGCATGGTGGGGATGCCGATAGAGGGATGGGGGCTTGGAACTGGGTATCTGGGGGACCCTGGGGTGCCTGCTGCTGGCCAGGGTCTGGGGGAGACCCTCCTGCCTCTGGCCTCTGGCCCAAGGCCAACCTCAGAGATAAGCCAAGCTGTTAGGGAGACATTGTCAGAGTTACAGGCCTTCCCCAACTCTCTAGTGATGGGCACACGGGACCCACCTGTACAGTGTTGTTCTAGGCCTAGAGAGGCACGGACATAGGGTGGAGTGCTGGAGAGCCTTGGTTCAGGCTATGGGAGGCTGTATCACAAGGAGCAGTGAATCTAGTGTGAGAGAGTTGATGACTAGAAGGCCCAGACATGCCTGGAATGCTCAGCCCTGTCCATGGCTGAGTGTGTTGGGTCCACACGGCCAGAGCCCCTGGGACCAGGGCTTTACCCAAGTTGTCTCATTTCAGAGAGAGTGGGGAGCTAGCCTTCAGTCATCCAGCCAGTCAGTGCTCTAGTCTGGACCCTACTTTGGCCCAAAGGGACACTGGGAGGAAGTGGAAGGCATGGAGGGACTGGGACCCATCAGCTGGAAAATGGCAGGTTTGGGGCAGCTCCTGCTGTCCAGCAATCTCTGAGGGGCAGAACCCTTCCCCCAAACCCTGGCCTGCGATGGGGACCAGCTGCCCAAGGGCAGAGCCCAGTCCAGGGAGGGACATTCCCATTAGAATTCCAGAGGGCCAGGCTGCTTTGGGTGGTGGTGAGCGTGCTGTCAGCAGAAGTATGAAGAAAGCAGGGGCTTGATAGGCATGGCTGAGGAGACTGGGGAGGGAATTCCTGATGGAGAGAGGGGCAGCTCTGGGGGACTGCCATCCTGAGTTCTAGGAGATATGCCAGCCCACGACATGAGCTGGGCCTGTGGCTCTGCTCTGCTCACAGCATGCGTTGCATCTGAGCCCCAGGTCCACGTTGCGGGAGACCTATGTTCTAGTGCCGGCGTGGCCCTCCCTTGCTGTGTGACTTTAGGTGGAGCCCTTGGCCTCTCTGGGGCAGAAACAAGGAGCCCTGGGGCTGTGAGCTGGGAGCCGCTGTGGAAGGACCTTAGGGCCTGACCACAGGGCGCTGACTCCAGACCCTCTTGGCCACTTTTCCTGCATAGATGGTTGGACCTGGGGAAAGGGCGAGGCCAGACATCCAGGAGCACAGATGGATGATCTCTGTGACCTGGCTCAGGGCTCAGCCTGGGGTCAGCAAGCCGCTTTCCATCTGCTGCTGCTGAGGAGCTATTGGCGCCACGACCTGTGGGCCTACTGCTCTCATTACTGATCTGTGCAGCTGGGGCGGGTGGGCCGCCGGACCGTGTGTGGTGGGTACTCACGCTCAGCTCGGGGGTGGGCACCGGGGTTGTGTCTGTGGGTGCAGTGTGCACGGGTGTGTGTGCGGGCGCACTGGGTGCTGGGGGTGGGAGCAGGCCCCTGTGGGATGCCGCGTAACCAGAGGTGTGTGCATTGACTCTAAACTGGAAGGTGCTCATCACGCAGTGTTGTATTAGTTTCAGGGGTACCGTAACTGATTCAGCAGTTCCATACGTTACTCAGTGCTCCTCATGATAAGTGCACCCGTAATCCCCTTCACCTAGTTCCCTCATCCCCCTACCCAGCTCCCCTCTGGTAATTAATTAAAATAAAAAACTCAAAAAACCCCCACAAAACCCTGAAAGGTACTTGAGGGGCAGTGGGCCCTGCCCGGGGTGAGGTCGGCAAGGGGCTGGGGGGCTTGGCTGGGGATGGAGTGGGCCTCGGGCAGTAAGTAAGGCCTGCCAGGCACAGTCAGGTGCAGCCGGCGCGAGCCCAGTGTTTCATGTGAGCGAAGGCCCACACTCTCCTGCTCACTTGAGGAGCCAAGAAAACTTTCTGGGAAATCTAGGGGCACTCCCTGTGCCCTCTCACCTCCCCACAACTGTCCCACCGTGGCCTCTGGCTCGCCTTGCCTGTTCTCCCCAGAGAGGGCACGGGCTGGCCTGCAGTCCCGTGGAGGAGTGTGGGCTTCCCGCCTTGGGAGCAGCTGAGGAGGGCAGCAGGCTAGGGTGGGCTCCCCATTTGGGATTATGTGTACCTGTTGCTGTGCCGGTCAGAGCTCATGAGGGGTTATGAGCCCACCCAGCAGTCATGACTCAGTGACCCCTTTGGGGCCATGGGTTTGTGGGCCTGAGGAGGGATATTGCTTATGAGGGCTGGAGGGAGCCTGAGCAGTGCTCTCAAGATTTAAGGGAGGGGCAGGTGGGGCTTGGGGACCCCTGAGTAAATGGCAGGGGGGTGCCTCTGAGCACAGGGAGAGCAGCTGCTCCTCGGGCAGGTTCCCAGGGTGAGGGCACTGGAGAGCTGGGCTCTGGGCAGGGCCTCTGGAGGGAGGCTGGTTGGCCCCCAGTGAGTTTCCAGGGCTGTGAAGTGGGATCAAGAGCCCTATTCTTGGGGTGCTGGGGTGGCTCAGTCAGGTAAGCGTCCGACTTTGGCTCAGGTCCTGATCTTGCAAGTCTGTGAGTTCGAGCCCTGCATCGGCCTCTGTGCTGACAGCTCGGAGCCTGGAGCCTGTTTCGGATTCTCTGTCTCCCTCTTCCTCTGCATCTCCCCCACTCAAGCTCTGTCTCTCAAAAATAAATAAATGTTAAAAAAAAAAATGAAAAAAAAAGCCCTATTCAAAGCTTCTCATTCTTCCAGGCTGTGTGACCCCCAGCGAGTGCCTTTATCCCTGTGTGACACTGTGTAATGATAGTTCCTGTCTCGTAGGGCCCCTTGTGCTGGAAGGTGCCGAGAGCTGAAGACTCATGCGTGCGGCTGGGGCTGGAGTCAGGCTGGGGTGCGTGGGCTTCCATGATGGGAAGTCTGGCTGCCCCCGTGCAGATTTCACCTATCAGCTACCACTCACTTGGCTGAGATTCACCTCATCTGTTAAGGACCTTGAGAGGGTGAACCTTGTGGGGCTCTTATACCATTTAGTCAAGCCCTGCGCACAGTAGGTGCTCATTAAATGTTGGTCATCATCTTTATAGTATAAGGATTGAATGTATTTGGAGCTCAAGGCGCCTCCCTGCCCCCACCAGGCTGCTTCCTCTGTGCTCTTTCTGTCTGTGCCAAAGCCTCCTAGGAACAGAGTATCCAGGGCTCCTTAGGTCCCAGCAGTCACATAGGCCAGCCTCCATAGCTCAGAGGTGGAGATGGAGGCCTCAAGGGAGAGGGCCACTGCGGGGGACCTGGGCCCTGTGAGCAAATGCTCGAGAACCAGGTGAGGCTGAGTTGTAGAAGTTTGGGGGATGGTAGGAGGGGAAGGAGAGACTGAAGCCCGCTCCCAGGGCCCCCCAGCTCCCATAGCCGAGCTGGTTCCTGCTAATTAGCGCCTTAACGAACCATGCTAAGGCACTCTCCCCAAGCCTGCTCCCAGACAGATAATTACAATGATTTTTTGGCTTCTGGGGGGAGGGGCAGCTGGAGGTGGTGGGGGAGAGGGCTTTTCTGGCTTTTTTACTGCCCACAGGGATTTTCAAACCTACCCACTCTTGCCTCATTTGGAACAGGAAAAAAAGTGTTAATGGACCTTTTTCTGCAGCTGAGAGGGACAATTTATGATAGAGGTGACAAACTTCATTTTAATGAGAGGCAAATTCTACTTTACTATAAACTACAGATTTCCCCCAGTTGTCTGTGGATGTGGGGCATTGAAAGTGGAAGCTGAGGTGTTGGGTTGGAGGGCCTGGGAGTGGGCTGACTACACAGGGAAGAGGTCCCCGCCCGGGCCTCATGCTTAGTGTGTTCACACACAGGTTCCCTCTTTTTCAGGGAGTGCTTATGGCCTCCATTTATGAAGAAGAAATTGAGGTTAAGAGACATTGCAAAGACTTGCCCCAAACCGCTTTGGAATTTTGAATCAGGCTGACACCACGTTCTGTACTGTCACTCCTCTCTGTCTTCCTGCCTGACCCAGGGGGTGTGGGAGTCCAGCCAGGTCACTCCCAGGGGCGGGGACAGGGAGTGCAGGTTAGAGAAGGCTGGCCAGCTCTGGCCCTGGAACACCCGTGGTCTCACTGACCAGGAGCAGGGCCGCACAGAGGATTGTAACATCAGACCCCGAAACCTGGCTGGAGGGGGACGATCCCGTCCACCGAACAGAGAGAAGCTCAAGGTCAAAGAGGACAGTGGCCCTCCCAGTCCCCCACAGCTTCTCAGGGCCAGAGCTGGGATAGGAGCAGGTACCTTATACCCAGGATGTGGAGCTAAGCCTACTTCCTTACTGAGTTACCACATCTGTGGAATGGGCCCGATCACACCCTGTTCACATGTAGGCAATGGGTTGGCAGTGGTTTCTGGGGTCCCTTCCAGTCCCCTGTACTTCTTGGGCCCCACCCCTACCTCTTGGCCCAGTTTTTAGGGCCCAGAGGCCAACCCTCACTTGCTCCTCCTCAGGGGTCCCCATGGGCAACTGGGAGCTCTTGTTTGTAGAGCTTGGAGAGGGTCTTGGAAAGCAGGACCAGGGGTGGGGGCTTTTTTCCTATCCCATGAGAACTTTCTGTGGAGAATCCTAGGACTGAGAGAAATAATGGCTGTCAGACCCTGGGTTTTCTAGATCAGAGGAATCTATTGCAGAGCCCTGCCCCTCCTTTCCCTCCCCAACCTGGGACCCTGTGAAGCATGAGGACATGTGGGCTGTGGGCTCAGTGCACAGTGGCTGTGGTTAGTGCACCAGAATCAGACCCCAGCTTGCATGGGGGACTTTGGGCAGTCACTGGGAACTTTGGGCAGATTTCTGTTCTCTGGGAGAAAAGTGGGTTAAAACCTGCCTCTTGCTGGGGTGGTGGAGGGCAGAAATAGGATGCTGTGTGATGTTGGTAGCAGATATAAAATTCCCAGAAGCATGAGATTTTTAGCATCCCAGACCTTTAGAAGTCCAGGGTCCTTAAACATCAAGGAGTTTGGAAGGAGCCCTCTGAGCCCCTGGCTCAGTCCTGACTCTGGAGGGGGCTTGCTCCTCCCCTCAAGGCTGTGATGCTGGCCTTCCACTTCCGCTTGGCCTCTGTCCTTTCTCTGACCCTGTCTTACCCACCCAGGTACCTGTGTTGTGTCAGGGTGGGGTAGGATTTTCCCTTCTGAGAGCAGGGAAGGGTTGCAGGGGCCTGAATATGGGGACTAGCCCACTCTTTTGGGGCCCATCCCTCTGTCTGGGCAGGGATGGTGCATGGTGGGTGTCTAGGTGCTCCCTCAGGTCCTGGGAGGTGGCCTGCCAGGCCAGGCTGGGAGTACCAGTCTCCTGTGTCCTGGCCTTGAATAGCTAAGCCCTGCCCTGGCCTGTCCAGGGACCAGGAAGGGCTTGCTGACTCCTGCCGAGTCGAGGAGGATACATCATTCCTGGGGAAGGCCCCTCGGTGTGGAGTCAGGCTTGGGTCTGAATTCACCTTTCCTAGTGTATTACCCGCCTGAGTCCCTTAGCCCCTCAGAGCCTCAGTTTCCCCATCTGTAAGTGCAGCAATGATCCGATCCTCTGGATAGTCCTAAAGAGTCACTCAGCACCCAGCACTTAGTAGGTTCTTTCCCAGGAAGAAGGCATTGGTTTTGGGGCCTGCCTCTCTGGAGGTGAGCCTGGGAAGAGGTGCCATGGAGTACTCCACTCCAGCTGAGAGGACCCGGGGTTATTATGCTTCCTGGGACTTGGGCCCCAAGTTGTTATGTCCCCCCACCTCCTGAGGACCAAGCTTTCCAGGCTGGCATATTTGAGCCCAGATCCCAACCCCACCTCTTACCACAGTGTGACTATGAGCAGTTCTCTATACGTGTCTGGGCCTCAGTTTCTCCACCTGGAAAATGGGGCAGATCAGGGTCTCAGGATGAAATAAGTACCTGTGTGTTGCCCATCTAGCACACAGCAAGCACATGTGGAAGGGCAGGTCTTACATGGGTGTTATGAGGCATGTAGGATGTGCTTGGTGGTGGTGGCTATTTCAGGCCCTCCCCAGCCCCTCTTCCCAGTACCGTCTGTGATCATGGTGTGGGGTGGGGGTGGGGCATAAGGCGAGTGGATAATAGCTGTCCAGCACCGTCAGGTATGGGTACTGTCCACCAGGGGTAGGTGGGGTGCTGAGGGGCTGGCTCTCTTCCCTCATCCTGTCACCATGGCAGTCCCCCTGCCTCCATCCTTGTCTCTAATTGGGATTGATATTGCTCAACCCACCCTTGGAGTATGGCTGGGTGGAGTACTGGAAGGAGGTGCCCTCCTTGCCCCTTTGCTGACCCTGGCCACTCTGTTGGCCAAAGATCTCCCCGAGTACCCACTGTGTGCTGGGGGAAGAAAGAAAGAGGCCCATGCATAGTCATGGGGAAGACTTTGAGAGGTCATGGAAGGCTGGTTGCAAGAGCGACCTCAGGAGGACTTGAGGTAGGTTAACTGGGCAGGAGAAGGGAGGACCCTTTAGGCAGGTGGCCCAGTAAGAGCAAAGGCCTGGAGGTGGGGTTTCCTTCCTCACTGTGAGCTCTTGGCAGATTTCCACTTGTCCAAAGGCCAGACTTCAGCATGGTCCCTCTGGAGACTTTTGCTGACTTTGTGGCAGCTGGTAGAGGCTTCCTGCCCTGGCCCCCACCCTGCCATGGACAGCCTCCTCTGTTTCAGTCAGGATGCTGCTAAGTGGTCATTAGCCCTGATTCAGCTCTGTGGCCATAAACCTGACCAGGGCTATATGCCAGGATCCATAAATTGTTCCTCAGAGCAGTGGGAGCCATGGAAGGATCTTGAGCAGGAGAGGCCTGAGTGAAAGCCGAGCTTAGGAAGAAGGACAGGGCAGGAAGGCACATTTGGTAATGGCTGCTGCAAGCAGAGAGAACTTCCTGAGAGAGGAAACCTGTGCCCACACCCTGCTGCCCCACTCTCCCCTCATGGCAGCAGTGCCTCATGTGACTTGAGTGAGGAATGAACTGAGGGTGTAGATCACCTTGGTGAGGTGGGCATCAATTTCCACTAAAAGGTTGGGCCATGACTTCTCTCTCCTGCTCTCCTCTGACGAGCCTGGCTCTGGGCTTGGCTGGGTGATGGGTGGGGAGCAAAAGACAGAGTTGGGGGCTGGGGAGCAGGTTCTCCTGTCCCCCCTCCCTACTACCTGTTACCTTCCTTCCTTCTCCAGGCCTGGACATGGTATCCCTGTCCCTGTCCCAGCTTGCCCCTCAGTGTCACTATCTCTGAAGAAATCAGAGTTCTTCTACAGACCTGGTGTGGAAGGTCTTCCACATGGCTCTTCCTTTATGGCTCTTCCCTCAATTTGTGTTTATTGCTTTATTTGCTTAATGCGCAGCTGCCTTGTCTACAGCCTTTTCCCCGGTGCCTGGGATGGAGGAGGTGCTCAGTAACTATTTGTTAAATGAAAGACAGAAAAACTCAGTAGGCTACTGGCGTGGGCAGACCCTTGCCCTCAGGAAGCAGCCCCCAAATCAGGAGGAAGAGGAAGTTGAGGGCTTCCCTCTCTGACCCTGGGGTCCTGCTTCTTCTGGCCCTTTAAGGAAAGGGAGGGGGCCCAGGTGTTGAAACCCAGCAGGGGTGGAGGCAGGGGCTGACCAGGAGGGTGGGGTGCTGGTGGATGGGGGTGCTCTGGACCATGAACACTTACAGTTGAGGGCAGGGGAGGGGGATATTTAGGGCCAGGCAAGACCCCACTGAGATGGGAGGAGGCCAAGTGCATTGCTTTGTGACAAACCTTACTAAACCTTTCCCTGGGCCATCTGCCACTTCTCTGGAGCAAACTTTTTCAGTTCTTTTTGTGGATTGTGTGTTTACTTCCCTCATTCTAAATAACTGGCTTATATGGCTTCTCCTTGATTTTCCAGTTTCAGGCATTACTGAGTGACTTTTACTATAGAAGCTGAGGTGGGTGCCTGGGTGGCTCAGTCGGTTGAGCCTCCGACTTCGGCTCAGGTCATGATCTCACGGCTCGTGAGTTTGAGTCCCACATCAGGCTCTGTGCTGACAGCTCAGAGCCTGGAGCCTGCTTCGGGTTCTATGCCTCCCTCTCTCTCTCTACCCCTCCCCACCCATGCTGTGTCTCTCTCTGTCTCAAAAATAAACAAACATAAGAAAAAGAAGCTGAGGTTTAGCTCCATTTGACCACTCACCCCCCACTCCCACCCCCACTACATTTTTGGTTGGCTGAGCTTCCCAGCTGAGCCATGTAGAATACTCTGATTACTTTTACTTTCTTGATTAGCTGTTTTCCCTGGTGTTAATAATTGTCCTTTTCTTTGGGTGGGGAAGAGGGCTTAGTTTTTGCTTTTTGTGCTTATCCCTAAAGCAATTCCCTGCTCTTCTCCAGTTGGGTAAATCTCTTTTCAACATAAGTAAACATATAAAGTACTCTATCAATTTTATCTTGGAGAAATCTCTTCCTGAGCCTTCTGACCTGCTCCAGTTTGGTTTGTTTGGACACTGGTTGTGCTATGGGCATAAGGGGATGGCTCACCTCCATTGCTCAGGGGTCCATTACTCAGCTCTCTGGGCTTGGGCCTCTTGCTTCCTGCATCCCACATCTTCCCCTTCTTATTTTACATTCTTGCTTTGGCAGAATCCACCCTCCATCACCTTCTGGAAAAGGTTTGTGGGAGAGGGGTTGTGAGACTGCCTGTCTGAAGACTCTTTGTCACTTTGAGTGGTAGTTTGGCTGGGTATAGAACTCCAGATAGAGATCTCTTCCCCAGAACTTTACAGGGGGCCCTCCCTTGAAAGCCGTTGCTTTGCTGTTGCTAACAGAGTTGGTGTGGGGGGGCTCCACCACTGCTGGGGCATTGATTTTGTGTGTGCCACCTGGAATTTGTCTTTCTGGAAGCCTGGAGGTGATAGATAATTCAATATGCTGTGTCTTGATGAGGGCCTGCCTTTTCAAAACGGAAGTTCATGTTCTTCAGCCCTGGAAACGTTTTTGATTTACTCCTTTATGATTTCCTGACCTCCATCTTCTCTGTTCTCTCCTTCTGGATCCCTAATCAACCAGATGTTGTGCTTTGTGGAGGGACCCCTAACTTCATCATCTTTCCCCTCCTTTGTCTCAACTCCTGTATCTTCCTGTCCCTGTTTCTAGGAGGTTTCCTCTATGTTACCATTCTGCCTTTCTAATGGAGTGTTTGATTTGTAAGCTTTAAATTTCAATGATTCCTTTTAATTTGCTGAATGTTCTCTTTAAAATACATTGTACCCAGTTCTTGTTTCATGGATACTATAGGTTATTTCTGTGAAGATGATGATAGCTGTCTCTCTTCTGTCTGCACTGCCTGTCTCCTTGTTTGCTTGCTTGTTTGGACACCGTCTTTTCTATTAGAGGTTTCCTCAGGTAATTCACTCTGCAGAAATGTATGGAGTGCCTTCTCTGTGCCAGCCCCCTTCTACAACCTTGAACAAAATGGTCAAAAGTCCCTGAGCTGGTGGAACTGACATTCAAATGTCTGGCAATGCTCAGTCGGTAGCTCCTATATAGGAGGGGGCACCTAAGGCTGGTTGGCATCCTTGGTGTGTGGGCAGGCTGGACAACTGTGCTTCCCTGTGGCTGGCCTGCCTGGGCTGGGGACCTTGATGGCAGAGCCTGTTGGAGCTTTGCGGGAAAGGGAGACTGGGGCTGAGCCCTGAAATCCAGCACATAGACTCTCACCTTTCTCCTTCAGTTTCCTGTGTGGTCCCCCACCTTCCACCTCTCCTGGTGCTTCCCAGTCTTCTCTGGGTGGAGCTGATAATGGGAGCTCTTGGAAGCTAGCCTTCCAGCCAGTCCTTCATTCCTGTGTCCACAGTGCTACGTGGTGCCCCTGGTTACTGAGCCTCTGGTGGGTTCTGCCAGGTAATAGGACCAGGACTTGGGATGCTGCTGTCTCAGCTCTGCCAAGTCAATTACCATTCACTCATTTGCTTTCCAACTTCCAAAATTATGTTGCTGTTTCCTCTTCCATTCTTTGTCCTTGTGGATTTATGTACAGAAAAGATCCTTTATTGCTGTAATGGAGTTTTGGAAAGGAGTAAGGGAAAGTGCATGTGTTCAGTCTGCCGTTGTGAATCTGTATGTCCCTCCGATTGATCTGTTCTTCTGCCGGGGAACATTTAGAGCATCTTCCCTTTTCACTCTTATAAACAAGGCTGCAGTGAGCATTGTACATCCTCCTTGCGCATGTGTGGGAGTTTCTCTTGGACTGGAATTTCTTGGTGGTAGGGTATGCGCATCTTCAGCTCTACAAGATAAGGCCAAATTGTTTCTCCAAATGCTTGTAGCAACTTCCACTGCCCTCAGCAATGCATGAGAGGCCCCGCGGCTCCACAGCCCCAGCAAACACTCAGCACTATGCCTTTTTAAATTCCCGCCAATTTAATGGTACAGATTTTACCTGGTAGTTTTACTTAGCGTTTCCTGGCCCTCTGCTGAGCTGAGGCAAGTCTCATCATGTTTGTTGGCCCTTCGGGTCTCCTCATCTACCAAGTGCCTGTTCCTGTTCTTTGCCTTTTACAAAAAGTGGGTGATTTGTCTTTTTTTCTTATTGATTTTCCAAGTTCTTTATATAGCCTGGAAACAAATTTTTTTTTGTCAGCTGTATGTACTGCAGGTATATTCTTCTGGTCTGTCTATGGCTTTTCGTTTCCCTTTGTGATGTCTTTTGTTACCCAGATGGTTTAAGTTGTAACAGCCAAATTTCTCGCCTTTATGGCTTATGCTTTTTATAGCTTGTTGGGAATGAGCATTTTTTAGGCTCTTGATATATATTGCTACATCATCACTGAGGAAAGTTTTCCTAATTTGCCCTTGGAATGAGCAGAGAGTTGATGGGCACCTCAAGTGCACAAGTGGTGGGCAGGACTGCAGTGGGGGGTGGGGTCAAGGAGGAAGATAATTAAGGAGCAACTAAAATGCATAAGGCGCTCAAGGCTTCAAAGTCTGTGGACGGAAATGCTTTACTTGATTCTTGACCCCATCCTAAAAGGCCCCTTTCTTTTTCTCCTTTGGAGAACTGAGGCCTCCTCAGTGGCCCTGGTGACTCTGATTCCAGCAGTGGCGGCTGTCTGGGAGTTGAGGGGGCCCTGGGGAGGGTGGTTAATTAGCGTTCAGGGGAGGTGAGAAGGAGCAGCCAGCCTTTTTCCTTGGCCGGGGCCATGTGTATTGTTGCTGCTGCAGAGGAGTGTTTGTGTCCCCCAAATGTTGCTGTCTGGGCACGCGGGACAGGCTTTGGGTCGCAGAGCCTGGGGTTCTGCCCTTACCAGCTCTATGAGCGTGGGCAGGGTCTGGGCCTCTCTGAGCACCACCCCCCCACCATGGAATGGGAATGACACTAACACAGCCCTCAGGGAGCAGGGAGGGCTGAGCAAGATGAAGCAGGTAAAAGTACCAGAAGCTGAGGGGCACATGGGTGGTTCAGTCGGTGAAGCATCTGACTTCAGCTCAGGTCATGATCTCATGGTTTGTGTGTTCAAGCCCCGCACCGGGCTCTGTGCTGACAGCTCAGAGCCTGGAGCCTGCTTTGGATTCTGTGTCTCCCGCTCTCTGCCCCTCCCCTACTTGTGCAAGCGCTCTTAGTCTCTTTTCCCAGCAGAGCGGGGTGGGCAGCCAACAACCTGGAGGAGGAGTGATCTGCACGAGGAGATGCTCAGGGGTTGGTCAGTTGTTCAGTGCGGGCAGGCATACCCTGGACTGGTGGAGTGGTGGGATCAGCCACCTTCCTTCAAAAGGGCCTTTTTGAGAAACTCTAATCTTGGCCCAGTGAATGGGCAGAGGCTCCAAGGGAGGAGTGAACCATCCATTCAGGCAGCCAGGGGCTGGGGAGGTGGGGCCTGGAAAGTGCTATCAGGAGCGGGGGGGGGGGGGGGGGGGGGTCCAGTCCCCCCCACCTCTGCTGACTGGTGTCACCACCCCACCCCTCTGCCTACCTGGCCCTCCTGCCTCCCGGCCCTCCAGGGCCTGAGGGGTTAATTTTGCTGCCTGAGCAAGCTTGGTGTGGCGGTATGCAAATCCATACACTTTCATAAACTGCTTAATTAGGCGAATGTTAATGAGACGTTAATTACTGTTGTGCCCGCGGATCCCACGGAAACGGAGATTATGTTTCTCTTCAAACATCCCGTCTTAATTATAACTTGTGCTTAATTCTGCAGCTTTTGCCAACCCAGTGAGGGTGGGGTGGGGCGGGGCACCTCCCTTTCTGGGCGGTTCTCCCAGGCTTCCTCACCTTTGGTCCTCCATTCCTCCCTTAGACATCTGCTAAGCACCTGCTCTGTGCCGGGCACAGTCCTGGAGCTGGTACTGGGGTGACGGAGAGTAGTCAGGCCCAGTGCCTCCCTCAGGGTGCTCCCAGCCCCCTGAGGCAGCTTTGTAAGAGAGGTAGCTGTGAAGACCCCTGGGACCAAGGTAGAAGTCTCCAGGGCTGCTGGGCCAGATGGTGGTCCAGTGGAGGAAGTGGTATGTCTCTTGGGGTGATGGGTCACGGAAACCTTTGTGGAGGAGGGGCCCCATGCTAGAAGTAGAAAGGTGTTTGCCGGGTAGATAAGAGACCTGGGTTTGGGGGGCGGTTCCTGCTTGGGCAAAGACCTCGTGGTTGGTGTCTTGACCACTGTGTACCTTCCCTGAAGTGCTTTCCTGCTCCGGTTTTGCTTTCTGAACCTCCAGTTGAGATGTCTTGGCCTGAAGCACAGGAGGCTTCGAGGCTCCATATCTTGGGAAGGTATTGGGCAGGTATCTGTTCCTCTGATGGCCTTGCTTGCTCCGTCTTATGTCTCCATCTTACTTACCCTGAGGGCTTGTGGAGAGTGGGGTCCCCACTCAGAGAGGAAGGTGGTCAGGGTAGGCATCCTGGAGGAGGCTTGCCCAAGGCCTGTTCCTCTAGAGCTTTGAGACTGTGTCTTGCCCTTGCACCTGAGTCTTTGAGCAGAAGCTGTGCTTGGTGTATGCCATAGTCCCACGTCCCATCTGGGCTTGACCATCACCACAAGGGTCCTAAGACACTGGCCTGCACTCCCTATCCTCATGTTACTGCTCTCTACCTACCCCTCAGCCCACTCTGCCTGCCTTCACCTAGCAAGGCCACCCAGTGCCTCCTCAGCCCTCTCTTTGTTCTCTTCTGCCCCCAGGTACCAGGAAGCCTCAGGCTGTCGTGGCCACTGCCAAGTGTGCCCAGGTGATTTCAGGGCTGGAGCAGCAAGTTCTAGGACTCAAAAGATCCAAGAGGATGTAAAGCCTCATTTTACAGCTGGAGGGCACAAAGCCAGAGAGGGTCAGGGCCTGGCCTGGGGTCACACAGCATAGCCTAGAACAGGGCCTCAGGGGGGCCTGTGGGCTTTTTCTTGGGGGGATGAGGGAAATGGAAGCAGAGGCCTGCTCCCTCATCACTGCTGCACGGGCAGGCCTCACTCTGTCAATCATGTTCACTTTGCAGATGGGAAAACCTAGGCTCAAAGAGGCCATGTGCCAGGGATGGAAACTCTAGGGGTCGGGCACGTGGCAGGGCCTCAGCGAGCTCCTTCTGCTCATTTCCCCTGATACCACTGTCCTGGGGGCAGTTCTTGGGCAAAGGGCCTGTAGACAGCTAGTAAGGGGACTTGGCTCCATGCCCTGAGGCCGGGAAACTGCCTGGGCTCCCCAACCCTTGGTGCCCTACCTTCTGAGAACTCCTGTTGGAATCTCTCTTTCTAGCACTTAATTACAATGGAAGATTATTTGCCTGCAGTGTCTTGTACCTGACCTGGACCAGATTAATGGTATTTCTGGAGTGTAGATATCTGACCTGGAAAGAGCACAATCATAGCAGAAAAAAGCTTTTAGCTCATTACGTATATTTGCACAATTACAATTTCAGCCCTTTAAACTGGTTATTACATCCCCAAATACGAAAGCAGAGAATGTCCATCCTAGTTCCTGCCCCGTCAGCAAGACAGCTAGGACCGTCTTTGATTGCATGCAGTCCTGTGTCTGGACTGGGCTGCTGTGGCCTCGTCTCTCACACTTGAGTGGTGGGTCCCAGCACTCTCCCACCCTGTACATGGGAGCAAATGTCTGGCTTAATAGAATGGCACGGATTAAACATGGATACTTGTTAACGACCACAGAATAAAACCTTTTACAATAAATTCTGTGGTTTGTACGTTCCTGGATTGTATTCCTACTTTGGGTCCAGCTGTGAGCCCCGTCACCCCCTCATCCCCCTCCTGGGATGTGATCACTTGCTCTTTCTCCCGTGCCTCGTTTTCCCCAGCCCCAGGCTGAGCACAGGAGGCCTGATATAGATTTAGAGATTTGGAACCCCAGAACTAGATGCCTGGGGGCCTCAAACTCCCAGAGGCCAGGCTGGTAATGGAAACGAGAGAAGCAGGCTGGGTAGGGACTGTGGGCAACCAGAGTCTCCGTTCCTGGCTCGTTTTTGACACGTGGAAATGTAGGCCCTGTGTGGCCAGATCAGATTTTTCCAAGAGAAACCAGAAATCCAGATTTCTGTGTGATTTGTAAAAATTGGCAACTGATTCACATCTTTTTAAAACTGCTGAGCAGGCCAAATAAGCCATTTTGTTGCCGGGTTTGCAGCCCCTGTGTGTGCTCCAGCCTCTGCTCTTACTGATAGGCTCCGCGAGGGGGGTTGCTGGGCGGGGGTTGGGGGACGGGCTTGGGACATCTTCGGTGGCTGGGCTCACACCACCCCCTTGACCCTCTCCATATCCAGCCTGGGTGGTTAAATGTCCCCCTCCTCAACCCTGGTGGGTGCCCTCCACCCACCACAGGGTGAAGGAGTCCTAAGATGCGTGCCTGAGTGACAGCACAGAACAGGCTGCTTCAGGGACACAGGCATGAGTCACTGCCAAGCTCCCTTTTGAGGAGAAAAATAAACTGCCTCAGAATTGTCACCCAGGCTTGAGGAAAGAAGGGACTTCCAAGACCTGGCAGTCACTTTCTGGGGTGTAGCCTCTCCCTGGGCCCCTTCAGGGATTGGCTCTGGCTGGCACCTGGTGAGCAGTGGTGTCCTGGTGATAGGCTGTGGCTCAGATGCCAGGGTCCCCGAGGGTGTGGCCAGGGAAGAGGGTTCAGCATGTTTGTTCCATTATGACTGTTATAATTTTTTTATGTTTATTTATTTTGAGAGAGAGAGAGAGAGAGAGGGAGCACGAGCAGGAGAGGGGCAGAGAGAGCAGGAGAGAGAGAATCCCAAGCAGGCTCTGTGCTGTCAGCGCAGAGCCCGACATGGGGTTTGATCTCACAACTGTGAGATCGTGACCTGAGCCAAAACCGAGAGTCAGATGCTTAACCGACTGAGCCACCCAGGACCCCCTATGACATTTATAAATAACACAGGAACTCTTTTATAAAAATGCCTGTGTTACCAAAATCAACGTATTTTAATAGGACACTCAATTAGAGCAAGATTTCCAAGAAGCTGACTCCCCCACATAAGCTGGCATCCTTTTCCCCAGTCGCTGGCTCCCATCCGTCACTGTCTGATGGGGTCTCCTGTTCCAGCGGGGCATGAGATGAAAGCTGCTTTCAGCCTTCCCTGCACTTGTGAAATTAGGGGAGGGCATTGGTGGGAAGGGGATGCTTGGTGAGTACCTACTGTGTGCCAGGCACTGGGGCCTTGTGAAGTTGGTGTAATTGGCTCCATTTTTTTCAGGAGGGGAACTTGAGGGTCTGAGGGTGACTTGGCCATGGCCCAGGGCCCCAGGCCCCCTTGGGCCAAGTTGGCTCTGGCAGTATGGGGTTAACAGGCCTCCCTCCTTGCTGCCCTCCAGCCTTTGATCTAATCAGGGCCCTTCCAGTCTGTACCTCTTCTCCATACCTGCCCCCTTGGGGGCCTGAGGGTCCTGGGGGCAGCCAGGGGCTTTTAAACTCAGGCCAGAGGCCAGCCATAGGAAATGTGGTGTGTGCCAGTGTGTGTATGTGGGTGTGCACACGAGGGTAGTTTATTTCCATAGGCTGAGTGTCTTGCCCTGCCCCCTGCCCTTGTCTGCTACTTTCTCACCTGCCCTGCCGTTATGTGCTTTCCAAGACTCCAGAGAAGGCCCTGATTTTACATCTTACTCATGGAAGGTGGAGTGGTTTGGTCTCAGCCGGTAGCAAAGAGAAATCTTGCTGCCTCCGTCAGGGGCTTGGCGGGCTCCTATGAGCTGAGTGGAGCAGATCCCACCCTGGGACACCTTGGACAGGCCTGGGCCTGAGCTGAAATAAGGATAAGCAGTGGGGAGACTCAGGTCGGACTGACTTCACATGTTTCCCTCCACTCCAACTCGTCCATTCCTGATGACGGTGATGCTGTCATTCCTGCGTTCCTTCTCTGGGCCAAGTGTGGTGCCAGCGGCTTTTCGTGAATGGTGGCCCCGTCTGATCCTCTCAAGGACCTTGTGGGGTAGGCACTCTCATCGTCATTTTTCAGATGGGGAAACTGAGGCACAGAGAGGGTAAGCAATCAGCCAAGTCCACAGAGTAGATGGGAAAACAGGGATGTGAGTCCAGGCCCTAGAGGCTGTGCTCTTGAAGAGCACAGAGCCTGGCTGTTCCCTGACTGCCCCAGCCTGCTCTGAACTCCCTCCAGTTCAGCAGTCTCTCCCTTGAAGACTGGCTGTCTTGGTCGTACCTGGGGACTATCTGTGGCAGAGCCCAGCTGGGCTTCTCCGTCTCCCCAGAGGCTACAGATGGACCACAGGGGTGAGGAGATGCCCAGGAGAGGACAGAAGAACCCAACTACAGCATCCAGAGAGGACCTGGGTATTGTCTAGTTTGCTTAGCCCTCTGCTCTACGGACAAGGGAATGGAGGCCCGGGAGGGGGCGGGCTTGTCAGGGGTGCATGGTCAGATAGTGGCCAAGAGGGACTACTGCACCCCCACCCCACCCCACCCAGTGCTGCTTTCATTGTAGATTCAGGGCCAGGATGGAAGGTGGGGGCGAAGCCAGAAGGAAAGCCAGCCAAGATCCCTTTTCCTCTCAATTGCCTCTACCCCTCAAACTATGCGGGCTTGTGCATTTTCAACTTTCCTCCCATCCTTTACCTTCCCACCATTAAAATAAAATTGGGAGGCGAGGGGAGGGGCAAGGCTTTGACATAAATGTTTAAATTAGCCTCACTTTGCTGAAAGCTGGGTGTCAGGATAAATCCATTCCTACAGTGCCATATATCTTTTCCTGAGTGGGAAGTTGGTGAATAAATGAATGTTATTCATATATTATTATGGCCTGACACAGCCAAGGCAGGGAGAGGCAGCCTATGGTGATTAACAGGCAGGTCTTGGCTAACGAGCTGGAGGGGCTCCTGTGCCCCAGAGTCTGTGCCAGGGTGGGGGGCTGAGCCCCAGGTTCTGGGTGGTTCTAACCGGCCCCTGCTTATAGGAGGCCTGTGGCTGTCATTCTTCTCTCTATCCTTCTCTCTGTCTCTAGGGAAGCTCCTCACCCCTTGCTCCTCCTCTTTACCCTGTCTCCGTACCCTCTGTCCTTTCCTCTGGGGACTTGATGTGACATCTCTGCCGCTCAGGGTCCACTGAGGACCCTTGTGGGGGAAATAGAAGATTTCCCTGAGGACACCGTGCCGGAAAACATCACGAGACCCTAATACCTATAGGGCGGTTTTAGGTCAAAAAGCACCTTGACTCGGTCTGCACAATATCCTCATTGAATGCTGAGGAAACTGAGGCACAAAGATGGAAAGGGCTCCCAGAGGGGGCCCAGCCGCTGCCTAAGGGGTACTTCCTCCCCCACCTCAGTTTTATCTGGTTGAGTGGACACTCCTTTCCTGTGATGCTTCATGCCTGAGCCGACTCCCAAGTATGGTCAGTGCCTGCTGAACCCAGCCTGGCCACTCTTGTTCTGGGGGCTCAGACCAGAGTCAGGACCCAGAGACAGACTGCCAAAGAAAATCATCTTGAAGACGTAGTGTCGAACCAAGATGATTCCTGGGAGCCAGAGAGGCCTCCTGGAGAAGGTGACCCTGAGACAAGTACACTGGTGGGAGGGGGAAAGGGTGGGTGGCTTGACCAAGGAGAGAGGCAGCAGGGCCCTGAGCATCTAACCTTGCCCAGGCTTGGGTTCCTGCCCCACTCCCCCAGACTGTAGCAGCTGTAGGTATAGACGGCAAGACCTGCATAGCAGGGGTGGGGACCGTTTCCCGGGGCTGGGCCCCTAGGTCTCCCTGAGAACTGCGTGCCTGATCACAGATGAGTGTGTATGAGAGGTAGTCCATGTGAATGTGTGTGGGCAGTGAGCGCTGAGCGTGCGTGCACATGCTTGGGGGTATCCACGCCCTATGGGGAGGATGTCAGTGGGAATGAGGGGTGCAGGGTCATGCCCTGTGCACAGTCCCCTAAAGCGGCACCTTTGCAGTCGCCTTTCAAGTTTCAATACTTAAGAATACCTAAGTATTCTTAAGACTTAAAAATGTACAGAGGTAGGTGAAAGCCAGACAGATGCACAGATGGATGGAAATGGGCATATGTTCACCGCCTCATCAACCAGGGGTGCTATCAACCCGGGTTGGCCTTCCCTTGATGGTGTGTGTATGTGTTCACAGGTGTGTGGTTGTTATTGTGTGTCAGTGTGTGTTTCATGTGAATATGTGTGTAAGAATGTGTGCATGACTGTTGTCGGGGGTTAGTGCCGTGTATGTGACCGTTTGTGAGTGAGGGTGTCTGAGCTCCTTGGGGCCTGTGTTCCTTAGGGATCCCCGTCAGACTGTGTGCTCCATAACCGTAAAGTGCTATCCACCTGCACACAAGGGGGTCATCTGCTATCACCACATGAGATCTCCATGCAGAGATCAGGACCCTTCAGGAAAGAAGGTGGACTCGGCTGGGCAGGGTGTAGCCTGGGGCCTGCTCTGGCCCTGGGGGAGTCCTTGGTCCCACCCAAGACACGGGAGGAGGAACTTGGGAGCAGTTAAATGTAAAACCACACTGGGACAATCCGAGAGGGCTCCCTGGAGAGGACAGGGCTGGAGTAGGCCATGGCAGATTGAAAAGGGATTTTGCTGTACAGAGGGGAGGCAGGAGGGCCATCTAGATGGAAGAAACAGCAAGAGTAAATGCTTGGCTTCGGGAAGGAGGCCAGAGTGTGGAGGAGATAGGGAGGAAGCCAGCCAGCTGGGGACGGGGTACTTACAAAAGAGAAGAGTGAGAGAGGTGGGCAGCAGAATGCCTGGCACATAGTAGAACCTCAGTAAATATTTGTGCCATGAAACTGAGGGTCTAATTATGGAGTTTTCAATGTGACCTTAGGGAAGGTGTTAAGTAGAAAATGTAACTATAGCATAATTAATGATAGCAGCTCTGTTCGTTGAGCACCTACAGTGTAGGCAGCACTGTTAGCCAGGGGTAGCACTATTTCATTTTCCAGATCAGGAAATGGAGGCTCAGGGAGGCAATGATTTGCTCAAGGTGACAGCACAAATAAATGGTGGTACTAGGATTGATTCGGACCCTGAGTTCCCTTCCGCCCGTGCCTCAGTTTGCCCATCTGCACCGTCAGGGCTGGGAGGAGATGACCTTGGATTTGGCTGCTCTGTGGGAGCGCCTTGCTTTGGGGCTAGAGCCTGCAGGCCCCAGTGTTCCCTCTTGGCCCTGATTCTGAGCCTGGCCTGCAGGGATACCTCCTTTGTCCTGGTCAGATTCCTAGGACATCTGGCACTGAGGCCAGTGTGGGCCCTGGCCTCGGGTGGGCATTAGGGGCAGACTGAGAGTTGTTTGGAAGGAGGGGCATCTCTACGCTCCTGAAGGGGACTGAGGAGGGTCCTGGCCCCGAAGGGAGAGTTTGTACATTTGTCTGTGGTCTTCTGGGCTTCTTTCCCACAGGCCTGGCTGGCAGGGGGGAAGGTACACCCTTCTCGTGCACAGCCTTGCTCGGGTCTAAATCCTTCCTACCCGCACTACCTGCCTCCAGCTTCACACTCATCTTGGGAGCTGGGCCCCACCACCTTTTTAGAGGTGAAGATACTATTTCTTGGAAGCTTGTGAGTTTCCCCAGGTCTCCGTTGACTGAGGGCAAAGCTGAGGGTAGGCTGTCTGTGTGCACATGACTGCCTGCAACCTGGCCCTTTAACAGGCCGGGATAGGGAGGCTTCACCTTGGGGCACAGAGGGGGCGGCTCTGACCTCTGAGGGGGCAGCCAGAGGCAGAGTCCAGTGCCGGGGCGGGGGGGGGGGCGCTCTTGCTCCTCAGAGCTCCTCACCCCAGGACACCCAACATGCAGCCATGCTGGGACTGCCACCCACTGAGTACTCTGGAGCCAGCTGTGCTCTGGGTGGAGTGTCATGTCGCCCTGTCCCAGGGAGGCGGGTGTGCCTAATGAATTAATTAATGTTGGCAAAGCACTTGGAGATCTCGGGCTGAAAGGTGCTCAATACATGCAAATCAGAGTGATTGTTATTACCCATAATTATGGAGTTTCTGCTGGAGAAATTATTCAGAAGCGGACGGTGGCTGGGCCAGCACAGGGCCCTGCCAAGATCTGCTCCTCAATAGCAGTGGAACCTGTCTTCCTCTCTCCCCTCCCTCCCTCCTTCCCTCTCCTGTCCCTTCCACTCCCCTACCTCCCCCACTCCCTCCTTCCCTCTCCGCTCCCTCCCTCCCCCTTCCCTCCCCCTCCCTTCCCTTCCTCCCATCCTTGTTTCCTCCCTTTCTTGCCTCTTTCCCTTCCTCCTTCCCTTCCCCCATCCCTCCCCACTCCCATTTTTTCTCCTAGCTCTGGGCGTGTTGCCTGCTCTTCCACAGCAAATGCCTTCTTTGTCTCATCTCTCATGAAGACAAGCACCTGGCACAGTTTGGGGAAGAAGGGGATTGGGCGATAGCTTCTCACACTCTGGAAGTGAGAAGGATCCAGGAACCAAGTCTCACTTTCCTCCTCTTTTAAAGGGGTTCCCTGTTCCTCCTTGGTTGTGGGGCAAATCTAGTGTGGCAATGCCTGGGAAGGCACTCTGCGTTGGGAAGCTCGATGCCTGTGACGCTTGGTCACTCATTGTTTGCATAAATATTGCTATGTGTGTACTTGTGTGTGCACAAGTGGTATGTGTGTGCTTCCAGCCTCCCCTACCATCAGACTGTGTTCTCAGTGTGTCTGAATGACTAGACTACTGGTTCCCCAGCGGCTAAGGCTGAACCTCTTCCACCAGCTTGAGCATGAGGCCCCATGCGGACAGCCCCTGGCAGTGCCCAGAACCAGCAATCCAAATAAATTGTGTCTCTCAGCTGTACGTTCCTTCCCTCCCCCTATCCTCCAGTGCTCTGTCTCCATGGCTTTGTTCACCTTTTGTGCCCACCAGCCCCAGAGAGAGCCACTCCCAAATTCAGGACCACGAATAGCATCTGGCTCAGACTGGGCCCCAGCTGTCTTCTCCCAGTTGAACAGAGAGCCTCAGAGGTCATTGTGACTCAAACCCTGCTTTGACAGATGGGGACACTAAGGTTGAGAGAATGTGAGTGACTTATCCAAGAGCACACAGAATCTTAGCCTTAGAGCTGACTACAACCCTGGTCGCCGCACTCCCCAGAGTGTTCTTCACCGCAGCACATGGAGGCTTTAGAAGAATTTCCTAGTAGTCAGCAAACACTTACCAAGCACCTACTGTGTGCCTGTCTCTGTATCATCCTCAATGATAGGGAGGGATAGAGGCCAGATCTCTTTTCCCTGCACAACACGACCTACAAATCAACAACCACAACCACAACAATGAGAGCTGGGCATGGCAGGAACCACAGAACTATGTGTTTGATTTTGTCAGGCCTGTGAGAAGTACTCCAGAGACATGAGGCAGAACAGGACGTAACATTCAGGAAGGCCCCTTGAAAGAGGTGGTACCAAGTCTTGAGAGCAGAAAGGAGGGGGAAACAACATGGTCACTGAAGAGGAGGCTGGCATGAGGCCACCTGTGTGGGGGGGGGGGGTGGCGAGAAGCCCGTCCAATAGGCTTAGTGTAGCTGGCAGTGATGAGTGTGGGAAGGTAGGCAGTGCTCCTGCTGAGGGGCTGGTCCCTGTCCTGTGGGCACAAGGGAAGGCTGTCCATCACCATGGACATGCTAGGATTTCTATTTGGCTCTCCAGCGTTGCAGCCTGGCCTGCTACCAGAAGGCCAGCCCCCACCTCTCCTGCCCTCCCTCCTTTACCTGGAGATGGCCGATTTCATCTAGAAGTGACAATAGGTGTGAGTTGTCCGTGGGGCCTTTGTGCCTTATTGCTCAGCCCGTAATCTTTCCCATCCAACACAGTCTTCTTTCTCTTCCCCGGCATTTGTCAGAAAGATGGGAACAGAGCCCCAGGCCCTGTGGGGAGGCCGGGCCAGAGCAGCCCTCTTGCTGCCCATTGATTTGCGCTGCTTTTGCAAAAGCTGCCGAAGTGTGTTTGCCGGACACCGTGGGGCTGTGTTTGCCTTTGGATAATGAAATAATGTCTTTGCCGAGGAAAGGATGGAGTCTCTGCTAATTAGCTCAGCTGCCTACTTTGAGGACAGAAAGTCGTCACTGCTGTGTTCGCAGGGCTGGTTGAGTGTGGGGCTCTGTGGGGAGCCACTGGGGTGAGCATCCACCTTGAGGGCAGCAGCGAGAAAACAAGAGGGGCTGGGGAAGCAGGGTGCATAGGTAGAGCTTTCCAGGAATGCTGCCTTCTTGGCCCTGTGTCCCATCGCAGGTCCTTCCTGGTTTAGGGGCAGCAAGGGGTAAGGAGAAGCCTTGAATTAGACAGATCTTGGTTCTGTCCCAGCTCTGCCACTTGCAGGTCTTGTGACCTTGGGCAAGTCACAGTTGACCTCTCTGGTTTCACTTCCTCTGAGGATGGGGCCATGATAGTACCCACCGTGTGAAAGGGGGTGGCTTGCCTTGAGTAAGGTAATGGAGCAGAGTGCCTGATGCACAGCAGAGACTTAGAAAATGTTGGTGGCCTTATGGTTCACCTCTTGGGGTCATGCGCTTATCTTGGTGTTGTTTCAGACCTTGTTCATTTTGGGCACGTGTCCTGCCTCTCAGTCACCTGACCCGTTAGAAGGATGGAGTTTTCTTCTCATGCCTGTCCGCGGGCTCAGAAGGCAGTGGAAGCCAGTTGAATGCCTGGATTCAAAGGCTAGGGGCGCCTGGGTGGCGCAGTCGGTTAAGTGTCCGACTTCAGCCAGGTCACAATCTCGCGGTCCGTGAGTTCGAGCCCCGCGTCAGGCTCTGGGCTGATGGCTCAGAGCCTGGAGCCTGTTTCAGATTCTGTGTCTCCCTCTCTCTCTGCCCCTCCCCTGTTCATGCTCTGTCTCTCTCTGTCCCAAAAATAAATAAACGTTGAAAAAAAAAAACAAAAAAACCCAAAGGCTAAAGCTCGTGAAGTGTCGCCCACTCTAGTCTAGGCTCTGGGGCTGGGGTCTTCCCATGGCCTGGGAAGGGGCTGAAGTGCAGGCCAGAGAGCAGAGAGCAGAGAAGAGGGGGCTGGGGTGGAGAGGCCTGAGCTTCTCCAGGAAGCTTTCTGGGGACCAGCTGGTGGTATTCCTTCCCTGTGTCGTAGACTTGCACTGTGTCCCTGTGTCCCTGTGTCGTAGACTTGCACTGTGTTCCTCCTAGGGCATCTCCTCCCCCATCTCTTACGGATCTTATGATCCTTCCCATTTCTATGAGGGCTTTTCTAAGTTCTCTCCTACCCAGGATTCATTGACTCAATAGGTGAGGTAGATAATAGTAATACTCATAGTCGTAGTCATAATGGTAATCATAAAAGCAGCTCACTCTTATTGAACTTACTGCGTGCCAGGCACAGTTCAGACCTCTCTCCGTGTAATCACTGGTTTACTTTAGGGAGATAGGGTTAGGTTTACTCTCATTTTACAGAAAAGGAACATGAGGCCTGAGGGGGTGAAGGGGCCTCTTGGGGGCATAGCGTGAAAAGTGGCAGAGATGGGGCTCACATCTGGCTCAGCTCAGATTAGGCTGATAGTCACGGATGACGTGTCTACTCTGTGTCTCTACTGCTCCCCCTGGACACAGAGAGAGGATAGGACACTCTTAGGCCCCCAAGGAGCTCACAGTGGGATGAATCCCCACCCCCCTTCCCCCAGGCTTTCCCTGGCCCTCCTGACCTCCTCCTCCTCCAACTCAGGTGGCATCTTTGTCTTTCCCATCACCTGGCCCTGGTCTCTGGCTCTGGGCTTTCTTTGGGGTGGGTTCCACAAGGGCAGAGGCTCAGATCTTGTTGGCTGAAGTATTGCTAGCGTTTACCAGGCCCTGGCATGTAGTGGTTTAATGAAGGAATGAGTGCCTGTGTGTGGATTAAATCAGACTGTGCATGTTAAGTACTTGGCGCTCAACAAGTATTTATTGAATGAAAAAATATCTTCGGGTGGAGTGAAGGAGGTGATGGTGTGAAGTGTCTGGCCTGTGGTAGGCTCAGCACATGGGAACAGCAGTCACAGTGGTTTCCAGTCGTCTGGAAAGGGCTGGGTGGATGGACCGGAAGCAGGGCCGGGGTGGAGGGAAAGAGAAGCCAGGGAAAGGAAGGTACCGGAACTCTGAAGAAGAGACGACAGCAGGGAGGAGGCTGGTTAGCAGCTGGGGCCCTGACACCCACTCTGTGTGGAGCTGAGGATGGGAGCGTGCGTGTGTGTGCACACGTGTAGGCGGGTGTGTGTGTGTAAAACAAATAACTGGAAAATGAATTTAATTATAAGGCACTTTTAATAGCTATTTATATTTAATCCTGCTAATTCTGTGTCTTGTGTAGCCAAACTGTAATTCTATTCTTCTTACTCATTTGCTAGTGAGAATGAAGAGAGAGGCAGAGGGAAACAGCCCCAGAGGAAGGCAGGAGGCATCTTCCCACCCTGGGGTCGGCCAGGCCAGCTGTTGACCCTGGGGGCAGCGGGGGAAGGGGTCATTGGCAAGGTCGTCCCAAGGGGAATCTGGGAAATGGCCCCAAGCTCTGTCTCCAGGGCAATTCCTTCATATACTTGTGTTTACTCAGCACCGGGGTTGGGGTGGGAGAAGCCATAGAGAGAGCCCAGCCTCAGAGTCAGGCAGACTCAGGTTCACATCCAAGCTAAGCCATGTGCTTTAACCTCACTTTTCCCCATCTGTAAAGTGGGCATAGTATAACTCTCCCCAGGGCTGTTGGGAGGATTAAGTTAGAGAGAGTGGGCCTGCCCATTGGTGGTGCTTACTAAGTGCTTGTTCCTGTACCTCCTTATTCCTATCACCAACCCCCAAGCTGGCTACTTCTCTGGGTTTCCACCTCTCTTGACGTTCCCAGACAGCCCTCCGCTCACTGGCAGAGAGAAAGTGATTGGCTAACTTAATGGCGGGAGTCCTGCCCCCTTTTTCAGATGTCCCCTTGGTGAAGGGGGGTGGATAGAGGGTCTGGAGGCAAGAGGTGAGTTGAGGGTGGTCTTTCGGCAGGACCCCATATGCGCTGGAGCAGCCTCACTGGGTGGCAGGGAGGAAGCCTGCACAGTGGCTGTGGGAGGGAAGAAGAGACACTCCTAAGGAGGGACCCCAGACCTGGCTGGCCTAGGTGCAGCAGTGGTTGTAAAGGATAGCTTTGGAGAAACGAGGTCAGGAGTTAGAGGTTCCAGCTCCAGGCCTTGCTCTGCTGCAGCGACTCAGGCCAGCAACCCCGCTGAGCCTCTGTCTCCTCTTCTGGGCTGTGGGGTACAGTGTGGGAGGCCGGAGGGAGAGGACCAAGGAAGAGCTTCAGGGAGACTTTGGCCCAGAGACGGGGTTGGGGAGCTGTGCTCACTGGGGATGGTGCTTGTGTGCTGGTAGTGCTTCCTGTGGTCGAGGTCAAGGCAGAGGTCTCAGAGGAGCCCTGGAGTGGGCCAGGCAGGTGATTCTCCAGGACCTCCCTCTAAGACCCTCAGAGAAAATTGGGCTGGGGCTGGAGCCGGGGCCATGACCTTGTCCTGGGAGGACAGGGTAGGGACCTAGGCTTTCTTCACCCATTGCTTCTACCTGTGTTCTCCTTGTTCTGCTCACTGTGCCTGAGTCCTCTTCTAGTGGCCGCCACCTTAGGGTTCCAGGACCTCCCAGAGGGCTGGGCTCTTGCAGGAAGTCAAGGTGAGTTGCACCCAGAGGCAGAGTGGGCTCCCTTGAGGGCTGACCTTGAGGCAGACTGTGTGCTGGGCTCCTTCCAGATCTAATGGAATCTCTGCACTGAAGTTACAAGGTGGCCATTGCTCTCTCCATTTCACAGAATGGGAAACTGAGGCCCACAGAAGTTAAGGGACATGATTAGAATTTGGGTCACCCGATTCCAAAGACAGTTCCTTTTCCTGAGTGGTAAACTCTGGTGGCCCCGGGGTGGGGGTGAGGGGTGGCATGTCCAGAGGGGGGCGGGTAATGGGAAAAATGCTGCCTCATTAGGAGAGCTCAGCGTGCATGTCTGAGGAGGGTTTCAGGTTTGCACACACCTGGGGCCCAGTGAATCTCTGCCCTGAGGCCCTGCAGGGCTGACGGTCATGGCCAGCAGCTCATCCTGCAAGAGCGAGGCTCGGGGAGGCAGCCACAACCCCTGTCCGGATTGTGTGGAAGCAGAGAACTTGGCTCTGGGCCTGTCCCCGCCTGGGTTCAAATCCTGGCTCTGCTACTCTCAGGCTGAATGGCATCTATCCAGGCACTTGACCCCTAAGCCTCAGTGCTGCCACCAGTGCCTGGCACATAGCAGGTGCTGGGTGCTCTCCCCCGCCCCCACTTTGTCTGTGACTCGTGGAGATGGGTAATGACTGAGGGTACAATTTCTCTCCAGGATATTTTCACTTTAATAGGAGACGTTAATGCCTCTGAACCCCAATGGAACGATGTTTCCCTTTAATGGTGACATTTCAGGCGTGATGGCGGCTGTAGGGAGACGCTGGGGTGGGGGCTTGCCTGGCTCCTGTGTCATGTGCAGCTTCGTTCTCTGGCCCTTCTCCCACCCCCTCCACATGGCTCCCATTGCTCTGTTCACAGGCAGGTCAGCGTCTCGTTAATTTGATTGAGGGATTTGTTCTGAGCTGCTTGCTCATCAGCTCTGAGGAAACCTGGCCTAGGAATTGGTGGGCATTCTGATGCAGACAGGCCAGGCTGACCTCTGCTCTTCTAGGAAGTGAGCGGTCACCGGGCAGAGGATAATTAACCGATGCACAGGGGGAGTGATTAACCCAGGGGAGGGAACCTGGGCGTGTGGTCCTTGGGAAGAGTCTCCAGGGATGGGTCTTATCTGGTCATTAACACAGACCCCCGAGGGCCTGCTTGTGCACCTGCCCTGACTCGTGTCTCCTCATCCACTCAGTCCTACCAGAAGTGTCCCGCACCCAGGGTGCCCACTGTGATATGGTCGCGTTGTAGGAGTAGTGGAGGGGCACAGAAGGACAGAGTGATCTAGCATTGGTGCTCTGGAGGAGCAGTCCTGGGCCTGGGGGTGGGAGTGGTTGGGAACTCTTCTTTGAGGACTCAGCAGAGCTTGAAGGCAGGGTTTGGAGGTGCCCCTGGAGAGTGTGCAGCCTTGATGGAGGGGCCACAGGGTCTGAGATCGGAGGCCTGAGTTCTAGTCCAAGTTTTGAAGTTGGCTCTCTCTGTGAGCTTGGATAAGTCTCTGCTCACTCTGGGCCTCAATTTTCCCCATCTCTGAAATGGGAGTTTTGGTCTGGGTGTCTTTTTACCCCATCCCTGATTCTAAAAGAGCTTGGGGCAGGGGCTGCACCTGGGGGTGGAGGTGGGCCCGGAGCATAAGGAGCTGGAGAAGGGTGAGAGGCAGATGTATGTGCTGCCGTCTGCTGTGGCCCTCACATCCCTTAGGCATCTCTAACATGGATACACCCCCTCCTCCGACCGAGTTCACCTGGTGCATGAGCCTTAGGATTTGTTTCTTCCTGAATGGTGTCATTCGTCATGTTAGCTTTGCTGTCAGAGGGTGCGGCTGGCTCTTGCTTGAGCTTCCTGCGGGGTGGGGTGCCTTGTTATCCTCCAGGCAGGGCTCCCCTCACGCCCACCATGCTCCTGCACCTGGATGCCCTTTACCAGGTGGCATGGGAACAATTCTGCCCTCCAGTCTGCTCCAGCCCCTGGCTGACTGCAGGTTCAGGGTGCGCTAAGGGCTGCTGGGACAGTCAGGGCTGGCTTCTTGGAGGAGGTTGTAATACTGGCTCTAGACCTTTAAAACTAGCTGGGCAGGAGTTGGACAGGTGGAGAGAAGAGTAGGTGCTTTCAACATGGGGCTGGGAGAGGCCTGGGGGATCATGGAACAAAGTGGAGGAGGTCCCTCACTCATCCCTGTTCCTATGGAGGCCACCCAGGCAGGGCTTGTTGACCAAATGACTGATCCTGTCCCCAGTTCGTATAATCTTCCGTACTTTCAGGCTCGGGTGCTCTCCGTCCTTCTCAGGAAACATTAGGGGACTCCTACATTGGCCTCTGTCCACACAGTACTCCCACGTCCGTCACTGCTAGAGGCATGTGGCCTATGGCAAGTTCTGCCCCTAACCAGCTATGTGACCTTAGACAAGCCACTTCATCTTTTTGAACCTTAATCCTCCTCAATCCTGAGAGGAATCATCAGGTTTCATTGCAGAGAGAGCATTTGAGGTGGGCTCCCAGAGAGAGAATAGAGGTTCTGTGGGCAAAGACAGGTTGGACTGGCAATGACTCTAGATTGTATTTTTTTTTTTTTGAGAGACAGAGCGTTGGTGGAAGAGGGGCAGAGAGAGAGGGGTACAGAGGATCTGAAGTGGGCTCTGTGCTCACAGCAGAGCCCCATGTGGGGCTTGAATGCACAAACCGTGAGATCATGAGCCAAGGTTGGGCGCCCAACCGGCTGAGCCACCCAGGCTTAGAGTACCTGTTCTTAACCAGGGTGTAGTGATTAAGGGTGCAGGCCCTGCAGCCAGGCTGTTGATCCGTGGATACTGCCTGGCTGCACCACTCACTAGCTGTGTGACCTTGGGCAAGGCACCAGCCCTCTCAGTGTCTTGGTTTCCTCCAAGAAAAGGGGGCTACTAATAGTCCATATCTAATGGCGTCGTATTCAATAAATGAGTATACATGTAAAATTCTAGAATAATGCTGGTACATAGTAACCATTTAATAAAAGTTTGCTATTGTTATTCTTACGGAGACTCGGAGAGACTAAGGGACTTGCCCATGGACACATAGCTCGTGATAAAGGTTCACAGCGGGCTAGAGCCCATTTAATTCCAAGCCTCTTCTCTTTCCTCTACTCCTGGCACTCCTGGTGTCTGTCAGAAGTGCCCAGTGCGCAACCAGTGTGCAGGCCTCCCCTGAGGATATGCCCGTAGTGTGTCCTCCAAGACCCTTTGAGGACAGGACCTCGTCTGCCTCACTCACTGAGGAACCCCAGCGCGTGGCCTATGTAGTAGGTACTCAACAATTACTTGCTAACGGGCTGGCCGTTTAAGTCAAGGCAGGGCGGACCACCCTGTACTCACTTCACCAGCTCCTCAGACCTCCGTGTTTGGCCCCTGGTGGGAAGAGCCCCCCTCTGGCCCCAGCAGCACCCCCTTGGCCCTTGCTATACCCTCTGGCTGCCTGCCTTGCTGCTCTTCTCCCTCGGAGCCTGAAGGCTTTGGGTTCCACTCTGCTCCTGTGCCCCCACTTCCCCCCGGCCCTGCACATCTTCAGCTTCTCTCTTGCCTTATTCGATCCTCCCCACTTGCTCGTTAAGATGAGAATAACTCCTGAACTTGATGTCTTTGCCTCTGCTTTTATACTGAACTATAATATGTGTAAAGGTACTTAGAGGAGGGAGAAAAGAAGATCACCCTCCACTCTGTGCCCAGAGGGGATTCTATCTGCAGAGGGGATGGGGCAAACCCCGCCAACGCTCTTCAGACCGGGGCTCCTTAGCCAGGACACAGGGCGCAGACCTGAGGCCAGGGAGCCTCCACTCTGCCCCTGCCTGCAGGAATCTATACCTGCTCAACCTCTCAACTCCACCTTGGGGGATCAGGTCATGCTCCTCCTTATATAGAGGAGGGGGAGGGCTCTCATGCTCCTGTCCCCTCCCTCTGCCCCAGGACTCCTCACAGCCCCCTGGCACTGTGGGTGGGGGTGTGTTAGGGATGGACAGGACTGATGGAAGGGAGGAGGGAAGGAGCCCAGGGAGGAGAAGGAGGTTGCCCAAATCCTTTTTGAGACCCTTCCTGACAGGGAGTTTGGGGGGCTGGGGGAAGGGAGTGGGGCTAGTCAAGAGAGCCAAGGCAGCAGCGAGGCCAGGAGACCTCTGTTCCCCCATCCTCCCTGCCTTTCCAGTCGAGCCCCGCAATCCCAACTTCCCCACCAGAGAGGTCAGCGGTGGGCTGGGTGTCCTGCCTGTGTACCACTGAAGGCTCTTTCTCCATTTTCTCACTGTGTCCCACGCTTTCTCGAGAGCATCTGGAGAGCCCACACTCCACTCCTAAGGCTTCTTACACCTGCATCACTCTCTCTTCCAGCACCCTCTCCTGCAGTCTCTGTCAAAGGCGAGACCATGTGTGGTTGTCACCCTGTGCAGTGTGGTTCCCGGTTGGCTTGTGACCTCAACTCTGATGGGCTGAATGAAAGTTAGGATTTTGCACATTCTCTTTGTTATGCTGGAAGCGATGTTCTCTGTGGCTTCTCTTCAGCCTCAGTTTCCCCTTCTGCAAGGGGACATGCTGATGCCCCCCTCAGAGAACTGGGAGGGTAGGTGAGCTGCCATGCCAGCTACCTGGAGGTGGCTCTGCGAGGCTCTCTCTGCCATGACTGCTGTGCAGAGGCTTCAGGGAGAGGGTGCAGGGACAGGCTGGGGTGGCCCTGGCTTGCCTGGTGGGGAAGCTGGGTGGGGTTGCTGCCTTCTTCCTGCTCAGAGGCTTAGGAAAGAATGTTCAGCTCAACACATGCACAGGGCAGCTTCTCTGGCTGGGCCTGAGCTGGAGCAGCTCCTCTGTCCAGCCTCCTATTTTGCCAGTAACTTCCTGAAAGTTCTACATCTTTGTTCAGATCAGCCTGTGGAGCTCTGGACACAGAGGGTGGTGCCCAGCATTTCCATCTGCCTGACATTCGGGTCAGGCCCAAGTCCCTCTCTGCCCCTCTCCCCTACCAGACTCTCTCCCCCTCCATCTGAACCCCAATTTCCTCTAAGACCCCCTCTTCTCTGGGTACAGCTGAGGTCTTGTGAAGCCTCATATTGGGATGTTCTGGGCAAGGCTTCCCTGGTCTGCATGCGGACCCTTGGTGCAGGGCGGGATTGGTTACACTGAGCTTCCTGTATCTCCACCCGTCCCTGGTGCCCGCAGAGCCTGAAGCCCCAGTGGGCTGCCTTGGGGAAGGCCAAGGTGGGAAGCCACTTGCTTATAAAACCACAAGATCAGGCTGCATCTTTCCATTTCTCGCCGGCAGTGGTAGGCCCTGGGGAGAGTGGCTGGCCATAGTGTGGTCTGTTTCCGGGGCCTGTTTCCCGGGCTTCCCTGGGGGCTGCTGGGGGCTGCTGGGGCCTAAGGGAAGGGTTAGTCAGGAGCCTTCCTAGGCAAGGGACCTTAGCCTCTGCTGTGTCCTCCACCCAAGGGGGATGGGAGGGGGTGGCTCCTCAGGGCTGAAAAGTGGATGATGGAAAACCTGAGACTGGCCAGGGCAGGTTCCGGGAGTTTCCCAGAACAGCCTCTCGGGACAACATAGTGGATGGAGAGGACATTGTTTCCTTCAGGACTCAGGATTGGGTGGGTAGACCCATGTTCCCAGGAGACCAGCCAGGAGAGAATCCCTGAGGGGCAAGGAAGCAAATCTTCAGGAGGCTTTCTAGGGCTTTGCCCAGGACGCCCACGTGCAGTGCGAGTCTAGCAAACATCTTCTACTTGGAGAGCCATTTCGGGTGTCTCTTGCTTTCCTAGCCCTGTTTGGGCTCCTCCTCCAGGCTCTTGTCCCCCTTGCATTAGCCACATAGTGTCATACCTGCCCAACTTCTGGTCCATGAGCTCTTCTGGGGAGTTTCGGGGAGGGGCTGGTGGGCAAGACTGTGGTCACCTGTGGACAGAATCCACCTGTCGCTGTCTCCAGGCTGCATAGCTTGGTGCAGGCAGCTGCTCCCTCTGAGCCTGTTTCTGCCCTCTCCTTTGTGACTCCTTGGGGGCTGCAGGCTGGAGATCAGCCTAAGCAGGCCTCAGCCTTTGGAGACCCATGCCCCTCAGGCCTTACCTGAGCCTCTGTCTCTGCTGCTCTGACTCCATTGTCCAAATTGTTATTTTTTCGAGCCCTGACCTGCCTCTTCAGGAAGCGCTCCATGATGCCTCCAGTCCTCACTGATCTGAGTCTGAATGTCCTGATGGTGTCCCCAACTGCTTCCTTCTCCTTGGCGTGCACGCCTGGCTCTGTGTGGGGCTCTGAAAACACAGAGACTGCTCAGCATGGCCTGTGTGGGTAAGGAGGCCTATAATATCCAGCAGTAGGCCGGTATGGTTGTTCTAGTGTGGGACCCCAGAGTGAGTAACAACTCCTGCACTGGGGCCCATGAGGCAATATTTGAGCTGCACCTTGAAGACAGAGCCTAGGACTGAGGGGTTCTTGGGAACAGAGGTCAGGCTAGGAAGGGCCTTGAATGCCAGGTAAGGAATCTGGGATTTGACCTCCCTCTTCAGGCAGAGAGCACTGGAGAGAGGCTGTAGACTGGGTGGCATGTTCCTTAGAGTAGACCCTTCCCATGATGCCTGGAGCCCTCTACCCACGCCCCCTGCCTGGTGGTCTCTTACTTATCCTGCAGATATTTGCTACAAGGATCCTTCCTCAGTGAAGTTCTCCCTGACCATTATCCATGCTCAGAGTCCACTGGCCTTTCCTTTAAAACCTTCATTCCAGTGTGCACCCCCCAATCCAGTGTGTTCGTTGATTGCCCACCAGGCTTTATTTAAGACTACTGAAAGCAGGAATCAGAAGGATTTGGTTGTCCCTTGGGTTCCCAGCTCCCAGCTCAATGCCTGGCACAGAGTACGTGCTCAATAAATGCTGACTGGAGATGTGAATGCCTGCAGGGGCACAGAGCCCATGAGCTCCAGACTAGAGGGGCTGCCGGGCTGGGGGACAGTGGGGCTGAAGGGGTGTAGGCATAGGCCTCCAGGGAGGTGGGGGCAATGCCTGGGTCCCAGCAGGAACCATGCTCCATTTGTGTGTCATTAGGTGGCTCTTTAAAGAGCTGTTTGCTGGAACAAAAGCCATCGCTGGCAGCACCTTGGTAGGCGGGCCAGGCCTTGCTTGCTCCCTTTGGAAATGCTTTGAGAACAGGTGGACTGAGCCAACTTGTCACCCCCAGGCTGGCTGGTGACTCTGGGGAGTGGGGGCAGCCGTTGGGGCGGGGACTATGGGAGGCAGGGCGATTGGTGGATCCAGGCCTGACCTCAACAAAATTATTTTTACAACCTGCAAGAGAAAGGGGATATTTTTCACCTTTGTTCCATCAAGACATCCCAAGGGAAAAAGAAGGGGGACGGGGGCAGGTGGAGGGTTTGAAGAGGGGCAGGAGCAGGGGCAGGGGCTTCCATGGGAGAGAGAGCCCTGAGGACAAGCTTTTTTGTCCCCAGCCCTTTTAAATTTTTTAAAAGCTCCAAACAGCAAGAGGGACGGTGGAGTTCATTATATCGAGTTATCTCCTCCGTTTCAGGCGAAGATCAATCTTCCCAGTCTTGCAGCTTCAAGGGAGGGGGGAAGGGAAGAGAAAGAAAACGGGAGGCAGAGGAAAAAAACTCCCTGGACCAATTTCCGCTGGCTAACACGATTACTTGGCTGCCCAGCAGCAGTGCCAGCTGTTGGCAGGCATCCTGGCCCCCCGCCAGTCGCACTCAGTTGCCGGCTGGCCCCCCAAGGCTCTCTCCTGAGTGGGACAGGTTGGCAGGTGTGAGGGCCCCAGGCCCCTGTGGGGCTGGGGCTGCTGAGTCTGGCATCCCAGGGAGACCTGCGGGCCCCCCTGCTGTCCGCTGTGCAGCCGCTGGGCCAGCTGGCCTTGGCTCAGCCTGGTGCCCACCATGCTGCCTTGATTCACAGGGTCCTGCCCAGATGGGTGTGCCCCCCGGCTCCTCCCCATTACTTCATATGAGAGGCAGTTTGTGTAGGGAAATAAGGGCCTTTAAAGCCTATTGAGCCAGATAGAGCTGGCTCTGCCTAGCCATTCATTCATCCAACAAATATTTTTCTGAGCATCTACTATGTGCCAAGCACTGCACATAGTACAGAGGTGGCTGTAGAGCCAGACAAGATGGACACGGTTTCTCTCCTGCCTTATAGAGTTTAGGTCATGATGAGGAGGCACCTAAGAAGAGAGAAGACAAATAAGCAAGATAATGTCAGGTGGGCATAGATACAGTGAAAAATGGGGAAGATTGGGGTGCATGGGAACATTTGTCCTGGGGTAACCTAGGAAGATAAAAGAGGTCCCATTCAAACCAGAATGAAAGGAAAGACTGGGGAAGAGCATTCCAGACAGAAGGAGCAGCGAGGACAGACCCTGAGCCTGGCCAGCATGGGGGGGGGGGGCGTGGGAATGTTAGAAGGGGAGTTTTGAGCGTTGGACAGGCCACGGAGTCTCAATTCTCTCTGCCATGGAAGCCCCTTGCTTATGGCAGGATCCAGTTTATACCATTATCTGGCTGCTGTGATAGTTTGGTGCCAGGGCGGGAGCAGGGAGCCCATCGAGGCAGGACTGCCGCAGCAATAATCCAAGCGAGGGCTGGAGAGGGCAGGAGAAGATGAGCTGGGGCAGCGGGCAGGTCCTGGATGTGTTGGGGGGTCGCACTGACAGGGTTTGCTGCTGTCTTGGGTGTGGGGTGAGAGAGAAAGAGCAGTCAAGGCTGAGGGAGATGTAATTTGGGGGGTAAGAATGAAGAATTCTGTTTGGACAGGTCTGTCAGATGAGCGAGTGGAGAGGACATGCAGGCCTCTGGACATGGCAGCTGGCGTTTGGAGAGAGCCGGGGCTGGAGGGAGATCTTGGCCATGGCTGGGATGGAAAACCACACGGCCTGGGGAGACCAGCCAAGGGATGTATAGACAGAGAGAGAATGGAGCCCTGGTGAGCCCCGGGGCCTCAGATGTTTGGAGGGGAAGAAGGCGTGGGAGGACAACCAGGAAAGGCTGAGTCCTGGGAGCCCAGAGATAAAGTGTTTCCCAAAGGAGAAAGCAGCCGTGTCGGAGAATGACCATTGGGTCTGGCAAAACTGAGGTTTCTGGGAACCTTGATAAGAGCAGTTTTGTGGAGTGGTGGGGATGGAAGCCCAGCTGGCAAGGTAGTGAGGGAAACGGGAGGGGAGGTGCGGAGGCTGGGACGCTCAGCACAGACAGCTCTTGCGTTTTGCTACAAAGCGGAGCGGAAAAAAATGACGGGTACGTGGGATCAAGGAATCTCCCTCTCTCCTTCCCTCGTTCCTCCCTTCCTTCTCCCGCGCCTCCTTCTCTCCTTCACGATATTGAGGCGCATTGATGTGCTCTTTACTAGCTTTGTGACCTTGGCCAAGTGGCCTCAACTCTCTGAGCCTCGGTTCTACATCCACGAAAACTGATGCATAGTAGGTGCTCGGTAAATGCGGCTTGTTCTTAAGTTTAGTGTTTGCCAGGCATTGGTGTAGACATTTTCGGAGGACTGTTTGGCAGTGAGTACAAAAATTTTAAATGCGTTTAGCCCTTGACCTACCCTTAAGAAATACTTGCACGTGTGCACCAAGAGGCAGGATGACTTTTTCTAGCAGTGTTTGAAATAAAAGTTGGAACCCCCTAAGCACTCATCCTCCGGGGTCTGGTTAAACAGGTGAAGCTATGCTCCCACGTGGAGTTCCTTAATGTAGCACCGCAGAGAATTCAGCAGGTGCTCTGTTGGGAGTGCAGACGCTGGTGGTTCCCTGGCTCGGCCACTCCCCAGCTGAGTGTTCTTGGACAAGTTACCAACCCCTGCTCTGCACTTTGCGCTTTGATCTGCTCGTCTACAACACTAAGCTAATGGTAGCACCCATCTTAAGGGGTTGTTACGAAAGTTAGGCAGATTAATACCTAAAGTGTTCAATGCAGTATCTGGCACATAGTAGGTACTCAGTGAATACAAACAGTGACTCTTCTTTCTTTTTTTTTTCTTTTTTTCTTTTTAATGTTTATTTATTTTTGAGACAGAGAGAGACAGAGCATGAACAGGGGAGGGTCAGAGAGAGAGGGAGACACAGAATCCAAAGCAGGCTCCAGGCTCTGAGCTGTCAGCACAGAGCCTGACGCGGGGCTCGAACTCACGGACTGTGAGATCATGACCTGAGCTGAAGTCAGACGCTTAACCGACTGAGCCACCTAGGTGCCCACCCCCCCTTTTTTTTAACAAAGAAGAATAGGAAGTGTCAATTCTTTATTTTATTTTATTTTTTAATGTTTATTTTTGAGAGAGAGAGAGAGAGAGAGCGCATGAGTAGGGGAGGGGCAGAGAGAGAGGGAGACACAGAATCTGAAGCAGGCTCCAGGCTCTGAGCCATCAGCACAGAGCCCGACGTGGGGCTCGAACTCACAAGCCATGAAATCATGACCTGAACTGAAGTTTGTTGCTCAACCCACTGAGCCACCCAGGTGTCCCCAAACAGTGACTATTCTTATCTTTATTCACGGACAGGGAAAATCTCCAGAATCCATTGTTAAATGAGGAACATAGTTATACACCAGCACATAGGCTCTGCTCCCTGGTGTCCCCCACCCCCGTGGTATCCCTCTCTACCAGTATGTCCGTGGTATACCTCTCGGCATGTGTGAGCAAGTGTGTAGTGAAAGATGTACACCAAAGGGGATTGGCAGTCAGGACCTCTGGAGAGGCTACGGGGAGTGAGTGTGTTTACTGATGTCTGTAGTTGAAGCCCTTACCAAGAGAAAGCTTCATGTGTTGCTTGTATAATAATAAGACTGCAGTATGTAAAAGTGGTCAATTAGGTCTTTACCTCCTGCAGGAAATCTTCCATGACTACACCAGCTTGTAGCTCACTCCTTATCAGATCTCTTTAGTGGGTAGAGGCCACATTTCCTGCTGTGGCTGCTTTGAGTCAGTGTGTGTGCATGCGTGTGCCTGTGCGTGTGGTCTCCTCAGTGAGCCTACAAACTCTTGAGGGTGTGTGCTATGCACTTTGCAGTCTGGACATATCTAGACCAGTAGTTCTCAAAGTGTGACCCCGAATGGCAGCATCAGCATCGCCTGGGAGCTTGTTGGAAATGTGGATTCCCAGGCCCCACCCCAGACCCGCTGAAGCAGAAATTCGGGGGGTTGGGAGCCCAGCACCCAGCACTTGTGCTTTCATACACCCTCCAGGTGATGCTGATGTACCTGCTGGTGCTGTTGGGGGAAATCAGAGCACAGTGAGAGGAAAGGGCTGGCCCAGGGTGAAGGGTCACGACCACCGAGGTCAGAGTCTCAGTCAGGAGTGAAGGTGAGGGCCTGGAGGCACCCTTCTGGCCAGGAGGGAGGAGTTGAGGCTCAGCGTTGAGGCTCAGCGCTGTGTGTCCAGGGGCCGGAGCACCGTCGCCCCTGCCGTGGGCATGTGTGGGTAGCTGAGGGCAGGTGCTCTGTGTGGTGTGCGGGTCTCCTCCAGCTCCGTCTGCTCCAGGGCTTTGGGCAGAGGCTGGGGTGGCGTTGATGGCAGGATGGGTCCTGTGGGCAGGGACTCTGCAGCCCCCCTGTCCAAATGTCTCGCTCCTTCCCCACTGCCCCTCTGCAGACGTCCCGCTCGTCCCTGATTCTGCTCGTGCCTTGTGAGGTAAGCAGCCCCTGTCTGGGTTGGTGGATGAGGTGGCGGTCGAGGGTGTGCGTGCAGGACAGGTTCCAGGGCTGCCTTCTCGTCCCTCTTTCTGTCAAGCCCTCTCCTCTTCCATCTTCTGGAGCTGCCTTTTCCCTCTTCCAGCCATGTTCCTGGGGCCGTTGAGTTGCAGGGTGAAGAAGTGGGTGAGGAGGTTTGGGGATGAGCTCTCAGGAGGAAAGGAAGAGGGTTGCTCCTCCATCTGGTGGGCTTAGGGTTACCGGTGCTGGGGAGCCCCTGGGGGCAGCTGTTAGGATCCTGGGGGTGCTTGGCCCAGGCATCAGCCAGGAATGAGGCTTGGGGACCCTGGAGGCCCCTCATTAAGCAGGGTACAGAGCTGTGGGCCCCTCAAGTGAGGTGGGCCAGCCTGTGCTGGGGGGTGGGGTGGACAGGCCAGGGCATCAGTTGAGGCTGTGGGTGTTCTGGGTGGTCGGGCTCTGGCCGTGGAGGCCTGGTTGGGCTCTGTGATGAGTAAGCATTCTGGGGGATATGCCTCCCGTGCCTGGAGAGAATGTGGTTTGATGAGGGGCTGTAAGGGCAGGCCCCAGCAGTCTCGGGGAGCAGACAGGGCATCCTCTGCCCCCCACCTCCCACCGACTTCCTGTGTCTCCTTGGACTTCAGTTCCAAGGAGGCTTTGCTGAGTGGATGATTTCTGGGAGGGCTCCTAGCTTTAATTTGATGTCAGGGGGCCTAAGTGCGTCTGCTGAGTCAGCCTCGCCTCCACAGAGGGAGCAGAGGGGTGTAAAGTGGGGGTGCTGGCTCCGTTCTCCTCAAGCCTCCAGCGGCAGCCGCCGCCAGTGGGAAGCAGTGGAGGCTTAGCAGTGGGGCTGCCTGGTCCTTCACCTCGTCTGGCCTGGCCCCACCGCACGGCACAGGGCAGAGGTTGACTGAGATAAAATGGGTTGAAGTTCTGGCTTTGCCCCTGTCTCGGTGACCCAATCCCCTGCATTGTTTCATCTATTAAAAGAGGCCCCTCCAGGTGCATCCTTCTGGGTTGTTGTGTATAGCGAAGGCCAAGTAGAGAGTCTGGCACTATTGTGCTCAATAAATGTTAAAACACCCATCAGTTATTTTGCGGCACAGACTGAGTTCTGCGTGTGCAGAGCTTTGCGCTGGGCATCGGGTGGGTCTGGTTATGGGGACGAGTCTGCAGGACTCTGGGGGATGGGGAAGTCCGGCCCTTGGCCACTCAGAGGCTGCAAGAAGGCCAGCACAGACTTGTTGGCATTTCACGAGGAGAAACTGGAGTGGGGGTGGGAGCTAGAGGCTGCATCTGGTCAGTGGGGACACCTGTCAGGACCAGGAAGCCACAGTCAGCAGGGCTGTGAGATGAAGCCTCTGGCCCGGTCTCTCAGGCTCCCTCTCTGGGGCACATCCATCCTTCCTAGATGTGGCCCATCCCCCCTCCTCCATGCCTGCACACTGATTGCCCCTCTGCTCAGAGTTTGTCCGCTTCTAGAAGCTCTCCCACCCCTTTAGCAGAAAGCCTTCTGGGACACCGGGGCCGTGGGGTGGCTCTCCACCACTTCCTACCGGATTGGCATCTGGGGGCAGCTTTTGCACTGGAGCCTGGTGCCTTGGCCTGGCCTGTTCTCCCTCACATGGCTCCTGTGATTCTGTCCAGCCCCGCAACCAGCCATCCTGTCGGGAAGGAGGGGTGCTCAGGCATAATACAAATAATTAGTAGCTAAGACATTATATGCCAGGCATGGGTAAGTGATAATTCTTCTGTTATCCTCATTCTTTTCCTGAAGAAATTGAGGCCAGAGGGGTGTAGTGACTTGCCCAAGGTCCCACAGGTAGGCAGTTATGGGGCACAATTCTGACCCATGTGGTGGGGAGGGCCTGGGGGGGGCCAGCTCTGGTTTTGCTAAGTGGGCAATCCCAAGAGAGCCCCCCAATGCCCCAAAGGGCCAGGATGTGGGCCAGGCAGGTTCTTATGGTCACCGTGTTACAGATATGGAAGCCGAGGCTCAGAAGGAGCTCAGGCCACTCTGCTATCAAAATGTGGCCTTTGTCCTTCTGTCCTGCTTCCCTAGAGTGTCTGGCGGTCCCCTTTGCCTGTTTGTCCCCTCACTGCTACCTGTGGAGTAAATGCATCCTATCCCTTCCCCTAAGCCTGATGCCTACTTATGTAATTGGAGGGAAAGGGGGAGCCTGGGCCAGTCTAGGCATAAAAGGACAGAGGGGCAGGGTAGGCCGCTGCTGCACAGGTAGGTGTGGGGCGGGAACTGGGCTCTTATTTCAGGCTGGGATGTCATGTTGAGCACCACCCCCTTTAGTCAGAAGTCCTTCCAATGGCCTGAGGCAGTATGAGTCCTTGTTAGGAACCTACACGGCGGCGGCCTCAGACAGCCTGGTGTGAATCCCAGCTGTGTGACCTTCAGCATGTTACTTAAGCTCTCTGTGCCTCAGTTTTCTCATTTGGAAAAGGGAGAATGATAGTAGAACCCACCTCCCAGGGGGTGGGTTAGAGGATTAGCTGGAGTGCTCCCTGCATTAGCCGGAATGCCTCCTACATCACATGCACTCGATAAATTCCAGTCATAGTTGTCACTGTTGTTATTAACAGGGCCTGCACAATGTTCTAGGATGAGAGCAGGGCCCTCTCACTCAGGTCCTGTGTGCAACTAGAGGCCAGAGCCAGGAGGGACAGGCTGAAGCCTGCCTCAACTGCCCCCTAGCCCCATTTCCCCTCTCCAGTCCTCTGGCGATCAGTTCCCTATTACCTGGGGAGCAGCTCTGTGTGTGTGTGTGGGGGGGGGGGAGGTACCATTTTACATAGTAAACCATGTATATATTTATACCTGCCTTATTCCATCAAGTATTTATGAGGGCTTTTAAGCGCACGTGTGATACTAAGATAGATGTAATCCAGGGCTGGGAATATAGGACAGAACATTAGGACGTGGATGCACAGGGCCTGGCATTGGGCTGCATATTTAACCCTGTGCTTCCTGGTGATCAGAGTGAAAAGGGAAATGCCAGCTGTGAGAGTCACGCCGTCCAGTCCTTTCCGAAGCAAAGCAGCATGGGGTCCCTGAGAGGGAGTGGGTTTCCAGGGGGAGAGGTTTGAGAGAATGGGAACTGTCAGGCTTCTCCACACTTGTCAGGCTGGGTCAGAGTAGCCACCGCCCTCCTGACCACAGGAGTCCTGAGACTTGAAGTTCACGTGGAAGCTTGAAGGTGGGACAGAGACCCCGGGGGTGCTCAGTGGGAGCCAGGGGGGAACCCTCCAGGTGGGTGCAGTGTCATCGCGTCATTTGCACTTGGCACCTGGGCCGAGGGAGGCGGAATTTGGTGAGTAGTGAAGCAGGCCTGATCTTGTTACGATCCCCCACCCCCAACGGCAGTGCTGAGCCAGACCCAGAGATGTAGTCTGGTGCGAAAGGGCTCTCACAGATCATCTCTTTCAATGTTCATTTTACAGATGTGGAAACTGAGGCCCGGATGGGAGTTTTGAGTACTTTGCTGTGTGCCAGGTGTTCTAACTCCGGCACTTTGTTCTTAACTGTGTCCTGTGGGTGTGCCTGGAGAAGCCCAGGGCTCACTGCGACTGAACAGCTTGCCCAGGGCCACGTAGCTGGGAGGAGCCAGCTTTGAACCCAGGCCTGTCTGGCCACACGAGACAGGAGATGTATAGTGCTCTTTCCTCAAGGTCTTGGCTGGCAAGGTGGGGACTGCCTCTCTGCAGGCATCCCTGCGTCCCACAGAAGCCCAGGATTTAGGGAATGGGCATTAGATGCTGGATCTGGGGCATAGGGCAAGGACCACGTGGGGTCAGCACTGGGCCATAGCCCCTGATGCTTGTGCCCCAGCCAGGTCCTCAGCCCCCATTCCCCTCAGAGTCTCCTGTCCAGCTGCACCTGTACACCAGCAGGGCAGGGCCTGAGGCCAGGTCTGCTGCTCTGTTCCTCTCCTCAAGAACCCTCAGTGTCTCTCCATTGCCTGGGCCACAGCTCCCTGTGCCTGGCCTCCCAACTCTCAGCCCTGAGCCCAGCTCAGCCCTTGGGGCTTTTCTGCACAGCCTCCTGTGGTCCAGTTCTGCAGGTGTTCATTGGTCTGGGTGCTTGCTGGAGGTGCCAACCTCCCCTCTTCCCCCCACTGTCCCCTGAGCTACTCAAAGACAGGATGGAGTCTCTCCTGCTCCCTCCAGTGCTGCCTGGATTCCCAGAGGAGTGGGTGCTCCATAAAGCCTTGCAGGGAAGGAGGGTTAAAAAGAATGTACTTTCAGGAACCACAGGGGTGGGTTCTTCAGCGTGCAGAATCTGTGCGTATATTTGGCCAAGTCCAGACCTCAGAACAGCCCCATGAAATAGGACACCAACGACATACCAAGAGCAAGCCCAGTTGATGCTTTCATCGTGCCGGCTGCATGCCAGGCGCTGTTCCAGGCATTTTACAAATCTTTATTTATTGAATCCTCACCACAACCCCTGAGTCTATTTCTACAGAAGAAACCGAAACAGAGTGGCTAAGTAACTTGCCCAAGGTAACACAGCCCTTAAGTGGCGTAGCGGAGATTTGAACCCAGACAGCCAGATTCAAAAGGAAGGGAAGGGGCCCACCTTTTATTATGCTTCCATTACATTCCAAGCATTTGACACGTTATCTCCTCGGCTTCTTCCCAGGACTGGCGAGGGAGAAACGTGACACCCATATTACAGATGAAGGACTAGGGGCTCAGGGAGGATGAGGCCTGCCCGAGGTCGCACAGCTGGGAGGGAGAGGATGAGGTGGGGTCCCATCTGATCTTGAAGCTGGAGCTTCCCGTCGAGGCCCCTCCCTGGAGGCTGAAGGAACAGACAGGAATGATGTGGTTAGGGCTGCAAAAAGCCTTCTTCCAGGGGGGCCATCACTTGGGCCCCAGCCCTCAGCGAGGCTTTGGTCTCAGTCTGGCTGGGAACTGGGCAGGCTGTGGGGGCCGAGACTTGGACCTTGGTGCCGCCCCCCTGCTCTGGGCTGGTGGGCATGTGGTGCGTCCGTGAGGAATGGGCTCCTGGAAGGCTGACTGTTAATCACATTGCAGGGCAGCGGGAGAGGAGACACCAGAAATATCTGCACTGGGCAGAATCTGCCACCACCAGGCCTGGCTGGATGGGAGGGTAAGGGACTAGCCAGCCACCATCTCTGCTAGCAGTTGGTCAGGGAGGGGGCCCAGGGAGAAGACATAGCCCTGACCTAGGGGTCCTTTCTGAAGTGATGTAGTTTGAGGGGCCTCCTCCTTTCCCCCCATTTGTATGTCTTCTTTGGAGAAATGTGTACTCAAGTCCTTTGCCCATTTTTGATCAGATTATTCAGTTTTTGGTGTTGAGTCCCGGGAATTCTTTGTATATTCTGGATATTAACCCTTATTCAATATGGGGTTTGCAAATACTTTCTCTCCTTCCGCAGGTAGTCTTTTCACTCTGTTGACTGTTTCCTTTGATGTGTGGGATTTTTTTTTTAAATTAACAAGTTTTTAAAGTTTATTTATTTATTTTGAGAGAGAGAGTGAGCGTGAGAGAGAAAGTGAGCGAGTGGGGGAGAGGCAGAGAGAGGGAGAAAGAGAATCCAAAGCAGGCTGCCTGCTGTCAGTGTGGAACCCACTGCGGGGCTCGAACCCATGAACTGTGAGTTCATGACCTGAACTGAAACCAAGACCCGGACACTCAGCTGACTTGAGCCACCCAGCGCCCCAACGTGTGGAAGTTTTTAAGTATGACAGTAGTTCCATTTGCCTAATTTTGATTTTGATGCATGTGCTTTTGGTGTTCTATCCAAGAAAGCATTGCCAAATCCAACGTCATGAAGCTTTCCCCCTGTGTTTCTTCTATGAGTTGTATAGTTTTAGATCTTATGTTTAGATCTTTAATCCATTTTGAGTCAATGTTTGTGTATGCTGTAAGAGAAGGGTCCAGCTTCATTTTTTGCGTTAGTTATTCAGAAACCGAACATAGGTCAGAGCAACTGCAAGTTCGCTTTGTCTCGGGCATATCCGTGTATCTGAGTCTACCGAGATCAGGGTCCACGTACTTTCCTCCTGGGGGACGGCTGTTGCCCTGAACCTGAGCTCTTCCTCCTCCCTTCTTTGGGCACTGCTGCACCCGGACCAGGTCTGGGCAGGGGCCTGCAGCCCCACTGGAATGGTGTCAGCCACCACGGGGATGCCGGCCTCTGTGCCATCCAACTCCATGGCTGCCAGGGCCTCAGGGTGGGATCAGGAGTCCTGTGATGGGGCAGACGTGGATCCCCGATGGCTGTCCACTCAGAAGGACTCCATGCCCAAAGAGTCAACAGCAACACTGGGAGGTGGGAAGAGGGTCACACTCAGGGTACCTTAGGGCCCTGGCCCATCATGTCCCAATCTTCTCATGGCTTAGATGAGGGCACAGAGTCCCACTTTGGGCAGCAAGAGGCGGTTCTCGCCTTGGGTGCTCAGCTGATGGAAGCTCTGGGCTACCACCCACTACACCAAATGCAAGTTTAGAGCTAGAAATAGGAAGTTCTGCACTTGGACACAAAAACTCAATGGCCAAGGAACGGGCACAGGAGTGGGGACTGGGTGGCCGCTCCCACACACACTCAGCGACAGAGCTGTCCTGTGGCCGGCTCGCACACCTCTCTCACCGGCCCACTGTCACTTGTTCAGGGATGTTATCGGCCGCTTGTTCGACACAGGCCTCCCAGATGTTCTGGCTTTCCCAGGCCTGGCAGGTGCAGGCTGCACCTCTGACGGGGGCTGCATGTAGAGCCCGAGGGCTGACAGGCTCTGCCGTTAGCTTTCTGTGCGACCTGGACAGGCCTTTATCCCTTCCTGGGCCTCAGTTTCTTCATCTGTAAAATGACTGTTGTTTCCTTCTCATAGGGAAATTTTGAAGGTTAAAAAAGATGATGGATGTACATCCTTCTGTGGGGAGTCAGTCACTCTCAGAGTCCTGGATTGGGTGCCTGAAAGGTCCCAGAGAACGTTGCATCCTATAGGGTGAAACTGAATGGCTGATCCGGGACTCAGACTCCAGGCGCTGCAATTTCCCATCCAGCACTCTTGGTCCTACTTATGTCCTGGGGTAGAAAACCAGCAAATCTCATTTAAACTTTTTTTTTTAATGTTTATTTATTTTTGAGAGAGAGAGACAGAGTGTGAGCGGGGGAGGAGCAGCGAGAGAGGGAGACACAGAATCCGAAGCAGGCTCCAGGCTCCGAGCTGTTGGCAAAGAGCCTGCTGCAGGGCTGGAACCCACGAGCCACAAGGTCGTGACCTGAGCCAAAGTTGGACGCTTAACCAACTGAGCCACCCAGGTGCCCCCAGCAAATCTCATTTAGACCTGCCTCCAGACTGGGCATATCCAAACCAGCTTCAAATGCCCAGGAGGAAGCCCCACCATGTCTGGAGAGGGTGGAGTATGGGGTTAAATACTCCTGCCACACCTTGTGTGACGAGTGGAGGGTAGGACGGAGGCCAGGCCTTATTTATTCTCAGGCTCTCCAGGGTACGTGGTAACAGGGTCCACGTGCCACCTGGGGAGCAGCCCCTTGCCATGGACTGGGTGTGAGCTTCGTGGAGACCTGCCAGGGTGGGATGTTGGGGGAAATGGACGAGCCCCTGGCCATGAGAGCTCTGGCCAAGGGAGATGGTAGGAGACTCTGGGGGTACTTCCTGTCCTGGGAGCTCGTGGATCTCTTCCTTATTATGGAATGGGGACTTCATGTGCTTCATGTTACCTCATCCTCACAATCACCCATGAAGTAGGTGCAGACCTTCTCCCTACTTTACAGATGAGGAAACTGAGCTCAGAGAGTTGGGACTTTGTCTGAGCAGGACTTGTCGGTTGCTCTGGGCCTTCTCCATCACCCCCTGAGACTTGGGTCCACGTAGGCCACCATCGGTGATGCGTGTCTGGCTGTACATGTGTGCACACACGCATGTGCAGGGGTGAGGGGGGTGCCTGGAGGAGGCCGGTGGAGCTGAGCTGACCCTGTGGCAATTGGGCGAGAGGAAGGCCCCCATCCCACTCCCCCCATTCCCTCTCAGCTCCTGCTCCAGGGGGCAGGGAGTGGGAGAAGCCCTGGGTAACAGGGTTTGTGCCCACTATATATAGCTGCTCAGACACGCACACCCAGCTATTTCTGTGTTCTTCCTCCTACTGAGGCAGGGGGAGGGGAGAGAAAGTAGTCCATCTATAAATATAACCCGGGGAAAATATCACAGCGCCTGAGCCCGAGCCTGAGAGATCTGTCTCGTTCTCTCGCCTCCCGCCCCCGCGCCCCAACTTACCTCACAGCCGCCTCGGCTCCATTTGGAACCTTCGGGATGTTGCCTCCTCCGCTACCCGTGCCACCTTTCTCTGGTGCACCCCGGGTGGGGCTAGGGGCTTGCTGCCCCCATTTTACAGGTGAAGAAACTGAGGCCTGGAGAGGGCTTGCTTCAGCAGGATTCTCAGGCACAGCCCAGCATCTCCACACCCTGCTGGGCCTTGGGCAGGAGGCGGGGGTTGCTGAGTTCAGGACTTGGCTCTGCATTCACTTGCTGCAGCATCTTCTCCCTGAGCCTCAGTTTCCTCAACTACGCAGGGGACAGCAATGCCACTTACCCAGTAGGCGGTGGTGAGGACTGAAGAGAGGTACAGGTAAAGCCTGTGACACATTCCAGGCATGGCAAAAGCAACTCAGTAAGTCAGCCCCCGTAGCCTCGTCATTGTCATTATTATTAGCCTCACCTTCATTTAGGCCATGAGTCCCTCTTTTCCCAAGGCCCCAAGTTTTCTCAGCCCCATTTCCTGTGGCTTTACTGGGTACAGGGTAGTCTAATACAGGCCTTTTCCCTGGGACGTTCCCGAGGACAGGGATGGGTCTTATCAGGTCTGCATCCCAGTGTCCAGCACAGAGATCTGCCTGCCCATCACAGTGCTAGTGGATGACTGAGGTTATATTTAAATTTGCCGAGGAAGGGGGGTGAGTCTAAGGGTGATTAAGCACCTGCCTCAGGCCAGGCTCCCACTGTATGAGCCATGTGGGGGGGGGGCAGAGGAGGGGGGTGTTGCCATTCCCATTTTGACAGGAACGTGGAGCTCAGAGAAGGAAAGCTGTGGTCCAAGGGTCACACAGCTGAAGCCGTGGTTCTGAAACAGAGGCTGCCTGACTCCTCTGGGCTCCCAAGTGTCCAGGTTATAAGGGGTCCCCACCTGCCTGGCCCCCTTCTGTGGACTGTGTGAGCCTTTGGGGGGCTTCTCTGAAGGCTCAGCCCCCTAATATTTCTTACTAGTGCTTTTCAGTGTCTTGCTGAGGCCTGTCTCCGAATCTTACCACCAGAGGCTTCTGTGGCTAGGAGAGTGCACCTCTGGGTTTAATGAATACCCACTGGGGTCCGTGTGGTGGGTCAGTGTGAAAATGTCAACCTACATGAAAGTGGAGACAGGTCTATTGAACCCCCTATTGCCATCAATAAGCATAAACTCATGACCAGACCTGTTTCCTCTATGCCTACCCACTCCCCACCACCCCTGGGTTATTTTGACATTGTAAAATTTTATCCATCAGTGTTTTAGTGTTGTACAGCTCTAAAAGGAAAGGACCCTTTAAAAAACGTAACCATAATGCCATTACCGCACCTTAAAAATCAAGTGTTACCTAGTACTTGGTACTTGTTACCTGATTCACTCTTCAAAATAGCCCTGAGGTAGGTAGCATTGCCATTTTATAGATAAGGAAACTTGAGGCACAGGGAGGTTTAGTCACTGGCCCGAGGTCACACAGCTGATGGTTAAGAAGGGATTGAACTTGGGACACCTGACTACCAAGAAAAGCCAACGCTCATTCTTTTTTCCCTTGCCGTCCCAAAGCATGGCCAAGCCTTGCCCCATGTGGGGCTCTGGGCATATTTTTTGTTAGGGAATGTCTAGTCCCCAGGCCTTCTGGCAATGGAGTCCAGCCAGAGGCTCAGCCTGAGTTTGTGCTCTGAGTGCAGGCTGCAAGGGTGTCCAGGCTGCACGGGGCCAGGAGTGAGCTGTCTCCTCTGGCCAGCACTGAGCTTTACGGGGGCATTAACAAGCCATTTAAAAAGCGCTGACAACACACTTTGTGGCTCCTATTTAAGATGTACTAAAAAATAAGCACCTTTTCAGGGAGGAAACTGCAGCATGTCGGGTTAAAATATGTCCATGGTGTCACCTACGCACATGTCACCCTGCAGGTGCTGGTGGGGGGAGCAGCCAGCACTCAGCTTCACCTCCCTGGGTGGGCTTGGAGGGTGGCAGTTACTTGATGAGCAGGTTCATTTGTCAGCATCTCTGGCTCTGCAGGGGGAGGAGGAGGGAGGTGTGCAGTTTGGGGGGTGTTAGATGTCAGGGCGGGGTACAGTAGGGGGTGTGGGAGGAGGGCAGAGAAAGTTACCTGTTCCAGGCAGCCCACTTTGCAGATGGAAAAGCTGAGGTCTGAGGTGGGGGATGCAAGGTCCAAGGTCACATATCCTGAGAGCTGCCCCCAGCAGCTCTTGGCACCCCCAAACCCAAGGGGGACACTGAACCCACAAAGGGTTCTCCTCCGTTCTCATCCCGCTGCAAAACAGACATTCTCAAGACCTGGGGCAGGCCCAGACTCTGCATAAGTTCACTGTAACCTTAGGCACATCCTGCCTCTCTCAGGGGCCATATCTGTAAAATGGGTAGCCAAATGATGCCCTGGTGGGATGAGGGGAGTGGAGAGGTTCCCACTTTGGTGGAACATCCTCACTTCCTCCAGCCCTTAGCAGACGCGGGGCCAGATCACTCACTCCTATGAGAGTGTCCTGGGCTCCCTCCTCACGCTCTTCCTTCTTTCTTTCCATGACTGTTTCTTAAGTGCTTACCAAGAGCCAAGCACTGTGATGGGCACTGGGGATACAGCAGTGAACAAAAAGTGCAATCAAACGATCAAACACACAAACAAAAATAAGATCTCCGGCTGCTTCGTGGAGCTAGTAATTGAGCGCAGGAGGCTAAAGCTAAATAAAGAACCACGGCAATGTCATAAGGCTGCTGTGTCTACACTACCGAGAGCTGGGTATGTGGCGCCGGAAGAGGATTTAAGAGGAGATCAACCATGTCAGGGAGGTCGAGGAGGGTTTCTCTGAGGAGGTAACCCCTGAGCTGAGTGCTGTGGGGTGAATGGACGAGCCAAGAGAGCAGGAGGCATCAGGCAGAGGGAACAGCATGTACAAAGGTCCTGCGGTAGAAGCTCAAGGGGATGAGGAAAGGCAATGTGGCTGGTGTGGAGCAAGCTCTGGGAGGTGTGGCTGAATGGGGCTGGGCCAGGCCTCTGTGAGGCCTATGAAGGGTTTTAAGCTGGGATGGAGATGGGAATGGTGATACATTTAGATTTATGGTATGCACAGATATCTGCCTGCAGGTGAGTCAAGAGTGGACTGGGGAGGTAGATGGGGGTAAAAACATGTGCATCCTGGTAGGAGGGACTGGTGGTTTGGACCAGTTCTGTTCTGGCTGCCTGTTCTCCCCCATTATTCCCCCTAGGCCTGCTGACCCAGGAAAGTCCCCGCAAGTGTTCCGGAGAAGGGGGAGGGGTGGGGCATGAGGTGGGTCCTGTTCTGAGAGGGGTTCCCTTCTTTCTCTAGGAGGTTGGGGAGGCCCTGCTGAGGCCGGGCGTGGGAGGGGGTGGTAGCGTGGGGCCCTCTGGCCTGGGCAGAGCTCCCTCTTAGAAATGCAGCTCTAGAGCATTTCTCTAGAAGCAGCTGGGGTGTGAGAGCATGCGCTGGTTCAGGGTATAACATCTGCCTTGTCTCCGTTCTGAGATCTAACCCAGGGAAGAGCGGGCGCCCGAGAGGGGAAGGGAGCAAGAGAAAAAAAAAAAAGAGCTCGCTTTCCTTAATTATGACTGATTGTGACAGCTTGCATCTTTAGTCTGAAAAGTATCTATGGGGTAAGGACTGCTTTTCTCAATCGGGATAATTATGTTAATTAAAATGCTTTCTTTATAGCAGTTCTGATTAATAAAAACAGTTCCACTGCTCTCTTTAAACACTCTAACCTTCTGTTGCACCGGGAAGGAGGTCCTTTCTCAGCAATTTATGGCTCTTCACGCAGATTCCAAGAGGCGACCTGCTGCCGGGGTGGCCTGGTGGCAGGCACTTGGCTCACACACATGTGGAGATGGATGCAGGGAGAGGGGGCAGGCGGCTGGACTGGCCGTAGCGGGCGGGGATGGGATGGGGCATCGTGCTGCTGAGTCTGCTGGAGAATAAAAATACCACTTATTTCTCTAATTGCTGTTTATTTGCTCTGGAAAACATGGGGATAATTAATGAGCTCCCAATTAAGAAAAATTACATGGGGTAAAGAGGGTGCCCGGGCCGGAAGTGGTTCTAGAGCTGGGGGGACGTTCCCCCCCACCTACTGCCCTGGGCTTGGTGGGTGGAAGGTCGGGACAGGGGGAAGGAGGAGGGGCCGCTGGGGTAAGCAGGAGGGGAGTCCTTAATAAAGTGGGGGTGGCTGTGGATGTGCAGGGCAGGGACACGCAGCAAAGGAGGGGCCGAGGGAGGGAGGGCAGTTAGGAACAGGGAGGATGGGGTGACACCTGTCTCCTATTCTGGAGGGAGCTGAGCTATGGGATGAGAGCCCGGGCCTTGATGGCAGAAATTTGAGTTCTGGGCCTGGCTTGTCCACTGACTCTGAGCCTCCCTGCCTCTCAGCCTTGATTCCTCGTCTCTGCCTACCTAGGTCAGAGGTCCCAAATGGTGGCTCAGAGGCAGAACCTGCCCCACAGGCGTATGTGAGTATGTGTATGTGTGGGGGCGTGTGTGTGCGCGCAGGTGTGAGCACATGTGTGTGTATAAGTACATATACGTGACTGTGTTTGTGCGAGTGTACGTGTATGAGGGTTTATGTGTCTGTGTGTAAGTGTGAGGATACGGGAGTATTTGTGTGTTTAGGTGTTTAAGTGTGTATATATATGTGAGAATATGAGTGTGTGTATGTACAAGTGTGAGCGTCTGGATACATGTACGTGTGTGCGAAAGTGTATATTCCAGTTACAGAGTGTGGCGAAATGCGCAGTCCACAGATTTTTGGAACGATTGGGCAGTTCCCCATGAAAATGAGGCTTTTGGTGTCTCTTGAAAAGTCGGAAGCCCAGACCCTACGACCCACGAGGAGCTCTGGGTGGCACAGAGCAGTGGCTGCTCCCATGGATCTTACCTGTCCGCCCCCTCCCCATTTTCACTGCAGCCTCACCTGGGGGTGTCTGAGTGTTTAAACTCTGGTCTCAGAGAGGTGCCCTGTGACTCTGTGGTCTGCCAAGGCCCATGGGAATTGGTGGGATGCTCTTGTATGGAGAAGGGCGTTTAGGCCCCAGAGAAGTGGGGGACATCTCAGCTGACCACCATCCCCTTCTCCCGAAAGGACTGAGTGCAGATGGGGTCACAGAGGCCCCAGGTGGGAGCGGCCTAAGTGCTGGAAGGAGACTGTGGGCTTCTCCACTACTTCACATCCAACCATCCCAGTTCTGGTTGCTGCTTAGTCTGGAGTCACAGCCCTGAGGGGCTCAGACAAAGCTGGGGGCTGACTCTCTCAAGGAGGCAGTGAGGAGGGGTTATATAGGGACAGCCTGTTCCCACACCCTGGGGCCCCAGCTCTCTGCCGGATTCCTCTCCCCAGGTCTTTGTCACTGCCACCCTCTTGGCCATGCTCCTCATTGAGAAGCCTCCTGTTCTCCTGTTCTTGCCCTTCCTGTTCTATTCATGCCAACCCAGGCCCCGTCCCAAACAGGCTCTGGCCTTGTCCATCTCCCTTCTCCCCTCCACACCCAGCTCAGTCCTAGCCTCTCTTGCTGCTAGAAATGAGGAAATAAGCCAAGGGGCTTCTTGAATCTGTGGCCTGGTTGCAGTCAGGTAGGCCCTGTAGCCCACAGAGTATGTGGGCCAGGAGGGGTGGAGGCTTGTCCAAGGTCACACAGCCTGGGGCAAGGGACTGGCGAAGGCCCAGAACCCTCACCTCAGGGGGTTATAAAGGTGGCCAAGGCCAAGGGACCGAGGCTGAGGTGTCCCCACTGCCAGAGGAGGTGATGCTGGTGGCTCCTTAGACGCCTGGCCCTTTCTCATGAGAACCTTGCCGACTGGCTCCTGGCTAGCATCTTTGAGACCTGGTATTGGGGTCCAGAGGCTTGCTTGTGCATGTGGGTGTGGGCGCTCACACAGGTGTGCACACATGTATGCATGCGTGTGAGTGTTGACAGATGCCTGTGCACGCACACGGGCACATGTGGTTGCGTGTGGACACGCACCCAGGCTCACGAGTGTGTGTCCATGCGGCTATTTAACGTGTGTGTGTCTGGGATGCAGCACCCTTGCAGTTCTGCCCCAACATCTTTACACGTGTGTGTCTTCCATGTAGGTCTGTGTGTGCAGCTGAGGGAGGTAGCCAGCCCCGCCCCCTCCTGAGGCCCTGGAAGAGGGTGGCTCCCTAGGGAGGTGGTGACAAGTTGGAGGTGTGAGCTCTGGTTCGTGCTGGGAGCCAGCCCACTTAGGAAAGATGGTACCATCTCTCTGGGTGCCAGTGAGCGTCCCCTTGAGTGCTGGCTTCTGGGTCCCACTCCCAGTTTGCTGGGCCCCAAGCCCTTGTATGGAGAGAGCATGGGCTGTATGACTTGTTCCATGACTCTACCGACCGGATGTGCTGAGGACAGAGCAGGGACCCTCCTTGTCCACCCTGCTCTGGGCCGTGGCCGGTGGCCGGGGGGCAGACACTTGCCCACACGGCTGAACCAAACCCAGGTGCAGCGGGGACTGAGTAGTTTTGAGAAGGACCTGGGGCCCCCTTCTCTGCAGAGCAGCCTGGGCCCTGGCACAGAAGGGGCTGCCCCCACCCCAGGCTTCCAGGGCTGCCCCTCCCCCTTCCCGCCAACACACGGGCAAGGTCGAAGTCGGCTCAGCTCTCTGGCCCCCCTGCCTCCCTTCCCCACCTCTCTGCCCCCATTATCTGACCCGCTCGGGGGCTGAGCTCCTAACCCTCTACCAGGAGGGAAGTGTTTTCAAAGACAGAGCAATTCCAACCCCTAAGATGTGGTGTGCTAATGGGGGGGTTTCAGGAACTGCGCACGATGCTTCTGGGCCGGGAACACCCCCTTGCCTCAGTAGACACAGTTGGTTCCTGCATGCCAGCGGAGGCCCCACGGGCGGGCTGGGATCTGGGCCTGCCACTCCCACCTCAGCCTGCCTAGGGGGCTCCCCCCTCTCACCTCCATCGTATTTACGTGTCTGTTTTATGATTTCAATTTTTAATGCCTCTGCTCTTTGAAGACGCTTAATGCTTTCGAGTGGAACATTTCCTTCCAGGACCTGAGCGTAGATTGAGGACAGAGCAATAAATCAACTAATAACTGGAACCTCATTTTCTGCTCCACGGCAGAGAGTTAACCCCCGCCTTGCTGCACTCCTCGAGGCAGCTTCTTTGGCAGCAAGGGGGGTCAGCGGGGGGGAGGGGGCTGGTGAGCAGGAAGTGGGGGTGCTCAGTGCCACTGCACACCCCAGCTGCTTCCCCCTCTGTCACTTCTCCTGGGTCCCTCTCCTCCTCGGCCTTCTCTCCCCTCTTTCTCTTCATCTCTGTTTATTTCCGTTCCTGCTCAAAGCATGTCGGAATAGAGGAGATGTCTGGAGTTGGGGATTATGGGGGGGGGGAACGTGAGGAGGCATCTGTTGGGAACTTCCCAGGCCTGGACTTGCTACGTGACCCCCAAGGAGTGTCCTGGTGAGCCACCAGGTCACCACCTATGCAAAGAGATCCCACCACATGGGCACACCAGCAGTGGTGAGCCACACTTGAGGTGCCTTTTACTCCCCTGCCCGTGGTGGCCTGGGGAGAGGAGAGGTGACAGACTCTCAGGCAGCGGGACCGAGAGAGACGGCTTTTCGCTCCTCTTGTGTGCGCGAGTCTGCCTATGTTCGATAATGCCTGCCTGAGCATGTGTGTGTATGTCTTCATGTGTTTTAATCTCCAGGGTCATGGGGCCACCACTGCTGTTCGCCTAGGGTGACTCCTGGCCCCCTGCGGGACTTGCTAAGGGGCGTGCAGTGGAGAGCCGTGTCTGAAATGACAGGCTGAGGGCTACAGGTCCAGGTTAGGAGCACTGACTCTGGAACCACACTGCCTGGGTGCAAATCTGGCTTTGCCACTTATTGCCATGTGTCCTTGGATAAGTCACTTAACCTATCTGGGCCTCAGTTCCTCTACCTATAAAACAGAGATAAGAATAGTGCCTCCCTCATAACTTTTTTGGTGCGGAATAAATGAGTTAGTTGCCTGTAAGGTGCTTGGTACAGAGTAAGTGCAATGTGTTTGCTGTCGTTATTGTAACACACACACACACACACACACACACACACACACACACACTCACACAGCATGCTCCCCTTCCCAAACCTACTGACCATAAGACACCAGAGGTACAGCAGTCACACATACCCAGACCCACCAGCCTCTAGCACCTGGTGTGTACACAGTCTGCAAGTGAGGAGGTGGCCAGTGTCTATCAGAGCAGCCAGGGGGGGGGGGGTTCCTGGAGGAGGTGACACCGGCATTAGGCCTCAGATGGAGAGGAGGGTAGACCTGGGCACCTGTTGGGGAAGGGCAGGAAGGATATTTAAAGAGTGTCAAGGCCCCAATGGAGGTGTTTACATTGAGTCAGAGGGAAGCAGGGAGGGGACAGACTAACATTCAGTAGGCACCTACTGTATGCAGACACTTTGTTAACTCCGTGGAGATGAAGAAACTGTATCTAAGCACTACTACGTGACTTGCTCAGGGTCACCCAAGGTGTCAGTGGCAGAGATGAGGTTTGAACTCGTGTCTGTGTGGCCCCGAAGCTGTACTCAACTGGTCACCCAAGTCCCAGCCCTGTGAGCCTGGAGAAGGACAGTCCAAACCCCCTACAATGTCCTGTTCCTGCTGGACTCCTCTGGTGATGGGAGCTTACTTCCAGGGCGGTTCATGCCATCTTCGTATGATTCCACTCCTCCTGACAGTGATATTCAGGCTAAGCCAAAATCTGGTTGCCAAAACACAGCTTCTTCCGCCCCCATGCCCCTCCTCCACTCCCTGCCTGGTCCTGATGCTGCCTGACGGGCCCACGCGGAGTAGGCTGCACCAGTTCCTCCCAGTGCCCCACGGATGTGCGACAGGAATGGAAGATGCCCCATATCGAGCACCTGCAGCGTGCTGGACATGATGCGTGGCATTGCCGCATCCCACCCGTGACACAGTCACCCTGCAGAGTGGGCTGAGCCAAGCTCCAGTGCCCAGCCCTGGGACTTCGGTGTCTCAGACAGCCAGGCCCACCGGAGGCATCCAGGGCAATCCAGAAAAGAGCTCAGCGCCGAGTATTTGATTTCCAGAGTATTGAAGCAGATGACTCCACTAGGTTATAATTTTAGCACATTACGGCTGATGTCTTCTTGGGTCCATAAAACAGCAAACTTTTATCACTGGAAGCAGCTCCCAGCGAGACGTGGGAAACCATCATGTCGTCGAGTCATCTGGGTATCAGTTACTGTTTGGGGGAGAGTGGAGTGTGTGGGTATTTATAGACATGCACACCCTCCCCCGTGCACAGGCGAGCCAGCCTCGGCGGTGGGGGGAGAGGATGCTGCTGGGGGAGGGGGGAGACCAGGGAGATCCTGTCCATCCACTCAGCAAGCATTATTGAACACCTACTGTGTGCCAGGCACTGACTGCGCAGGCTCCCTCAGGCTGGTGGGGCAAGGCAGACACCAAGAAATTAAAGGCAAACAGGGAATTCGAAGTTGCTAATGGTGCAGTGATGGGATGAATGGGATGCCTGTGAGATGAGGCCCAGCCCTCTGTCAGGTGAGGGAGCACCTGAGCCAGGATGCTAAGTGGGGAAAAGGAGGTTGTATGGCCGGGGAGGGGCCCCCAATGAGGGCATTTGCGTGGGACTCTGGGGCCATGGGGGAGGAGCGGTGATGTTTCCCAAGGGCCAGTGACCAAAGACTGATGGGTTCAGCAGATGGTCAGGCAGGGTGACTGATCTGATTTATGCTCTTAAAAGCTCTCTCTTGGGTGTCTGGCTGGCTCAGTGGCTTAGACATCTGATTCTGGATCTCAGCCAAGGTCTTGATCTCACGGTGCATGGGATCAAGCCCCGCTTTGGGGTCTGTGCTGACAGTGTGGAACCTGCTTGGGATCCTCTCTCTCCCTCTCTCTCTCTGCCCCTCCCCTGCTTGTGCTTTTTTTTTTTTTTCCTCTCTCAATATAAATAAATAAACACTAAAAAAAATAAAAGCTCCCATCGCTTCTCGGCCTTTTGGCTAAGATCAAGTGTAAAAAAAATAAATAAATAAAAGCTCCCTCTGGCTGCTGGAGGGGCCAAGAGGGGAAATGGGGTAAGGTAGAAGTGATGGAGGCCGGGGCCTATATGGTAGCCATGGTGACAGAGGCAGAGGATTCTAGACCCATGATGGAGGCAGAACTGGGGGTAAGGGTAGAGTTGGGAGGGAGGTAAGGAGGCCCCCTTGGTTCCTTACTTAAGCCACTATGGCCATTTTCTGCGAAGGGGAGGACCATTGGACGTTTGGGACTGGGAGTCAGGCAGGAGTTTATTTGTGACAACCTCCTGAAGCAGAGATGTCCACTGGCGGTTGGGTTCATAAGCCTGGAGCTCAGGGAGAGGGTTGGGGGGACGGAGATGTGGGAGTCACCAGCTCTAGGCGGTGTATATAGACATAGTGCAGATTGCTTAGGAAGAGGTGCGGATGGTGGCCGGAGAGGGCCAAGGCCTGACCCTGGGCTTGCCAGCGTGGAGAGCCCAGAGGGGAGGGAGGCAGCACAAGAGGCTGACAGGGCGTGCCCAGGGAGAGCAAGGAAAACCAGGGTGGTGTGGCATCTCTGAAGCCAAAAGGGGTTCCAAAAGGAAAGAGGAAGTCAGCTGTGCTCAATGATGCGGCGAGGCTGAGCAACATGAAGACACCGATGCTGCCACTGCGGCTGATAACATGGAAGCATCTTGTGAATCATGGGGCCAACCTTTCTGCATATAAGGAAATTGAGGCTCAGAGAGAGGAATTGACTTGTTCAAGCCCCGGTGGTCCCAGCCTCCCTGCCAGGGCCTGTCCCCCTGCCCCAGGGGCACCCCCACCCACCACACTGCCATGCCTCCCCCAGAACATGAGTTTCTGTGCAGCATCATTCTGGATGCTCCAGCAGCCTCATGGAAGAAGCAGGATGAGGGCCTCATTCCCACTTGGCAGATGGGGAAACCGAGGGCAGGATGGCATCTTCTCACCCCATGTCTCCCGGAGTGCCAACAGAGGGTAGCATCTTTATTATCAGCCAGTCTTCACCGTGGGGAACACAGAAATGACACAGATGCCGTTCCTGTCCCTGCGCCACAGTCTTACAGGGGAGACAGGACAAAATAATGAGCAAAGGTAGGAACATTAAACAAATGGAATACAGGTCAAGAAACAATTGCTCAAGGAGACAAATTTGAGGGCTGGAGGATCTCAGAGAAGGAAAGAAAATCCTGGTGACTGTAGTGGTGAAGGAGCTGGGTTTTGAAGGGGGGTGTGAAGCTTAGCAAAGTGGAGGCGAGAGAGGTCACTGGGGGTGGGTGGGGGAGGGGAGCCATGTGAGCAAAGGCCCGGAGAGGGGCTTGGGGGGGCAGGGTATCCCGCTAGAGCAGAAGAGGCGGGAAGACAAGGCTGTGCGTGCTGGCTCCTGAGACATCTCAATCTTCTCCAAAGTCGGGTGAACCAGATGCCCCGGAGGCTCGTGAACAGATGCCAACAGTGGGAAAGTGGCCAGTGGATCCTCCATGGCCCAGCACGGCTGCAGCCGCCAAGAGGTGCGACAGAGGGCCTGAAGGCAGAGGGGCATGGGCCCCAGGGTGCAATTGGCCAGCTGCCGTGTGACCTCGAGCCAGCAAGCTCTGCACTGGGGCTATCGGCACCCCTCACTCCGCTCCCCGCCCCCCTACCCCCCCGCGGGGGCGCTGGTGGGGTGTCACAGCCCTGTGAAGTCTTCTTCAGAGTAACAAAAGCTGGGGCTGGGAGCGATGGAATGGAGGTGAAGGCTTTCAGCTCCCTGGCAGGGATGCCCAGCAGAAACCCAAGGTGCGTCAGAAAGCAGAGTTTCAGGAGAACCTTTGATTTAGGGAACAAGGTTTTGGCATCAAACTGCGATGAGAGAACAGAGGCAGCCCGCCATGCAGTGAAACTGAGCGCTGTCAGCCTCATTAATCTGATGCCTCCGTGTTCAAAGCAGCACCTAATTAGAAGGAGCCCTGACTCTCCACCGGCTGGGTGGCCCATTGTTCCCACTGGACAAGTCACACCGGGTGACTTCAAAGCCCGCTTCTCTGCGTCCCTCTGCCGCCTAGCAGCAATTAACCAGCATTTAGAGCCGGGCTGCCCTGGCTGGCGAGCTTGGCTGCGTTCATGCTCATTTGGTGCCAGAGCTGGGGGCCTCCACTCAGTTCTCTAGCTCCTGAGGCAGACAGGAGTGCCAGGCACAGGTGGGGGTGAGGGACAGCCCTGCCTCGTGGGGCCCAGAGGCCTGGAAGGAGCCAGACAAGGCAGAGGAACCATTGTTCTCTCTTGGCCATGCTCTCTCCTCCTTTCCTTCTCTTTACAGGTTGGGTTCATCCTGAGAAAGCCCTAGGAGGGGGCCTCGGATGCCCAGCCAGAGGTCACACTTGGGCTTGGGACACCTTGTGGGTCTCACTGGTTGGGCTGACCTGCATGGACCCTGGGTCCCCAAGGAGATACAGGGTCCTGCCTTGCCCTGGTTTTTATCCCCACCCGCTAGCCTCGTGCCCAGGGCTTTGCCCACAGCAGGTGCTAAGAAGGGTCTGTCAGCCAGTGTAGCATCTGCCTCATCTGGTGACTGCACCCCAACACACACATCAGAGGCAGTGGGCCAACAGTCCCTTGGAAGCGTCCAGTTGGAGTTGGGCAAAGCTTTTAGCATTGATGGCGCTTTCAGTCTGGAACAGCTGGGGACAGGGAGACTGGATTTTTCTCTGCCTTCCAGGAGAGTGAACTAACTACAGTTGAGGCTAGAGACAGGGAGGGTGCAGAAGGCTCAGGGCAGTGAGCCTGAAAGAGCCCTGGACTGGCAGTCGAGATTCCAGGATTCCTGGGTTGCTGTTACCATTGACTGGCCACCTTGTGCAGCTTATCTGTCTTCTGTGGGCCTCAGTTTCCAAATTGACAGCTTTGTCTTGTCCAGTTTCTTGGATTTCATACAGTGAGGTCAAATGGGGGACTAAGTGTGAACCTGCCCCGGCAGCTGTTCAGAGCATACTGGGGGGACTGCAGACACTTCTGGCTGTGCTTGCACACCCCTGGAGGTGGGGTGATCACCACTTTTGAAGGCCGCCTGTTCCATTGCTGGATAGTCGCACTTGCTGGAATGGTCATTGTATTAAGTTCCTGGGACCTGCTGTAACACATTATTGCAAACTTGCTGCCTTAAAACAACAGGAATATACTCTCATGGTTCTGGAGGCTGAACATCTGAAATCAAGGTTTTGGCAGGGTCATGATCCCTCTGAAGGCTCTAGAAGATGAACCTTCTTGTTTCCAGCTTCTGATGGCTGCTGGCAATCTTTGGTGTTCCTTGGCTCATAAATGCATCATGCCAATCTCTGCCTTCACCTTCACATGACATTCTTCTGTGTGTCGAAATTTACCTCTTTGTACAAAGACACCAGGTGTTGGATTAGAATCCACCCTAGTCCAGGGGCGCCTGGGTGGCTCAGTAAGTTAAGCGTCTGACGTCGGCTCAGATCATGATCTCACCGTTTGTGAGTTTGAGCCCTGCATGGGGCTCTGTTCAGACAGTTCGCAGCCTGGAGCCTGCTTCAGATTCTGTGTCTCCTTGTCTCTCTTCCCGTCCCCACCTCATGCTCTGTCTCTGTCTCTCTCTCTCTCTGAAAAATAAATAAACATTAAAAAAAAAAAAAAAAAGAATCCACCCTAAACCAGTATGACCTCATTTTAACTAATCACCTCTGCAATAGTAACTAATTACCTGGTTTTAAACAAAGTCACATTCTGAAGTCCCAGGTGGACATGAATGTGGGGGGACATCGTTCAACCCAGTATGTTCATTTGCCTTCTCCTGAGCCCAGACTTCCATCCAGTGGCTTCCTACCACCCACCCCCCACCGCCGCCACGGGTTCTCCCCTGCCTCTGCCCAGCCCCAGCTCTTGTCAGCCTCCCATGCCCCAGCAGGGTTCCAGTCTTCCCCATGCCCTCATCTGCTCTCCAGGGCACACCAGCTTGCTTGTGTCGCAGATGCTTATCTGGCAGAGGGTCTGTCTTACCTCCCAGGGTTTGGAGTCTCTCCTGTTCGTCTCACCTTTTAGACGCAGAACTCCCACGGCGGCATTCCAGGACTCAGCCCCAGTCCCGCCAATTACCAGCTGCCTTGATGTGTAACACTATAAACCCCTTCACCTCATTATGGGAAATTTCTTTTGAATGGCCTTTAAAAACCATCTCATTACACAAGAAGAACTGTAATTACCTTGCTCAAGATGGAGGTTCTGGACGAGCTTGTGCCTGGTGCTGTGAAAACTGCAGGACAGGGTTCGTTACTGGCTGCTTTGGCCACTAGACTGATCTCCTCCTCTCCCCCATTTAATCCTCTCTGGCCCCTTTTCTCCCGGGATCCAGGCACTCTCATCTCTGTTGGTGGCCCCAGGAAGTCAGAGCCTCCCACAGAGAGAGCAGAGCTGCAGAGGGCCCGGGCTGGGGGTGGCAGTCTTGGATTGGTGCTCGTGTTGTGATGGTCAGAGCCTCCCCCCGCTATTGTTAGGGACTGTCCAGCCTCTTCCCAAGCCCACTCTCCTGGAGCCTGGTGGAGCTTGCCTGGTGGTCCCAGAAATCTGCAGCTGGGTGAGACCCCACAGGTCAATAGGTCCAGCCCCTGCCCTCAGCCACTTGCCCAGTCCTCCTCCCCAGTGGCGCCCTGAGAAGGGACCCCAGCCCATCTTCCTGGGATCATCTTCCCGGAATCAAGGTTTCTGTCCAACCTGTTTCGGGGATTTCCTTTGGTTCTGGCTAAAACTCCTGCTGCCCCGTTGCTGACCTCATTTTAGGCCCCTCTCTTCCTGACTGTGTGACTTTGGGCAAGTCCCGTGATGTTTCTGAGCTAGTTTCACAATGATCAGGATTGTTTCTGCTTCAAGGGTCGTGGTGAATTTGGGCTGTGGCCGTGCGTGTGGAATGCCTGGTGTTGGGCACATAGTGTGAAGTGAATCCATGCTGCTTTCCTTTCCCCAGGAGAGGCTCAGAATGGCTCAGTGGCCCTCAGGGGCCCTGGGTAGGTGTGGCTCTCTTTGCCTGTACCCCGCCCCCCTCCCCTGCCTAGGGTGTTATGTGCGTGTGTTTTGGGGGATGACTACAAGGATGGTTGCTCCCATTTTTCTTGATCCCCATCCCAGCTGTGCCCAGGCCAGAGCTGTGGGTACAGCTGGGGCCACCTCTCAAGCCTCACCCTCCCCTGAGGTTGCCAGCACGTATCAGGGGAGCTGTTGAGGGAGAAGGGAGGGCCTCAGGTTGCCCATCACTCGAGACACCCTCCTATGGGGCTTTTTTGCTGTCCTGACCTTTTCAGTTTTTGGCATTCTGATAGGCTGCCGGGACCACTTTGGTCCCCACTGACTAGTTAGGTGGGCCACGGCGAGGGGATGGCGGCATGTGGAAATGTCAGTGACGTCTGCGGAGCCTGGCAAAGTGGCTCCCTTGGGGTGGGGGTGGGGGGCTGCTGTGCATGTGACAGGACAGCTCTGGAGAGAGACCTAGTTCCCCATACCACAGGCCTGGTGGTCGGGAGTTGGGGGGAGGGGCTGTGTGGGAAGGCCCTTGGGAGGGATGACGGGGCACTTGGGGTTTAGTACTCGTCTGTCCCAGACCCTCCCTCTCACCGCACCCCTCCCCAGCCTCTGTCAGTGCACTGCATGTCAGTGTAGACACCTTCCTGGGGAGACATCTGTCTCCAGGATCCCTGCACCCCTTCCCAGTCTGGACTAGGTGCCCCTGCTTGTGCCTCCTCCGCCCTGGACTGCCACCAGAGTGTACATCCCCTCTCCTAGTCGCCATTCAGGAGCCTGGAGGCCCTGCGTGGGTGGGCTGGAAGGAGTTACATTTGTGTGGTCGTCTTTCCCAGTAGTTACTCAGGGGACCCTGCCTGGCTTATTCACTCTGGTGTCCCCAGTGCCCAAGTGGTGCCTGGTGCCTAGTGCCTGGTATAGATTGATTCAGTGATTGCATGATAGGAGGACTGGACCTCACGGATAAGTCTCCTTGGCCACACCAGTGAAGTCTAAGGGCAGGTCCCTGCCTTGCCTCTGAGACTGAGGCTCATCTGTGGGCAGAAGGTGTCCCCTCCCCCTCCCCCTGAAGTCTGTCCCTCAGGCCTGCCCAGGATGGAGCAGGAGGTGCTGGGCTCTCACAACACACACCTTCCGTGATTTGCTGTAGGTCCCGCTCTGCTCAGTCCCTGGCTGCACCATCTCCTGCAGGGAATCTGCATGGCATCCTGGCACAGCCACAGCCATGGGCACCAGCCAAGGAGGTAAAGCCATGCCTATTTGATGTCTGTGCCTGCCAACATCCTCTTCTGGGACTCCAGATATGGCTTCTGGGACTGGCTGGGGAAACAGGGAGGGCAGACTCTCTGGTCTGCTCCTGAGTGATGAACCTTGGGGGGGATTCCTGTTCATTGAGCACCTACTGTGTTCCAGGCACTGGGAGCAAGGTAGCCATGGCCCCTCTCTCACGAAGTTCACAGATTTTGTTGGGGTGGAGGTGGGGACAGATAATAAACAAATAAAAAAACCCAGATGTGTAGTTGCAAATTGTGACAAGTGGTGCAAGGGAATGATAGAGAATGCAGAGGTGGGGTGGCCTGCTGAAACAGCGCACTCTAGGAGGGCTTCTCAGGGGCAGTGTCTCATCCCATAATCAGATGGATGAGGAGGAGGAAGTGGTGTGCAAGGAGGGGGGAAGAGCACTCAACACCTGCAGGAACCTTGGTGTGTTGGAGAGCTGGAAGAAAATTCATGCAGTGGGAGGAAAAGGGCCAGAGGACGTGGTAGCAGGGCAGGTGGCAGGGCTGGGTCAGGCACAATCTGTGGACTGTGGTTAGGAGGGTGGGTGCATTTTGTCCTAAGAGGAGCTTGATGGAGGGTTTTAAGCAGGGAAGGGACCTCGTCTGATTGAGGGCTCAGTGATACTGGGCTGCCATGTGGGGAACAGAGTGGAGAGGCACAGGACAAAGGGTGTATCCAGGGGGTGGGGATGGGGCTGCAGAGAGAAGGTTGGGTTGGAGGGAGGGAGTTGGGAAGGAGTCCCACGGGGTCCCAGGTTTCTGGTGTGCACAGCTGGGCCAATGGTGGAAACATTTATGGAGATAGGAACGCTGGTGGCAGGGGGGATGTGAAGAGGGATGAGGTGTTTGTGGGGTATCCTGGGGGAGATGACAAGGATGTCAGGATCTTCGTGGTGACAACCAGATGACTGACATACTCTTATCGCCATTTTACGGATGATGGCTCTGAAGCTCAGAAAGGCCGCACAGCTGGTGTTGCTGAGCCAGGATATGAACCCAGAGCCATCACCTTTCGAGGTGACACCCATCCTTGTCTAGCCTTATGTTTGAGATGAGTAGTGGTTTAGCCAGAAGGATGAGTTGTGAGTGTTGGGATTTCAGCAGTGGGTGAAATCTCCAGTGTTGCCACCTTGGTCTTCACCCAGGGCCACATCTGGGTTCAGTTTCAGGCTCTCCCTCTAGTATCACACTATGGTGCCCTTGGTCAGGAGGCCTCAGCTGCCCTGCAGAGGGTGGGGGCAGCTCAGCTCTGTGGCCCCATTATGCCAGGGAGGATCCAGAAAAGTCTTTCAGTTGTTCAGCCTGAGAAGAGGTCTAAAATTAGCCCTGAGATGGGTCAGAGGATCCCAGGACAGGATGGCTCCCTGGGGCTCTACCCTCCCACTCCCTTCCTGGACGTGGGAGGGGGCTTAGGGATTGTCAGACCCTCATCTGCTGGGCCCCCCTCATCCACTGGCTGGGTGGGGCGGTCAGAGGGCTAGGCAGAAAAAACATTGGACCAGGATGAGAGTCCTGGGGCTGCCATTCACCCCCAGTGACCTCAGTTTCCCCACCCAACGGTGAGCCCAGTGAATGAGTTGAGGCCTAAGGCTTTTTCCCCCAGGCATTCCAGGATCTCCACCTTCTGAGGTCAGAGAGGAAAAACACATCAAAGGTTTGGACTTTGGAGTTGTGGTCAGGGGACCGAACTGGTCAGGGGACTTAGAAAACATGGCCAGGGTGATGGAAGTGGAGTGGGGTGGAGGTGGGGCACCTTCAAGGCAGAAGCCACTGGTGTGGGGAAGGAATGGAGAGGGTGTGGACGGGAGGGACAAGGGACTGGGGGCACACGGGAATGAACCAGTTCATGTGATGGCAGATTAACACAGCAGGTTTTCTACAAGAAGATGGGAGCCCAGCCGCCCTCCTTAGGGCCAACTATGACATTGACCTCTGGTATGGACTGGCCATAGTAGCTGGTGCCTGGGTCAGGGCTCAGTGTGTGACCAGGGTCAGGGCTCATGTGAGAGCAGGATCAGGAGTCAGTATGTGTGTGTAGAGTCAGGGCTCAGCCTGGCTCTCTACGTGCAGTCCCACTGGGGCAGGTCCAGTGCCCTCCTCATCCACACTCCTGAATTCTCAGCGCTCATCCCCCCCACCCCCCCATGGGGCTTATTGTTTAAGTGCCCAAGGCCAACATCGCTTATTCTGGACCTTGATGTGAAAAACCCATCAGCTATTTCCTGGCCAAGAATCTGGTCACAATGTCTGTAGCTCTTCCAGAACTTGCCATGTACCAGACACTATGTGTGTGTGTTTTATTCTCCCCATTGTATAGATTAGGAAACTGGAACTCAAAGAGGTGAAGTGACTTTCTGAGGTCAGCCAGATAGTTATGTGCTGGAGCTGGGATAAAGCTTTCTGTCCCTTTCCCCCTTTGCAGGCTCCCTTAGCATCCCTCCCTAGGGCAGAGAGGGGCTCTCAGCAGAGCTCCTCCTGCCCAGGCCCCCCTCCCCTATGGAATCGTACTCCTTTTTCTGTGTATGCTAGGGGCTGTCAGTTCAGCCTTCCTCAGGCTGAGGCTCACGGGGTAGACCAGCTGGGCCTAAGGATGGACTAGGAGACCCTCCTCCAAGGTCCAAGGCATGCCGGCAGGTTCTGTCCTCACAGGAGCTGGGAATGGGTGGGGCTTGTCTGTAGGCCCATAAATCCTAGGAGTTTGGCTTTGCCCTTAGAGGGTAAGGGAAGGTGGCAGTGGAGGCATTTGTCTATCACGGTCCTGGATTTGAGAGCTTTGGAGGCCCTTGCCAGCACCCCTGACATCACCCCCTACAGGCATTTCCCTCTTTTGCCTCAAGGAAGTAGTGTGAAGAGGGCCACCTTGCCTCCTGTAGGTCTGGACACCTCTTACTACAGAGGGGGTGACTGAGGGCCAGAGAGAAGATACTTGTGCCAAGACACACAGTATGTTAGTAGAGAAGAGGGACCAGAACCCCAGGGCCCTCTCCTTCACTGCCAGTATTCTTAGATATTCCCTTTCTCAGGCCCAAAACCATTGTGGAGGGGCGCCTGGGTGGTTCAGTTGGTTAAGCGTCCAACTTCAGCTCAGGTCATGATCTTACAGTGCATGGGTTTGAGCCCTGCATCGGGCTCTGTGCTGACAGCTTAGAGCCTGGAGCCTGCTTGGATTCTGTCTCCCTCTCTCTCTGCCCCTCCTCCCACTCACGCTCTGTCTCTGTCTCTCTCTCTCAAAAATAAACAAACATTAAAAAAAGACCATTGTGGAAACTGAACACTCATGAGCACACAAAGGAACCATATTCTAATAGTGGGATTCTGAGCACTGTACCCGCTGTTCTCTTGGGGCTTCGTGACCCTTCTGTTAGCCTCAGACGTTTCTCAGTGATAAGAGTCTGCCCATTTGTAAGTCATTTGGAAAATTTCATGGGGGGAAGTGGTCCAGAATTTGAGTGAAGTAGCAGGAGGGAGGGGGGTACAGTGAGGGTCCACAGCAGCCCCTTGTATGGCTTATCTGCACTCTGTCCTATAAACCCAAGCAAGTCTGTGAGATGGACAGGACTATCTTGTTTCCCAGCTGGGGAATCTGAAGCTCAGTAAGGTAGTGATGGGCCTAGAGTTTTCCAGCCCAGTTCTTACCCACATCTGCATGATCCAAAGCCAGTGGGTTTGCACCAGTGCCCTCTGTGTACCCAGACGGTGGCATAGAAAGGAGAGAGGGAGACAGTGTCCTGCCCTCAAGAAGCTGCAGAGAGAGGAGCAAGAGCTACATTAGTGGTGTGTGCCCAGATCACAGCCTGTGCAGGAGCACAGGAGAGATCAGTGTAGGTGGAGCAGTAGGAAAGGCTGGGTGAACTTTAGAAGGAAGAGGGATCCAGAAAGCAGAATCCCTAAGGCTGTGTGTGTGTCGGGGGGGGGGGGGGGGGTGGGGGGGGGGGGGTCCTGTCAGGAAGGCAGCACCCAGGAGCTATCTGTGGTGCTGAACAAAAGAGTCCATAGGGCTTGTCTGCTGTTCTTGCTGGTCGCTTTGGAGTGTCCCTTCTCGTGCCTGAGCCTCAGTTTGCTCTCCCAGCAAATTGGGTGCTGATATCTGCATCCTAGCCTTGTTGAGAGGATAAGGAAAGATCACAGAGCATCATGCCGAGCTCGCAGCCTGTTGTCGACACAGGCATAGGGAAGGGTGGCTTGTTTGGGGGCCTTGCCACACCCCTTAGGTGTCCATCAGCCTTTAGGCCTAAACACCTCATGTTGCAGATGGGGTAGCTGGGGACCAGAGAGAGGAAGACACTTGTGCCAGGAAACAGTGTGTTAGTAGAGGAAGGGGCCATACTCAGGGTCCTATCTCTTAACGCCATTGTTCCTAGATGGCGCCTCTCCCAGGCTTAGAAGCCTTGTGGAAACTGAACACCTTTGAGAACTCACAGGAATAATGCTCTAACAGTGGGAGTCCAGGCACTGTGACATCTGTTCTCTTGGGCCTTCCTGATCCCCTCCCTTCAAGTAGCCTCAGCCCACAGGTGACCATGTCATAGCTCTGGGTTGAGCTTTCATCTCCCTTTAACCACATCCTTACCCACCCCCTTGCCCAGGGCCAAGCAAAGGTTCTTCCCAAGCCCTGTTGGCAGCATAAGGCCTCCTGCCTGGCCCATCTCACCAGGGAGATGGGATGCTTTCGGGCAGAGGTGAGTGGGGCAGAGAGCCACTGAAAGTGAAAGGAGAGACCTCTCTCACCCCTCCTGCCTCATCTTCTCAAACTGCCCCACCAGCCCTGGGTGTGGGACACCTTGCTGTCACCAGGAGGGGTTTTAGGATGAGTTCGTCCCTGAAGACCCCTCCTGCGCCTACTGATTATGCTTGACATGTCCTCCACCTTCAGCCCCATGAGCCCTTTGGGCCTTTGGTGTCTCCTGGTCCATTAGAAACATACAGTCCTAGGTGTGAGTTCCAGCTCAGCCATTCCCATCTGTGACCTTAGGCAAGGGTCATTACCCCCCGGAGCCTGTTTCCTCATTCGTTGGGAACAATATACCTACCACCTAGTGTTGTTGTGCGCTTCCAGCACGGACACACAGCGACCACCACTGCTGCTGTCCTCCTTCTCTTCCCTCTTCCTCCACCCCTGCCTGCTTAAAGCCTGAGAACTTCTGGAACCTGGTATGTGGGTGAGGTTGGTCCTGGGAAGATAGGAAGGGGGAAGCTGCAGGTATAGACTACACTCAGCACCAACATTTTAAACGCTGTGAGGGCCAAACTGAGCTGCCACCACAGACACTAGTTAGTCTCTGACCTTGCTGCCTCTGACCTGGCTCTGGAAGTTTCCCTCCTGCGGCCCCCACCCCCATTTCATTTGCCCAGGCTCAGGAGGGCCACATAGAGTGATGCTGAAAACAGTAGGCAACTCGCAGACCTCGGCCACCAGCGACACCCACCTTGTCTGCCACCCAATTCCAAGACCACAGTCAACCCTCCACAAGCCAGTCCAGCCAAAGGGAGTCGGGGGTGGGGGGGGGGGAGGTTCAGCCTCATCTCTACCTCAATCTCTCTGGGAACCAAGAGCCCACACAGAGCCCAGCACAGAATTAGTGCCCCAAATGCTTTACCTATTATTATTGTTAATAGTAAGAGGAGGAGGAGGATAGCAGTCCCATTTTACAGAAGAGCAAGGTGAGGCCCAGAACAGTTGAAAAGCCACCACCTCTGTGAAGCCTTCCAGGCTCTGCCCCTTCTCCCAGAAGTGGCTCCTCCTTCTTTTTGACTTATTTCAGTTGCTTTCCACTGCTCTAGCTTGGGCAGGGCCAGGCACACAGTGGGTGGATTCTGAGGTGGAGAAGGGGTAGGTTGAAGGAGCAGCTCACAAGGCTGTGGGTGCTGTCAGGGGGCCTGCAGCCAGGAGGCCCATCTGCCCAGGGACGTGCACCCCACCCCCAGCTCTAATTCCCCTCCGCTGGCTTCCCTGCCCGCTTGCCTAATTGTTGAGGAGTCCTACTGTGTGTGGTGAGACCAGGGCCTCTGGTGCATCTGCATGCTGGCTTCCTAGGGCATCTGTCGGGTCCTCCTACAATGTCTGTCTTCCTCTCAGCCCCTTCCCCTGTGGGCAGAATTCTGATCACCTCACATCACTACCAGCTGGTTAGCGGTTAAACTCAGTAAAAGTTAATTGAGCAAAAGTATGTGCAAGGCACTGGGGATGCTGTGAGGACTGGACTCCAAGGGGCCCCGCCACCAGGGAGGGGTGGGGGACAATCGTCTGTGTGCACCTACCGGGCACTGGGCAGTGCTTTCCCCACCTGACCACCTGAGAGGTGGGGGCTGCCCGGGGCTCACTGATGAGGAGAGTAGGGCCCCGGGGAAGTGAGGAACCTACTGGCAAATGCTTGGCTTTGAGGCCTGCAGTAGGACTGGGAACCAGGGGGAAGGAGCCACTCCTATGCTGACCCAGGTGGCTCCCAGGCAGTTAGGTTGCTTCTGGCTTTTCCAGACACATGGCTGGGCCCTTGGGAGCCCACACTCTGAGGAGACCTCAGGGCAGCCTGAGGCCACTGCATGGGGCACCTGCTAGGGCAGTCATGGGGCCTGCTCTTCCCTGCTGGGGCTCCCTGCCCTCTTGAAGCTCAACCCTGCCCCTCCCCTCTCCTTGAGGCCACCTCAGAGGGCCCAACCTAGCTCTTGGTCCTCCTGATGTGCCCACCCTGACCCTTCTTACCCTCTGGCCCTGCCTGTGTGCCCCTTCCTCCTTCAGGTGGGCCTGAGGGCCCTGCCATTCCCTATTTGTGCCCCTCCTGCCCTTTCTAGCCTCCTGCCCACAGAGAAGACCAGTCCCCTCCACCATAAACTTGCCTCTCTTAGACTTAATACTTTCTCTCTGGCTTCCCACCACGTCTTGGAAGAGATGCTTCCATTCCAGACCAAGGCTCATTCCTGCCCCAGCCTGCAACCAGCCTTTCCTCTCCATAGCTCCTATCTGGCTTTGCCCCCGTGTATTCCCCAATTCTGGTGGATATCTGGGTTCCCCAAGCCAGTGGCCATTCCCATTCGGCCCCACCGTCTCTTGGACTGTAGCAGAAGCCCTACACCACCTCTCACTCCTGGAGACTGGCAGCAGCCCTGGACTTGCACCCGCCCCATGTGGCCGTGGAACTTCCTGGGCAGCACTAGTGGGTCTCAGGTTCCCATTCTCTTGAGTAGGTCAGAGCAATGCCTGGAACATAGTGGGCGCTGAACAATTCTTGTTGAATTAGTGAACTAAGTAACTAATCCCTGGCTCATCCGACTCACCTGAATGTTGTGTGATCAGAGCAACTACCGGATTTAAAAGGGCTTTGCAAAGTTTGACAGTGTTGTTTGGGCATGAGCATCCGTCATGCTCTGTGGGGTATTGCTGCTGTCTTACCAGTGGTATAACCACTGCCTTCACTCTGCAGATTCGGCCTCCCTAATACCTCTTGCATCCTCCCCCTCCTCTCCATTCCTTTGCCTGCCTCAGGACCCACCTTCTCTCCCTTGGTCACTGTCTCAGTTCTAACTTTTCACTGCTTCCTCTCTTCCCCGGTGTAATCCATCCTCTACCCAGGTGGAAGCTGGAGTGATGTTTCTGAAGCACAAATTGGGCCCTGTCACTCCCCACGTAAGACCCTTCAAGCTGCCCATGACTCTTGGGATAAGAGCTAAACCCCTGGGTCGTGCATACAAAACCCTCCCCGGGGGAGAGGAGCTGTCTCCCTCTCCACTCATCATTCATGCCCCTGGCCATTGGCACAGGCTGCTCCTCTGCCTGCGAGACCCTTCCCCACTGCTTCCAAACCCAGTTCCTTTTCCCTCAAGGCCCTTCTCGAAGACCCTTCCCCTGGAAGCCTTCCTTCCTTGAACCCCAGCTCTGGATTGGAGGCTCCCCTAGCCTGTTCCCCCAGCAACTCGGGCTCTTAGTCTCACACAGTCCCTGAGTCACTGTCTCTTATCTCCCTGTGGGCTCCCTCTACCCACTTGTCCCATTAGACTGTGAGCTCCCTGATACGGGATGTTGAGAATTTTTGTACTTGAGTTCACAGAAAGTATTAGCATTTGCTGAATGAATGAATCAATGAATGAATCAGTGAATCAATCAGTCAGTGAATAAGTTGCTCCCCCCCCTTGCTGTGGAGACTCTCGGCTGGACCTTTGCGTCTGCGGTGGGAAGTGGGCAGTACAGCAGCCTCTACCTGCCCTAAGGGTGGCCTTCCTTTCTGACGTCTCACTGGGCTGTAGTCTCTTGTCCTGGAATCGCCCTCAGGATGGCCTTCCTGGCCCAGCCATGTGCCTCGCAACAGCAGTAGCTGTATCTGCAGTGGGGGGGGGGGGGGGGGGGTCCTTAACTGTCCCAGGAGTTTACTATAGACTGATTGGCATTGGGATCCTGAGGAGCTAGGGTCTGCAGGATCTCCCCACCTGGCTCTCAGCCCTATTCCCTGGTCCCCACCCAGCTAGAGCAGTTTGACCCTTGTCTCCCCTCCCTGCCCCTCCCCCGTCAGCCCTGCCCCTCTTGACCCCGAAGACTCTTCCTGGCCTGAGCCTCCAGCACGTGAGCACTGCACAGGGAACCCAGCACTGAGTCCTACTTCTGTGCTGCTCTGAGCTGGTCCCAGCCCTGACAGTCCCGCAGATGGTCTGGCCACCACTTTGCTCTCACAGACTCATGTCCTGGGATTTCTGGTTTGCTGGCTTGGCTTCCCTGGTGCTGACTGCCTTCCCATGAGTGTCACCTTGCTATGGATCCAGCCCTGGCTGCCCAGACTGCAAATCGAGCCAGAGTCCTAGGTGCCCTGTCCTAGAAGGGGGCTTGGGGAAGATGGGAAGGAGGAAATGTTGTCCTGTTTTGAGGGAACCCCTAAGACTGCTGTGTGCATGTGGATGCAACCACCAGAAACTGTGAGGGCCCAGAAGGTGGGTTTCTGGCTCTAGGAGATACTCGTGAGTGGGGTTCCTGGAGGGAGTGTTTCCTGGAGGAGGTGCTGGTGCCCAGTGGGGGCCAGTGAGGATGTGGAGGAGGTGACTTGGAGGGGGAGATCCTCACCAGTGGGTAGAACAGCGTGAGTGAAATTGTCCTGGGTGCCTACTCTGCTGGGCTCTGTGCCAGCTTTGTACCCTGCCCTGTACAGCCTTCGGGTGACTATTATTAGCTCCATCTACAAGATGGGGAAATAGAAGTTCAAAGAGGCTCAGGGACTCCCCCAGGGTGACCTGCTGTCACCAAGGCATTGTCAGGCCTCTACCCCAGGTCTGGCATCTTTTCAGGCTCCTAAGTGGAGGGAGTGAGGGAGAGTCTGAGGAAGAGGGGGAGGGAGGCTGGCGCCCGCCAGAAGCGTCAAACAGCTGCTGACTGTGACTTTCCGGGGAGGGGGTGTGGATGGGGGGTGGCTTTCTGAGTTGGTCCTATTCCTCCCTCCCTCCCCCTCCCGTGGGAGAACCCTCACGATGAGAGAGGTTCCCGCCGCGCCCCCTCCCTGGAGAGGCCGGCAGTTTGCCTTTTCAGAGGATAATTCCCCATTATACAGAGATATTTAGCCTAATAGAAGCCGACAGATCATTCAGGGCAGTAATGTACTCCGGCTTCAAGCGTTTAGTTTCCTCGGCCTGAACTCTCAGATTAAAGGCTCCTTGCTCGTGCCCGCCCCACAACGATGCCTGTGACCTTGACTGCAGTGATGGGGTAGGTTTCTCCCTCCCTCTTTCCCTCCTCCTTCTTTGCTGGCTTCCTCCTCCCTCCCTCTCTCTGTCTTTCTTGGGGAAAAAAAAAGGTATTTTCCTTCTTAAATATTCAGTTGAGAGGCTGTTGCTTAAACCCTGCATGCTCTGGGGACAGGCGGATTGTGCTTGACTGCCAGCGGGGCACGGGAACACCTGGCTGGCCCAGAACACTCGCTCAGCCACATGGGGCCAGCGGGTGTGCTGAGCCTGGTGGGCAGTCTGGATGCTGGACCCTGTGGCTGGGCGTGGGCCCATGGAAGCCGGGCAGATGGTCTTCCCCGGGCTACGACTTCTCCCCTTCCCCCTCTGCCCACCCCCTGCCCTTGTCCCGGGGCTGGCTCCCAGGGGCCTGGCCCAGTACCCTCAGTGAACGGGAGACTCCTAGGGCAGGAGGTTTCATCTGATCCTCGGGCCTGGACATCCGGGGAAGGATCTAGGGAACACTAGTGGCTGGATTTGAGGGGCAGATGGCAGCAGAAGTGGCGCCTGACAGCCGTTCATTGATCAAGAGGGTGGCTTCCGGAGCTGTCTCGTTCTGGCCCCCGCAGGATCCACTTGTCAATTCATCCATCCAGGCTGCCCTCTGTCTTTCCTTTGTCTTACCTTCTCACCCCTCTCTCTGCTGCCCCTGCCCCCCTGTCATCTGCTCACCAGGCTGCCTTTTTGAGCTGCCTTGTGCTTCTGTACAGGCAGCAGGGGGCATGTGAAAGCACCAGGTATCTGGATTCAAGCTGGTCCCGGGTTCAAACCCGGACTCCAGGACTTACGAGCTGTTTCTGTTCTATTTAATATTTTGAATTTGGACAAGTTCCTTAATCTCTCTGAAGCTTCATTCTCTCACCTGTAAAGTAAGAGCATCCTGAGGGCTCAGGGCGTGATGTGGCGCGAGAGTGGCACTAGGTCTGGCAGCCCTCCCGGGCCCCTCCCCCAGATGCTTCGGCCTCTCCTACCCAGATGCCCTCTGTCCCTTTCTCTGTCCCTCTTGGCTAGAAAAAGGGAAGGTGGTCAGGAGGGGTGCCTGGCAAGGCGGGCTCTGGTTCTCCCACTCACAAGCTGCCTGTGTAAGTATGAAGGGAAGAATGAGGCCGAGTTGGAGGGACCTTTCATGAGTTCATTTTCTGGGCAAAGCCTAGTGTATGGGCACAGGTCTGATTTGAAGGAATCAACTTAAGGGGCTGTGGCTGGACTGCCAGGGGAAGACAGGGGAGGATGTAGGAGCAGGGGCCTGTGTAGCCTGGGAGGAGAAGCCATCTGGGCTGGGACTCCCAGGTTGCCCAGGGATGGGCAGAAAGAACCTGTAGCCATCAGGGATGAGGAGTGTTGGCAGCTGGATGAAACCCCAGGTGGAGGAGAAATTTCTGCACTTTCTGGAGCAGGGGTGGTGGGATGACCACTGGGGGTGAAGGAGGGGAAGTCCCTCTTAGGTGTTTGACCACAGAGGGAATCTGGGGCTGATGTGCTATGGGAACTTGGGCTGGTCCCGTTTCTTCTCTGGGCCTCAGTTTCCTCCTCCTATAAATGAGGTTGATCATCCTCTCCTGTGTGCCTCATGGGATGGGCAGAAGATCCAGTTAGAGAATATATGGGCATGTTCAGTGATCTATAATGTAGTACTAATGATAACTATCATTCTGGTCATTACCTTGCTTTCTTTCCACTCTGTGTGACACCCACTTTGATCCACGCAATCTAGCCCCGATTCATATGCTGATAGAATTAAACATGGCTGAAAGCAACCTCTCCATTTAGTGCGAAATCTCCACCCAACATACATGGTCCCCAGACCTCCACTTGCATGCCCCCAGGGACAGGGAGCTCACTGCTCCTCATGATGGGCAAAAGACTGTCTCCCTAGAATCTTTTTTTCACTGGGCTCAGTTCTGCTCTCTGGGCACATAAATGCTAAGTGTCTTTGTCAGAGACTTAGAGTCCTGACCAGGCCCTTGAGGCTTCCCCAGGGAACCTGGGTTCCAGGCCCACCTCTTCCTGTCAAGGCCCCAGTGAGCAGATTTCACATTATCAAAGACCTTCTATATGGGTACATAGATGCCTGGGCATGGCGTTCTGGAAGTAACTGCACTGTGCACTGTCTCCAGAGCTGAAGCAATGGGCTCGCCCAGCCTCTATGTCTCCTGGCCACCAGGGTCCATGGAGTCCACGACTAGAGTCCTTGGCCACTCTCTATACTAGTGGTTCTTGGAGCTCTTCACAGAGTTTACCCCAGGTTCTGGTAACTCTCTCTTATATACTGTTGTCTATTCCTAGGGCACATGGAAGGCTTTGAATAAGAGACCCTGCCTCCCTAATTGACCCCTCTTAGGCTGGACCTACCTTCAAGGCTCCATTCTAGTCTCTGCCAGAAAAGTTGTTCCAGGCAGGGCCAAGGACCAGCCCTGCTAGTGCCAGTGAGAAGCCTCCCCAGGAGCCAGTGTGACCTACTTTCCCACACTCCTGGATGTGGTTATTTAGCTAACCACTGAGTGACCCAGCCCATGGCTTTCTGCCTCCTCCGCAAGGATGTCATGAGGGCCTTGCTCATGGCTGGCTGGAATGCATTTCATCCTTTCAAACAGCTAAGAGAGGACATGCAGTTATCCCGCGAGATGCTGTGGATAACTGAAGTCAAACTTGCCATTGTCTTTCCTGTGTTCTGTGTAGCACTTCTAGAATTTCTATTAGAATGGATGTGAAGCCTACTGGTCTGAGCCCAAATTGGCTCTTTTAGCCACCCCCTCTTTTTTTTTTTTAAGTTTATTTATGTATTTTGAGAGAGAGGGAGAGAGGGAGAGAGAGAGAGAGAGAGAGAGGCAGAGAGAGGGAGAGACAAAATCTGAAACAGGCTCTGTGTTGTCAGCGCAGAGCCCGACATGGGGCTCGAACTCACAAACTGTGAGATCATGACCTGAGCCGAGATCAAGAGTTGGATGCTTAACCGACTGAGCCACCCAGGTGCCCCCAGCCCCCCTTTTAAAACAAAAGGGGAAGGATGCTAATATTTATAAATGCCAGTTCTTGACATATATCATTTCACTGACTCTTCATCACAGCCTTGTGTGGGAGGATTGTAGTTGCCTCTCGGAAGAGGAGGGAGCTGAGCCTTGGGAAGAGGCAGAACTTAGGGTCCTGCAGCTAGCAAGAGGCAGAGCTAGGGCCCCAAAGCCTGATTTTCCCCAGCCTCTGTGCTCACAGGCCCAGCCAGCTGAGGGTCTGCTCTGGGCCAGCCACCCGCCTCTCTTGTCTTGCCCGAACCTGTCTTCTTTCTTGGACAATCTTGTCAGCCTGGGGGTGGGACCCAATCTCTCCTCCTCCCACAGACCACACACAGGACCAGGGAACAGAGCAGGGGCTCTGGCAGAAAGATGCAGAAAGATGTGAGGCTCAGTATGGGCGGGGGGGAGGGCAGTTTTCATGGCCCTTGCTCATCTGCTGTGTCAGTTTCTAATGGTTTAAGTTTTACTGGGGGGGTGGTTGTAAAAGCAGGACGTGTGTGTGGTAGAAGATAGGAGTCATCCTTGATTCCTTTCCTTGCCCACTCCCTCACATCCAGCCATCTGTGGAGGGGCTCTGCTACAGCACGCACTCCGAATCTGTTGAGTCCGCCCTCAGCTGGCCCAGGCGCCACGTGACCGGCAGCTGTGACAGCCAGCCCACTGGGTCCTTGCTCTCCTGCCCGCGCCTTTAAACCCAGTCTCCACTCAGCAGCCCCAGGGAACTTTTCACAATGAAGGAAAAGTCGCAGCCTTTTCATCACACTGAAGGGGAAGCTGAAAGCCCTTACCTCCGTCCCGAGGGCCCAGCCTCCCTCTGCTTCATTCCTCACAGTTGCCCACACTCTGCCCACCTCATGCCAGGCCCCTGGCCTGCCTGCTGCTCCTCAGAAACACCGGGCTCCTGCCCACCTCTGCTCCCCTCCTCCTCCTGTCCGAGGAGAGACGGATTTCTTATCCTGTAGGATATGAATATATGAATTCAGGTCTGACGTCTGCACAAAGACCTTCCCCCGACCCACCAGCTGGAGTAACCCCTAGTCCCACCCCAGGACCTCTCTCACACTACTCGGTTTGATGATCTTATTTGGACTTGTTGCTCTTTGCAATGAACTTGCTCATTTATTTGCTTATCATCTGTACCCCCATCCCCTTGAGAGTATCAAACTTGTCTGTTTTGTACCCCCACTCAATCCTCAGGACCAGCACCCACCCCCCCCCTCCTGTCCTGCCTATTGTACACCTAGAATATAGTAAATGCTCAGTAACTATTTGGAGAAAAAAATGAAAAAGAACAGAAACATGGCAAGGAGAAATAGATTACACAACTGTGGATATAGGAGCAGTTAATAATGTCGTGTGTGTGTGTGAGTGTGTGAGTGAGTGTGTGTGTGTGTATGTGTGTGTGTGTGTGGCTTGGAATCATCTGCTCTTTTAATGAGAGGGCTGGGCCTGAGCCTGAAGCACTACATACATGTGCACACTGGTCACACACACACACACATGCATGTGCACACATATGTGTTTCCCTGTTGGGTAGCAGCATAATCTCTGGTGAGTTTTTTCACCTTTTAGGCCTCAGTTGCTCCACCTGTGGAATGGGGCTGCTGGGGCTGGAGGTGGAGGCCTGGATGCCATGGCCTCTGGATGTCAGCCCTTGCCTGTGGAGGGACACCATGGGCAGTGTGCCCGCTGGCCTGCCGGGCTGTACTGAGCAGGCTGGGAGGTGTTTAGATAAGTCCGCTCGTCACAGGGCTGCTTCCCGCTGACCTCTGAGGTGAGGATCTCGCCCAGGCAGGAGGGAGTGGGGGGGGGGGCGGCAGGAAGTGGGCACAGAGGCCTGAAGACGTGAGCTTTGCTGCTAGAAGGTGGATTGCGTTCACAGTTGAGGTCTCTTGGATGCACCAGTAGCTTGACCTTGATGTGTTTTCATTTTTGTGTGCGCGCTTGCGTTTTAAAAACTATTTCAATACATTAATTTTATTTCTTGAAACTTTTTCTTGCAATTGCCACAGAAAGAATTTTTATGAAATTTAAAAGGGAAAAAACAACACACACACACCTGTATTTTCACCAACCCAAGACAACAACTGTCCCCTGCCTGCCTCCTTGCCCTTTTCCTGTGAAGACAATACTGGAACCTTGCAGAACGTGTTGGCGGGGGGGGGGGGGGGGGGGGGGGGGGGGCGGGGAGGTAGAAGGGGCTCTTGACCTTAGACAAGTTACTTCATCTCTCTATATAGGCCTTAGTTTCCTCATCCAAAAAAAGGTAATGCATCATAATTGTGCCCTCTTACAGTTCTTATGCAGATTACATGAGTCAACGTTTATAAAGCACTTAGAAAGGTGCCTGGCACTTAGTATGTGTTTGTTAAATAAAAGGAGTAAATAAATAGAAAGGAAGGGACACTCATAATGCTGCCATCATGGCACGAAGAGGCAGCTGTGGAAGTTTGTCCTTAGGGTCAGAAATCAAGAGCTCAAGCCCTGACTCTGCCCTTAGTCCCCCATGTAACCAGGAGCACATATGGCTTCTTTAAGATTCAGCTCCTCTGTCTGTAAAATGGGTATGTAATCTGCACCCCATGATGCTGCTGCACAGGGTGAGGGGTAACGGATGCACGTGGGCTCAGTGAGCACAGGGCCCCTGCACAGCACTGCAACCCAGTCCCCACCTTCATCCGTCTTCTCAGTTTTCTTGCTCAATATTGTTATAGCTCCGTGTTGCTACCAGCCTCCGTGTTTATCATTTTTAATGGCTGTGTGATATTCCATTGAGCAGAGGTGTCACAACGCACTTTGTCATCTCTATTGTGGGATGTTTAGGCAGCTTCCAGTATCTTGCTGCTATAAATAACCTTTCCGTGAACATCTCTATGGCTGGAGCACTTCCCCTCTGATGGATGATTTCCCCAGGCAACTTCAGTGACATTCGTTGAGGCTGCTTTATCGGGAGGACTGAGGGGCGGGCAGTGGGACTAGGAGCTGGGGGAACAAGGTTCTGGTTTTTCCTTTGTCTGTCTGCCACTCTCTCTCACACTCTCTCTGTATGACCTTGAGCAAATCCCTTCCTTTCTCTAGACCTCAGTTTTCTTCAAGTGTTGTGGCCAGGGACTGAGAGAGGCTTGGTCCAGAGCTGTGCTGTCCCCTGTGGCAGCCACTAGCCATCTGTGGCTATTTTTATTTAAATATAAATTAATTAAGGGGCACCTGGGTGGCTCAGTCAGTTAGGCGTCCAGCTCTTGATTTTGGCTCAGGTCGTGATCTCACAGTTCATGAGTTCGGGCCCCATGACAGGCTCCATGCTGTCAGCACAGAGCCTGCTTGGAATTCTCTCTCTCTCCCTCTCCTTCTGTTCCTCCCTGGTTCGCGCGTGCTCGTGCTCTCTCCCCCTTTCTCTCTCTCTCTCAAAATAAATAAAAAATAAACTTTAAATAAATAAATAAATAAATAAATAAATATTAATTCAATAAACTTTAAAAACCAGTTTCTTAGTTAGCCACACTGTGCATGTTGCAGACCCCAGTTGGGGCTGCCGGTGGCTACCACATTGGGCAGCACAGGTATAGAACATGCCCATCATTGCGGAAAGCTCTGCAGGACTGTGCCAGTCATCATGCCTTCTTCTGGAACTAAGAAGAGGGCAAACAGCCCTTAGCTCAGAGGACTCATTAAGGACCTAACAAGACTTAGTGGCTTTCCACAGGCCAGGGCCTCTGGTAGTGTCCAGAGTCTGAAATATCCGTGTCCTGTGTCTTTCTCCAAGAGAGAAGCTGGGCAAGAATATGGGCCCAAGAGAGGTGGCCCCAGCAGGGGACAGTGCCCCAGGGAGGCCGGCATGAAGACAGAGTAGGTGGTCTCCTGATTTCTCAGCCGGGAGGGCAGCTGGAGGACAGGTGCCACAGCTCTCTGCGCTGTCCTCTCTGGATTCTTTTAGAAGTCTGGCCTAGAGAGCAAAGATTGCTGCCTCACTCATCTTGCCCTGCGCTGGCTGCCTGGGGCCCTAAGCCCGGTTCTGGGCACTTGCTGGGAGAGGAGCTGTGAGAAGCGAGCCCACGGCACCAGGAAGAAGCTGCTTCCCTCCCCACCACCACTTGACATGCCCGCTCTGGCCACACCTGCCCCCTCCTCTCCCCTTCCACCTTCTGCAGTTGCTTTTCTGCAGCCTGGAGGTAGCACGGGGGCGGGGGAGAGGTACCCAGGGCAGGGGAATAGAGGAAGTAAGCGGAGAGAAACTTGGCTGGCTTTGGTCTTGCCTTTGCCGAAGCGTGGCTGCCTTGTGCCCTGCCCCCGTGCCCAATGCTCCTCTGTCCCCATATGAACCCTACTGCTCACTCTGGTTTCTCCTGTTTTCCAGGGATCCCATGGCCATGTCCTGGCTGCCTTGAGTCTGTGAGGCCACACAGCCTCCCACCTGCATCTCCAGGGCTCTGTCCCTGTCCAGCCCCTGGACCAGCTTCCGAGTCTACTCCTCACCCCAGCCCGGGGACGCCTCAAGCTTCAGGACTCAGTGGGGCACAGTAGCAGTCACGGTAGGCGGCGACCCCACTCTGCTCTCTCTTGGCTCCTGGGAATACTTAGCTGAGCCTTCTTGGTCTCTGGAATAGGAAGGATACCTTTCTGAACACCATATCTGTCACCGTATCCCTTTGGTTGCACATCGCAAAAAAACTTATTTCAATAAAATGCGAGTATCAGCTCATGTAACTGAAGTATCCAGAGGTAGATGGGGCTTCTGGCAGGGCTTCATCCAGCGGTTCAGTGTGGCCAGGACCTGTTTTCTGTCTGCATTTCTCTGCTCCCTCTTCCTTGGTGGTGGCTCCACCTCTATGAGCATTTCACATGACATGGTCACAGGATGTCTGCCAGCGGTTTCTGGGGCAGTATGCTTCCAGGTTTAAATCTGGGGTCAGGGGTGGAGACAAAATCTGCTTTCTTGATAGAACAAATAAAAGCCCTGGGGTTGATCTCTTGGGCCCTATTGGCAGGATTTGGATCATCCTGACCCCTTTAGCTGGGTCCACAGGTCTTGGAAACTTAAAGGGACTGGGGGTCAGGGTCTGTCCTTCCCCAACCATGTGACCAGGAATGAGGACCGGGTGTTTCCCCAAAGGAAGCTTGGGGTCCTGCTGGTAGAAGGAGTTGCCCCCAACTGAGGGAGGCAAATAACAAATGATCGGTGGAGTCTCCCCAGCTTGGACAGCTTAAAGTCAGTCCCAGATAGATACAGATATGCTGTGGGTCCTTGGGCAGATCCCTATGCCTCTCTGAGCTTCAGTTTCCTTATCTGACGATGAACCTCACCTGGCAGGTGTGCTATGAGAACTACCTGAAACGATGTGTGGGAAGCACTGGTGTCTATAGCAGGTGCTCAGTAAATCCTTTTCTGTGCCCCTTCCCTTTCTCTCCTGGGGAGTTTGGAACATCCTGTTTCCTTCAAACTTGGAAGGAGCTGCATAGGAGGTATTGTCAGGATCCCTAGAAGCAAAGTCTGAGACAAGGATTTGTGAACATGAGATTCACTGAGGGTGGGCTTCTGGGAGAAGGGAGGAAGAGAAGAATTTGGGGCAGGTATGAGAGCCCCATGAGTGAGGTCGTGGCCTTGGGCTGGTCCAGGGGGCCCTGGTGTAGAGTTGACACCACAGAATTGTCCCCTAGACAAAGTGGCCAGGCTTTTGTACCCCTGTATCAGTCACTGACTGTGGGCCATGCCTGCGGTGCCTGTGGGTGGCCCCCATTTGCAGAGGGCAATTCTCTGGAGAAGGGGGTGCAGTGAGCTGAGGAGGGGCTCTGGGAAGGCACCACTTAATACAGGAAGGCAGGATCCGTGTCCCTGGCCTGGCCACTCCTAGAGGAGCCCTGCTCTGCTGCCTCCTCTGGCTTTTGCTCCTCTGGCCCCAGACAGCAATGCCAGTCCCTTCCACTCGCCTTTCAAGAATCTTTTTCCACCCCAGGCCTCCGTGTCCTCCCTGTGCCCCCTGCCTCTTCCCTAATCATTCTTCTTTCCTCCCTTCAACTTTAGTCAGTCATGCAGTTCCCCCACCTACTATGCCCTTCCTTGCTCTCTACCCCATCCTCTTTTTCAGGCCTGTGTGGGTCCCTCCGTCTCTGCTCACTGCTCCAGCCAATGTTTATCTCCTTTAGTTCTTCCTCCAGCTGCACCCTTTTTACAGATGGAAAGGCCAAGGCCCAGTGTGTACTTCCTCACGAATACTTTGTGGGTTCCTACAGCAGTGCCAGAGTGTGTTGCTCTCTTTGCCTTGGCCACTAGGAAGCTCATAGCTGGGTTGTGGCCCATTTCTGAGAAGTGCTGAGGATGCTGGCATACATACAGTTGCTCAGTCGCCTTCCCTCTGACTTCTCTCTCATTTTCTCCTTTTTCTGATTTCTTTTCTTATTTTTCAGCTTGTGCTTTCTCGGCAGCCTCAAACTCTTTTAGAAGGTGGTGGGGTATAAAAAACCAAGAGTGGTCTTGGTTAAAACATTCAGCCAAATACTAGGCTTTCCCCTTCCTAAGGGTAGCTGGGGTGGGAGAGTCTCCCCCAGGCCTAGGGCTGAGCCTGTCCCCAAGGAGACACCAAAGCCTGACCACGGTAGCCCCGGCATAGCACCCATCCTGCCCTCCGTGGGTCGGGAATGACATTGTTCTGCTTCCTACCCTTTTCCCTCCCCCCTTTTCATCTTATCAGAAGCTAATGAAAGAGGCTGGGAAACCCAATCCTCTGGTAATTAAATTTACTTAACGGGTATTCAAGTGGAGTAATGAGAAGTTTAATGCAGTGATTAGATTTTTCTTTAATTAATTAAAATGAGAACCATGTGTCTTGCCAGCAAACCAACTTGACCCTCTGGTTGAAGAGTAGCAGCCAGGGATGGTGGGGGGCTTGGCTGCGTGGCTGGGGGCTGCAGGCTGGATGCAGGCCCCTGCCCCGGCACCATAGCTCCTGGAAGTGAGCCTAGCTCTGATGTCCACCCAGGGCCGTCTCTGACCCCGCTCCCATTTCTGAGCTCTACGAGTGCCAGGACCGGGTAGGCCCGAGTCTCCCAGGGCCGAGGGATCCAACAGTCCCCACACTCAGGCAGCTGAAAGTGGACCCGGAATGGAGGTTTCAGAGGGGGGTCGGCAAGCGTGGCTTAAAGCAAAGAGCACAAAGGAGGGATTTGAGGCACTGCGACAGATGGAGGCATTTTGGGATCACATTTCAATGCACGGGCCAGTGGACACCTTCACCTGCGTGTTGTCAGACCTGGGTTTACCTCCGTTGGCTTTATCAGGGCTAATGGAGTGAGGGCAGTGGGGTGGATAATCGAGAAATCTGAGATAACCCACAAAACACTTCTCCTTGACTCGGGAATGCAGTGATGCCAGAAGGCTGACCATCCTTGCTGTGTTTCTGAAGGCCAGTTAGGAATGCAAGGAAGTACTCCCCCCACACCGGCCCCTGAGCTGCCTCTGCAGGGGTCAGGTGGTGGCTCGGGTAATGGGAATATGAGAATCCTGGCATAGCTGTCTGGAATGGAGCACAGAAAGGTCCTCGCCAGGGTAGAGGGTGGGCATAATGAGGACTGAGAAGACAGGTTGCAGCTCCCCAGGGGCAGAATATGTTGTTTTCAAGCAGTGGGTAAGGCTAGGGGGAGTCCTGAGCCCTTCATGGTGGAGAGGCAGAGAACTTCCTTTATTGAGCCTTGACCCTACACCCACACTGAACCTTGATCCTGGGCAGACTGAACCTTGATCCCAGTCCTAGACTGAACCCTGATCCCAGCCCCACACTTAGCCCAGCATTGTCACGCACATGCCAGCTGAGTAACAGGTGCTGGGGTGGGAGGGGTGAGGGGCCCTATTTGTCCATCCTCACTGCCAGCTCTCCTGCCTGTGGGCAGGACTCCTGTGCCAGGCCCCTCACTAGTCCCTGGAATGGCCAAGATGAGTCAGACATGGTCCCTGCCCACAGGGCCGGTGGGGGAGGCGACAAGCAAACAGGCACTGAGTGATCAGAGCTGAGGTGGGGGAGGCCCAGAGGGCTGAGGGCCCAGGATCTGTACTAAGAGCTTCCTCTGAAGGCAGGTGGGAGGGGGAGGTGCTGGAGGCGGGCCAGTGGGGAGGCTGACACTGGTCTGCAAGAGGTGAAGAGGATGGTGCCAGTGGGGGGGCGGCAGGGGTGCTAGGGTGAGCGATTCTCCACCCCACCCCCCCGTAAGAACTGGCTGTGACTCCTCCAGGCCATCCTCAGCTCTGGGGGAACCAAGGGACTCATGTGTGGGGAGGGTTGATGGGGTGCCCGGCACTGGGCTGATAACGTACCTTACAAGGAAAGCATGTTTATCCATTGCATGAGGAGGAAATGAAGTGTGCAGGGACTGGCCTAATGCTACACGGCTGGCCGGGTGGGGCGGGTTCCCAGTGCTGGCCTGCCTGCGGGCCTGCACACTGCTGTTCTGTGGTCTGCAGGGGAATGAACTTACCCTGGGGGGCAGGAGTCAGCTTCTGACTCCTCCACTCCCACCTGGGCGAATACAGCCCCAGCACTGGTGGGGGCTGGGGGTTCGGTGCTTGAGCCCGGGCCAGTCAGACTGGCGTGTGGGGCTTCCTGATGCGGCTGGAGCAGGAGCAGGGAGTGAGGGAAGAGAGGAGGGTCCTGTCTGGGTAGGGGACTAGCCCCAGGAACGAGGGTCTTCTGCTTTCTTCACCCCCCCACTCCTCCCTTCTGCTAATCCCTCCCTCTAGATTCCTCTTCCGGCCCATTTTCCTTCTTCTTCTTTCCTTTCTGAAAAACCAGGCCTAGAGAAACCACCCAGCCAGCTGCCCACTGCTCCCATGTGGGGGAGGGACCTGCTCAAGACCGTGGGGCTCTGCCTCTCTTAGGTCTTTAAGGTAGAGTCTGAAATCACATTATCATGAACGTAAACACAAGGATTGCATTTGCATACTTCTCCTGGCCATGCGCACACACCAGTTCATGCTGCACAGGTAGATGCACCCAGGAAGCCACCCCTCTGTCCCAGGCACCATGCTGCCCCAGACGTGTTCATCTCTCCTGCCTGGATTCTGGGTGCGGTAAATCACTGCCTCATTTAATTCTCTCAACAGCCTGGGAGGTTATTTATACAGGTGAGGGAACCAGGCAAGGTCAGGAACTAGGCCCCAGTCACACCACCAAGTGCAAAGGTGAAGCTTGCCTGACAAGCTCAGATCCTAGGCCAAGCCACCTCTCCAGATTACCCCCACCTCGCCTCTGGGCAGTTCCCCCTCCCTCTTTCTCTCCCCAAACCTCCCCCCAAACCCCTCCGCATCTACTGCCACTTCGCTCCTTGCTGCATCCTTCAGCCAGATCCAAGGACTCTTTCCCAGGGCTCCCCACACGTTCCCACCTCCAGGCCCTTGTCCAAGCTGTTCCAGGCCCCTGAATTCCCCTCCCCAACTCCATCTGCTCCGGCCCCCTTCGTCTTACTAGGCTGGGCCCAAATGATGCCACTTCTTTCATGGAGACACCCTGTCTGCTCTCACTCTGATCAGAAGTCACCCCCCCACCCCTGCCCAGCACCATCCTCCAGCTCTTTCCTACCCCCCCCCCCCATCTTAGGCTCTTGGCTTTCCTGTGTCTGACCTTGCATCTGTGTGAAAGGCAGGGCCCTGGCTTCCCAGGCCAGTTACCCCCAGAGCCTGGCGCACAGAAGCTGCACAGGAGGTAGCGGGGTCCTTGTCTTGGGAGGGGCTGCACCTCTACAAACTCATCCCTTTCCTCGGCAGTTCTGCCTCAGACGGCCTCTCACAGCAGTGGCCCCAGCCCCCTGAGGAGACCAGCCCCGTGGCCTGCCAGATGCTCACTGTAGCCCTGGCTGGTGAGGACGGGGGGCAGGCTTCTGGCCCCAGCAGACCTCTCTGTGCCCAAGTCCTGGGGGGCAAGAACAAGGCAAACCCACCTTTGGGGTTCACAGGAAAGTCTTGGGGCCACCAGGTACAGGTACCAGGGTAGTCCAGTGCTGGTGGACGGCTGCACGGGCACTCTGCCTGGCTCTACTCACTGGCTCTGCTGATGACTGGCTGTGTGACTTAGAACAAGTCATGTAGTCTTCCCGTGCCTCAGTTTCCTCATCTGTTAAATGAGGTGATGACAAACCTACCTAGGGTTGCTCTAAGGATTAAGCGAGTCAATACAGTGTAAAGCACATAGCACAGCCCTAACACAGACACACTGCGTGTGCTTCCTGGCAGTTGACTGTCACCATCACTATGGGAGGGAGCCTGGAGGCTGCATAGGGCCCAGCATTCAGGGAGAGTTTCCAGTAGGTGGTGACACATGAGCACCAACTTGAAAGATGAGGCTCAGGGGCAGTGAAGGACATACCCAGACGAGGGAACCACACAGATGAAGACCCAGAGGCAGTTTGGGGGACATATGAGGGATCTGGCTGTGTCTAGACTTAAGGTCGGAATAGACCAGGAGGTGATCCCAGCTGGTGGTACACAAAGGCTGTGTCCTGAGGGACCCTGGGTCCACACTGAGGGGTTTAGTCCTACTGCCTGTGAAGGGCCACGAAAGGGGCTACTTTTTCCCCTTTCTTTCTTTTTTAATATTTGCTCATGCAAAAACATTGAAACAGTACAGAAGTGTGTCCTGTTAAGTATGGAAGTTCCCTCTTTGCCCTTAAATCTTACTCTGCCAAGGTCTGGCGTACCTCCTTCCAGAACTTTTTCTGTGCCTTACAAATTTATTTATTGTATATTACTTTTTTTTTAAAGATTTTATTTTTAAGTTATCCCTACACCCAATGTGGGGCTCACACTCAATCCCAAGATCAAAAGTTGCACACTCCACCGACTGAGCCAGCCAGGTGCCTCCGTATATTACTTTTAAAAAAATGGAATAGTATTATGCACATTATTCCATAACTTCCATTTTTCACTTCCCAGTGTGTTGTGGGCATCTGTCAGTGTCCCAGCATACGGGTGTGTGGTATTTTTAATGGTTGCCTAATATTCCCTTGTTTGGACATAGTGTAATTTATGTAACTGTTCCTGGGTTGATGGATCTTTAGGTTGTCTTCAGTTTTTCACTCTTGCAAATAATGCTTCAGTGACCATCCTTGCGTATCTGTCTTGCTGACATGTGTAAGCATTTGTGTGGGATTGATTTCTAGGCATGGAATTGCCCGGGCGAAGGGTATGTTTATTAAATTTTGCTGGGTAGTGCCACAGTGCTCTTCCAAAGGGCCAGGCCAGGTTATGCTCCCGCTCTCAGTATCTGTGGGTGGCCATTTCCCCATGCCGTCCTCTGCACTGAACATTATCAAGCTTTTTAATTTTTGCTAATCCAGGAAATCGTCTTGCTGTGGTTTCAGCACTCACTTGCCTTCTCCCCAGCGAGGCTGAGCATCTTTTCATGTGGTTATGGACCATTTGTGTTTCCTCCTCTGTGAATTGACTGTTCATATCCTTTGCTCATTTTTCTTTCTTTTTTTCTTTTTCCTTTTTCTTATTGATATAAAGGAGCTTTTAGATTATTAGGAATTTTAAAACTTCTTGTCTGTTGTGCGTGTTGAGAATATTTTCCCTAGTCTGCTGTTTGTCTTTTTAACTTTGTTTATGGTCTCTTTGGCCGTATAGAAGCTTTAGATCTTTATTTAGTCAAATCTGTCAGACTTCTCCTCAGGGCTTGTGAGTGTCACATCCTGCTTGGCCAGCCTTCCTGGAAGGGATTTAAGTGGAGGTCAGATGGGTGACTGGGTAAGGTCACTCGGATTGCCACTGTGAGGAGCACGGGTGGAGGGGGGACAGCAAGAGGATAGGAAGCAGCTGAGACCTTTGTGCTGGGGTGGGGGTAGGGGAAAACGGGAAGAAGGTGAGTTTGGGAAATATTCCGGGATCGACTGCCCATGATGATAGGATGCAAGGATGAGAGAGGGAGAGAAAAAGGACTTTGGGGTGATGCCCGGGTGTATGGCTAAATCGGGGACAGGATTAGGGAGGGAAATGCCTGCAGGTGCACACGAGTACTCACCTTGGCAGGAGCACGGCACATATGAATACACATACGCACACGCATGTACGTGCTTCAAGTTCTGGAGATTGGTGTCTAGACTGTGGCTCCATGGAGGGGGTATAGTGTGGGCTCTACTCTGTGGATTATCTGTTCTCTGCCAGGTACTGTAGGCAGCATCACACACGCGCACTCTGTAATCTGAACTACCATATGAAGTATATTTTACAGATGAAGAACCAGACCCAGAGAGGTTAAGTAACTTGCTCAAGGCCACAGAGCTAGTAAGTAACAGAAAGGGGATTTTTCTCAACAACTTAGATCTGACCACCCACACAGAATACCCACCAACATCATTGAGGAGCCTTTCATTCATTTCTAACCTGACCAACCCAGTTTTATCGGGACTTTTAGGATGAGTGCTGGAACCAGACCGCATGGGTGGGAAATGCAGCCCCATTCCTTACAAGCCAAGTTACTTTGCCTCTCCGTGCCTCGGTTTCCCCATTCTGAAAATGTAGATGATCACAGTACTCACCTTGTGGGGTGTTGGTGGAGATTAAATGTGTTAGCACCTATGAAGTGCTGAGCCCCCTCGGGGCTCATTGGATGCTCTCCACAATGACTCCGATGATGATGATAGCAAGGTGTTCACCTCACCTGCATCTGTCCCTCTTTTCAATCTTCTTCCTCCTCCATTTTCCCTCCACCTGTTACCTCTCTCCTATGCCAGCTCTTCCCCGTGGGAACTTCTTTCAACATTTGCCTTTGAACCTCTGTCCTCTGTTTTCAGCCCCCAAGCCCTCCACAGACAGTGAATTAAAGTCCAGTCATTCAGCAAAAACCATTCAGAGGAGAACGATTCATTCTGCACTCAGGGAATCCTCCCCCAAGCAGTTCTAGTCAGGCATTTTCTGCAAGCCCATGCATTCATCCCAACATTATCCGGTCTCTGAGAACCAGACCATAACATCCAGATCTAAAACTCCTTCCTCCCTGAGTATAGACGCTCAGGTGCACTTTCGAGGTGGGGGGTCTGAGCTGACCCCAGGCCAGCCAACTCTCCACTCTAGCCATGAGCCATCACTGGATCCCTGACCCCAGGATGAGTCATTCTCAGAATCGTTGGCCAGAAAACTTGCCCATAGGAAACAAAAGCAGAGAGCACAGCAAATTTTGAGCACATTTTCTTCCCACGAGCATATCTAAGCACATCCTGTGGCCGTGAGGGGTGGGTGCAAGGTGTTCAAACCAGGGTAAAACCTCAGGTCTGCACCCAATTAAAAATTTATCACTGAAATCACCAAACTCACCATTAAGGATTTCTCATCATTGAAATAAGCTCCCAGGTAAAGAAATCCTTGTGGTAAAGAATGGAGCAGTTATTGCCTGTTTCTTGTAGGATTTTGTTTTCATTTGCATGGTATCAGTCACATCTGTTTATTTTTGACCCAACGGATGGCAGAACTCACTCCAGTCCTTCCCAGGGGACTGTTACACCTGACTACAGACCCGCCCCCCCCCCCCAAGGCCCTGGCAGAAGATTCTTTATGACTGCTTTGGGGAAGCCTGGTCACCATGTCCCCAGGGTCCCACCAAGCCTGTCCCCAGGTTCCACCAAGCCTGGCTTTGTCCCAAGGGCTTCTTCAACACCTTCCTCCACCTCCAACCCAAGCCCCCTTCCCCAGCATACCATAGTACCTCTATAGGGTGCTGTGCCGTGCTGTGATTTCCAACTAGCCTGGCCAAAGTTCAAAGCCAGATGAGCCTTTGGATACACACTGACACCAGCATCGGTGCTCACACTTAAGAACCTTCTCAAGTTTGCCCTTACGATTGAAGGGTCTTTCTAATGGCGTCAAGGAAGCCATGTTGTACCCTTTTTGTTTTTCAGGAGGTGTCGGGGGGAGGGAGTATATTCTACTACAGCCAGATCTTACTTCTTGGAATAATTGAGGAAGTCACAGGGGCATTTGTGGACGTTAGGGGATTTCCCCTCAGGTCGCTTGACAGAGCCTGTTGTTATCTTGAGGGACTGTCTCTTCTCCCTATTCCCTGCGTGGTCCCACAGAAGCACACAACATTTCAGGTGATAATTGCCAAAGTAAAATGCCGATAAGTTCAAAATATAAGTGTATAATTAAGCTTGAAGCTTGCTGTCATTCGTGGCTCCAGGGCCACGAGTCAGAGTCCCCCACCCCCAGTTGTCAATCCAGGGCAGACTCATAGGGGGACCCAGGGCCTTTCTAGAGCTGATCCTAGACCTGAGTCAGGGGCAGAGCTCTGAGGATGCCCCAGCCTTTGTTCTAAAGTGCATTTCAAGCCCTTGAATGTAAGCCAAGGCCCCACTGTCATGGAGATGCTACCGCTTGCCTCTGCTCACACCTGCCTTCTCCAGATGGGAATTGCCCTGCTTGTGGATCCTGCTATAGACCCTGAAACTTCCCCCTTTTCCTTGTGGATAGAGAACCCTTCAGACTGGGGGTTGACATATTTCTGCCCCCCACTGAAATCCTAGTTATTTAGGGGCTCCCAAATGGAGCTTAGTTCTCTCACTCAGAAAGTCATCAAGCATCCCCTCAAACCAAATACAGGTCACGTGCCCCAAGTGGCCAGGGGTGATATGGTAGGAAAGACAAGATTGTGCTAAACCAACAGGTTTTTTAGGAACTCTTGGTGATTTAGTGCAACAAAGCCTCCCTTATTCTTTCTTCCTTTATTTACAGTATATCCTTTGTTTCCATTATACATCCAGTGTGGGAAGTGGGGAGGGTGGCAGACTCTGGTCCATAGTCATGCAGGGCCCAGGCCGATAGAAGCTCCACCATCTTGTAGCTGTCCTACCTGGAACACATGGTCTCTTCCAGTCACTGTGGCAAAGAAGAGAAAGTGGTAGAGTCTTAAATGCTTTGGCCCAGCAATGACACACACCACTTTTGTTCATAGCCCACCGACCAAAACTTCTCACATAGCCTCAACTCACTGCAAGGGGGGGCTGAGAAAGTGTAGGGGACGCTATGCTGGGATGGAGGAAACGCACCCAGACGTTAGTGAGCAGTAAAATCCTCTGTACAAGGGGTATTGTGGGACCACTAAGAGCAAGGGTTTCAGAAGACCCAAGGCCATGACTTTGGCTCATTCTTTCCACTTGGGGTGGCCGAGGCCAGGGAAACCCAGAGTGTCTGGCAGGGCCTGATGAGAAAAGCTTTGGGATACTGAGCAACCAGAACTCTCATAGGTTGCTGGTGAGACTGCAATATGGGGCACAGCCACTTCAGAAAACAGTTTGGCCAAAAAAAAAAAAAAAAAAAAAAGAAAAGAAAAAGAAAGAAAGAAAGAAAGAAAGAAAAAGAAAAGAGAAGACAAACCATTTGGCAGTTTCCTATAAAGTTAAAAATATGTTTACCATATAACCCAGCAATCCTAATGCTAGGGATTTACCCAAGAGAAGTAACAACTTATGTTCACATAAAAACCTGTATGTGAATATTTATAGTGGCTTTATTCATAGTCACCAAAAGCTGGAAACAGCCCAAATGTCCTTCAGCTAGTGAATGGGTAAACAATTGAATACTATTCAGCAATAAAAAAGAATGAAATTTGGAACAACAGAGAAACAACAAAGGTAAATCTCCAATGCATTATATGCTAAATGAATAAAGCCAGGCTCCAAAGGATACATACAGATAAAGCCATTTGTATGCCATTCTGGAAAAGGCAAAACTATAGAGACAGAAAATAGATCAGTGGTTGTTAGGGGCTGGGGTTGGGGAGGAGTTGGCTACAAAAGGACAGCACGTGGAGACTTTTCGGGTGGTAGAATTGTTCTAGACCTTGAATGTGGTAGTGGTAACATGGCTGCATGCAGCTGTCAGAACTCACAGAACTGCACTGGAAAGTGTAGATTTTACTCTAGGTAAATTGTAGCTCAATTAACCTGCCTGGAAAAAAAATGCTCGCTGTGAGGTTGTTGAGACAGGGAAACTGGAGTGACATCAGTCAGAGTAGCGTGACTCGGGTTAGGAGGGTCGCCCTCATACAGAGGTCAGGGAGGGCTTTCTGAGGAGGTGTCTGGAACTGAACCTGGACACTTGGATGAGGAGAAGGAGCCAGGCCTGCGAGGATCAGGAGGAGGTGGGGGCCAGGCAGAGAGAGGCTGGTGCTGTGCCAGGGAGGAGGCGAGGGCAGGAGCTTCCATTCTCTCTGGGCATGATGGCACCACTGGGGGGCATATATAGAGGGTGACCGAAACTCTGATGTGGGTCAGGCAGCCCAGGGAGCAGGGCAGGGCGAGGGGGGCAGGCAGGAAACAGCAGCTTGTGACCATGTGCAGGAGGAGGACCATGTGATGGAGGGGTGCCCTGACAAGGAGGAGAGGGGTCAGGGAGCCTCCTGCAGGGAGGAATGGTCAGCCAGCCAGAGACTTGCAGGCTGGGACAGGGGACTGGCACGGAGGGCCCGGGGGTAGGGGGCCTTTGGGACCTTGCTAAGGGTGCTGTGGGTGCTGGTGAGGCAGAGGCCAGACATCCTGGGTTGACTAGCAGAAGCCCATCTTAGTTGCACTAACCTTCCTGCTCTCCCATTGCAGTGCATGCTGGGACCGCGACCAATAGGCTGCTGCTCCCCGGGCCCCCAGAGGCTGATCTGTTTGCCTCCCGGCGCCGTCTGACCCAGGTAAGGGGAAAGCAAGGGGACTCATGTCGCCTCACGCCTCTGCTTTGGGTGGGAGGGCTCTGGGAGTGAGGAGCAGGAAGGCCCTCTGTGGATGAGCCCCTCTCAGGGGCAGTGGTGTGGGGCACAGGTGTGGTTTGAAGGCCCTGACAGTAGCAGGGCCTCCTGGGGGACTTGGGGACACTGAGAGGCCCCAGGACATCTAATTCTGCCAGCCTCGGTTTTTCTGACATGGTTGCTGTCTGCGGTTTGTTCAGTGTCGTTTCACTGCACACACTTGCTAAGTACTTTGGCTGTGGTACTTCTGTCTCTGTGGGGCTCCCTTTGCTGTCACTCTGGTGTTTCTCTGCCAGAGTCGCCATGCTAGCCCTGTGTGTGTGCTTCCATGAGTGACAGCTCTTACTCCATGCAGGACCCCTCCAGGGCAGAGGTGTTCCTCCTGGGCACCAGGAACAGCCCAGCTGACTTTTAAGCCACTTGGCATTTCTCTGCTGCTCCTGGGCACCCCAAATGAAGGCTTTCTGCTCAGGGCCAAGTGCCCCAAAGGTGGGATGGGTTTGGGGCTGGGCTTGCCAGAAAACTTTACAGGGTATCCAATTAATTTTGAGCTTGAGACAAACAACAAATCATTTTTTAGCATAAGTGTATCCCCAGATTTTTGCTAAATCTGGCAACCTGAGTGGGCCTGAGGGGGCCCCAGTGCCCCTCTTCTCCTGCGGAGTCCTCCCTGCTGGGTCCACCTTGGCCCCTTCGGATCAGCTGTCTCCAGTTCCTGTGGTGGATGTGTTGGACCCAGGGGTGGCCAAGCCTGAATAGGTCACAATCAGTGGACATCTCCTGATCCCCCAGGTTCCCATAGGCCAATCTGGGGCAGAGCCCTGGGGGTTCCCGCTGGAGGCTGTTGACTGTGCTCTCAGGGTGCCTGTCTTCTCCTCTCTGGCTCTCTGACAGCAGAGTCCAGGCCAAGGAGGCCATGAAGTAGGGCTGGCTGGGCCTCTGTACCCGTGAACAGAGCTGTGAGACGGGCCTGGAGCTGCAAAAAGAACCAAGAATAGAAAATTGTCTCATGTGCTTGGAACCCAGAGTGCATGGGGTGTGGGGCTGGAGGTGGGGGGCAACAGGGAAGAGGCAGGGCCAGGTAATGGAGGGCTTGGAATGTCCTATTTCTGTATCTTTCAACACTGGGGTGACAGAAGTGTCTTCTTGGCAGTTGGAGTCATTTTTCTGACTAGTAATGTAATATATGTTCTCTATATGTTATCTATCTATCTATCTATCTATGTATCCATCTATCCATCCATGTACCCACCTATCCATCCATCCATCCATCCATCCATCCATTCACCCATCTATCCACCCACTCACCATCTATGCATGCATGTATCTATCCATCCACCCATGTATTCATCCATGCATCCATGCATCCATCCATCTATGTATCTATCTATGTATCCATCTAACAATCCAGCAGTATGTAGAGCATGCAGTTCGAGGCCTGTCCGTAATCTCTTCCTCCCCACGACTAAACACTGCTAATTAGTTCAATATTTATTCCTCCAAAATTTTTGTCTGTGCACTTATAAACATATTTTAAAAGCAAAAGCATGGGATCATCCTAATTATACTGCTGTGTCGTTTGAGTTTTCATCTAACAACATACTGTGTAGGTCATTCCAGAGTTCTTTCAAATCCTTTTATGTCCAGTTGTTTGGCTGGTCTTTAAGCCTTATATCAATTGTTAATCCTGTCGGTGGCCATTTAGATTGTTTCCAGTGTTTGGCTGTTTATAGATCTCCTTCAGGGAACCTCCCAGTTCGTACATGGCCATGCACTGGGGTTATGAGTCCTTAAGGAGTGTCTCTGAAAGTGAACCGCCTGGGTCAGAGGGCATGCACATTACAGGAGTTAATCTGTACAGCCAGGTCAACCTCCAGAAGGTTGTGCCGACTTACTATGTGCAAGAGGCTTCATCCCCTCATCCTTGCCAACCATGGGCATTAGCAATCCCTTAAATCTCTGCTGATCTGTTAGGTAAAACTGCTTTTATTTTACATTTCTTTGATTACTGATGAGGTTGAACATGTTCATATATGTTTGTTGGCCATTTTAATTTCTTCATTTGTGGATTGCCTATTCATGTTATGTCCTCAGCTCATTTTTCTATGTATCTGTTCATTCATTCAGTAGGTGTTTATTGAGCACCTACTATGTGTTGGGCACTGTTTGCATTGGGGACCTAGCAGTAAACAAAACTGATGAAACAGACCTGTTCCATGGAACTTATAACAGATAAATGAGTGAAATATAGTGTGTGTGTGTGTGTGTGTGTGTGTGTGTGTGTGTGGTAGTGTTAAGTGCAAAAGAGGAAAAAATAAAGCAGGGCAGGGGTGGGGAATGTTGGGGAGCCTGGATCTGGTAGTCAGACTTTGCTGGGAGGTGGCACTTCAGGACACGAGCAGGAAGCAAGAGACTGAATCAGGTGGACAGCTTGGGATCCTCAGTGCCAGGCAGGCCTGGTCCGTGCAGGGCTCAGTGAGAAGGCCAGAGTGACTGGAACAAGGGGAGTGAGAGAGAGTGGGAGGTATGGCCAGAGAGGGATCAAGAGCACATGACACAGGGCCACATGGGCCACCCTGAGGACTTGGCTTTTACTCAGGATGAAGAAGGGAGACATGGAAGGTTCTGAATAGTGACATGACGTGATCTGAATTTCATTTTAACCAGATCCTTCTGGCTGCTGTGAAGGCCAGGGAAGCAGGGAGATCAGTCAATAGGCTGTGGTAGTGATCCAAGGAAGAAACAGTGGGGGCTTAGAGCAGGGGGGCTTGGCAGAGGTGGGGAGAAGTGAAGAGGTTCTTGGTGCGTGTTAATGGTAGAGCCAAGAGGATTTGCTGACACATTGGATGAGGTGGTGTGTGAGACAGAGAGAGCCAGGGATTACTGTCTTAGTCATCTTGGGCTGCCATACCCAAATACCATAGGCTTGGATGGCTTGAACAACAACATTTACTTCTCACACTTTTGGAGACTTGGAAATCCAAGATCAAGGTGCTGGCAAACTCAGTTCTTGGTGTGGACCCTCTGTTTGACTTATAGACAGCTTCCATCTGTGTGCTCATAGGACCTCTTCTTTGTGCACCACAGAGAGATAGAGAGCCCTGGTGTACTCTTCCTCTTCTTATAAAGGCACTAATCCCATCACCAGGGCCGCACCCTCATGACCTCGTCTAATCCTAATTACCTCCCAAAGGCTCCACCTCCAAGTACCATCACATTAGGGGTTTAGGATTCAGCATATGACTTTTGAGAGGCACATTTAGTCCATAGCAATGACTCCAAGCGTTTGGGCCCGAGTATCTGGAAGGGCAGCGACAGACTGGACATCAACAGACTGGACAGCGAGGAGGAAGAATGAGTTTGATGTAGGGAAGGAGAAGAGCTCACCTGTGGACAGGACTGGATATGTAATGTGTGGGGCCTGGAGCAAAATGAAAATGGAATGGTGGCCCTTTATTTTAAAAAAAATGATTAAGAATTGCCAAGTGGTAACAGTAGAGCATTAAACCACACTCAGGGACAATGTGTGACTGCGTAGGTAGCACACCTGTGAGCAGACTCTGGCTGGAGACAAGCGAAGTAGACATTCAAGAAGTGTGGAGTTGACAGTTGGATGTGTGAGGCTGGAGTTCAGGTGACAGTTTGGGGCTGGAGACACAATCTGGGGTTATCAGCATAAAGGTAGTATTTTAAGCCTTGAGATTGGTTGAGAACATCAAAGGAGTGAATATAAATAGAAAAGAGAAGAAAGACCAAAGACCTGGCCTTGGGGCTTCCTTCAGTTAAAAGTTGGGGAGCTGAGGAGGAACCAAAAAAGGTGAGTCAGAAAGAGCAACCAGTGACGTGGAGGGGAACCAAGCAGGTATGAGGTCCTGGAAGCCAAGGGGTCAAGCATAAGTTTGAGTAAGGTGCAGAGGGAGCATTGATCATGCATTAGCTGTGGGAGATCACAGATGACCTTGGCTTCAGTGATTGGGGTGGGTGGGCGGTGGTTGTGTGAAATACATTTTATTGACTTGCAAGAGCAAATTGATTTATAAGAGGTTAAGGGATTTAACCCTTTATCTGTAGTATGTTGCAAATGTTTTTTACAGTTTTGTGTGTGTGTGGGGGGGGGGGGTTGTCATTTAAGTTTATAGAGTTTTTCTTAACCCTGAAATGTTGAAAACTGTCCTGTAGTCAGGGTCTGCCACTCTTTTCCGTTAGAGTTTCTGGCCTTGGCCACTGCAAAGCTTTGAAAATGTTGTCTTACGTTGTTTCTAGTCGTTTTTGATATTTGAAAATATTTAAATCTGTAGTTCACCTGGACTGTTTTTAGGTGTGTGGTTTGAGGTAGGGATCGAAGTGTTTTTCCCTAAAAGACTAGCCAGTTGGCTTTGACACTTCATCGAGTAAGCTTTCCTCCCTGCTCTGCAGCTCCATTGCCGTCATTCGATTGCACTGATCTTTGTGAGAAAGTCGAGGCTTGGTGATGGATGAAGGTGGAGTGTGCAGGGACAGGAATGCAAGCTGACACAGTCGCCTTCAGTGAAGGAAGAAGCGAAGGGAAGTTAGGGAGGATGGGAGCTCTCCAGTATTGAGGGCCTCCTGTGTGCCCGCACAGTTCTGCAGGGTTGGTATGTATGTCGTATACCCGTTTGCAGACAAGGAAACTGAGGCTTGGCAGTTTTTCATCACACATGTCCAATGGCATCAACTCTTAGGAAGTGGGGCTGAGACTGGGAGGCAGCTTTCTGCTCCCGTGCCTGTGTTCTATCCACCCAGGTGAAGGGAGAGGGGAAGGGGAGTGGTTTCCAGAAAGGTTAGAAGGGCTTCCGGCCCAAAATATACCACCCCGCCCAACTCTGCTTCCCTGCCTGCTATTTGCCTAGGTCTTGAAGGTTTTCCCATTTTGAAGAGGAACCTGTTAAAACCAGAATACTCCTGGCAGGGAATCACACTTTAAGTTTACAGCTCACATCTTAATTATCAGTTAACACCTCTGCAGGGATTAGCTGACAGCCAGCTGAGGACACTGAATGGGGGCCGGTGTGATGTGTATCTGGGCTGGGAAAGGCCAGGAAGGGGGAGGGGTGATGGGGGGAGGCCAGTACCCAGCAATTCACAGCTTTCTTCTGGGCCCTGGGCAAGAGAGGGAGGTGGAGCTGGATCCATGTGGGAGGGGAGGGGGGCAGGGGAGTGGCAGCTACTGTGTGGAAACCCGGGACCGGGGCTGACATCTATTAGCTACTTGCTGGGTCCTGGTATCAGAGGAGGCTTGTCACATTCTCAGTCTTGGTCTCGAGAAGGTCAGGAAATCAGACACCCATTAGCTACCTTGGGCACCAGCTGCCAGCAGTCACTCAGAGCTGGAACTTGTCTGTGACGCCCGTAGACCAGATCTGTCACCAAGCCTTGAGGAGTAGTAATAGGAGAGAGGCTGAGGTGTCTAGAACCTCTTCTAGGTTTTTGAGGGCCAGTCTACCCTGCCAGGGTCAGGGCTTGGTGTGTGACCAGGGTCAGTGCTCAGTGTGTGAGCAGCATTGGGGCTCCATGTGAGACCAGGGTCAGGACTCAGTATGTGACCAGGATTAGGGCTTGGTGTGAGCAGGGTCAGGACTTAGTGCGAGGCCCCAGATAGGTACCCGACAGCCTCCCAGCCCACTGGTGCATGAGGGCAGGAGGTAAAGAAAGATGTGACTGTGTAAAGCTGGCCTTTCTCTCCCATATGGGCCTCCTTCCCCTCCTTTAACCTCACTCTGCGCATGGGCAGTGATCTGTGTCTTTGGGGGATATCATGTATCTGAAGGTGACTGGCCACCCGACCACTTTAATCACCGTGTGGACTCTGACAGCCTTCTTGGAATCCTACATCTCCCCTCTTCCTCTCTGTCTTTTCCCTCCCCTCCTCTCCTCTGTAAGCCTCCCCCTGGCCTTACACCAGTTGCTGGCACTCAGACCCTGAGACTCCCAGACACCCTTCCAGCGGGAAGCCGGCCCAGGTCCCAGGTAACCTGCGTCAGGCACACACCTAGCTCTTCCCTCATTCTCTCCTGTACCCGGGGCTGCTGCGAGGGCTCAGCTGGGCAGGGAGCCCCTTGGGAGGGGTGCAAATAGTGATGAAGGAAGACTTCCAGGAGGGGAGGAGCTGAGCTCAGTATCTGTGAGCAGGTTCAAGAGCACCTCCAGGTAGGGCACCTGCTGGGGTCTCTGCGGGTGCTGGGCTGGGGCCTGTCGTGAATTGGGGGGTGGCTGAGAGGTGTGAGGGGTCAGATGGAGGAGGCCTCCATGGCCACTTGAAGACTTCAGAATTTATTCCCAAGGCCAGGAGTTTCCCCTCTTTCATTCTTTAGCACTTCAAAGAAGTGGGGGAAGCTTGGAGTGGAAAATAGACTCAGTCGTTCATTCCGCAAATGTTTACTGGGCACCTGGTCTTCTGGAGACACAGCTGTGAACCAAGTAGAAAACAGTTCCCTGCCTCAGGGAGCTGATGGCTCCAGGGTGGCTGCAGACGAAGGAGGGATGAAGGGCCTTACTCTATTGGCCCCTCCCCACCGCATCCCTGCAAACACATGGGATCTCAGGGCTGGTTCTGGAAACCTGCTGTCCTTAAGGGACCTGAAGGAGATGCTGCCGGGGAGGATTCCTTTCTGCTGATGGAAGGTTCTGGGAGTCAGGATGGCAGAGTAAAAGAAGGTGAGCAGGAGAGGAAGAGAGAGAAGGGCCTTTCAGGAGAAGAAACCCCTCTCCCTGTGGCTCACCCACCAGGGCAGAGAAAGGGGATGAGGCCCTTCCAGGTATGGTGGCCAGTTGTCCTGTTTTGCCCAGGACTGTCCCACTTTAGTATATATGTCAGTCCCAGGATGGCTGGTCACCCCACCGGTGCCACTCTGCACCTGAAGCTCGGCCTCTGCCCATGGCCAACCCTGAGCGTCCAGTCACGTCGTGCTGGGCCTCTAAGAAACTGGGTGTCTAGGTCATGGTGTGGGCTGTGCCTAGGGATTATGGGAAGCAATTGTGGGCTGGCTAGGGGTGCTGACGAAGGAGTGAGGGAAGGGGCCTCACTGCTGTGGCTGAGCTGCTTTCAGGACCCCAGTGGAGACTGGGGACAGATCCAGCAAGTGGACTCAATTCTGAGGCTTGGGGAACCTGGGGGGCTGTGAGGTGGGAAGCAGCAACAGAACTGCCTGCGCAGTTGTGCCCACTCGGGGCTGGCCACCTGCTGCCCTGTGGAGGCCTGGCTCCTCTGCCCATTTCTGCCTCCAGCTTGTTGTATGACTTTAGGACGTCAACTCTGACACTGGGCCTTAGTGGCCTTGCCTGAGACCCAGCTGTGACTCTGGGCCAGAGCCACCTGAGGGAGGTTTTGCAAAGCACAAGATGTGGCCTGGGTTAATGTGCTGCTTTGGCCACTGTTGTGGATCAGTTCCTGCTCTTGGGTGCCCGCTCTGGGGACCACAGAGGGGCCTCAGGGAGGGCCAACTCTCCATTCTTGTGGGAGAGACAGATGTGCAAACTAGGGGACAGAAATTGGAGGCCCCAACCAGGGATGTGGCTTGTGGATTTGTTTTGTTCCATTTCAAACAATTTTGTTTTTTAAAATTGAGATACAGTTCACATACCATAAAACTCACCATCTTATTTTATTATTTTATTTTATTTTTTATTTTATTTTATTTTTATAACTTGTTTTTTTATTTTTTAAAATTTACATCCAAATTAGTTAGCATATAGTGCAACAATGATTTCAGGAGTAGATTCCTTAGTGCCCCTTACCCATTTAGCCCATCCCCCCTCCCACCACCCCTCCGGCAACCCTCAGTTTGTTCTCCATATTTATGAGTCTCTTTTGTTTTGTCCCCCTCCCTGTTTTTATATTATTTTTGTTTCCCTTCCCTTATGTTCATCTGTTTTGTCTCTTAAAGTCCTCATATGAGTGAAGGCATATGATTTTTGTCTTTCTCTGACTAATTTCACTTAGCATAATAGGCTCCAGTTCCATCCACATAGTTGCAAATGGCAAGATTTCATTCTTTTTGATTGCCAAGTAATACTCCATTGTGTATATATACACCACATCTTCTTTGTCCATTCATCCATCAATGGACATTTGGGCTCTTTCGACACATTGGCTATTGTCAATAATGCTGCTATAAACATGGGGGTGCATGTGTCCCTTCGAAACAGCACACCTGTATCCCTTGGATAAATGCCTAGTAGTGCAATTTCTGGGTTGTAGGGTAGTTCTATTTTTCATTTTTTGAGGAACCTCCATACTGTTTTCCAGGGTGGCTGCACCAGTTTGCATTCCCAAAAACTCACCATTTTAAAGTGTACAATTCAATCTTCTTCAGTGTATTCCCAAGAGTGACAAAAGTCATTGCCCTTGTTTCAGAGCACTTCCAGTACCCTAAAAGAAAACCCTGTACCCATTAGTGGTTACTCCTCCTCTCTCTATGCCTAAAGCCCTGGCGACCACTAATCTACTTTCCTCTCTTTGGATTTGCCTAGTCTGGACATTTCAAATAAAATGGAATCATATACCAGGTAGCCTGTCAGGTCTGGCTTCTTTCACTAAAGATAATGTTTTCAAAGTTCTTCCATGTTATAACACGTATCAGTATTCCTTTTTATGGCCCAGTAATATTCCATTTTATGGATATACCACATTTTGTTTATGCATTCATTCATGGACATTTGGATCATTTCCTCTTTTTGGCAGTTATGAATAATGCCACTATGAACATTTGTGTAACTGTCTTTGTGGGGACATGTTTTCTGTTCTCTTGTGTCTACCCCGGGAGGTGGATTGCTGGGCCATGACGTCACTTGGCGTTGCTGCCTCCGTCAGGGCATGTGCTCTCCATTTTTCTCAGGTCCTGCCATTCCCGGTAGCATTACAGTGCCGATTCACGCTCTGTCACCTCCTCTCTGGCCCCTGTGGGCATCTACGTTTTGAGCCCTTGATTACAGAACAGTGATGGAGGGAAATACAGGAGAGGTGGGGGCTGTAGGAGCCAGAGAAGCCTTCTGACCTGGAGAGGGGTCCTGGAGGGCTTCCAGGAGGAGATACCACCTAAGGTTACCTAGGCCCAGTGGACATCTTTCTTCTAGGGCAAAAAGGGTAAGGGAGAGTCCTCCTACAGGGAGGTGTGAAGCTCCCCCTCTATCCCCACCCTGGTGGGCAAACGCTGGGAGACGAGGGGGGCTCCAGGGATCAGCCAAGATGCCCTCTCTCCCTTCTCTCCATCTTCTGTCTTGCTCTTCTCTGCCATTTGTTCAGGAAACTGCCAGAAGTTGAGAGAAGAGGAAGATAAGGGAGTGAGAAAAGCCAGCCGCCCCTGCAGAGAGGTCCTGAGTAGGGCGGGCAAGAGGATGGGAGGCTTTGGCACTTCCTTAGGTGGGGACAGAGTCTGAGGACCTAGGGCAGAGGTGACCCTGGGCCAGGACACCTCGTGTCCCCAAATGCCATCTGTTTGTCCCTCCCTCAGAGGCAGGTGAGAGGTGGGATGGGCCCCGCTGGGCCAGACCAGGCGTACGGCAGAGGCAGAGCGAGGGGCCCAGACCTGGAGCTGCACGCACGTCCTCCCAGGTTTCTGCTCTGCTACCTAATGGGTAATTATACCCTGACATGCATGGAGGCGAAGAAGGGATTTTCTGTGAAGCAAAATCTCCCGTGAAATATTCAGGCCACGCTGGGCTGCACTTCCCAGCCGCCTAATCGCTGCTGCTTGGCTTGGCCACAGCGTGAGAGGCCACATGTGCCTGGAAGGCCACATGGGGCTTTTGATTTCCTTCTCGACAGGGAGAGGTTTCCACAGGCTAGGAAGAGCGTTGGCTCTGGGCCTGAGACCCTGCGTGCATACACGTGTGTGTACCTGTGTGTGCTTCCTGTTTCTGGCCTGTGCACATTGATTTATGAACTTGGCCACACGTGTGTGTTCTGAGTGTGTGCGCTTATATGCGCCAGCGACTGACGACACTCTGGCATATACAGGGCAGTTCACACAGCTGCCTGGGTTGCCCCTGAAGGTGCTTCTCCACGATGCCGTGTTCCTCTGATTCTCGGGACGATGCCTGCGTACGACACCCCCTTGGTGGGGGAAGGGCTGCCCTGTGTGTGAGTGCTGCCTGTGACTGGCATGGTACGCAGGGTTTTGGGTGTGGGTTGAAAGCCCCGAAGTCCTCACAGGCTCAGGGGTGAGGGACACCAGACGGCAGCTGGCCTGCTGTGTGTACATTGGAGTCAGGCTTTGCCTCTCTTCTGACTTTAGTGTTTGGTTTCTACCAAGTTTTGAGTGCTGGATGTGGGGCTGGGAGGGTGGGAAGGATAAGTGCTTCTGAGAGTTCATTGAGCTGGGACCTGTCTGTCCCTTTGTCAGCGCCCCCCAGCCCCTCAGCTACCCCACCTGTCTCCTCCAGCCAATAAACGTCTTGCATTTGCAGTTCACTCTCTCCTCCACGTTGCACGAGGTAGGCAGGACTGGAATTATCATACCCATTTGGCAGAGGAGGAGACTGAGGTCCAGAGAGGCAAAGAGGCATGCTTGAAGTCACTTGGCGAGCCAGGGCTTTGAGCGGGAGGACTAGCCCCTCCTCCCTGCACACGGACCCTTTGCCCTCAGCCCCAGCCCTGGGCCGTTGGTGGAGGGGACCTTGCCCAGAAGAAACAGGCCCCACTTTCATGAATGAATCCAGCTGGAGGGTGCTCCCTTCTCCACAGGGAGAGATGGCCCCAGGGCTCTGTTCATCTCTAAATCAACAGGTGGGGACCGGGAGGTAATAATATTGATGTCCATCGTTGATATTTCCTTATTGTGGTTGGAGTTAGCAATTCCTCCACGGCTGAGGCCCGATCTGGCAGACAAATGGAGGAGCTCTGGCTTAGTAATGTCAACCTGGTAATGTCACACTGACAAGGCTGATGGGGGACTGGCCTTTAGTAGGGAGAAGGAGAAGCAGGGGGCTGAGCAGAAGGTCGGCAGCTGTCCCCTTCTCCCCCCTGGGAGCTTGCTGCCCTTGAGCACAGCCCTCGAGAGCACCCTTCACCCCATTCATCCCCCTGGGAGCTCACTTCCCAGGTTGTCTCCTTCGCTCCATGGCCCCTCACCCCTCCCTGTTCTGCTAGGATGGCTTCCTTTAAAGAGTGGCCTCCGCACCCCTGGGGAAAGCCCACAGGCATCAGCCACAACCCAGGAAGGCTCTGTGCAAGCCCTCCCAGGTGGCCAGAGGCAGGAGAGCAGCTCCTCAGCCCTCTGCCCTCCTCCATCTGGGAGAACCTCCCAGCTCTGCCACATTCAGCTCTGCATATCTCCCCAGGTGCCAGTCTCCACAGCAAGGCAAGCATAGCCCCTTCCTGCAGGCCACTGCACATGCCCCCTCATCCATGCGCTGTTTCAGACAGAAGGGCTAAGATGAGCACTCAGATCCCTGGGAGATTCCGTGCCCACTGCTTCAGGCTTCCCTCCCCCCTCCAGGGAGTTCTCCCCTCAGTGTCCCTCCACCCAGATCTCTTTAGATCCTTTGGTTCTTAAGCAGAGGAAGCCAAGCCTGCCATTATCGAGGGAGAAGTTACTCAGTCCTTGACATCTCTCAGCTCCCTTTCTGCCAACCTGCCTGTTTGCTGCACGCCTAGTGTTGGGCTGCTCTGAACTAATGATAAAATAAGCAATAGTGGCCACTCTTGCTTCTTGAGTGTTTATTCTATGGTAGGTTCTGTTAAAAGCCTCTTACAAGAGGGGTGCCTGGGTGGCTCAGTTGGTTAAGCATCTGACTTTGGCTCAGGTCGTGATCTCAGCAGTTTGTGAGTTTGAACCCCACATCAGGCTCTCTGCTGTCAGCATGGAACCTGCTTCGGATCTTCTGTCTCCTTCTCTCTCTGCTCCTCCCCTGCTCATTCTCTCTCTCTCTCTCTCTCTCTCTCTTTCAGTAAATAAACATAAAAAACACCTTACAAGAATTTGATCCTCATAACAACCCTCTGGGTTAATAAGTACACTTCTTATCCCCATTTTACAGATGAAGAAAACTGAGATTCAAGGAAACTGAGCCTGCCCAAGCCCTTCTGCTGAGCCACCCCTCCTCTGCCTCTTCTGTCCATCAAGTCATTTCCTCCAATTGTATCTCTCTTCCATGAGAGTCCCAGAACAGGCAGGGGTCATCATCATGTCTTCCTTGCCCCCCCAGCCCCCAGCCCAGTACTGGCCCCACAGCAGGTAGCATAATCGGCAAGTGGTTCCCCTTCTTGGCTTCCTGGAGTGTGCGTGCTGCCCTGGGAGCATTGTGTGTTCTCTGAGGACGGGGGTCTCACACATTGACTGCCCAGCCGGTGGTATTTGCTGAATGAGGGCCCAGTGTCTGACTGCAAGGCTCCCTGAGGCAGAGAGGCAGCCCCGCCTGCTAAGCTGCCCACCCTCGAAAGAGACGTTCAAAGCTGTGTCTCAGCTCATTCCGGGACTTGGCAAGTATGTCCCTGTGTTCACATCATTTATTCATTTGTTCAACAAGCACTTGTTGGCTACTGCGTGCCCGGTGCTGCATTCTATGGAGGGTCTTAAGCACGCTGAGATGATCTGGTCCTGGCCCTGCCCTGGGGGTTCACAGCCTTCTTAGAACTAAAGCAAAACCTCACCTGACCAGTGCAGGATAAAGCTTGCCCAGTGGAGGCAGTAGCAGAGCATCGTGTGGGGATGGGCAAGATGGGCGAGGAAGGTGGCACGGAGAAGGAGCTATTTCAGGCTGGTGGAGAGGAAAGGGCACCGCAGGCAAAGGGAACAGCCTATGCAAAGGTCGGCCTCAGGAAGAGGCAAGTTCAATTACAAAATACCCAGGTGGGTGGGCCTGCTCATAGAGAGAGGATGGGGGTGGCTGTGGTAGCCATTGGAAATATAGGTGCACCCCCACCTCCTGCAGATGCTTGGGACCCCTGGAGGGGCCTGTGAGACAATCCCTAGTGTTGAGGGTTTGTTGTGGAGGAGCTCAGTGCTTCTCCTTTCGGGCCCAGTGTAGGGTGATGTGTGATAGACCAGTGTCTGTGGGTGCGTGGTGTTGCCCAGCATGGTGACTGAGCCAGCCAGGGAGAGGTTGAGGACCAAGGGCGCCCTGACCACCTATGCTGGCAGGCTGCCTTGGGCTCAGGAACCAGATACACCTGGACCATGACGGCATTCACCTGTGCCACACATCCCAGTGATCAGAGCTCCCAGCCCTCCAAGCAACCCCTCAACAGGGTCAGCCTTGGTGGGAGGAGGGAGACTGAGGCCCCATGGTGCCAGAACCCCACACGGGGTCACGCATAAGCAGTGGGTGAGATAGGGTACCTCCTGTCCTTCAGTGGGATACTGGGGTCCTCGGCAGGCACAAGACCCTCAGCTCTTAGGGTCCATGGCAGAGCCAGGGTGCTACCGTGCCTGGTGCAGAGAAGGCCTGGCTGGCGAGGAGGTGGTGCAGGGCCCACTGAGGGTAGCGGGCAGGCAAGGAGCTGGGAATGCTGGCAGAGAAGGAGGCTTCCCTCTGGAGACTTATCGCTAGAAGGTTCTCCAGGATTTGACTTGAGCACCCAGTGGCCAGTCTCAGGGAAAATTTCTCTCACATGCCTCCTGGGCCCAGAGTAGACTGGGAGGGAAAGAAGCACTGCCTAGCCCGGGTTTACATGTGCACAGGCATGAACACACATGTGTCTACCTGTGTGTAGAGCTCACACAGGTGTACAGGCATGCTTCTGTTTGTACATGCAGGTCTCTGTGTGTATGTCATGAGTGTGTCCTTGTATATACATATATAGCTGTGTGTCCACATGTCTGAAGGAGGGTGTCCCAGGGAGTACAATCCTGCATCTGTACGTGTGCACGAGAGCCTCTGGCCGAAGTTTGCAGCCCAACGGGACACACCCTTTTCTTCCCACTGGGGCTGGAAAGCTCCCAAACCCACTCTTGCCAGGCCTGGGCCCACCTCTGCCCTGCCTCTTACTCATAAGGCCTGCCCCTGGGTCCTGAGGTCTGGCCTCCTGGCGACAGGCACTGTGGGTGGAGGTGGGCATTAAGGGGACAGCTCAGGCTGAGAGGGGCTATCCATCCTCTTTTGTACCTGCCATGGGATCCTGACAGGTAGGTTCCCCACCTCCACCACTTGCATAGCCCCTTGGATGGGGGGCTCACTGCCATAGGACCAGAGGAACCTATGGGATATAACCCAGAAAGGAGAGGTCAGGAGGGCCAGAGGGTGAGGTCATGGCTCAGCCCTGACTACTAAGGGCCTGGGGCTCTCCTCCAACAGCCGGGCCTGGGGCTGCAGCTCCTGGCGGCAAGGTCAGGCCCCAGGATTCAGGGCCTTTCACCTTGTTGTCAAGAGCGAATTCCAGCTATTAGTGACAGAAGCAAGGGATTTGGGGAGGATTTCTCTCTCATTTCCCAGAGCTTTCAGCAAGCCTCCTCCCTTCCCACCCTTCAGCCTGCCAGAGCTGAGAATACACACACACACACACACACACACACACACACACACGCACACACACACACACGCTCAGTGTTCTTGTGTGGCTGAGAGAGGGAGAGAAATCTGGGTCAGTCTCCCAGGGAAGGCTCCATGGCATCTCCCCACCTTCCCCAGCAAATGCTCAGGGTTGCAAACTTGGGCTGTGATCTGACGGCCAAGGCCTGCCCCAGTCCTGCCCCAGCTTGCCAGAGATGCCCTGCAGAAGGACCCCAGGCCTGCCCCTCCTGGGCCCTCCCTGGGCTTTCCCGTCTAGGCAACCTTGCACTCCAGCCTCAGTGTCTTCCTCCTCCAGATACCAGGACTCACAGGGCATTTTTGCCATATGCTCCACTGATTGTATGGAGGGTGACAGAGGCTTTCTACTGGACCTACTGGACCCTCAGCCCCTGAGGTTTGGGGGATGGGGGCAAGGACTGGTCTTAAGAAGCCTGTCTCTGATAGCAACACTATGCACAGAATGCCTGAGCTGGAGGGGAGACCCCCAATGGTGGAATTGCAAGCAGATGGCAAGGGCCTGGGTCTGGGTAGGATGCCTCAGGGAAGCAGTTTCTGAGAGAAGGTGGACTGAGAAACAGCTAAAGATATCACTGCCATTTCAGGATGGAGCTTGGAGTGGAGACTAAGTGAGAGCCCGAGGGGTTAAGTCCGTGCCTGAGACAGGCCTGAGGTCCAGAGTGGGCCCCACCACACCCAGTGACTTCAGAGAGACATTCACCTGACTAGATGGCAGAGAGAGGTGGTGGAGTGTCCCATTTCTCTGGGAAAACTGGATCATGGGGAATTGCCATGCTTTAAGTCACCCAGGGACACAGGCAGCACCCCCACCCCCCACCCCTGGGAGATACCGAAGCTACGTCCTTCTTCCTGCCCCTGGTTCTCAGGTGACCTAGCAGATCTCTCCATCCTTCTACAGGGTGACTGTGGGGTCCTCGGTGCCTGCCTGTGAATGTCTGTTGAGTGAAGGGATAGAGAATTGATTTGATTTAAGCTAAATACAAGGAAGGACTTCTTGATGCCCTGGGGCAGCCTGGGCCTCCAGCTTGATGCTAAATGGAGGTGAGACAGATCCTCAGAAGGGCTGACGGGTGGAGGGAGGGGACCCCAGGCCTCCCAGCTTCCTCCAGAGGCCAATTCCTGCCAGTGTGTCCCAGAACCCCCAGATCCAGCGCATCCCAGCTAAGATGCCCATTTTATTTTCAAGTATAGGAGGTGTGCACCCTTGTGAGGGTTGGCTGTTGAAATGTTGGAGTCACTTGCATGTGTGTATATGCGTGTGATAGGTGAGGGCACACGTGCACAGGATGGCTCAGGAGTCACTTCATGGACTTAAGAACTCTTTTAGAGTATGGAACCAGAGACCATTCAGCTTTAGAAGGGGCTAAAGGGATTGCTTTTTAGGCCATGGAGAGGGCAGCTCACTTCCCCTTCCTCACCAGCCACTTGTGGAGTGGCACCTGGACTCCCAGGCCAAGGCGTTCAAGGAAACGCTGGAAAGGGGAGCTAGTCCCTGACCTTGAGGCCTGGAAGTGAGGAGTTGAGGGTCAGGGGAGGCCTGGAGGAGAGGGTGGAGAGTGTTGGAGTTTGAGAGGCAGAGCTGATGGCAGGGTCATGGCCTCCTCAGATGGGGCACCGGGGCAGACCTGGGTCTCCCGCCTCAAACTGGGGTCCCTGTGGCACTAGCTAGGCTCCTGGACAGTCTGCCCACCCCCTTGAGAACCTGTGGAAAGGAGTTCCCTGCTCCCTTGCCCCAACCAGGCCAGGCTGCAGCCCTGTGCTCAGGGATCCCAGGCCAGCCCGGCTCCTCCCAGGGGCATCCGAGCTGCCAGCATGGCATCCCTCTGCTAACCTGACTGACCCAGTCCATGTGTGGAGACCCCGGGCCCCGGACCAGGGGCACACACACATTCACATACGCGTGTCCTCCCTGATCACTAGGGTAAGAAACTGGAAAAGGTATAATTCAAACTGTCAGCCTGGTTATTATTATTGTGCTTGAGGTGACTCCCGCCTCAGCCCTCACCTCCTCTTGGCTCCATTTGGAGGGCCATGCAGGGTCCCGGACTGGAAAGAGAGCAGGGCAGGATGTGGTGTGGGCAGTGTCCCTGGCAGGAATGGCCCATGAAGATTAGGGCAGAATCTGAGATCATCTCTCCCCAACATTGGCCCTTGGTTCAGCTAAGCTGGTTCAGCTAAGCTATTGTGCAGACAGGGAAGCCGAGGCCCAGTGAATGTGTAGGCCCTCTACCTCTTTGTGTCCCAGCTTGTTCAGCCCCTCTAGGAAGGGCAGAAGGGAAGAGAACAGAGGTGGGGAGGTCAGGAAAGTGGGATGCAAGCTCTAGGGCATGTGACCCAACTGTTTACCCAGCAAACGTTATCTAAGCCATTGGCCAGAGAAGGGCTTGTGTCAGCCCTGCCCTCAGCAATGGTGGCCTAGCTGAGAATGGACAGTGACCTGCACTGTGTCTCATTTGGATCCTCACATGGCCTGGCAAGATAGGTGCTATTATCCCATTTCATAGATATGCAAACTGAGGCCCAAAGGGAGGCCTTCCCAGGAATATGGATAGGTAGGGAGAGTGCCTGCCCAAAGGGGACACAGACCTGCTCCTGGTGAGGGGATCTCCCACAACTGACCACTCGCAACAAGGCTTTGCTCACTGCCTTAAGGCAGAGCTGAGACCAGCCCCTGTGAGAGGGCTAGTCACTTGTCTTTTGGACTTCAGACTTCCTGGTTTGTTCCCTGTGCTAGCCAAGAATGTCTTCTGTAAATCTGACCACAGTCCCTCATGCTTTTTGACCCTGCCACTCTTGTGGGATCTTGTCAGTCCAAAGGCCCCACTGGCCTCTCCTCTGTTCCTCTCTCTTCTTGGTTCTGGGGAGGTCTGGGGGTTTGGGCACTGGGCCCTACAGCCCAGCCTCCCCACCAGGCCTGTTTGCGAGTGCCCACCTGTGCCCAGCATAGCCGTTCTCATCACAGCCCCTGCCCGTCTCATTTCTACTAAGCTTATTTGCCACCTGAAGGGCTTCCTTTTCCACTCTGTTTGCCCATAATCACCCCCTAAATCCGTCACTGTCTCCCCAGTCTCTCCCTGCAGTGCCCAGCACAGTAGTGAACAGGCAGCCAGGCTCAGGTACAGCTCAGGGTCCTTCCTTCCTCCCTCCTACCTGTCCTGGGAAGGGGTGGGTGTTGCATCCCTGTCTCTGTGGATTTCCCTGCTCCGAAACCAGACATGTGGTTTGGTTGAGAACCAGGGGCAGACTCTCAAGCCCCTGAAAGCTTTTCCCTCCTGTCTCTCCACCTTATCCACCTGGACTGGGAAGACCTAGGTTCACCCTGAAATCTGATGCTCAGAGGCCCAGATCTTGCTTCTTATGCACCCCCACATACACACACACACCCACATCCCAAGGGAAGCTGACCTTTGGTTAGGGTGAGCAGGGAAGCAAGGTGGCTTTTTAATTTTTTTTAATGTTTATTTATTTTTGAGAGAGGGACACACACAGAGCACAGATGGCCGAGGGGCAGAGAGAGAGAGGAGACACAGAATCCAAAGCAGGCTCCAGGCTCTGAGCCGTCAGCACCAAGCCCAAACCAGAGTTCGAACCCACGAACCACAAGATCATGACCTGAGCTGAAGTTGGATGCTTAACCGACTGAGGCACCCAGGTGCCCCATCAAGGTGGCTTTTTAAACTAATTCATACTAACGTGGGAGTGACTGATAGCAATTTATCCTACCTATGGTATTTGGATTTGAACAGAGGAGCATTACAGCAGTAATGTTGATAACAACAAAAATAACCACTAACACTCAGTTTTTACTCTGTGTCAGGTTAACTGTTGTTAACACTGTACAGGTATTAAGTCATTTAATTGATCCAGTAACCTAGATGAATTTCTAAATTGGTTAGAAGACAAGGAAAGAATATTGAGGGGCAGGAGGAGAATGAGGAAGCAGGAGGCAGACCTCTCCCTCCTCTCATCCTCCATCCCGGCTCCCACTTGGTATAGAGAAGATTCTAGTTGTTTGCATGGCAAACCATGTCAGGCATTTGCTTGAGGTCACCTTGGCAGGGCAGGGGAGGCTCTGCTTCTCCCTGGAGCTCACAGTTCTCCCATGAGATGGCTAGACAGCCTGTCCCGCCTCCCACCGATCTCCAGGCACCCTTTAGAAAGTCCCTTGGTGCTAAGAGTCATCACACAGGCCCCCTGAGGAGTCAAAGGCAACGTCCTCTCTGGTCTCTGAACCCCTCCAACTCTCTTATGGCTTAGCAGCTGCCTGGCCTTCTGACCGGACTCTTGACCCTGCTCCAGCTAGATGTGCCCCGGAGCCCGGCTATAAATTTGATTTAATGTGAGCCTCAAATAAACCCTACAGGGTGAGTGGACCTGGGATGAGGATCCCCATTTTGCACGTGGGGAGACCGAGGCTGAGAGAAGAGAAATAACTGTGCTGAATCTTCCTATCCAGAAGGATGGCCTAATGAACTGCTTCTGAAGTGAGGGGTGAGGAGGGTCTATCGCACCCTAAGAGGGACGCTCACCACTTCAAACAAATGAATGTGAGGTAATGGTGGCATTTTAGGCCCTGCCCGTCTGCATCTTCACCAGGCTGTTCCCTGGGCATCCCTGGGCACCAGCCTCTGGGCACCTCTGGGCATCCCTGAGGCTGAGTAGCTGCTCCTAGACTGCCCCTCCTCACCCCACCCCAGCCTCGCCCACCTGCCAGCTTTCAAGGTCACGCTGTCTGGAAATTCAGCAACTGATCTGGGAGACTTCCATTGTAAATCTCCCAGCATGGCCCGCTTCTACAATACAGCCAGCTGCCACACCCCACGGCCCATTCCTCTCAGCCTACCCTGATGGTGACCAGTCATCTATCCTCTGTGGGAGGGTAGCTGGCCATTCTCTGCTTCTCCCCACCCCAAACTCCTGAGGACAGGGCCCCAGGGACTCTGAACTCAGACAGAAGTACCATAATTCTGAGCTGAACTCAACCATCAACTGCTGTGTGGTCTCAAGCAAACCACTTCCCTTCTCTGAACCTCCGTGTCCACACTCAGGATGTGGATCAAGGTCACATGACCTTGACGATCCAGTGTGACGAAGTGTGGGAGCTGACAGGGTGGCCACTATGATGAGGGTTCCCATGGGACCCATCCTTGGGAATCCTCAGGGTGGAGGAGCCCAGAATAGGGCATGATTATACCTGCCTCTCATCAAGTCAAGGAAGACTTCTCAGAGGAAGTGGCATTTGGTTTGGCCCTGGAAGGATGACCAGACTTCACACATCTGGGGATGAGGACACTGGTGGATGGTGTTCTGGGGGTGGCAAGAAGGGGCCCTCCATGAAGGCATGGCCAGCCTGGGGCCTTAGAGTCTCTAAGTTGCATTTCTTACTTGCTTGAGCATATCAGGCCCCGGCTTATACCCTTCAGTGGCTCCCTGATGCCCTTAGGCTAAAGCCCCTACTCCCTCAGGAAGCTTCAGGTACCTGGCAATATCTGGTCCCTGCCAGCTTCAGGACCCAGGGCACTGCCCTTGCCCCAGGCCTCCAGCCTTGGTGAATTTCTTTTTCTCTATAGAATGTGCAAGCCAATCCCTGATTTGACTCTTTGATCAAATAACCCCCCACCAGGCGTTATGTGATCTGCCTCTCCCGCCCCCCACCCCCGAGCCTACCCCCTCCTTCAGGGTCCCAGCCCCTCAAGTTGAGTCTGCCTGTTTGGGATTCAGCTCAAATGTGCCCAACTTAAAGTACCACTTTAAAGTAGTACAACTGAAGTACTACCAGGTGACAAAAATCCCGTTTTGCCCAGGCCTGGGGCTTGCTATTGAAACCTGGACAGTGCCAGGCGCCTCAGGGTGGTTGGTCACGCCAACTGACCTCCAGCCCCTGCCGCCTGGCCTGCCTGTGTTTGAATTTCCTTACCACTTTCCCTTTGGAAGACCCGTCTGTCCCTGCGCTTTTCCTCATTGGTCAGCCGTCATGCCCACCCCTGGCCTTGAGCTACTGGAGAGCAGAACGGGGCCTACGTGTCTGTCCAGCGCTAAAGCCCTCGTACCCAGAAGTATGCTGGCGCCAGACCCTGCTCAGCTAGTTTATTTCGGTGAAGGAGTGAGGGGTGTGGACTCGGACGCAGGCAAGTGTCATTTCCTCTCTGGCCTGAGTTTCCTTACCAGGAAGGTGGGCTCTGGGTGTCTCAGGGAGGGCTCTGGGCCCCGTGCCCCCACACACAGCAAGTAGGAGAAGAGGGGCAGAACGCGGCTTGGCGAGGGGTCCTGAGTGGGCAGGGCTGGTGTGGCCAGGTGGCGGGGTGGGGTGGTGTGGCTGGGAGTGTCCCAGCCCTCACCTTCCTAGGTGTGCCACTGTCACCTGAGGGCCATTTCTGGGCCAGGCTGTTGGGCCAGCCCCGGGGTTGGGGGTGTCCGAAGTGATGGCGCCGACTGCCAAGCCCCACTCCCCTCCCACCCCCGGGAACAGATGGCCCAGGCTTGGGCGGGCGGCAAAGACGGGGACTGGCATTTGTGTATGTGTGTGGTTTTTTAAAAATCTGACACATTTTTGTCACGTCTTGGTGCATCAGAACAGTAAAGGAGGCGGGAGTGTGAGAATGTTTTAACTTGCAACTTTGTATCAGCTCCAGTTTCTCCAGGCCTCCTCCCCCTCCCCTGGGCCCCCGCGGCGGAGCCTCAGAGCCCATCTGTTCCTGAATCCCTGCTCCCCCCACATCTATCCATCCTTCCTCCCTCCCTTCCTTCCTTCCTTCCTTCCTTCCTTCCTTCCTGTCAGCTGAGGGGAAGAGAGAATCAGAGGAAGCAGCTTGATACTCCCAAGAGGACCCTGGGCAGGAAGGCAGGGGACCTGTTTTAGGGCCTTAAGCTTGACCCCAGACTTGCTTTGTGATCTTATGCAGTTCCTGACCCTCACTGGGCCCCATCTAGCCCTCTCTGGGCTCCTAAGGAGTCAGGCCCATCCCCTTTGGGGCTCCATGACTCTGACACTCAAAGAAATGTCTGGGGAGAGGGATTAGAATTGGGGAGAATACTGGAAGAATCAAGACAGGGAAGTTAGGGGTTCAGAGCATCCAGGGATAATGGGCCCAATGGGCCCAAGGTAGCAGAGGGAACCACATTCATGAAGCCAGACTAAGTGGGTCCCAACCTTCACTCCCCTCAGGTTTGGGGCTTGGGTTCCTCACGACCTCAGTCCCTCCTCCACCTAGCCCACTCAGGGTGGTTTTTGACGGTGACCCAAGGCTGGCCAGGTCTGGAGCAGCTGCTTCAGGGAAGAGCTGGGTAGAGGGAGGAGGAGCCAGGTAGTAATCCCAGGGACCTAGACGCCTCTCTGCTGCCCTGCTGTGCTTGTCTGTCCTGCAGGGCCCTGGGAAAGGAAGCGGGGTGAGTGCCAGGTCCTAGAAGATTTGCTTCTCAGCCGCCAGCCCTGCTGTCCCCAAGCCTGCCTGGCACTAGCTTCCATTTCATTAGTCACAGACATGCCAACTGGCCTGGAAAACCAGGAGTCCACACGGCAGGCTGGTGGGAGCTGCCCTGGGCATTGGGAACTGTTAGGAGCATGAAGGAGCGGTGCCTGGGGCAGCTCAGTCATGGCAAGGGCCCAAGCCTCACTTCCTCATTCTGCCGCTCAGAGACCGGGGCTGCTGGACACCTGTGCTGTGGCGTGGGATGGCGAGGCTCAGGTAGCTGGTGTGCCACCACCTGGGGCACAGAAACCAGCCCAGCGCCATCCCGTAACCTGCTCCCTCCACACCTAACACAGAACTCACGAAGTCCATGGCATATATCAGGGAACAAGGGCAGAGGGAATGGGAGACAGAGGGGGTTGTCATCATCTGTCCCATGGCCCCTGTTCCCCCTCCCCCCATCAAAGACTGCACTAGATCACTGCTGACCACAGAGGTCCCCCCAGTCAGGGTTGAGGCAGCTCCTGAATATTGCCCTCACCTCTCTGCTCCTTGGGTAGGGCCTGGGACAGCTGGACAGCCAGCCCCCTGTGCACCGCCCCCCATGAGAGTCCGTGTAGGAGATGGACTCAGCTACTCAGGAGCCCTGGCTCTGGCCAGGGCTAACAGCAGCCAAGTAAACCAGCATCACCCCTTTGCGGCCCGGGCCCCGGACCCCAGGGCCCAGCTGAGTCAGTGCCATTTGAATCTCACCATATGGGCGCGGGGTGGGTGCAGGGGGAGGAGCTGGGGTTGCCATGAGAACCCGCACGCTGGCATTTCCTCTTTTGGGGAAGCTGAACCATACTTTGCAGGCGGTGTAGGCTTATGAATCCCATTTCTCTGTGTTTTTTAGGAAGGGAAAAAGGGCAGGGGAAGGGGGTGGAAAAGACAAGGAGGGAGGGAGATGGAGTGAGGCAGAGGGAACAATGGGGGCTCTCTGGAGCTCTTGGGGGTTGATCAGGGGCCTGTGTTCCCCAGAACTGAGCCCAAGGCCAAAGTGGGGCCCGGTGTCCCCTCTGACCCCTTGTCCAGGCCTTTGGTAAACCTTTTCCTTTCAACCCACATCCCCGCACGCTGCCTGGTTTCAAGCCAACTCTTTGACCCCTTTCCAGGTTCCCTATCTTCATCCCTGTCGTCTGAGTGCCCACTCTATGGACAGTGACACTGGGGCAGAGGAGGTCAGGAGGCTCGGGGCCTGCTCTTGGGGCGGGGCCTCAGTCAGGGGCAGGCGTCTGTTCTAACCCAAGTATGTCACAGGTTCCTTGGGCTGTAGTAGCTCAGCAAGTGGGATTCCACATGTCTGGGTGGATAGACGCGGAAGGCTGTGTGGAGAGCAAGGAATCGTGCTGGGGTGGGGCTTGGGGGGGGGGTGCAGGGAGCTGAAAGGAGAGGGCTGTTTCCACCCATCCATCTGGTAAGGGATTGGGGGGTGGATATGCTAAGAATACAGGCTTTGGGGGCAGACAGATCTGGATGTGAATCTGGCCCCGTCTCTTCATACCTGTGGCATCTCTGGCAAATGAGCCTCCTTGAGCCTGTTTCCTTCTTCTGTGAAATGGGGATGCTAGCACCTGCCTTGCAGGTTTCCCGAGGTGCCCACCACAGTGGAGGGACTGGAGTAGACCTTGTTAGATGGCAGCTGCCGCTGGCATTATCACTCAGGACATGGTCCCTGGCGTTGGCTTGGGGCACAGGGAGGGATGAGTTAATGTGGTCCTGGGCCCGGAGGGGTGCCCACCCTGAGCAAAGGTGTGGTGGGGCCCCATGGCCATGTTCTGGGGAGGCGGCCTTGTAGAGAGGAGCTTTCCTGACGGGGAAGAAGAGTGAGATGGCAGGAAGAGGGCTGTGGGTGACAACTAGGGGGCTTGGGGTCTAGGGACAGAACCAGGCTCCAGGCGGGCCCAGGCCACGTGGGCAGCTCTACAGCAGAACTACCGCATCTGCTGAGTCTCTGGCTCTCCCCCAGCTCCTTCTCCTGGAAGCCTTGCCTGTCACGTCTGGGGCACCAGCCTTCCTTCTGGGGAGGTCCCTTCCAGATCCTTGGAAAATGAGGCTGCCGAGTCAGGGGACCAGCATTGTGACACCAGCTCTACCAGAACCTCCTGAAGTGTGACCCCGGGAAAGCCCCTGCTCTCTGGACCACCCTTTCCTGACTGTAAATGGGGTTATAGACTGCTATCCTTCCCTCCTCCAGGGGCTGAGTAGGGCCCCAGGAGACGAGGGGGCGAGCTTCCTTTAGGATGTGTCTCGAGAAAACAGAGGACGAGAGTCTGGCTTCATCCCCATTGAGCAGGGGGTGGGGGAGGGGGAAGCGGGGACCTCCTCAGCTCTGGGTGCCGCCCCTGCCTATCGTGAAGCCCAAGCACCAAGTCCTCCTAGGTGCCAAGTGTTTACATCTTGTCTCAGTCTTCCAATGACTAGGGGAGCAGTTGACACCCGAGAAGACCCAGGCTCAGAGAAGGAGGGATCAGAGCCCAGGCCTGCCTGGCTCTGGAACCCTATCCATGACCCCTCCAGACCTCTCTTCTTCAACCCTTTCCACCCCTCCCAGACGCAGGCCCTAGTCTGGCCACTCCGATGGGCCACCGTGAGGGGTTGCAGGGACACTGCACACAGCAAAGACAGGAAAATGAAGACGAATGGATGCTGAGCACCAGGCCCGAGTCCCCCCTGGCTGGAGTCTGACCATACCTAGCCAGCCTGGAGCCGTCCCAGGACCCCGGCTTAGGAAGAGCACAGTCTTGGCATCGAAGGTCTTGAGAGTGATTCTGAACTTTGCTGTGAATTCACTCTGGCTCCTCAGCAAGTTAATTGAACCTCTCTGAGCCTCCTTTTCCTCATCTAGGAAACGGGCAATAGCGCGGCACTGTGTCAGCCTTAAAAATCTCAGATTTAAAACAGCTTAGGTGCATTTTTTTTTTTTTTTGCTCTGATTGCAACAGGGGGAGGGGCATCTATTCTTCATTGTCACTTGGGACCCCAGGCCGAAGGAGCTGCCCCCATCCCAGCATGAATACCAGGCAGCAGGAAGAGGCCTGGCCGAGGCTACTCTGGCTCTTACAGCTCCCTCTTCTAAGTGATGCAGGTAACTTTTGCCATATTGGCCAAAGTGAGTCATGTGGCCATGCCCAGCCTCAGAGGGGATAGGGAAGCACCGTTCCTTACCACCTACCTAAAGGGGGAAGACTGGGATCTTAGCAGACATCCCAACCTGATGACCACAGGCGCCTGCCCCACAGGATTGCCACGAGCATACCGTGTGCCGAGGGGAATGGGGACCCTGGCACACAGAAGGCACCAAATCAATGTTCAGCTCTCTTCCCCTTCACCTCCAGCTCCTAGGAGCTCTACATCCTGTTTCCTTTCCTGGCTGCCTCCCCAAATGGGTCATCAGAGTTGATGGACAGCCCCTACCTTGCAGGTGAAGACCTTTGCTTCTGTGACAGAGAGGGTGGTGTCTTTCCCAGGGGTACTTGGCTTGGTGGCAGCAGAGCCAGGAATGGGAAGACAGACTCCCTCACTCCCAGCTGAGCTCCGCCCCCCTCCCAGGGCATTTGTTTTTGTTAAAAAACAAATGAAAAAAAGCAGCAGATACCAGTAATACCTTGACTTTATTAAGGGCTTCATAAGACCCAGATCAAATTACATCTCCTGCAATCGAACAGTAAATTCAATTCTGTTCAACAAATGTTCTGTTCTACACTGAGAGGGCCCGGGGTGGTCTGGGTGGCCCACCGGGCTTTGACCCCGCCTCTCCCTCAGCACCTTCCCTCATCCTTCAGGAAGATGCCATCCTCTCTGGCTGGAACTTCGAGTCGGTCCTAGAGCCCAGGATGAACCCAAGATGAGTAACTGAGGCCTGGGGAGGTGGGTGGCGAGGGGAAGGGGACACTGAGCAGGACAGTGACTTAGGCCTTGGGCCACTTGAACTACATAAGGCTGTGTGTCCTTGGGCAAGTCTCTTTCCTTCTTTGGGTTTCAGTCTCCCCCAAATAAGAGAGCGGCCTAGGTCCTCATCCCTATGCCTAGCGTAGGGTTCTGAGAGCTTCTTTACCAACCGGCATTTTCCCCTCCCCAAAGTGAGGTGGCTGGTGTGAGGGAGAGGGCCTTACCCATTCACCCCATCCTTTGCTCTACACTCAGTGGGCCCGTCAGACCCCACCATCCCCTGCAGTAGCTCATGTTCAGAGGAGACAGACAGGTAACTAGGTAAATACCAGGTGGTGTGACAGAGGCACACTCCCTCCAGGGAGGCTCACTGGTTACCAGCCACTGGCACAAACCAGACAGGCTGTAGGGTGAGCCCAATTTCCTACCTTCTCCCCTTTGGTCCCACCACTGACCGGCAGGCACTGAGCTGGAGAAATCCAGGAGGAGTCCCTGGGGAAGAAGGGACTGGAGCTAGACCCTAAACCACTTAACTGGGCAAGGAAGGGGAGCAGGTTCCAGGTGGGGAACAGAAGCAATGGCTTGGAGGAGGGGTGTGTCTGGAGTGCGTATGAGTGATAGACACTATCGGGGACATATATTGACACGGGGAAATGAGATTTCTGCGTTCTAGCAACACACACACACACACACACACACACACACACACACACTTACACACACGCGCGCACTCTTTGTGCAGCTGCAGCCACAGGCAAGAGATGTTGGGGTTGTTCAGGAGGACAGAAGAGCTGTCAGCCAGGATTTCATACTGCGGAGAAGGGATGCTGCTGGAAGGCCCAGAGAGGCTTCTGAGGCCCTCAGGGACTGTGGGAAGGGACCCCTGTCCCCGGTGAATCAATAAGAGCAACAAGAACAGTAGTAACTCTTCTTGGCACTTTACCATTAATGAAGCACTTTGGTCTCTGTCGTCTTATTCGATCCTCACAATGGCCCTGTGAGGGCTGCTCTGGGCCACTGATGCCCTGATTCACAGAGAAGGCAAGATTTGCCCAAAGCCGGTGGGCCGTGACATGAGCTCACACCGTTTGACTCCATGGCGTCTTTGTGCTGCTTTTCAGGAATCACATGGGCTTTTATCAAAGGGACATCTCCTTGGCGGATAGATGGACCAGGGTTCTGGCATGAATGGGAAGCAGGTTCTAAATTTCCCGCTCTGTGGCTTCCCTTGACTTCTCAAGTTTGAGAGGTTTCCCGAGGCCACTCTTGCTCAGCCTTCTGTGCGGACTCCCCGGGGGCCTGGCCAAACCCAGAGACCCAAAAACCTTAAGCCCCAAATGATGGCGGGGCGTCTTTCCCCCTGAAGTAAGACTGGGGCAGTTCCCGGGGTCAAGGGGTCAGCCCCGGCCCTGCCCCACAATCTATAGGTCGCTTGCTGGAGTTTCTCATCCATCAGGGGCTCTCTTTGTCTGTGCTTGTTCTTCACCTGAAGCTGTTTAGAAAGTGTGGCTTCAAGCTGGGAGGCTAGTGCTGCTTCAGAATCCTGGCTTATTAAGTCAGAGCACAACTTAAAGAAATCTGAACACCTAGGTGCAATGTGGTACTTCCTTAGTAGAAATTGACTGTCATCAGTTACTACTTGATACAAATTTGGGCTTTTGTCATTTGGCCCTAAGAAGAGGAACCATTAGCACATTTTCCAGATTTGGGTTGCTGGAAACTCTGCATGTGCTTTGGCTTCCTGGGCCTGCCACTTCCTCGTCTCCGTTTTTAGGTTAGTTTGGTTTCTTTCTCTTTCTTTGTTTTTGGTTTTTTGGGTTTTTTTATAGTAATGTCTATACCCAACATGGGGCTTGAACCCACGACCCCGAGATCAAGAGTTACACGCTCTTCTGACTGGCGCTCATTCGGTTTGGTTTCTTTAGCTGCCTGGCTGTTTCAACACCAGCCTGCAAATTATCAGAGAGGTGTCTCCTGAGAGCTTCCGTGTCGGTTTCTAAACACTCTTCATTCAGTCTTCTGTCATTCATTCATTTATTCAAAAAGTCTGTCTTGAGTGTCAGGTACCAGGGTTACACAGTGAAAGAGGCGGTGAGCGCCCAACTATCTTTCCGCAAATGGAGGACTCTCTCTTCCCCCCAGCTCAGCTTTCCATCAAAAGCGGCCTCTGAGCAGGTACCCAGATGCATGAGTCTGCCGTAGGTATTTTTTTCCAGTTGGTATTTTCCTTTTCCACATTCCTCTCCTGCCTGACCCCTGCCTTTGAAGCTCACCAGTGAGGTCAAATTCACTCTAGATTCAGACTCTAAAATGTCTACCTGCTCTCCATTAACATGGACACAGGGCAGCTTGAGAGAGCCCCTAGCTTCTGTACTGTGCCTTGTCCGCTCCAGCACCTGGACTCCCCCCCCCACCCCCCCGCCACTGCTTACTTAAACACCTCCCAACCCTCACCCTGCCATCTGCATGAGCATGCATGGCTTCTCCCCTCTGTGCCCAGGCCGTGTGCCCACCCTGCGGGACTCCCTTGCTGCCTCCAACAACCCTTCAACCCTTCAACCCTTCACTTCACCCCATCCCTGTCCTGAGACATCAGTCTTCAGATGTGGCTCCCAGGCTAAACCTGGCCTGCCCCGCCCGCTAGGCAACTCCAGTCTGTCCTCTCCCTGTTGTGATGGCTTCTAGGGCAGGAGGAAATGATTGTCCAGGACAAGACCCTCTGGAGTCTGCTGGGCTAACTTGGCCTGCTGGAACCAGACAGAGTTACAGGACCCCGGGGCAGTCCCCTGCTGGATGCCCCTGGTTGCTATGGTGACTCTCTGCCCAGTTTCCCTGCATGGAGACCACTAGAAAATAACAGAAATAATGGCGAAGACTGTTTTATTCTGTGTCCCACCTGGGAGCCATTTAAGTCTCCCAATTCCTTTTGACACGTAATAATTTTTTTTCACTTTAAGATTATCTTGAAATCTCACTTCCTCTTCTTCCACCTTACTTCTGCCCTCCGTGGCAGAGTCTCCGAGAGCCTCAGGTTTTATGTCACATACATGCACGTGCTGTGCCCATGCTTACACACCGTGTAGCCAAATTGGCCTCTTGGTTGTTGCCACTTGACAGCAAGGCCCCAGAGGCCAGGAGCTCTGCACCCATTGGCCTCAGAAATCAATGTCAGGGTCAGGATCGGGCCAGGTCCTCCTGTGATTAGAATTCTTATCTAACGTTCCTTGGCAGTAGCAATCAACATGGGAGTAGAACCCAGCCTTGGAATGACCGTGTCGACAAATGTGGGTTCAAGTCTCGGTTCTCCCACTTTCCTGCACTGGGGGGAGGGGTGCAGTTGGCAGAATGGCCGCATACATGGTTGCGTGGGTGGGATTCCAGCTCTACTGGCCCAGGTGTGTGGCCTTGGGCTAGTGACTTCCCTTCTGTGAGCCTCGGTTTTCCCCCCTATAAAACAGGGCCAGTAATGTACCTGCCTCATAAGGGTCATTGTACCCGAAGTGTCCAGCACAGTGCCTGGTGCACAAGAAGTGCTCCTTAAATGCTAGCTCTACGGCTGATGTTAATATTGTAATTATTTTTGTGTCTGGGTGATGTTGGTGCTCAGTCTTCTCATCTGCAAAATGGGGTTAATGATGCTACTGGGGGCCCAGCTGCCATCTGATACCAAAGTCCCCCCAACTTACCATCCCCTCTCCCCCTCTGCTGTCCATTGGCCCTGTCTTTCCTAGACATCCTAGAACAGAGAGAGGGAGGGAAGGAGGAAGCAAGGAAATAAATCTCTTGCTGTCTGTCCGTCAGTTAGCAATGGTGGTGTCAGTTTTCATAGAGAAGGGGATTCTGCAAAGTAGTCAAAAAACTATTTCCTCCATGACTCCAGCAGCCCAGCTGTTCCCTTTCAGAAAAAGTGCTGAGGGCTGAAAATCAAATAAAGGAACAATGATAGAAAGACACAAAGAAAGAAGGGTGGGGTGCAGGGAGGGAAGGGCAAAGCAGACAGGAAAGAGAAGGGCATGGGGCGTGGCAACAGAGGACTGCCAGGTTTTACCAGGGTGTTTCCTGGGCTGCTTGGAACAACATTCAGCAAGACCGCCATTGACCCAGCACCTGCTCGGAGCCACCAGCCATTGCCTGTCCACCAGAACCTAGGTTCAAAGGCAGTGCCAATGAAAGAAGCCATCTGAGGTCTTAACAATGGGTGTATTTATGAGTCTTCCTGGCTCAACCTGAGGGGGCCCTTAGGCCCCTGGGCCTTTTAGAAATTGATGCATTTCAGCAATGAGTTAAACACTGGCCTCAGTGCTGGGGAGGGAGACCCTGGAGAGGAATTTCCAGGCTCCCACTCGGCCTCTGGCATATACTGACTCTGACCCCGTGCTGGGCAAGGGTAGGCACTCTGTGGGTCAACGTTGTACAGACCCCACTCTGTCCAGCCTCTGTATCTTACACCTTGTTTCTTCCTCCCAGAATGTCTGTTCCCCTCTCTGCATGTCAGGACTTTACTAGTCCTGCAAGACTGCCTGCTCCAGGGAGACCCCTGGGATTCCCCCTTCCCAGGGTTCATCTCTCCTCCCTTCCTGTTCTGATCACTACCCACCTTGTGTCAGCCCTTCTTGTGAGCGGGCCTCCTTCTCCTCTGGCCTGTGCTCTGGCAGATGGACCAGAACCCTTTCAGCTCTGGCTTCCTAGTACCTCCTACCAGGGGGCAAGACAGCCTGGAGACCATAGCAGGGTCTGGTCTGAGAGCCTCCACCTGGCCATTTGCCCATCCCTGCACTCCCACTAGGGAGACAACCAGGGAAACTGGCCCCTGGCTTCAGCATCAGTGCCTGGAAAATAGGCAGTAAGACTATATGGGTTCTAAGTCCCCTGCCACCAGCCAGGGGCCCTGCCCACAGCTCCACACTCTTCAGCTAGAGTGTACTCAGAGTGCCAGTCCCAGCTTTGCCACCTCCTCCTCTATGACCTTGGGTGAGTTACTGTGCCTGTCTGTGCCTCTGTTTCCTCACCTGTAAAATGGGGACACTCCCAGAGCTTTCCTCATTTGCTCTTGAGAGTATGAAACAAGTTAATGCCTAGAATATAGAAGGGTCCTGGTGCCTGGTGCAGAGTAAATGCTTAGAAAGTGTGAGGCATTTTAATTTTTCCCCAGGATCTGTGGCTCCCTTCAGGGCCCACTTTAGAGGAACACACCCTCCCTGGCTGGTCAGCTAATCCCAGGCCAGGCACTTAAGGCCATCAAAGTCCCCACCCTTCCTGGGGTGATCCTGGAGACAGAGCTTCCTCAGAGGCCCAGTGGAGGAAATCTTTCCTGCTGGAACTTCAGGTCATGTGGAAGATGGGTGAATAATCATGGGAGGCTCAGCATGGGGTGATGTCTGCGCCAGGGGCTGGCCCTCAAATCTTCCCATGAATGTGGGTTTATGCTCCCAGGAAAGAGGGCTGGTTGGCCTCTGCTCTGACGCTCCTGAAAGTGGTTCATGCTCCGCTCTACCTGCTCATAGATTTGTGACCTAAATTGGGGGCACGAAGAGGAGGGAAGGAGAGCTTGCCCTCTTCATGAATTGTGAGCCACAGCCCATTCCCCTCACCCCTCTCCTCCTTCCCCGTCCCCGCCCCCGACTCAGTTCTCTTGGTTGCCATGACAGCAGGGCACTAGGGACAGGCTCCTTATGGGGACAGAACCAGAGTATGCCAGCATGTGTGCCCAGGGTGGGTGGTGCCTCTGTGTGCATTCCCAGGTTCTCCTGCAGGCTGGTGTATGGTGGGGTGGGCTGGGGGCTGTGCATATGGGTGGGGTCCCTCCAGGGCCGCAGGCCTGGTCCACACACACTTCCCAGACATGCAGCTTAGAGTGCGGGCAGGAGCAGTCGGCGCCTTTACTGACCCTGGGGCCATACTGCCTCTGCAGGTGTGTTCGCCCCCTCTGCTGCTGGGGGTCTGCCCTTTCACACCGCCACCGAGCTCTTGCAGAAGACCCTACACCATCCTCATGTCGCTGGCCCCTGCATGAAGCAGGCAGGCTAGACCATGCTGTCCCAATGTACAGATGGGGAAATGGAGGCCTGCTCATGCACTAGCTCATTCACTGGCTCCCCTAGGCCGTAGAGGCATCAGAGGGGTATTTGGGATCTTATCTTCCTGGCTGTCTCTTCTTCCACACCTGAGTAAGGCTGGCCAATGTCCACCACAAGGGGAGAGCCATCAGCAAGGTGTTAAACTTTGCTTCTCTTTATTCTTTAGTTCTGAGAACTAACTTCTTGCTTAAGGAACGGCCATCAGCCTCTCTAAAGTGGGTCTGGAGCCAGCTCTCTAGTGCGACCCGTGAGGCATGTGCAGGTAGAGAGTGAGTGTAGGCATACAGACTTGTGAAGACAGCAGCTCTGCAAGTGTGAGAGGCCAGTTGAAGCCGCCTGGGGATGGGAGGGCCACCAGGAGGCCTGAATTTGTTCATGATGCTTCCTGCACTTCAGACATTAGCTGGCATTTATCCTTAACCATGACATGTGCAGGGACACACCCACCCCACCCCCTAGCCTCCAGCACGTTAACTAAATGTGACAATGTTCCTGCCAAGTTTGAGTGGGGAGAGAGCTGGGCACCGGTGGTCGTGAGGTCCACCCTTCCGCCTACTGCTTGGGCAGACTACAGAATGACACAGCGAGAAGGAACCAGCCTCAGGGTCAGCCCTCCATCCCACCCCATCCTGCCCACCCCATTGTGCGCCCTGGGGACCCTCCCTGGTCCCTGCCTCCCGGGCTGTGATACAGGAGGTCTTTGCAAGCTGGCTGGCCAGGGCTTCTTCCTTCCAGCCCCCTCAGCCCCCCTGATTTGGGGAGTGGGTGGGTGGTCTTCTTCGCCCTCTTCTCTTTGGGAGGAGGACAGAGGCTCCCAAACAAGTGAGTTCCAGGGGTGTGTGCATGGGGGAGGAATGTCTGGGTGTGCACAGAGAGGTCCACAAGTCTGTGAGTCACTGGGAAATTTCCTGAGGGCACACCAGGCCTCTCTCCCCACTTGTCTGATGAGCCACCACGACAGTGCAGGTATTTATGGCTGGTTTTCACGCCCTAGCAGGTGGTGTGAACACACTGCCTGAATGTATGTGTTTTGGTTTGAGAGTGTGGGGGCTCTCCCATTGTCTGCCTTCCAGATCTATCCACCTAGAGCTGCCAGCCTGAGCCTCACGTCACTTACCCCATGGAGAGGATTCCACCCGAGGGCCCCCCCATCTGACCCCAAACCTCTATGACTGTCACGAGCATCAGGCCTGGCTGCTGGTTTTGGCGTCAACAAGGCGAGTCACCTCACCTGTCTGAGCCTTAGTTTTCTCATCTGTGAGATGGGCACAACAGCCCCTTCTGCACATGTTGCTGAGAGATTGAGGGAGCCAGCGTTGTGTCCATCAGCTTCAGGAATGGCCAGTGAGAAGTCGGCCAGGGCTCAGTCTGTCCCCTGCTCAGCCCTGCTCTGGGGCTGTCATCTCAGGGGCACATGTGCTGGGCTCTGTCTTACCCTCTTGGTGTCACTCACACTGCCACCAATGTCAGCCTCATTTCCCAAGTAACAGAAATGCCACAAACAGGTGGGCCCAGAAGGAGCAGATAGATGCTCAGGTATGCCCTCGGGACCCCGGGAACCAGGGTACCCCCTCACCAACCGGCCTCCTGGGCTCCTAGGACAACATGGACAGAGAAGGGACAGAGAGGGAGGGCACTGCCTCCGTACAGACCCCGGATACTGCTCCAGCACGGCTGGGAAGCCCTAAATGAGGCCCTGCGTTTTCCGTCTGGGCTGCGGAGCCTTGGCGAATGGAGGGAAATGCAGAAGAGTCCCACTCAGGACACACACAGCTGAGTGACACGTCTTGTTTAACAGTGTAACACCCAGCACAGATCTACAACACAACACAGTGACACTTAAACAACGACAAAAACCGGATCCGCACACAAAGCACCACTGCACCTACTAGACTCACAGTCATAATGGCTTGCCCTCTCGAGGGCTGAGTGTATGCTGGGCCCAGTTCCCAGGGCTCGGAATGGATTATCTATCTCAGTAATTTCACGACCCTTTGGAGCAGGTGAAGGGACTTGCCCGAGTGCTCTGCCCAGAGGGGTCCATATTCCAGAAGATTCTCCCGCTTATCACCGTCACCCATTTCCCTGTTCGCAGATATCATCCCCCCCCCCCCACCTAGCCCCATATACTAGAGAGAGATGAAGTGGGGGTGGGGGCAAAACCCCAGGTATCCTGCCGGGGGGGGGGTGGCACCAGCCTCTCAGGAAGGACACCCCTTGTCTCCCAAGTCCCCGCCTGAGATTTTCCCTTGGCTTGCTGCCTCTGGGCCAGTGCTGTGGCTCCTCCCAGGGTACAAACCCTCAACCATGGCCTTGGGGTGGGCCACCTGCCGTGCTTCCCTTCCTGCACCCCCTGCTATGACTGGCAGGGTGGCACACACCCAAGAATGGCAGGGAAGGCAGTGCAGGCTCACATAGCCAGAAGTGGCCCTGCAGAAGCCCCGGGACCTGAGGCTCCCGGGCTTTCCTCCCTGGGTGCCCACCTTCCACGTGCCTGTGGGCCTCTCACCCTTCAGGGTAACCTGACCACTGCAGGTAGTTCCAGCAGTCCTTATCAAGGTCTGACCCAGATACGGGAGGACGGAGGGCCCTTCCTGACTTTGAGGTTGTCCTACCCTCGGGGTCTCGGTTCTCCCCTGAAGCCCTGGATAGCCTTGCCTTCCCACCTGGTCCAGTACACGAGCCTTCTTGCTCCCCATTCCTTCTCAGCTTCCCGAACCATCCAGGGGGCCTGAGTAGGGCCCCTGTTCCCTGTCCTGGGGTCTAGCCTGCCTTCTCTCCCCTTGGCCCTCTGCATGAAGGAAAGTGACCCAGAGAGGTGGAGGGAGAGAGAGAGACCGAAAAGGAGGGATCCTTGACAGGTCAGAGAAGGGCTGATGCTGAATTCTGGGGGCCCTGAGGAGCTGTGGCCTGACCTGACCAGCCCATCCCCAAAAGTACACCCCCTGCTCAGTGGTTTGTAACAGTCGGTGGCCTCATCCCTGCTCTTGCTGTGTGCTCCCCCCTCCCCACCCATTCAGTGCAGGCTTTGAAGCCAGACACACATGTTCCAGCTCCCCCACACGTGACCTGTGTAATCCTGGGCACAAGATGTCCCCTCTCAGAGGAGACTCAGAGCGAGCACCCAGTCCCAAGAGCTGTCCCTCTCTGCCCAGCCATTCAGCTGTCACTACAGGCACCTGTCCCATCTGTCCGTATCCCACTGGTCAGGTGATGGGTGGGCAGGTGCCAAGGACCGGGAATTCTTGGGCAGGAGGAGAGCTCCTGAGAATGCCACGCCACAGTGGCTGTCAGAGCGCTTGTCCCAGTTGTCACAACATGACACTGAGCGTGGAGAATGAGCATGAGTTTGAGCATCTCCCCACCTCCTCCCGGGACTGAGTCCAATATGGGGAGAGGCAGGAGGCCGAGGCGCCAGCCTCCGGCCGTGACCTGCTGTGTGCCCTTTGGCAGCCGTGGTGCCTCTCTGTCCATGTGCAAAACAGGCTGCTGTGGGACAGACCACGGCTGCATAAAATAAGGCAAGGGGTGCAGAAAGGACCCCCAGAGGAGAGGCCCAGCCCAAAGCATAGCTGATAAGAACTTCCGGGATTCCCTTTCCTCTGGGAGAAGGAACCCACTCACAGAACTAATGTACTCCTGGGGGATGGTCCAGGACTGGGGAGAGGAGCCTGTCTGCTGCCCAAAGCCAGGTGACACGCCCAGCCCTGCTCCCTGTGTGGCCTCCAACAGGTTGTGGGTGACCTGGCTGCCTCATTTAGGGCCAGGCTGGGGAGAGGGGGCCTTCCTGGGCCTGGACTGCCTCCTCTTGCCCTGTGTGGCCCTCAGCAGAGCTGAGCACAACACGGGCACCCGAGGCCCCGAATCGGGCTGCGTGGTTCCACTTCCCTAAAGGAAGTATCCCAGAGACTGAAGACCCCCCAGCCAGAGAGACAGTGGGATGCCAAGCCTGTCATCCCTGAAGAGCCAAAGTGCCAGCATTCCCATCCATGCCTCCTTTCCCTCCCCGTCCCGGGTGAGGCCTCTGTTGGCAGCTGTGCCTCCAGAGCCTCGCCTCCACCTTCCTCCTCTGCTCCCTGGGGGTGTGGATGCCCCATGTGTGGCGGAGCCTAGGGCGGGCCAAGCGCCGGTGGCTGGACACCTTCCCCCTCCTCAGCTATCTTCCCCGTTCTCCTAATGTCCTGGATGCAGGCCTTCATGGAGCGGAAGGAGAGTCTAGCACAGGGAAGCCTCGTTAGGAGCTCCCGCAAGATTGGGGTGACGAGGCAGCGCCCTCTGCACCCAGAGTGTCACATACAAATTCTCCTAGGACCCTGCTCCTAGTCCTCCAGGGTAGGCTTGACTGTCCCAGGATGGTGTGAACGCAAAGTGGCTCAGAGAGGGTAGGTGACTTGCCTAAGGTCACAAGCTAGCAAGTGACTTCCCTGGGCTGTGTGCCATGTGGATCTGGCCCTGGCATCCAGTTCTTGCCAGCACTGGCCTCAGCCCATCAGGCTGGGCGGGCCCTCAGGGCTCTTCAGCCTCCCGTAACGTCCTCCACGGCAGGTCCGGCCAGCCTCCGCTTGCACGCTGCAGTAATGGATCGCTCCTGGTCCGTTTCTGGCTCTTCGTGGCTGTGGACCTCCTCAGTACCACCTGACTCCCCAGTGGGTCAGGATGAGGGAGGGGGTGGGGAGCGGGGCCAGCCGGTCTCTCAGGCTCTCTCCATACCCACCCTCATCCATCTCCCTCTACAATCAGAAGGGGTGTTGGGGAGCCCATGCAATGCCTGGCGGCCAGCCGCCTCTTTGTTAGTCTTAGCTAACAAGCTGTTTATGGGTGCGACATGACACCTGCTTTCTCTTTTATAACTTCAATAATTTATGGGCATATTAGTGGCCAGGCGGCCGCCCTGGGTCCCAGCCAGACGGGACGGGGCGATGCAGCCGGGTGCCTCTGCCGATATTTACTCTCTCCCACCATCAATTATTAAGGAGCTCACCTTCATTTTTGCACATAATTACATGCACCGTGATGGTTCGAACTCCCCTGCTCTTAGTCCCTCTGGAGAGGGGCCCAGCCTGCCCGACAGGGCTGAGCTGGCAGAGGGACCCAGCTGGTTGGAGAATGCAGCAGAAAGACACCATACCTGGGAGACAGATTGTGGTAGCCTCAGCTCCGCACCCCCTCTCAGCTGAACTAGAACTGCCTTGGCCAGTGCTGGCCTTCTTAAGAGCCAGCTGTCTGTCCCCACCATCCCAGGGTCAGGGTTTTGCACCTGCCAGACACTGCCAGACTGCTCAGACACTGTCCCCGACTCTCCATAGAGCTGGTCGACTCCTACTTAGCCTTTGGATTTCAGCTCAGCCATCACCACCTGCCGGTTATCTGTCCTGCCTCCTCTGTACATCTCCTCATACTCTCCTCATCTCCACCTGGATCACACTACATTAAGTCTTGCACACTAGACCATGGGCTCTTTGGGGCACAGAGAATGCTGTATCAAATGTTTATTGAGTGTAGGAGTGAATGGATGGGTAAAGGGATGGATGGATCCCCCACCTCCCTCACCACCAGTGGGCCCACTGAAACGCCCACGCCCTCCCCTCCAGGAAACCTGTCTTGGTTGCACCCACCACACATCTCCCTGTCCTTGAATCTCCTCCAGGTCCTCCTGGGCTGGGTTGGAATCCCCCAAAGGACAGAAAAGCCTGGGCCCTCCATCTAGCCCCCAGCACCAAACAGAGGGCAGGTGAAGATGGAGGGAGGGCAAATTCTGACCATCTCAGCTCTGTTGCTGACCTGGGGAAGTTACTGGTCCTGTTTCCTCACTGGCCATATTGGATGTGGAAGGGGGCATATGGAGATAATAACGGTTCCTACTTTGCTGGGTTGTGGTTGAGGCTTAACGTGAGATAATTTATAAAAGTACCTAATACAAGGCCAACCATGTCATAGGTGCTCAAGCAATATTCCTTAATGTCAGCCATTGTCTGTGAATCGAACTGAAATGTGTTGAATCGAATCTTCTTAGGCACACCTTCTCTTGTCCACACCTGCTTGTTTTTAGTCTCCTCTGCCACGTAGCGGGCCCCAAGCTTGGCTCACAGGAGCCCTGAAAATATTCTAGATTGATCAATCAAGACTCCCAGCACCTCAGTCTGTACCTACGAATCTCTCCCATGCTACAGAAGAATAGACCGAGGCCAGGGAGGTGATGTGGCCTCCCCCAAGTTGATGGCAGAGTGAGGAACCGAGCCCTGGCCTCCCACCGGACTTGAAAACCCAAGAATGTCTCCCCAGAGACCCTCCACTGTAAGAAGGCATAATAGTGGAATAGACCCATGGGACTGTTAAGGGGATTAAATGTGTTGCTTAGAACCACCGTGTCCACTCAAGTTGAGTGCCTCAGAGTGTGGGGTTCGGGATAGGCATGTCTCTACCTCTTCCCTTCTTCTCTCTCCAGAGGGAGCACTCCCCTGGAGTTGGTATTGAACATATGCATGTTTTTAGACTTTGCCTATATATGTAGTGTCCACACACAGTTTATAGGGCTTGGGGCTTGTTTTTAAACCCTGTATGAACAGTACCATCTTGTACATATCTTTGGGGTTTTTTTTCTCGGCATCGTGTTAGCAAGATCCCCACGCCGGCGCGTGTAGCTCCAGCTTGTCCGTCTCGGTGCTGTGTAGTATTCCAGTGTGGGGTTACATGGCATTTTGTTCATGTTTTCTCCTAGTGGTGGGCATTTAGGGTGCTTCTAGTTTCTCACTAGTACATTCTGCACATTTGTGAAAATCCCTGTACTTGTCTTGTGAATGTTTCTCCAGGGTATATACCATACAGTGGGCATCTTTTCAACTTCTCTTGGTAACCACTAAGTTGCGTGCCGCTTCTCAACTTGACCGGCAGGACGCACTTGGTCTGAATTATCTCAATGCCCCCAGCCACGTTGGGAGAAAGAAATTTTTTGCCCATCTCACGCATGGAGTATGTATTAGTTATCTATTGCCTCATAGCAAATCACCCCAAAACTTAATGGCTTTAAACAACAAATCTGTATTATTTTACAGTTTCTATGGGTCAGGGATCCAGGTGAGGCTTAGCTGGGGGCCTCTGGCTCAAGGGCTCTCACAAGGCTGCATTCCAGCTGTTAGAGTGTCAGTCATCTCAGAACTCGACTTGGGCAGGGTCTGCTTCCAAGCTTACTCATGTGGGTATTGGCGGTTCTCAGGGCATCATGGGGTGCTGGTTAGAGACACCAGTTCCCTTCCATGTGGGCTTCTCAACAGGGCAGCTAATAATACTTGGCACCTGGGATCTGTCATCACGAACAAGCAAGTGATGGAGAGAGGGTACCCAAGACGAAAGCCAGTCTTTTTGTAACCTAATCTCAGAAGTGATATGCCATCCTATTCTCTTCATTAGAAGTAACTCAGTTAGTCCAGGAGCACCTGGGTGCTCACTCGGTTAAGCGTCCGACTTCTGCTTAGTTCATGATCTCACAGTTCGTGAGTTCGAGCCCCACGTCGGGCTCTGTGCTGACATCTCAGAGCCTGGAGCCTGCTTCGGATTCTGTGTCTCCCTCTCTCTCTGCCCCTCTCCCGCTCGCACACTCTCTGTCTCTCAAAAATAAACATTAAAAAAAATTTTTTTTTAAAGAAGTAACTCAATTAGTCCAGCCCACACTCAAGGGGAGGGGATTGCATAAGGTGGGGGAAATGCCAGAAGGTAGGTAGGGACCATTGGGAGTCATCTTAGGGGCTGCCTATCACAGGGCGACTGAGGCTCAGAGAGGTACAGTGACTTTCCCAGGGTCACACAGCAGTTAGAGCCAGAACTGGAACTCAAGGCTCTAAGGCTAGACACCCGAGCCACCACCACTGCCTTTGGCTTAAGTTAATAACAGGTTCCGACTTAATAAACAAGTCTGCTGCACAACAGAACTCAAGACAGGCACTTAATGAATGGATTTGCTAATAGTGCTGCCTGTTTGCACACATTAGCTCAAGTGCCCCCCTGACATGATCCGTGGGGACAGCCGAGCCCAGGCTCTCAGGAGAGGCTGCTCTGCCAAGCCCAAGGAGCCAGGGGGTGGTCCCTTTTTATAAACTGCTTTTTGTGTTTTTTTGTTTGTTGGTTTTGTTTTTGCTCTCAATTTCATCATTTGGGTGTCTTCGTGGTTTGGGTTTTTTTGTTTTAGTTTTCTAGTGGAGTGCACATTTCCCTGGGTTTTAAGGAGAGCAAACTGCAAGGTCAGGAACACCAGGTATTCCCCTGGAGGGACTTCGGGTCAGCAGGGCTGATGAGCCCCTTCACGGCCCCAGACAAATTTCCTGCTTCTCAGCTATTATGGGGGCAGCAAGCGGGCACCCAGCCCAGCAGGGCCCTGTGGCCAGGCTGAGTGAGGGCCGGTCCCCAGACCTTAGCTCCTTACAGGGCTTCTGCCTTGGGTCTCCCAGGAGCCTTTTGGTTTCCCCCAGTTCTCAGGGCGATTCCAAGCAGTGGGGGCTAGTGCCTATATTGCTGCTAGATAAGTGAATGTCATGGGTGCTAGAACATTTCCAGTGGAGGCATGGGTGACCAAGGCCCCGAGATGAGGGGAAGTGAGAATTGAGGACTCGTGTGCCCCTGCTCCTATGCCCTGGCCTCCTTCTGCAGGAGAACCATTGGTCCTTCCTGATTAGTGGATTTTAGTGGAGTTTAATTTGCACACATCAGCCCCTCTGGAATCAGGGCTCTGGGCTCTCTGCAGAAATTGGAGGAGACACAAGATCAATCCCTGCCTTCAGGGTGTTCCTGATTCTCAGAGGACGAACTTGGTTGAGGCCTCTCCTAGTGAGAATGCTGAAAGGAACCTTAGGGTGGACCCCTGTCTTTACAGAGGAGGGGCTGCAGGGTCAAGGAGCAGAGAGCAGCCATGACAGTGTAATAACCATTTATCAAGCACCTACTGCGTGCCTACATTTATCAAGCACCTACTGTGTGCCAGGCCCAGCATCAAGTACTGGATATATATGAGATCCTCACACCATCCCCCATGAGATGAGTTCTACTGATATTCCATCTTCCAAAGGAGGAAACTGAGACCCAGAGAGGTACTCAAGGATACAGAGCAGGAGACTGAGGTGCTCAGAGTAGGCTTCTGGAAGGAAGGGGCCACACAGAGCCCTGAATGGAAAGGGAAGAGGGGAAAGGTTGGAGGAAATGGGTTGGGAGCCTGAGAAAGCTGTCAGTGGTAAGACGTGCCTGAGTTGGGGGCTGCCATGGAAGAGGGTACCCTAAGGAAGTGATGGAGGGCTTTCTACACCTCTGCCCTTGGAGTCTTGGCCTCAGCCTTGGCCACAGTGGGTATCCCTCCATGTCGATTAGCACATGTCCACATCCAGTGGAGCCAGCCACTGTGCAGAGTCCCCTCCAGCTGGGCCCCAGTGCCCTTCCCTGTAGTCAGCTACCCCATGCAGGACCCAGAAGACAGGAGCTGGGATGCACCGGGACGAGCGTCCTTTTACTTGGAGGTTCCTGGGCCTGACCCTCTATAACATGCCTAAGTGCGACCCTGGCATCCCTGAGTCCCTTCTGGCTTGGGGAGGGGCTTAAGAGGGGGCAAGGAGGTCCTAACCCTGGCCACAGCTCCAGGCCCACCTCCTAGGGGGACTTTCCTGCCAGCCCCCCCCCACAGACCCCCCGTCTCCCACCCGCTTCTGCAGCTGCACCAGCGCAGGGCTCTGACCTATGGATTTTCTGCCACTTCCTGATCCACTTCACTCCAGCCTGAGTCTTTAGGACTTCATTATACCTGCGGCCTCAGCAACCCCAGCATAGAGGGCTGCCATTGCCAGAGGGGAGTATGGGGCTCCCGCTATGGCTCCCGGACGACTACAGTGCCCCCAGCTCCTGGGATTCAGCCTTCTAGAAACTCAGAGTCCTTCAAGGAGCTCCCTCTCAAGGCCACATCCCATTCACCCCACTGTCTAGGTGGGGCCACAGAGCCCTGAGCCCAGAGACACCACCACCCCACCCCTGCCAACCCCTGATTACCCAGCTGGGAAAGCTTTCACCCAGGAAGGGGCAGTGGCCCCTCAAGGTCACACAGCAAGTTATTAAGAGTGCTTAGCATCAAATCTGTGGCATTAAGTGGGACATGGGGTCCAGCGGCTCCACAGGGACCTCCTGCTGGATCCTGGCTCTATCCTGCTCCCAACCCTGCTCCATGCCCTGTGCTGCCTGCCCAGCCCCCACCCGCCTCCCTGGCTCCTGGTCTCCGTTTTTCTTGCTAATTAGAGGTCTCAGCAATGACTCCACTGTCCCAGCCATTTTAGAGCTGTCATTAATTTCAAGTGGCTTCAGAAATAATCATCATCGTAAAACCCCGCGAGCTGCTGGGATACAAGCAGGCAGCATCAGCACAGAGCAGGCATACAGGCAGGCCTGTGTGTGCCACCCGTTCCTTCCTGGGCCCTGGGGAACTGGCCCTTCCTCCTGCATCCTCAGCCTCCCAGAGTGGGGGAGAGCAGAGCTTGCGCTGTGACATCAGACACATGCTGAGCTTCGAGGCCCAGCTCTACCTCTTACGAAGTGAACTGGGGCAAGATACCAGCCCTCCCAGAGCCTCGGTTTTTCATCTGTACAATAGGGATGGCAGTACCGATCTTGAAGTGAGAAGTATATAAAGTATAGCTCAGAGCCTGGCTTACAATAGGAGCTGAGTAAATGTTAGAGGGTGCTGTCCCCTCCTCCAGAGTCCCCTGGCAAACCCATTCTAGTTTCTCTGCTTTGCTCTTACCACTCAGGCTACTGCAGGCTGGCTGCTTCTCCCAGCCAGCAGCTCCTGCTTTATTGGGACCTGCTGAGTTTTCACCCTGAAGCCGGGATCTGCTCTGTGCCCACCCAGGTAGTTGTGAGACAGGTAGTTTCAGGCCTGCTCTTGGGAGCTCCGATTGTGAGGACAGAGAGGAAGGACACTAGGGCCTTGCTTCTAAGGCCATTTCAGTTTGGGGAGGGGAGACAGAACAGAAGAGAATGGTCTTAGTCTGGTCTTGAAGCACAGGTGGAATCCAGGCAGAGGGCTCACCAGGCAGGTGAACCAGCAAGGACTAGGGCCTGAAAGTGTGGGTGAACATTCTTCAGCTGTAGCTCCAGGGTATAATCCCCTGGTTGTGTCAGTGAAGCCTTGGACCAGGCCACTGCAGTGTGTCACGTTCTCCATGGCCCTGAGATCCCTGAGAGGGATCTCAGTAGGAGCTACTCCCGACAGCTCACGCAGAGACCTCTGACTGGGTGAGGACCCAGTGACAGACCTCCTCACCCTTTTATGGGGTCTTTGAGTGACAAGGCCAGGGGCCAGCACCCTCACCAGGCCCATGCTGGACCCTCAAAAAGGCCTTTTCTCCAAGTTCTTCCCCTAAATCCTCCCCCACCCCATTGTTTCCATTGATGAAATAAAACGAGTGCTGCGAGGGGTCACTTCTCTTGGAGAGACCGGAAGGGGGAATGGCCTGGATACTGTGTATCATGGAGAACTAAGGCTGTGGGGCAGTTCCTTCCAGACACAGCTCTCTGGTCACTCCTGCTGCCTCAAGGCTCAAAGGGATAATTGTGGGCCCCAGAAGACCCCGTCCCCGGACGCTGACTTCCTTAGCCAGTATCTGGGGTTTGGGGGTGGGGGCAGTGGGCTCTCCCCCATTCCTCCTCCGAGATCACTGAGGCGGGGAGCAGGTGAGCCGGGGGCGGAGATGCCGTGGCCGCGCTGGGCCTGCGTCAGTCGCCGCACCAGGAATAGCCCCCGCCCCCGCCCCCGCCCCCCAGCGGGTCTGCGCGCCCGCCGGGCGCCTGGCGGAGCCTTTACGCAGGAGCTAGAGAGCGTCTATTCCTGTCGGGCTGGTGGGAGGAGGCGGCGCGGGAGGGCGGGAGCTCACGGGTAACTCACCAGCAGCCGGGGTGGGGGAGCCAAGGAGCCTGGGAAGGGGGTCCAGGCAGCTGAGAGTTGAGGGGCAGGGAGCCGCCTGCGCTGGGCTCTTGAAGGGACAGGACACCTGTGCCGCCTCCCCTCTTCCCCGCCCACCTGTAAGTCCTTCTGCCAAGCCTGCCCCCTACTGGTTTACTTAGTTCTGGAAGGCGACTCGAATTCCCATTCTAGGCTTTACTAGCTGTGTGACCGCGGGCAGGTCCTGTAATCTCTCTGAGCCTGGGGTTCCTTCTCTCTGTCACCAGGGAACAACAGCGCCTCCTTGGAGGGTTGTTGGAGGATGAATGTGGAGTGCGCGCCACAGCATCCGCACCTGCTAGGAGGGGCTCCAGCTAGGCCTAGGATGAGGATGGACATGGTACGGAAGACAGGGGATGGTTTTTCAGGCAGGACTGTCCAGACAGTGGTGTGGCAGTGGGACTGAGAAGTACCCAGAATCTGTTTAGCTGGGACAGAAGGTTTGTGCAACTCTTTGGGCTGTGTGTGTGAGGCTGAACAGTGGAGATACAAGATGGTGTTGGGAGTAAGGGGAGACTCCTAGCCCCTCCGTGCCAGCCAGTATCTGTTGAATGTCGGGCAGGCTCTGCTGGGGGCGGGGGCACTGGGAGCAGGATCCTGTGGTTTTTCTGAGAGACTGAGAGGCCTTGGGTCAGCCTCTGCCTCCCCAGACTCAACTTCCTTCTTGACGTGCCAGAACCCCTACCCCTGTGGGGTACACAGCGTCAGGGGCACTAATGCGCTAATGGGCTGTGAAGAAACAGTGAAGAAGGGTCGAATGCGCCTGGTGGTGTCAGCATGGATGCTTATTCTAATCAAACTAGCTTAGTGCGAAAGGACAAATGGCTTTCAAGGAGGTGGAAGGGACGTGGAAGCTGGCGAGTTCCTAAGAGTGGTAGTTAACTCTGCAGACTGCTAAGACACCACCTCCAGTTGATTCTCTTTGCATATGCTGATGAAGAAGGATCTGGATCTCTGAGGAGAGGTCCCATTCTCTGGGCCCATCTAAGTCTGTGGCCCCAGCCCAGAATCCCCTGGATCTTTGGGATCGGAGGCACAGGGGGCCCAGACTGAGGCTCTGCGCTGCCCTCTGCTGGTCTCTGGATGCAGTGCGGGTGGCCAGAGCCGGCCATAGCAGCCTGCTGCCCTCTGCTGGACAAGAAGCCAGGTTGGGCGGGGACCCGGGCTGCAAAGGGCGGGGCAAGACCCCTCTAGGGGCAAAGCAGCGGAGCTGGCGCGCCTTCCTCGCGTTCCAGCGGAGCTTCCCTCTCTACCTGCCTGGCCCCCAGGCCGCCAGGATGTGGACCCTATAGAGATTCTCGAACATTTGGAGAAGAGGGGCAGGACAGAGGCTCCGGGCCTGACCCTTCCCACGCCGTCCTCCAAACAACCCTGGCTGGGTGGGGAGCCTTGCCCGTTCACGTGCTTGTGTCCGTCCACACGGCAGTGTGCAGTGACCCTGGTTAACACGTGTGAACACACTCACGTGCTCACATGCACACGTATGTGGCCACACAAGAGGGTGCGTGCACATACTCAGGGAGGACCGTAGCCCGGACTCCCCTGGGTCGGGCTGGCCCGGGACTCGGAGGGGCGCGGCCGGTGCGGGGCTCGTGCTCCGGGGCGCGGACTGAGGCGCGAGCCTGGCGCGCCCCTCGCCTGCGTCCCCACTGCCAGTTTCGTTGCCCCATCCGTGCAGGGCAGTGGTTGGGGCGCTCCTCGCTCTCCGCCCCCTCTGCTGAAAGAACACTGGCCCCCCACCCCACCTCCCCCCTCCTTGGTTTTGCGGCCGCGCCTTCTCCTCCCCCGCCCGGCTCCCGCCGCTCGCTTGCTCCCTCCCTCCCTCGGTCCCTCCTCCCTTCCCGGCTCGCTCCTCGCTCCTCACGCTCCCTCCCCGCGCCGCGGCAGAGCGCGGAGCCCGGGCGGGAGCCGGTGCGGGAGCCGGAGCGGGCGGCCGGCGACAGCGCAGGCGGCAGCAGCGGCGGGTCCCGGCCCCGGCCCCGGAGCGCGCGGAGTCCCCACCCGCGCGGCTCCGGCCCCTCTCCCGGCGCGGGGCTCCGAGCAGCATGCGCGGCCGCTGCCTGCCGGCCTCAGCCCTGGCCCCGGCCCCGCTGCGGAGCGCGCCCGGCCTCGACCCCGGCCCCAGCGGCAGAGGCGGCGGCGGCGGCTCCAGGCCGGCCCGGGGCGCAGAACCAGGCTCTCCGAATCCGCGTCGCGCGTCCTGAGCGCGCCCGCCCCTCCGCCCGCCGGGGCCGCGGCCTCCCGCCTCCCCACTCCCTCGCCCTTGCCCCGGCCCCGGCTCCGGCTCGGCTCCCGCCCGCTTGGGGCAGACAGACGGACAGACAGCCCCGCGAGGGCGCGTGGACGGCCGGGCGGAGGTGTCGGACGAGGAGGAGGAGACGGAGGAGGGGGCTGGGCAGGGGCTGAAGCCCGGCGGGGGAGACATGCGATTGGTGACCGAGCCGAGCGGACGGACGGTGCGCCCGAGATGCAGGTGAGCCCGGCAGCCGCGGCCCAGCCCCGAGCGGGCAGCCCCGCGGCACGCTCCCGTGCGGGCCGCCGTTGGCCCGGTTGCGCCCTCCTGGGGCCGCGGGGCACCCCAGCGCCACCCAGATTCCTCTTTGGGGTCACAGATCTGACCCTCCTCAAGCCTCAGAAATGGAGACTCTTCCTTTCCCTTTTCTCCCACCCCAACAAATTCCTTGTTGCCTAGCTGGGATCCCAGAGCTGTGGAGGGGCCCTGCCGGGTTCCTAGTCTGGCTTGTCCAGCGTTCCCCTTCCCCTTCTGAGCACCATTCATCCTGGAGGGTAAGCCCCTTGCTCAGCGGGGTGGCTGTCCCTCTCCTTAGATCCCAGGCACCCCCCCCCGCCCTCGCTGGTACCCCTAGCCAGCGCTGGGCACTGGCTAGCTGGGGGGATGCAGGCGAGGGACCAGTTTCCTCCACGGGCTCCAGCCTGGGCACCAGCTCCATCCCCTGATCAGGAGCAATCCCCTTCCAGCTCGTGCCCAAGGGGGGTGGGGGAAGGTGAAATGGGGGGTAGGAAGAGTGCAGGAGAGGGAGTTGGGATTGTGGAGGACCCAGGAACCCTTTAGGGGCCTCCCTTTGTCTGTCTTCAGCCCCGGTTTCTCACCTCCTCCTGCCCCACTTTTCATTCTGAGGCAGCCGGTGGGAGGTGGGAACCAGCTGAGAAAAGGGAGGTGAGGAGGGAGTGTCCTGTTCTGCCTCCCCACTCTCTGTGAGGTGGCCAAGGCACCCACAAAAGATGTGTCCCTCCAGGTGGCTTCCACTTTGAGGAGGGGTGGGGCCAGGCCCAGTGGACAGTCCCCTTCCTGTTCCTGCCTGGGATCCCAGCCCAGAGCCATCGGTCCCTGGTTGTGCTGGAGGCATCCCCCTTTGTTCTCCTGGTCCTGAATCTGGTGGGGGAGAAGGGGCGGGTGGGAGTGCTGTGGGAGTGCAGGATACCCTGAGGTGGGGGGCAGTGCCATCTGGGCCAGCCCCTTCCCTGCCAGCCCAGACCACCATCCGGCCCTCCCCTGCGTGGCCTGGGCGGCCAGAGGGTGCTCAGCCCAGCCTGGCCCGTGGCTCTGGGCTCAGCCCTGCTGGCCATTATGGCAACAGCTCTGGCATCGGTGCCTCCCATGCCCAGGGAGCAATGAGCTGGGGCACCCAGGCGGCAAAGAGCCTGGGGCTTCCCCACATCCAGGGAGGAATGCCGGTGAGGGAAGAGAGGGTCAGCGGTTTCCAGACCCTTTGTCCTTATGTGGGACCTGGTCTGCCAGGACAGCTTGCCTGCTTTCTCCCCACTGCCTGAGACAGGAGAGAGGGAATGAGGTTCCAGAAGGGAGAGACCAGGAGAGACCCAGATAGGGACTCCGGGCAGCACCCCTATGCCCCTATTGGAGGGGGGCTTAGCAAAGGTGAGGGTAGCCCCCCCTATGATGCGCTCTTAGTCTCTGTCTCCTTCCCTACCCCCTGCCAATGAAGTATGAGATGGGCCTTGGTCAAGGCTGCAGTGCCTCCAGGGCCTTGAGTTAGAGTAGGTCTTCAATCCCTGGGGCCAGATTTGGGGGGATGGGCGTGTGCTCAAAGCCCAGGAATCTTGGCTTGTGGGCTGAGGGCCCCTGTGTTGACCAGGGAGAGACTGCTCTGCCCCTGGCAGTAGTCCTCTTTGATCCTAGTAGTCAGATGCTCTATCCCCTGCCTCTGAGCACCCGTTTTTTCCCTTTACTAGATATTGTTTCCTAAAACTCAGCATTCCAGAGGGACACCAACAAAACCCAAATCCCAAATGACCCGAAACTTCCTGTGGCGGGGTGGGGGCGGGGGGGGGTCATTGTTCTCATAAAGCCAGATGGGATCCCTGGTACTGGTGGTGGCTCATCTGGTGCTGCTCTCCAGGTGCCACCAAAGCAAATGACTGGAGGATCACGACTGGGGCTGAGGGTACGTTCCAGTGGAGAAGTGAAGCAGTGCAGTGATTTACACTGGGTCCCATGGAGGCGTGAGGCAGTGTGTCATATAGTCCTGTGGGGCCAGTGAAAGGCCAGGGAGGGGAGGCAGTAGATGATGGTGACTTCAGTCAGAGCCTCGCCTTGCTAGCCAGGGTCTCCTGGTCTAGCTGTCCTCTGTGCGGCACTCTATGGAAAGATGGCACCTCCCGGCCACTGGGTTCCTCCCCACCCACCCGCCCCCCCCCCCCCCCCCCCCCGCCTTCCCAGTGGTTACCCATTGATGGCTCTCTGTTCCCTGCCCACCAGTTCCTCTATACACCCCCCTATGACCTGTCTTGCTGTCTTGGTCAGGCATCCCCACCCAGAGGCCCTCCTCTCTTCTTCTCCTGGCCCCTCCTCGAGGGAGCCTCCTTGTACCTCAGCATCTCTAAGTTACTGATCCCCCTTCTCCAGGCACCCACAGTGAAGAACCACATTGGTTTGCACCTAATACTATACCAGCCAAATTAATTCATGTGTTCATTTTACACATCCTGGCTGAGCTGTTTAGCTCTGGACTAGGCCCTCTTATGGCTCCCTTGGATTGCCTTGAACACCCTGGGCCATCTTGTCCCCATCCCCTGGGCTCCCCTGATTGCCCCTGGGATAGAGAAAACACTGGGAGGCACCGGGGAGCAGCTATTGACTGGTGGCAAGGACTGCCTGGAGGGGACACAGTGTCCTCAGCCTGTATGGATGGACAGAGCTAGGTGACATCAAGGGTGCCCCAGGTGGGGTACTTAGCACACACAGGCACTCAGAGAAGGATGGGATTTGTTTGTGGGGGCTGAGGTAGTCAGGGGTCCACCAGAAGGAGAGAGACTGAGTAGGTCCTGAGGTGGTAGCAGACTTTACAGAGACACAGAAAACAGAGGATTCCAGAACTGGGGACGGTTCTTTGTAGAAAGAGTGTGGTAAGGCAGGTTCATTTCCAAAAGCATTTGAGGCATTCTTGATACTGACCTCTGTTTATGCATTGGATGGATGGATGGATGGATGGATGGATGGATGGATGGATGATGGGTGGATACGTGGATAGATGGATGGGTGGATGGATGAACGTCCTTGGGTGCTGTGGGCCCAGTAGAGCTCTGCTGCCCAAGAATCTCATCCTCATGTTTGCTCGGTTCCTTTGATGTCACTTTATAGTGAACTTGTTGAGTGTGGACCCTGGGGCCAGATCCCTGGGTTCAGATCTCAGCTCCACCTCTGCCTAGTTACTTAATCTCACTGGGCTTCAGTCTCCTTAGCCACAAAGTGAGGATAGCAAGGGTATTTACCTCTAGGACCGGCAGGAGGATTAAGTAAGCTAACATGCCAAGTGGTTAGAACAATGCCTAGTATACAGTAAACTCTCCAGAAATGCTCACTACTCATAGTTTAGATCAGTGATCTGTTCACAATCTTTTCCCTGTAACTGGTGCAAAGATTTGATTTTATAGCTGAGAAAACCGAGAGCCAGAGAGGTGGCATGACTTTCCCAAAGCCCCCAGCCCACAAAGCTGTCTAGAATGCCTTCCTTCTGACCCCTGGGGCTCAGGGCTCGCTGGTCTGGGCATGGCCTGGTGACTAGTTAACGTGCGTAGCGTTAGTGATAATGATAATAGAACAAACATGGCAGCCCTACTCCCCAACCTGAACAGCAGCACTTTAATAATGATGTACATCTTCCATGTGCTTCTCCTCACTTTATTCCTGGCCTCTTTCTCTGAGGCAGGCACTATCCTAACGGTCTGTTTAGCATTGTCTTGCCTTTTTAAAAATCATGCATTTTAATAGATAGACATTGTTCCATTTGTATTACTTTTGAACTTTGTAAAAAGAACCTGAAACTGCAGCCCTCTAGAATTTGCTTTTTTTGTTCAACATCGTGTTTGTAAAGCTTCCTCTATATTGTTGCGGATAATGGTAATGTAGTTCATTTATTTCCACTGATGCATAATGTTATGTGGTTTGAACATAACAGTGTATTTATCATTCTTTTATTGATGGGCCTGTGGGTTGTTTCCCTTTTTGTTCTTACAAACAATACTGCCGTGAACCTTCTTGTCCTGTCTCCTGAGGCAGCGTGCAGAGTGTCTTGGGGCACACAGCTAGGAGCAGAATTGCTGGGCCATAGGGCATGTTCATATTCAGCTTTACTAGAAAATGTGCCAAAGTGTTTTCCAAGTTGGTTGTACCATTTATGCTTCCCCCCCAGCAAGAGAGGAGTGTCGCCCCTGCTCCCCACCCCTGCCAGTACTCAGTATGGTCAGCCCTCTCGGTTTTTACCAATTGATTGAGTGTAAAATGGTGTTACATTGTGGCCTTGGTTTGCATTTCTGGAATTCAAGGTTTCTGGTGTATGAAATGGGGGTTGAGAGGGCAGCAGCCAGCGTGTAACAGATGCTTAGGAAGCGATTGTCCCTTTTGTACGTCAGCATCTCCAGTTGTGGGGTGCTGTCTGTACAAGCCCTGAGCTCAGGGAGGGGCAGGAGCAGTCAAGAGGACTCCCCAGGGAAGTGGCGATGAAGGAGGAGGGAGCAAGGAGAGATTAAGTTCTGCACAGTTAAGCCAAAGGAACCCCCGTGGTTCTGTGTTCACCCCCAGGATGGGCATGGGGTGATCCTAGCTTTGGAGAGGGGGAGAGCCCGTGCTTCATTATTTTAATAATGCACAGTCCATTTTAATAATGGCATTGGTGAGTGCTTAATAAGAGATTGGTGACCTGGGGAATGAATACTGGATGGAACAAATGTATATTTGTTCTTCTTCATTCTCACCTCCTCGGGGAGTCCTCCCTGATTGCTCTTGCCCATTGCATGAATGAAGGGTGGCTGAGCAAGGTCGTTCCTGGATGTTAGCAAGGTCCCCCCCAGGAGGCCCTCTGCGTACCCACAGAGGCTGAGAAGCTTGGTGCTGGCAAGGTAATTTGAGGCTGCTCCCTCTGCCAGCCTGGTGCACCAACGATTGATTCCAGGCCGCTTTCCCCGCCCAGACCTGGGCCCCTGGAGCTGGTTAGAAACGAGCAATGGGGCTGGAGGAATAATTATGCCTATTTCATGTGACACCCAAATTGATTGCCGCCAGGGTGACATTACCAGGCCATTGTTCCTTGTCTCCAACCTCTTATTACATGTTATTAGGGTGTGTGGTGTGTGTGTGTTTTTCTATTTTTTCCCATTTCAGGGAATTAATCTCTCTCTGCCACCTCCTCTGCTTCCCCCTCCAGAGAACCTGCTCATGTCTCTGAGAGGGAGTGGGGCCCTGGCCAGCATGCTTCCTCTGCCCGGCCCGGCACAGGGCTGGAGATGCAGTTGGGAGGGACTGGCCATCTCACGTCCCTTTACTTAGGTGCGAGATGGGGGTATCTCAGAGGTAAGAGGGGCTGCTGAGGTGTGGATCCTAGCTGGCAGAGGGGTTTTCCTGCAGTGTCCCTGATCCATAATGCTCTGCTTGCATACCTCTGATGGCAGGCTACTCACTCACTACTCCCAAGGTAGATCTTCTATCCTGAGCCATCTGGTCTTCCGTTCGATACCTCACACGGAGCTGAATGGGCCTCCCCTAGGACTCTGCCCGTGGGTTTTGACTCCACCCTCTTGGCTTGCACTGGACTCTGCACCCTCTGCCTTCCCCTTAGAGATTTGCAGAGATGCCTCTCCCCACGCGTGGGCTTCTCACGAACAGGCAGCTGCGTGATGGCAGCAGTCGTGCCTGAGCAGAACGTGGAACCTGTGTGTGTCTGACCAGAGGGGCGCCCCACCCCTTGATTCTGACTTCCTTCCGTGTACCAGGTTGGGGAAATGGGTTTTGGCAAGGGGTTGGACAAGACTCACCTGAGCAGAGAGGGCTTTGAGTAGTCAGTGGTGGTAGAAGAGCAAGCGGTTTTATTTATAAAACTGTCCATGTTATAAAAAAAAAAAATCACTGGGCCTCAGTTTGGATGTATTGGGGGTTGTTTTTAAATCTTTTCCCCTTCTTGAGGCAGAAATAACTCAAACCTTCACTTATCCCTGATCTAGCCCCATTGTAGTATCCTGTCTGGCATTACGTTGGGGAGAGATGCTGTAGTCAGGAGGCTGGGATTCTTCGTAGGCCTTAGCCCTGAGATGCTGTGGGACCTAGGACAAATCCCTCAAGTTCTTGGGCCAAATTCCCCTCACCTGTGTGCTGGTCTCTGGGGTTACCATGCCTATAGAGGCAGACAAGTTCAGTAACCTTGGGCAGGTGAACTAGTGGCTTGGAGGCTCAGTTTCCTCATCAGTGAAGTGGGGTTAATGGTTCCTCCCTCACAGGGTATGTGGTGAGGGTTGGCGGGGTCATTCCGCAAAGCACTCAGTATATGGGTTCGATATAAATGTCTCTTTCCTTCCCTCTCTTTGAATTCTCTGCCTCCAGCCTTGAGAGGGCGGTGTGAAGTCTGCTGTCCCCTTTTCTGAATAAGGAGTTTGGAGCCCTGAGATATAAAGCCGTTTGCCCACAATCATACCGCTCAGTAGGCCCTTGAACCTGAATCTGGGAAAGGCAGTATGCAAGCCTGGCCAGGACAGCCTTGGGTCCAACTGCCTCAGTCCTAATCCCAGCTCTGCCATCTGTTGCTGCGTAATTTGTGGCAAACTGCATCACCTCTCTGTGTCTCAGTTTTCTGATCTGTAAAATGGGGATAATAATGTCAGCCTAATAAGATTGCTGTGAAAATTGAACCAAGTTCACGTTTGAGTTCATATTATGCTAGCTGTTTGACCTTGAGCAAGTTATAGAACCTGTTTTTGCTTCTGGTTTTCCCATCTGCAAAATGGGGATAATAACATGGCCTACTTCAACAAGTTGTGGTGGCAGAAATGAATTATTTTTTTAGTTTATTTGAGAGAGAGAGAGAATATGAGAGAGGGAGGGAGAGAGAATCCCAAGCAGGCTTCACACTGCCAGCACAGAGCCCGACACGGGGCTTGATCTCACGAACTGCAAGATCGTGACCTGAGATGAAACCAAGAGTTAGACACTCAACCAGCTGAGCCATCCAGGCACCCTAAGAAATGAATTTTTATACGGCAAGTGCTTAGAATAATGCCTGGCACACAAGAGGCCCTCATTATCATTCTATGTATTAGGTCTCTGGCCTTCCAATGCCATACTGTTGCTCTCAGCAAGCTGCTCCCTGCCCTGGGCGGGCCTCTGAGGCTGTGAGCTCCTCCTCATTCAAGCTCAAGGCTGATGGCCCTCCCAGGTGGGGACTGGCTGGTTTCCAGGCTTCCAAAGCCTGAGACGGGCCAATCTGAGTTGTTCCCAAGGTAGAGGAGCCCTGAGGACTGGGGCAACCAGTATGCATGAGGGATCTGCTAGGCACCTCCCAAGGTGGCCTGGGTGGGGGATGGAGCCAGAGGCTTTCTGGGGCACCTCCTTGCCCCTTTGAGCCTATGTTGGTATCTTAGACTCAGAGAGGAGGTGTGAAGGGAGATGTAGGGGTACGGGACCTGGGTTTTCCTTGAGCGCCATCAGGTCACCACATGGGTGCTTGTCTACCCCTCCTCGATCCTGGGACAGCTCCAATCCAAGTAGGGGTGCTGTCCACTCAGGTGACCTCAGTACAGACAACTAAGAAGCTTCCTAGAACCAGTGGCTTCCTCCCACTTCCCCCAGGACAGCTCCTAGCTTCCGGGCTGGACTCTCACCTCAGAAGAAGTCTGTGAAGAGACAGGCAGCGCCCAGAGTGGTCCAGGGTCACCCAAGGTCATATGGCAGGGCAGGTGCACAGTGGGCCCTGATTGGAGCCCAGGCCTGGGACCCGTGAGCCCCATGCCCTTTGCTTACCCAGAGGAGGGCTCTTCTAGGCCTTGCCCCACCCCTGCTCCTCCCCACCAAGCTGGCCACTCCTGGCGGTCAGAGCCTATACATAGAAACCTTTAAACACTAAGATGCTTTGACAATTAAAATTCATAATTTATCCTAAAAACGGCCTGGAGCTGTGGGCTGGCCGGAAGGCTAGCAGCTCCTGAGATCAGCTGTGCTCCGGGGGAGTGGGCTGTGGGGTGGGCAGAGGCATCCCTCCCTCACATGCAGGGGGCAGGTGCTTGCCCAGGGCCACACACAGAGGCAGCTGGCCTAGCCAACAGACAGGCAGTCACCCCGTGCCCAGTCAGCACCCTCCAGCTCGGCTGCGGCTGAGAGGCCGGGTGAGCACCTTTGGGAGAGGCTTGGGTTTCCAAATGCGCCTAAGAGATGGGGCTGGTGGCACTGGGCAAGGGAGGATGTGGAGTGGTGGGAGGAGGGACAGCAGGCACACACACCCACACAGGCCACCCCCCTACACACACACACACACACACACACACACACACACACACACACACGCCCCAGGAGCCCAGCAACTCTGCCAAAACCAAGAGCAAGAGGAAAATAAAGAATTATACACGACAAAGGACATGACCTCAATTTTCTTCCAGGTTGATTTTTCTCTCCCTGTGGGGGGCAGCTGCAGGAGGAGGAGAAGGGAGAGGGAGAGGACAGGCCAAGGCGGGCAGACCAGCCCAGGAGGAGACAGACAGAGGCTGCCATGCTGCCCGCCCGCTGACCGCACAGACAGGATTTCTCCTGCCGGAGGCCAGCCTGGGCACCGGAACCTTCCTCTCTTAGGGTTCCCTGTCCACTCAAACTCCCTGTGCCAGGGGGCAGCCCTTGCCCAATTAGGCTGGCCAGGGACTGGGTTTCCCCCATTAGCTGCTCACACCTTAAACTATTATCAGCCATTCACACCTCAGCAGGGATTAGCCCTTGAAAGCTAGAATGGAGTGGCTTTAGAAGGAGCCGGGGAGGAACCATCTGGATTTGGGGTAGGAGAGAAGCAATTAGGAGTCCCTGGGTGCTTTCCACCCCTGCACACCTTTGCTAGCATATTCCCTCCCTCGAAAGTGCCTTCCCCCTGCTCCCTTCTTGGCCCGTGGAAATGTATTTGTGTTCAGCCTGAGCTCTCATGACACCTCCTCCTCCAGGAAAGCCCTAGGAGGGGCTGTTCTCAGGAGTTGTTTGACTGGCTCTCTCTGCCCCTTTGAAGATGGGTGAGGTTCTGTCAGCCCTGGCCCTGCCCTGGGGGTTCTCAATCTGGGGGACACAGAGGAGGCTGCAGAAGCTCCAACAGGGAGGAAGGGAGAGAGCGAACACAGCAGTGGCGGGCGCTCCTCAGACACCGGACACGGCAGAGATCAGAGGGGTTCCCAGGAGGGTGACCCCTTCTTGAGCTGGATTCTGAAAGCTGAATGCGAGAGCTCTGGGCACGTGGTGGACAGCCAGCCATTGCTAGGGGAGAAAGACCCCGACCTAGGGTGACTGTCGAGGGCTTTGTAGCCAAGCCTCATGCCACCCCCACCTCCACCCCTCCCCCAGCCACATGGCCACGGCTGCCTCTGAGCGATACTACACTTCCCACTAACACATGAAATGGATCCAGTGGCTCCATGTCCTGGAGCTGAAGGCAAAGAAGGGACCCCAGGCAGGCAGGGACTTGGGGACAGGGCAGGCCACGAGGAATCTGCCTCTGTTCTTTGGTCACCCTGCATGAGTGCCTTCACTTTTCTGAGCAATCCAACCCACCTCATGGGGTGGTGGTCAGGACAGGAGATGTAACGGGCCCAGAGCTTGGGACATGCAGCGTGTGCACAGGAGCTCAGGAAATGGGAGTCGAACCTGTGGGGCAAGCTCTCGCTCCGTGTTCCCCTGACCCGGGCCAACCTTCCCTGCCCACTGTCCCAGGTGCCCGTCTTTCCTCTGTGTTCTCTGACTCTCTCTTCTCCTCCCTGTCTTTCCTGCATGGCCCTCTGTGTGTCTTTTCTTCTCTATTGCTGTCACCTTTCCTCTCCTGCTCTTCCACGCATTTCTTGGTGGCAGAGCTGGATAGGGCCGTAGGCAGACGTTCTGATGCCCTCAGCCCCCTCAGGTCCGCAAAGTCCCTCGTCCCTCCTCACTCCCTCCTGCTGCAGACCCAGTCGTAGTAGGATGTCAGGACAGGAGGTGAGGGGGCATATGCCCACCTCATTTGCACGTGGGGCAACAGCCCACCGCGATTGCTCAGGTCACAAAGCCAGGCTGACACCCAGAGGCCCCGAGCCCCCAGCAATGGCAGCGGGCACCTCCATGCCAGGGACCTTGTGCCTGTGTGTTCTGGGGAGCCCTGCGCTCCCTGAAGAGTGCTGAGTGGAAGCACCATGAAATATTGATATCATAAACCTAAAATGACAAAACCTTCCATTCTGTGCTGCAGCCCACCCCAAATTAGGTGAGACTCTAGCACGGACAATGGCAGCAGGCACAGGAGAAGAAACTCAGTGTGTTCAACGTGCACAGTTGAAGAACAGGTTGGGTCTGGGGGGCAGGGCGCCTACCTGAGCTCTCTAAGGGCGCCCCCCCCCCAACCCTGGGGCCTTCCCCAGCACTGCCCTGACAGACCTGCCACTCCCTGCTCTGCCTGTGTGTCCAGAATTCCCGCTTCACACCAGGCAGCTCTCAGGCAGGCAAGCTGACCAGGGGGAACAGAGCTCTGCTGCCCCCTAACTTTGTGCCTAGGCCTGAGGGCAAATGAATTCCCTTCAGGAAGGCTGAGTTCTTACCTGTCAAATGGCTACAAAATAATCTCTTTTGAATGCTGCCTTAGGAGATGGAATGACCCTCACCCTCTCCCCAAGTCTACTCACGAGTGATCTGATGCGCCTTCTGTCCCCACCAGTCCCCTTTCCCATCCTGAGCCCCACTGGGGAGCCTTTCAGATAGATCCTTCCGGGCCCGGTGGAACTGCAGTTTGGGGCCTGAACCCCCACTCCTCCTCTAACCAGGTTTGAGAATGTTGACTTTCTAGCTGGTGAAAGTCATTTTCTGTTGTGGGCTCCCTCAGGGAGCCTGGAATCCAGCCCCTCACTGTACCGGGAGGAAATAGACCAGAGAGGGCAGGCCTTGCCCAAGGTCACACAGCAGAGTAGGAGTGGCCGAAGAACCACTTGGGGCCAGAGTGGGGAGCAACTGAGCCAGGCATATATGCCCCAGGATAGGAGTGAGAGTGTGACGGTGGAGGCAGCCCTTTGCAGAGCAGGTCTGACAGCCCAGCTTCTCTCACCACTCTGGGATCGGGAGGGCTCAGGCTGCCGTGGGGTCTGAACATTGTGCCCCGGGCACAGCTCTCCCTTTGCCTGCCCACCTGCCTGCTTTCGATGTTTATTCCCTTTGTATTTATTGGTCCAATTTTTAAACTCTTGCCCTTGTGGGAAGCCCTTCAGGGGGCAAGGATCCAAAATAAAACGCTGATTAAAATGCATAAAACACTTCTCTGCAATTACAGGAGTAACCAGCGGGATTCGCCCTGCCAGGAAGGCAGGAGCACACTGCCTACTCAGCAGTTCTGGTGACCCCCTCAGACACAGCCCTGTCAGCACCCCTCAATGACAGGGGCCCCCTGGGGGTGCCAGGCCAGGAGACTAGGCCCCGTGTGCTGTGCTCCTGCCGTGCCAGCTCGGACAGGCTTCTTAACCTCTCCAGGCCTCAGTTTCCCCACCTTTCAGGACAGCCACATGTAAAAGGTGAGGGATGAGGCAATTAGGAGGATGTACCCTTCTGAAGCTATCTTGGTCCCGGGGAGCATGGCCTGTCGTCTGCGGGTCTAACTGCCAGGCCGGAGTGTGGCAGCCACACCAAGCAATGCTTTTCCATCGACGTATGTGAACTCTCCACTCTGTCATTGCTCAGCGGGCCTGCTCACTCACAGGGCCTCAACCCCTGCACAGACTCTTGCATACATTCTTTCAGAGGGCAGCCCTGGGCGCTGCTCTGTGAGACAGAAGCACCCGTGACTGACCCAGGATTAAGCATACATCACGGGCGCGGCGCCAGGCGCTGAGGATCTGAGCGTATTTGCCTCTTTGTTCAGGTTCCCAGGAAGCTCTCACCTTTAGTCGTTATGCATGACTTCGTGGGATTCTTTCCTCACTGGCTGGCTTTATCTTTTTATCTTGTTGCATAATGTTTTCTGTCAGTTGTCTCAAGTTATTTTTAGAACAAGGTGTGCTCTACAGCAGTTACGTAACGTCACTACTAATAAGCGTAAGGTGCTTCAGTGTCATGGGAAAGAGATGATTTCTGACTGCATAGGTTCCGGATGGCTTCATGGAGGAGGCCACATTTGGAAAGGGAGGTCACAAAGGCTGCTAGGGCAGGAGGCTGGGAGAGTCCTCCAAAAGCAGATGGTTTAGAGCCAGGACAAGGTGGGGACACCTGGGTGGTTTCACGGAGCAGACTGGTGGCAGAGGAGTACGTGGGTAGGTTGAGGCAGGGTGGTGGTGGCTTTGGATGCTTTATTATCGTGCATGGGAGGGACTTATCAGCGTCTCAGGTGCCCTGTGCCATTTCTGTCCCCCCTGTCCGTCCTCAGACCCCTCTCCACTTCGCCCACCAGCCCAGCCCTGAGCTGGGCGCTAAAAGTCCTATTTACCTCTCCAGGTCCCCAGCCTCATACCCGCGCCGGCCCCAGCTGCCGGCACAATTACTTATTGATCGCCTGTCAGGATGTTTGCTTTTCTGGTGGGTGACTGGAGCATGTGTGACTGTGGAAAATGGCCTGGTGGGGGTGGGGTGGGGGAGGCTGAACCACAGGAGTCTGGAGAGAGGATGAGAGGGGCTGAGGGGAGGGGGGGTGGGCAAAGCCGCTGGGGATGACAAAACCTTGCAGATTCCATAACATGTCAGTAACACCCAGAGCCCTCTCCGGTTAATCAGTCACTTAGTCGATCAACAGCCAGGGAGCACTGTCAGTCCTGGGAGACTGCGGGAGCACCGGAAGTTGTGTGGCATGTCTCTCAGACTAGAGCTCTGGTCCCAGATCCACCCCCTTCTACAGGCTGGGTTTCCTTGGGCAGCCACAGGCTCTTTGAGCCCCCCCTTGCCTGAAGAGTTGAAGTGTGGGTGACAAGACCTGTGGCCTTGAATGCAGAGGCTCTGTACAGGTGTGTGTCGGGGTGAGGGTGTGCTGGGAGAGGTGGGAGAAGGGCCTGATCAGAGGCAGAGATGTGGGGCCCTCCCAGCCTGGGCGTCCCCTTCCTGTGGTGAGCCCCCCTTGGCACCATGTGTGTGGGGTGTGTGAACAGGGCAGAGGCCCAAGGGTGGCATGTGAGCAGTTGGGCTATTGTTTGGCCCCCAGAGACCACCTGGCCCAACCCCTGGGGTTTCAAGAAGTCCAGACTAGCCCTCCTAGCTCCCTGCTGACCTTGCTGTTCCATGGGGTGGAACAGAGGAGGGGAGGAGGAGGTGGCAGAGGCAGTCTGGGCACAGGTGGGAGCAAGTAGCCTCTCAACACAGCTGGGGGAGAGTCACGGGGGTGGAGGGGGCGGGGAGGCTCACTCCCGCACACCCCTTGCTTACTCCGCCTGCAGCCTGTACTCAAGCTGGGCCCCCTCCTGGCGCCACTACCCCTGTCACGGCCACCCAAGCCCGTCGTGTTCCTCAGGGCCCAGCTGTAACGAGTCTTGCGTCCTCAGTGCCACAGTGTGGACGGGCGCCTCCAGCTGCCGCTGCCGTCCTGGGCTATGGGAATCTGAATGCTCCCACCTCAGACTAGCAGCCTCACAGAACCCTGGCTCCAGGAGGAGTGTGATCGGAACCCCCAGAGACAGATGGGAGGCATCAGGGTAGAGTCCTGGGTTCTGGCGGGGGTGCCTTCCACTGATCCAGAAACCCCATTGGGAAGCAAATTAATGCACACTGACAGGTGCCACTGGGTTTGCTGATATCCCAGGACTCTTGGGCTGGGGGCTCAGCTGCAGTACTGGTGAGGAGGGCCCCGTGGTGTCTGTGCCTGAGGAAGTTCAGGCTAAAGGCTGAGAGGGTGGCCCCCAGCAGCCTCAGAAGCCCTGGCCTGACAGCCTGGGGACCAGACATGCTCCTCTGCAGGCTGTTTCCAGAGGCTTCAGCCTTTGGGCCCCTTTGATTCCCTCGGTGAGCCCCGAGGCCACTCAGCAGGTCCGGCTTTCTTCCTGATGTGCACCAGGGGAAGCTGAGGCTCGGGGCGTGGGGTGGGGTACGGGGTGTGTGCCCGGATCACATTGCCTGTAAAATGTAAACTGTAAAGGAGGTGGATGCCACCTGGGGTGCCGATGTCAGGCTCCTCTGAGGTGACCCTGTCCTTTCAGGGAACCCCCTCAATCCCAGGGGTGCTGGGAAATTCCTTGGGAGGGCTCTGGGCAGGATAGGGAGCAAGGAGGAGGCAGCACGGGGTGGCAGGAGGCTCTCCAGCTTGGGCATCGGGACCTCACTGTGGGGTTCCAGGAGCGACCTATACCACTGTGGACCCCCAGTTCTCCGTGTCGGGGACATTCTAACAGGGGCAGGAGGGCACAGACTGGGGTCCAGACAGACCCTTTCCTCTAACCGCCCCCTCTGTCCTGTGCTTGCTCCTGGCTGCAGGTGAGCGAGAGGATGCTGGCGGGGGGCGCGAGGAGCATGCCCAGCCCCCTCCTGGCCTGCTGGCAGCCCATCCTCCTGCTGGTGCTGGGCTCGGTGCTGTCAGGCTCCGCCACGGGCTGCCCACCCCGCTGCGAGTGCTCGGCCCAGGACCGCGCCGTGCTCTGCCACCGCAAGCGCTTCGTGGCGGTTCCGGAGGGCATCCCCACCGAGACCCGCCTGCTGGACCTGGGCAAGAATCGCATCAAAACGCTCAACCAGGACGAGTTCGCCAGCTTCCCACACCTGGAAGAGCTAGAGCTCAACGAGAACATCGTGAGTGCCGTGGAGCCCGGCGCCTTCAACAACCTCTTCAGCCTCCGGACGCTGGGGCTGCGCAGCAACCGCCTGAAGCTCATCCCCCTGGGCGTCTTCACCGGCCTCAGTAACCTGACCAAACTGGACATCAGCGAGAACAAGATCGTCATCCTGCTGGACTACATGTTCCAGGACCTGTACAACCTCAAGTCGCTGGAGGTCGGCGACAATGACCTCGTCTACATCTCCCACCGAGCCTTCAGCGGCCTCAACAGCCTGGAGCAGCTGACACTGGAGAAATGCAACCTAACCTCCATCCCCACCGAGGCGCTCTCCCACCTGCACAGTCTCATCGTCCTGAGGCTCCGGCACCTCAACATCAATGCCATCCGGGACTATTCCTTCAAGAGGTTGTACCGGCTCAAGGTCTTGGAGATCTCCCACTGGCCCTACTTGGACACCATGACACCCAACTGCCTCTATGGCCTCAACCTGACATCCCTGTCCATCACACACTGCAATCTGACCGCTGTGCCCTACCTGGCTGTGCGCCACCTGGTCTATCTCCGCTTCCTCAACCTCTCCTACAATCCCATCGGCACCATTGAGGGCTCCATGCTGCATGAGCTGCTACGGCTGCAGGAGATCCAGCTGGTGGGCGGGCAGCTGGCTGTGGTGGAGCCCTATGCCTTCCGCGGCCTCAACTACCTGCGTGTGCTAAACGTCTCGGGCAACCAGCTGACCACACTGGAGGAGTCAGCCTTCCACTCGGTGGGCAACCTGGAGACGCTCATCCTGGACTCCAACCCGCTGGCCTGCGACTGCCGGCTCCTGTGGGTGTTCCGGCGCCGCTGGCGGCTCAACTTCAACCGGCAGCAGCCCACCTGTGCCACACCCGAATTCGTCCAGGGCAAGGAGTTCAAGGACTTCCCGGACGTGCTCCTGCCCAACTACTTCACCTGCCGCCGGGCCCGCATCCGGGACCGCAAAGCCCAGCAGGTGTTTGTGGACGAGGGCCACACGGTGCAGTTTGTGTGCCGGGCAGATGGCGACCCGCCGCCCGCCATCCTCTGGCTCTCACCCCGCAAGCACCTGGTCTCGGCCAAGAGCAACGGGCGGCTCACAGTCTTCCCTGACGGCACGCTGGAGGTGCGCTACGCCCAGGTACAGGACAATGGCACGTATCTGTGCATCGCGGCCAACGCGGGCGGCAACGACTCCATGCCGGCCCACCTGCATGTGCGCAGCTACTCGCCCGACTGGCCGCATCAACCCAACAAGACCTTCGCTTTCATCTCCAACCAGCCGGGCGAGGGAGAGGCCAACAGCACCCGAGCCACCGTGCCTTTCCCCTTCGACATCAAGACCCTCATCATTGCCACCACCATGGGCTTCATCTCTTTCCTGGGCGTCGTCCTCTTCTGCCTGGTGCTGCTCTTTCTCTGGAGCCGGGGCAAAGGCAACACGAAGCACAACATCGAGATCGAGTACGTGCCCCGCAAGTCGGACGCAGGCATCAGCTCTGCCGACGCGCCCCGCAAGTTCAACATGAAGATGATATGAGGACGGGGCGGGGGAGGGGCAGGGACCCCCCGGGCTAGCCGGGCAGGGGAAGGGGCCTGGCCGCCATACGCTCGCTCCTCGATCCTTCCCGCCTCTCCCTGCCCCTCCACACACACTCTTTTTCTTCCTCCCAGCCCCATTCCCTGCTGCCCGCCCCACCCCCCCGCCGGCCCTCACCGCCTGCCCTCTTCCTAGCAGGACCTCAGCAGTCCAGGCCTGGGGACCCACCTGCACAGGGGCACTCGTTGACAGACTGGAGTCGGAAGCTGACAGACCGACATGCAGCACAGTCAATAATTCAATAAAAAAAGTTACGAACTTCCTCTGTAACTTGGGTTTCAATAATTATGGATTTTTATGAAAACTTGAAATAATAAAAAGAGAAAAAAAACACTATTTCCTATAGCTAGTCGGAATGCAAACTTATGACGTCCTGATTGCTCCAGGGCCCTCTTCCAACTCAGTTTCTTGTTTTTCTCTTCCTCCTCCTCCTCCTCCTTCTCTTCCTCCTTTCTCTTCTCTTCCCCTATGGGGAGGGATCACTCAGGAAAACAGGAAAGGAGGTTCGAGCCCCACCTTCCCGGGCGACCGACACGAGCAGGCAGCGGGGCAGGTGCGGGCCCAGCTCTGGGCTGGCTGTTTGCAGGGAGCAGGTGGAGGAGACAGGGCTGCCTGAAGGGGGTGGGGGCTGTCTGCCAAGCTGCCAGGAAGCACTACTGCCAGGGGTTGGGGGGCCTGGCTCGGGTGTGGCCGAGACTCTGGACAGAGGCTGGGGTCCTCCCAGAGGACAGCACAGTCAGTGGAGAGAGCCAGGGGCTGGAGGCGGGACCGAGGCCTAACTTCTGGTCCCAGCTCTGCTGCTGACTTTTGGTGTGGCTTCAAACAGGTCATTGACCCTCTCTGGGCCTCAGTCTCCACATCTGTACAAATGGAAACGTTACTCCCCGCCCTGCCTACCTCACAGGGCTGTTGTGAGGAATTGATGAGATGATGTATGTGAAACACTTTGTAACCTGTAAAGCGCTGTGCACATGTGTGGGTGACTGTTCTCATTATGGTCATTATTATCTCACTGTTGGGGATGGGGCTCCCGAAGGGATCTCCATGGGGTCAGGGTTGGGGGCACACCAGGGGAGGGCCGCTCCAGGGACTTTCAGAGGCTCCTCCCAGGACAGCGGTCCAGGCCACCACCAACCATACTCTGAGCCTAGTCTGGGCTCTGAAGAGTCATGGGTTTGGGGGTAGGATCCAGACACTCAAGCTGACCTAGAGGGTCAGAAGCGGCCCCGCCCATTCACACCAAACCCAGCCATTCCAGACTCGGCCCTGGAAGGGCATGTCCCGGATGACAGAAGTACAAAGAGCCAGCCAGGTCACCTTGTAACTTGCCCTGACACCGTGGGCCCTGGCTCGAGAAGCTGGGCCAACGACCCATGTGCTCATCCCCATCCCCGTCAGGCAGGGGGTGCCCACCAGGGTAGGGAGGCCTGGCTTCTCCCCTCCGAGTTTCCTCTTTCTCCTCAGGGATTACTCGGATTCAGCCCCACGGTGGGCCCAAGATGACCCTGCTCCCTGTTAGTCCTCAGGCTAGGGGAGAATCCAGTGATGCAGACTTAAGCTGAATGTGAAGGGGAAGCAGTGGGGAGGTCAGCACTTGACAACAAGACTTCAGAATGTAGCTCCTCCATCCGGGGCTCTTCCTGGGGCTCACACCCCCAACCCAAGTTGGCACGGACTAGGTAGCTGCATGCCTAGCACCTTCTAAACCAAACCTCTGGTGGGGTGGCCTGGTGAGCAGAGTCTGGCAGGGAGTTGGCACTCATTCATTCATTCATTCATGCACTCATTCATTCATTTATTTGATCCACAGATGTACCCGAAAGTCTGCTCTGCTCTTGGTTCCCAGCTGATGCAGCTTACAGCCAACAGCTGGGACAGACTGCCCCGATCCATCTCTCTCAGCAACAACCCCAGGACTGTCCCTGATTCTGGGTAAACCTCAAGCCCTTGGAACTATGGTTTTATCCCTTGGAAGAAACAGGAACATCTCTCTATAGGCTTCTGGAATGTTGGTATGGAAAGGTTGATGGTCCCTGCAGAGCAGCCTAGACTAGTGATTATAGACTCTGAGGTTTGAGGTCAGATCTGGGTTTGAGATCCTGTTCTAGCACTTACTAGCTGTTTGGGATTGTTACTTAACTCCTCCGAACCTCAGTCTGCTTATCTGTAACATAAAGATGATCTTACTACTTTTGGTTGTTAGGACGTTAAATGAAGGAGCATAGGTGTATTTGTTGATTGATGTGGTGCCGGGCACTCAGGGAGCCCTCTACCAGCGGTGGTGGTGATTACTATCAAGGCCAACTCTGGTACAGATGCAGAGACTGAGGACCAGAGAGGGTGGTAGCTTATTGAAAGCCACACAGCTTCTAGGTGACAGGACCAGGGCCTGGGAGTTCCAGAGTCCCAGAGCCATAGCCTTCTAAGCCTGGCTTGGGACTTAGAGCCAGGCCTGGAGACTCCCATCGGCAGGAGACCACAGGGGCACAGGAGCATGGAGGGGAGTCCTTGAGCAAGGGGGTGGCTTGTACACCACAAGAGGCCAATGGTATCACTTGAGGCCCCACGACCCTGAGAGGGCTGCTCACCTCCAGAGAGAGACCAGAGCACAGACTCTCCATAACCCCAGCTCTAGATACCTTGGTGGGCACTGTTCTCCCTCAGGAGCCAATGGGAGCCAATGGCTGACAGTGGGATTGTTACTTAACTCCTCTGGGATGCCTGGGGCTTCACAAGGTCTGGGAAGAGGGCCAATTTATTCTCGGCCACCATGAGGCAGCCAGACCTCTGAGGAAACCCAAGGACACAAGAAAATTGTGAGGTTGTTTTTGGATCGGGGAGAGAGTCATTTTGGGGGAATGTGAACGCCCAGGGCAGGCGGCTGGGTTGGCCTGAGCAAAGGCAGCCTGGGCTTTAGTACTACCCCTTCTTAGCTGTGGGACCTCCTTCTGTAGAAAAGAGGAATGGACTTGACTTTTAAGAGCCCTGGCCAGATTTAACGGGGGAATAGGCTGAAAAGTCAGGCTGAAGAGGTTACTTTCTCCATGGCCTGAGAGCCTCTGATGGGGAAAGAGGAGGAGCAGGTATCCTCAGCCCCAACTGTGTGTGAGGCACACCCACCGCTGGGAGCCTGAACCCAGAGGTGGTCTGGGCGGCCCATGTTGCACACAGTCCTAGTTAGGTCTGCCTCAGGCCCAATGGGGTTGTGGGGTCCAGATGTCCTGCCTGATAGGAGGCTGGCTGCTCTGCTCACCCCTCAGCCTGGGTCCAAGCTATTGGGGAAAAGGCAAGATAATCCTGAGAGTCCAGCCTGATTTCCAGGGGACCGAGACCAGAGGCAGCCTCCAGGCTTGCTCCTCCAGGAGACAGGGGTGCCTTGAAGAGAAGGGTGGTAGGACTGGGAGCCTACCTTGGGCAAGCGAGTGAATGTGGACAAAGACGGCACCCAGCTGGGTATTAGCAGCCAGCACCCGGATCACCACCACCTCTGCCCCACCTCTGCTTTACCCTTCACAAGCCCCTCTCTGGGGCTCAGAGAGGGGAAGTAACCCCCTCAGAGTCACAAAGCAGAGTGATGGCTGGGACGTGGGCTTTGGAGTTAGGCAGACCTCAGTTTAAATTCCATCTCAGATAGTAGCAGAGTCGCGCAGCGGAAGCGTGCTGGGCCCATAAATTCCATCTCAGGTGCGACAACTTTTTGGTGTGCAATAATCACCACCATTATTAGCATGGCATCCTTATGGACAAGCAGGGGAGTGGTAGTTGAACTCAGGAACCGAGAAAGGAAGGGACTGTATGGGGGACAGCGAAGGACAAAAGGAGCTGAAACTTCAAATGAGATCGGGGTAGAAGCCAAGCCCGGTGATGCCCTCCTAATTGCCCCTGAAGGCTCAGGGCTGTGTGGAAGGATAGAGGCAGACCTCAGGCCATCAGGGCGGTGTGCCCAGGACAGAGAGAGTGGCCGTGCCCTGGGGCCCTGGAGGACAAGGCCCCCACCTGCGTGCGTGTGCAGGGATGGAGGTCACAGGGAGCAGGGGAGAAGGGGTCAGAGAAGCAGTGTAGACCCTAGCGGGTATTAGGAGTCCTGGGGGGACTTGAACTTTGGGGGGCCTGAAGACAAAGTTCATGAGGTACAAGGATCAGGGGCAGCACAAACCATCTGGAGTTAAGTGATTTATTGGGGACCTCACAGAACTTGGTTCCATGTCTATCAGCTTTCCTGCTCCTCTCCCAATTTGATGTCCTCTGATAACACAGGGTTAAAAGTCACCTCCGCTCCCATTCCAAACCCCAACTCCAGCCTCCTTCAGAGTCTGACTTGCTAGGATCTCTGATCTCCTCATTCATATTCTCCAGAGAAAAAGTCTGATTAGCCACCTGCCAACCAATGGATTGACTGCCTCTAAATCAGGTGCTCGTCTCCTTGTCCAATCAGCTCAACCTGATCTAAGCCAAGTTTGGGTAAAGATGGTGCAGAAAGAGCTAAGAGACATATCAATTATTTATTCCTGCATGTCAATCACCCCAAAACTTAGTGGTTCAAAACGACAACCATTTATTTGCTCCAATTTGCAACCTGGGCAGGGCTTGGTAAGGACAGCTCATGTCAGTTCTGCATGGTGTTGATTAGGGAGACTTGCCTGGGGCCAAAAGATCCAAGGTGGCTTCTGGCCATGTCTGTCTCAGCTGGGGAGGTTGGAAGGGTTAGAGGCCAGCTTCTTTATTTCCACGTGGTCTTTCCAGCAGCCTAGCTGGACTTTTTTATGGTGGCTCAGCACTCCCAAGATGGCAAAATGGAAACCGCCAGGTCTCTTGAGGCCTACGCCAGGAATCAAGGCAAGTCACAGGTCTGCCTAGATTCAAGGGGAGGGAGGACAGACCCCAGCTCTTGGTGGGAAGAGCTGCAGAGTCACGTAACACTAAGGGCATGTAGGATGCAAGGGTTGTTGCAGCCACCCCTGGGGACCTCCACAGGGACCTCAGAGGTGCCTTTGTCCTCTTAGGAACCACTCATTGGCACACAGGCGTCTACAGTGTACCCAGGAGTAAGGAATTAGCGATGGTGACTGGCCTACAAATGGATCTCCAGCTGGTAAGTAAAGAGTCGGGACCTGAAGCAAGTTTGCCACCCCTGGTCCAGTGTCCTTTTGAGCAGAAGCAAGAGGCAGGGTCTCCCGGGGGTGATATATTGATGGCAATAATAATAGCTATTGTTTATCTGGCCAGGCACCAGGCCAGACACTTTGCCCACATTGTCTTATTTAGTCCTACCATGAGGAGGTTCTAATATGCTCCCTTTCAGATGAGAACACAGGCTTGGGGAAGAGAAGGGACTTCCAGGGGCCCACCACCAGGTAGGTGATGAAGCCAGGATTCATACACAGGGCGCCAAGTACTTCACAGCAGAAAAAGCACCAGACCGGTCCCCTCATATTAAACCACCCCAGACTCGGGCTTCTCATCTGTGGAGCTAGGCACAGCCATATCTCTTCCTGTGGCCTCCTTCCTTTGTAGGCTGGGATGAGTCCGTAGTGGACAATCTGCTGTGGCACAGGTGGGTGAGTGCAAGGGTGGGGTAATGATCAAGGCTGCTACCAGTCAGTTCCCCCTCCCAGCCCCAAGTCCACCTGGCATCTCTACGGGGCCCTGAGATCAGAGCACAACACCACGAGGCTGGGCGACCTGTTCTGAAAACCTAGAGTCTGGCCCTGGTACCTAGCGGGTGACTGGATACTACTAGACAGGGGTCTGAGAGTAGCAGCCTTGCAGCACAGCCCTGGGATCAGGGCCTTCCCCTGGGTGCTCCAGCTCTGCCAGAGGGAGTTGATTGCTCAGACTGTAAAGGGATTTACAACCTCCCCATAAACCTATTATGGCTCATCCTGTGTCCCCAGCCCTGGCCCTGTCATCATGCCAGCGGACTGCTGGTGTCTGGGAAGGCGAGGGTGGTCCTTTGGGGGCTGTGGAGACTAAGCATCAGTCCCAGTACCCATTCTCCCAATTCCGTCATGCCCCAGCCCCCATGCCAACCCCTGCCCTTGATGGGACCTCAGCAGGGACCAGGGTCTGACTCTTGCTCTGCCTCTCCAGCTAGATCCCCCCATCCCTTCACTCTTGGCTGGGCTGTGACACACCGCCCTGGAGAAGGCTAACCCTGGGGATGGAACAGCAGGATGTTCCGGGGGGAACAGAGGAGGAGGAAGCTGAAGGCAGAGCAAAGAAAAAGCCAGTCAGGAGAGAGGGGGGTGGGATGGCCACCATACCCAGTTCCCAGGATCCAGAGCTCAGCCCAAAGGCAGTGACTAGCATGCCTGTCTCCCTGTTTCAATGATGAGAAACATGAGTCTCAGAGAGGTTGAGCCACTGCCCTACGTTGCACAGCTAAGCAGTAGCAATGGTGGAAAGCGCGCGCACGCACACACATACACACACACACACACACACACACACAGATGTTTGTTGTGCTCCCATTTTGCAGATGAGGAAACAGATTCAGAGAGAATTGACAGGTCCAAGGTCACAAAATGAGTCAGTAGTAGCACCAGCTCTGACTCAGCTGAAAGGGGGGTGGAGACAGGGAGGCAATTGCTGTGGCATCCAGAAAGCTCTCCCATGGGAAACACAAGGTTAGGCTGGCCCCAGGGTGGCACCCAGTCCCGGAAGAGGTGAGCAGCTGGAGGCCCTGACTTTGCTCTCTGACTGGCAGGCATTTACATACCTCGTTAAAAAATATGGCGTCATAAAGAGGAGAGACATACGCACCGTGAAGCCTCATCTCCAGTCTCCTGCCAGCCCCAGAGCCTCTTACGGGACACTCCAAGGGCACAGGCAGCAGGCCTGGGTGGGAGGGGGGTGTGGCTGCCCCTTGGCAGCACCCAGAGCTGGGACGGGGTGTCTGTCTCTCCTGGGCTCTGTCCTGAGCTCAGTGTTGTGAGGTGAGATACTTCACTGTGTGACCTTGCTCCAATCCCTGAGCACTTCTAGGCTGACCCTTCCCAAGGGCCTGAGAGAATGTTGTACCAACTGGGACTCCCCACTCCCTTCTGGTTTCATGGTTCACCCCAGACCTCAGTGGTGTCCCTCATCCCACTTCCTTGCCCCCACACTGCTGCTGAAGTGAAACAGGAGTTATAGCCTCTCTAGTAAAATGACATTTACTGCCTGGCCCTGTGCTTGAGCCCATAAATCACCCTCGCCATGCTGGCTACCGACCATGCAGTCACCTGGAACAGAGGCCCAAGGGGCCTGCCAGCCCCTCCACCTGGCCTTGGCCCCCGCAGGTTGTCTTTCACCCATTCCCTGTAGCCTTCCTCAGGTGCTTCTCAGTCCCGAGCCAGGATACAAGCACACCCTGGATATCATCTTTCTGGAGTCTTCCTGTAACCTCAGGGAGCTGCCTATCTTCTGCCACTTGGGGTGAGCCCCTGCCCCCTCTGCCTTACTTTCCCTCTCTTACAGCTGAAGCTGGAGCAGATGGGCCGCAAGAGCTCGGCTAGGGAAGATGACCATGGAGAGTGGGAAAAAATCCTCTGCTCTGGGGTGAGTCCAGGTGGAGCCACCAGCGGGGAAGTAAGACTGGTGGACGGCCTGCAGCCAGATGTACCAAGCAGGACTGCCTGACCCCTGGTTGGCAGCTGGCCGGCTGGGAGCCAGGAGGCCAGCTGTTTCCTTTCTCCTGTGGGACAGCTGGAGGGGAAAGGGACACGGCAAGGTTGATGGCCCCTGCAGTGGCCCATAGGCAGAAGGGACTGCTGGAAGCGCGGGTCGATGGGAGGATTGTTTCGTGAGAAGGCAAAGAGCTGGAGAGGCCTATGATGGTTTCCCAGGTCCCAGCCGGCCTCCAGCCCTTCCCCACAAAAGAAGGCTTTCCAGACACAGGTGTAGGAATGGGAGGATGGGGTGGGGAGGTAGATAAGGGAGTAACATCTGGTAAACACCCCGTAGCGGTGGAGTACAGTGTCCCACAAGCAGTGGGGGGCTACGGGAAGGTCACCATTCATGTAGAGAGCGCAGACAGGGGAGAACAAAGGCAGGTACGAGCTTTTCAACGATCCACAGGCCTTCAGTTCCAATTCCCCTGGCTTAGGATGAAGGAAAATGCTTTGAACGCTTCATTTCTGCCCTTGAAGCCTCCCCTCTTTTTTTTCAAAGTCTATTTATTTATTTTGAGAGAAAGCACATGCATGCAAGCAGAGGAGGAGCAGGGAGAGGGAGAAAGAGAATCCCACGTAGGTCCCACACTAACAGTGCTGAGCCCAATGTGCGGCTCCAACTCACGAACCTGTGAGATGATGACCTTAGCTGAAATCAAGACTCAGACGCTTAACTGACTGAGCCATCCAAGCGCTCCGAATCCTTTTTCTGAGCTCTCAGTGCTCCTGTGAAAGGGAGGCAGATGTGGGGGGGGGGGGTGCGGGGGACTGCGGGAGCTGAGGCTGGTGTTCTGTAGAGCACCATCTTGGCCATGGGGAGCTATGGTGGGCGCTTGAGCATGAGAGGGACCCATCTCAGAGTCTAAGGAGGAAAGATTTGAGGTGTGGGAGCAGAGGAAGCAGAGGCAGAGAATGCACACATGAGTTTGCACACCTCTATGCTCACACACACTCAGGCACGCACACACCTACTGCAGCAGGCACACGTTCAAACGGATTTATACAGCCTCACACATTCTCCCACACACATAGCAATTCATGTGTTCATACACAAACCTTTCACACACCCATGCAAACACTCTCAGTATACACACTGGTACAGATAATACCTGCGCACACCGGTACATCACACTGGACATTCACTGGATGCATTCACATTAAAGCACAGATCCACAACGCAGAGCCCGCTTTGCGCAGCACGCAGCAGCACGGCCCACATGCCTCCAGGGGCCCCCGCGCAGAGGTCCACGCTCTGCCACCCAGCCCGCCGCCTCCCTGCTTCCTGGGATCACAGAGCGGCCAGGCCGGCCCGCGCTGGGTGCTCACATACCCTGCTCCGCACACGTGAGCCTGCGCACACACGAGCACACGCCTCCGGCTGCCCGGAGCCTCACTCCACCCTCAGAGCTGCGGCTGGCCAATGAGAGCTCGCTGGATGTTGTCTCCTAGGCGACCAGCGCAGCTGTCCCGCTGGGGGGGGGCGTGGCCATGGGGACCCCCACCCCTCACTCCCAACCCCTGTGCCTGCCTCCTTCGGCCCCTTGGTCCCTCGGAAAGGTTAGAAGGTGGAGCTAGGCTGAGGGCATGGGTGGTAGGGGCGCTTCAGAAGCTCCCAGATGTAGAGCCCAAAGTGAATCCCAGAGCTGCTGGTCCCCCTAGATAGGCCCCCTCAAGTGAGAGCACAGGTTCAAGATCACCCTGGCCAAAGATGCCTTGTGTGGTCAACCCCATGAGGTCTGTGAGAGGGCCTATGACCCATCCCCTTCTCCCCTCTCCAGAGGAATATGAACAGCTTGCACCAGCATCCTTTCTTTTCCTCAAATACCCAAGCTCTTTCCCCTCGGGATCTCCCCACATGTTCTTCCCTCTGCTTGGGATGTCCCTTACTCACCTCTCCCCGCACCATACCCACTCATGCGCTCACTTCTTTCATTCTGGCAACCTTCAGCTGATGGCATAGGTCCCTTGCCTAAATAGCCCTTTCCTGGCCACCACTGTCTGTGCCCCCCATTCTAAATCAATCCCCTGGGTTAGGGCCTGCCATCACCGGGACTAGGCAAGAGCACACCCTGAGCGTTTGAATCACATCAAAACACAAGGGACACCAAGAGGTGGAGGCTGGTCAAAGGGGCCAAGTGTGGAATCTGGAGCCAGACAACCTAGGTCTAAATGCTGGCTCTACCATGTACCAGCTGTGCGACTTTGGGCAAGTTGCCCATGGGACTTGTGAGGATTCAATTAGATCATGCCTGTGTCTGGTACCGAGCAACTGACCAGTAAATGTTTGCTTCTACTATTCTTCTTCTTATGGACTCCCCATTATGAATAATGTCACCTTCCCCACACAGCTTCCAGACCCCGGCCTCATTCAGAACATGCCGAACAATCATGGGACGCTGGACCAGGAGACTCAACGGTGAGCAATGAGGGAGGGTTTGCCCCTCACACGCAGCCACACTTGTTCCGACACCAGGTCCAAGAGGAAGACTGCGTCCCATTGGGGCAGAAATTCAGAGTCCACGGCGACGAGCAATTTTAATTGTCTTTTATCCTATTGAATGGACAAGTCTATCCTTAATCCTCTCTCTCCCTCCTGTCCCCAAACATTAAAAGCAAACATGATTTTGAACAGGTCCCAAGGAGATTCCGTGGGCTTTTCACGTGCTTCAGCTCATGGGAGACTACTGCTCACTCAGGGTCGGCCTGTGGTTCTCAGCCTTGGAGAGAGCTGCCGCTGCTCCTGTTGGAAGGGAGGCTGTTCCCCACCAGAGAGAGAGGGCTCGGTCACTGGAAGGGGCTTTGCACACTCAATTTGTAGTTATGTATTTCCCCAGGATTACTCATGCCTGAAATCTCACTTCTGCATTGTCTTCTTGGGCCTCCCTCCTTACTCTGCGTCAGGTCCCGGCTCAGCTCATCTGTTATCATGTCTGATCCTGGCCAGTTGGTTTCCCCTCCCTGAGTTTCACTTCCCCCTTCTATTAGATGGAGTAATCATTCTTGCTTTTGAGCATCCCTTTTGCCCCTCTCTCCTTCCTTCCCATGTATTCAATTGAGCATCTTGGCTCACCAGACACTGGGCTCACACTGGGATATTATGAGGAGCAAGACTGGAGAAGCTTCTGCCCTTGGAGAGCTTAGAGTCTGGTGGGGGAGATGGATTCCAACCAGTCAATCCCTCATATAATACAAATTTTTAAAAATTGTAATCAGATAACTATACTGGAATTAAAATAAAATAAAAATTATAATCAGAGATGTAAGTAACGCGCATTGTGGGAAATCACACAGATGGAGGTAGCTGAGGAGTGGTTCACAAAGCCCTCCTGCATAACAGCCATAGTAATTGAGAGAGTAATCGCAGTGCCCCACTTGTGAGCATGCCCTGTGTGCGGCCCCGCTCTCCTGTTCTCCTACAGTCTCTCTCAGGGCCTGGGCCAAGTGGGGTTGTTTTCAAATGGACAGCCCCCAACCTTTCATAACCTGTCCCCACTCTGGGGGGGGGGAGTTGGTAAGCAGCAGCCCCCCACTCTCCTATTGCAGCAGGACCTCCACTCTGCCCTGCTTTGCATAATTGGCTTCCTGTGAGATCCACTGGAAGCGATTTGGCACACCCTGGTTTATGTCTCTGCTCCACACTAATCAGCCAGGCGCCCTGGGGCATAATACTGCACTTCTCCCTAAAAACAGGGATAATCATTCCCACCTTACAGTTTGTTGGGAAGCTTGGCCACAATGCCCATGGAAAGTACCTGGCTTGTGGGATGTAGCCAGTAGGTGCCAGCTGCAGTCCTTTGCTGGGCCCTCCAGGGCTGTGGGGTTCCGGTCTGGAGTGCATTTTAGATTTCAGTGCTGTCTGTATCCAAAATGATTTGACTACAAGGAACAGAAACCCACTTAAAGATGTACTCTAACAAGGGATTTTCTATAAGCAGGTAGTCTCAGGGAAGCCCATCACAACCAGCTCCCCCTCTTTCTTGGTGGCTTAGGTTCTGGCTGCACAGAAGCTCAGGTTACCTGTCTGTCTCTGCAGAGACAATCAAGGGAATTCTAAATTCCCAAGAGAAACCGTGGTGGGCCAGGATTAGGTCAGGTGTCCACCCTTTGTCCAGTCAGCTGAGACAGGACAGAGACAGAGAAGGCTACCTCTTCTAGGTTTGGGGAGGAGCGGGGTCTTTAAGTAGGAGTGTGAGTGGAGTGAAATGGTGGCTTTCCCTAGATCAGCTCGCTGCACATCAGAATCACCAGGGGAGCTTTAAAAAATACTGCTACCTAACTCCCACTTCCAGAGATTCTGATTTCATTGGCCTGGGGTGATGCCCAGGTAATAAAATTTTCAAGACTTCCCCAGGTGATTCTAAAGTGCAGCCAAGGTACAGACGACCGCTTTAAAAGCTTCCTGCTGGCAGAGTCCACGCTGCTGGTGTCACCCAACCCACTGGTTCAGTCTCACTTCAGACCAGATGAGAGTTTCACCCTCTGTGGTTTAAGTCAGTGATTCCCAAGACATACCCCAGATAAGATAAAGTCGGAATCCTGATTCCCTGGTCTGGTCCAGCCCTACTGAATCCAAATGTCTGGAGAGAAGCTCTGCTGATTCTTATCACCAAGCAAGTTGGGAATACTGGCCTAAATGATAATTTACCCACTGACATGCAGTCATAGGGGGAAATCAGCCCAAGTGCAACGAACACTTCCCTGTAGCAAGGTAAGGAGTATAAAAAAGCTTTCAGGCCAACACTGCACAGTTGCCATCATTAGGGGCCATCCTGTCAGTGATGGGAGCAGGGCTGACACCCCCAGATCTTCCTGCACAAAGAACAGGGTGGACATCCATTGTTCTGTCTGCCTTGTGTGAAGTGCCTGTCCTCCAACCATGTGGTGACACTAAAAACTGCTGTCTTCTTATGGAACCTTCGTCCCTGGGCATGGCTCCATCTAGGACAGAGTAGCCAAACCCAGTAGGGCCAATCCATACCCATATCTCCTTGTTGGTGTGAGAGTAGACAAGAAAAAATGACACCTATCCCAAGTGTAGCTAATCAGAAACCTTCCCTAGGATATTTGAACTTGGAACCAGAGAATACCAGTATTGGTTTTTCTCTGAAGTTCAGTCTAGGAAAGGTGAACCTGGGCACTACCAAGAGCCAAGTTTCCAGTTCACAGAGGACGTAGGCAGAAGCAGAGGCAAGCTGTGGGGAGTGTCCCTGATTCTGCTCTTGGGCCCCAGGTCTGATCCCAACAACTATGGGCACAGCATAAGCCACTTTGCTACCACATACTGACTGCCACTGACTGCCCCCTTCCCAGCAAATTCCACATTTTATCTGAGGGTCTATTCCTTGTCACCTGAGTCGTGGGTCAGTCTCTTATCTTAGGGCCAGTTTCAGTGGACCTTTTTTCTTTTCCAGAAAAATGCCCTTTAAATGTAAGGTTATAGAGGAATTGAAATAAACATAGTGTATAATGAACTGCCAGGTTTTCCTGCCCAAAACTGAAAAACATCTATCTGTGTCTCTATCAAGAACTAGATGTTCTCTCATCTCTGCTCATCTCTGCATCTCTGCTCCATTCTCCTCATCTTTGACAACCAAGCTTTTCTTTTACTTACCAACGCGCACTTAGCTGAGCTTGACCACCTCAAGATAGCAGCCCCTGCTAGGAGCCAGCACAATCTGAAATCTCAGTTCCCTGCTGCTAACCTAATAGTTATACCCTGATTTTAAATTCCCATGAGACACACTCTGATTGGCCGAATTTTAGTCAGGTGATCTCAATCTGGTCCAGTCAGCTGGGCCTAGGGGAGAACAAAGACTCACCGTTGTTCACCAGTTCGTGGACACCATCCTTGGAACTACTGGAACATGAGGGAGATTACTTTCAGAGAAACTTAAACGAAGCCACACTTTCTCCATGAGAGCTTCTTCCTCAGCAAGTCAAGAAGAGAGTGGAAGTCTTAACAAGGGGGTCGGCTGATTCTGCTAGCAGGGCCTAGTAGCTGCCAAGGAGGTACGGGCAGGGCTGACCCTCACCCTCACCCCTGAGGCAGCAGCTGCAGGCCTGTTTTGCATCCTGTCCAGATATTTCCAGTAAATAAACATTGACGCTTTCGATATCATGTTAATTTCACAGGCGGCTGCTCTGCTGACAGTTTCCACACTCCGCCAGCGCCTCTTGTCAGTTTTATACTCACAGGCGGACGCCAGCCCTGCTCGCGGGCTACCCGACATACAGACATAAAAACAAATGGATCAGAAAGCCCTGGTGAAATGACAGTGAACAGCATGGGTGCCTAGACTGGGGAGAAGCGGCCCTGTCCACGGTCCTAAAGATGACCAGGGCAAGGACGAAGCCTCAGGACTTAGAATCCACTAGTGTAGCCTTGGGCAAGTCTCTCTATCTTTCTGGATGGAATTAATTTTGTAGCATTGCTTCTTTGGGACCTTGACTGAGAGTCCTGGACAACCCCTGACTCTAAAACTCTTCTTGAACTTTCCAGGGGAATCTAATCCAAATGATGGCTATTGTCTAGCTTTGACCTTCAACACAATCCCCGAAGGTATTTGAGCAGAAATTTATCCCAGTTTTGCAGATGGGGCAGCTGAGGCCTAATGCAGGGCAGTAATTTTCTCTGTGTCACAGTGGGAGACAGGAGCAGAAACAAGGCAGGAACTGGGGCTCTGGCTCCAGCTCCAGCAGCTTTGATGGTTGTCAGCCACATAAGCCAGAGTCCTAGGGCCACAGGGATGGTGGGACCAGAGACCCCTGCCTTGTCCCAAGCCCAGCTGAACCCACCCCTTGGAGCATTTAGGCTTCATCCTGACATGCATAGTCATGAAGTCTCATGCATTATGTATAATTCATTCCTATTATAAGCTAAGCTAAGGCGTTACTTTCCGGCTAGGGTCCTCCTGTGCTTTAGGACCCTCTCTGTCACCCAATGTTTCAAGGTCTCTTTCAGGGACCCCACCGATAGACCCATCTTACTCCACACCAATACACGCTGGGAGCTGAGGAGGGGAAGCCGGGCAGAGAGCTCCTTCTAGTTGCTGGGATGCCTCCCTTTTTCCTCCAGCTGCTGCTATGGTTGCTTCTGCACCCTTCTACCTGGTGGGAAGGAGCACTTGCATCAGCTGGGCCGATTCTGCCACACATCCTACCACTTCCTCAAGACCTAGGTTGGACCCCAAGAGGGACCAGGCTGAGGCTAGGTCATAAACAACGACAGTGACAGCCCACCTCCTTGTCTGCCATCTACTTCCCAAATAAAGTCTTCACTAGCCTGGAGGGACATGTGGGGGCACTGCAGCCCAGGGGTGGTGACAGGGAACAGGAGAAGATATCTTGGCCTCTCAGAATGCTGTCCAGGGTGACTCAGATGGCCAACTTCTCTGGGGGCAAGGCTCTGGAGCACCCACATGGCAACTCACACCCACTCACTACTGGCGCCTGCTTCTGCTCAATAAAGACTCGTTAATGGACTTAAGTGAATTAGAGTCATTAATACTGTAATCAGAGGCAGGCAGAGGTTGGCGCCTGCCCTCTAGGCCCAGCCCACAGTCTGGGGAACTTGGGCAAGGCCTTCACATCTCAGGGCCCTCTCCTATAAATTGGGGCATGAATGTTCCCCTCCCCCCAACACACACAAACACCATAGCACCGTAGCTTCCATCACCTGTAGGCCAAGATTCCTAAGCTCCTAAGGCTGGCATTCAAGGCCTCCTAGCCTAGCTCTTTTTACCTCTTTAGTTACTCCTCCACCCCCATTTGTGCTTTGCACATACTATTTCCTCAGTCTAGAAACTCAACTTTACTTTAACCTTATCCTTGCCTCAGCCTGCAAAACTCTTGAGCAGCCTTCAAAACCCTTTGCCAATGTTACCTCCTCTAGGAAGACTTCCCTAATCACCCCCACCCAAGCTGGGTTGTATGGTCTCTCTCTCTGGGGCCACCTAAGGGAACCACCCATAAGGAAGGTTATGTGTTGAACAAATTTAAAAGAACCCCCACTCTCCCAATGAAGAATTGCTCTGAAAGGCTTGTTTTTAAGGAAGCCAAGAAGAAAGCAGAGGTCTGGACAGGGGCCCAGCTTCCCTCTGTCATCTGCAGTGTGGCTATCCATTTAAGGTTTTGTTTCCCCTACCAACTACATCTACTTGAGAGACCGGAGTCCAGGTATGTCTCATGCAGGGCTTGGCACATAGTAGGCGTGCTCCTAGTTGGATTTCCAGAACAGGCAAGAAGGGAATAGTTCTAGGAGCTTCCTCCAGCACATTTCTCCAAAGGGCCCTTGGCAAGAAGGAAGGACATAGCCTCCCTCCCATTCCTTCCCCTCACCCTCCCCGTTCCCTGCTCAGCACCTTCAGAATCACTTAATTTTTACAGATTTTTCCTCAATTACAGCCCATGTAACAAATAACAAATAAACGAGAGGGGGGGGGGGAGAGGAAAGGAAAGCAAGGAAGCTGCCAATCTCTTGCTGCCACATCCTGGAGCTCTGAGCCAGGACAAAGGTGGTGGGAGGGAGGTTTTCCGACTGCAGAATAGTTCTCGCACCGGTACTCAGTGACCTCCTCATCATCTCTGGCTCCAAGATGAGCTATACTGGGGCCTCTCCTGGCCAGAGATCTTCTTGGCTACACCAAGCAGGTAGGAGCTATCTAGACTCCTCCTTCTCTGGCCCCTGGTGAGGGAACTGTCTCTTAAATGAAGATAATCAATTACAACTGCCGTTTATTGAGGGTCTTCAGTGTGCCAGGCACTTGGCTCAACCACTGCTCTGATCATCATAACAACACCTACCATAGCCATTCTAGAGAGGGGGAAACTGAGGCCCAGAAAGATAAAGTGACTCCCCACTAGGAAGTGGATCTGATTTCAAAGCCTGCACTTTCCATGAAACCATGCTGCCTCCCACATGAGCAAGCCTACCCCCTCTGAGGGGTGCTTGGAGCATCCCCTGGGGGTGTCACACCATTATCTCTGTGACCCCAGCAGGGGCCACAGCTCTGTCTCATTTTTTCTCTCTGGGTTCAGTATGGACAAGGAAAGCCACCAAAATCCATTCTGCTTTCTCACTGCACATACTGGATGGGTGGAGATGGTCAGAAGCAATTTCATTGCAAGGAATGTAAAAACTAAGCCCAAAGGAGCCAGAAACAAACCACCAAGACACATTTTTTTGTTTAAGCATGAAAACATGATAGCCAAGCCCTGCTTTCTAATCTGTCAAGGCCACAACTTCTTGTGCTAGGCAGACAGAGCCTCTTATCTGCCGGGCCTGGTTCTGTGCCTCTGGGCCAACTTGCTTTCCACCAACAGACTCCTCAGAGAAGAATTAACCCTGAGGAGTAAATAATCCAGACCCAGGTTCCCAGGCCAAGGCTGATTCCCTCTTTCTGTCAAGACATTTGTCCCTTCTAGGGACCTGGATTTCTCTGATCTAAGGGGTCAGTGAATTCTGTCCACTTCCCCTGCCCCCAGGGTTTTTGGCAGCAGGAATGACAGTGACTTTGGCCTCTGAAAGGGTGGGAGGAAGCAGCACACTGCCCTGCATGTATTGTTCCTGCACCACCCCCACCCCAACCCATGGGCCTTCTATTTAGCTGTGCCAGGCGGTGCTCCTACTGTTGCAGGCACTGGGGACACAGTGAAGAACACAACTGAGAAAAGTCCCTGCCTTTGTCAATCGTATAGTCTAGTGTAAACATTTTCTGTAAAGGCTGGAAGTAAATATTTTATGCTTCATGGGCCACCTACAGTCTTTGTTGCATATTCGTCTTTGTTTTCTTACAACCCTTTAAGAATGCACCAGTGATTCTTAGTTCATGGGCTGCACAAAAAACAGATTGCTGGCTGAATTTGGCCCATGGGCCATAGTTTGTCAATCCCTGATCTAGTGCAACCTATCCAATAGAAAAATAATGTAAGTCACATGGGTTATTTGAAATTTGTAGTAGCTTCATTAAAAAAGTATAACAAAACATGTGAAATTAATTTTAATAATATAGTTTATTTAAGCCAATATATCCTTAATATTTTCATGTTAAGATTCTTCAGTGGCTCCCCATTGCTCTTAAAGTGAAGTCCAAAGTCATTATTGTGGTCTACATGGATGTATGTCAAGATGCTTTTTGCTGCAAATAACAAAATGTCAAACTGGTACTGGCTTTAACCATAAAGAATTGTGCTGGCTCACAAAACATGAACTCAAAGTAAGTGGTCCTCCTCTTACTTCCCATTGACCAGAACTGGGTCATATGCCCATCCCTGAGCCAATTGTGTACTGGCAAAGTTATAGTATGGTCACTCCATTACCTTGAGCTGAGGTCAATTTCTCTACTGTATTGGGGAAGGGTGGGGAGGATGTTGTAATGCCTCACTGTCTACCACAGTCAGCTTGTGATGGGTTCAGCTCATACCTCCAGCTTATCCCTACCACACCCTGCCTCACACTCTATGATCCAGCCTCCTCTGGCCCACCAAGGTGCCCTCCTTTGCCTCTAAGACTTCATACATTCAGTTCCTTCTCCTTGGAATGCTTTTCCCAGTCTCTGCCTCTATGGTCACCTTTGCCTACTTCCTCTTGTCCTCTAAGCTTCAGGCCAGATGTCATCTCCATAGGAAGACCACTCCTTGTCCCCCAGATCAAATTGAAGGCTTCATGAACAACAGAGACCACAGCAGACTCACTTCTGTGTGCCTAGCACAGAACCTACACACAGTAGGTGCTCAATAAATACTTGTTGAATAGGAACATCTTTGGGCAGAGTTGTGGTGAGCCTGGCAGACAGAGCAGGTCCCCATGCCACCCAGGCCTTCTAGAGAGCAGTACCCCGCACAGGGAGAGGTCAGGTCAGGAGAGCCAGGTTCAAGTGCCAGTTCTCCCTCTGACCTTGGGTATAACCTTGGGCAGGACGTCCCTGGGCCTGACCAGGCTTTGGGGATGGTGGGTAGATGAGAAGGCTGGGAGCTGGGGCAGGGATGTGAGCCCAGTGCTGTGTGGCCAAGGACCATGTGCTGCCGCTCTGTTCAAGGCAGGGTCTGTGATGCCTGCAGAGCTCATGTAGGGCCAGGCCTCCTCAGCGGGGAGAGCCCCAAGCCTCTAAGAGAGTAGGAGGCAGGAAGAAAGCAGGATTGAAATTCCATCAGGCACTCACTAAGCCTGCTCCCTGGAGCCCCTGTGCCTTTGTTCCATTTAATCAATATGTAATTAAACTGAAATCCCAGCTTAAGAATTTCCAGCGGTGTTAAGACCAGGCTTTCCAAAGGGCTGGCAGAGGCGAGGCTCCTGGGTCCTCCAGCTATTAGCCCTTCACCAGCCTGGCCTGCCCCCACCCTTCCAGGCCTCAAGGTCACCTTCCCCAGCCAGCCAGGCCAAAGTGGGACTCTTATTTTCCACACAGGCTTTCTGGGGGAGGTGGTGGGGCATTGGAGGGGCAAGAGGATCAGGAGAAAGGTGCATGCTCCCTGGGCCACCGTTACCACCATTACCACCACCTTGGGCCATCAGGGTTCTGGTTGCCCTCACATGACAGGGAGGAAACTGAGGAGAGTGAGGCCATGGCAGAAATGAGACTCAAGCTGGCCTTCCCCATCAGCCCACCTCCCATCTCCTCTCTCCTCTGACCCAGACCAGGGCTCTGACACCACTGGCTGCTGCTGCATGCTGAGCACTTACCCTGCTCCATACGCTATTCTGACTCCTCTACATACCCACTGAATCTTCAGAACAGCCCAGGAGGGAGGTATTAATATTACCTCCAATTTAAGATGAAGAAACAGAGGCACAGACCTCCCAGTGTCACCAGATAGGTGATGGTGGAACTAGAATTTAAACCCAGTGGTTCTTGTTCCAGAGCCCTTAAAGCACTAAGAGCCCTGGCATTGGGACCTTGGCTGCCTTGGAGGGCAAAGACTCTGTGACCTCCATCACCAGGAGCCAGCGGAGACTTCAGTCCCAATCCTGGTAGGCCCCACACCTGCCACAACAGCTCCTCACATGCCTCCTCACAAACCCAGAACTGGCTTTCAGGTGAGAGGCTAAAACTCCTCCAGGGCTCACACCGTCAACACCTCCAAGTCCCGAGGTTTCCTGCATGGACAGCTCTGTGTTCAGGGATTTCTGAAACCCTGCCCTTAAACCAACATTGGCCAGATGAACTATAACATGAACCCCAAGTGCAAGGCACACGTGCAAATTAAAATTTCTAGTAACCACATTAAAAAAAAAAGAAACAGGTGTAATGAATTTAAATATATATTTAACACAATAAAAGTATGATCATTTCTACATATAGTCAGTATTAAAAATTATTGAGCTGCTTTACATTCTACAGTCTCTGAAATCTGGTTTGTATTTTCCACTTACAGCACATCTCATTCCAGATAAGCCACATCTCAAGTGCTCAGTGACCACATGTAGCAGGTGGCTCCATGTTGGATGGTGCAGTCTTGGACAGCCGCACCCTGTGTCCTGTTAAAATGTCATGAGAAAGGAGATGAGGTTTCTGCTTCAAGGTCACTCTGAGCCCATGCAAGCAAGGGGACCTGCAGGGGAAAACCACAGGCAGGAATATAAAGTAACAGGTGCGTTCCCCACTTTAAGTGTTCTCTGGGGAGTGGGGAGTAGAGGAGCCAGACTCTGGGAAATTGAACCTTGGGGTCTAGGCAGGTAAGAGGAGTGGAGGAGCATTACTAGACAACAGAAGCCAGACTCCAGCTCCAAACCCATCCTTTGCTAAGTCCTCTCCCCCCACCCCTAGCGGCTGCTGCTCTGAACATGGGGGCCTCCTAGGGGATGGAAAAGAGAGAGTCAAACCAGAGGCCACCCTGTCTCCCTAGAGGGATGGAGAGCCCCAGGCCCAGGTGAGCAGAGAGTAAATGTTCCCCAGAGGCAGCCCCTTTCCTTTCCCTAGATTGATGAGCGGAGCTGTTCCCCATTCCTCCTGGCAAGCATGCTGCTGCCATATGCCATAATCTCCCTTGGAGACAACTACCCACGGCTGATTCTCTAACAGGCCTGGCCCAGCCAGTGAAGAAGGAAAATGCCCTGTCCCTTGAAAAAGCAGAGGCTGTATTGTCCAAACAAATCAGTGCTTGGCCTTTAGAAACATTGGAAGCTCAGAACCAATACCATAGACATCTTATGGTAACTCCCCATCCTCTCTCTCAAGCCCAGGAAACATGGGTCCCCACACATACCAGCAAGGTAGGTATACTGGGGCCTCAAGAGTTAGGAAGGTTCATGCCCACCTCATGGACTCTTGGAACCTTTCACTCCTTAGAACTATTGTCACTTAGAACTATTGTCACCTTAGAACTATTGTGTGGATGTTGCAAAGATGCTTGGAACAGAAGTGTAGAAGAACGTTGGTCTCTTAGAAGTGTCTCATATGAAGACTTTTTAACTGCCTTGCCTACCCTTCTCCCCACTGCTCCTGCTATGGGTAGAACACAGTATGAACTGATTTGCCTTGACCCAAGGCCATCCCAGGAGTGTCCTCCCAGGTGCACTGTAGTTGAGACCTATTTCCTTTGCATGCCCTTGACATACACTTCTGTGAATGTCTAAACACTTGACCCTGGTAATTTAGAGTGTTCTGGTAAAACTCTGCTGTTGCTCATACCCTATCTCCCATGCTTTCTTCTTCTCAGGCTTGCTGTGATGTCTCCCCACCACTATCCCCTAACCCTACTGCCTATCCTCTTGACCTTTGGTCTTGGATCCTCAGTGTACTCTAATTCTTTAGGGCAGGAAGGCTCTGGGGAATTCTCCTTGTCATTCCTGATATCTAGGCAGGGCTGCTCCAGAACACCCTAGAAATGTGACAGACTGTCTCCTAGCTTTCCCAGAGAAGGAGGGCTTGAGAACAATGGGGCTCTTCAGCCAGACCCCAGAAGAAACTGGCAACCCAGGCACCCAGCTCTCCAGAAGAGAAGGGGCACAGCTGTCAGGACAGCCTGTCTGCCTCTTTGCTCCTCACTAACCCATGCTGCTAGGTCAAGTTCCGGGTCCATGAAGGGCCAATGCTCTGCTCCCACCTATCTGACAAAATCTGGATAAGAAGCCCTCCAGGGAAACATCTGGTCTCAATAAGCAGCGGAGATGGCCTCAACCCCTGAGTGGTAAGGATCCCATGAGGCATCAGAGGAGGGTTTGGAGAGGCTGGGGCTACTGAGGCCGGGGGAGAGTCCAGACAATGCCATGCCAGCCAATCCTGGGTTTAAAGTTGGCCTGTCTATTCAGTGCCCATCCGATGCACTCCCTACATCCCCAAATAATGCAGCAGTAAGTCAATGGCAGAGCCGGGCTAGAATGGGTCCTGGCTGGAGAGAAAGGTTGAAGAAGAGCCAAAGGGGATGCATCTGGGCATCCAGGCTGGATGTTCTCTGTCCTCGTGGTCATTCTTGGATGCGGGCAACCCAGGTGGGAACAGTCAGGGAATTCATGATCAGAACCTGAACTCTGCACTGGGACTTTGACCATGAGGGAGGCTAGGGGCTGGGCCCAGGGACAATAGCCAGAATAACAAGGTTAGGCAGACAGCAGAGGTCTGGCCAGGACATTTCGATCTCTAGCCCAAACTCCAGTGGAGATGCCAAAACAGCTTAGAATCCTGGCAGTTTTTCAAAAGGGGTGATGTCTATGGAAGCACCCAGATTCTTGCTTGGAGAGTAGCATCTAAGTCTGTAGGTCATTGGAAGCCAATGCATGAGCAGGAGAGTGGCCAGAACGGGAGCCCAGCAGCACTGTGTGCAGAATGGATGGGTGGAACAATGGGGTCAGAAGTTATCACAATGACACTGCTCAAAATGACCAGTGCCAAGGCTGGGTGGGTGGCTGTTCAGGCCCATCCTTCTCGAATGGAGCTTCAAGACAGCTGCACCGGGGCCAAAACAAACGTCTTTCCTGGGGACATCCCCACAGGCCACTCCCCTCCTTGCCTCCCTCCCTTCTGGTTTGTGCCAACCTTCAAGGATAATGTACAGGCCGCATGTGGAGAAAGGGTTAGTTGAGATTGAAGAGAAGGCTAAGAAAATGTGACGGTGGTTCAGCTCCCAAGAGACAGGTGAGAGTGGGAAGCTGGCTCAGGGTCGTGACAGTCATAGTGATTAAGGTCGTCCTCAGCTTCTGCCCCTGGCCCAGGGAGCCTCACACCAATGCCTTCTCTCCCTACTCTCAGGACACTCCCTTGAGGGGGTGGCAAAGGCTATTGTCTTCTGTTGCCAAGGGCAGCCAGAGGCATCGGTCTCTGGTTCCCGTGCCAGCCCTACCCTGTGTGGCATCCCATCTTCCAGCTCTTAACCATGTGGCCTCGGCCCACCTTCCCTTTCCAGAGCAGGATAAGGGCAGGCTAGAGAGAGCAGGGTTGGTCAGGGGAGGCGCTGTCCAGATTTGGGGGCCAGCAGGGTCAGGGAGACACCAAGAAGCGCAAAGCATTGCTCAGGACCACCAGGCCTTGCCACAGGGCCTTGGCACATCCATATCTGTTCTCTGTCTGGGAGTACAGGGGTAGTGCACACCCAAAAACAGGTTCCACCTCAGCTCAGAGACTCCCAAGCTGCAGCTTTCAGGTTTCACCACACAACCTTCACTAAACCTTGATGTTACTTTTTCTTTTCCTAATTCTCTTTAAGCCAACTTACCTTTTTACTTAGATAAATTTACTTTATTTTATTTCATTTATGTTTATTTTTGAGTGAGATAATGAGAGAGGGAGGGGCGGGGGCGGGTGGGACAGAGAATCCGAAGCAGGCTCTGTGCTGACAGCAGCGAGCCCAACGCGGGGCTTCAGCTCACAAGCCGTGAGATCATGACCTGAGCCAAAGTCAGACACTCAACTGACTGAGCCACCCAGGCGCCCCTAAATTTATTTTAAAAGAAGCCTTTCGGGGCGCCTGGGTGGCTCAGTCAGTTAAGCGTCCGACTTAGGCTCAGGTCACGATCTCACGGTCTGTGAGTTCGAGCCCCTGCTTCAGATTTTGTGTCTCCCTCTCTCTCTGACCCTCCCTCGTTCATGCTCTGTCTCTCTCTGTCTCAAAAATAAATAAACATTAAAAAAATTAAATAAATAAATAAATAAATAAATAAAAGAAGCCCTTCTAGTAACTTCAGAAAAAAATCTAGTTTCAATTTTCATAAATAGAAGGCACGTGTAAAACCAAATACAGGGCCAGTGATAGGAACAAAAGCCCATTCTAAAATATTAACTAGTCATGGAAGCCGGCAGCCCTTGAGTCTGAGGCCTGTCATTTTGGTCATCATTTTGGTCATCAGCGGAGGAGATTTGCATGAGTTAGAGCTGCTAAAGGGAAACCAGCACCAACTGAGACTTTCTCAGTGTTTCCAGAAGGCTTTTGAAACTGACAGCAGAGTAGCTTTCCCATCAACTGACAGTTCAGTGACACGATGACGTGTCCACATCTGACATAAAATCACCTCCCTTCCGCCAGTCACCAGGGGTTCCTCCCGGATTAGTCCATCAGGTCAGGACTGCCGGAACGTCATCCCTCACCAAGACCATTTCAGCAGCCTCCTAATGGGCTCCCTGCTTCCACCCTGCCTCGTTTCCCCTCAGTGGCCAGGGTGGCATGCCAAGGCTCATGTCAGGTCCTGTCACTCCTCTCCCTGGAGCCCGAGTGGCTTCCACCTTCCGAGAGCAAGAGCCAAAGTCCTGCCCATGACCGCCAGATCCCGTTACTCCTCCAGCCCCTTCCCTTAACATCTCCCAGCTCCCTCAGCCACAGGACCCACCTCAGGGCTGGCTGTTCCTTTGCCTGGTCTGCTTTCTCCCAGGGTCTACACGACCTCCTCCCTCCCCTCCTTCAGCCCTTGTTCAAATGTCCCCTCCTCAGTGTGACCCCCCCCCCCCGGCCACCCAAAAACCGCAGGTCTTCCACCACCGTCACCACCACTGACGCTTTCATGGTTTTTTTTTTCTTTTGTTAATGTTTATTTATTTTTGAGAGAGAGACAGAGTGTGATTGGGGGAGGGGCAGGAGAGAGGTAGACACAGAACCCGAAGCAGGCTCCAGGCTCCAAACTGTCCGCACAGAGCCCAGCGCGGGCCTCGAACTCGCGAACTGCGAGATCGTGGCCTGAGCCGAAGTCAGACGCTTAACCGACTGAGCCACCCAGGAGTCCCTTCCACTTCCTATGTTCTGATTTATTTTTCTCCTCGTTATTTGTCAACATTTAACCATTATATGGTCTGGCAGATATGGCTTATTTATCTAGTTTCCTGGCTGGTGTCCCTCCGCTAGAACACAAACTTCACGGGGGGCAGGGATTTGTGTCTGTCTTGATCACTCTTGTGCCCTCAGTTCTAGAAAGTGTTCAGGAAGTGTTTTTGTTGAATGAAATGAAGAATCTCACCCCCTCACCAGCCATGAAAAGCAGGTGTCCGTATCACTATCTTCTCCATTTCACAGATGAGAAAACTGAGGTCACAAGTCAGCAAGTAGCAGAGTCAGGGTTTGAAGACAGACTTCTAACTGCTGTTTCCAAAATGGCATTTTGTTCAGGCCCCTTCTATGGTACTGAGAGTGGCCAAGACCCCCTCCCAGAGTCACACCAGACTTAATCATAGGACAGGCTTGGAGGAAGGACCTGAACTTCCAGTTCTCCACCTGGAAGAAATCACAAACTCCATGTGGAGCTGCCTCATGGGGGACGGGCCCCGAGTCCCCCACTGCTCAGCACTCACAGGGGCTGCTCTTATCGCTCTTCCCCACTCCCCTCAGCGGCTTCTTCAGGCAGGCCCCGCTTTCTCTCCCAGTCTGCTCCCGACATCCTGCACACCTGGCTGGACCCACCTCCCCAAGGCCCCTGCCACTTGGAGAGGGATAACCTGGCAGAGCCCAAGACCAGGTCTCTTCCTTCTGGCAGAAGTTTCCCTGAAATTGCGAAGGGCAGTGGTGCCAATGCTCAGTAGTCCCAGTAAGGGAGAAACTCTTGTCTCCGTGATTCACAGTCTTCTCATCAGAGCCTACAGGGAGCAGCCTTCTTGGGCTGGTCCTGGGGAAGGCACCCCCTCCCCAGCCCTGGCCAAATCCTCCTGGAAGTGGCCAAGCCCTTATCCTGAGTTCCCAGAGCAAGACCAGCGTCCTCATTCATTCAAAGAGCCTGCCATCTTCTGGGTGCCACACTGGCACCTGTCCCAGCCCCACCCTCCCAGGACTCGTAGCCACAGGGGACAGAGGAAGGAACCAGCAGCCGGGGAGGATGTGGGACCCCAAAGAGCCCCCACCCAGGAATGCAGACTGTGTCCTGAGGGAAATGGGGAGCCCTTCGGGAAGGGATAAGATCAGAACTCAAGCTTTGCTTTTGTGGGATTGCAAGTGTTTGCTACCCCGCAGGGATCCGGTCCCAGCTGGAGTTCACCACGCATGACTGTCTTAGGCTGGATTCCCCAGAAGCAGACACTGAAACAAGGATTTGAATGCAATAGTTTAATTGGGAAGTGAGCCCAGGAAGCACCGCCAGGGGAGAAGGGAAGTGAGGGGAAAGGAAGGAAGCCAATACAGGGCACTGCTACGGGCAACCAGGGTCCAGTCTGCCTGGGACCTCGGAGGGACTGCAGCCTCAGGACTGTTTTATTGTGGGGTGAGGAGCTGGAGTAATTACCTCCCACCCCACCCAGTCCCTTGGTTGAGGCACTCCCAGGAGAGAGAGCCCCTGATCTTGCTGGAGTCCCTACCCATGGGCTGGGCTAGCTCCTGGGCCAGAGAAAGCTCTTGGCAAAGACTTGTGTTTGCAGGGGAAGCTATGGGGTCTTCAGAATCCATGGGATGAAGGGCCACCGGCAGGGCCCAATGGCATCCACCACACGGTGCATTTTGGACAGTCATGTCACTTCTGAGCCTTAATCTGCTTACCTATAAAATGGGGATAGTACCAACTCCCCTAGAGGGGTTTTTTGAGCTTTAAATGAGATAATAGTAGCTCAGTGCCTATCATATAGGAGACACTCAATAAAGATTTGCTTCCTTCTTGGGCAACATTGTTGAGTATCCTAAGACCATTTTTTTGAGCTGTGGAGTCATTTGTGACTGCCCAGGGCATAGTGCCTTAGTGGAGCCCCAGGCCCATAAACAGAAGCATGAGTAATTGACTATTTTTCAGGTGGTCAAAGCCACTAGGGCTGACAGCCTTGGGAGGCGTGGCCCCGCTTATGCCTCTGTGCACCAGGGGTGCCATTAGCCTGGTGCCACTGGACACACAGGGGCAGGAAGGCCTGCAGGACACTGCACAAGGGCCTGGGGACCCACAAAGAGCAAGCCTCTTCATCCCACACCCTGATTGTCAGGGAGGCTGCCGGGCCAGGTCCAGGAAGGCCAAGGAGGGAGGAGATGGGCTGTGTAGGACACTGAGCAATCTCAGATCCCAATTATAGAATGAATATCTGGTGTCCTGAGGACATTTCCCTGGGGTCAAGACTTTTTCATTCTGGGGGAGATGGATGAGTCCTGGGAGAAGGTGACAAGTGAAAAGAGAGGTCCTGTGTCTGCAGTAGGGTCCTCCCCCTAGTCCTTCTGCCTCTATTTTACTTCCCCCCACCCTTCCCTCCACTCCCCTCACCTGGGGTAAGACAGGGGCTCTAGATGCTTGACCCTGCCCTCCCCACCCCAGGACAGGGTCAAGCCAAGCAGCTTCCCATCCCTGCCTTCAGGACTGCGCTGCTGGCCAGATGGAGCCTCACGTGTTGTCTGGAAGGAGAGGAGAGACAGGCTCCGGGTAAATGTCAGAAGGAGAAGTGGAGGCAGGAGTGGAGAAGGGAGGGAAGGGGGGGTCTCCTCCATCTCTACCCTATTCACATCAGAGATGCAGCCCCCTGTAACTGTCCCAGGAACCCCAGAGTGGCCACTGGCACTGCTCCCTGCTATGAATAGGGAAATGAGTCAGAGGGAAGCTGTGTCTTCCCTTCGTTACATTTGGGACTCTCCTCCTTGCAGTGGGGCAGTGGGCACCAATGGGTCAATGGATTTGTCTTCCAAAATCACAGACACTGAGGGTTTCTGGCAGCCTAGGGTATCCTTGGAGCAGGGCTCTTAAAGTACCCACAAAACACCCGCCAGGGCAGTGACAGCTCCTCCCACATGCACATCTGCTTAGCCTCTTAGAAAACCCAACCTCTCCTGACGTGAGCGCCCGGCTGGGGGTCCCTCTCCATGTGGATCCCCATAGCCAGCTTCCACCCACATCCTTGAGTGAAGATGCAGGGCAGATGCAAAAAAGCTTCCTCCCCACTTTGGGGCATGTCCGAGTGCCCAGAGTATCCCTGGCATGCACCCCTTAAATGCTGTGGAGCCATGGAGGGAGCCTCTGGAGAGAAGTGTGGAAAAAGAGGGGCTTAAGGGCAGACTGCTGAGCCAACACCATAGGCCTTGTCAGGGCCTGGGAGTGACCCCCGCTTCTCCTTCCATTCTTCCCCATGGTGGGGAGAATGGTCAGCATCACCCTAAACCCTTGTGAGAGGAGCTCCTGCCCTGAGCCATGGACTTCAGACACCCTGCTCTGGCCCTGGAACTCTGCCATGAGGGACATTCTCCTTGGGTCCCCCTTCTAAGAGGGCGCCATGCCTCTGATGTCCCCACTCAAGGCCTGAGGGGCATCCAAGGGGCTGAGTGCATGGGGTGGGGACAGAGCTTGGCCTTGCAGGCTAGGGTGTCTGTCCCCATGTATGTGAGCAAGGCCCTTTTCAGGGTTGGACGGGGCCTGGGGTAGAGGAAAAGGAGAAGGGGCTGACCAGGGCCCAGGGCTGGAGTCTGGGGGCCGGATCTTCCCAAGAACTCCATATTCGAACCTGGCCTTTCAGGTTGTTATGAAGGTACATTTATCAAAGTAGGAGCCTATAACATGTTTAACAGTTTGTTAACTTGATTTATAATTTAAATACCTGGGCATATGGTATATAGACTTCCATTTGTACCACCGCCCCGACACCACAATGTTAGGAGTAAGCCTGAAGAGGGGGTTTGAGGCATTAGCTCGATCATCTATGCTCTGAGGTGGTAACTGTCAGCAGTGTGGGACAAGGAAGTCACCTCCACCAGGTAAGGTGACTACGGGTACCTGTGAGCAAGCAAGCACCTGTGAGTCTCCCAGCCGGTAGGGATTTGAATTTAACAATTAACTCCCCATCATACAGATAGCAAAACTGAGGCCTAGAGGGTTCCAGGGACTTGCCACTGATGTAGACAAACCCTGTGAGCATGCACACGTATGTGCAGATGCAGGGTACCATGTGCACCAGTGGGCATACAGGCACACATGGGTGCAAGGGTACGTAACCGCAGGCACCAGTGGGCTTGTTTTCCTTCACATTTTTTCTGCACCAGGAAGATCCATCATTTCCTTTTCTTGTAATGATGTCGACCTGATTAAAATTTTTATTGGATTTCACAAAATAATTTCATATACAACATTCCCTGAGGGCCCTGCTGGAGGAGGCGATGGCAGAGGATGGCGGGGAATGGGGACTGGGCAGTGGGGGGGGGGGGGGTTGATATGAGAAGAGGGAGCGACAAGTAGATTTAGAAAGGTTGAGGGGGAAAATATTTCATGTGCTACTGAAATGACCGGCGGGGGCAGGCTGGGCAGAAGGGAGATTAAAAGCTGCACCTTTTAAGTCGTGCTCTCGGGAAGCTGCAAGTGGAACACTGACGTAGGCCAGCCATGGGAGGGTGTCAGAGACCTGGGACCATGGAAGGACCTGGCAGGGGACAGAGAGGAGGGTTCCACACGCACAGGAACAGAGGACAGATGCCTGCATATCCCCTCTGAGCTTCCTACCAGCCCAAGGCTCTGGCCCATTGTTGGGCATGGGAATCTGCAGATCCAATGGGATGCCAAGGCCAAAGCCAAGTGAGCCTCCAGATGGCAATAGCCAAGGGCAGGTCTAGCCTCCTTCTGCTGTCGTGGTCATACTGGAGCACATGCAGGGACCTGGGTTCTAACTAACCTGGCTCAGTCACCCACTGGCTGAGTGGCCTTGAGGAAGTCACGTAACCCCTTGAATCTCAGTTTTCTCATTATATGAGGCAGAAGGGTGTTGGGAGGATTCGAGGAGATAAGGGGTACAAAGGGCTGGCACGGCTGGGTGCTCATATGTGGCAGCTGCTATTTTTTTTTTTTTAATGTTTATTTATTTTTGAGACAGAGAGAGACAGAGCATGAACAGGGGAGGGGCAGAGAGAGAGGGAGACACAGAATCTGAAACAGGCTCCAGGCTCTGAGCTGTCAGCACAGAGCCCGACGCGGGGCTCGAACTCACGGACTGCGAGATCGTGACCTGAGCCGAAGTCGGCCGCTTAACCGACTGAGCCACCCAGGCGCCCCTGCTATTTTTTTTTAATCACTATGGTAATTTATCCATTCGTTCTACAAACTCTCATTCATTCTGTCTACCCTCTGCCAGGCACTGGGGATAGAACAGTGAAAAGTGCCTGACCTCCCGGGGCTTGCATTCTAGGGAGGAGACCAACATGAAACAAAGTAAGAAAGTAAAATAAATTTTATTTTTGATGGTGATCGGTGCTATTGAAAAAAATCAGCAGGAACTTGGGGATTCTGGGAGGCCCCCAATTTATTTGTTTTACTTTTTAATTGTCTATTACATCTTTATTCTTTTTTTCTTCTTTTTTAATTTAATTTAATTTTTTATTTTTTTAAATTTACATCCAAATTAGTTACCATATAGTGCAACACTGATTTCAGGAGTAGATTCCTTAGTGCCCCTTACCCATTTAGCCCATCCCCCCTCCCACAACCGCTCCAGTAACCCTCAGTTTGTTCTCCATATTTATGAATCTCTTCTGTTTTGTCCCCCTCCCTGTTTTTATATTGTTTTTGTTTCCCTTTCCTTGTGTTCATCTGTTTTGTCTCTTAAAGTCCTCATATGAGTGAAGTCATATGATTTTTGTCTTTCTCTGACTAATTTCACTTAGCATAATACCCTCCAGTTCCATCCACGTAGTTGCAATGGCAAGATTTCATTCTTTTTGATTGCCAAGTAATACTCCATTGTATATATACATATATATATATATATATATATACCACATCTTCTTTATCCATTCATCCATCGATGGACATTTGGGCTCTTTCCATACTTTGGCTATTGTTGATAGTGCTGCTATAAACATGGGGGTGCATGTGTTCCTTTGAAACAGCACACTTGTATCCTGTGGGTAAATGCCTAGTAGTGCAATTGCTGGGTCATAGGGTAGTTCTATTTTTAGTTTTTTGAGGAACCTCCATACATTTTCCAGAGTGGCTGCACCAGCTTGCATTGCCACCAACAATGAAAAAGAGATCCTCTTTCTTCACATCCTCACCAACATCTATTGTTGAGGAGGCCCCCATTTAAACAAATGGCCAGGGAAAGCTTCACTGAGAAGGTGGCCTTTGAAAATAGGTGCAAAGAGGGTGAGCCAGTGATTCCTGTGGGTCTGAGCTAACAGAATCTGAGATCGAAGGAACAGTAAGTGCAAAGGCCCTGAGGTGGGAGTGTGTCTGCTGTGTAGGAGGAACATCAAAGAGGTCAGCAGAGTGGAAGCAGAGTGAGTAGGGAGGAGGAGAGTGGAAAACACAAGACCAGAGAGGAGATGGGGCTAAATCAATAAGACCATGTAGGCCACTGTGATGGCCTTGGCTTTATTCTCTGAGTGTGACAGGAGCCATTGCAGGGTTATCCTCCCCATCAGATGCTTGTGAGTGAGCGAGAGGCTTGTCATCCCTTTCTGTGCCCCAGTGAGCCAGGTGCCTGCTCCCCAAAAGCAGGATAGATAGACCAGAGTCCTTGACTCTTCTCAGAAAATCTCTCGAGGTAGCTTTAGCCTGTAACAGGAAAGGATGGGGGTGGGGGAGGCTGAGCAGACCCTGGCCTCCAGTGCCTCTGCAGGCCCCTCTGCCTTGGGACCACCCCTGTGCCACAGTGGCTGGGTCCTAGGCTCTGACTCTCCCTGTCGTGTGTTCTAGCCACCCCTCCTGCCTCATGTTCCGAGTGCCCTCCACATCCTGGACCTCCAGACTGTCAATTCCAACCATGGTTTTTGTTTGTACAATCTCAACAAGAACAGGAATGAAATCAATTCAGTTGATGAGAACAAACATCTACAAAGATGGACAGAGTGCCAGACAGATGCTGACTGAATACTCAAGTGTGGAGCCCCCTGCCCCCCCCCACACACACACAGGTGCAGCAGACACAGCAGAAAGCCCCCACAGCCAAGAAGAAAACTTGAACCCCCTGCAGGAGACATGACCAGTTCAGGACAGACGGCTGGAGACATAAGGCCTCTGTGAGGGACACACAGACTTCCTCTGAGTCCCCACGCTGTGAAGGTGCAGCACCAGCCCTGGGGGAGGCAGCCAAGACAAGCCAAGTTCAGGGTCGCAATGCTTGACTGCGAGAGGAAGAGGGGCTGGAGTCCAGCCTGTGCACAACTCATCAAGCCCTGCACGCTAGGCTGGTATGGAGCTGGATCCACCCTGACGGGGGAAGGACGTCTCTTTCTAATTTGCACAAAGGCACCTTGTGGGTTAGCAGTGGCCCTAACCTAGTCCCCACCTCATGGTGCTCCAAATGCGGCAGAGATAGACCAAGGGAGAGCGGGAGGGGCAGGGCGATGGTGTCAGACAGATTAGTAAAGAAAAACTCACTGCTTGAAGTGCACTGACAGGCATCAGTCTGGGAATGCCCAATCTGAACATCCTCAGGGAGGTGCTGAGAGTAGCCAGGTGGACGCTGGGGAGGTGGGGGAGGTATGGATGGATGGTACCTGGGGAACAGCCCCCACGAGGGTCTGGAGGAAGCGTGGTTTCGATAATAGCGGATGGCAGAGCAGAGGGGTTTGCAGAGGAGTGGCGGAGAGGAGGCAGAGAGGCTGGGCAGGATAAGGTATGAGATAAGGGGCTTTCAGGGGAGGTTCTAAGCAGGGTCTAATGTGAGAATCTGATGTGCGTTATCAGTACAGCCTCTCTGCCTCCCCTCTGGTGGTTGAATTGGAGGACCCGGGAGGACCAATGATCCAGGAAATAGACGGGGGGTCTGAGTGGGGTGGGAATGGCACGACGGGGCGAGAGTCACTGGGAGGAGCCACATTTTGGGGGGGAGGGTGTGGAGCAGGTGTGTATGATGCAGGCCAAAGACTGAGAGGGGGAGCTCTGGGGGCCGAGCAGATCTGAAGGGGAGGGGCCCACTCCTTCCCACCTGCCAAAGGTTGGGGAGCCAGGTTTAAACCCCAAAGCCCTCGCTTCCCCTTTCCACAGTCTCACCCCATTCCCTCCTTATCTCTGCCGGTCCCCCAGTTATCTAGCCAAGTCCTAAATAGAAAGCCCTGGAGAAGGGGTCAGCAGGAAGGTTTTTGCCAAGTGGAGTTATTTTTGCTTAGTGCCCAGATATTTTAAAAAATAGGCAGAGCCACAGGGTTGTATACCTTCTAGAGTCTCACTAAACCCAGGATGGGGGGCACAGACCAGCCTGGCTGGCCCAAATATTTGCTGTGTTGCCGGGTAACCACCAGTTGGCCCTGAGAGCTGGCATCTGTGGAACTGAGTACTTGGAAGGAAATTTACACAGCCGCTCAGGGCTTGGAATCAGAAACAGTCGGTCTCCTGCGTGGGGTGTGCTGATCCTCCGGAAGCTGCCCCCCAACCCCCAGGAGACTGGAGGCGTGAGATGGGATTCGTGGCTTCCCAGGGAGGACCATGCAGCCTGAGGCAGCTCACAAACGAGCTCTTGTGGCTCCGGCCTGCTCACTGCTCTGGGCCCACAGGCCCTGTCCTCTCTCTGCCCTCTTGTTCCGGACAGCTGCCACAGGCACGCACAAGGGTGTACTGCTATTTCTATGAGGATCTGCCCGGCCCATGTCCAGGGACAACCTGGGACAGGGACAGGCATACACAGAAGTAGAGAAGGCAACCCCTATATATAAGTGAGCCTGGAAGGGCTCCTGGAGGGCCCTCCCTAACTCCTGGGAACTCGCCTGCCAGGAATTCCACCGAGTATGAAGCTTCCCTAAGAATCGGAATGGACATTGGAGGCAGGCCAGGTTGACCTACATGCAAGGCAGTGGCCCAGACCAGAGAGCATCCAGCCTCTGCCTGCACATCCTGAGGAATGGGAAGCTCCCCACCTCAAGAAGCAGTTTGTCATCTTGGCGAGAGCAGTGACTGATAAGAAGTTCCTGACCCTGAGCCTCTTCCTCTGAACCTTCCTGAGCCTTCCTCTGGGGAAAGGCAGGGGCTAAGGGAGACGCCGTTGGTCACATGTAAGGTTGTGATGATCCCAAGTGGGCTTCCCTCTGGCCCTGGGAATCCTGAGACCTCCCAAGCAAGGCTCGATGCTCGAGCAGTGGAACACAGTATGGCGGTGTACAGAAATAAGGCGTCTCTTGGTGTATCCCAAACCACAGACAGCCGGTGGGCAGGCAGGGGGGCAGGGGAGTCCAGCTCTGCCCTGTGCCAACTCCAGCCCCTGCACACCCCAGCTGGGAGACCCATCAGTGACTTTGCTTCTCTGAGCCTCTATTTCCACCCCTGTAAAATGGGTGTGACACCAGTATTGCAGGGGACTGTGCTGAGGAGGCAATGGGTGATGGCCATAGAGCCCCTGGCAGGGGCTCCGAAACCAGGAGATGGAGTGTTTGTGTCCTTCCCCCTGCAGACAGCCCTTGCTCTGACCCAAGCATGCCCCATTTCCTCAGCATCAGAAAGCTCTCTCCTGGGTCTATTCCCACCCACCCTTCTTCCCTCCTCCCCTTCCAGCTAATCCTCTACCTTCAGTCCTGAGCAGATGCCCTCCACCCACCTTTATTGCTCGCTAAGGCCCCAGTCTCTCCTCCTCCTCCTCCTCCTATTTGCTGTGGGAAACATAGCTGACCATCTTCCTCCACACATCCTGTCCACCCAAGTCTTCTGGGGCTGTGGCCTCCTGCCTCCCCTTGCTCCTCCCCGGCAGTGAGGACAAAGGCTCTGGCTTACAGGATGCTTTCTCAAGCTCCGTCTTTTACAGTCCTGACAGCATGGCACACAAGCATATTCTGCCCATTGTGCAGATGGTAAGACTGAGGCACAGAAAGAGAAAGGGACACAGTCCAATATATAGAACGCAGGTCTTCAAGGTTCCAACCTCACTGCTCATTGCTGGTTGTGCCACCCTGAACAAGTTGCTTAATTTCTCTGGGTCTCATGGCTCCTCATTGGTAAAACAGGGAGAAAGCTGATAGTGATAACTGTATCTTTCTCGTGGGTTGTTGAGGATTAGGTGACTAACAGCACTTAGCCCAGTGCCTGGCTCATCAGGAGTGCTGGCAAGTGCTGACCTTTCCCGGGGGCAGAGTCTGCAGAAGGGAGAGCCTGAGCTCTGCCAGCCCCCAGGCAGAGCCGGCAGGGTCCGCCCCACCGCACTGGCAGGGGGTGTGCGGGACTGGGAGCCCCAGGCCCGAGCTCCAGCCTCCATTCTGGACGGGGCAGCACGGGGACCTGAGTGTGCAGGCAAAGTGCTGAGCTCGTCTGAGGCAGGAGGGCAGACTCAGCAATTCTGGCCTCTGATGGGACGGAGGGCCTGCAATTGATGAAGGATTGTGTGAAAATGGAGGCTTCTTGTGTCTGTAATTACTCCTTCTCTCTGCCTCCCTAGCTTTAAAGGGCCAGGGCTCGGTCAGCATTTGTTGGAAAGAAATCCAGGGTCTTCCCTGCCTCCCCTCCATCAGAGCTAAATGACAGTGCCTCCTGTCCCTTATCCAGATGGCCGCTGCAGCTCCTCCTGCTCTACAATGCTATTGTCTTTGTTTCGCAGAGGCCAGGTGGCACAGGGCTTCGCAGTCAGTGGGTATCATGGTTTCCCTGCCAAGTGCCCAGGTACCAGTGGGACTGGGTTCAAATCCTGTCCAGGTCCTGTCTTAGCTTATGAAAGAAGGGGAATTCACATCACCAACCACTCACCATGCACTCTCCCTCCAGACCTCCCCTTTCCCTCCAGCTCCCTGCACTTCAGTTTGGCATCCACATATCTATTCACAGAAAGCACTGTGTGCCCAGCTGGACTCAGCTTGCTCAGCACCTCATCTCCCCGTCTATAGGAAAGGGTCCCCGATTTTCCCTAGAGGAACCTTCCCCTTCCCACTCTCAGTCCTTGAGGTAAGGCTAACTCTTCCTCACCCCCAGGTGGCCGCGTGACCTGTGCCTGGCCAAAGAGAGGGTCACACGCTTCTGATCACCATGATGGGTTCAGCTTTGGGTATGCAACCCAAGCTAACCCAGTAATACTGTGTTCTAGACTTTAACTGGAACTGGTGGGAAGAAGCTCTGATTCTGCTGGGCTTGGAGCTGGTAGGGCATAACCCTGGAGCTTCCGGGGGCAATGACAGCGAGAGAGCCAGTTTTAGTCAACACCAAGGAAAGCAGAGCACAGAGACAATGTTCTCATGATAGCAACTGAGGCTCTAGATCCAGCTGTGCCTGAAGTCCATATATCCCTGGGTTTCTCAGTTACATCAGCCAATAAGTAACCCCCTCTCTTTTTTTTTTCTTTTGCTTAAGCCAATTGGAGTTGAGTTGGTATCACTTGTACCCAAAGGAGTCTTGACTAATCCAAGAATAAAAATGTTGAAAAGGCAGGGACAGAGCCCCGTGGCATAGCTGTAGGGACATCCATCTGGAGTGACAGTAATCCACAAATCAGTTCCCTCGGGGACAGCTGTTTAATCAGTCAGTCATAGTCCTTGCCCTGTCATTGAGCCTCGGGGCACCATCCTGGCTTCACCAACATCAGGTGCAAAGCCTCGAAGGAACCCACACTCTGCACTTTTGTGCCCTGTCAGAAAAAAGGATTTGGTCACTTTGACCTGACTCATTCTTGGGGAACCACCTAGAGTTTTCTCAGGGTCTCCAAACCTCCTTTGTGAAGGCCTCTTGGAGGGTCGGACCGGGACCTATGTCAAGCTCATAGGCAACTACACTCAGCAGCTTCAGAGAGCTCTCTTTGGGGACCTAAGCAAGCCTGGGAGGCCCAGCCTCCAGCCTTCGAAAGGTATCTGACAGGCCAGACTCAGGGGAAAGGGAAGCAGGAGGGGGAGTGGGCGGGAAAAGAAAGGGCTACTTCAAAGCTCATAAAATCACAGTGAATTGGACTGCCCAAGATGAGCGCTGGCTGCTTCCTAAATTATGCAGATTTGTGCAAATGTTATGCAAATTAGCCACACAAAGGTGGCAGGGGGCACTTGCTGACAGCCTGGCTCTGGAGCCTTCTTGTCAGTCAGCCTCAGCCTCATTCGGGGAGTGGAGGAGCTGTCACCTGTGGGGCAGGAAGAAGGGAGAGACAGGGTCTGCCCTATCCCAGCTTCCTGCCACCCTTTCCCCTGGGATCCTCTCCAAGGTCAGACCTTCTACTCCACCTTCCACATGTGTCTTCTGCCCTGGGCTGCTAGCTCGGAGACAGCCACTGACAGCTGGGCCTTTCTGGTCACCTGGTCCAGCCACCACCTTCCCATCGTACAGAAGAGGAAATAGAGGCCCAGACCAGGAAAGGCATCTGCTCCATCTCTTGAGAGCTGTTGATCGACTGTCTCATCCACCTGCTCGTCCTCAGAGGTGGAGCCTCTGAGATTATTCCAGCCGTGAGCTCTTGGCCCCTGTCGGCAGCCACCTGGACTGCACGTTGCTCCTTCATTTTTTCGTATTCTTTCCATCCTCTCATCACATTGATGAAAAGAATCACAGAAAGGACTCATCTTTGTTGAGCAGTTGCTTTATGCCAGGCCCCATTATAAACAATTGGGATCCTCACAACAGCCCTCTGGGTTAAGATCTATTATTATTCCTGTTTCATAGAGAGGGGGCTGTGGCACAGAGAGGCAAAGCCAGCTGTTCCTGGCTGCACATCCAATAAAGATGAAGTGGGAGGATTACCAGGCATGTCTGGCACCAGGGCACATGTGTAGGAGACCTGTTCAGTGCAATCTCCCTCCTCCTTCTCCAGGAAGCCTGCCTTGCCTGTGGTTAAAGCCATCTGCCGATGTCAGGGCCTCATTTATTGATGGATCCAGGCCTTGGGCTGCTCCCTTCCCTGAACTCCTGTAGCCCCAGGGTCCAAATGCTGTGGCTTGGTTTAGAATTTGTCTGCCAGCCCTGGCAAGGACTCTCTGGCCGGCGGGGGGGGGGGGGGCTTCCTTCATTTGTTCCTCACCTAAATGTATCTCCACGGCACGGAGACCAGCACAGAGCTGGGCACCGTATCACCTGTGCGGTAGAGGAGTCTGGAGCACCAGAGCCTGAACAATTTATCCAGCACCCAAAACATGGAGACCCAGCTTTCCATGCTGGATCTTCCCTCCTGGCCAAGTTCCACTGGAGGAGAGAAAAAGAGAGAGACTAATCCTCGTACCACCTTCTATTTCTCTCAGCCCCTCATACTCCCCAAGGCAAGGGCTGGTTCTCTGTTCTTTGTCTCCTGGAGCCCAGGGACTCTCAGAGAGCATCCCTACCTGGGCCTCCCAGGATGCTTTGCTTTCCCCCAGGATGCGAAGGGGAGTCCAGCTGAGGTGCTGGCAAGCCCTTAGGTATGCTCAGGTCCAGCCCCTGATAGTGCAGATGGGATACTGAGTCTGGATAGAGGTGGGGTTCCAACTGGGACCCCTGCCTTTCTTCCCCTGTATCAGGACCCCTCTGGAGATTGTGCTTTAGCCCAGAGTTGGAACTTCTTTGGGGATCACACGTGCTTTTGAGAATCTGAAGATACCCCCAAATCCCGTCCTAACACAAAGGGATGAAGGGACAAGTAAGGAAAGCCTTTGCTCTTCACATCCAGCCCACAGGGCCCTGGCCAATCTGCTTGCTGCCCTGTGATCCTAAACCTGGCCTCAGACCCACAGCCACTCCACGGCCTGAAGTGCCACCATATGTGTACCTGCCCTCGGGCTCAGCATTTGGCTTATTCCACAGAAGGCAGCAGGCCCTCTGCCCTTCCTACCCAGGGGGCTGTGGATAAGACACTTCCTCTCAGCAGGGGGGTCCTGTACACCTAGAGCTAAGGGGAGGTCTGGGTGAGGCCAAGAGAACAGGATCATCAAGGGTGTTCCCAGCACCACTGTTTGTGATAGCAAAAAACCAGAAATAACCTGGATGTCCATCAGAAGAGGAATTGTTTTTTGTTTTTTTTTTTTAATTTTTTTTTTCAACGTTTATTTATTTTTGGGACTGAGAGAGACAGAGCATGAACGGGGGAGGGGCAGAGAGAGAGGGAGACACAGAATCTGAAACAGGCTCCAGGCTCTGAGCCATCAGCCCAGAGCCCGACGCGGGGCTCGAACCCACGGACCGCGAGATCGTGACCTGGCTAAAGTCGGAGGCTTAACCGACTGCGCCACCCAGGCGCCCCAGAAGAGGAATTGTTAAGAGAACTAAGGCCCGGGGCGCCTGGGTGGCTCAGTCAGTTAAGGGGCCGACTTCAGCTCAGGTCATGATCTCGCGGTCCGTGAGTTCGAGCCCCACGTCGGGCTCTGTGCTGACAGCTCAGAACCTGGAGCCTGTTTCAGATTCTGTGTCTCCCTCTCTCTGACCCTTCCCCATTCATGCTCTGTCTCTCTCTGTCTGAAAAATAAATAAATATTAAAAAAAAAAAATAGAACTAAGGCCCATCCTTTGTAAGAAAGACCTGGAAGCTGCTAAAAGGAGGCAGGCAGATCGACATATAATAACATGGAAAGATCCCCAAAGCTTATGGGGGAAAAAGTCAATTCCAGAACAAGGTGTATCTAGTAGGATCCTATTTATGTTATCAAACAACATTGTATCAGTGCATATGTAGATATTTTGTCTATAAATGTAATATGTGAGGAAAAGTCTACAAGCTACATATCAACCTGTTAAGGACGGTAAACAGTGGGGAAAGGAAGCCTCCTGTGGGATATGCTAGTATATTGTGGTGAAAATGTATTCATGCATTCATATTACTGAAAATATGTTTAAATATTTTTAAGATCATAAGACCATAAAATTAAATATACACACACAGACACACACTTCAAAAGGCTGGACAGGGGTGAGGAGGCCTGCCACAGCCCTCCCACACACCAAGAGGGCCCCTGCCCCCCTCTCCCCCAGCACCCCACTCTCCCCATCCACCCCATCACAGACAAGCTCATTAGCTCTCTCTGCTTCCCCTGGTTCTGACCTCAGGGTCATGAACTGTCAGCTCTGCTTTCACAACTTTCCATCAGCCATGCTATGACCATCCCTCACCCCATCGGACTGTGATCCCATCAGCTCTGGAAGGTGGCTCTCCCTGGCCAAGTGTGAAGAAGCCATGATGCAGGCACAAGCCCAGGGTTTCCTGGCCCCTCCTCCCAGAATACCAGAGCCTTGATTGTGCTGTCCTAAGGGGAAGAAGAGCCCAAACCCGAGCTTTGCCTCATGTCTGGGGTTGCAGGGAGGAGATAAAGCCGGAAGAGGAGACAGAGGCCTGCACTGATGGAGCCCCCCAGTCTGGGAGAGGCCCCCTTTTGAGCAGCAAGCAGCAAACAGCAACCAGCAATGCAACTCAATGGTCTGCCTGGATTCTCTTTTTCTAGATTGGGTAGCTGAGGCTCAGGGAGGAAGACAGACTTGCCCACACCCCAGAGTCTTCACACAACTTCTGCCCAGCCCAGAGCTCCCACCCCAGCCCTGAGGCTTGGCCTCTCTGTGTCCTTCCCCACCAGCAACCATCGGCAGAGAAGTCGAAAGCTGCCAGCAAGAAGCTGACAGAGCAGAAGCAGCCAGGCCCACAGGACCTGGGGCACAATAGGAACGCAGGCATCTCGGCGGTGGTCCAGGGAAAATATTGACTTTCTGGCTAATAAAGCCAAATTCCATGAAAGGTACAACCCCGGCCTGAGAAAAATCCATCAGTGTTTCATAAATGTTTGATAGTGTCCAATGGATTCCCATCCTGTGATGGTTGCAGCCCTGGGTTGTAGGGTGGCAGTGACAGAGGCCTGGCCCCCGCCACACCGCGAAAGCCCCCAACTCAGTCATCCACTCGGAAGCTGTTTGCATTTGCATTGGTTTCGGAAAGTGAGCAAAACCTCAGGACACTCAAGAAACCAAAAGCAGGACTTACAAGGTAAGGATTAGAAGGAAGGTTTTTTCTTCCATTCCTTATTATTATTAGTAGTAGTAGTAAAGTATGTAAATGGGACATCTGGGTGGCTCAGTCGGTTAAGCAGCCAACTTCGGCTAAGGTCATGATCTCGTGGTTTATGAGTTCCAGTGCTGCATCAAGCTCTGTGCTGACAGCTCAGAGCCTGGAGCCTGCTTCAGATTCTGTGTCTCCCTCTCTCTCTGCCCCCACCACTTGCATTCTGTTTCTGCCTCTCTAAAAAAAAAAAAAAAAAAAAAAAAAAAATTTAAAAAGCATGTGAATGTATTCCCTTTCCAGATTAAGAAATGAAAAATTTTAGCTGTTCCTGGAGCCACTATCTCCCTCGTTTTGTCTAGATGCAGTAGAGAAGATGGGAAAGTATAAATGTGGACCTCCCTGAGGGCCCTGGGCTGGGGGTGGGGAAGAGCCAGATGGCCACACAACCTTCTCCAAGTGCTCATGGCTTGAGATGGCATAGTGTCTGTCTCCCCATGGGCCTGTGAGCTCCCGAAGGCACAGAGCTCAGATGAGGATAGAGAGGACCTAGTGGTTAAGCGGGTGAAGTGATCCTGAATGTTTTAGAGACAGGCTCTCCATCCTGCAGGCATCCAGCAATGCAAGGCCGTGCAAGTGCATCCGTGGCCAGTAGGGTCCTCCGACCCCTTCCAGCCCCTATGCTCTCTGGATTTCCTGCCCATGCCCCCAGCTCAGGCCGCTGGGCTGGCCTTCAGGGGCTGAGGGTTGTTTGCCTTGACCTCAATTATGTGATAAAGCATTGGAATCCAACAGGCCTTCAGGGGACATCCAATCCACCCCACCCCACACCCTAGCTGACTTTATGGATATGAAGATTGAAGCCCTGCAAAGAGGAAGTTGTCTAGCATCACAAGGCTCATCAATGGCAGGTCTGGACCTGGAAGAACCCCGACAACTTATGGCGAATAAGCCAAACTTCATTTAACAGTGTGTGGCCAGACCTCCCTTCTCCATGTGCCCTTGCTTATGAGGAGCTCATGTAACCTGCAGCCTGGGTTTCCCAGGGCTCTGTCAAGAGGCAAGGAGGCTGGAGCCAGACCCTGGCCGGGGTCCCCAGGGTCCAGTTAGGCATTGCTGGTACACATGGGTCTCCCAGCAGCCCCAGGCCAGTCGTCCCAAAGCAGTCTGCCCTCAGCGGGTCCTGGGACCCTGGGGCTTCTGCCCCCAGCAAAGTCCACCAGCCTGACAAAGAGGGAGCCCCCACCTCTTCCAGGGAAGCTCCCAGTCATTCTGAGTCCCCGCAGAAAGGCCTGTGGCCTGACCTCAGGATAGTGGGTGCAATTCCAGCTGTAAGGGCATGAGGACGGAAGAGCCCTGCAATAGTGGGGGGAAGGCTGGGAAAATGGACGGGAATCCCTGGGAAGGGAGGCTGAGGTAGGCGTTAGGAGGCTGCTCCTCACCACTTGGGCTGTGGGTCTTGCACTTGCACTTGGACATGTACCTCCATGCTCAAGCCAATGCAACACACATGAGCGCAGGCAAGCATGTTTGTGCATATGTTGTAAGTACTCAAGTGCACACAGGACTATGGAAAATACATGCACGTGAGCAAATATGTTACCTCCCCCCCCACACACACACACACAGATGGACAAGCAGTGAGGCACAGGGGTGCTTGGAGCTAGGGGGGCCTGAGGTTAGGCCGAGGGACTGCCGGCGCCCAAATGGTCAGACAGGACCTCCATGAGCTCCCTCACAAAGAGCCTGGGGACTAGGGGGAACTCAGGCACTCTGGCGGACCAGCGCCTCCTGCCTCCCAGCTCAGGGTTCCCCCAACCTGCCCCCAGTTTTCTCAAGAGGACAGGGGAGAGTAAAGCCAGGAGCCTAGCATTCTTGCCTCCAGCACAGCTTACAGGCTTATGCTCCCTTATATACCCAGTATGGGCAGGGTGGCAGTCGGAGTCAGAGGGCCCGGTTAGGACACTGCTCTATGCTAATTAGCTTCTGCAGCCTGCCTGGCAGAGATAGAGGCCCCTTGCTGCCTGAGCCCAACTCCTCTGTCTGCTTCCTCTTTGTCCTCCTGTCCCTGGGGTGGACTCCACAGGTGGAGCACCGCCCCCACCCCTGCCCCCCCCCACCCCCTACAAACCTCCCAGGCCACAGACACATGAATTAGAGCAGATCCCAAGAGCTCTGCCAGATAGGTGGGGCTGCCCCTGATGCAATCGGGTTGACAAATTGTGGCTGAGACTTTTATTCTTATGTTATTTGTGATGGGGAAGGGTATTTGAACACCGGGAGTCCGAGCTTCAAGGCACATATGTCCACTTCCATATGTGTTCTCACTTCTTTCCCTTTCCCTAGCAACTTTGTCTGTCCCCATGGCCTCAAGTGCCATCTCTAGGTACCTCAGACACATGTCCCAAACCTGCCCCTCTCGGTCTCCCCATCTCAGGAAAGGCACCTCCAGCCTCCAGCCCCCTTAACTCCTTCTCCCTCACTCAGGAAACCCAAGTCCTGTCTCCTTTTGGGATCTCTCTTGCCCCCTCCCTTTCTTCCTGTCCGCATTGCCACAGTCCTTTCCGGAGCCACTGTCATCCCTCACCAGGATGACTGCAACAGTCCCCTCCCCCCCTCCCTCCAGCTGCTGGTATTCCTTTTCACTCTCTGCAAGTCTGTCCCAGCCAGGCAGGGAGATGTTGCAAAACCATAAATCACGTTTCCTTCCCCCTTTCCTTAGAATCTTATAACCCTTCCCAGATCACTAAAGCAGCTTACAGCACCTATGTGGTCCCTCCAGGCTGGTCACATTGGCTTTCCTGCCTCAGGGCCTTTGCCTATGCTGTTCCCCCTCCACCTGGAATACTGTATTCCCCACTCTATACACAGAAAACTCTCACTTCCAGGCCTCAGCTCAAATAGGCCTTTCCTTTCCTCTAAAAGAAGTTTTTCCTGAACCCCTAATCTGAAGCATTTCTTACATTTTTCTCTCCTATTCCGCTCCACTCTTTTCCTTTAGGGCACTTACCCTCACTTGTTAGTATACATTTATTCATTCACTTAACTGTCTAATATCCGTCTCATGCACCAGACAAGAAAGTACCCAGATGTTCACTTTTTTACCACCACAGCACAATGCGTGGCACAAAGTATGTGCTCAAGAAACACATATTCAGTGAATGGATGAATGGTGAGCTGGTAGTTAGAGCCTCTGAGGCCGGAGGAGAAAGGAAGGTGGGCACCCAGAGAGGAGGGGAATCAGGACAGGAGAGTAACCCAGGTCCCCAGCCCTGGATTCAGGCCTGAGGGGACAGGGCAAGGGCGGACTGGACAACACAAGACAGTTCAAGTGGCCTGTAGGGAATGGGAAAGGTTGGCCCACGGGCCCCCGTGCCTGGGTGTACTTGTGCACATGTATGGAGACAGCGAGGTCCATGCTGCCTGCCGCGCTGGGAACGGGGGAGTCGGCCTCGTTGCTGCAGATTTGTATTCCTGCCGACTTTTATTTCAGGCCTTGTTTATTTCTCCTTAAAACGCGGCTGCTATGCCAAGAGTCGTCCCCGAATTAGCTGCGAGTGTGTAATTTTACAGCTATTACCCGGGCGTTTCTGTGACTTGGGTAATAACGAGGGAAATATAAACAAACAGCAGCAAAGACAGTTAAGCAAGGAGGCCTCAGAGCTCATGTCTCAGTTCTGAGGTGGAACAAGTCCCATGTCTTCCTTGTCCCCACTGCCACCCCACGCCCTGCCAGTCATATCAGGCCCAGGGCCTGTGGAGTGGTGGCCCAAGGGTCCTGGAACCCCAGCCCTGAATTCCCTGCCTCATTGCCTCCCCCGCTGCCCCCAGAGGCACAGCCCCCATCCAGGCCCCCTCATGCTCCCCCTCCACAAAAGCAAACAAAGGCCTGGCCTAATTATGTGATATTTCCCTTCTCTGGTGGCTAATGGCACCAGAGCGTGTGTGACATTTCGCTCTCTTTCCTCTATTATTCTTGCTTATTATCTGGCTGCTGCCGGAGGCTCTAGGCTGAGGCTGGCACTGATGCCCACCCCCACCCTGTCCCTTCTCCTCTTCGGCTCTGTCCCTTTTCCTCTCCTTCACAGCCCCTCCCCCATCTCCTGAGAAGGACCAAGCTTGTCCCTCATCTTTGCCCCCCTCCAGGGAACTGGGAGCTGGAGAGTCAGGGCTGGGGATCGGGTTTGCTCCGGGCTGCTTGAAGTGAATGACTCCTCAGGACACCCGCGTCTTGCCTCAGCTCACCTGCAGCCTTTCAAAGAGGTCTCCAACATGTCCCTGACCCGTTTGTGCCTCAGTTTCCCTATATCTGTACCACCAAGGTGAGACTTGATCCCCAAAGGATCTTTATCTTTTAATATTTGAAGATAAATACTTAGAGGGATGAGGGATGTGCAGTGAACGCCAGAGTGGTCAAGGGGTATATGGGAGTGTGGGGGGTTTGGGATGTGGGTTTTGCTGCAGGAGGGGGTGCGCTTGGGCCAGGACAGAAGAGAAAAAGCTGGAGAATCTATGTGAGGACAGCTGGGCCTCAATTTCAACAAAACCAGTCATTGAAAACACCAACTTTGTTTTTCTTCCAAATAATCTTCACTTTTAAAAAAACAAAGAGGGGCACCTGGATGGCTCAGTCGGTTGAGCGTACGACTTCGGCTCAGGTCACGATCTCACGGTTTGTGGGTTCGAGCCCCGCGTCGGGCTCCGTGCTGAACGCTTGCTCAGAGCCTGGAGCCCGCTTCGGATTCTGTGTCTCCTTCTCTCTCTGCCCTTCACCCACTTGTGCTCTATCTCTCTCCATCTCTCCAAAATAAACAAATGTTAAAAAAAAATTAAAAAAAACAAGAAAGAAAGCAAAAAATATAAAACTCCTTCTTGTCTCCTCTAGAGGCAACCCTTATGAATAGTGTTCTGTATATCATTGCTAACTGTTTCCTAAGTGTATCTACTCTATATTTTTATATACAGACTTTTTAAAAAAGCAGAAATGGGGTCATGGCATATATATTGATCAGTCACTTGCTTTTTTCCCTCATCAATATATCACGGACATCTTCCAGGCCAGGACGTATGGATTGACCTCATTTCTTAATGGCTGCAGGCTGTTCCAATTTTCCAACTGTACCACTGTTTATACCTCAACCCTGCATCAATGGACATCTGCGTTACCTCCAGTTTGGGAGTATATCAGTTTTTTAGCACTGTCAAAATAAAGGCTACCTGACAAGCCCAAAGCTTAGTGGTTTTAAAAAACCATTTATGATGCTCATGAGTCCAGAAGTCAGCAGGCAGCCCTGGTCTGGGCCAGGCGAGGCCGACTTCTAGGTGGGGCCATGTGGGCATCTGCAGTTACCTGGAGGATCCGTTAGGAGCTGGCTGGGCTAGGATGGCCTTGCCTGAGATGATTCTGTTCTGTTTCTGGTCCCTCATCCTAAGGCAGACTGGCCTGGGCTTGTCCTTATGCTTAGCAGGTTTCCAAGAGAGCAAATGGGAGCCTACAAGGGCTCTTGCAGCCAACACTCGAGACTGGCACCTGATCTCTTCCACCACATTCCATTGGCCAAAGCTAGTCCGGAGCCAGTCCAGGTTCAAGGGGTGGGGAAGCCGACTCCACCTCTCTGCTGCAGAGGGAGACTATAAAGGGATAAAGTGTGGGGAATTGGGACGCTCTTTGTAAGCGATCTAACAAAGAGGCTGTCACAAACAGTTCTGTGACGAACACCTTTGTACCTACTTCTCTCTGCTCCATCGGGCTGATATTTCTGCAGGTGCCAAAGGAGGGATTATGGACTGGAAAGGCTCTCACATTCTTGGGGGAGGGTGTTATTAACTACAAAGTTATCCTCTGAAAGTTTGTCCAATGACCACTCCCACCAACTTTCAAAGCAGATAAATTGAAGGAGATGGAAAACTTTTACAGACCCTTTCCATGTCTACTGATTCACCCCAGGATCTGACACTTGTCAACCTCTAAATTCCAGGGGGAAACATAGTGATTATTCTGGAAGACTCAGAGGGCCTGACTAGGTGGCAATCTAATTTTCCTGCCTCCAGTCCAGCATCCTGGCCTTTCCCAGTTTCAGACCTTACAGCTAGGTCTTCATGGTGAGTTAATTTTTATGTATGGTGTGAGGAAGGAAGAAGGGGTCCAGCTGTGTGTGTGTGTGTGTGTGTGTGTGTGTGTGTGTGTGGCTATTCAGTGGTCCCATTATTATTTGTTGAAAAGACTATTCTTTACCCCATGAATTGTCTTAGTTTCCTTGCTAAAAATCAATTGGCCATAAACGTGAGGGTTTATTTCTGGACTCTCGTTTCTATTCCATTGATCTATATGTCTGTCTTTATGCCAGTACCACATTGTCTTGATTACTATAACTTTGTAGTGAATTTTGAAATTAGGAAGTGTGAGTCTGCCAACTTTGTTCTTTTTCAAGATTACTTTGGCTATTCTGGGTCTCTTGCATTTATTAATAGACTTATTTTTAAATAGACTTTATTTTTGTAGAGCAGTTTTAGGTTCACAGCAAAATTGAGCAGAAGTTACCGAGATTTCTCATATAATCCCTGCTCTCACACATGCATAGCCTCCCCCGTTCAACATCTTGTACCAGAGAAATGCCTTTGTTGCAACTGATGAACCTATATCGAAACATCACCACTCAAAGACCATGGTTTACATGAGGGTTCTCTCTTTATGTTTTACATTCATTGGGTTTAGACAAATGCACAATGACATGTGTCTATCATTATAGTATTGTACAGAGTATTTTAACTACCTAATAATTCTGTGTTCCCCCTAGTCATCCCTCCTTTCCCCCAGCCCCTGACACCCACTGATCTTTTTATTGTCTCCATACTTTTGCCTTTTCCAGAATGTCATATAGTTGAAATCATACAGTATTCAGCCTTTTTCATTAGTAATATGCATTTAAGATTTCTCCATGTCTTTTCATGGCTGGATAATGAATTTCTTTTTTTTAATTTTTTTTAATTAAAAAATTTTAAAAATATATTTTATTTATTTTTGAGAGAGAGAGAGCACGGGAGGGACAGAGAGAGAGAGGGTGACACAGAATCCCAAGACAGGATCCAGACTCGGAGCTAGCTGTCAGCACAGAGCCCGATGCGGGGCTCGAACCCACGAACTGTGAGATCATGACCTGAGCCAAAGTCAGGTGCTTAACCGACTGGGCCACCTAGGCACCCCTGAATTTCCTTTTAGCACTGACTTATATTGCACTATCTGGATGTACCACAGTTTGTTCATCCATTTACCTACTGATGGACATCTTGATTGCTTCAAACTTTCTGCAAATATGAATAAAGCTGCTATAAACACCTGTGTGCAAGTTCTTGGGTGGACATAGCTTTCCATTTCTTTGGGTAAATACCAAGGCACATGATTGCTGGGTCACATGGTACGAGTGTGTTTAGTTTTGTAAAAAACTGCCAAAATGCCTTTCAAAGTGGCTGTGCCATTTGACATTCCCACCAGTGGTCCCTTGGGCTTTCATATAAATTTTAGGATCAGTTTGTCAATTCCTGCAATAAAGCCATAAGACTTGATAGGGATTGCATTGAATGTGTACATCAATTTAAGGAGTATTGCACCTTAACAATATTAAGTCTTGCAATCCATGAACATGGAATGTCTTTCCATTTATTTCTCTTCTTTAAAATTTTTTAGAAATATTTTGTCATTTTCAGAGTACAAATCTTGCACTTCTTTTAAGATTAATTTATTCCTAAGTGTATATATTTTTCATACTATTGTAAATGGAATTATTGTCTTAACTTCATTTTGCATTATTATATAATATAGAAATACAATTGATTTTTGTATATTGATCTTGTACCTTGTGCTCTTCATTGTTTAATGCTTCCCAAATGTATCTGACCAGGGGAACTCTTGTGTCAAGTTAACATTGATCAACATCCCCGAGGACTAATGTTCCTCAAGAAACCAGTGGAGAACAAGAATCCAGCCCTGCATAACTGCCTAGTGCTTTCCCCAGTGATCTGTGTGCTTTTAGGCTTTGGTTTAGGCTACACCCTCTCAAAGAAGTATCTCCCCACCTAGTCTGCTTGGAACACTCTCGTGTCTACTTCTGAAGCCCACTCAAGTCTCTTCTGCTCTGTCCCTCCTTCCCTGAGACCACTGTAGACCACCACTTTGTGTGCTGGTTTGTCCCTATTTACACATCTGTCTCCTTCCTGGGCTGTGAGCACCCTGAGAGCCAGGCTCAAAGCAGGCAGCAGTGTGTTTGTGGCATGAAAGATTTACCGAAGTAAAGACAAGAGATGCGAGGCAGGTGAACAGTTCCTATCTACTCCTTCTTCCTCTTACTCCTCTCTTTCCCTCTCTTCCTTCCTTCATGGTTTTCTCAGCCCACAGAACCCATGTAGGGCTTAGTACAGTCCTGGGTCTGGTCCCGCTCAGCTCAGCGCCCTTGTTCAAATCTGTACTTCGGGCCAAACACCCATTTTCCCTTTGATCTGATGTCGCCCATCCTCTCAGAAGAAAGAATTTTCTCCAGAAGTTGCTCTCCTGTGACCAGCAGCGGCAGACGTGGGAATTTGATTCTGCCCTCCTTTGCTCCTCTGAGCCTGCCCATGCCCACTGTCTGCTAGTGTCAGCCTTGCCTAGTCCCAGGAGTCTAGGCATGGAAGGCATGGAAGATGTGTCCCACATCCATCAGACAAAAGTGCCATTTAGTGGGCATCAGAACTAGAAGACCTGAGACACAAGGACAGACAATGCGCTGGCCACACACCTGGCATGCAACTCTCGTGGGGTATTAGTACCAAATCCCCTCTCTGAGCTGGTCTGGGAACCAGCCTGGGGGCAGGCATTAGGCAATTTGGACATTGACCACCTCTTCCTCTCCCGCCAGGCTAGTCTTCTCCCTGCTTCCTCCCCATTCTACCACTGCTTCAGGGACCCTTCTTCCGGACCCTGCTCTGATGAGCCTGCCCCACACACAACCCCTCTGTCTAGCCTGGCCCATGAGCTTCCAGAAGATAGCGCTCAGCAACTTACAAGCTACCCTTGATCTTGGCTTCTGCACTGGGCACACTGGAACATTTAGGGGTTACTGGTGGGATTTCATATGCCCAACGAAGGACGAGACATTATGTAGTGTGTGTTCCCTGTGTGTCAGACAGAAAAGTCTTATACTCACCATCTCATTTGAATCTGCACAACCAGAGGAGGCTAGCACCACTATTCTCCCCATTTTACAGAAACAGAAATTAAGGTGCAGTCTTTGGGAACCATTTGCCCGAAGTTGCACAGTTATGCTCCATTGTGGAGTGTGCGTGCCAACCACTGTACCACACTCCCTTAGGACAGTCCATTTCAAGCCCAGCATGCAACCAACCAGCACTAGAAGTGGTTCGAGGAGGAGGGATCAAAGAACCAGTTAGGTGAGATGATCTCAGTTCCCCGGTCCTTGGACCTTTATGATCCTGGCACACCATAGGTGCTCAATAAATGTTGGCCTGTGGATGATAGCATGAATGAAACTGAGGGGCTGAGACGACATGGTCTTAAGCCCAGAATGTGACGTGGTGTCCAGGGGTGCAAGGGGGTGGGGTGCTGACCCAGGGTGACCTGTACCCTTGCTGGCCTTATCAGGAAGGACACTGGGCACCTGGGCCGCCTTCCCAGATCCTGCCCTGTTAGATTAGCTCCAGCCACCAGCCAGCCAGGGAGTTTGGCAGCCACGGAGGCTGGTCTCACTATCTCTCCTTGCTCCTCGGGAAGAAAGCCTTTATCAGCAAAGACTGCCTTTGAAAGCCCTAATTGTCAAGCATGGTCCCATCAAAGGGGCCGAAAGGCAAGCCGCCCCTTCCCCGCTTCTCCCCAGCAGGCGCTGCTGGCTCCCCACAACGGCTGGCTGGCGGGTGTATATTTTAAAATATCTAAATGCAGCTGAAAATAAAAATTATTTACACTCCCCAACCGAGCTGGCAGCTACTTTAAAGTGTGCACTGACGGTGTCTCTCCCCCTCCCCGTCTCTCCCTCGCTGATAAAGGGCCATAAACAAGGCTGACACATTTATAATAACCTTTTTCTTCCTCTCCTTCCTCCCTCTCCTGGGCTCCCGTCTTGGCCTCTCACTCACACGCTATGAGGGATAATTTTTTATTATTCTGCCATTAGCAGAGAATAGAGAGTTTGATGGGGGGGAATAAAACGTCAAATCATTTAGAAAAAGAGGGCGAAAAAACAAGCCGACAACTTTTATTTTTCCACGTCAGCAGCGGCTGTTGGGATGTCACCATCATATACAAGGCTTGGAAATTTATTTTTCCATATCTTCCTGCCACCGTTTTATTTTTTACTTTCCCGCTCAAGAGGTCAGACCCAAGTCCACCAGGCTGGGTTTTCCCACCAGGTTGCTGATGGAGCCTGAGCCCAAGTGCAAGGTAGTGGGGAACTTCCCAGACAGGGGCTCTGCTGAGTTTCTGCTCCAGGGTCCAGACCCCTGCATCCTGTCTGGTGAGTGCGTGCAAGCATCTGTTTCTAGGAGGAGGAAGGAGGGAAGCCAGGGATCTTTGGAGCAGTTGGCCTCGTGAACACCTGGGGGAGAGGCTGATGGCACAAAGACTGGAGTCCCTGGGGCATGACAGAGTGGGGGTGAGGAGCCTATAGATCCCCATAGACCTGCCCAGCAGCAACCCGGCACCTAGAAGGGGGGACAAGGACAGCTGGGGGGGCAAGAGGAGACCAGGATGTGGGCATAGGATCTGTCTTCCCAGGGGATGTGGGCAGTAGGGTGAGGTCTGGCCTTGTAGGCTGTGGGCTCAGAGAACGTAAGACAAGTCTGAGGGCAGGAGAGGCATCAAGGGAACTCTCAGAAACCACCCGAAGAGTGTGTTGTGCCTGGGCAGAGGAGGGGTTACTCCCTTTATGGTGACCTGCCATCACCCACAGGCTGGCTGGGTGGGGTGTGCTGGGGGGGCTTGTGTTCTATATGAAAAAGGCTTTACCAAAGAGCCTGGACTAAGAAGGCCATAAAGGCCCTGTGGCTTTCCGAGCCATATAGCTATACCATGGACCTTTCTCAGACATTTCCTCCTGGTCCTAGAGCTGGGACCATGAACCAAGCCCTTTTCTTCAGCTAGATGGCCAGCCAGGAGGATGCTCTTCCCACAGGAACAGAAATCTGCCTTGGACCCACCTCTGACCCAGCTGCTGTCTGTATACCCTGGGCCCCTCACACATCAGTGGAGATGGGTGTGCCCTCTCTGGGGTGTGATGGAGTGCAGGAGCTGGCCCTGTCATGGGAGGAAGGTGAGCCCTTGATAGGAGGCACACTTCCACCTTGAACCCATGGCCTACAATTGCTCTCACCCAAAGCTGGTCGCAGGCTTCACACCAAGGGCTGTGGAGGCCATAGGACTGGGGTGATCAAAGGGCTTCATGGAGAAACGTGGTGCAAAAATGCCCCACCGAGAGCAGGGGTGGGGGGAGTGGTTAAGGCCCTCTCTTGACGGCCCCAGTTCATCACAGGTGTGTGTATTTAGTGCGATGATTTTCCAACAGGTGACAGAGAAGCATCTGGAAGAAGAGTCACCTGTGGCTAATTCTTACAAAAGCACCTTATGACCTAAAGGTAGTTGAGAAGGTATGCCAGGCAGGGAAGCCTTGTGAGCCAAGAGAAGCCCAGGGACTGTACGAGGAGCCTGCCTCACCCCTGCTGGAGGGCAAGGGCCAGTTGGGGCTGAAGGGGCAGGTCCTGTGTGCAGCACATTCGCTCCTCTAGCTAGCAAACGTGTGCGTGCACACCCTGTCAGTGAGACACCTAACCGAGGTGGCTTCTGCGGGGTATGAAGTGGATGGTGGGCATTGAGCCTGCTCCTCTCTAGCTGCCACAGGACGTGGCTGTGCCCCCACTGAAAGACTGGCCCACCCCCACTTAGCCAGCAGGACAGTGGTCCCACTTGGCATCAGGGGCCAGTAAGTGGCCTGATTGGACCCCCGACTCCACTCCCCTAGCAGGTGAAGACTCCATGATGCATCTGGATTCACAGTCCCTTGGAAATGAGGGTGTGACATTGGTGCTGGTGTCGCCCACTCCCCTGGTGGCCACAGGGAGGAGACTCCAAGGCCCCCTGCCTCCTTCCCCACCCTCCATGTGTAACATACTTTCTTCTCACCATCAAAGGGACATCTGTGTCTTTGGGCAGGGAGGCACACACATCTCACATACGCCTTGCACAGTATGCATGCACACTTGTCGCACATATACACACACATCATACATGCATACTCATTAGACACACAAACACACCACATGCGTAGACATAGTCACACATACATGCTCACACAGGTACATACACATGCACACGAGCACGCGTGCATGCCCGCATTTGCATGCCATACATCTCAGAGCAGCTCAACACACTATGCACACACACATGTGCACACACACACACACACACACACAGAACACCCGGGTGCTCCCCCAGGCTCAGGCTGCAGGGCTCACACCTCCTTGCCTACAACCCCCTCACCATTCACAGGCCCTAAAGCAGAGAGCCCCTCTTCTTTGCTCCTCACTTTGCTCACCTGGTGGGTCCTGACTCAGCAGCCCCTCCCCCTCTGAATTCCATGCTTACCCACCCGCCCTGGCTCTTCTCTGGGCTGTCCCTCCTCCCGTGCTGACTCCTCTTTTATAGTTCTGTGGACCACAGAGGACAGGGCCAACCATGGGAGGGCAGGGGCATACAGACGCTCAGGACAGTTCTCATTTACTGACGAGGACGTTGAGAGTCCAGCAAGGCACATGGACTTTTTGTCTATTCTCATCCCAGATCAACCTTCTTTCAGCTGAAGGGAAAGCCCAGGACCCCAAATCCAGTAGCATGAGGCCCATGACCTCGTCCAGGGAGAAACAACAGGATGCAGCCACGTCTGATCTGGGCCTTGGTGGATGGAGAGGATCAGAAAAAGTGGAGATGGAGAAGGTAACAGCTTGAGAAAGGCTAGGAGGCAGGACAGCGCATCCCTGAAGTTGTATAGAAGAGGAGCAGAAAGGGGTTTGGAAAAGCTGACTGAGGCTTGAGCCCACAGGGACCAGAAGCTAGGCTGAAGGCCCTGACAGCTTTGACCTCTAGGACAGAATCCAACTGAGAGCCTGCACCCTCAAGGCCTCAGAGAGGCAGGACAGGAAGAGCCGGCCCAGAGCCAGGCACTGCCTGCAGCCCAGAGGCTGTCCTGCAGAGGAGGCCCACACAGATATTCCGGGGTAGGAGCCTGGCGGAGCCACCCTCCTCAGAGTCACCACATACTTCTATTCAAGGACACCTTTGAGCTGGGTATGATTTTAGTATTTGAGGATTGGTCACCAGTCACCCATAGTTCACTTTTTCCATGAGCTAATGTGACTTAGGAGGGTCCCAGGAATGAGCACCAGGAAGGGGGCGGGTCCTCTCTCTGGCTTGGTCACAGACCTGTTGAGAATCCGGGTGTGCGTGTTGGGAGATGCTGATGGGGAGTGTCGGCCCTTCTAGACCCTCACTGGCTGAGATCTATTATGGGCCTGGGGATCCAAGACCAGACCATTCCAAGGAACTGTTTGGTCAGAGGATACTTTTGGGGACTCCAGTTCCCACATGTTTTATGTTTTGTGTATTGCTTCTTTATTCTTATCATTAATGTTCTATTTGTGTCAGGTAACCACCTGACGATGGTCAGTGGATTCTGCAGATGAAGTGTTCCAAGCACTGTGTCTCACCCTAAAATGACCTGAAATGTTGGCCCAACACGTATGTGTGTGTATGTGTGTGTGTGTGTGTGTGTGTGTGTGTGCAACCACATGTATGTAAGAATGAAGCAAGCCAGGGCCAGTGCCCTGATTCCTGCTCCATTACCACTACTAGGCCCCAGGAAAGAAGAAAAGCCCAGTGGGCAGCTGCTTAGGAGAAGACCAGGAAATAGGGTAGGTAGTGGGAACACTTAGGGCCTGGGCCTGAGCTTGCAGGGCCTTAGAAGCAGCAGGACTGAGCAGAATCCTGAGGGAGAGTGTGGGTGTGTTGCCTGGAAGCCAGAGACTAGGCCAAGCCTCACATGACCTCATGCCTCTCTGGGCCTTGGGCTCCTGAGAGGCCCCCCAATTACTGGACGCCAAGGCATGGCAGTACCAGCTGGTTCCCCTGTGTGGCAGGAGCTCTGGGCTCCAAGAATGAGGCTTCTTCAGAAGGGCCCAGGCCGACTGGGTGGTAAATGAAGCAGGGAGGCTGTAAATCCTCTTTCAGGAAACCAGCCCCGCCTGGCTCCGTGACGGCCACTTAATTTAACCGCTGCTGTCACAACACCTTTGTGGGCCTGCTCACTTGGCCCATGGGATTTACGGCCCCAGAGATCATGCTTCAGGCATTGGCCGAATGCCCGGCCCCTCACAGCCCTGGACAGACCCAGGGGCAGAGCAAAGAGCCCTGCCAGTGAGGGTGCTCCAGGCAAGAGTAGGCCGTCCATCCTTTCCCTGGGATCCCCCCAGCCTCCTACCCCACTTACACATGTCCCTTCTGCTGGCGGGGCGAGACAGCCTCTCCAGGACAGAGGCAGGAGGGTGGGCTCCACCAGGTTCCTATCCTGGAATGCAGAGCGGGTCCTCCCTCACCTGCTCTCAGGATCCTGAATGGACCCATCCTCCCACCTGCCCACCTGCCTCTCCAATTCGGTGTGGACTTCCTCAGAGGTGGGCAGCCCCACTCGCGTCAGGTCAGGGTCAGGCGGTTCATTGACTGTGCCGCAGGCCTGGGTCCCACAGCCGCCTCGTTTGGCATCCAAATGAACTTCTGCCGGGTCTGGTAATCAGGCTGGATTATCTGGGTGGTCTCCGCGCCCCATGGCTCTATGCCTGCTTCTAAATGAGGAATGATGATGCCTCCAGACCTTGGGGGCCCCTGCAGAGAGAGCACAAATACTGACACCTCGGCCTTCTCCCCCAAAGGCCACAAAGACTCCTTCCTGGGCTCCGGCCCACCCCCTCAGGTGGAGTCATGTGACACCTTGTGAGGTCCCTAAAACTGGCTTTGAGTCCCAAATTAAGGGGATCCCGTACAGCCAGTATCAGGTGTGGGCCTGGGTCATGCAAGGCTTCTACTTTAGAAGCAGGAAAGCCTGGAGGCACCTGAGTGGCTCAGTCTGGTTAAGTCTCTGACTTTGGCTCAGGTCATGATCTCATGGTTCATGAGTTCGAGCCCTGCTGTCAGTGCCACGCCTGCTTCAGATCTTCAGTCCCCCCACCCTCTTTCTGCCCCCCCCCCACATTCACGTTTGCCTCTCTTTTTCTCTCAAAAACAAATGTTAAAAAAACAAAACAAAACAAAACAATAGAACCAGAAAAGCCGGAGTATAAATCTCAGCTCTATCAGTTCTTTGCTGTGTGACCTTGGACAGGGTGCTCAACCTCTCTGAGCCTGTTTTCTCATTTTTGAAATGATGACGTGCTGGAAAGATCCTGTGAGGTGAGATACCTAAAGTGTCTAGCCCAGGGCTGGCACATCATAGGTGCTCAGTGAATATCTGATCATGCTGCCAGGTGGGCTGCCTCACAGCAAAGAGCCACCAGGGCAAGGGAAGCAGCCATACCTCCTTCCCGCTCCCCTGGAGCCAGTCTGGCAAGATGGGCACTGCCACTTGCATTCCAGGGGCAGCCGTCCCAGCACAGGCGGCAGGAACTGGGTGGGGCTGGGCTGCAGCAGCTACCAATTTCCCCTCTCAGACCCCGCGGGGTGGGGCCAAGCCCTTCCTGGCCTCCTTTGGTCCACCTTCCCCCCTGTCCCAGGAACCAGGCCAACCCAGACTGGCCTGGATGAGTGGGCTGGTCCAAAAGACGTCCCTTGACCCTGCCAAGGCCGCCCTGTGCAGCTACCCCCAGTGCTGAGCCCCAGCCCCGGCAATCCTGAGTTGATCCAAGACCAAGAACCTGAGTCAGCTGGCCCCTCAGAGACCTTCCAGCCCAGTCCCAGGTGCATAGAGCCCTGTTGGGCAACCGTCCACAGACCCGACACCTATGTAGCCTGATCACACCTGCTACACAGGCCTCACGTCTGCCCTCCCCAGAGGGCGAGCCCTCTGTGGATGAGTTCGTGGGCTCCCTTTAGCCAATTTCTCCATCTGTCAGGGGACCTTTTTCTCCGTCAGTGTCCAGCCCTGTGCGGGCTGCTGAAGGAGTCACAGGAAGGAATGGACAGAGGGTCCTGGACCCCCAGGGACCCCCAGGCCACTTCATCCCCCGGGTGGCATGGGGAGCACGTGAGGTGTGAGCATGAGCGCGAGGGATCAGCGGCATGAGCACCCAGAGACAGCTTTCTGGCCGAGGCAGACAAAGAAGCAGGCTCAGAGAAGCAAAGATTCCACTGCTGGAGGGCAGCCCGATGTTCCTCATGTGGAGCCTCCCACCTTTAGGAAGCAAAATGTGCTGGTTCCATTTTACAGATGAGGCCACTGAGATTTGTAAGAGAGAGCAGCTTGCCTAAGGCCACACAGCAGGTTAGGGACACAGGCCATCTGCAGAACAGCCAGTGACATGTTGGGGCCAGTGAGGTACAGGGCTAGGGAAGATACTAGGAGATAGGGCTGAGGGACGGAGCAGAAATGAGGCGGGGGTGTTTAGATTTGCCCTCGGTGAAGGGAGCCACAGGAAAGACTTGGGGGTGATGGGCCTCGTGCAGGTGGCCATGGCCCACAAGGCCTGGCCCCCCACAGCTCTGGGAAACTGAGAAGGAGGGGCTACCGCAGCCCCTCTAATAGATTCCTCTTTGATCATGTTTTTGTGACCTTTGTAAAAGGCAATTTAAATTCTAATTGTCCTGTGAGTACCAGAGGAATCAATTAGAGACAAGAGTAGCTAATTGTGCTGAGGAGGTGAGCCTGGGGCAGGAAGTACAGGGAGGTACAGACTCCCCAAGCCCCCAACACCCGCCTGGTGGCCTCCAGCCTCTCCCCCAGAGTGTCAGGGTGCAGGATGTCAGGGTCCTTGGGCCACGGTGTGGGCCTCAGACAGCTGAGAGGGTGTCTCCAAGCCCCGCAGATTACTGCCCTGCTAGGCCTCCAGGCCTTTCCAGGTCTCCCTACACAGGAAGCTGTCACCTCACCAGAGCAGCACCTACTGTCGGCCCTTCCTACCCCTGTGGAGCTGGGGCTGCCCCCTCCCAACTGAGAGTGGCCTCTGTCATGAGCCCTGCCATACCTAGGTTTATGGGAAGGGATCCAGAATGGAACCCCTGAGGAGACCCAGAGGCCTCGCCCAGGACGGCACACCCACACCGGACACACACCCTCCACAGAGCTCTCTGGGCAGTGGGGCCCACTCACAGATGGTCCTCGTGTTTGGAGGTGGGCCCGGGGGCGGGCGATGGTCCTACTCCCTCACACCAGAGCCCTGCTTAGCTCAAATGTAGAATGATCACTGAGTGGGGCTCCTCAGCCTGGCCTTCAAGGCCCTGCCCCACACCCACGCCTCTCCCAGGCTCCTCAGCCAGACAGTGCCCTTGGTCCCTGTCAGTCACACCTCACTCACACTGCTCCCTCCAACAAAAGGGGCTCAGGCTTCTCCTGTCCCACCATTCCTGAGCTCGAGAGTTACCTGTAAGACATCATTGTTATCTTGTTACAAATCACTCTTTTGTGAGAATAAAGTGATATAATGTGTGTAAACCTAGAGCAGTAGGTACTCAATAAACGTTATTTGTTACAAATATTCACCAACCCCCTCAATGAGTTCATCTGGCCCATATTCCCCCCTCTGTATCTCATGCAACTTGTGTTAAGATGGTCTCTCCACAGTCAGTGAGCCCTCTGAGAGCCGGATTATTATTTTTTACGCCCTGTGTCACCAGTGCCCAGCGCTCCCTAGTTAGTTGCCATTGAACCGTACTGGTCCTTCAGGGCTTGAATACAGGCCTCCCTGGAGTGTTATGGTCTCACGGTGACAGCCAAGTATGCACCAATAGGCAAAATGATAGCAACACCTAACCCAAATATAGTACATGTCCTGGACCAGGCACTAAGCATTTAATAGAAATTAACTCATGTTTATCCTTAGAACAACATTTGAGGCAAGTGCTACTATCATTCCATTTTACACGAGGAGACGGAGGCACAGAGAAGTGAAGGCACTTGCCCATGACCACATGCTGGGTTGGGCAGCCCCAGGATTTGGATTCCAGACAATCTGGCTTCAGAGTTGGAAACTCTTCACCACCACGCTGGACTCACCAAGGGAGCATAATGTTCCATCTATGTCCAGGGGCCCAAGTTGAGCTGAGTGGGTCACAGGACATGATGAGACAGGGAATGGCAGCATAGCTGAGACAATAAATGGCTCCATTCAAAAGCTACTCTGTCCTGATGCCACAGTGGTGACCACAAGGACCTTGCCGCTGGCTCCTTTAAAGTGGCTTTGAGTCTTTCACCTTTTGCCACTATGCCACCAAACATTTACACGTAAGTCACAGAGCCATAAAAAGCTGATATTCCCTGCGCACTGGAGGGGCTTTATCTTGCCTTCATGGCTACAGGCCTGCTCTTCTTGGTGCTACTGAGCTCCCTCTCTCTCACCCTTACCCCAGGGGACAGCAAGGGGACTGGGAATAAGAAGACGCCAGGAAAATGTGCTCCCTCGGGCTGACCAGGGTCCAGGTCAGTGTGTGACCAGGGTAAGGATCAATGGAAGGTTTTGTTTTGAACAAAAGCAGACACATCCTCAGCCCTGGATCTGTGGACCACATCTGGCCTGCCCACAGTCCCCACTCTACCTCTCTGTGCCTGGCTCACATCCACTTGCCCTTGAAGACTCATGTTGGGGGATGTGGGAGGGATTGATATAAAACAAAATCCCCAGTCTGGAGGAGAGAGGCCTAGGCCCAGAGAGAGGCAGATCAGCTTGAGGTCATCCATATGTCAGCGACAGATCCAGAATAGGGATCTTCGTGTCCTGCCTCTGCTCCCCCTCTTGTTCCCTATCTTCATCTGAGCTGGCAGCCTTTGCTTCTGTGGCCCCAAGGAAAGGAGGGGCGGGAGGAAGCTGGCAGTGGGAGTGGCTCCTTAGGGTCCCGGAGAAGAAATATTTCTTCAGCCATGGAGCCATCAAAGAGTAGAGGTGGGAATCTGTGATCATTTCTGGTCCCAGACCTGCCCCCACCTCACTAAGTGATGCTGGGCCCTTCCCTGTCATGTCTGAACCTCCAGGTGTGACAGAGGACACTAAACTAGATGACCCCGATGACCTTCCTGCCACATCCTTGGAGAGGTCAGAGGTGAGGGTCAGCAGCTGCTCTGGACGGGGAGGGAGCTGGGAGCCGGAGTAGGGCCGAGGTGGCAGGCTGCAGGCATCGCCGCACCATGTTCTAGCCCTTCTGCCTGTGCAGAGGACACGGCTGTGAAATGTAAGTAAAACCCAAGGCTAATTTCCTCGGTCAGAAGGAGGAGGCACTGCAGCGTTTGCAAACCCTAATTAAACCCGCTCAGGCAGTGTAACACTAAAATCAGTTCCAAGATCAATATTGCTATTCATTTAGAAGTGTAACGAGGTTAGAGAGGTGAGCAAAGGAAATAATTAACTCATTTGCAGCCTTTTTAAACAGAAACAGTCATTTTAATCTCCAGGGTAATTAGCTATGCTCTGTCCATCAATCATGACCATGGCCATTATTTTAAGTATTTGATTAATCAAGGAAGGTGAGGGTTAAGGTACCCCTCCCAACCCCTGTTATTGGTCCCCTAGATCAGGGATGACCCCTGACAGGCATGGGGAACACTTCTCAGAGGGGCGGCACAGGCCAGTGCTGAGAGTGGGGAGCAGGGCAGAGCCCACCAGGCAGGGGGCCCCCAGGTGGGGCAGGTCGGGCAGGTGAGGGAGCGGCTCCCTCTCCTGGCAGTCTGGTTCAAGAGGACTAGCCCAGCCCGGGCTTGGAAGTGCTGGGGGCCGGGAGGCCCAGGTTCTGGTCCGGGCTAGTTGTGTGATCCCTGACTTGTTGCGTGACCCCCAACAAGTCCCTCCCACTCTCTGGGCTTCAGAGTCTCTGTCTGTCCTAAGCTGGGGCGGGTGCCAGTTGAATGAACCAGAAGCTCACAGGTTCTAAGTGCCCAAGGGCCTCCCGCCACTGGAGGGCAGCAGAGCCCCAGGGACCCCGAGACCAAGGGCTGGGCTGTACAGAAGGGGGCGGAGGCTGAGAGAGAGCTGTTCCTTTGGCAGCCTGGGTTCTGGCTGTTCCGACGGAGAAGTCTGGTCTGGCTGCCGTCTCCAAGGCTCACAGCAGCCCGAAGACATGTTGCAGTGATTATTCTCCCCATTTAGCAGATGAGGAACTGAGGCCTCAGAGAGGGTCAGGAGCTCCCCGGGACTACACAGTGAGTGCTTGGCCCTCACAACCAGTTCTCTAAGGCTCAGTCCCGAGACTCAGAGGGGATGCAGTGGGGGGAAAGGAGGGCAAAGAGAATCCAAACTATACCCTCTGTCTCCTAATAGCCCAGACTTAGTCACCCTCACCAGCCAAAATGGTCCTCAAAGACCACTGGCCTGATGCTCTCATGTTGCAGATGGGGAAAACTGAGGCTGGGAGAGAGGCAGGGGTGTTGCAATACTGATTATCTCATTTGGCATTTGTGAACAAATTCGAGGCACAGAATCCCTGTCCTTGAACATTTCACGGCACACTCAGGAGAAAGACGTGTTTACAGATGGCAACCGCTCAGTGGGGTAAGAGAGCTATAGGACAGGCAAGCACAGGGGCTGGGGGGCGCAGAAGAGGTACCTAATGCAGCCTGGGCAGTCAGGGAAGTCTTCCTGTAGGAGGTGACCTCTGAGCAGAATTCAAGTGAAAAGGCAGAGAAGAACATCCAGGCAGGGAGAAGAGAGTAAGAATAGGCTGGGCAGGAGGCAAGCTTGATGTGGCTGGACCATAGGTTATAGGGGCCATGGCAGGAGACCCTGGAGGTAATGCAGGGCCCTAGTTCTGGAGGTCAGCCATGAGTGTGAGCTGAGGAGTCTGGGAGGGAAGTGGGAGGTCTGGTGCCTACCACCCTGCCCCACTGGGCCTGTTTGTGTCCACTCTGAAATAGCCGTGCGAAGCACTGGGATTACCCTGCCAGTGGATGATGTACCCGAGAACCTCTCCTTAGCACAGTCTTCCCTCTCTAGGGCCCAGCTGAGGGGTGGGCAGGGGGGCTAAGGGTTGGGGGAGAAGGAAGTGAGGATGAAAAGACCAGTGAGGGGAGATATGGGCTGAGCCCTCTCTGACTTCCTGTTTAAGCCTGCCAGGGTCGGGCTGCAGGGTCTTCACTGCCCTGTACCATAACCAGCATCAGCCCCATCAGCACTGGAAAGGCCTCTCCTTGCATGCCTCCAGTTCTAGGAAGCTCACCACCTCAAATAACTCTGATGGGGAAAAATTCCCTTGGCTCCTGAGTCTACACTCTTCTCTGTGCCTGGTACCCTGAGTGCCCTGCATGAGAGTCTCCCCAGAACATCCCCTCTGTGCTGGAGCCCGCAGTCCCCAGCCCCTCAGGCAGGTAGAGAGTACTGACTGTGATCATCAGCAGATTAGCAACCCAGAAAGGCCAGGGGGCTTGGCTGGGTCACGGCTGGCACAAGGTTTGAGGAGACCCTTCCAGCCCTTGGCAGCATCTCCACAGATGAGGGAAGGGGGTGGTGGGGGGAGGAAGGATAGGAAGCAGAAGGAGGAGGAGAAAGATGGGGGAAGGGAGGGAGGAGGACCAGGATGTGTCTGGGAGCTCTGTTGCTAGGGGCAACAGCAATGCATTGGGAGAAGGAACCAGATGCTGAGGAGGGCGGCAGGAAGAGGGGAGCTGGGGTCTGGGTGGCACATCCAGGGCTCTGAAGGCTTAGGGGTAGGGGTTGCCCAGGCAGTGAGGACCCCAGGAGGCCCTGGTGGGAGTTCCTCAGTGGCTGCTCTGTCCCTGAGCCTGGAGGCATGCATTTGGAGTGGGAACCGGGGCAGGGAGGGCTGGGCCTGCCACATTTGTAAGCTCTCCACAGTCGCTCTTGCTCTCTGGGCTACAATTTGTCTGGGACTCCAGAGTTCAAGCAGTTGTTGAGGCTGGCGCTGGAGCGGGGCTGGGGAGGAATGCTTAATCTAGCGCTGCAGCCTTGCCCAGACCCCCTGGGGCATGCCGGGGCACCAGCCTGCCCTCGCCTCCCCGCTGCCTCTATCCAAGGGAGGAACATGCAGTTGCAGAAAAAGTACAAGCAGAAGGATCCAGACCTGCGAGGCCTTGGGACACTCCCAGCTCCTCTGGGCCTCATTTTCAGTGTCTTTAAAATAAGGCAAATAGCTTACCCCTGAATGTGTTTATCAACAGTTAAGGCTACATGTACGTAAGCATCCTTGGTTAACATAATAAGAAATAAAAGAGGGGAAAAGTTGCTAAAAGGGAGTCGTGTTTACCTTGCATTTATTGTGTGCCAGGGAGGAATTTATATTCCCATTTTCTAGATCAGCAAACTGAGGCTCAAGGGGGGCCGGTTAGTGAAGGCACTGGGAAGGAAACATAAATCTGTAAGACTCTAAAGCCCTCTGTACCCCTGGGTGTTGCTCCCACCCAGGACCTCCTTGATGTTGCCCTTGAGGAAACTTCCCACATCAGAATTATCTCTCAACCTCCTCTGTCTAACCTGCCTGCAGGGTAAAGCTCACCTGTCTCCGTGTCCAGTCCAGTCATCTCCCTGTGCCCGCACAAGCCCACAGCCTGACCTGTTCGCTCCCTGACTGTTCTGGATACCACTATTATTCCATAAGAAACCATCCCAAAATGTAGTGGCATTAAACAACGACCACTTTATTATGCCCATGGATTCTGCAGGTCAGGCATTTGGGCAGGACACAGAAGGGACATCTTGTATGTGCCCCGTGATGTCTGGGGCCTTGATGACTGGAGGTGATTTGACATTTGGGGTCTGGAATCATTGGGAGCTCATCCACTCACATGTCTAGCAATTGATGCTGACAGTAAGCTGGAAGCTGGGTGGGGCTGTTGACAGGAATTCCTGTTGACAGGAATACCTACTCAGGACCCATTTACACGGCCTAGGCTTCTTCGTAGCATGGTGGCCTCGGTCCTCGTAGGACTTCTGACACAGCGGCTCAGGGCTCCAAGGGTGAGTGTCCCAGCAGACATGGTGGAAGCTGCATTGCATTTTATGACCCAACCTCAGAAGCCCCAGGGTGTCAGTCCTGCTGTACTCTATTGGACAAAGCGTCATAAACCTGCTCAGGTTGAAGACGAGGGACACAGGACCCCAGGAGCAGGTTGCGAGGTCACACTGTGGTAGTGCCTGAGGGGTGGGGGGTTGCTGTGGCCAAGCTGTCCTGTTGCCTCTTCATCACTGCTGTCATGATTTCCTTCCTCTCTAAGCCCTGTATCGTCAGTGCCCAGATACTGTCTCCTCTGGGAACCCCGCCTACATGGACAGCTATAGCTACCACACCCTAAGGGACAGAACCACACCTACATGTGTGCCTCCAAAGGGATATCTGGTCTCCCTCACTCTTCTCTGGCACTCTGGCTCCTTCTCTTCTTCGGCACTAGCGCACCCAGGCCACCCAGGGCTCCCGTACTCTCTACTGAGGACTCTGCTGGGAGAGTCCTTGCAGGACTTGCACCTTGCTTTGCTGACGACCACCCCGTCAGTATTTCCAGCTCTAACTTTCCCCAAAGGACCAGGTGCCCTCACCTACCTGCCAGGTGCGAGGGTTTGTTCCTCCCTGACAATCAGCACAGTCCAAAGTGAGCTCTTCCCCCTGTTCCCTCTCTTCTCCTGCCATCCACCTGCTGCTCATGTCAGAAGCCCTTCCCCTGGAACCCACTCCAATTCCACTCCAGGTCCTCTAGGCTTGGCTCCCAGGTCAGCTCCTCCTCTCCACTTCCACTGCTCTCAGGTTCCTGGCTCCAGGCTTTCCCTGCCACCCCCTCCCGTCCCCAAGCAAGCAAGCTCTTCCAACCAGGAAGGCTGACCTAGCTATTCCCCTACCTAAAACGCTTCCAAGGCTCCCCACAGGTTCAGGACAAAGCCCCAGCTCCTTGCCAACACATGCAGTCTTCAGCTTCCTGCCTCTCCAGCTTCAGCTTCCCCACTCTCTTCCTTCTCACACCTGTGCTCAGGGCTCCTGGACACACTGCATTTTACTTCTAGGCCTGTGCACAAGCTGCTCCCTGGAATTGGAACACCTCTCTACTGCCCTCACCTGGGGAGGGTCTGTTCATCCTCATAAAACTTTCTGTGATGATGGAAATATGTCCTATCTCTGCACTATCCAATATGGTAGCCACTTGAAATGTGGCTAGTACTACTAAGGAAGCATTTTAAAATTGTATTTAATTTCATTAAATGTAAATAGCCCCATGTGATTAGTGGCTACCATATTGGATAGTGCAGCTCCAAGACACCATCTCTTCCAGGAAGCCTTCCCTGACTCCCCAAGCCTGTGCTAGATGCCCAGCTGCTGTGCTTCCATAGTTCCCTGTTCTCTAAGGTGTTTCCCTCTTTATCTATCTCTCCACCTGGCCTGTGAGTTTCTTGAGTGGCTACATCTTATTTGTCATAGTATTCCCAGCTCCTGGTTCTTAGTGTGTATTCAATAACTGGTTAGAGTAAATGAAATTTCTGGATCCAGATTTGGGAACAGAGTTAACCTTACATAAAGATCAAATCCCAAATGATTTTGCTGCAGATCTGAGTAGGTACGTGTGTGTGTGTGCATGTGTGTGCGTGTGTGTGCGTGGGTGTGCAGTGCGTTCACATGCAGGTGTGTGTGCAGACCCACCTGACTTTGGCAGGACCTGGGCAGGCTCCCACTCAGCTGGGGATAGTTATCTCACACACAGATGCTTGTGTCCTTGGCTGGACAGGAAGTGCGCCTCTGAATTGGCCTTTGTGAAAATCAAACCCTGTTTTCATTCTTATTTCTAAGATGATTCATCTGCATTGCAGATGAATCTTCAGGGAGTTTAAAAAGAAAAGCTTTCAGTTTTCTGTGTGGGACCACCTGCACTCTCAGCTCCATATTCTATACACAAGCCCTTGCGGGCACAAGGAGAATTTGCCATTTAAATGATCCTTCACCTCCTGAGTCCAAATTCGTATCTTGGTTTATGAGGCTCTTGTTAAAGTTTTGATATTATGGGGATTTCTACAAGTGGCGCCTCAGGCTTTCATTCTCCCCCACCCCATGCCTCTCTCTCTGCTCTCCCTCTAGAACATGGTGCCTCACCCTCTGCTGGGATAGACTGTTCCACCCACTCCACTGTGCCACAGTCCAGTTCTGGGGCTACATGGAGGAAGCAGGCATGGTTCCTGCTTTCCAGGGGTTCCCTGGCAAGAGAGAGCACTAGTTGTCTTTCTGTTCTGCCTGCAATTCCCTACAATCTCCTTAAAAAGCAGAACTTTCAAATTCTGGCCCCAGACAGTTCTCAGAAGCCTGATAAACTTTCCCATTGCACAGATAGAGGACTGAGGCCCGGGGAATGGATTGAACTCAGCCACAGCAGAACAGAGGAAGGGGAGTCTTGAGGCCCCCATCCTTAATCTGGGATTCTAGGCACAACGTGCCCCCCTTTTCTCAAGCTGGGCTACCATACCGGAACACCCTGCCTCTCTCTCCTTGGCGCAGGCTGGTGACTAACTGTCTCAGGTACGGCCATGCTCTCCAAGGAGGACCTGTATTTAAGCAGCAGTAGGGGACTTCACCCCTTTGCAAGGCAGTAAAAATTTCCCCAACGGGGATGCAATAATTATCAAGCCAGGCAGCAGGTGCCTCTACTGTGTTCTGAGTCTCCTAAAATGGCACTGAAAGGGTGTGTCAAGATCTCGCAGCCTGCAATGGGACCCCCACAGAGGAGTGAGTGGTAGCCACCCCAGCAGATAAGTACATGACTCAGCCGGAGCCTTCCAGAAAACAGAAGGGCAGTGGGTAGATTGAGAGGCCAGGGACTGTGGACAGAGCCCTGGACCAGGAAGCAGGACAGCAGGCTCCAGATCCCAGCCTGCCAGTCACTCTGTCTGTGGCCACTCTCCATGGCACTATGTCCTGTTGGCCTTGGGGTAGAAAGAGGGACATGCTGCTTGCCCCCTACGTAACATGTGAAGGGGGCCTAGGGTCCTCTTCTCCCCCTAGCGGCCCTCACAGCTGTCCATGAAGGCTCCAGCTGCCACAAGGAGATCCTCTTGCCCTAGACAGCACTTCTAGACTTGTCCCCAAATTAGCCCCATCTGCCTGGCCCTACATTCCTTAGGCTCTTAGGAACTGGAACCAGAATGTTAGTTGAAGCTGGAGAAAATCTCAGAAGAAGGATCCAGTGTCTTAGTTTGTTTAATAATGAGAGTGTTGGGCAAAGCACTCTCCAGCCCTGCAGACGTCAGGAGTGGCCTGCCGGGCACCCGGACTCAGTCTCTGTCACATACACACCACACACACACCCTTCACACACAGCTCACATGTCCTCTCATGCATCCACACCCTCGTACACACACACACCCCCACACATACTTCACACACGCACATGTATCACACACACCCTCACACGCTCACACACATATACGCCCTTCACACGCACCTCACGCACATTCTCACACACCCTTCAAAAACACGCCCCCACACATTCCTTCACACACCCTCACACACCACACGCACACACCACGGTGTGCCGCTGCAAAGGGGTTCCATGACAAACAAGCTTGGGAAATGTAGCATATAACATCCCTGGCTTGACGGTTGCCCAAACTGGTTAACATTTAAAGACTCTGGGAAATCCCACAAGAAAGACTGTTTAACTTTGTATTTCTCAAGCTTATTTGACTGTATTCTTTTTTCCAGAGAACACCTTTGAGTCAATTAGAAATTACATTTGCCTGCTGGTAACAGATACCCAGTCCTAACGACCTAAACAAATTAGTTGTGTCTAATACTCTTCCACATCCTGAGGTTGATGGCCCGGGATCGGTGTGATGGCTCCCTCACTCTTCAGGCTTCATCCTCAACACTGCTATCTGCAGGGTCACCTCATGGTTCTCGGTGGCTGCTGAGCTCCATTGTGTCTGCATTCCAGGCAGGAAACAAGGCGGGGCAGACATGCACGCTCCCTGTCTCCCTATTAGAGAACTTTCCCGGCGGTTCCACCCACCAATTCTCATTGCTCCGATCTGATGGTCACTTTTGGCTGTGAGGGAAGCTGGGACGTGTATGTAGTCTTTCGGGTGGACACATTGCTCTAAGAACAGAATAAGTGTTCTATTACCATAGAGAAGGGTGGAAATGGGTAGACCAGTGTGGTCTCAGTCACTGCTTCTTTGTACTACTGTGTTCTAAGAACGGGTTGGAGTCAGGAAGAGCTGTGCCCAACCCCTACTTCCTGCCTGTGCCTACTGGCCATGTGACCTTGGAGAAGCTTCTTTACCTGTCTCAGCCTATAGTCTTGTCTTTAAAATAGAGGTTATTGGGGCGCCTGGGTGGCTCAGTCAGTTAAGCGTCCCACTTCGGCTTAGGTCATGATCTTGCAGTTTGTGGGTTCGAGCCCCGTGTCGGGCTCTGTGCTGACAGCTCGGAGGCTAGAGCCTGCTTCGGATTCTGTATCTCCCTCGCTCCCTGCCCCTCCCCCGCTCATGCTCTGTCTCTGTCTCAAAAATAAATAAACATTAAAAAAAATTTTAAATAGTTTATTATGGGGACCAAATGAGATAAAATACATGAAGGCATTTTATAAACTATGAAATGCTATAGAAACGAAAGGCCCTCATGTTTTCATTTGTTCCTCAAAGAGGCAATACTTCTCTCCCCATTTGACTGAAGAAACTGAAGCTCAGAGATAGGAATTGACTTCTGTAATGATGCAGTCTTAGCCTTGTCTTTGTTAATGGACTGAACCTTGATGCCAGCCTGAGTCTTAGCCCTGACCTTGCCTATAGACTGAGCCTTGATCCTAGCATTAGTTCAAGTTCTGATCTTAGACAGAACCAATCAATGCTGGTTATAGACTTGAGCCTTGATCTTTGCCTAAGTCTAAGCCCTGATCTTGACCTCTGAACTCTAATTAGTAGATGGGCCCTCTTGAACCATCTGGTGGTCCCCAAAGATGTGCACCGGGCTCCACAGGGGGGAATATGGACAGTGTTGATTCCCAAGCCTAGAGCTTCTACATCCCAAGAGGACTGGGCTTTCTCCTATGTCTCTCATGTCGTGGCTCATCCAGATCTTGCAAATCAGGAGAGAGAACAAACCAAGCCTGGGGGCCCTGGTGGGGAGAACAGAACGGGTGTCCAGAGAAACAGGAGAAGCACACAGCCTTCTTCCCCCTAGTAATTTTCCCAGCCCCGACAGCTGTAATGGGGAAGGTATTGAAATTTAAATCAGAGCCCAGCCTAACCTCTCTGCCTGCCTGCCGCCTGCTGCCACTGCCGCCTGTAATCTCAGGCTGGCTATCTCCTCCTGGGGAGAACGACAAACCGACTCGGGGAAAGTGATAAATTTTCAATTTTATTTTAAAATATACCAGATGGGAGATTTTATTGGAGCCATAAATATGTCAAGAGCAATGTTGGTGTGTGATGGGCGATGCCCCCTCCTTGGGGCCTCTCTCCCTGTTTAGAAATTCCATCAGATTCTTAATAAGAGGCTCCAGTTCGACTGCAGCAAAATAGTCTCTATATTAAAGCAATTGAATTTCCATTTGCCAGACATCTTGTGCTTTAAGCTTCCAGGTTCCAGGGGTGTAGGGTTGCTAAGCCGATTCTAAATGAACCTAAACTAATAACTGCACAGCACGCTGGGGGCTGTGAAAGAGTGGGAGGGGTGGGAGGGGAGGGGAAAGGGAGAGGAGAAGAGGGGAGGGAGGGAAGTGGTGACTGTAATCACAGACCGGGTGGGGAAGGGCGGGACCACCCTCACCTCTCCTGCTCCTGGGCCAGCCCGGGAAGAAAATCCTCTGAATAACTGAAGAGCCAGCTCCCTCCAGTCACAAAGGGGAAACTGAGTCCCACAAAGAGGGGTGATGTGGCTCAATGCTGGCCCTTCTTCTCCTATCATTGCTTTCTTTGCTGTCTTGATTGATCAGATATTCTGCTGGCCTTTGTTGCAAGGGGAGGGGGGCCGGGAGGGTGCTGCCGCCCCCGGGGGTTGGTTGAGGGTAGGGCTGGGAGGAAGGCTGACCCTTGTCCCCAAGACTCTCCCTGGCACCGGGACTCACTTTGAAAGGCTGTGCTCCCACTGGGGTATTTTCATTTGTTCCTGCCTGTGTCATCCCCCTGGCCCCCAGCAGTCTTCTCTGTCAAGTCGTTCTTTGCTCCTGCAGAGACCATAAGCCTTTCACTCAGCCTCAAGCATCTGGCTCAGATCACAGACTCAAGGACATTAGAGGTCAGAAGATCCAAAGCTGGGGAAACTGAGGCCCAGAGAAGGCACAGAGAGTACAATTCTTGTAGAGCAGTCTAGGGTGGTGCCTACCCACAGCCTGTCTACTCACCCTAACCCAGCCAACTTGAGCCAGGTCTAGGGGACGCCTTCCCAGCTTGACACAGGCCCAGACAATGCCCAGGTGGTGAGGGATAGAGCCTCAGCAAAATATCACCTTTGTTCTGGGCAAACCAGTTAATTTTGCTGAGCTTCTATTCTCAAAAATGGGCATCCACTTCTGGGAACTAAAAACAAACGAAAATAATGGGTGTACTGCTACCTATAACCAAGCATTTGAGAGCTTAAAGGACATAATCCACGACCATTGTCTAGCGTATTGCTGTCTCCTAGTAAGCGCTCCCAAAATGTTAGCTGTTATTATTCCTTTGTTACTATATGATTATCATTACTGCTCTGGATGCTTCCAGTGGTTCTATGTTCCCCATGGCTCTGTGCCCTCCTGGTTGTCTGACAGGATTCTGTAGATGGTAGCTGCTCAATGCTGACTTAAATAGTCGACAATGTTCCATCCATTGGGACAAGACGAGGCCTCTGGAGGCAATTAGCAGACTCAAATCCTCGTTCTCACTTCCTTGATCTGTGTGCTCTGTGGTTGCTCTGGGCCTCGATTTCTTCCACTGTGAAGTGGATGCATTACCCTTTCGCTGCTTTCCTTTCAAGGCTGTTGCAAGAACCAGAGCTAGAGAACTCTTGACTGGCATTCTTCCTACTTCCTGCTGCACGTCTTGTCCCTCCCCACCACACCAGCCTGGGTCTTTCTCAGTGGCCCATGTGCCTGAGCCCCAGAAAGGTCCTGAGAGAGGTGGGCTGGGGATGGCTCTCACCATCGGCCCCTGGCTCTCCCATCTCTAACCCAGTCATAAGTGTCCAGGGAACTGTGTGTCACCTCTAGGGCCCAGCTGCCGACGAGATCATGGCAGTGAGCACCCGGGGTTCACAGTGGATGCTGGCACTGGAGACCTGATAGTGCAGCTGGAGAGCATGGACGCCTGGAAATCAAGTAACAGAGATGAGGCCAGCCCTGGCCCCAAGGGCAGCAGTGCCAGATGCTGACTGACTCCTTACGGGGTCCTAAGGGACAGTGGTTTCAGCCTCTGAATGTGGACATGTGCTTCTCTTTAAGGAAAAGGTCCCTAGCTCTCATCAGGGGGCTTCTAGCCCTTACATTGTTCAGAACCAAGAGGTTAGTTCTCCACCCCAGGTCTGCCTCCTGCCCACACATATACCCTCACCTGATGGGGAGAAGATGTGGAAAGAGGGAGCACACACCCCTGAAATCTCCTATATTCTTTTTTGTTCTAATTTTTTAATGTTTATTTATTTTTGAAAGAGAGAGAGACAGAGTGCAAGAGGAGGAGGGGCAGAGAGAGAGGAAGACACAGAATCTGAAGCAGGCTCCAGGCTCTGAGCTGTCAGCACAGAGCCTGATGCGGGGCTCAAACTCACGAACCACAAGATCATGACCTGAGCCAAAGTCAGACGCCCAACAGACTGAGCCACCCAGGCGCCCTGAAATCTCCTATATTCTGAGAACTTGGACATGCTTCAGGCAGGACAGTGAGGCCTGCCTGCCAGGGATCCCCCAGGGACACCCAGAGAACAGTGAGATGAAACCTTCTAGAACTAGCCAGATCCATAGCAGGTGCTCAGTAAAGGGCGGCTCAGCAGGCACACCCTTGAATGAACTCCCGACTCTCTCTGGGGTCAGCAACCACTCCGCTAACCTGCACAGTCCCTGCCAGCTCTGCTGTCCTCTGCTTCTGGTGACACCTCCCTCCTTCATTAGAGAGGGCCAAGGACAGTCTGACTATTGGAAGCTAAGTGGTGAAGGCCATTCCTTGCCATTGACATCTGGCGGCATCTGAATGGAGTGAACCTTTGCAGCGGGTTCACCAAGTCCTAGGCACAGTGCCACCTGCTCACTGGGCTTGATCTGCATTGTCCTCCATTTTAGAGATGGAGAAAGTGAACCCCAGAGAAGTTGGGTGACTCTGTCAAGTGTTGAGATCACAAAGCCAGGGTATGGGGGCACCACGTGGGGCAGAGAGCAGTCCTGTAGGTATGCCAACTGCAAGCCCTTTTCTGGAGGCCATCTATTCAGGAGCTGCAGTCCTGTGAGGGGGCAGGGCATGGAGTGACCTGTTCAAGGTCACACACCAAAGGTAGGGCAGAGGTGAGGCTCCAACCTGTATCTTCCAAGGCTTCATTCCTAGTCCCTAAACAAATAAATGTTATGGTTATTCCTTGAGATACACTGAAATTCATTCATTCGTTCATCCATTCATTTATTCCACAGATATTTATTGAGCACCTACACTGTTTTTAAGTACTACTCTAAGTGCTGAGGAGGGATTTGATATTGAACAAAACAAAACTCCCTGCTCTCCTAGAGCTTATATTCTAATGGGGGAGAAAGAGAAAGCAAATCAAAAAGTCAATTACAAAGTTCCAAAAGTTGATAAATCCATGGAGTGCAATGGAGCAGGGTTAGGAGGATGGGGCGGGTCAGGAGGAGTCAGTCTGAAGTTGAGTGGTCAGTGCAGGCCTTGGTGGGAAAGTAGAAATCAAGAGCAGAGACTTGGAGGAGACTTGAAGTTTACCAACCATGTAGACTCTGAGAAAGGAACACAGTATGGAAGTGTTGCCAGTGCAAAGGACCTGAGGTCACAGTGGATGTGGTATGTTTGAGTATAGCAGAGAGGCTGTAGAGCAGAGGGAGCAGAGGCAGCAGAGGAAGAGTGGGAGGTGATGAGGTGGGAAAGGTGATGGAGAGAGAGGAACACATCATGTAGACCTTGACATTAAATTTGTCATTGCAAGGTGGACCTTTTTTTTAAATGTTTATTTATTTTTTAGAGAGAACGAGAGTGCACACACACATGCAGGGGAGGGGCAGAGAGAAGGGGGGACAGAGGCCCTGAAGCAGGCTTTATTGCTGATAGCAGACAGCCTGATGCAGGGCTCAAACTCACAAACTGTGAGATCATGACCTAAGCCAAAGTCGGACACTTACCTGACTGAGCTACCCAGGCACCTCTGGAAGGTGGACCTTTATGGGTTAATATGAAGATCCCACAAATAAGTTGTGGGCTCATCACAGCCACATGCGGGTTGGGACCAGGGTGGGAGTGGGGACATCCAGCAAAGTCAGCTGTGCGACATGACCTCTCATCTCCCCTGGGGAATCCCTCCCCTTGCCGCCCCTGCCCCCTGCTCTGCTTAGCATGTGTCCCCAGGGAGACCAGGGCAGCTTGGGGTGACAGCCTAGGAGGGATTGGCTGCAAGTCTGAGGGCTTTGAAGCTGCCAGAACTCACAAGGGCATTAAAAACCACTAGCAGGCAGACAAAAGGCTCTGGAGGTCCATGGAGCCTTCTGTGGAAACCTGTAGCCAGGTTGGTTTAGAACTTAAGAAAGGGCCCTGGCACCGTGCCCACTTACCATAGCCCACTCACCACCAGCTTCTGACGATCCCACCTATCTAACCCACCAGCTCCCAGACACCTTGCCTGAGGAAATGCGGGCCCAGGGAGGGAAAGGGCTTCTCTGTGGCCACCTGGCAACTCAAGGCCAAAGCCACACAGTTCTGACGTCCAGTTCAGGCTACTCTGGCAATCTCCAGACAGAAGCTTTCTGTGTCTATAAGTGTGGGGCAAGCACAGCTGAGAAGAGGTCGCCACATGCAGCCCTGGCCATATACTGGGGGCAGAGTAGGAGGGTGGACATTAAAAAGCCCTGCAGGTGAAGTTGAAGCCAGTGACTTCTGGAGCTGAGTGTCTCCTCATCTGCCTACTAGCTGTGTGACCCTGGAGAAGTAGCTTAATGTTCCTGAGGCACCCTTTGACCCCGTTCTTTTATTTGTGATTTCAGCATGATTGGACTTCTCTCTCAGGACTGCTGTGAGGATGTGAGGGAAAGCCTTGTTTCCTCCCAGGGAGCAGCCCCCCAGCACCAGACGCTGTGGGGAGTTCTGGAACCAGAATCTCAGGGTTCCACCCTAGTCCTGCCACTTACCAGCTCTGTGGCCTGGAGTAAGTTATTCAACCTCTCTGTGCCTCCCATTTTCCAGCTGCACAATGGGGTTAATAATAGCCCTACTTCTCAGCGTTGCTGTGAAGATCAAATGAGTTCATTTACCTAAAGCATTTAACACAGGGTATTAACCCTAACCACAGCATAACTCCAAGGGGCGCCTTTCACCCCCTGTGCAGCACCCTCCCTACCCTGAATGTTTGGTCCCCCTCTCACTGCCCTTCCTTGAGTTTGAGTGGGCGGTCAGGCAGACCCTCGGGCCTGGGTCCCCAGGGTGGACCCTTGCAGAGGCCCGTCCCTGAACCGAGCTTGCCCCAGCGGCCATCGATCGCAGAGCCTTGGAGGCAGTGAACCAGATGGCGCTTTTAACAGCTTTTTAATGTGATGGAGCTCACTGAGCTTGGAGAGCGGAGACACGTCAGGGGAGGCCGGGGAAGCTTTCAAGGTCAGCCGGCGTCAGCCCGACCTTGAATCTGTCCCCTCCTGGGGAACAGCCCCGCCAGCACCAGAAGCAAGCAAGTCCAGGGGTTCCTGTGACTGGGGCCCCGGGAGTTTCTCAGTTGTCAAGGAGGCCCTGGGGGCCTGAGCTGAGGACAAGAAAAACAGCGATGAGGAGGTGTTAAATGGATTAAAGAGACAGGTGGCCGGGACGAAGAGCAGAGCCCAGCCAGGGACAGGAGCAGCAGAGGCCTCCTCCTCCAGAGTGCTGTGTTGGTTTCCTCTTCCTCCTCACACACCAAAAAATCCCCGAGCAGGAGAGGCTGGGAAGATAAACGACTTCCCCTTCATCTCCTCTCCTTCTCTCAGTCTCCTCAGCAGGACAGCGCCACTTCCTTTGTCCTGCAGATTAATAAAAATCAGGGTCGGCTCCCTAAGAGATGGCTCAATTATCAGCTCCCCTCACAGAGACCTCGGCCCAGCTAGGCAGCCGGCATCCCAGCCCTGCAGGCTGGGGTCCCCCTCCCCCAACACAGTGTCTCAACACTCCCTAGAGAGGGCAAGGATTCTCCAGGGAAGGCTCCGCACTGTCACCACATTCCCTGGGGCCTGAAGCAGGCCTGTCAAAGCCAGACTCAGCCTCTTCCCAGCTGGGCTCTCTCATTGGCCATTGGCCTCAGCTCCCATGTGTGCGCTGAGCATTCTGCAGCTCACACACGCTGCTCACATTATCCTCTGGAAGGTGGGGATTGTCCTGAGTCCTAAGCACAGGGAGCTGGGATGGGCTGCCCAGAGTTGCTGGGCCAGGAGGTAGGGGAGAGAGAGGAGCTGGAACTCAAATTTGAGGGCTGGTTCCCAGACCCAAGCACAGCGGAGCCCGCCTGCTGGGGAGGAATGCTGTAGCCCTCCAGTTGCGGGTCAAGTTCTCAGGGACTAGCTGGGCTCCCCCGCAGCCAGTCCACCAAGGGGACCCAAGGGAGATCAAGAGCAGGGGGTGGCTCCCTCCCAACTCCCTTCTGCCCAGAGCCTGGGCCTAGGCCAGGGCACAGTTGGGAAAGTGGGTCAGGCCCCTTTCAGAGCAAGTCATGGGAAACTCGGGGCTTCAGGCACCCCTGCGTGTCCACCCCTCCCCAGTGAAGCCAAGAGGAATGAGGGGATCTCAAGCCCCATGGACAGCTCCCTGAATTGAGAATCAGGCTGTTTCATTTCAGTCCCAGCCCTGCTGTAGGCAAGGAGGGGCCGTGGACAAGTTCCTGCCTGTCTTTGCCCTTAATTTCCCCATCTGTGAACTAGAAGATCCCTCTGGCTCCCTTGCTGGAGGATCTGGCCATCTACTCACACTAAACAAGCCCAGGTAGAGACAGTGACTGGAGGAGCTGAGCCCACGGCCCACGCCGTGGGAATCCAGGGACTAGGGTCTTGGCGGCGGCTGTAGGCTGTCAGCAGAGCCCAAACTTTCCCACAGATGCAGCTCAGCCCCCAGAACAGGCCCCACAGTTCCCACCACAGAACTTCCAAGTGGAAACCACAATGCGTGCAGAAGCCAAGCAGAAAGTAAACAGAAAGCAATGTCCCCAGGACCTTGGGGCCTGGGGCCCAGCCTGAGGCAGCTCCACAGAAGGCAGCTCTGACCAGAGCAGATTCTTGCCGAGCCTGTCTGGACTGGACGACCTGGGGCCCTGAGGGGGGTGGGGAAGGCAGCTCTGTCTCCTGCTAATTGCAGAGGGGCAGGGGAGAGTACCCGGCTGGACACCAGGAGATGGCGCTCGGTCTTAGCCTCTGCTGACTCACTAGGTGGGGCACCAAGCCTCACCTTCTGCATCTGAACAATGGACGCAGCACATCCCCTGCTTTCTCAGGCTTTTCTCAAGTGCTGAGAGTGTGACCTAGAACGTGGCACAAGAAGGGGGAAGAAAGGGGCCACCCCGGGACTCTATCAGGAGGGCCCTACTGTGGGTGTTTTGGGTCAGACCTCCCCTACCACATACCATTTATAGATGAGGAGACCTTACCCACACCGGCCACACAGAGACAGGGAGCCCGGCTCTAAGCTCTGGCTCTAAGGTTCTGAGCCCAAGGCCAGTAAGGAGACTCAGGCAGCCCTGGCCAGTGCAGGCCAGGCTAGGGGTGGAGAGGGCAGTGGGGTAGGGGCTGGTCTGTCCCCACCCTTTCCTCCCCCTCTCCCCAGCTTTTCTCCTTGTGCCTGGCCACGCCTCTGGCTTGGGGCCCCTGTCAGAAGGAGGAGGAAGTAAACGGGGTGGGGAGCCAGCTGACCTGCAAGACATCCCAGGGGACAGGGCAGTGGGGAGGGGGGGGCATTTCTCCCATGCAGAGGCAGAGCCTGGGTCCTGTCTCTGCCTTCACCACTCCCACACCACTGATACTGACCTGGTTGGCCCAAGGCCTCCAAGGGACATACCAGGGACAGCCTTCTGAGTGGCTTAGTCCCAGCAAGTGTCCCTCAAGTAGACAACCCCTCACAAAGTTCTCATTTCTCAGCCATCCTGTCTCAGAGGACACTCATTCCCACTTGACCATGTCATAGAGCTCACGAGTAAAGCCCAAGGATCAGACTCTGGCTCTCTGACTCCAAGTTCAGGAGTCAAAATGTCTCCCCTGACCTCCCCCCCATTAGCAAATCCATTTGGGGAATGAAGCATTGCTGTCTTCCTTCTTCTGACAGCTTAGGGGTGTGTCTGCCTCAGCACCCAGCCTGGGCCCAGCAGGCTAGGAGAATGAGCTCACCTGGCTTCGACAGTGACAGTGGAGGTACTTTCCTATGTGTGTTTCACATGAGCTGGCAAATCGGCGTGTTGTTAGCCACTATCTGCACATTCTTCCTCTCCTCCAGCCCCCTTAGGATGTCCTCTACCCAAATGACTGCTTCCCACCGTATGCCAAGTTTCTCTTCCCTAAATCACATTTCCATTGTGCAAAAGCCGTGCTGCATTCTGAGAAGACAGGGGAAGGCCCTCTGTCCCACTGAGACCTGCTTCCACCCCAGGGCTCAAAACGCCACTAGCTGGGCTCCAAGGCTCTTGTCCCTTCTGTCTGTGGTCTTCTTTGGCACAGGGTTTGGACACACATCCTGAAACTGCTCCAGGGCCAACTGTACTCCACACAGACCCAGACTACCCCCCCATTCCAGGTGGCTCTCTTGAGAGCATTAAAAGTCACCCCACTTCTTCTGTAGAAAAAGATCCTCATTAGGTGCTCCTGGGTGGTTCAGTTGGTTAAGCGTTTGACTCTCGATTTCAGCTCAGGTTTTGTGGGATCGATCCCTGTGTTGGATACTGCACTGACAGCATGGAGCCTGCTCAGGATTCTGTCTCTCTGCCTCTCTCCCCAGCTCGCTCACTCTCTGTCTCTCAAAATAAATAAGTATTTAAAAAGAAAAGAAAAAAGGCCCTCACACAAAGAGATTCCTGTCGACAGTCTTGATGGCCTATTATGACACATGCCCCATGACCTGTCAGAATCCCCCATTTGGGATCTGATAACTACCCCCACGTGCCCACCATCCCTGTCCAGATGCAAAAGGCTCTTGGGAAGATTCTCACCCCAGCCTTCCCCCCATCATGTCCCTCTTCCGGGGTTGGGACAAGAAGAAGAGGCGTTGCAGAGAGTGGACTGACAGGGCCCCTGCGGCTAGCCAGACTTGGCTCGAGCAGTGACTGAGCCCTGGGCCAGGAGGGTGGTTTCTGGTTTCAGCTCTGCTGCTGACTTGCTTTGTGACAGTGCACAAGATGCCTGCTGTTTCTGAGCTTCAGGCTCCTGTCAGGGAAATGGGAGTGACAACTGGTCCTCCTTGGGTTTTAAGATCTCTGTAAGACCCCTCTGTCCCTCCTACCGGGGCTCAGATCTCTTCAGGGCATCTCTTCCTGCTGGCCTCTGCTCTCCTCCCTCAGAAGCACTCCTCCTTGGGCCCCTGAGGGGACACAGGCACATGGCACACACATACCCACCTCTCTAGGGAGGCTGTCCCCAGCGGCTCCTATTTCCAGCCACAACCCCTGCCGCCTTTGAATCAGGGCGTACAGCTGCCCACATGACCACGTGGACACATGGAAGCATGGCCACACAGCCACAGAACTCCATCAGAGAGCCTTTCTCCCTGCTGAGCAGGCTAAAGCTTTAATCCCCTTACACAAAGCCCACTGAATCCTTCCTGGCGGGAAGGTGGTGGAGGCACAAATTGGCTTATTCCACTGATCCAGAGTGAGGCTCGCCCCCATGAGGACCAGCAGATCCATCCCTGCAGGCGCCTGCCAGCCTGCTCTTGCCCCCCACACACTGCTTGCTCCCCTCCCCCAACGCCGAGGCCTCCAGGGATCTGTGTACATTCAGGGTTATAGAGACTCCCTGTGGGCCTCCCTCCCTCCTTCCAGGAGAGCTGCTGGGAGCAGACAGGTCCGGGATGCCAAGTTCCTAAATTGACCTGATGGGTTAGCCCGAGGATAGGGTGTCTGATATGAACTGCTAAGAAAGGCACAGACAGGTTGAGAAATTATACACGTCCCAGAAAATGGTAAAATGGGGACATTTTCTCTGCATTCCCTTCACCCACTTTTCATAGCCGTATCCAGGGACTCTCCAGGCCAGAAAAAAATATTTAGTAAACCCGCTTCCAAAAAATGTCAAACTGGCCAGAGGTCAGGTAGCCTCAAAAGAAGAGACAGCTAACAGAACTTTGGGCATTTTCAGAAGAGATAATTTGGGTCAGGAGAGTTTTCTGGTATTCTTAAAAGCCCATGGTTGTATGTCCGCCCATGTATGTGAGTGAGGTCAAGGGCAGAGTTGTTATCTCCAGAGGGAGGCAGGTGGTGCCATGAAAACACAGATCCACACAAACACTGTCTGACACAATTGCCAAAACCTGTCACCCACATCAAGGAGAGAATAATTCAGTCACGTCACTCCAGAAATTTCTCTCATGCCTCCTTCCTGTCATCCCCTCCTCTTACCCTGAGGCAACCAATCACTGTTCTGATTTCTGTCGCCAAGATTAGTTTTGCTTGTTCTCGATTTTCACATAGATGGAATCTGTCCATACATACCTTTTTTTTTTTTTTTTTTTTTTTTTTGGCCTGGCTGCTTCCACTCAGCATAAATTATTTGGGATTCATCCATTTAGCTGAATGTATCAGTAGCTCATTCCTTTTTATGGCTGAGTAATATTTCATTGTAGCAACATACCACCCACCGTTTATCCAGTCTCCCGTTGATGGACATTGGACGTTGGGGTTTTTTCTAGTTTGGGGTTGTTATGAATAAGCCTGCTATGGGTATTACCCCAAAATATTTCAGTGTATATTTCCTAAGAACAAGGATACGTGTTTTTTTTTTTGTTTCCGTCACCAAAATTGAGATATTAACATTGATAAAATATTATTATCTAATCTACAGAACTTTTTATTCAAATTTTGTCAGTTGTGCCAATAATATCCTTTATTTTAAAACTTTTTTTTTTTCTGGTCCAGGATTTGATCCAGGATCATGAGCTGCTTGGAGTTGTCATGTTTTCATGTCTCATTTAATTTGAAGTAGCTCCTCAGCCTTTCTTTGTCTTTCATAAGCTTGACATTTTTGAAAAGTACAGGCTGGTTATTTTAATGAATGTTCTTCAGTTTAGGATCGTCTGATGTTTCTTCATAATTAGATTCAGGTTATTGATTTTTGGCAGGATTATCACAGAAGGGACATTGTGTCCTTGGTGCATCATCACAGGAGTGCAGGCTGCCTCTTTGTCTATTACTAACGACGCTAACTTGGATTCTGGTGAAGGTGGAGTCTCCCACTGTCAAGTCTCTGTTTACCATTTGTATTCATAGCTCTTTGGGGGGAGTCACCTGAAGATTGTATAAATAGCCCATGCTCCATCAAACTCTTTAGCCACTAATTGTATCATCCACTGATGATTCTTGCTAAATCAGTTATTACTACAACAGTGGTCAAAGGTGCTTTTCAAATCCCATACCTCCCTCATTTATTTGTTTGAATTCCACCATAAGGAAGACCTTTTTCTCTCCCCCAAGTATTTATTTGTGTTCATTATATCTGTGTGGACTCATGGATTTTTATTTTTTGCAATGCGTTATAATCCATTTCTGTCATTATTTATTTTGGTGCTTAAATGGCCCCAGATTTGACTCAGTGGGAGCCCCTTCAAGCTGCCCCTGTGTCTTTTTGACCCTTCCCCATTATTCTTTAGGCACTTGCTTACTTTTAGACTCATCATGTGCTTGCCCTGGAATCAGCCAATTTTACCAAGAAGCCCTTGCTTGGGGCGCCTGGGTGGCTCAGTTGGTTAAGCGTCCGACTTCGACTAAGGTCATGACCTCACAGTTTGGGGGTTCTAGTCCCGCATCAGGCTCTGTGCTGACAGCTCAGAGCCTAGAGCCTGCTTCGGATTCTGTGTCTCCCTCTCTCTCTGCTCCTCCCCCGCTCATGCTCTTTCCCTCTCTCTCTCCTTCAAAAATAAATAAAAACATTTTTAAAAATTTTAAAAAAAGGAGCCCTTGCTTATTTTAGCAGAAAATAATCTGCTAAATTATTATTTAGTTAGAATACCCATAACCATATCTATATTAATATTTATAAACCCATCACCTCCAATTCCTATCCAATATCTAAAGGTACATTCTTGTCTTTGCATTGCTGTATTTGTAATTCAGTTTTCCAACAGTCAGAATCCTGGATCCATGATTTTTGTCATATTTACTCATTTGCTTGAGCCTAGAACACTTGCAGAAAGTAATTTCAGAATTGCTAACCCCTACCACTGCAGAAAGCAAACCTGCTAACTAGAGTTTGATATTTCTGCAGCCCCTTTTCTGCCTTTGTCTGGGTGTATATAGCCAACATGCTGTGTTCAAAACTTCCTTAGATCATGTTTCTTTCCTCTGTTAGTGTGGTTCCATTATTCATCCAACTTCTGTGAGTAACTGATGTCATTAGTTTCTCTTTGTTTCTTTTTTGCGAAACCTTCATATAAATTTCTTCATTTCCCCTTCTTTCTTACACAAAACGTAGTATGCTATAGGTATAGTTTTTCACTTGATTTTTTCACTTAAGAATACATTCTGGAGGTGCCTGGTTGAGCATCCAGCTCTTGATTCCAGCTCAGTTCATGAACACAGGGTTGTGGGATCGAGCCCCACGTCAGGCTCCATGCTGAGCATGGAGCCTGCTTGGGATTCTCTCTCTCCCTCTGCCCCTCTCCTCTGCTCGTATGTGTGCGCTCTCTCTCTCTCAAATAAAAAATAAAATAAAATAAAGAATACATTCTGGAGCCACTCTGTCAGTTCATAGAGATTGTCCTCTTCTTTTTGTAAGTTTACATTTTTACTGTAGAGTAACACACAGAGAAAATGGTGCTAGAAATTAGGGATTTCTGAGGTGCTAGTGACATGAGGGTGTTCAACTAATTAGTTTTGCCTGGTTTGAATACTATATAAGTGGGTTCATATAATATATATTCTTTGGTGTTTGCTGCCTTTGCTCAGCATCGTGTTTGTGATATTTATTCTTGTGGTTGTGTGTAGTTATAGTTTATTATTTAGTATTCCATTTCATAAGTAGATCACAATATTTTTGTCCGTTATATTATTGATGGGCCTTTGGGTATTTCCAGGTTTTTGGCTTCACAGATAGTATCACTATGAACATTTTAGTACCTAGAATGTTGTTGGTACCTAGAAGTGGAGCTGCTGGGTTATAGGACATCAGTATGTTCAGCTTTAGCATATGCTATTAAACACTCTTGCAAAGTGGTAATGTACCAACGTACAATCTCTCCAGTCTTGCATAAGGGTTTCAGTTGCTCACTGACACCGGATTCTTGTTTTTTACATCCTCACCGATGTTTTATTTTGTGTCCGTCTTATTTATTTCAGCCATGCTGGTGTGTGTGTGTGGTGTTGGAATTTTAATCTATATTTCCCTGATGAGCAAATAGCATTTTCTCCAACATCACCGGCAAACTGGCCCCCTTGTGAGAAACATCCTGGTGTAATGAAGGGCTCTGGCCTTGGAATCAGAAGGCCTGGCTCTGCCCACCCGGATTGGCTGAGCTGTGCGGTTTTGACCTAGCCAAGCCTCAATTTTCTCATCTGTACAAGGGGAATAAAGACCCTTGTCCTGCTTTTGCAGCAGGCACGCAGTGGCACTGGAAGTGGTGGAGCCCCCAGGCCTCTTTCTTCCCCTACTTCATGGGCACATTTCTGTACATAAGACAGGGGTACACTCACCCACATGCCAGTCTTCTTCCTGTTTCTGTCCTGCATCTTTTCCCTCCTTCAAAAACATCTGAAGCTCTCCTCCACCAGAAACTTTCCCTGATTGCCTCCATCTTTCTCCTATATCACTGAGGCAAAGCCTAGACCAGAAAGAGCCATGGATGGACCCAGGAGAACAGTCAGGTGCTCTTGGCTTGATCGGTTGCTATGTGTTCTGAGGCTGGGTTCTAGAAGGAAACGGGTGTGGGCATTGCCTGTAGCATCTCTGGGGCACTTTGCAAGCTGCTGTTTTAGTGCTCTTTCGTGCAGTGCCAGATGAGGTCATCCAAGCAGTTTAGCAGATGGGAGATAGACAAACTATCTTTGTGTATTTAGAATGGCCAAAGAGACGTGTAAACAGCTGCCAATGTGCCTGTGTGCCAACGAGGAAAGCATAGCATCCCCAAAAGGAGCTCTGGAATTCCCCCAGAGATCCCATGGGAGAAATGCACCCCCGCTTCTCCATCCTTCAGTACTGCTCTGGTCTGGGCAAGGCTCGGATTGGTAGCCCAGGTCTCATTCTCTCCGAGGAGACGTTGGCTGTGGCACCGTGCAGGCCGCTGGGCAAGGCTCTGCTGTGGGTGTCCTGGAGAAGGCCCGGCATGGACCCTGCAAACCAGATGCCGAGAGCCTATGGGGGGAAACAGACACAAACAACTATAAGTGTGTTCCGGGAGAGGCCCAGATGCCCTCTGACTAGACGGCTGATGGGTAACGGGGACAAGCGGAGGCTGAGAGAAGGTGTTCCCGGCCCGAGTTACAGCCTGGGCACAGACACAGAGCTGGGGGCCTGGAGCGTGCTCGTGGAAAGAATGATAGGGGCCCTTAGATCACCAAGGGCCCTGAGAGCCTGGCTGATGAGGTGGGATTTTATCTTGGGGGTAAGGGCTGGGTAGTCACTGTTGTTTTTGAGAGAGGTTGGAATAGGGGTGATATAACCAGGCTGATCACAGATGCTCACCTGTAGAAGGATCCCAGCTCAGAGTCTCCCCAACTGACTTCTACCATTTGGACTCCCTTCCTCAGGGACCCAAAGACTTTTTCAGTTCCAAGAGCTTCCGCCAAAGTAAAAACTCTGGATGCGGTTCAAACTGTGATGGCATTAGCCGCTCAGCCCAAGATCCTTAGAAAGATCTGACTCCAGAGGGCAGGGCCAGACTATGTGTTTGTGAGGGTGGGCATAGGGATAGGGCAAAGGAAATGTTTGTTAAACATCTCCAGTGCCAGACGTTATGCTAAGTGTTCTACATTCAATATCTCACCATTTGTAACAACCCAGTTAGAATGGCATTAGCCCCATGTTATGGATGAAGAAACTGAGTCTCAGGCAGGCTACATTATCCACATAGTACGTGAATCTATCCACAAAGCCTGAGCCTGTTCCAGGCAAGTGTGTGTGACATGTCTCCAGGAGTCCAGTGGGAGGGGAAGGGTTTCCTGGGCCTGGTGCCCCCGTGGTCCATGACGCACGGCTCTGAACCTCAGGCTTCTGAATGCCCTTCCCCACAGAGCTGCCCCCAGCCATTCCCCATCTGGGCATTCCCAGCCCAAGGTGCAGGGTTGCAGTCTTTTTCTTTTCTTTTTATTTATTTATTTTTTTAATGTTTATTTATTTATGAGACAGAGAGAGAGAGAGAGAGAGAGAGAGAGAGAGAGAGAATGAGTGGGGGAGGGGCAGAGAGAGTGGGACAGAGCTTCCAAAGCAGGCTCTGTGCTGACAGCAGGGAGCCTGATGCAGAGCTCCAACTGAGAACTTTGAGATCATGACCTAAGCCCACAATCAGGTGTCCCAGGGTTGCAGTCTTTTTAAAGACATCAGAAGACATCAACAAAAAAGAGGCAAGTTCTGTTCAAATGAGATGCAATTTTCTTAAAGCCTCTGGAGTCCTCCCCTAAGGGAATCCAAGTGTGGATTCATTGCACAGCATTTGTGCTTTTAAAGACTGTTGCTGTCTAACTCCTCCAACTGCGGAGTTTGTGAAACAATGTTCTCCTCACTATCTCCAAGTCATGGACATTGGATGTCATTTCATGCAAACGGTCGGATTCACTGGCCGATTCGTCAACGAACATGAAATTTCTGTTAGTGCTGTGCTGGGTGCTGGGAACGCCCAGGTGAGTGAGCCCAGCCTGGGCCCAGAACATGCACAGTGGCCACAGGGTTAGAACCTTAGTAATAGAGGCTTGGGGTGAGCAGCGAATAGCTCTGCAGTGATGGGGTGGGTAAGGTGGTAGGAAGGGGTACAGCCCTCCACCCCCACCCCTGTGGGGGATTTGGACAGGTAAGTGGGCCCCTGCCAGGCCCTCAAGGAGCACACCATCGTCCAGGACCAAGGGAGACAATGACTGTGAGGAGAGAAATTCTAGGTGCAAAGGCCGGCTTGATCAAAGGAAAGGAAACAGGACTGGTATGTTGGCGGGTGGGGGTGGGGGTGGGGGTGGGGATGGGGGTGGGGGAGGTCAGGTCCCTTTTCTGGAGGGAGCGGAAGACGGTTTCAGGTCAGGTAGTCCTACCCCAGGGCCCCACCTGACTGCCCAGCCTTTCCCCTCTACTCAGAGCCTCAGGCACAACCTTTGCTAGACTGCCTTTGTTTCCCAAGAGACCAGGCTGTTTCTCACCTCTGGCCTTCACTCATGCTGTCCCCTCTTCCGGACTACCCTCCGCCTGCACCTCTTCTTCTCCTGACAGACATGTGTGAGGTTCATCTGGGCCCTCACCTCCTCATAAAGCTTCACGCTGAGCTCGGTGCCCTCCTTGCTGCCCCAACAGCACCCATGTGTCCCCACACCGCCCTGGTCACAGTGTGGTTTTCTTGTCTGTCTCCCTCACTGGACTGTGAGCACCTCCGGGGAGGGGGCTGAGTGTTGGACTCCCAGTGAGTCACGAGTGGAGGGACTGTGTGGAGGGAGGCGTGTGACTCCACAGCTCCCCAAAGGAGGGAAAAAACCTGAAGTGTTAGAACGGTGAAGGAGCTGGGGAAAGTTCACAACATGGACTATGCAATTGTGTCCAGACCTGAGCTTCTGTTTGTCCTGTGAGTATAAAAGTCACCTGTCTTTCAATAGAGAAAATAAAAACAGAGCACCGTGAATTTCTCTAATCTGTTTCCCTCCAGCAACGTTGATACCCTGCCCCCAGCACCTAGGGGCTCCTGAGTGACCTGAGCCTTGAGACTTCCCCCTCAGCGTTGGGAGGCCACCTCCTCTCTGAAGCCTCCTGGAATGGCTGGCTGCACCTTTAAATGGGGCCCTTGTTCCTCAGAACCCGACCCCAGGGTGCTCCGCTCTCACTCCCTGTGGGCCCTTTCTCTCTCTCACCACAGCCCTGACCCCGTAGACCAGGCACTTGCTCCTTCTCAAACCTCCAACCAGCTTCCTGAAATGGTGGCCCAGCTTCATGTGGATATGTTCTCTTTGGTCTGCAGTGTTTTTTTTAGAGTTTTCATTGGTTGCTTAACATTTGAAAATCAGATTTTATTTATTTTTTCATTATGTTTTAAGATTTTATTTTTAAGTAATCTCCACACCCAGTATGGGGCTCAAACTCACAACCCCAAGACCAAGAGTCACATGCTCCACTGACTGAGCCAGCCAGGTGCCCCCCAAATCAGATTTTAATGAGTTCACGTAGTGATCATTTTTCAAGCTGTACATTAGAATTTATGCACTTTTCTGTATGTATACTTCAACTAAAAATTATTTTTTAAAATCTGCAAACTGTATATCATTTCATATCTCTTCAACACTGGGAAGGCCTGAATGCTGGACCTTTATTCTAAGTAAGCTTTGGCAAGCCGCTGCCTCCTTCACAGAAGACAGGTGACCCCCGTGTTGCCACAGTCCCTGCTGCTCTCTATTCTACTCCCTGGCTGCTTTCCTCATTTGTGTACCTGCTCAAGCATGGGCATGGGAGCTGGTTCTCTTTGTCTTCTTAGAACTTTTATTTCCCACTGCCTCCTGGATGTTCCATGGGGACCTCAAACTCACATCATGACTGAACTCACGTATTCCTCCCCATCCCCCAACCCTCCCCGCCAAGTACTCTCAGTACTAAGAAATGCATCACCGGGCCCCCCCCCCCCCCATTCCCGGCTGTCCAAGGCAAAGGTCTGGGCATCACCAGGATACTTGTCTCCTCCTTGTCCTACCCGCAATTCACTACCAACCCTGCAGATTCTGCAAACCTGCTCCTGCTCTCCATCCCTCAGCGCCCCCCCTGTCCTGGGCCAAACCGCAGTCATCCCTACTGGGACCACAGCAGTCTCGTGACTACTGGTCTTCCTGCCCTGACTCATGTCCCTCTAATCTGCAGAATCCTCTACAGCCAGAAAGGTCTTTAAAATGCAGTGTGATCATGTCACTTCCTGTTTCTATCACTTCGATGGCTTCCCATTGCTCTTGGGGGAAAGTCCAAACTCCTTACAAGGAAAAATTCCGAGCTCACTGAAAGGGCCTGTGTCCAGGGCCTGCCTCCCTCCTAGCCTCTTCCCGTAGGCTCTCCTATTCTCTACCCTAGACTGTACACTCTCCTATCTCAGCTCATTACCTCCACATTTCATGGGTTTTTTTCAATAGGAGACATGGGCTTTATACAATAAATGGTACACATCTTACATTGCATCTTGACTGATTTTTTTCTCCAATTTTTTATTGCAGGAAAATATTTAACATAAAATTTACTATATTAACCATATTTGGGCGTACAGTTCAGTGGTATTAAATACATTCATAATGTTGTATGTGTATCCCCACCATCCATCTTCAGAACTGTTTCATCATGTAAGACTGAAAGTATGTACCCACTGATCAATAGCTCCCCAATCACCTGAATCCCCAGCCCCCTGGCAGCAACTGTTCCACTTTCTGTACCCTTTAAACAATAAGTCCCTCCCTCAGTCCCAGGCAACCACCATTCTACTATTCTGTCTCTATGAATCTGACTATTCTAGGCACCTCATACAAGCAGAATCATAAAACATTTGTCTTATATGATGGGCTTATTTTTCAGGTAGCACCATGTCCTCAAAGTCCATCCATGTTGTAACATATGGCAGAATTTCCTTCCTTTTTAAGGTTAAATAATAGGCCACTATATATGCAATACCACATGTTGCTTATCCACTCATCCGTCAGTGGACATGTGGGTTGGTTCTACGTTTTTAGTTTGATTGATTTTTACACACGCAGGCACCCAGGTTGTTGTGTGTATTCGTGGTTTGTTCCTTCTCATTGCTGTGTAGTATTTCATTGTATAAATATGCCACTATTGATACATTCCACTGTTAATGGCATTTGGGTAGTGCTATGGGCTCAATTGTATGCCCCAAAATTCATGGGTTGAAACCCTAGCCCCAGTATTTATGTAGGTTAAGTGAGGTCACAAGGGTGGGCCCTAATCCAATAGGACCAGTGTCCTTATAAGAAGAGGAAAAGACACCAGGAGTGCTAGCACATCAAGGTAAGGCCGTGTGAAAACACAGCAAGAAGGCAGCCACCTACAAGCTAAGGAGAGAGGTCTCATCAAAAACCAACCTGACTGGTACCTTGATCTTGGACTTTCAGCCTCCAGAATTGTGAGGAAATAAATTTCTGCTGTTCAAGCCACCCACCCAGCCTGTAGCATTTTGTTATGGCAGCCTAAGCAAACTAATACAGGTAATTCTTTATCAGGGGCTATTATAAATACAGCTGCTATGGCTATTCTTCTGCATGACTTCTGGTAGACATAAGCACTTATTTCTATTTAGTATGTCCCCAGGAGTGGGACACCACAGAGTAGACGCATTGGTAGAAAGAAGGAAGAAAGAAAAAGAAAAAGAAAGGAAAGAAAAAGAAGAAGGAGGAGGAGGAGAGGAGGAGGAAGGAGAAGGAGAAGGCAGAAGAGGAGGGGGGAGGGAAAGGAGGGGGAGGGGAAGAAGGAGAAGATGAAGAAAGGGAAGAAGAAGGAGAACAGGGAGAAGAAGAAGGAGAAGAAGAAATTGTTTTAGAACCATCTGAGAATAAGTTATGGTGGATACACTGTCTCACAAAAGCCACATTACAACCAGTGAAGTCAGGACACTATATTACTACTATCTAATCAATAGATGCAATCCAACTTCATCAATTATCCCAATCATGTCCTTTATACCCAGAGGGTCCAATCCATGCTCATGTGTTGCACTCAGTTGTCCAGTCTCCTTAGTCTCCTGCAGTCTGAGACAGCTCCTCAATCTTCACTTTCGTGACTCTGACACTTGTGAAGATTATAATCTGGTTATTTTGTAGAATGCCCCTCAATTTGAGTTTATCTGATGTTACTGGTTTTAGGTAGGAATAGTACAGAAGGGACGCTGTGTTCTTCCTGTGCATTCTTACATCTTGTACACAATCTGTCCCGTTACTGGGGATATTAATTTTTAACATTTGTTTAAGATTCTGTCTTCCAGGCTTCTTCACTGTTAAATTAATTAATAAGTGCAATGCACTTATCAATTTATAAGTAATTAATAAATATTTTGTGGGGAGAGAATTTGAGATTGTGTAAACATCCTCTTCCTCATGAAAATTTCAGCTGACAGTTTCCTCATCCATTGGTGGTTCTTGCCTGAATCAAATATTTCTACAATGGTTGCAAGAAGAGCTTTCTCTTCTTCTCACGTGTCTATTCTATGTCTTCTTTATGTTAAAATGGACTCATGCATTCTATCACTATTTATTTTGATGCTCAAATTGTCCCAGATTTGGCCAGTGGGAGCCTTTCGAGTTGACTTTTGTGTCCTTTAAAAACATATTTTTAGGGGCGCCTGGGTGGCTCAGTCAGTTAAGCGTCTGACTCTTGATTTTGGCTCAGGTCATGACCTCACAGTTTGTGAGTTCGAGCCCTGCGTCAAGCTCCGTACTGACAGCGTAGAGCCTGCTTGGGATTCTCTCTCTCCCTTTCTCTGCCCCTCCCCTGCTCAAGCCCTCTCTCTCTCTCTCTCAAAATAAATATATAATTTTTTTTTAAGAAATTGAAAACATATTTTCAATTGTGATAAAATACACGTAAAATAAAATTTATCATCTTAAACATTTTAATGTGCAATTTCAGTGGCTTTGAGGACATTCATATTGTTGTGCCACTATCACTGCTGCCCATCTCCAGATTCTTCATCTTACAAAATTGAAGCTGTACCCTGTAAACAATAACTCCCTGTCACTCCCTCAGTCTCAGGCAATCACCATTCTACTTTCTGTCTCTATGAATGTGACTACTCCAGGCATCTCACAGAAGTGGAATCTCTCAGTATTTGTCCTTTTGTGACTAAATTACCTCATTTAGCAGAATATCTTTGAGGTTTATCCATGTGATAGCATGTGTCAGAATGTCCCTTTTTAAGGCTGAATAATATCCAGTTATATGTACGGACCACATTTTCCCTCAATGGGACACCTTGTGGCTATTGTGAATAATGTTGCTATGAACTTGAGCATACTTTGAGTATCTTTGAGTCTCTGCTTTTTTTTTTTTTTGGTAATGTTTATTTATTATTTTTGAGAAAGAGACAGAGTGCGAGCAAGGGAGGGGCAGAGAGAGAGGGAGACACAGAATCTGAAGCAGGGTCCAGGCTCTGAGGTGTCAGCACGGAGCCTGACGCGGGGCTCGAACTCACGGACCGCGAGATCATGACCTGAGTCGAAGTCGGACACTTAATGCTTTTAATGCTTTTGAGTATCTACCCAGAAGTAAAATTGCTGGATCATATAGGAATTCTATTTTCAATTTTCTGAGGAGCCACCATACTGCTTTCCATAGTAGCCATACAAACAGTGAAAAAGAGTTTCAATTTCTTCACATCCTTGCCAACACTTGTTATTTTCTGTTTTTTGATAATAGCCATCCTAATTCATGTGAGGTCATATCTCATTGTGGTTTTGATTTGCATTTCCCTAATGGTTACTGATGTTGAACGTTTTTTCATGGGCTTATTGACCATTTGTATATCTTCGTTGAAGTAATATCTATTCAAGTTGTCTGCCCCTATTTTAACTGGGTTGTTTGTTTTTTTGTCACTGTGAGTAGGAGTTCTTTATATATTCTAGATAGTATCTTGTTTCTATTGACATGTCCCCATCATTCTCTGACTTCTTTCTGTCTGAAATTATAAGGTGTTTCAGATGTTCTACTTCTCCTGCTCCAGCCCTGGTATCGGCCATTTTCCCAAAGAGCCTGGTTCCTTTTAGTGGAGAATGGCATGTAGAAACAGATTTGGCTTCTAGGTTTGCTCATTGCTCTTGGTTGGGGCTGGGGGTGGGGGTTGTCTTCCCAGGCCCTATTAGTGGTCAGAGCTGTAGAATGTGTGTGTATGTCTATATCTATATATTGAAAACCATAAGTCACGTCAATACCTCACATCAATACTACAACCCACCACCACAGGGTTTATTCTAGCTTCTCCCCTTTCCATGTTTGTACCTTCCTTCTCCAACAGTGAGAAACCTGGCTCCCACCATCCTCAGTGCATTCACTTATTGCTCAATCCCTTTGTAAGTAGCCAATCTCTTGACTTCCTGGCCACCACTTCACTTGGCCATCTCCCTGCTCCCCTCCAACCCTCTTGCTGCCTTCAACATGTATTGGGGAAGGGGAAGGGATCCTAATGGCTTATGGCGTGAATTACTCAATTATTCAGGAAGGAAGGAAGCAAGGAAGCAAAGACAGTGCTGGGGTTTGTAGAGCGTGCGGACAGCTTCTCTGCATTTCCGCCCTATGTAACTGGCTGAAAGCTCAAGGACTTGTCTTTAATGGCCCCCAGAGCTGTGACTTCTGCCTCTGCCTCAGTGCTCCTGGGCAGGTCCCTGGTGCAGGGATGCCCAGCAGACCATAATGAGCCAGTCTGCTCTGGCTTCACTCTTGTTAGGCTAGACAAGTGCATGCTGGCAACTGCTGGAGGCAGCAATGACTTGCTGAGCCCACCCAGCACTTGAAGCCTACCTAGAGACCCTGGACCTAGCAGGGTCAGACATGACCCTGGGGCCCTGGGCCTCCCCAAGCCAGCCAGAGAACCCAGGCAGGCCTGTCCAAGGAGGTCGGGCTGGAAATTGGAAGAGATCCATAATTGATGTAGAAGCTCTTAGCTGAGAGTAACCTCCTTACCCCCAGTGCATTAAGCCTCACTTCACCAAATGATTTAGAGGTTTCCCTTCATCCCAGCCACTGGAGTAGGAGAGGTTTTGCCCACCACTGTCTTCCAGCTCTTCCACCAACACAGGCACCCCGGGAAAGGGGATAGGCACCTCTGTCCAGGAGGCCCTGGCTTAGGCACAGCACCAGGTTTCAGCCACACTCAGGCAGCCAGGCTGACGAAGACCCACCTGCCCCCCAACCAGGGGAGGCTTAGGAACATGGGCTGGTAAGAGTGCAGAGGCCAGGGGATCTCCCTGGTTCTCCTACCCACATGTGTACCCCACCCCCTGCTTAGAAAAATATGCTTTCCTCCCCCGTGGTTCTGTAGTGATTGAGGTCAATTCAACTCAGAATACTGGGACCAATATTTCCTGAGTGGCTGCCATGTATGTGGGCCTGGGCTGGATGCTGGTGAGTCAGACTGATTCCTACCCTGGGAGCCTGAACTAACTGCTGTCACACTCAGCAAAGGGGGTCAGCAGCCACAGGAGGTCCAGCCAGAGTGCTAATGTGTATTCAGAGGAAGGAGTGCTCCTGTTTGGTCATGGGATGGCTTCATGTTGAAGGAAGTGGAGAGGGAGAAGGCCTATGCACTTGGAAATGAAGTGCACAGCCCTTTACAGTTTATAAAGCATGTCAGCGTGTGTAATCATCCCCAAGAGCAGATAGGGAAGCGGAAACTGCTGTATCCCCTACGCAGTGCACAGGACTGGCAGATAAAAAGTGCACAATTTATCTGTGCTAAGTTAACAAAGGGGCCGTGGGAGCTGGGGAAGTGGCTCCTCCCTGCAGGGCCTGTGAGCCTGGGCTGGGCAGGGTCAGATGAAGACTTTTATTTAGGAGCCAAGGTCTGGAAAAGAATAAGGTACCCCCCCCCCCCCACTTCCCATGTACAAATTAAAATAAAGCTAGTCGTGAACCACAAAACAAGAGTAAGGAAGTCCTACAACAGTCTGAGTTTTTCCATTCTGACTCTAAAATGATTTTTTTTTTTTTTAATTTTTTTTTTCAACGTTTATTTATTTTTGGGACAGAGAGAGAGACAGAGCATGAACGGGGGAGGGGCAGAGAGAGAGGGAGACACAGAATCGGAAACAGGCTCCAGGCTCCGAGCCGTCAGCCCAGAGCCTGACGCGGGGCTCGAACTCCCGGACCGCGAGATCGTGACCTGGCTGAAGTCGGACGCTTAACCGACTGCGCCACCCAGGCGCCCCTAAAATGATTTTTTTTTAATGAATGACTTCTCATTTGGGCGTGCCCTGCTTTGCTGGCGCCGAGGCCTATATGGGGTCTGGCTCATCCAGTCCGGGCTTGGCTCCGCTTCTTACTGACTCCAGCATGGACTCTTGGCCACTGGACCTCGGGGGTACAGAAAGATCCCAGCTGTGGGGTCCAGCAGGCCTGGATTTGAACATGACACCACCACTTAGCAGCCGTGTCCATCCATTTGGATCAGACACTCAAGTCTCCTTATCTGAATAAAGGGCTCATGGTAGCTACATTGTGGGATTGGGCAGGAGGGAAATGGAACAAGGTGTGCTAAGGGTCTAGCACAGGATCTGGTGCACAGCAGGTGCTCAGGAAGTACCAGGCGGGTCTAACCAGAAGCTTCTGCAGCTCTAACCAGAAGCGAGCCTTGAAGCAGAAGCCTGGCGGCCATCTGAGTTAGAGATGGGGCAGCAGTGGCCAAGCCTGGGTCTTTCCCACAACTGACCTAGCCAGGAGGCTCCGCCCGAGTGGCCTAAGATGGGCCCTCAGTCCGGGGACCTGCCCCTCCCTCCTCTAGGCCATATTGGGCAGATTAGTCAGGAAGTGTGCACAATGGGCTTATTGTTATTAGAGTAAAACAGAAATAGCTTTGGAACTGGAGACTGCAGGGGTGGGGCACAAGTGCTGTGCGTTACTTGCTTTTGCAGGAAAGCTTTTTCCTGAGGGAAACTCAGACTCACAGAGGTGTGCTTTGGGTGGGCCACCCAAAGGCAGGCCCTCCTCAACCTGCCCCTCCCGCATTCTCCTGACCCATGCCCGGCGCCAGCCCCCACGTCTTCCCTCCTCATTTTCCCCTGCCTTAGCCTGCCCCTGTGCCTTTACACCCTCTCTCCGCGTCTCTTACACCCTGGATGGCCCCAGGCTGCCAGAACGGGAAGTGCCCAGAAATCTACATCTCCCCAAGGACTGGCAGTGCAGAGGTATCAACACCCCCGCTCCCTTGTCCCTGATTGGGACAACTCTGAGGTGTCCCCAGAGCTTCCCGTGGGACTGGGGCAAAGTCCCCCTCCATGCAGCATCGCTCGATGCCATGCTCTCGCTTGGCTTCTTTTTCTTTGCTTCCCCATCTCACTTCCTCATTCTTCTGCTGTTCTTTTCTCCTTGGATAGCTTCCTGGTAAATCGCTTTCACACAAACCCTTCACTCAGTCTGCTCAGGAGAACACAGGCCCAGGCCCAGTGAAGGGAGGTGTTTGGGAGAAGTCTGTGGAGGGATTGGCTTCCCGGAGCCACTGCTGCGCCTGGCTTCCCAGAGTGGGAGGGGAGGGGAGGAGGAAGGGGCCTCTCTCGCCTCAGCTCCTCTGCAGCCCTGGAGTGCAGGTGCTCACTGAGCTTTCTGCTGGCATTTGACAGTGGGCACCGAATAGACACCCACGGGGGCCAAGGGTGACATCTTAGAAGATTTCCTTCTTCAGCAGACCACTTGTGTGAGAGGCTGGAAGCCACTGCCTGTGGCATCCAGTGAGTCACACACACTCTACAGGTGTAAAACCAGAACACGGGGGGTGGGGGTGGGGGGGGTAGAAGGGGTGCTACACCACGTGGGGCTTTGCCTTCCAGCAGCCCTTCTCAAATCCTTGGCTCCCTTCCCAGAACCCCCACTTTGGGAGGGAGGGGAAGAGAAGAATAAATTGTGTTCTAGATGTTCAGCAACAGAAGCAAAGTGGCTGAGTGGAAGTAATGAATAACAAGAAAAAGGAGTCAAGAGGACAGGCTTACTCTTCAGCCAGACTGGAAGTGCAGAGACAATAAACACAGTCGCTGCTCAGAGAACATGCTGTTGCTGCAGCCACCGCTGCCCGGCTCCATCACAAACCCATCCCTGGCCCAGAGGGAAGGGATCCTGCAGGTGAGGGTGGAAGCAGGGCCATGGCATGGATAGGGACTACCCACTAGAAATACCCTGAACCAAACCTGAGACTCTGTGACATTCCAGAGAGGGCTTAGCCAGGATGGGAAGAGGGGTGTGAGTATTGTTGAATCTCAGAAAACAACAGATACATTTTTAGAATAAGCTTGTCCTGGGGCACCTCAGTGGCTCAGTTGGTTAAGCCTCTGACTTAGTCTCAGCTCACGATCTCGCGGTCCGCGCGTTCGAGCCCCTCGTCGGGCTCTGTGATGACAGCTCAAAGCCCAGGGGAGTCTGCTTCGGATTCTGTGTTTCCCTCTCTCTGCCCCTCCCCCACTCACATTCTGTCTGTCTCTCTCTCTCTCCAAAGTAAATAAACATTAAAATTTTTTTTTCAACGTTTATTTATTTTTGGGACAGAGAGACACAGAGCATGAACGGGGGAGGGGCAGAGAGAGAGGGAGACACAGAATGGGAAACAGGCTCCAGGCTCTGAGCCATCAGCCCAGAGCCTGACGCGGGGCTCAAACTCCCGGACCGTGAGATCGTGACCTGGCTGAAGTCGGACGCTTAACCGACTGCACCACCCAGGCGCCCCAAAAGTAAATAGACATTAAAAAAAATGTAGAATAAGCTTGTCACCAGTATTGCTCAGGAGGTACTTACACAAAAGAATTATTCATTGTTGGGGTGCCTGGGTGGCTCAATTGCTTAAGCATCTGACTTCGGCTCAGATCATGACCTTGCTGTTCATGAGTTTGAGCCCCGCATTGGGCTGTCTGCTGTCAGTGCAGAGGCTGCTTTGGATCCTCTGTCCCCCCACCTCTGCCCCTCCCATGCTTGTGTGCTCTCTCTCAAAGTAAATAAACTTAAAAAAAAAATCACTGTTTTATCTGAAATTCAAATTTAACTGGGTGCCTTGTATTAATTAATTAACTAACTAATCAACTATTTTGCTAAATCTAGCAACTCTAGGTGGGGGCCAAAATGGTTGAAGAAACAGGACATTTATCCTGGCAGCTGGCAGACTCCCGGGGACAGGTGCATTGGCTTTCAATTTCAGAAGAGGTGTCCTGGGAGAGAGTTAGAATCAGAAGATGGAAATGATAGTATTTGGAAATAGCAGCTTCACGGTGTGTTCAAGAAGAGAGTAAGTGGCAGAAAGAAGATACGGTGCCAGTCACCAGTGTGGCTCTGCCACCTATTTCTATGCAGCCTCGGGGTTCTGCTTCTGAGCCTAGGTCTCCCCGTCTGTGTCCTTCTCCATGGACCTGCCCCTGACCCCACAGGGCCTGCAGTCCACACCAGCCTGCTTTGTGTCCTTATTCCCATTACATTTCTCCACCTGGTGAATCCAGCGTAAGTGCCTGAGATTCTGGAACAATGGCCTGGTGAGGATACAGAGCCCAGTGTGTCTGCCTAGTTCTCCCACCTGTGGATGTGGAAGCAGAGACGGTTATGCAGAGCCCTAAGACCATGCCCACTGGGCTCACTATGATGCACAGACATGGTCCTGCAAGGCTCTTACTCTATCTGGCCGGGCCTGTGGTGACTGGGCAGCCCTGAGCCCCTGCCTGGAGGTGAGATGCTTCTGAGCGGTCACTAGCTTTGGGAACCAGCCCCAGCAGAAGTTTCATCTTCACCCTGGCCCTGGAAGGCTTTGCCAGCATCAACCTTGTTGGAGAGGACAAAGCCTCAGGTCCACATCGCAATTCAGGTCTTGCTCAGTACTCAGTGGCCTGCCACTCATGACCCCAAGCCTTGGACGCAAAACTCACGTGCACTGTGCCAGGCACCCCCACGAACACCGAAACCTCACAAGAAACAGGCAGAAGTGTTCCAGCCTCTATTGCTTCATTGCCCCTGTCCACACACAAGCCAACGGAGGCTTTCAGAACTGCAGATCCTTGCCTGAAGCCGGTGAGTGGCAGGCTGGCGTTTAACCCCTGCTTTAACCCCACCTGCAGGTTAGCTGCTTCCCCTGCCCCTCCTCTGCACACTCAGTTCTCTGCTGCCAGTTTGCCCAGAGGCCTCCAAGGCTTTTCCCCCAGAAGCCCTTCTTCCACCATCGCTGTCTGATGCCCCTCCAGCACGGCACCTCACTGCAGGCCCACTTGCACCTGTGACTCCTGGCATTTGCACAGCTCTCTGTAGTTTACAAAGCTTTTCCCAGGATACTATGTCATGTTGATTTCCCCAACTGCGACTCCAGCCCCAGTGGGGAGCACCCGTGCCTCTCGGGCAATTACCTGTGAGAGACCAGAGGAAGCACCCATGTGCAAAGGGTTCCTTGCAAAATGTCAGACTATTCCAAGCAAACAGAAACGGGCCCTGAGCCAGCTCGGCCGCAGCAGGGGGGATCCAGGGAATGAGGCCTCCCAGGCTGCAGCTCAGCGCCTTTCTCTCCTTGCAGGCCTCATCCCACTTCTCGGCACCTGCACGGAAGGACGCCCTGCTCATTAGCTGCTCTAGGATCTGCAGAACCGACAGCCCAGCTGCCTTTCCTCATTCCTCCTGGCCCCAGATGGCCATTAGGCTGGGTGTGTGGTCCCTTAGCTTCTTCTTGTTCCCACAGGGCTCACATACCTATGTAGACATCTACCTATGCCTGTTCCAAAGGGCCCTGGCCACCAGGGCAGGACTTAGTTTTTCTTTAGTAAGTCTTTCCTTATTGAAATTTTCTCTACATCGCCATGGACCCATGTGCCCTGAGTGGAGGTGCGTTTTGTGAAGTCCCGGCTTAGCATAAAGTACACTGTACTTCAAGTCAAAAGACCTGAATTTAAGTCCTGGCCTGCCACTTTTGAGTTGGTGTTTGTCAGGGCTGCCATGTACAGCTGCACAAGTTGTGCACTACTTTGCTATTCAAAGTGGGGTTTGGAGACCAGCAGCATCCATATCACTTGGGAGCTTGTTAAAAATACAGAACTTGGGTCCCACCTCAGACTGACTGAATCAAAATCTGTTTTAACAAGATCCCGAGGTGATTCCAACATTAAAGTTGAAGATTTGCTCCCGTGTAAGGATCCCAGGTAGCAGCACACACACAGGCTGCAGTGTGACTGACACTCCTGGAATAGGATGACAAGCTGGCCCTGCTCAGGTAAATCCTCCTTGGGCGTCATCTCCTGCCTCCAAAGGGAGACAATAATGTCTGCCCTCAGAGGGGCTGTGCTGTAAAATGAGGACTGAGCAGGGAGAGCCTCATAAGGCTGGTGCTCGAGCAGGACTGGCTCAGGCTGACTCGGCTGCGTCTCCTGGCATGTGAGTTTGGGAATTTTCACTACACCGAGGGCTTTTAGGAAAAACAGGATCCTTATGTTTTGGAGTAGAAAGGACTTCTGGGAATTCTCTGTTCACACAGATATCCAATTTTCACTCCATTTTAAGACGGAACGGATGAAGGAGAGGTGAAATAGCAAAATAAATGGATGGTAGGTAGCTGTGCTGGGATTGGGGCTGGGGGCCTGCTCCACCTCATGGCCCCACGCCCACCCCTGGTCCCCACCCCCCACCCCTCCGGCCACTAGCACTGTCTTCAACACCCAACACCACACAGAGATATACTTGAGGGAGCGTAGATAAAATGTGCATCTTCCTTAAAATAAAATCCCCAAGGAAAGAAATGGACAGCTCTAGGGGTGCCTGGGTGGCTCAGTCGGTTAAGTGTCTGACTTCGGCTCAGGTCATGATCTCACAGCTCGTGAGTTCGAGCCCCACGTCGGGCTCTGTGCTGACAGTTCAGAGCCTGGAGCCTGCTTCAGATTCTGTGTCTCCCCCTCTCTCTGTCTCTCCCACGCTCATGCTCCGTCTCTCTCTGTCTCTCAATAATGAATAAACTTTAAAAAATTTTTTAAAAATAAATGGACAGCTCTTTTTCAGACTTAAATAGAAGATGTCAGGACAGATGAGACCATCAGAAAAGGGTATATCGACACTGACTTTCTAAACACTTACAGACCTTGTGTTGTGTTGCTAGGCCTTGTGCTGAGTCCCAGATGCAAGAGGAAGATACTGACCAGTCTTTATCTTGCTCCCAGTCTGGAAGGGACACATGACCTATGCTCCAGAGAAGCTAATAGTGAGTACAAGGCTCTGGGTATGAAGTCCACTGATGTTATGTATTACTAGAGGAGTTAAGAGAAGAATGAGAAGTTTTTGGGTGAAGCAGACATGGAAGATTCTAGAAGATGCTGTATTGGAAAAGCCTGAAGGCAAGTAGGATTTGAGAGGAACAGAGAGCAATGAGTGCAAAACTGGAAATTTACAAAGTATGTTTAAGAGCCAGGGGACAGCTTGAATCATCTAGAACAAGGGTGTCTTAATCCATTGGGGCTGCTTTCACAAAATTCCACAGACTAGGTGGCTTATAAACAACAGAAATTTATTTCACAGTTTTGGAGATTGGAAAGTTCAAGATCAAACCACTGGCAGATTCTGTGTCTGATGAAAGCCAGCTTCCTGATTCATAAATGGTGCTTTTTCACTGTATCCACACATGGGAGAAGGGATGAGGGATCTTCTCTGGAGTCTCTTTTATAAAGACACTAATCCCATTCATGAGGGCTCCACTCTCATGACCTAATTACCTCCCAAAGTCCCCACTTTCTAATATCATCGAATGGGGAGTTAGAATTTCAACATATGAATTTGGACGGACATAAGCATTCAGACCATAGTAAGAGGCCAGAAGTCTTTTTCTGTAGAAGTCCAGAGAATAAATATTTTTGGCTTTGCAGGTCATGGGTTCTATGTTCCAACAGCACCACTGTAGCTGGAAAGCAACCATAGATAACAAGTATACAAAGATACATGGCTGTGTTCCAATTCACTTTGAAATTTGAACTTCATATAATTTTCATGTATCACAAAATATTATTCTTCTCTTGATTTTCCCTCAACCACTTAATGATATAAAAATCATTCTTTGTTTATAGGCTGTACAAAACCTTGTGGTGGGACAGATTTGGCTTGTGGGCCATAATTTGCCCATTTCTGGTCTAGGGGCAGGATAAAAGGTAGGCTGGGGCGAGATCATGTGGCCATTGGATACCAGGTTAAGGACTCTGGTCTTTTTCCAAACCCAAGTCAGATGTAGGAAACCATGACTTCCAAGACACTTTCTTCCTAGATAAGTTGCTCCCAAGATCCCAGGAAGGGGGTCCATGATCTTGCGCCTTTTACTGAAAGGGGCAGGACTGAGGGAGGAAAGGTTTGGGGTTAAAAACAGAATCATTGTTGGGGCGCCTGGGTGGCGCAGTCGGTTAAGCGTCTGACTTCAGCCAGGTCACGATCTCGCGGTCCGTGAGCTCGAGCCCCGCGTCGGGCTCTGGGCTGATGGCTCGGAGCCTGGAGCCTGTTTCAGATTCTGTGTCTCCCTCTCTCTCTGCCCCTCCCCCATTCATGCTCTGTCTCTCTCTGTCCCAAAAATAAATAAACGTTGAAAAAAAATTTTTTAAAAACAGAATCATTGTTAGCCTTTGAAAGCACTAAATACCCTAAGAATCAGCTAAGTGATTCAATGAAATCACATAGGTTGTTAAATATTTGAATCTGGAGCCGAGAGCTGAAGATGAAGGTAGTATTTTAAACCACAGGAATCGACAAGCCCATTCAGGAAAGGAATGTAGAGAGGGAAGAGAATGAAGCCAAGGATGGAGCCCTGTGGCACTCTGTTTCCGGGGGTCAGCTAAGAACCAGCAGAGCCTGGAGAGGCAAGAGGAAACAGCAGACTGGGATGCCCGAAGCCAAGGGGAAAGATTGACTGCAGAAGGAGCCAGTGGCCAGTGCACCCAGTGCTGCTGAGAGCAGTTGAGGGTGAGCACGGAGCGTGTCTGGGGATCCGGTCACGGGCAGGTCTCTGGTGACTTTGGCAAGAGCAGATCAATGTGGAGGTGGGTGTGGAAATCAGAGAGCGGAGGTGATAGAAACAATTCTTAGGAGACATTCTAACCTTTGCAAAAGGGATGAAATTAAGCATTAGTCATAGGGAAGGATGAGAGATTGAATGAAACTCCATAGACTCCTATTTTGTGCCTACTCTGTCCCAGGCACAATGCCAGGCACCGAGGATACCAAGATGGGAAGGGACGAGGTCTGAATAACCACACTCCTAAATATGATCTGCATCCAAACAAGCATAAAACAACAAGGAACACTGGAACCATAATTCTGTGTTTGGGGATCAGAAAAAGCAACCCCGAGGACGTGCTACCTGGCCTGTGCATACAGATGAGGAAGGATCAAGAAAGAAGAGGCCTGCTGAGCAGTGGGAAAGAGGATTTCAAAACAGCAGAGTTAGGAAGGAACAGGAGGTCTGGGGGACAGCAAGTGATCTGACATGGCCTGACAGGTGGTGGTAATGATGAGACACAGGGAGTGGCAGGAGACACTTCTGGAGACGTTAGCCAGCCATGATGAAATAGTCCTTTGTACTGTGCTCAAGAGACTGCAGTTTGTAAAAAGGGGGAATGAAAGGGAAAAAACAGTGGTCTACCTGCTATGTGCCAGGCACCGAGCTAGCCACCCCTTTGAACGTGGATTTGCAGTATAAGATAGACCTGGGTTCAAACTCTGATTTTGCAAGGTGTAATAGCTGCATAGCCTTGGGCCCTTTAACCTCGCAAATCTCAGTTTCAACTGTAAAATGGGGAGGATAATGCTTATCATATGGAATTATCAGAAGGCTTAAGTGAGACAATAAAAGCAAAAGCAACTGCCAGGATGATTATTTAAATACAGTGATAGTTGCAAGTTGAGACTTGCATTCTAGAAAGATTGCTCACGTAGTGGTGTGCTGGACAGATGGGGGCGCTAGGGATAGGACAAAGGGGAGACCGGAGCTACCAAGGCCAGGTAAGAGCTACTGCAGGACTAGTTAATAAAGAAGAAAAAGAAACCAAGGAGCTATTGTTGGAGCCTAGAGGGGAGGTGAATGCTGAGGGCCTTACAAAGGTCTGGTCTGGGGATGGCTGCATCTGGGGTATTCTATGAGTAAGGGGATGTGGGGGCAGAGCAGGGAAGAGGGTGAAGAAGAAGGGAGAAGCAAGCAGAATGATTTCAGTTTCTCCTGCTTGACTGGCCAGTGGACCCCTTAACTGAACTGGCAGATACAAGAGAAACTGTGGGTGTGGGGAGACTCTATCATTTTGGACAAATTGAGTTTGAGGATTCCACAGAATGCCAGATGGGGAGGGCCTGAGGGAGTTGGAACCAGAGATCAGGAGCTCCAGAGAGGAGGGGCCCAGGGACTCAGACCTGAGCTGTGGATGCAGGAGGGACAGCCTAGCTCACGGAGAGGGAATGCCAAGAGTCCAGATGGTGTATGAGGTGGGGGCAGGGAGAGGGAGACTCTGGAAGGTCCCTAAGAATCCAGGTTTAGGCCAGGTGGGAATAATCCAAGATATGGTTCACACAGAACTTTATATAGTCTATTAGAAACTGCATGGGCTTCAGCTATTTTGATTCAGACCCAGAGATTCAGAGCTAGAAGGGAGCACCTAGTCTTTTCTGTATTCAGTACAGGCCAGGCGCTGTGAATAAAGCTGCTTCCTAAGGGGAGAATGCCCAGCAGTAAATGCAGAAAGAGTCATGGAATTAGACAATACCAACTGTGTAGTGAAGACACAGCCTTATCAGTGGACTTCACAGTTAGTCCGGACACCCTGGTTTTAGGGGAGAAATGGTCTGGAGATGTGACCTAGCTATTGAGGGGATACAGAAGTGGCCTGGTTGGGAATTATACAGTGGAGGTCTTGGTGGAACCCAGCTAAATGTTTTTCCACGATGTCATTGTTCTATGTCAACAGCCCTCCAAGGTATGCAGGGCCCAGTGAAATCCCCATTTTACAGCTGAGAAAAATGAGTCTCCAAGAGATGGAGAGACCTGCCTCCCATCACACCAGTGCCAGCAAGCGGCAGCGGCAGCTACGAGCCCCAGGTCTCCCTGCTCTAACCTCTGTCGGCTGTTTTTGGCCACCTGAGCTGGAGGCAGGCTGGTGGTGAGGGCCAGAGGTGCCTGGGGACTGCGGCCCTCTGGGGTGGGGATGCCGAGAGAGGTACCACTTCAGGTTCAAGTTGCTAGTTTTGCAGGAGTATAAAATTACTGCACAAGTCCCAGAGAATAAACAGAGTTAACACCCCATTAAATACAATGGACTTTCTACGTGAGCTTCAGACGTGCCTAGATTGAAACTAGCTGAGCAGGAGCTGGCCCGTGAGTAAAATGTATCACGCACGCTGCCTTAACACTTTCAAAAAAGAAAAATCCAGCACAGGGAGAAGGAAGCGCCAGCAGCAGCTCTGCAGGCTCAGGGCTGAGGATCTGGTAATGAAGTCTTTCTGGAAGGTAAGAAAGGGCTGTGTGCTGTATGCTATTTTTAAACATGCTGGAGCAGCACATGTATTCCTGCCCTGCACACTTTCTCCAGCAGAGGAGGGGCCCCGGGGGAATGCAGCCAGGAATTTAGATGCTATTTATTGTATTTCCTTTTATCAGTCAAATGATTTTCCTATTTCCCATATAGATAAAGATCTTCTGCTTACAGCTCCGGCTTGTTGACCTTGTCAGGACTGCTGTGCAGTCTGGAAATTGGTCCCAGAGAGAGAAGGGCATTGTTAGGGGGTTTGTTTGTCGGGTTGGGTTTTTCTTCTCCCAGCAGGGAGGAGATCGGTTTACAAAAAAAAAATAAACAAATAAGTAAAATAAATAAATAAATTAAAAACCTTCCGAAAAACCCAAAACTGATTGTTTTGTGCCTTTTTGCAAAACTGCAAGTTTGTCCAAGCAGTTTGGTTCACTAGCCTCCCTACAACCCTCCCCCCCCCCCCCCCCATGCGTCCACCTCATCTTTCACCAACCCTCTCTCTCTGTCTCTCTCTCCCCGCTGCAGCAGCAAACCCGACCCTGGACTCCCAGCCTGGGACCCACTGCCGTGTTGCTGCCTTGGCAGGAGGTGAGCAGAGGAGGCGGCAGCTCGGTCTCAGCTTGCAAACTGAGCCCGTCTCTCTTGGCTCTGCCAGCTCCGGAGGCCCCTCAGAGATGCCAGTATGCCTGAGTGGGAGCAGTTGCAACTTCCCCTGGGCTGGAAGCCTTGGGAGCCAGCAAGGCCTCGGGAAGCTGCATTCTTGGGCAAGGGCGTGGCCAGAGGACTGCTGATCGGCGGGCGGCGGGAGGTCTCTTCTTGGGCAAGCTGCCCTCATTGTCTCGCCTCGCCTGGGCCTGCTGGCCAGGTTCACGGGCAGGAGCAGCACCACTGTTCCTCACCTTCTCCAGAACAGGACCAGCGGATGCTGTAGGAGGCTGGGGTTTCATTATAAATCCTCTTCATTTCTGGCTCGCTCACAACCACAAAACATAAAGAGAGCCAGCTAGACGGAGGGAAGCCAGCCCCTTGCAGATTCAACGTTTGAATAGGCAGGAGCTTCAGGCCCTCTTCACACCAGCGCGGGTCGGCTATGGATTTTAACAGAGCTGCAGGCTTTCTCGAGCCCCCAGGTCCCTCCCAATTGTCATGGTGCTTCCTGGCCGGGACAGCAGAGGGCGCTGGCTCTCCCGACAGCTTACTGTCACAGGCGGCGCTCCCACACATCTGGAAATGGGCTCTTCCACTCTTACGAAATGTTGGACAAGGATCTGTCCGTGTGAGATGTGCTGGCACCGAGTGAGCAAGCAAGCATACACATCAAGAATTCCACTTTCTCATTAGTTCAGTTTCTCCCTCAAGAGCACTGGTGGAATGTGGGGAATTTGCCTTGCCAGAGCAGCCTGCACATTGGAGTCTTGGGCTCGGTTCAGCCTGGGTGGAATGCTTGGAGGGACCACCTCTGGTCTGAAGCCTTTGCCCTTCCCTCCCACGTGGAGGGGGGAAAAGAAAACAGAAGAGCAGGACCTCCCAGATCTTTCCCCCAGGGGAAGAAAGCTAAGAATGTTTGGCCTTGCCCCTGTGGGCCTCCTGAGGAGAGCAAATGCCCACATTTCCAGGTCCTTGAGAAACAAGATCTAATTCTAAGAAAGCATTCCCAAATTACAAGCGATTAGAAATGCCAATAACATATGCAAACAATGGAGCTGGGAGAGGAGAGACTGCCCGGAGGAAGGCAGAGCTGGAGCCAGGGAAGGGACCTGGTTGCTATTCCCAGAATGCTCCCTAGACTTCTACAAGCCGCATGCATTTAAATGTCCACATTTTCCCCGCAGAAGCCAGCAATCTGTACTTCTCTTGGCCAAACAACACATCAGTCTAATATGGTGTTGGAGAAACGCGTTACATTCTTTTATGAACAGAATGTTAACATCACCTAGAATCAATATTTATATCCAAGAACACAAGGAACCGGCTTGTTTTGTGCTGCGGCAGGTTTAAGAAAGGGACATCCGGGGGTTGCTGGAAGTTCCCCTTGCTCCTACCCAGAAAGGCATGGCCCATGGCTCTGGCATCCAAAGGGTTTCCACCTCGAGCCCCTGCAATGCTGGGATTGCGAGAGGAAGCCAGAAGCAGCAAGTGGGGCAGGACTTCACAGTGAGGTCCAGGACGGGAGACAATATCCTGTGACAGTTTGGGGGAAGGAGGTTCAGACTTGTATCCTGGCACTTTTCCTATTGCATATCAAAGTGAGAGCAGACACAGCTTAACATAAATCTTAACACGAGAGACTTCTGGGGGCTTGGAAAGCAAGGGACGGGGTGAGATGACACTTTCTTTTTCACACTGGTGAGGTTTTTTTTTGGCCAGGCAATTACCTTCATCTGAGCCAGCCATTGTGACAGTGAAGGAAGCCAAGTCTCCTCCCCTCAGAATGCTGTGTATTCCTCCAGAGGTTTTTGGGAAACTCCATCAAGCTCCTTAGGCTGTTTTGTTCCTTAATGCTGTTTTTATTTTACTGCCTTTAGATTCAACATTCAAATTTAGAAGCCTCTGGGCCTGCAGCCTGGAGTCAGTGCCTTGCTCCTTCTTACATGATTTCACTTTTGCCTGAACCAGAGCATCTAAAATTGTGAACGTCTTCTTCATCTCTTGGACTGAATTGGGGCCTCATTTTGCAGAGCAAGCAGGCCCCACTTGGTTCCCAAATGAGATGCTGAAGGTTACCCCTTTCAACAGTAGCACTTGTCTCTCATTAAATGCCTGGAGCTCATTATGGTATTACCTGCAGAAAAGTCTCCATGGCTTTAATAGGCATGATCTTTAGAAAAGATCCTTTGGCTTATGTATAAGACCAAGACATGATTAATCTTGGCCTCATTTAGCTGGGGTCAGATCTTCAGTCTACAGTGAATCCTCTTCTCAGCATAATCACAATTTACAATTTTCTAAAATTTACAGCCCTTTCCCCTGTGTCGTTAGCATGTTTAGTTGTTGCAATTCACTTGATTGGTCCTGTTATTTTCATCCAGTTCTGAGAAACAATCAGTAAATATACCAATCATACTTGCTATAAACTGAGCCGTGATATACAGACAATATTTCACTGTAAGCCACGTGGATGTTTAGCATCTTTACAGATGCAAAGCTCCCCCTGCAGAAATCCCATGCAAGAAACCTGTACTAGTTAAATGCTCTGAACACCTTTAGAGATACTGCCTGATTTAAGCCAACCAGAAAGTGGCACGTGGGTCCAGATGCTGTTCTGGTGTCATGGGCAGAATCAAAGAATAGTCAAAGTTGATAGGAGGGTCAAGGATCAAAGAGTGAAATCTTTAGTCAGGATGGTGTGACTTTTTGCCTGTAGAGCAGTGCCAGAATCTGAGAGGAAGGGGCTGACACTAGGGCCTCCTTACGGGTCTTTAGTAAATGTCACCTCAAGTCCAGACCTATCTTTTAAGCTTTAGAATTGTCAATATAAATACTTATTTAACACCTACCCTCCTGCATCTGAACTGAACGTGGCCGCAAAGACCTCTGATTTGTGGACACTCCTGCCTGTTCCAGTCTGCTCCTCCCCCAGGCTTTCCATCCCAAGAAATGGCGCCCCTATGGATCTGTTTGAGATTCCTGCACAGCTGCTCTCTCTCCTCCCTCCTTCCCACCTCTAGCTGTCACTCATCTTGTCCATTCTACTGCCCACTGAGCTTCATGGCATCCTCTCCTCCCATCCCTTCTTTTTTCAAGTCGCATCTTGAGGGTCACTTCCTAGAGAGGCTTTCCCTGATCCCACAGTCTAAAACAGGTCCCTACTCCCTGCCAGCACACTCTCGAGAACCACCACTCTCTTCCTGCATTTGATCCCCACAGTTAATATCTTATGGATTCAGCTTTTCTTATTCATGTTTCCTCCACTAGACTGTAAGGTCCACAAAAGCAAGAACAATTCTGTTCTGTTGAGCCTGCCACGGAGGGTAGTAAATATAGGCTTAACTACTTAATGAAATTATACTGCAATCTGGGCAGCTGCTGAGAGGGGGTATGATGCTACTTTAAAGGTTTATGCCTTCCTGATGAACCTGTCTGGCCAGACCCCATGTTACTCCCAAATTCCTCTTTGAGGAGTCCCTCACTGAGGGTTGGGAGAAACCGAGTCAAATTCCCAAATGTCTCTCTAATCTGCTTCTTCACCATTTCTACTACAGACTCTTCTTACTTTTGGCCTGAGTGTTTTAACAGTTTCCTAATCAGCCTCTCTCCTTACTGCTTTGAATTCAGGAGTCCAGCAAGGACTAAGAACTGCAAACATGAACAGGGGGAAATGCTTTTTGACTTTCATAAACCTCTAACTGAAATTGTGCACTTTGATTTTAAATGTGGGCAACAAACCCCAGCAGGACCTGTGAGTTTGCCCCCAACAGAATCACATATGTTTTTACATCACATTACAGCTGTTGCAGATATTGAAATACAATTTCTGGCCATTAGTGTTTTAAAGTTACGGTAGTTATTAGAGCTGCTGCTAGATTATATTATTTAATCCTTTATTAAGAAATATAAATATTCTGGGGTGCTTGGGTTGAGCGTCTGGCTTCAGCTCAGATCTCACAGCTCATGAGTTCGAGCCCTGCATCTGGCTCACTGCTGTCAGTGCAGAGCCCGCTTCAGATCCTCTGTTTCCCCACACCTCTGCTTCTACCCCACTCATACTCTCTCTCTCTCTCTCTCAAAAATAAATAAACATTAAAAAAAGAAATACAAATATTCCTATGTAACTCATTTTTAATATTCTGACAGCTAGATTTCAATATAGTTAATTTCCTTAGTAATCCTATGTATTTCAGCTTCTGCACTTAAAAACATTATTTTGAGAAGCATTCACAGCCTTCACAAGATTGCCAAAAGGGTTTGTGGCAGGGTCACCTGGGTGCTTCAGTTGCTTAAGTGTCTGACTTCGGCTCAGGTCATGATCTCACGGTTTGTGGGCTTCAGCCCCAGGTCAGGCTTTACACGAACAGCTAGGAGCCTGGAGCCTGTTTCGGATTCTTTGTTTCCCCGTCTCTCTGCCCCTCCCTAGCCTGTGCTCTCTCTTTCTCAAAAATTAATAAACTTAAAAAACTTTCCATTTTTATTTATTTTTTAAATCAATACCCTGGATTTGTGTTCCAAGAATTACTTGAGTACAGCAAAAATGCACTCATAGCTCCAGTTCTATTTTTTAGCTTTTTTTAAAGAACTACAGCTGACCCTTGAACAATGCCAGGGGTTAGAGGCACCCTCTCCGCGCCAACCCCCCCTCCCCCCCCGCGCCGCCCCGACCCGCTGCCCCTGTGCAGTTGAAAATCCACTGTGACTTCCCAAAAACTTTACTGATAGCCTACTATTAGCCTACTGGAAGCCTTACCGATAACACAAATAGTCAATTAACACATTTTGTATGTTATATATAATATACACTATACTGTTATAATCAAGTAAGCCAGAGGAAAGAAAATGTTAAGAAAATCATAAGGAAGAGAAAATACATTTACTGTACTGTACTGTATTTATTGAAAAAAATCCACACAGTTCAAACCTATGTTGTTCAAGGGTCAATTGTACTTTCTATTTATTTATCTATCTATTTATTTATAATGTTTATTTTAGAGAGATAACACGAGTGGGGGAGGGGCAGAGAGAGGGGGGCACAAAGGATCTGAAGCACAGAGCCCAGTGTGGGGCTCAAACTCACAGAAACCGTGAGATCATGACCTGAGCTAAAGTTGGATGCTTAACCAACTGAGCCACCCAGGTGGCCCTCTATTTTTTTAAAGTTTATTTATTTATTTATTTATTTATTTATTTAGAGAAAGAGAGAGAGAACACTCAAGGGAGGGGCAGAGAGAGAGGGAGAGAGAATCTCAAGCAGTCTCCGCACTGCCCGTGCAGAGCCCCGTGTGGGGCTTGAACTCACAAACTATGAGATCATGACCTGAGCTGAAATCAAGAGTCAGATGCTTAACCAACGGAGCCACCCAGGTGCCCCTCAACTGTTCTTTCTTTAAGGCCTACCTCAAAATGTTATCTTGGTAAAGTTTTTTGTCCTCTTCCAAGCACAACCATTGAATCCTTCCTTTATATATTCCACAACAGTTTGCTTACAGCCATTTGATAATTTCTCAGATCCTCTTGTAGTTAGCTTGGTGTTTACTCTTTGTTATATCGTGAAGTTCTTGAGGAGACGAAAGTCCTCAACTTTATAGCCAAAACACATAGTATATACTTGGAAAATGTTCGAATGAATGACTATACTTAAAATATTTGTTTTCCCTTGGGGCGCCTGGGTGGTTCAGTCGGTTAAACGTCTGATTTCGGCTCAGGTCATTATCTCACGGTCCGTGAGTTCGAGCCCCGCGTTGGGCTCTGTGCTGACAGCTCAGAGCCTGGAGTCTGCTTCAGATTCTGTGTCTCCCTCTTTCTGCTCCTCCCCCGCTCGTGCTCTCTTTCTCTCTCTCTCCTTCAAAAATAAATAAAAACATTAAAAAAATATATATTTGTTTTCCCAAGGGATGAGTAAAATCCGTAAGGACCACACCAGTTTGTCCTTAAAAACAAGAACTTCTTTTGATAAATTAAGTCCAGTTAAAAAATCCAGCAGCCCCAAGAACAATAGATTATCATCTTACATTCCACTGCCTGGACCCAGCTGCCTTTAGTTAATTTCTATCCTTGAAGATAGCAAAGCACCCCCGGCAGGAACCCATTTGCTGAGTCCATAAACCTTTTGGCTGTATCACTGATGTCTTCTCACATTACCCCTCTTTGAATGATGCCAAATATGTATCGGCCAAGTCTCTTTCAAGCAGACGCTTTCCATTACTTGCCCCAGGATTTTCTAACCATCAGGTTACGGTATGATTTTTATATCCTAGAACATTCAGCTACTTTACGCCAAACTTTAACAAATGCAAATGCAAGGTTTGAAAAATTCTTTTCCTAAGGAGCTTGAAGAATTAAAAAGGAGACCATTCCTTAATTTCATAGTTCAACAGCTCGAGTGGATCTTCGTATGTGCGTGTGCACTGAGGCTGGAAGGAATGTTAGCAAACACTGATCTGAAGTTAGAATCTGAAGGAACCACAGACTTTTAAGAGCTGAAAGGAAATTTTTAATGGATAGCAGAGAGATGTAAGTGTCTTGCACAGGGTCTAATCTGCTGGTTGACTCTCAGATTTAGCAGGTCCTACACAGAACTTTTGCTTTCTCCTCCATGATGTTCAATCCTTATATCTTAGGCATTGGCACTTCTATTCACTACCCAGTTGCTCAAGCCAAAAAAATCTAGGCAGTTCTTTTTTTTTTTTTTTTTTTTAAAGTTTATGTATATATTTTGAGAGAAAGAGATTGCATGTGGGCAGGGGAGGGGCAGAAAGAGGGAGAGAAAGAGTCCTAAGCAAACTCCGCGCTATCAGTGCAGAGCCTGATTTGGAGCTCGAACTCAGGAACTGTGAGACCATTACCTGAGCTGAAATTAAGAGTCAGACGCTTAACTCACTGACCCATCCAGGTGCCCCCATCTGCTCTTTTCTGCTCTCTAGGCCAAGCTATTGTCACTTCTCCCCTGGATTCCTGTGCCGATCTTCTTCTGATTGGTCTGATTCTTCTCTTGCCTCCCCAGTTCTGTACACAGCAGCCAGAATGATGCTTGAACAATATAAATCAGGTCTGTCACTTACTTGTGTAGAGCTCTCTTCACACTACACTTAGAATACAATTTAAACTCTTTAGCACACCTTACAAGGCTCTAACATGATCTCATTATTGCCTACTGGGCAACTTCAAAGCCACTCCACCTGTCATTTACTCCGTTTCAGCCTTATGGGTTTCCTCCTTGAAATCCTAGAGCTCATCCCTGACTCAGGACTTTGACCTTTCTATTCCCTTAATCCTTACAGGGCTGGCTGTTTGGAATCAACCTGGTCTGTCTTGAAACTTTCTTTTTTCACAGAATCCTTTCCTCTATCTTAGTTTGTAGCATTTCACCTTGTCTTGGCAACTAGCTGAGGGGAGTCTGTTAGGTTATTTGTTTATAGTCTCTTTCCCCCCAGCAGGATATAAACTCCATGGGGACAGGGACCTAGGATATCTCCTGACACAAGAAAGACATTCAACAAACGTTGGATGATTCGGTCTAGTTCTCGTTCTCAGCCCCACCATGCTATGCTGCTGCTTTGAACTCATGGCAGTCTCCTTAAATACCTCTAAGACAGTCTGGCTACAGAGGAAAGTGGGGTCAGAACTATCTGGGTATGAACCCTTTGTCTCTTCTCAGGTGTACAACTGTGCAAACTGCTTATCATCTTTGAGTCTTAATTTGCTACCTGCAAAGTGGGTACAGTAGTCCTACTCTATAAGGTTGTGGGAAGAATTCAATGACATAATTTATACAAAAAGCAGAGCAGAGTGTTTGGTCTATGGTATGTTCAGTTGTTCTCATTTCCCTGGAGTCTTTCACAAAATATTATAGTTAACATGTAGGTGTTTATTCTGTGATAGGTACTAAGAGTTTTACATGGATTAACTAATTTAACCCGTATAAAATCTACACAAAAGAAACTATAAATATCCCTGTGTAACAGATGAGGAAACCGACTAGTTTAAGCAACTTGCCTAAAGTTACACAGTAGAAAACTGCAAAACTCAGGAAAGGGAACCCAGCAATTCCCTCCAATTTCAGACGCAGTGAAACTGTCAGGGACTGTCTTTATTTTGACTCCTCGGAAAGAAACATATTATACATTCTAACCTAGCACATGCTATAAACTAAAAGGGGGAAAAAGTTTTACAAAATAGTACTTACCTTACTATATGTAGTGCATTCTGACAGTTTCTCTTCATTTTATTAAAAAAAAAATGCTTTTAACCAACTTGATTTAATGGCCTATTAAGTTGAAAGCACACTTTCAAAACCATTCATCGAAGTTACGATTAATCCAACTACTCTTATTTTCAGCTATCTCAAACTCTACTAGAAAAACTCTGATGGTTATCAGTTGGACTTTTATATTTCATTTATGTTTCAGATAAAGGCTTTATTAGTGAAGATGCTGATCCCTCAAGACTCAGATCTATTCCCCATTGCCAACCCTCTTGCTATCACAGAAAAACCATCTCATCAGGTGAGATCAAGCAATTCTTTTACTCTCCAAAGATTATTTACCTCTATTAAAGCTCTTAATACAAGGTGCCCCATTAGAATTATTTATGCAGTTTCTGTGGACACACATTCCCATAAAAACTAAACTGAAATGGTTTCTGGATGAGGGGATGACTGGACAGGAACATTTCACCTGCTCCAACTCTCAATCTTTATCCCTTTATGAGCTGCCATGTAAGCTAGTGTTTATTTCTACAGATACTGTGAAGCATATTTCTTAAGTGCAGGCTATGTGTCAAAAGGCAAATAAATGAAACAAAGAAAAAGCCCTTGACTTGGAACTCTCAGTTGCAAGGCAGGAAATTCTTTCAGAGGGCAGGAAGTAGCTGTGAGCTTTTCCGCCAAGTAATGCTTCAATTTCCCCTCCTTTAGGAAAAGATTATCCTGGTGTTGTTTTAATCCAGCAGATGCTGCAGTTAGAGAAAGGGAACAAACAACTGGGGGAAATATTACCACCTGTTTATGTTGACTTTTACCAAAGAGGACTGGCTGCCAGCTGTGGAAGGCTAAGGGAGAAAGAAGCTAAGGTGGGAATAGGAAAGGCTAACTCAGACTGTAGTTAGTTCTCAGGTTTTTGGCTGTGTAGTGGGGGGAAAAAAGTCCCTAGGAAGTATATATGGCCATTCTCAGATGGCCAAGAGGCAAAGGCAATGTAATGCATCTTGCTCACTAATAGAGCAGGGCTGGCTTTAGAGTTTTAGAACATGCATGGAATAACACCTGCTAGTTGCTTACTCTGTATTCACTTTCTTCTTTAAGTGACTAAAACTCATGTGTCATCGGGGGAAGTACTGTCCAAGGAAAGATGACATTTCTTGGCCTCCTTTATAGTTCGATGTTGTCATGTGACTGAGTTCTGGAAATCTTGAGTGTGATTTCCAGGAAGACTCTTTAAAGGGTGCTGACTCAGCTGGGTTTGCCCACTTTGCCCTTGCCCTCTTCTCTTCTTCATGCTGCCAGGAATTTCAAATGATGGCTGATTGTCAAGTGGCTGTTTTGGACCACAAGGTGACCCTGAGAAAGGAACCATGTTGTGGTGCGGACAGGAGCCATCATCATGGTCTGGGACTGTCAACCTTTGGAATACTTTTCCATGAGAGAGACACATTTCTTGTTCAAGTTTCTGCTTATGTGAGTTTATGTGAGCTTATGCACGGTCAAGCCCAATCCGAACTGAGTTACCTCAAGAATTCTTGGCACTCATGTAACAAAATCTTCCTGTCCTCCAAAGCATGGACAATTCTGTTCCCTAATTCCGTCTTTCTAACAACAGTGTAAGAGAGCTGTGAGGCATGTGTTCTGTCAGAAGAGGAAACTTGGGCTGGGAAAAAGCAAGTCCTACCCAATACAACACAACTGGCTACTTGGAAGAGTAGCAGGCTTTGAAAACCAGGTTACCTCATCCTTAGGATTTTAAAAGCATGGTGGAAATGGGTGACAGATTTCCTTTAAAAATGATTTTGATTGGTTAAGGAGTGGTTATTTTTAAAAGCAAGCATCTAAGGATAACTCCTCTCTTCTGTCAAAAGGGAGAACATCAGACTTCTTTCAAGTTGCCTCCAGAATACTACTGCTACATTAACATGAATTACAACTCACTGTATTGTTATACATACATTAAAAGAGTTGAACTCTAAGACACATTTTGAATAAGCAATTAGTAAAATGAATGTGTTAATGCTTTAAAAGCATAACAGTCTTGATGATTAATGTAGAGTTGACACAGTCTTTAAGATGAAAAGGCAGAGGTAGGTCTTTTTTTCATCACAATGCAGGGAAAACGGAATGAGGTGATGGATTCCACGTAGAAAAGTTTTAATGAGGCAAGTGTCAAGCAAGCATATCAACTTCTTCAAAAACAAAGAAAATCTAAAAGTTTAATTACAAAAACACTTGTACAGAAAACTTGGCATTTTAACAGTTCCAAACACATGTACACAATTTTTTTTTTCTAAAATTTAATGTTGTCAGAAATAAAACACTTTGTCTTAACTTTCCTCAGCTGCTCCTTGGGTTTTAATTAAAGAAAAAAAGAAATGTGTAACACTGAATAGGCCACAACTAATTTCTTGAGAAGAACATGTAAGTGTGCAGGAATAGCTACTGGTTTATTGGGAAACATGAATTAGGTACCGCGTTAGTCTGTAACCTCATTCACCCCCTCCTGGGGGGGGGGGTGGGGGGAGTAACACAGACCTGCTTTACAGAGTCTGACAGTTTTGTGGCAGCTGAATCCCAGCCACCAGAGTCAGGTGTGTAGATACTGAGACAGCCGGGATTTCAAAAGCAGGTTGTGTATTTTGTGACAATGGTTTTAGACTGTAGTTCTCTCCCAAGATCTGGGACATTCCTGAATATGCAAAGGTTTCAAATCAATGTCAGATGTCCTATCTACAGTCGGGAGAATGATGATCTTAGAACCAATCTTTGGACCAAGGTGCAGTCTTTCCGGTCAACAGCACTGCTAACAAAGGTGCACAAAACTGACACAAAGGAGAAAGAGACAAGTATCAGGAGGAAAGAAGAAAGGAGACAAAGTGTCTGGCAGAAGGCAAGCGCAAACTTCCAGAACTGGCCTGGCTGTCCTTCTGCCACACACACGGTGTTCTAGCTTGGACTGAGCAGGCGAGGAGTCTGAGAGAAGTGACAGGAACAGCAGGCAAGGGCAGAAAAACAGGAAAATACAGAAAAGCAAGCTAGGTTTATAGCAACAAGGAACGATGGGCTCTTATTCTAGGAAGTTGTCAAGTGGTTGTATGTAGGCTTCAGTGCACGGAAATTTGATGTGTGCTCACATAACATTTTGCAAAAAGGTTTTTTGTTGTTATTTTCTTTCCTTTGGGCTAATAAAGAAATCAGGTAAGGAGATGCTGAGAAGACAGGATGGGGCAGCAACACGACAGGGGGTTTCTGGCTTGCACCCTGGCTTATGAGCAGATTGTGAGGGGGACACATTTCCACCTGCTTCAGTGGCACGGTGCCTAGACAATGGGCTCAGCATGCCCCACTTTGGTTCCAAAGATCTCAGCTGCAACTGTCAGCCTTGTGCTCTAGAGCATCAAAACAAAACAAAACAAAACAAAACAAAACAAAACAAAACCAAACCCTGAGGTGAGAATCAGAAACCTCTCTCCCCTTGTGGTGTTAAAAAAATCACTTACTGAGAGGGGGAAAGGAAGGGAAGCCCGTCCTTTTGACACAGATTTTGCAGTTGTGGCTACAGAGGAAAGACAAATTCCTCTGTGCCCGTGTTTGTCAGCTCAAGAGACTATTTTGAACATTTCCACCTATCCCCACCGGAGCATCAGTACACCTAAAGCAGACAGGGATTCCCTCAGTTTTCCCTCATGATAGACTTTGGGCTTTTTTTTTCCTTTTCTCCAATCCCAAATCAGAAACGACTTTCCCCATTCTCTCCTGTTTACCAGTGACCTTTTCCTCAGCGAAAATGCTCCACAAGACACTGCCAACAGATGGGAATAGAAGAGCCTTGCTGGGGCTGGGACACCGTGTATGTGCAGGAGCAATGCTTAGAAAACAGCAGGCAGTACCAAGGAGGAAGGAAAGAGCATTCTCCTTCAGGGCAGCAATCACAAAGCCTCGATGAGGGCTGGCACCCACTGAGCGCCATGTGGGGTAAGAAACACAGCCTGCTCCACAGGACACTGTCAACAAGAAGCTCCTTTCTGTGGAGTCACAGCAGGACAATGATGGGAGAAGCCTGGGCCTGTCCAATGAGAGAAACTCTCCTTCAGAGCCAGCTGAGCAACAAAGCCCAGAGGTCAGAAAATGGAGATGTATAACTTGGTGGGGGTGAAGGAAATAAAAAATAACCCCCAAAGGCATTACAAAAAAAAAGTGACAGCTAGGTAAGAAAACTGGAGCCACAGATAAAAGGGTCCCATCTGAAGGGGAACAATGAGAAGGTTTCCTTTCTGCTGCAGAAGATGTCAGTGTCAGGGTTGCCCGGTCAGCAGAATATCCGCAGACCCACTTGATCAGAAATGCAGATGACAGGAAACTGAAGACTTGGGAGAGCGGCTGTACGCTTTCAAAGCTGCACAAGGCCGGTTCCACAGGAAGAGTGCATCCATGTTCCTCTGGCTGCTCCCTCACATGGCTTCCCGGGGTGAAGGCATTTAGCTCCTAACTGACAGTTCTTCCCCAAGCAGAGCAATCTGTGCCCCCTCTCTGCCTCCTCTCAGTTCAAATTTCCATGGATGGCTTCTCATTCCTCACAAGTAAAACCACTCACAGAACACCACGGAGCTCTAAGACCTGTAGAACCGGAGGGAGAAAACAATGAAGATACCGAAAAGGTGAGCACTGATCAGAAAGGGTTAGAGCTATGGGTTAGAAAAAAACAAATACTCTCTTCTATTTTGGGGAGGGCTATGGCGAGGAGCAGGGTTCGGGTAAACAAGAGTGCATGAAGCTGCAAGCAGACAACCTCCCTGAGATGTCTGAGATCACATTTCAATGAAGAACATGGTTCAGTTCCAGTTCAGCAACAGTGGGGAGGTAGGAAAATCGTCAGCTGAACACAGAAAAGCGACTATCGGGGCCAAATCTGATGATGGAAAATTAGTACTCCATTTTAGACCAAAGAATGTATAATCAATCAAAACCAATTTTCTTCAAGTATAAATCTAAAAACTTTGGCATATATATAGCAATGTATTGTGTGCACAGGATCAATAAATTTTCTTACATTGCTAAAAATGCAATCGCGTAAGAAAGGGTTTTTTTTCCTTCAATTCCTCAAAAAGCCAAACATTTTTCATTTGGTTAAACTGAAATCAAGCAACATATGGATTTTGACAGCTTATGTAACATGGTCACCTCTCAATGTGAAACTGCCCCCATGGTTTCCTCCCAGCCCTACTTTTTTTCTAGGTTAGATACAGAGAAAGGTGACAACTAGGGCAAGTCTTCCACTATATGTCCATAAAAATAATTTTTAAATGGGCTGACCAAATTTTTATAACATTTAATCACTGGATTGTAAGTTTGTCTATTTACCTCCTATTTATCTTAACACTTGTATTCCAAGGTTTTTGGTGCCTTCCCCTTATACCTGCCCCCACCTCCTTATAGCAATGTTTTAGAAACCCCACTGAACTAGAATTTGGGTATACGTGTTCTAGTCCTGGATTCTGCACTCTTCTACTTAGGTATTTTCAGGCAAGAAATTTCACCTCTCTGTGACTCGGTTTCTTCCTATGTAAAATGTTGGGATTTCTAAAGGTCCCTCCCAGCTCTAATATGCTCTTCTAAAACTGTAGAACACTGGCTTCCCTTCACTCACTGGCTCCTAACAGTGGATGAAACCTTTGCCAAGCTCATGTCAGAGTAATTAATTGCACCACGAATGCTGGGGACATCAGGCCTAGCTGTCTGTACATATCTGTATAATGAGGCCAAGCTAGTATTAATCACAGTCTTTGTAATTGTTTCATTTGACAGTTTTGAGGAGTGTGGGGAACTATCTACTCTTAGTTATGTTTGCATGGCTGGATTGTAAGAATCCGTAGTAATAAAATGGTTCGTATTTCAGGTACATTCTAGGTTTTCAAAGATACCTCAGAGAACGGACACTACAGTTTATATCCTCAGGATGGGTAAGGCTTTACGAGAGTCTTCTCACTGGCAAAATGCTCAAAATAGAAAACCACTTTTGGCTCAAAACTTGCAATAAATGCCCTATACCTACGTGAGGAGACACCATATTATCAATCACTGTATTCTTTCACAGTCTTCCACACTGTTTGTCCCGGCTCTCTCTTTTCAAGCCTACAAGAGTGCTAATTGAAAACACTGTGTGAAAATGAGAAGGATGATGAGCTCCAGAAAATCCCAGGCCTAGATTTACAAGCTGTTGCCTTCGCAAACAGCAGCAGTAATGCCACTTCTTTATTCTGTAGGGAGTCCAGTCATCTCTTAGAAGTATGGTCGGTTCCATCTGGCTACACACTAGACGGTAATCCAGGACGGTAATCCTTTCCCCATCAGGGCACAGGAGAGGCTAACATATCCTGCATTGTCTCACACAGTTACCATCCAATGGCATGGCCGAGGAGGATAGAGACTACTGCTTTTGTCTCTGCTAGCAGATGTTGCCTCATTAGACAAGAATCATGGGTTTTATTAATTATTTATTCTTATACATTTTGCTCAAGGCCCAAACCATGCTACAATATGAACGTGTGTATGAGTGTGCTCACGTACCTGCAGGACAAATAAATAAAGATTCAAAACCATGACTGGCCAGTGTAAGAAGCCTATCCTGCTGTCCCCTCTTGTTTTTGGATCCATATATGGCCACCTCATCATATGGTGCTAGGATTTCCACAGTTTCTACGTTTGCAGGAATGGGCCTGCAGACCAAAGGGTTGTCAATTCTGTGGGATGGCACACTACAGGGCACCCTAGCTCTAGGAATTTAAGTGACACCTACGAGTTCTATTTAAGAAATGACAGCTGATGACTGACCATTCATACCAAAAAGTTTATATGGACAGACTTTCTGGAAATGTTTTTTTTTTTTTTTTCTTCTCTAAGAGGAACTACTACTAGTCATTTGTTGAATATATTTTTTTTTTTTTCAACGTTTTTTTTTTATTTATTTTTGGGACAGAGAGAGACAGAGCATGAACGGGGAAGGGGCAGAGAGAGAGGGAGACACAGAATCGGAAACAGGCTCCAGGCTCCGAGCCATCAGCCCAGAGCCCGACGCGGGGCTCGAACTCACGGACCGCGAGATCGTGACCTGGCTGAAGTCGGACGCTTAACCGACTGCGCCACCCAGGCGCCCCTGTTGAATATATTTTTAAAGGGCTTATTTTCAGGGCGCCTGGGTGGCGCAGTCGGTTAAGCGTCCGACTTCAGCCAGGTCACGATCTCGCGGTCCGTGAGTTCGAGCCCCGCGTCTGGCTCTGGGCTGATGGCTCGGAGCCTGGAGCCTGTTTCCGATTCTGTGTCTCCCTCTCTCTCTGCCCCTCCCCGTTCATGCTCTGTCTCTCTCTGTCCCAAAAATAAATAAACGTTGAAAAAAAAAAAAAGGGCTTATTTTCTCTCTCCTCTCTTTTTTGCTTATTGAGAGTTTAGTTTTTAAATCTACTTAAAGTCTTTTTATTTTCTTATTTTATTTAAGTAATCTCAACACCCAATGTGGGGCTGGAACTCACAATTCTGAGATCAAGATTCAAGTGCTCTTCTAACTGAGCCAGCCAGGCGCCCCCCTGCCCCACCCCTGCCTTTAAACTCTAAATCTGTTTAGGGGCACCTGGGTGGCTCAGTCAGTTAAGCGTCCGACTTCGGCTCAGGTCATGATCTCACAGTTTGTGAGTTCAAGCCCCGTGTTGGGCTCTGTGCTGACAGCTCAGAGCCTGGAGCCTCCTTCAGATTCTGTGTCTCCCCCTCTCTCTCTGCTCCTCCCCTGCTCACACTCTGTTTCTCTCTCTCTCAAAAATAAATAAACATTAAAAAAAAAATTTAAACTCTAAATCTGTTTAAACAGGGCAATAGCTGTTTCACTGTAGGGATAGTTCATATTAACATTTAACATACAAATAGTTACTCTGATATTGAGTGGTGAATAAAAAGCTTCTTATTCATGTAGATTTTATATACGTACAATGTCTCAGTGATTGCTGTTGTAGGTTATCATTAGTATTTTCCAGGGAAAAGGAAGTTTAACAATTAAGTGACATTTATTTTGTTTTAAGTGCTGTTTTGGGGGGTGATTTCCTCTAAGCTTCCCATTCTCTCTTCAAAACACTTTGGGAAACTGACACTGGAGAATACAGCTAATAACTGACAAAGCTGGAATGGAGGTTCAACCACAAAAAATCATGCTCTTTCCATTAACCACGCTGAGGCATGCATGAGAAAAAACTCTTTTCTAACATTATTTATTACATTGAGTAATCAAGTAATAGTGATTTTAATCAAGTCTCCAATTCATTTATTTGATGTAATGCCAGGGTTTTAGTAGTACTGAGAAAGTCTACTGCCTTCTTATTTTTGATGACGTGTTGGCACATACATATCGCATCAGTGAGCACTCACCATTCCCTAACGATCAAGCCTGTTCACAACTTCTCGAACTGTAGCTATGAAGTTTTCATTGTCTTGGGGATTAGCTAAAATAATACTGTGCAGTCTGTTCATATATGAGTCAATGGTGTCCACTGTAGGTGTCTCTCCACTTCCTGAAGTGAGAGAAGAAGAGAAAGTAGGAAAATCCTCCCTATTCAGTTCAACCATAACACAGTTAAGTGACTCCAAGTTAAGGCAACTATGACTCTAATGTGGTCCACTCCACAGACCAGGTTTTCATTTCAGATGAGGCTTTTAGACCTCGAAGAAATGAAATTAATCCACAGAGATTGAATAAAAAGATGGGCTATATAATTGCTATACAGTACATAGGAGTAGCTGCACATAACAAAATGTTAGAGACTCCCTGCTTTCTGCTGCAATTATCCTTAACATGAACGAGTATATAAAATATACTAGTATTTGTTTTTCTCTTCCTTCCCATTAAAACAGAATTACAAAGCAAACAAACATATATAAGAAAAATGCCCTACTCAGGATTTATTACTCAGTTTCCATTATTCTGAGTATCAAGTTAAGCTTAACAGAAAGGAAAGTAAATTATATAAAATGTAATTGGAGAAAAATTTAAATGACCAGAGAGTCTAAAATTGTGGATGATCGTAGCCAATATGGAGATACTATTACGTGACCCCCCAGAAAACGCTGAGGGAGGAAAACCCTTATTTTACTGATTTTCCTCTTGGTGGGGAGACTTCAGCCTTACCCCACCACTACCAACACAAATAGCAGCTGCTCCCTTGCCCCCACCACCAAAGTGCTCGGGGAAGTGTGATATTACCAGGCAAGGGCATGCTGGCAAAGCTGCTGGTCAACACCTGCCGCAGGGTCTCCAGGTGCTGCTGTAAGACCGTGTTGCGGCTCCGCTCCTGGATCACATCCACCTCCAGCTTCTCCACTGCTGTGCGCATGCTCTCCACGTGCTTTTGCAGGGCTGCATTCCTCTCCTCAAACTCCATGTTGGATTTGCGAAGCTGGCGGAGCTCTGCCTCCCGGGCTGAGGACACACCCCCGCGCAGAACACAAGTAGCACTAGGAGTCTCGGAGGATTCCCAAAGACTCTTACAAGGAAGTTCTGCTTAGCTGTCTCTAATTAGCTACCCCACCTCATTTCCCTAGTCTCATTATAGCCTTCCAGATAGCAATTTCAGCAATAAAATGCCTGGGTCCCCAGAGCTATTTTAATTCTTAAAGCTGGTCATATTCCTACTTAAAATTGCAAGGAACAGTTGCAATTCTTGGTATTTCAATGTTTGTTTTGTTTTTTAAAACTATGCAATGAGAAGCCTGAAGAGCTTCGCAAGGGGATCCTGGGAGACTGATGCAAGCACAGCTGTGGGTCTCCATCTTTCCTGCAATGGGGTCAGCCTTGCTCTTACTCATTTTATATTCTGGATGCCCATATAAGCTTTTATTATACAAAGGGTTTTGGGCTAAGAGTTTGAAAGCAACTGAATTAGTGATGCATATTTATTTCCTTTGATCCAGAAACTAAAGTAGCTTTAACAAAACCGGTCTAGCTTTCATTCACTGGTTTGTGAGTAGCTACCTTTGCTAGAGAGTGGAAAAAAAAGTAGCTTTCTTCTTCCAGACTAGCCCTAGGGTGGAGAATATCACTACCATTGCTTTTGAGCAATGAATCCCTCCTGAGAATGAAATCCCCTGTGACAAATCTGAGGAATACAAAATGATACTTTAGTAATTACCTTTGCTGTGGTTCAGGAATTCCTCTGTAAATATAGGAATGTCAAAAACAGACCGTTCCTTTACTTCTGTTTCTTTCTGTAAATCAAGAGTAACAAAACAGTTCTTTTTTCCCCCTTCTCTTCTTGAAGTATAGTTGACACACAATGTCACATTAATTTTAGGTGTACAGTGTAGTGATTCCATACGTCTATACATTATGCTGTGCTCAGCACAAGTGTAGTTACCGTCTGTCACCATACAATGCCATTACAAAACCACTGCTATACCTTTTATACCAGTGGCTTACTTTTTCTAGAACTGGAAGACTACCTCCCACTCCCCTTCACCCATTTTGACCATCCTAACATCCCTCCCCTCTGGCAATCATCACTTTGTTCTCTGTACTTATGGGCCAGTTACTGCTTTTTGTCTATTTATTCACTTGTGTTGTTTTGTTTTGAGAGGGAGAGAACAAGGTCAGGGGAGAGGGGAGGAGGGAGAGAGGGGCAAAGGCAGAGAGAGGGAGAGGGAGAGACAGAGAGGGAGAGAGGGAAAGAGGGGGAGAGGGGGAGAGAGAGAGGGAGAGAGGGAGAGAGAGAGGGAGAGAGAGAGGGAGAGAGAGAGGGAGAGAGAGAAAGAGAGAGAGGGAGAGAGAGAAAGAGAGAGAGAGAGAGAGAGAGAGAGATTGAGAGAGAGAGAGAGATTGAGAGAGAGAAAGAGGAAGGAATCTTAAGCTGGCTCCACGCTGAGTGTGGAGCCCTACATGGGGCTTGATTTCACGACCATGAGATCATGACCTGAGCCGAAATCAAGAGTCAGACGCTTAACCAATTGAGCCATCCAGATGCTCCCATTTTTTTCCGATTACACATGTAAATGAAATCATGTGGTATTTGTCTTTCTTTGACTTGTTTTACTTAGCATAATACTCTCTAGGCCTAACCATGGCAAAATTGCATTATTATTTTATGGCTAAGTAATATTCCACTGTGTGTTAGGTGTGTGTGTGTTTAAATAGGTAAGGCCTGAAGGCCATGTCTTCCTTAAAGAAACAGTAGGGTGAGCAAGGATCAGTCCAAGTGAAGGTGTGAGGGAAATTCCACCTTTTCACTAGAATCAGCTTTCATAGAGCTCAAGCAGGTTAAATATTTAGTTCTCTCAGGTGTACAATTGCTGTGCAATGAGAAATCTTAAAAAAAACCTACATAAGTTTCTCTAATGGAGAACTTGGAAGCCATTTCTGAGTTCTGTGCTTTGAATAGTCAACAGTATACAAGTATTGAGGTAGGAATAGAGAATGGGAATTTCCACATGTTTTTTCAGTTGCTTCTGTTGGTTACCCATGTAAAATGCTCTGAGATAGGGCTGTCTGTTCTAAGTTTGCCAAATGGACAGTAAGAACTTCCAGCAGAGATCTGCCAATCATGAGCAATAATAATGGCATGCTATTAGTACCACCACTTTACTCATTTATAGGCGCAGCCTATAGTTGGGGATCTTTTACACTTTCTTCAAACACAGGAAAGACAAAAACAAAAACAAAATCAAGAAGTCAGAAATACCTAGCCTCTAAACCTGAGAAAATCCAGGATTATGTGTGATAGAAAAGAATAACAAAGCCTAAAATTAACTTGCCAATTTGGTGAATTTAAAAATAAAGTTTAAAAATAAAGGTCTCACAAAACTACTGCAAAATATATTCCACAGTGACCCTTAAGAATAAAGCCAATTAAAAAAAAATTTTTTTTTTTAACGTTTATTTATTTTTGAGACAGAGAGAGACAAAGCATGAACGGGGGAGGGTCAGAGAGAGGGAGACACAGAATCCGCAACAGGCTCCAGGCTCCGAGCTGTCAGCATAGAGCCCGACGCGGGGCTCGAACTCACGGACTGTGAGATTGTGACCTGAGCCGAAGTCGGCTGCTCAACCGACTGAGCCACCCAGGCGCCCCAAGAATAAAGCCAATTTCAAGATGCCTTGGCTGGAATTTCTACAATGAATTTGAAGTTGAAAGGATTAGGAATAAAGATTATAAGTGTATTGGCACAATGTTTAAAATCTTACATAAAAAAAAAAAAATCTTACATAAGATGGTAAAGACAACAGTGGGAAATGAGTACTGAAGAATTGCTAGTGAGATCTGAAGATTCCAAAATCTTTATAACATAAAGAACGGTAAATAAAACAACAAAAAAACAAAACATTCCTACAAAAACATGTTTAAAGCCAGAGATAGAATGCATCTTTCCTAACTCTTGCCACTAGCCTTTTATTATCTTTGAACACAAATATGATTGGTGCCCAGTAAAAAGCTAAGCAGTTAACAGTCTGTGAGGGAATTCTGACAACCAAGCTTCCATTTTCATTTTGGCATCTGCCTTGTAAGGGGGCTGGGTTGTATGAACAGCCTGCCAATGGCAGCTGATCAAGAGGGACATCTAAGATGTTAAGTCTGAAAAACTATGTATTTACCTGAAGAAACTTTCCAAGCACTTAATTTTTACCTTTATCTCTTAAAGAAGGCAAAGTTTCCCAGATCAATTTAAAAATAAACAACAAAATTATCAGTGAAAGCCCCAATTTCAACATGCAAAGCTCTACCTTGGGCCAGTTCTTGGTGGTTTCTAGGAGAACTAATGCATGGGCAAGAAGAGTTGGTGCCAGAAAGGATCCTAGACATATTTCATAGTGGCTTTCTCAGGACTCTGCTGGCTTACCTATGCTCTAACTCTGTTGCTGGGTTGCTATAGGAAAATAGAAAACTTATGACATACAATTTGAACATGAACAAGGTGTAACAGATACAAGTCCACAAATGACTTCGTATAGTCTTATGACTTTATCATGCTACCTTGCTCAGTCTCCTACTTAACTTTACAGGTTCATATGAGATCAGTCACCTAGTCACAGGTCTAAGTATCTGCTAGTTAGGTAGGGAGGGATGCTCGCCCCCAATTCTGTGGTACCAAGAGGTCTCTCCAAGGCCTTGAGTCTCCTCAGACAGGTAATTCTCCTCTTTGCCAGAGTGGCCCAAACCAAGCTAAATACATAAGGGCAGAGAATAGTACCGTGTAGGTACATTAACACACTGCCCGTTGGTACAGAGTCTTAGAGTGCAAAAGAAGAAACACGAAAGCAATTAAATGAAACTGTTCAGTCTCTGAAAGGCAACAGCAATTCTACTTAACGGAAGAGTGGTAATAAAAACCATCAGCACTCTTCCATTACTGAGTACATTACTCGGCACGGAGAGGATCCTCCTGGGGGCTCCGATATACTTAAGCTGTTCCAAGGATCGCTCAAGGGATTAAAATCATAAGGATTTCATTACCTCTTCATTGAAAGGGTCTAATTTGTTCAGGCTGAGTGTCATTTTGTCATTTCTCATAAATTAAGGGAGAAACAAAATTATTGTTTCTATCTTAGTCCTCACATGAGATGTAGATGCTTTCTTGAGAGTAACACTAGTTGACTCCTGTGTCTAGAAGGCTGGCTTTTGGTCTAAGGGGAGCAAAAATGCCCTTTACTTAGGTTTTTTATTCTATATATTGAGTGGAGGGTAAAAGAACAGGGGCCCTTTCGAACTGAATCTATTTTGCTGTGATCTAGGTTCAAGGCCAGAATTTCATAGAATGTGACATGCTTTGCTCAAGGTCCCTTTACCTTAGGGAACACTCTTACTGCTGTGTACCAGTCCCAGTGCCCCAGTGCTATGCAGGACACTCAAGTGGCTTTTAGGTCAGATTTCTTTAGCTCTGACAGGAACTTGCCAGTACCTGCCATGGTAACAATGTCTTAGGAATCCAAGTTCCACTTAGGAATATAATAGGTTTCTTTATACAAACAAAATAATTTCTGTCTTAATTAGCGACAAATTTGGTGACCAACCAGCCCATTTTCACTTTCAACACTAGTTTGTTCCATTTAGCGTGGCATGTGCAGCCAAGAATGCCAAAATGGGATACAGAAGCCTGCATCTCACTCGTACTTCTGCCTGTAATTCAGTAAGTGATTCTGGGGAAGTTCTTTCCTGTCTCAGGCAAGTCACTTTTCTTGCCTGCAAAATGGGTGGGGGTGGGGTCAGTTGAGAGAGTTTCTGAGGTCTTAGTCTTTTTGAAGTGAAGAATATTCTTGAAGAATATTCTACTACATTTGTCATTTTACTCCTAACAGGATAAGTAAAGGGAAATGAGCATGTATTTAAAAGCTATGATGTTTTAGGCACTTTGCAAGATACTTGCTCTTTTATTAACTTACTCATAACTCTGCTCAAGTCATTTTACCCTCCTCAAGGTGCCCCCCACAAAACCTGAGGAATCTTTAAAGCCTGATTCGGTTCATCCTTTCCATGGGGAATTCTGTGGCTGCTTTTCACTCCTAGTGCTTTCTTATTTTTCTGAACTACTATACTAAGAAGTTATACGTAAGGAAATCATTATGTAACTATGTTTAAAAACTGTCAAACTATTTCTTTATTTCAATTGTTTTGAAATTACCAAGTTTAAGAAAGATATGATTCAATGTAAAATAAAATCTGATAAAGTGAGGGACATTAATTGGGTCAATAACCTTGCTAAGAGAGCTTTATCCTGATGTGGACATGCCAATAGACAGACTTACAGAGCCCACTGTATACACATTTGAGAAACCACTGCTGGCTGTCCATCTACTCTCCTCTTGTTTTCCTTTGATTTAACATGTATCTAATCCTAAAATAGGGAAATCACATAGAGATTTATCCCTTTTTCATAAATCGAATCCATACCATGCTAAATCATGTAAATAAAAATAAAAAGCTTCATTTAATAAATAAAAAGCCTCATTTAATAAAAAGCTTCATTTCTCAAATCATCAGCAGGAGTTTCTGTGACTGAGTAAATCTACTAAATCTTTCCTGACTAAAACTATAAACCTTACGGAGGACAAAAATGCCACATATAATTTGGCCAGCAAAATTCATAGTGATGAAAGGAATTAATCAGTTGTTGACTAGAAAGTGTGAGCTCTAATGTTTTAGATTATTGTCCAAATTCTCTTTTGCAACCACTAAGGATAGAGAATTTATAAAGGATGCTTAATAAGGGAAAAAGGAAGTATGGAAATCTCATGATATGGGTAGGTGGGCACACAAACAAATAAAGAGAGAAATAAGTAATTATATAAGTATCTGGCAAAATGGAAAGCTTGCAACACTGTTTGATTAGGCTTTTAAATATAAAGTATACATACAGTTTCTCAAGTAAAAAATATCATACTATTTCACCCTAATTAGAGCACGGAGATGTCAGGAGATGTCATATGTCTATATTTTCATAGGATTTATTTGAAGAATAAAATGCTAGTATTTATTATGCTTCTTACTTTCTAATTCATGGATGGCAATAAGTCTATTTTTATTTATTTATTTATTTATTTATTTATTTATTTATTTATTTTTATTTAAAAAACATTTTTTTTTAACGTTTATTTATTTTTGAGACAGAGAGAGACAGAGCATGAACGAGGGAGGGTCAGAGAGAGGGAGACACAGAATCTGAAACAGGCTCCAGGCTCTGAGCTGTCAGCACAGAGCCTGACGCGGGGCTCGAACTCACAGACTGCGAGATCATGACCTGAGCCGAAGTCGGACGCTTAACCGACTGAGCCACCCAGGCGCCCCGGCAGTAAGTCTATTTGATGGGGTGCCTGGGTGGCTCAGTTGGTTAAGCGACCGACTTTGGCTCAGGTCATGATCTCATGGTTAGTGAGTTTGAGCCCTGCATCAGGCTCTTTGCTGACAGCTCGAGCCTGGAGCCTGTTTCGGATTCTGTGTCTCCCTATCTCTGCGCCTTCCTCACTCTCTCTCTCTGTCTCTCTCTCCCTCTCTTTCTCTTAAAAATAAACACTAAAATAAAATTTAAAAAGGCATTAAAAATAACTTAAAAATAATCTATTTGACTTGTTAATCTAAATGTTTTCTCTATGTTTTGAAGGTCACAAATGCCAAATTAGGTATGAGAACTACAGCCCCAAGAGAAGTAAGGTATTATTTTGAAAAAATTATTTCTTAAAAAGCCAAATGCACGCAAGGTTACAACATAAAATTCTTCTTTTGTAAATTTCTGCTGTTATTTAAACAAATGGGTTTTGTATAAAAATTAGTATTTCTGGAAGACCTCCCAATGCACGCACATCACGCTAGGTGGTAATGGGGTGGGTACAAGATGGAAACTAGACCATGGGTGCCTTTGAAGAGATTATAATCCAGGAATGTGAAGAACAGAAGCACTTGAATAATCTCAACACCTTAGCTAGAGCAGCTGACTGCAGATGAGAAACAGAGAGAGCTGTGAGGGTTAAAGGAAGCTAGAGACACAGGAAAAGCTTGAAAGAGGAAATGGAACTTGAAACCGGGTTTGATGGATGGCTAGAATTTCACGAGGCAGAATGGGGTGATGGGGAGGGGTAATAGGAAAACTGAGTGACAGACAGAAGTATTTTCATGCAAGAAAGAATATGAGCACAAGCATGAGGCAGAAAGGGATGGGGGCACGTGGAGGACAATGAGTAGTAAAGGCTTTTTAGCTAAGTATGTAAGATATACATGGGAAACATGGGAGTTAAGGTATTTGGAAAGGGAAGGTGGGACTTGATTACAGAAGACTCAGATTGCTGAGGTGAATGGAATTTGATAAGCGATGAAAAGTCACTGAGTATTGTAAAGCATGGAATTACCAAAATATTTTATTTTCTTATAACCATATGTGAACCTTGGGCTACCTATATATTTAAAGCTCTCTTTGCCAAGACACATAGCCAAGACACATGGGCCTAAAATCCTATATAGGAACATAGGCCCAAATCCTATGGATGACAGGCTAAACCAAACGGAAGGGAAAAAGCCAGTAAACAAGTGCCTGTGAGCTAGGAACCAAGATACTGTCACTTGTGCTCCACTGACACTGTGGCTGAATAGTTCATTTTAACTAAATGTGGAATTCCCTAAAAAACAACTTTCTGAGAGTCAGAGTGAGATATCTGATGATGAAAAACTATGATTAAGTTATGATTTTCAGTTGGTCTTCATTTCTATACCTCACTCCAAATTCCAGCCATCTTTAGCATTTCAAGGCAATAAAATTCTTGGACCACAAGGACTGGAGTTAGGGGCTGTAGTTCAAGGACAGACTCATGATAGGTGCCCGCCATATAGTAAGAATCCTTGAGCAAAAGCAACTCACCCAATATGAATTATGTGATAGGAAATAATATGCCATTCATTAAGAAAAAAAAAAGAAAAAAAAGAAAAGAAAGGTCCAAAAGCATGACAAACAGCAACATTATTATAAATAGATATATGATACGTAGACAGAAAGCTAATTACCTCATGATCATGAGTGGCCTGTCGGGCTGCATCTAAAATATGAAAGAATAAGAGAACATTAGTTTCAAGAACAAAACAAAACAATAACAAAACCCAAGCAAATGAACTGTGCTGCACTACAGTTAGTTAGTTAGACACAAGAGAAACAGCAGATGCAGTTCTGACCTTTGAGGAGAACAGAGTGGGAGAGTGGACAGGAGACACACACCATAGGCTGTTTGTACAACATTAAAGTTTAGCAGGCAAGATGCCCAAATGTGGAGAAGATGCAATGGTTAAGGAATGACAGACTAGTGGGAGGTGGGGCTTCTCTGGCAATGTCTCCTGAAGAAAGGGGACTTGAAGGGTGTGATGAACAATTTTAACAGAGAACAAGAATCCATGAAGACTGGGATCTTGTCTGTCATGTTCACTGTTGCATCCTTAAGGCCTAGGTGAAAGCATGGTATAATAAAGCCTGGTAGACAATATATGAAAGCTCAACATGTAGTGTTTGAGTACACGAATACATGAATGCATGAATGAATGAAAAGGATGAGCACTGAAGGGTGGGAGAAATGGTGCACGAAGGCTTAGTGGTGTCAAAGAAAGGCAGGTATGTAGTTTAGCAGACAGACTTGTTTAGAGGCAGAGAAATGCCTAACCCCGGAATTAGGAAAAAAAGCATAGGCAACTAACAGGGGTCTTGGAACACAAATCAAATTATTGACCCTGGATATGGAAATGCAACTGAGATTTTTAAATGAGAGTAATATGATTTTAATAAAATTCCAAGGTATGTTTGTGAATGTGGCATAATAGAGAAACGATGGAAACTTACCTTTTACATTTATCACGCTAACAATAGGCTTTGTGACACTCTGTCATGCACAACAAACTACAAAAACATCTCATTCTGGTTCTGATACCTTGCCTATGAGATTTGCCTTTCTGACGGTCCTGGGTTTTCCTACTGAAGACCTTGTAGGCCTCAGTCTTCTGATACTGCTCCAGTTCCTTCATGTAACGCTCCTTATCTCTGTCTGCTTCATCAAGGTAGCGCTAGGGAAGAAATGTGGAATTATTTTCAAGAAACACATCTGGGTAAGATATTAGTGAACTCATTGAAGAAAACAGAGGACAATTAGAATATGGGAAGAAAGTATATGCGGGATAAGCTCTAAGGGAGAATAAAGAAATCATATGGATAGAAAAATATATAATCCCTCAATTATAAAAGAAATAGGTGATTCTAATTCTTTACACTATTACATTTTCTAACTTAATGAAGACAAGTTCTATTGAGATCATTCTCATAAAATATTCATATGAAGACATTACAGTTATTCCTCTAATCCCATAGACAGACCTATACATGGCCACTAGAGTCCTCAAGAGGACTGAACACCACATAGGCATATTTAGTCTTCCCAAGAGAAAGGATGGAATATTACTTTGTTTCTCTATCCCCAACCCATTCTGAGAGAATGATCTCATACATCAATTGGCCTTTTAAGAGCCAGAAGAGTAGAGCACGAAGGCCGGGAGACACAAAGAACATAAAAAGGAATGACCTCATCCTATGGACCTAAAATGGACTACTATGACAGAGCCTATATCTGCACTCTTTGTGCTATTAATTATTTAAATAAAGTCATTGATCCAACAGGATAATTTTGTTTAGTGCCTTGTCCTTTTCATTCAGGAATTAGGTTTAAGAAATAATGTATAAAAATAGTGCTTTTAAATGGACACAAACTAGAGTCAGATATTACATTAAAAACCTTGTCTTGCACAAGAGTCAGATGTAGAAGACACCCGACTGGTCAAACATGGGACAATTTAAGTACCCCAATTACTGAAGTACGGTAATAAAATTATAAACCTTTGGGGACAAAAATTAGTATGCTCATACCAACGATAAATAACAAACAGCAGGGAGGAAAAGGGTTCTTGCTTAAGTTAGAATGCTGAAAGCTGAGCAGTAAATGTGAAGGGAGTGCTAGAGTTGGAAAATTATCATTTTGCAACCCTCACGGTAAAGATTAGACCAAGCAAAAGTCATCAGTGGATGCTAAATCTAGGGGGGACGTCGATATGGAACGGACTCTGTATGTTGTTAAAATGTCTCTCCACAGATTGCTTATTAATTGTAAAAGAGAATAAAAAAACTTTATTGAGAGAGCAAAATTAACATTACCAGTAAGGAATAAAAGGACACTGTGTGCCTGCACATGTGATACCCGGAGAAGGACACAATACCACCTATGCAGTATTCTAAGAATGCATAACTCAATGTCATCACAAGGAAACATTAGACAAGTACAAAATGAGCAATGTTCATTAGAAGTAAACAAAAAGGAGGTGGAGAAAGAGGGAGGGACTGCATTCTTAAAAAATATCAATGTCATGAAAGACAAAGAAAGACTGTGGAAATATCCCAGATTAAAGGAATCCAGAGTTCTGACTATGAAACACAAAACCCTGCCCTGGACTGGAATCTGAACTGGAGGGGGAAAATGTCACAGAGGAAGGATATTAGGTCAACTGACAAAATTGGAATATAGACAGTAAATTAGATAAAAATATTGTGTTAATATAAAATTATACAGTTGATAATGAAACTATGTGTGAGAAAACATATCTACTTTTAGGAAATGTACACTGAAATATTTAGGGGTGAAGGGCAATGAGGTATATAACTTACTCTCAAATGATTTTGAAAAAAGGTGTGTGTGTGTGTGAGAGAGAGAGAAAGCACACAAGCATGAGTGTGCATGCACGTGGGTATGTCAGTGAGAGGAGCGAGCACGCACATGCACACACAAGCAAGTGAGCGTGAGTGCTTAGTATGTGTAGCTTGCTCAGAAGAGTGTAAGTGCATATGCAAATGGACAGACGGGGTAAAACGTGTTAACTACGGGTGAATTTGGGTAAGGGTATTTAGCCATTCTTTGTACTATCCTGTGTTTATAACTTCCTGTACATTGAAATTTTTTCAAAATAAAAAGCTAAAAACGGGCAACTAGGTGGCTCAGTCTGTTAAGTGTCTGACTTCGGCTAAGGTCACAATCTCATGGTTGGTGAGTTTGAGCCCTGCTTTGGGCTCTGCTGTCAGTGCAGAGCTTGCTTTGGATCCTCTGTACCCCCCTCTCTCTGCCCCTCTCCCCTTTCAAAAATAAATAAACAGTAAAAAGAAAAAAAGTTAAAAACAAACACTAAAACCTTTGCCCTACCTAATAGTGGTTATCTCTGGAGAAAATTAATGTTACTTTTGCTTTTTCCTTTACACACTTCTGCATCATCTTAAAAACATGTTAAACAAAGAGCATGTATTAATTATGAAATTAAGAAATTAAAAACAAAAGAGTAAACAATGAAGTATGGAGTACGTACAGCTCACGATCCCTTTATACATTAGGGATAAGATAATGGACAATATGCACTGGTTTCTACTTGCTGGCTACCACAAAGGGCTTCAAGTTGCAACTTAATATAATCTCCTTGAAATTTTCTGAATTCAGTTAATTCCCCAGAGTATTTTTCAATTTGGTTTTTGTTTGTTTGGAATCCTTTGTAAAGAGTATGAGACATAAAAGAAATATAGCTATCTTTTAGATGCTGAGAATGCTGGGAACTTTTAACCCCACGCCACTCCCACAACCTACCATCATTCTGCTTTTGTGGCATTTCAACCAATTTGTGGCTATCTTGTCCTTAATTCCTCTCAACCCTCTCTAACAAATGGATTTGTTTCAGTTTGGCAACAGTGTTAGTTTTTGCTTAGAGAGGAATTCAAATAGTTCTTGCTTTATTTTTCATAGTAGGTTAAATTTGCCAGAACTCGTTAAAAAAAATTAAACAAAAATCCTTATGTGAACAGCAGAATTTTATCAAATGACCTTTTTTTATTGAACTCCTGACTTTTCATTTGACTCGGTAGAATAAATTATATCAACAGATTTCTTAATTTCTTAATATTGAATCACTTTTTATAAAATTCTTATATGAACTCTCAGCATATAAATCAAATAAGAGTAGAGCTGCTTTGGTTTAGGGGGGCTGCTAGGGGCCCTCCTGCTTGTACCCGTGAAGCAGATCCTGAAACAGTACAAAAACCACTGTGCTAGAGAAAAGAGTTATGATGAATCCTGCTATTCTGTTCTTCTACGCCCCATGACAAAATTGAAGAATCAACCACCCATCCTCTTTGCTTTTCTGATGGAAGCTATTTTTGAGGCATAATCAAAACCAAGCAGAGGATCAGGAATAGGAACAATTACCTGTTTTTCCTCAGGGGGCAGTTTACTCCATTCATTGCCTAACATCCTTGTGATTTCTGGAAATGGGACTTCTGGTCTTTTTGCTCGAAGCTGTTCTCGACGCTCATTCATGAATCGAACATATCCTGTAAGGGGGGATTTGGGTGCGTTGCTGTCTCGAAGAGGTTTCTTCCTCTTTCTTCCTTTGGACCAACCTCCTCGTTTACTTCTTTGCTGTAAGACAAAATAAAAAAACCAAAAACCAAATTACAAAATCCACCCAAATAACACAACAATAAAACAAACGAACACAACAGGATAAGAGTTGCATTTTCCTACTATTAGGAGCCTAGATATTATTCAAAGCTCTCCAAATCTGTCATAGGTACAAATGACTGCAATGCAGTCTTCAAGAAGGAACTCTAGATGGTTCATCTGCACATCCTTTCATGTACCACACTACAGACTGTTACATTAAGGGGCTAATCCTAACTGATGAGAAGAAGGGGCACCATGATCATGTACACTTTGGCCTTCATACGCACTTAACAAGTTCTAACTCCTGACAGGGGAATTTCCTAAATGAGAAACGCAGCACATACATAGCACTGTGCCAGAGAAGCAGACACTGTCATGGTAGATCAGAACAAGATGTCACAAACACTGGGCAAAGAGACAAGTTGTAGTACAGGGCTTAAAAATCATTCGTGAAGGATGTTTTTCATTGATACCATTCAAAGACCAGTTCACTTCCCACAGTAGACAACATATAGATTTCTAAATTAATATCTAAATTTCATCAAGTATAATATATCCAAAATGAATACTTAGTTTTTTGCCTTGATGACTTGTTCCTTAAGATGTTTATTTTATAAAGTCAGAGGTCTTTATATGTTATGAGTTACATCAAAAAATGAAATCACCTCAAAAAAGTTTAAAGAAAGGACTGAGGTACTACTGATGTTTTACCACAGCCCTTTCTCTTTGTCTTTCTTTTTTTAAAGTTTATTTATTTATTTATTTTGAGAGAGAGAGAGAGCGAGAGAGAGCGAGCACATGAACAGGGGAGGGGCAGAGAGACTGCCCAAGCCATCCAAGCACCCCCCATCTCTTTGTCTTTTAATGAGATGAAAGCTCCCTCACACTTTCGCTTCATAATTTTATAAATACACACAGCCTATCACTTAATAAACTTTTATGGATACAAGAATTCTTCTTTCAAAGAGAAAAATAAATGAAATGCGACAAAAACATTAAAATATTAATTATAGTACTATAGTCCTCCAAATTAATATGAATTATTCACCACTGGGCAAATGGTGTATTTGCTATCAGCTTTTTTCCCCCCTGATTTTGTCTTGTAAACTTAGTAACATTAAAGCTACTAAGGATTTTAAGATGTTTAAGAAGCTTCAAGCATTCATTATAATCTTAAAGGATGCCAACATGAAAAGAATCAGCTCTTTTAAAGTAAGAAAAAAGATGATGGGGCACTGGAAAGGCTCAGTTGATTGAGCATCCGGGTCTTCATCTTGGCTCAGGTCATGATCTTGGCTCAGGTCATGTTTGTGGGATTGAGCCCTGCGTTGGGCTCTGTACTGGCAGCATGGAGCCTGCTTGCAATTCTCTCCCTCTCTCTCTGACCCTCCCCTGCTTGCACTTACTCGCAAATTAAATAAATAAACTTTAAAAACAAATAAATAAAACAAGAAAAAAGATGAAATTCATGGTGGTATTCTTGTATGACTAAAAAAGAGTGCCTTAACGTGGACAATGTAATCAATCAATTGCGAGGAACACTGAAAGTCCAACAAGGGCATGACTGCCCCAGGCCCATATGGAACCTTGTGTGAATTAGAGAAGGATGCCCTCTATGAGAGGGTGAATGGCTTGGTAAGTGGTGTGGATCCTCTGAGAATGTATGATTCCATGCTATAGGGCTTGGTGTGCATAAAATGTGTGGTCTTGAACAAGGGCATGTGGACTTCTCGTTAATTACTTATGTAAATCATTCATTCATTCAGTAAGCATTTGTTGAGCATCTAGTATGATGTAGGTATAAATTTATTAAGCAGGGGGAAAAAGAGTCTACTTGTCTCTGTGTCATTAAAACCATTAATATGGTTTTATGTGAAACTATTAATACGGTTCTATGAAGAAAATTCTGCAGAATGTAGGGGGGCCAGAGGATGAATGCTTCGATCAATTCCTTTGCTGACTGCTTCTTAAGAAACTTCAGAGACTGGTAACAGGAAGAAATGCTTCTTCAGCTTACCTCATCTTCATGCCTCTGTTCAGTGCCTTCTGCTGTATTTGAAGCCTCATTCTGAAGCAACTGACCTTGGGAGAGATCCTCCACAAATTCTGGATTGTTGGTGGATGATGTGGCTCCACTACTATATGGAACCTCTGGGTGGGTTAACCTTAAGAGTAATAGGCAGATGTGTTCAGTTATCAATAGCATCAAAGATTCCTATTTACCAAGGTTCAAGACAAATTGCCCTGTCAACAAAAGCAGAAGCCAGGTTTAATTACCCCACCTCATTTGTGTAAATGTAAATAAGGTCTCCAGAATAGTTATAGAGTATTTAAAAAACTAGTTTCAGTGCTTGATTGAACTAGGTCATTTTCATGGAGAAGCCTTCTATTAAAAATAACTAGGGGCAATTGGGTGGCTCAGTTGGTTAAGCGTCCAGCTCTTAGTTTCAGCTTTGGTCATGATTTCAAGGTTTGTGAGTTCAAGCCCTACATCGGGATCTGCGCTCATGGTGTGGAGCCTGCTTGGGATTTTCTCTTCCCCTCTCTCTGCCCCCCGCCCCCTGCTCACTTGCTCTCTGTCTCTCAAAAATACATAAACTTAAAAAAAACAAACAAACTATAATCTTTTCTCAAAAAATGACCTCTTCCCTCAACATTGACATTTTATTTCTGAGCATGCAACAGAGTCTCACTTTTATATGCTACTTTTCATGCATCTTATCTCCAGTGTAAAGGGCAAATATTGTTAATGGAAAAGGAGAATAGGAATGGGAGTTGTAGAGGCAGGGTGCCCCGTCACAGAAGGGCGTAAGAAGTATCTCTTATGGTACATTCCATAGGTTATTACTTCTTGGACTCAGGTGTTTATTGACAACCAGATCATCTAATGATATTATTAAGTTCAGTAGGTTCAGGTATAAATGTTAAGAAATAAAACACATATTTCTTTTCTGTTTCCAGCATTCTGTTCCAGACGAGTTGGCAAACCAGATCTCAACCTTCTAAAAAGTGGACATAATAAGGTAGATGACTGGATTCACTCACTATTCTGGAAGAATGTATACTTCATAGGGTTATAGGCAAATAATTACAATGCAATGTAAGTACTAAAATAGAGGTTTGTAAAAGTGTATGGTATGATGACTTTTATACATTATGTAGAGGATGTTAAGAAAGATTTTACAGAGGTCTTGAAAGATAAATAGGTACTCGCCAGGTAAACATCATTACAGGCAGAAAGAAAAGAGTATAACAGGAGTAAGGGCAACCTTTCAGGAGGCTACTGCTATAGACTAAGTGAGAGACAGGCAGGTAGTATGGAGAAGAGGGGAATGATAGCTAAGAGATATTTCAGGGATAGAGTGAACTTAATGACTGAGTCAAAGGTAACTCTATGGGTGATTATGCACTATTAGCCAACGTCAACTGCAAAGTGTGTGGGGCATGGGTGGGGTGGGTATAAGACAGAAGAGAAAACGGTAAGTCTGAAACACTCATGGCATAATTAAGTGAAGCTGTCCCACAGACAACTGGAAACATGCATTGAGAGAACAGAAGTGAAGAAAATCAGAAAAATGGGAAGTGCTGGATATTCTCCAGAAAGAGAGAAGAAAGTCAGGACAGAACTCTGTTGGAAAAGATCATTTGAAGAGCAAGCATTAGAAGAAGTAGGAAAGACTAAACAGGGCATTAAGAGATTTAGGAGAGAATACTGTCAAAGAGGCCAAGGCAGAAAGACTTTTTAGAAGTGGGTGTGAACCAAGTAAAAAGATGCAGATGTCGAATAAGATAGGCTGAAAAGTATCTGCTAAATTCGAAGACCTAAAGGTTGTTGGCAATTTTAGGGAGCATAGTTTTAGTAGAATTAGGGGAATAATATCCAGATTCCAGTGGGCTGAGAAATGAATGAAAGCAGATGCACACTGTCCTGGAAATGAAAGAAATTACACTTTTCTGACCCTTTCTAGAAAATATAATAGATGATTTTAAGCAGGAGTTTCCTACATTTTTGAGGTCTTTGAGGTCCTTTGAAAAAGACTAAGAGAAATTATGAACTCAATGCCAATCATGTTCTCTGAAAAGAGGCACCATCAGAGACCCAGTTTGATCCTGGTAGCTTTATTTTCCAGATGTTTCAATCACTTTGGATGGCTTTGGCAACTTGTTTTTTCACTCACTGTCATTCTTGTTCCAACAGTGCCATCAACTTTTAAGTTACTAATTCTTGTACATTCTTATTTCAGTAAAATATGAAAGTTAGGTTTGGGAAAATGTATCAATCCTATGAATCCCTGACTGAAATGAACAGAAACCAGAGGGGAGTGGTCACAGGCATCAAATGTCTTGGAGATGACAAGTTGGACGCAGTTTGGAAAAAAACAAAACAAAACAAAACAAAACAAGGTTCTTTTGTTCCTATAAATGAGTTGGCACGCTCTTAGTTAAAGCCAACGGCCCTTCCATTTGTGCCATGGACCCCACAGCATTTAGCCTACTCAAAGACAGGTTTTTAGCAATTCTGCCCTCTCCTGCATTACCAATTCTTCCTTGTCCACTGGATCAGCAAGGAAATGTGACATTTTTTACTCTTACCTTGTTACCTTAAAACAAAATGAAACAAAACAAAAAGCACTCTCTGGATCCCACTTCATTTTTCTCCTTTCCATTACAGAATTATTCATAGAGACCATCCCCAACTTAAGACAGTTTGATTTATGATTTTTCAACTTGACGATGGTGTGAACGTGAGATAGATTCAGTAGACACCACATTTGGACTTTTGTATTTGGATCTTTTCTTGAGTTTAGTGATACGCTGCGTGGTCCTCTCTCACAATGCTGGGCAGCTGCAGTGAGCCTCAGCTCCTGGTCAGTCTTGCAATCACCAGAGTAAATAACTGATACCCTTATGACCATTCTGTATCCATACAAGTGTTGTTTTCACTTTCAGTACAATATTCAACAAATTACAGATATTCAACACTTTAGGCTTTGTGCTGGATGATTTTGCCTAACCGTAGGCTAATGTAAGCGTTCTGAGCACGCTGAAGGTAGGCTAGGCTAAGCTATGATGTTCGGTAGGTTAGGTGCATTAAGTGCATTTCTGACCAATGGTATTTTCAATTTACCATGGGTTTATCTGAAGGTAACCCCATGGTAAGCTGAGGAAGATCTGTACTCTGAAAAGAATTGTTTATATCTATTGGCTTCAATTTCTCTTCTTTCCTTCTCTCTTAAACGTAACCCAAAGGACATGTGTACTTACAACTCTTACAAAAGTCACCAATGCCCTCCATGCTAAATTCCGCGTCATTTCTCAGCCTTCATCTCACCCGATCTTCCAAAAGTTTTTAACACGGTTGATCTCTTCCTCTTGAAATACCTTTTTTTAACTTGTTCTCCAGGACATGGCACTCCTCTGGTTTTTCTGCTACCTTTTTAGCTATTCCCTTTAGTGTTCTTTGTTGACTTTTCCTCTTCTGCCTGGCTTAAATGCTAGTGTATCCCAGAGCTCAGGCATTAGATCTCTTCTCTTTTCTATCTACATAGTGCTCATTTCTTCAGTGATCTCAGCCAGTCTCTGGCTTTAAATATCAGGTATATGCCGATGATTCCCGTGTTTCTTTTTCTAGTCTAGACCTCCCCTAGCCCCTAAGCCCTATATCAAGCTGTCTATTTGACATTTCTGCTTGGATATCTAACAAGCATCTCAAATTTAAAATCTCCTGCTTAGTTTTCCCCATCTAAGTCATCCCTTCGGTCGCTTAGGCCAACAGTTTGGAGTTGTCCTTGATTGCTTTTTTCTCCCTTCTCACATCTCATCTGGTTTTTCAAGCAAATCTTAACTTGGTTTATCTTCAAAATATACGTCAAATTCTACATAGCACCAAACCCCATTCCCATTATCCCTGAAACCCTCTCCAATGAGGTCTCACCCCTACTACTCCAACAAAAATACTCTTGTCACTAGTGATGTTCTTTAACTCATCATCTCTCACTTGAATTATTTCAGGAGCTTAACTCGTCTCCTTGCTTCAGCCCCTGCTCCCTTCACTCTATTCTCAATATAACAGCCACAGGGATCCTATTAAAAAATAAATATCAGATCATTCTGCTCAAAATCCTCCAATGCTTTCTCACCTCTCTCAGAGTGCCAGTTAAAAGTGCTTACTCTGACCTATAAGATTGTACATGGTCTAGTCCTTGCCACTCAAAAGTATGGCCCTCATACCAGCAGCACTGACATTGCCTGGAAACATACTACCATGTAAAATCTCTAGCCCTCCCTCAGACTTTCTGACTCAGAAAGCACCGATGTATTCCTCTACTACCTTCCCCTTGGTATATATACTCTGCTCCAGCTACACTGGCTTCCTGGGTATTTCTAAAAGGTAAAAACATTTCTAACCCAGGGTTTTTGCACTTCCTTTTCCTTCTGCCTAGAATAATCTTCCCCAGATAACTGCATGCTAGCTACCTTGCTTCCTTCAGGTCTTTATTCAATTCACTTTGAAAGCATTTCTGGGCCATCTTATCTAAAACTGCACCCCAAAGCCTTCCCAACCCTCTTCCCTGCTTTGTTAATCCATAGTTTTTAACAACATAGTATGTATTTTACTTAATTATCCTGTTTACTCCCTGATGTCCCCAGTAGAATTTAAGCTCTACGGGGATTGGTATTTTTGTCTGCTTTGTTCATTGCTTAGTATCCAGTGCCTAGAACAGTGTCTGCACATAGGAGACACTCAGAAAATTTTTCTTGAATGAATTGGATTTAACAACTAGGCAGCTTTTAGAAAAGTCTTGGAGAACAGCTTTATCTGAATAGTAAGGTCAGAAGGCAGATATTAATGAAGAAATATATGTGAGGTAAGGAAACAGAATAATTACAAAGTCTAGTCCATTTTTCAAGAGCTCTAAAGAATATTAAAATAATTCATCGCAGGGATTAGCTAGCACTTCAATCAGTGAATGTATTTCTTCCGTGGCAAATAACTTCTAAATAGAAAAGATAAAAATTCAAGTGGAACAGAGATTTTCGAGGGAAGAGGGACTATTGCTATTAGTGCTTTTCTATATTCCTTTATACATCTGCCCCAAAAATACCAAAGAAAGGAGATGGGGGGAAAGAAAGGAAGAGAAGTCAGTCAAGTCAGAGCTCCTAGGCATCTTGAATAAAGAGCCATATTAAAAAAATCTGATCTTAAAAAAAAAAAAAAAAATCAGACCTCTGGGGGAAAAATTATTTTCATATCTGTGGCAATTCAAACAGAAAATGAACTTGATTTTTAGAGCTAGCCCTGTGGCAGGTTATTTACTTAATGGTAGCTATGTAATTCTCTTAACCAGGAGGAACTGATGTTTCCTAGATCCACATATTGCTGTGCCAGTTCACAGGCACCAGAACACGGCAAATGACAGCTGAATGCAGATCACAAAGCAGCTTACAATGGCTCTCACTCTCTCTTTTGTGAAGCCTAACAAACATAACTTCTGGTTTTATGATATAAAACAGTCTCTTTAGCATCTCATCCATTATCAGAAGCTTTGTTTTAAAGCTTGGTGGAGGCCCAGTGTCCCAGAGCAGCTGCTTACCCAGTTGTGGCCAGATCATTACTCTCCTTGGAGCCATCTTCCTCTGCAAAAAGGGGGGGCAGGGTGGAGCTCGTCATCAAGGTTTCCATCTCTCTGAAAGGAAGAGACAATAAGAAAATAATTATAATGGCTTAATTACTTCCAGTTGAAGTTCCATTAATATAAGCCAGCCTTCCTTAAATTTATCACATCAGCAGCAGAATAGAAATGGACCTAAATGTTTATTTTCTTGATTTGGACATAAATCAATTTAAACACTGGTTAATGGGTTCTTAACTTTGGTCTTACTGACCGACTAGACTAAAAAGCGTTAGATTTTAATAAATGGGACAGAGTTTGGAAATTCCTTTTTGTTCATTAAGAATACCTTCAAAAGTATTCTTCATTTACTCTAAAAACTGTTGAGCAGAGTAAGTCAGAAGCACAGAGTAACTCAGCAACCCTGAACAAGTTATTCAACTTCTATGAGATACTATTTCACCATCTTAGACACATACAAGATTGCTGACTTGACCCACAGGGTTATTGTGAAGGATTAAACTGAAAGAGCTTCATAAACAGAGAAAGGCTAAGATGGTAAGTGCTTTGAGTATTATTATATAAAGCAAGGTATTGTTATTACAGCATTACTGGGTCTCAGTCCCAGATGAATCATCCTTAGATTAAGTGGTAACAAACTGAGCCCTCCAAAAGGAAATAATGCAAAGGAAGTGGAGGCTGGAAGGCATACTGATGTGGAGCAGAGGTAAAGAAACCTCACTTCCAGGTCAGAAATATGTTCCACATCACCATGACGACCAACGGAAATAGCATGCACCTGGGTACAGGAAACAACTAAGCTTAATTGAAGAAAACAAAATAAATTACAAGAACTTGAAGGTTATCAGACTGAAAGGATAAAAGGACCAAGTGACAAAGAGAGTAATTTCACTTAGCATCTTACTACAAAGAAAGATTTTTCTCTTTCAAGGCTTACCACCAATGGTGGTATCACCCCATAGAGCCAAAAGCAGCAGCCTTCCATTCATCGTGAAAGTGATATTCAAACAAAACATTCAACAGTGACCCCAAACAGTAACCACTTAAGGGGAACTGCAAACCACTCAAGAAAGAGAGTGCTTCAATCAAACAGGGAGAATTGAGAAGCAAATTATGAGAATTCACTTAGGGGCTCCCTCAGCAGTTATTTCAGGGGCTGCTGCTGAGGAGACCTAGTGAAACTGCAATTAAGAGGAAAGCAGGGCAGCCCAAGCAGAGCTAGGATTCATCCCACTGAGGTGGAAACCAGAGGAAGATGCAGACGACACTGACACCAAATTCTAAATGTTCGATAGAATAATTTACTTCAAAAATGGTGACACTGATGGCTTATTTCTTATTCTTATTTTCTTGTTTTTGCTTCTAAATTTTTATTTAGCAGACCGGTTTCATAAATAGCTTAATGTGAAAAAATGCATCTCTGTATGACTAATACCCATTGCAGTGGGTAGAGCATGGAAAGCAGAGAGAGAAACTTCAGACTCAATCAGGAGTTTATTCCATGTGCCAGGATGCTTGCTAACCCTTCTCAATTCCTTCAAGACAAGGGGATTTACAAGGGGCTCTGACAAATACTGCAACATCCCATTCTAGATGTTTTCTAGAATAATCCTGACATAGGTGTATTTACATTTTAATTTGATTTTAATTCACATTATGCACAGACCAGATTAGAGCCTGGGCTTTAAGGGCTGCTAACATCACCTTACACTGATATTCATCTTACCAAAAAAAACCCCTAATCAATTAAATGCCATACAGTCTAACTGTAAACCACAGGAAAACATTCAAATAGGTATTCACTCCCAAACCTTAAAAGGACCCATTTAGCTGGCTTCTTATTAAAGTCTCCCTAAAAGTAAATGGCCTTTCAGCATTTGAAGTTCCTGGCATCTCTTACTGAACCTCAAAGGTGATATATTATCTGGCGGGGGTGAGGGTGGGGTGGGGGGGTGGGGGTGGTGGTGCCAAATGAACTCTTTTCATTCTCTGTGCCAACATGACCGTCTTCAAGTGTTTCCCAGTTCTCTTCAGTCATTGTTGAGGTACTGGGAGCGAGACTGGGAGGCAGCTGGACAACACAACCTTAGCAACACATAAACAGATCATATAAACAAAGGAAGTTGAGAGAACACAAATGTCTTGCTTCTTTTTCTTAAGTTTGTTTTACTGAACCCATATGGCTTCAGATATATTTTCTCTAGTGTTACTGAGTAGTCAGGTCCCTAAGAAATGAGTAATAAAGTGGGTGGAAGGTTAAGGGGCCAAGATCAACAAAAGAAGGAAATGAGGAAAAAGTCCAGGAAAATCCAAACTAGTCCAATAAGTTGGAAAAGAAAATGATTCCCAAGAATATGGCTGGGATCCTGCAAGGTTCTGCTTTCATATGGTCCATGAGGGGGTGATTCAAACTGAATCACGGCTACTAAGCCATTGATTGCCAAAAAGCCTCTCAGTGTAGCATCTGTGTCTGATAATGTCTCAGTACAGAGGTCAAACTGAACTTTGAAATTCTATGTGAAGCACTTAAGAAATGTAATGAATGCTACTCTGGAAGGGAAAAGAAGAGAAATATGCACAAAGACAAAGCAACATACAAATCTGGTTCTCTGCTGCAGTTTACATAAGTAAGCATATCATGCAGATGTTTCCTGGCAGACAGGTTCTGTACCAAGTGAAGGCTTCTACCAGGAGGCCTCAAAAAAATGGTATTACGTTGAGGCTTATAGTTTAAACCAGGGTTCAGACTGTAGCTTTCGAAATCCAAAAATTCCCTCTAACACTAACCACTCACTGAAAAAAATGGATGTATAAAACATGATGCCAATTTAAGATATTTTAATAACAATTATAAAAATTATAATGATAATTATCTTAAGCACACTAGGTATTTATTGGCCAATCAACACATTTTCTCCCTGTAGTAATATGGGGAGCCAAACTATATTCAGAACATTGCTTTGGTCAATATACGTGGAGCTTAAGAAATGTTTTTCAACTAAGATTTTCCTAGTAACCCTTCCCAACAAAAGGGATGATCTCAACAATGAGACATTACTCCAAATGCGTTGGACAGTGCTGGAAGCCTAATTTATACCTAGATTTTCTGGGGCTGGCTCTTTTCAAGCAACCTTTCCTTACTTTACATATGTTAATCCCACTTCATTAAGTTCTTTCATGGAGATGCACAACATTCCCTCCCATCACATACCTCAGAGTTGAGAGGTGGGATTCTGTCCTCTTTGTCCACATTAAACCCTTATATAAAACTTTCAATTCTTTTCAAAATCATGTCATTTGGCTAACCAACCTCAAATTCAAATGTGTCTGACCACTATTTCCTGTCATTTCAGCTTTCTCAATTACTTCTACAACGGACCTCTAACCACACAAACCTCTATTCACTCTTTTTACAAAAAATATTTATTTAATTTTGAGAGAGAAAGAGCACACGTGAAAGCGGGGAAGTTGCAGAGAGAGAGGAGGATAGAGGATCCAAAGTGGGCTCTGTTCTGACAGCAGAGAGTCTGATGCCGGCCTCGAACTCATGAACCGTGAGATCATGAACTGAGCCGAAGTTGGATGCTTGACTGACTGAGCCACCTAGGCTCCCCCTGATAGAGAATTTAAAGTAATGATCATAAAGATACTCACTGGACTTGAGAAAAGAATGGAGAACATCAGTGAGACCCTTAAAATAGAGATAAAAAAGAACCAATCAGAGATGACGAACACAATAAATGAAATTAAAAATTAACTAGATGAAATAAACAGCAGGCTAGAAAGAGCAGAGGAATGAATTAATGATGTGGGAGACAGAGTAATGGAAAGTAACCAAGCTGAGCAGGTGAGAAAAAAAATTATGCAAAATGAGAATAGACTTAGGGAACTCAGTGACTCCATCAAGTATAACAACATTCACATTATAGGGGTCCCAGGAGAAGAGAGAAACAAGGGGCACAAAATTTATTTGAAGAAATAATAGCTGAAAACTTCTGTAAGGAAACAGATATCCAGATCCAGAAGGCAGAGAAATTCCCCCAACAAAAATCAACCCTAGAAAGTCTACACCAACACACACAGTAATTAAAATGTCAAAAAGTAGTGATTAAAAGAGAATTTTAAAAGCAGCAAGAGAAAAGAAGACTTTTCCTGGGAAATGTTACACACAAGGAAAACCCCATAAGGCTATAAGTGGATTTTTCTGTAGAAACTTTGCAGGCCAGAAGGGAATGGCATGATACATTCAAAGTATTGAAAGGAAAAAATCTGTAGCCAAGAATATATTATTTAGCAAGGTTATCATTCCCAATAGTAGGGAATGATAAAGACTTTCTTAGACAAAAGCTAAAGGATAATGACCGTTAAACCAGCCCTACAACAAATGTTAAAGGGGAATCTTTGAGTGGAAAGGAAAGACTATAAGTAAGAGAAATAAAAGTAGGAAATACAAAGGTAGTAAAAATAAGTATATCTGTAGAAGTCAATCAAGGGATTCACAAAAGAAAATAATGTAAAATACGGTATCATACACCTAAAACATGGGGGAGAGAAAGGGGAAAGACTGGGTTTATTCATACTTAAGTGACCATCAACTTAATACATACTGCTATATGCAGAAGATGTGACATACAAACCTAATGGTAATTATAAATCAAAAACCAGAAATAGATCCACAAAGAATAAAGAGAAAGAAATCCAAATATATCACTAAAGAAAGCCAGAAAACTGTGATAGAGAGCAAGAGAAGGATCAGAGAAGAAGGAATGGAAATGATATGATACCAATTAAAAGAAAGAGAGAGTAGCTATATTAATTTCAGACAGAGCAGATTTCACAGCAAAGAAAGTGATCAGGGAGAAAGAGGGGCATTACATAATGCCAGGGGACAATCAAAGAAGACATAATAATCTTTAATATTTATATGTCTAACCACAGAGGGTCAAAACAGGTGAGGCAGAAACTAATAGAAGTGCAAGGAGAAACAGATGAATCCACAATTATAGCTAGAGACTTTAACACGCCTGTAACAGAAATAGATATTTAAGAAGACAGAAAATCATTAAGAACAATGTTGAACTCAACAGCACCATATATCAATTGCATATAATTGATATCTGTAGGACTACTTCATCTAACAACAGCAGATTACATATTTTTCTCAAGCTCACATGGCACATTCACCAAGATATACCAAAACATATCTTAAATTTAAAAGAATAGAATTCATATAATGTTTACTTTCAGACCACAATGAAATTAACCTAGAAATCAGTAACAGAAAGAAGGCTGGAAAATCCTAAAATACTTGGAAATTAAACAACATACTTATAAATAACACATGAGTCAAAGAAGAAACCAAGAGAAATTTAAAAATACTTTCAACTAAAAAAAGATGAAATTATAATTTATGGGGGTGCCTGAGTGGCTCAGTCAGTTGAATGTCCAAGTCTTGCTTTCAGCTCAAGTCATAATCTCACAGTTTGTGGAAAAGAGCCCCATGTCAGGTTCTGTGCTGACAGCACGGAGCCTGCTTGGGATTCTCTCTCTCCCTCTCTCTCTGCCCCTCCACCTGTCATGTTCTTGCTCAAAATAAATACATTAACATTAAAAAAAAAAAAAAAAAGAAAATACAGTTTATGAAAATTTGTGGGATGCAGCAAAAGCAGTGCTTAAAAGTAAATTTACAGCACTGAATGCATACATTAGAAAACAAGAAAGAGTTAAAATCCATAATCTAAGCTTTCACTTTAGGAAACTGGAAAACATAGAGCACATTAAATTCAAAGTAAGCACAAGATAAGATATAATAAAAATTAGAGAAGAAATCAGTAAAATTGAGGGGCGCCTGGGTGGCTCAGTTGGTTGAATGTCCAACTTTTGATCTCGGCTCAAGTCATGATCTCAAGGTTCATGGGATGAAGCCCTACATTGGGCTCTATGCTGACAGCATGGGGCCTGCTTGGGATTCTCTCTCTTCACCTCCCCTGCTCTTTCTCTTTCTCTCTTAAAAGAAATAAATATACAAACTTTAAAATGTTAAAAAAAAAAAAGAAATCAGTAAGATTGAAAATAGGAAATCAATCAAGAAAAATCAGCAAAACCAAAAGGTGGTTCTTTTAAAAGGTCAATCAGTCAGCCTCTGGCCAGGCTAACTAAGAATAAAAGAGGAATGACACAAATTACTATTGTAAGAAATGAAAGAGGGGACACTACTACAGATCTCATGGACATTAAAAGGATAATAAAGGAATACTATGGACAACTTTGTGGGCATAAAGTGATAACAAAGATGAAATGAACCAATTCTTTGAAAGATACAATCTGCCAAAACTCACGAAGAAACAGATAATCTGATTAGGCCTATCTATTAAATAAATTGAATCAATAGTTAATAACTTTCCAAAACAGAAAGCAGACACAGATGGGTTCACTGGTGAATTCTACCAAACATTTAAGGAAGAAATTAACAATCTTTGACAATCTCTTTCAGAGAACAGAAGCAGAAAGAATACTTTCTAATTCATTTTATGTGGCTAGCATCACTCTAATATCCAAACAAAGACATTACACACAGAAAAATATAGACCAATAGCTCTCATGAACATAGATATAAAAATCCTCAGCAGAATATTAGCAAAGTGAATCAAACAATGTATAAAAATAATTATACACCATGACCAAGTGAAATTCATCATAGATATGTAATGCAGGTTCAACATTCAAAAATTAATGTAATCCATTATATCCATAGGATAAAGAAGAATCACATGATCAGATACAGAAAAAGCATTTGATAAAATCTAACACCCATTCATGATACAAATTCTCAGCACACTAGGAATAGAAGAGACTTCTTCAACTTGATAAAGAACACCTGAAAAACCCTACAGCTAACACCAAAATTCACGGTGAGAAACATAAAGCTTCTCCTCCAAAATCAGGGACGAAGCAAAGATGTCCAGCCCCCACCCCAAAAACTTTCCAACATTATAGTGGAAGTCCTAGCTAATGCAATAAGTCACGAAAAGCAAATGAAAGATATATAGATTGGGAAGTTAGAAATAACTCTTTGTTCAGAGATGACATGATTGAATATGTAGAAAATCTGAATGAATTGACAAAAACTCCTGAAACTAATAAGCGAGTATAGCAAGGCTGCAGGATACTAGGTTAATATATAGGCGTTAACTGCATCATGCAATACAATGCAGTATGTATCAGCAATGAACAAGTAAGATTTGAAATTAAAAACACATTACAATTTATATAAGCATTTCCCAAAATGAAGTACTTAGGTAAGATCTATGAGGCCTATATGAGAAAAACCCTAAAACTCTGATGAAAGATGTCAAAGTAGTAATAAATAAGTGGAGAAATATTCTATGTTAACGAACAGGAAAACTCAATATTGTCAAGATGCCAGTTCTTTTCAGCTTGATATATAGATTCAACTCAATTTCAGTAAAAATCCCAGCAAGTTATTTTGTGGATGTAAAAAAAATGATTCTAAAGTTTATATGGAGAGGCACAAGACCCAAAATAGCCAACTCAATACTGAAGGAGAAGAACAAAGGTGGGAGACCAACAGTACCTAACTTCAAGATTTCCTATTAAGTTACAATAATCAAGATAGTGTGGTACTGGTAAAAGACAAGACAAATAGATCAATGGAATAGAATAGAGAGTCCAGAAATAAACCCATATAAAAATAGTCAACCCATCTCTGACAAAGAAGCAAAGGCAATACAATAAAGCAGACTGTCTCTTAACAAATGGTGCTGGAGGGGTGCCTGGGTGGCTCAGTCAGTTAAGTGTCCAACTTTGGCTCAGGTCATGATCTCGCAGTTTGTGGGTTTGAGCCCCACGTTGGATCTGTGCTGACAGCTCAGAGGCTGGAGCCTGCTTTGGATTCTGTCTCCCTCTCTGCCCGCCCCCCACCCCCACCTCTGCTCTCATTCTGTCTCTCTCTCAAAAGTAAATAAACATTAAAAAAAAAAAAGAATCTAGACACAGACCTTACACCCTTCACAAAAAGTAACTCAAAATAGATCAGAAATCTAAATGTAAAGCACAGAACTACAACACTCTTACAGGATAACATAGAGAAAATCTAGATGATTTTGGGTATGGCAATGACTTTTTAGACAAAACAACAAAGGCATGATCCATGAAAGAAAGAACTTATAAGCTGGACTTCATTATAATGAAAAACTGTTCCTCTGAAAAGGACAATGTCAAAAGAATGAGGAGACAAGCCACAGATTTGGAGAAAGTATATGCAGAAGACACATTTGATAAAAAAACTTTTACCAAAAATACACAAAGAACTCGTAAATCTTAACAGTAAGAAATAAACAATTCATTTTAAAAATGGGCAAAAGACTTGAACAGACTCCTCATTAAAGAAGATATACAGATGGCAAGTATGCATACGAAAAGATGTTCAATATCACGTCATTAAGAAACTGAAAATTAAAGCGAGATACAACTACATAGCTATTAAAATGATTACAATGGCTATTAAAAATCCAACACAAGGGCACCTGGGTAGCTCAGTCTGTTAAGCATCCAACTTCAGCTCAGGTCATGATCTTGGCGGGCATTGGGTTCTGCACTGACAGCTCAGAGCACGGAGCCTGCTTCAGGTTCTGTGCTGCCCCTCCCTTGTTTGTGTTCTGTCTCTCTCTCAAAAAATAAATGAACATTAAAAAAAAAAATTAAAAAAAAATCCAAAACAGTGACAACACCAAATGCTGATGTGGATTTAGAACAGGAACTCTATTCATTGTTGGTGGGAATGAACACAAAATGGGTCAGCCACTATGGAAGACCATTTGGTGTGTCATATTCTTTTTTCTTTCTTCCTTTTTTTTTTTTAAGAGAGAGAGAGAGAGAGAGATCATGAATAGGGAAAGGGTACAGGGAGAGGGACAGAGAGATTCTTAAGCAGGCTCTATGCCCAGCTCAGAGCCTGACATGGGGCTCGATACCACAAACTGTGAGATCATGACATGAGCTGAAATCAAGAGTCAGCCACTTAACTGAGTCACCCAGGTGCCCCCAAACTATTCACTTTCCTTACCAGCAATTGCATTCCTTGGTATTTACTCAAAGGAACTAAAAACCTACGTTCACTAAAAACCTGCACATGAATGTTTATAGCAGTTTTATTCATAACATCAAAATTTGGACACAACCATGATGTCTTTCAGTAGGCAAGCTGATAAACTGTGGCACATCCAGATAATGGACTATTATTCAGTGCTAAAAACAAATGAGTTATCAAGCCATGAAAAGATATGGAGTAAACTTAAATGCATATTACCAAGTGAAAGAAGTCAATCTGAAAAGGCTATATACTCTGATTCCAACCATATGACATCCAGATAAGGCAAAACTGTGCACATAGTAAAAAGATAAGTGATTGCCAGGATTAGAGGGGAGGCAGGGGTGAACAGGCAGAACACAAAGGATTTTTAGGGCAGTGAACTATTCTGTACAATACTACAACAGTGGATATATATCATATGTTTGTTAAATCCCATAGAAGGTACAACACCAAGGGTGAACCCTAATGTAAACTAGGATTTTGGGTGATGATTATGTCAATGTAAGCTCACTGACTGTAACAAATGGATGACTCTGGTTGGGGATGCTGACAATGGAAGAGGTTGTGGCATGTGTGAGGACAGGGAATATATGGGAATTCTTAGCACTTTCTGCTAGTACTTTCTGCTAGATTTTGTTGTGAACCTAAAACCACTATAAAATATAAAGTTTATGAATTAAAAATTACCATAAATATTACATATTTAATGTATTATAATTACATAATTTATAAGAAGATACTCCTATAAACATGTTTAGGAATAAATAAAACTGATTTTGATATGCAAGTTCTTTAACCGGAGTTCGTGATAGCACAAAGAGAATTGTCTACCAGCCATGAACATTAAGCTAAGAGCAGTCAGTAGGCCGTAGGCATTAATCAATATGTTTTACAGAGCGAATAAGAACACTGGCTAATCCCATCAGGCAGTTAACTGGGGTTCAGTTAAGTGTAATTCAGCTAAGAACTCTTTCACTGTAGGTTTTGATATGGTAGATGAGAGGGAAAAAGATAATTAAGTACTTACTTTTGGGTGGGGTGAGGTAGTTAGTACGGGGGAGATAATTAGAGTATACATATAAGGCTTAGGGTTACTTCAAGAGAAGGGTATAAGGAGGTGTATGTCTGGCTGGGGGTTAGGCAGGGGTGGGCAGAAAATATGGCTTTCTATTTCTAAAATCTAGAGCCTAGGCTCCTATAACTATAAATATTAGTAATTTTTAAAAATATTGTTAGGGTAGTATAGGAATTAAACAATAAGGAAATGGATTCATTCATCAACAAATATTTATTGAGCATCTAACATTCTAAGCACTTTCTGTGCACTAGGGATACTGTGCAGATCAAAACAGGCAAAAATCCCTGCCCTCACATATCTCACAGTATACTGGGAAAGACAGACAAAAAACAAGATAAAAAAAAAGTAAAATGAATAATGTCACATAGTGATAAGTACTAAGAAAAAAACAGAGCCCATAGAGAGGCCACGAAGAGTTCAAGGGAAGAGGGTGCTTGGAATTTTAAGTAGAGGCCAGTAAAGACTTCACTGAGACCCGAAGGAGATGAAGCAGAGAGCTATGCATGTATGTGAGCACAGAGTGGTCCAGGCAGGAGGAACAACTAGTACAATGGAAAGTGACTGAAGGAGGAAAATGTGGTGGATTGACATAGGAACAAAAATAGTAGGTGAGATCCAGAGCTGACTGGGTACCAGACTCCAGAGGGATTTGTAAGTCATGGTAAGGACTTGCTTTTTAGTCAGAGGAGCCACTAGAGGGTTTGAGTAAACCTCACGTAGATATGGGGTCTAACATTTTTATAGGATCACTCTGGCTGCTGTTTTGAGAACAGAATGAAGAGTGGAGAGGGTCAAGGGCGGAAGCAAGGAGTTCATTTGGAAATCTACTGCAATAATCCATCTGAAAGATGATGGCTTGGCTCACAGTGGTAGTAGTGGAGGTGGTGAGAAGTGGTTAGATTCTTGACGTATTTTTGGAGGTAGAACCAATTTCTCAGTTCAAAATAACTGAAAAGAAATGAGGAATAAAATCTATAAGTTGTGGCCTGCATATATTTCAACTGCAGACTCGTAACTTGTTTAATGATAAAGGGTGGGCTATACTGACAATACGCTACTTGTAGTTTTTGTGAAGTGAAATATCGTATAGTGTTTTGGGGGGCCACCAAAGAAATAATCCAGCCTCATTTAATGCAAATGCTTGTAGAGTTTATATTTCAACAACAAGCATTTGTTGAGCACCTTTACTGTGTGACCAAGATTGTGCTTAGTGTCAAGTGGTACGTAGAATTGCTTTATAGAATTTTATAGTCTTATTGTCCTTGGTCTAGAGATACTGTTTTCAAAACAGTGAGAAGTGGGAAGACGAGGCCAGAATTAGAAACAAACATAAATCTTCCTTCTTTATGATTTTTGGAAGTGAAAGTTTTACAAACTTTTGAGTCAGATATTTTCTTTTAAAAATATGGAAGTATTAGATCATCAAAAGAAACTGAGCACTGTTTAGATTTCCTTCTAGACAGTTTGATTACTGTACACGAACTGTTTCCCCTCAATGGAACCTTGATGGAGAATTGTTACCATTAGGACACAAAATGTGTTGTGAAGAGAAAGAAAACCCCAAACATCTTGAAACAATGTTTTGCATTATTGGTGTAAAGCACAGCAGCGACACAGGGAAAATAAACACCTCTTCCAAAGCAAAATTTGTCATTTTACAAGCAGGGTGTTGCCTTTTGAGTTCAGGGTCCACCTATCTGGCTTTTTCATGGTGACTGCGGGTCCCAAGTGGCCCTTCCTACACAGACTACCTAACCACTCTTTTATATTTGTAAACAAGGAGATAACTGCCCAAGTAGGACAACTTCTGGCCTAGCACCGGAACTAAGAGTTAAAGTAACCCAATAAAACTTGGCATTACTCTGTGTAGAGTGCTTTGCCAAACAATTTCCTGGGACACCAGGGTACTATGAAACAGTAAAAAGTGGGTGTGCATGAGGTGGGGGGGGGGGGGGTGGGGTGGAGGGTGGGAGGTAGGTGGGGAAGGGGAATGCCATAAAGGGCATACTCCCTCTGGGAGGCCATAGGTATACAAAAAGGCATTTTCAATGATACACAATGTTATAACCTAATTTACATTTGGAAAACCAAAGCAATTAAGTACACAAAGTACAGAAAGTTAATGTTCTTGTTTGGTGAAGCTACATTTGTATATTTTTTCACTTACTTCTGGGTGATTCTCATGGAGGGTATATTAGAATAGAGGAATTTTATGTTTATCAAGAGGGGAAATGAGTTTTCAATGAGTTTGAAATGAGTTTTAAAGCTGAAAAATACTGCTTTTCACAGTTGATTATATGTAACTATGACACGCATTGAAGACACAGTGCTAAATGAGATTTGACAGGAAATTCTTGTCCTTTTATAGTTCATGATGTAGTGGGGGACAGATGGACAAACAGTAAAAAAAAAAAAAAAAGTAAAGGTTGTAGCTGATGTGTATAATGATATTTATTTATTTATTTATTTAAATGTATGAGAAAAATAGGGAAGAGATACAGATGAACAGATGGAGTGAAGAGCTAAGATAACTGTTAATTATCATAATAAATTCACAAATCACATCTGAGATCTGAAGGAAACAGAAAATACCAGCTGAGTGAATGCCTGAGAAGGAACACTAAGAACAGAGTACTCACATGTTTGGAATCCACTTTCGTTATCAAGGAGGTAGATAGGATTCCTTTCTTGCTCTAAAACAAAATGATTCAAGCCTAGAATCTGAGGAAGGCAAAATATGAGAAAGCAGAAGAAACAAAGGTCCCTAGTATTTTGACCCAAACAAAAACTTCCTGGTTAACAGTTCTAGGGTAAGGGTCCTTACTGGTTCAAGGAACAGTGCTCCTCTATTTTCTTACATTTTACACTGTTCTCTTCAGCTGAAACCTGCAGCTGTGAAACAACACTGTGAAGAAGAGAAGGAAAGAATGTTCCTTTCTATTACAAGCAATAACTCCCAAATCTTTTACCCTTTCAAAGCCAATGAATACTAGAAGATGGCATGTTTTGAGAAGGAAAATTGAACTGTTTATAAAAACGATAGTGTAATAAAAGGAAAGAGACTCCATCAAAGAAAGCATTCTTCATTTTAATCAACTCACTTACAAAAAATTCTCTTCTTAGGGAGAATTCCTAAAAGAAAAACAGAGCTTTGGGCAGTAGGGAATTTTTCTTCAGCCAAAAGTTGAAGACAAAATACCAAAAACACTTTAGATGCAGGGAGGCCCAGCAGTAATATATTGTCTTCACTACTGTGAAGAGTAAAATGAAATTCAGTTGTCCTCACAAAACAAATAAGACACAATTGCAATGTACTTAATATAACAGTTTAAAATGGAGAATATTTAAAACTCAGAATTATATTTATATATTTTGCTTTTATTTTTTAAATTTATTAAAATTTTTTTTAAATGTTTATTGATTTTTGAGAGAGAGAGAGAGAGAGAGAGAGAGAGAGACAGACAGACAGACAGACAGGCATAGGGGGAGACACAGAATCTGAAGCAGGCTCCAGGCTCTGAGCTGTCAGCACAGAGTCTGACGCGGAGCTCGAACTCACAAACCATGAGATCGTGGCCTAAGCTTAAGTCAGATGTTAAATTGACTGAGCCACCCACCCAAGTGCCCCTCTATATTTTGCTTATAAATCCTAAATTGTCACAATGCTCAGGGCTTCAGTAAATCAAATGGCTACCGAATTCAAATTTGACATATATCATGCTCTACAAGTCCAGTTTCCTAGGAACATTTTTCCTTTAAGTAACCTACCCAATATGATAAGGCCTGCCCTTCATACACAGGGCCTCTAGGCTCTCACTCTATCCAAGCAATTCAGACCAAGTGGATGGATGTTACCTTCCTGGTTATTATAAGCTTATGATTTTGTTTCCTTTGTTTTCAGGTAACAGAAAAACAGGTTTAACACCACTTTAGTTGTAACTCTAACTGAAGAGTAACCAGACTAATTAAATCACCTCAAAGATTCTTGTGTTTAGTGTATTTACTAAAATCTGACAAAATCTGTATTTCCAGAGTTGCCTACTGCTGTTGCGAGACTCACTTGTCCAGTAAGGCAGGACTAGGTCCCAGGGAGTAAGAATGTATACAACAATTTATTTTGCTCTTCCTTCTGCATTAAATACATCTACTTCCTTGTGTTAGTGCAAATTACTTCTGTCAAGAACAGAAATCCACTATGCAACCAAGTAGAGGCATTATATGATTATCTGCTTTCAATACTTTCATATGTAAAATGGGGCTGATACCTTCCCTACTTAACTCAAAAAGATGTTGTAAAGGACAAATAAATATTTCTTTACGTGCTCTGCAAACCATAAAAGAACGTGAAAGCTATTTTTGCTAATCACGTTACAAAGTTTTCAACGAAATATTTACGAGAAAGTATACTATACAGACTATAATTATATTAGGGGTGCCTGGGTGCCTCAGTATGTTAAGCTCCCCACTTCAGCTCACATCATGATCTCACGGTTCATGGGTTCGAACTCTGCATTGGGCTTCTGTGCTCTCTGCTGTTAATGCAGAACCTGCTTCTGATACCCTGTCTTCCTCTCTCTCTGACCCTGCCCTGCTCAAGCTCTGTCTCAAAGATAAATACACACTAAAAAAAAAAAAAAAAAAAAAAGTTATTGTGGGGATCAATATTTCTTTATGTGCTCTGCAAACCAAAAAAGAATGTGAAAGCTATTTTGCTAATCATGTTACAAAGTTGTCAACGAAATATTTATGAGAAAGTATTATACAAGACTATAATTATATTAGAAGACCAGATACAAAAGAAATAGATTGTAAGGAAACCAAAATACTCAAAGTAATTATGTTAGGATGGTAGAATTATGAATAATTACTTTCTACTTTGTTTTAACTTTCCAACATCCAGTAATATGGTCATGTTACTTTATTTTCTTTAATGATTAAACAACATTTTTTTAATGTTTGTTTTATTTTTGAGAGGAGGGAGGGGCAGAGAGAAAGGGGGCAGAGGATGCGAGGCAGGCTCTGTGCTGACAGCAGAGAGCTTGATGCAGGGCTCGACTGTGAGATCATGACCTGAGCAGAAGTTGGCCACACAGGTGCCCTGATGGTTATGTTACTTTAAAAAGAGGAAATGCCATCAAGAATCCTAGACTTTTTTCTTTTTTTAAGAGACAGAGGGAGAGAGAGAAAGAATCTTAAGCAGGCTCCGCGCTCAGTGTTGAGCCCAATGCAGGGCTCAATTCCACGACCCTGGGATCAGGACCTGAGCCAAAATCAAGTCGGTTGCTTGACCGACTGAGCCACCCAGGCACCCCCAAGAATCACAGGCTTTTTAAACTTAAATTTTAATCTGACACACAATATATGAATACACTTTCTTTTCTAACATTTGACTACACATAAAGCTAAAATTCTCTTTGACCAGATTCTCTCCACCCCCCTCTCCAGAAAAATACACCATTAGAGGAGTTAACAGCTTACTGCTGAAAGGAGTCTTAGAGAGAATTTCTAGTGATATATTCATTTTCTCTCTTTCTCAAATCAGAATTAGCCCTACAGGGCAGAGAAGAGTAAATATGTCTAGCAGGAAACGTATGAGGGTATAGTTTATGAACTTTGTGTTTTATATTAAAAAATTCATTTAAATTCTGCATTCAATTTTATGAAACTGTTTATCTTAACACATGAATGTTTGAAACTACAGGAGACCAGGGGAAAGCATCTTGTACTCTTAAAATAGTAATATATTTCCTTATGAGTGCAATACCACATAGCACAGATTAGGTTTGCTTTCCTGAGAGATAACAGAGAGATTTTGATACTGAGAAAAAGAAGTGTTGTGACTTCCTCTTTCTTCTCTACCATACAGCAATATAATGACAAATCCTGCTATTGTCTAGAAGTGTATGGTTTACTCAATTTATACTCTGTTAATTTTCCAGATAAAATTATATGACAACACACTGCAATTATCATACAAAAATCTCATTTAATTATGGGAAAACAATCCATGACCATGAGTTTAATATGGCTTGGCATCTCCCTAAAAGGTTTAATTCTGAACATTACAATACATCTGAGGTTGATAAATGTATATTCTTATGTCACTGGTAGAAAAAGTAACAAGCTTTTTATAAATAAGTTATCATTTTACTTCTTGCTAATATATCTTCAGATATACTTCAAACAGAATATATTTACTCCATCTCCAATTCCACTGTCATTTCTTTCCCTTCAGAAATTTGACTCCAAATCTGGTTAGATGAAAAAGCTCATCATTACAGTGTTTTTCCACAGAAGCATCTTCTCTGGAGGCATTTATTCTTATTACAAAGTCTCTTGAAATATCTAATTTGGCTCTGGGTGTTTAGTAACATTAGCATATTTAAAAGAAAAAATTGGTAACTTAAAATCAAGATGTACCAATGTGAACTATGAGGAAATTCTACAACAAATTCACTCACAATTTTAGTGGCGGAACCGAAGGACTTCAAATTTTTGAGAAAGAATTATGTGCTGTATGAACTACTTAGCAGGGCAACCTGAGGCAACAGAAAGAGCTGCAGAGTCAGGGAGTCTGGTTCTGAGTTCAGGCCATGCCACCAACTAGCTGTGTCTTCTGGGACCATTAAACTGATCTGGCCCAAGTTTCTTCATCTGCTAATGAAGGACAAAATCAATTCTAAATTTGTTTAGGTGCCACACCATGACTGAACACCATGAAAGAATACATTAAACTAAGTGACAGAACTAAAAACAATTCTATAGGAATATATTAAAAATCCAATATTTATTTCTTTATATAATAAATTTATATAAACATATATTATAAATATAATTCTATAACTTATAATGTACATAAATTTATAATAATTTACATACATTACAAAATCAAACCATAACCAAGGGGGCACCTGGGTGGCCCAGTCAGTTGGGCACCCAACTCTTGATTTCATTTTTTTTTTTTTTTAATTTTTTAACATTTATTCACTTTTGAGAGACAGGGCACAAGCAGGGGTAGGGCAGACAGAGAGGGAGACACAGAATCTGAAGCAGGCTTCAGGCTCTGAAATGTCAGCACAGAGCCCGTTGCGGGGCTCGAACTCACGAGCTATGAGATCATGACCTGAGCCGAAGTTGGACACTCAACCAACTGAGCCACCCAGGCGCCCCCGACTCTTGATTTCAGCTCAGGTCATGATCCCAGGGTTGTGCAACCAAGTCTCGTGTTGGGTTCTGCACTGGGCATGGAGCCTGCTCAACATTCTCTCTCTCTCTCTCTCTCTCTCTCTCTCTCTCTCTCTCTCTCTCTCCCCCCCTCTCCCCTGCTTTCATGCTTTCTCTAAAATAAAAAAAAAAAAAGAAAAATCATAACCATGAACATACATGTACATAAACAAAGTTCTTTAAGCACAGTATGCATTTCTGAATTCTTCTGTTAGTATTTATTTGCTATCTGGAAGTGAGTCATGGTTAATACTGAAGGCTCTATTATCAGACTGTCTGGATTCAGATCCCATCTTTTATTTTTTAGCTATGGAAATTGGGCAAGTTAGTATCTCTGAACCTGTTCTTTCACCTGTAAATGAGGATAATAATAGTGCCTACTACAGAAGTTATTTGAAGAATTAATCCATGTAAAGCAAGTAGTATGGTATCTATCACATGGTAAGAGCCTAATAATGATAGCAGTAATAGTGGCAAGCATTTGTATTATTTACTAAGTAACAGCACTATTCTAAGGGTTTTACATGTATTATCCCATTTAATCCTCACAACTACCATATGAGGCAGATACTACCATTAGCCTCTGTTTTATAGTGAACAAACTGATTCACACAGAGGATAAGTAATATAACCAAATTAACTGTGACAGTCATTATAGCTATTTACAAATATTTTTAGTTCTCCTTTCAGGAATAGAGTAAGATTACGCCATGGAACTGAGAGAGTCAACTCATATATTTCAATGGAGTTTCTGTCATCATCCTTGCCTAACTGACCAAAAATAGTGTAGCCCTGTTAACCCACTTTGGACAAGTAGCATGAGTGAGGAAAAAAGCCACTGAGATTCCATAGTGGTGTTGTTACCAAAGCAGTAACTAAGTCTATCCTGATAGTAAATTTCAGATTTGGTATCATAATTATCTACTTATTCACAGCGAATGCTGAAAGTTTAAGAATTAGGTTATGGGAGGGGTGTCTGGGTGGCTCAGTCAGCTGAGTCTGACTCTTAGTTTCAGCTCAGGTCATGATCTCACAGTGTGAGTTCGAGCCCCACATCGGGCTCCGTGCTGACAGCGTAGAGCCTGCTTGGGATTCTCTCTCTCTCCCTCTCTCTCTACCCCTCCCCAACTCACTCTCTGTCTCTCTCTCTCAAAAATAAATAAAGAAAACTTTTTTTAAAAAAAGAATTAAATTATGGGAGAAAATAAAACAATTCTGTGCATTTCTTTTTTTTGTTTTGTTTTGATGTGTGAACCAATGAAAGTTTACCATTATCTAACTTAGTATCAGAATTTAAGAATTATTGGTCAAAATGTCTTCATAATCTTGGGCTAGGCAAAGACTTTATTTTTATTTATTTAAAAAATTTTTTTTGTTTAACGTTTATTTATTTTTGAGAGACAGAGAGAGACAGAACATGAGTGGGGGAGGGGCAGAGAGAGAGAGGGAGACACAGAATCTGAAGCAGGCTCCAGGCTCTGAGCTGTCAGCACAGAGCCCGATGTGGGGGTTGAACCCACGAACCCATGACCTGAACCGAAGTCGGACATTTAACCACTTAATCAACTGAGCCACTCAGGCGCCCCTAGGCAAAAACTTTTTAAAGAGGAAGCAAAAGGCACTCACCAGAGAAGAGAAAAATGATAAACTGGAGTTCACCAAAATTAAGAACATCTGTTCAGCAAAGATCATATTAAAAGTAAAAAAGTAAGCCACAGATAGAAATAATATTTGTAACATGTACATCCCCTAAAGACTCATATTCAGAATGTATAAAGAACTCCTACAAATCAGTAAGGTGAAGAGAAATGATCCATTTTTTAAAAAAGGGGATACAAAATAAAGCAAGTACTTCATAAAAGAGCCCATCTAAATGATCAATAACCGTAGAAAAAGAAATACTACAGTTTATTCACCAAAATGGCTAAAATAAAAGACTGACAATACACAATGTTGATAAGCATGAGGAGGAAATGAAATTCTCCTATGTTGCTGGTGGGAATTTAAATGTGCACAATCACTCTGGAAAACTGGCAGTAACTGCTAAAATTAACCTATCCTATGAACCAGCAATTGCATTCCTAGTAATATATTCTAGAGAAAGGAGTACTAATGTTCATCAAAAGACATGTATAAGAATGTGCATAGCCCCATTATTAAAAACAGGCTCAAAATGGAACCAACCCACTTCCATCAACAGTGGCAAGGATAATGTATATGGTATATTTCCACAATGAGATCGACACAACATCTGCACAGATTGAACTACTGCTACATGCAACATAAATGAACCTCACAGACAAAAGGATGTCAAAAGAAACCGACCCAGAGAGTAAATATTCTGTGAATCCATTTATGTGATGTTCAAGTACAGATAAAATTACTCTTTGGGGCACAAATCAGCATAGCAGTTATCTAGGGTAGGGGGAAAGAGGGTACTGACAGGAGAGCCTTCTGAAGTGCTGGAAATATTCACTGGTGCCTATATATGTACAGATTTGTTGACTTGTTCATTTAACATTTGTGCACTTTACTGTTTTAAAGTTAGGAGAAAAAAAGGAAGCATTCGTTTAGGTAAGAATTCCAGGACTGACAGTTCCCACAAAGATCATCAGGTCTAACTACACATCCAAGGTTCAGGTCCCAACCTGAATGCTTCTCTTGAGAATGTCTGAAAGGCTCTGACCATTAGGATTTTCTTCATGATGAACTCCAAATCTATTCCTAAGGAGCTCCTGCCCTTGGGTTCTCATTCTACTCCTTTGGGGAAAAATAGAACAAGTGTTCTTGCTCCCTCTTCTAAATCATATTCCTTCAGTTATCCCAATACTCTCTGATGCCTGCTGAGATTCCTTTCAGCTCTAAAAATTCTAGAATTCTGTATTTTTATTAGTCCATATTTCTTTCATTTGCTTTCTCAGCATCTCTGTTGAACTCTACTCTTTCAACCAAAGTATTCTAAAGTTAAGCTTCAACCTGAGTTGATTACTAGCTTGTAGATCTTTAATCAAAATATGAATTTTAAATGTAGGTCAAAATTTACAGTATATAGCTGGTCACATCTGTATGCTTATGAGAGCAGGAAGGAACATCTCTCAATGATTAACACATTAGAATACCACAGTTCCTTATGAAAGATACCTAACTCATTTGGATTTGGAGAATGTCTACCACCAAATGTTTAGGCAGGGACGATGAGAAGTATATTTCTTAGATAAAAAATAAGTCAAGTCAGGGGTGATTATTTTGGCCAGTACATACCAAATAAGGATGAATATATAGAAAGCAGTGGTTATTATGTCTAAAGCGATGAATCAGAGCGGACTTCATGAACAAACATAAAAGTGTTTCTCTAACCTCAAAGAGCCAATTGATGCATTCATGGAATTGTGTATTTTAATGTCTCTACATTAAAAGTCTATAAAGTTCAGGAGATAAATATAAAACAAGAATGAGATTTTTTCACATTCAAGATAACGTATGTTCTGGTAGTACTCAGGCATTCTGTTCAAAAAGCCAAACACAGGGCACCTGGGTAGCTCAGCCAGTTGAGCATCTGACCCTTGGTTTCGGCTCAGGTCATGGTCTCACAGTTTGTGGGTTCGAGCCCTGTGCTGGGTTCTGCGCTGACTGTGCAGAGTCTGCTTGGGATTCTCTCTCTCCCCCTCTCTCTCTGCCTTTACCCAGCTTGTGTGTGCACTCTCTCTCTCAAAATATATAAACATTAAAAACCGAAAAAAAGGAACTGCATTAAAAAAATTAAAAAGTCAACACTAAAAGTTTGCTTGTATTATCATTTCATATCTGTGATTGCCCTTTTATACAGCTACAATCTCATAGTCTTACCATTTTGTCCTTTATTTCACAGACTAGTCAAGACAGATTTAAGATTATCTACAGATCATCTGCAACATGAATTATGCAAAATAAAATATATTCATTTCATGACTCTGGGGAAGTTTTGAGGCAGAATATAAAGTAAGAACAAGAAGGAAAATCTACCAACAGTAATGCTTTATTATTTGTTTTTTAAATGTTTTAATGTTTATTTATTTTTGAGAGAGAGAGAGAGAGAGAGAGAGACAGAGCATGAGTGGAGGAGGGGCAGAGAAAGAGGGAGACACAGAATCCGAAGCAGGCTCCAGGCACCAAGCTGTCAGCACAGAGCCCTACGCAGGGCTTGAATCCACAAACTCCGAGATCATGACCTGAGCCAAAGTTGGGACGCCCAACCGACTGAGCCACCCAGGTGCGCCAATAATGCTTTACTGGAATCTGAGAGAAAAAATCTTGCATGGCTGTGCTCTCCAAGACCAAAGGTGCCATGAAACTGATGTTTTTATGGATCTGGCACAGAAATATGGATGGATTAAATGCCTGAAGACAGTGAAGGTCATCTATCAGACTGAACCAGGGAAATCCTACACACAAGTGAAGATTCTCATCAGCAACAATGAACTGAACGCTTAAACTGCACACTGCTCAATGATGCACTGATTTACAAAGGAGAAAACTGAATGTGCTAGGATAGCCAAGTGAGTTTAGCATTTGACATCCAACTCTCAGACTTTTCTGAACTCCTCTGGAGGTATTGACTTTTTATTCATCTAACGCTTGGCACTTAAACTCTATTATCAGGGATCTTCCTTTCATGTGCTATAGGCAATTTACACTTAATAGCTATAAAACTGAATCCATCATCTTTTCCCCAAAATCTATTCCAGCCCCCATGTTCTCCATGTCAGTTGAGAGTACTCCACTCTGTCACTAAAGCAAAAAACCTGGAGTCCTTTTCAGCCATTTCCCCTGCTCTTCCCACCACACTGAATCTCTTAGCAAGCCCAGCTGATTCTGTCCTCTCTTCTGTGTTCCTGTTATTATGCCCCAGTTAAAGCCCTTAGTTTTCTTGGCCTGAGTACACCAACAGCCTCCTACCTGTCCTTCCTGCCACCAATCTGTTTCCATACAGCTGCCAGTGATCATTCTAGAATACAAGTCTAATCATGCATATCACGCCTTGTTTAAAATTATTCAAGAGGCTACCCACTGTCTTCAAGTGTTTTTTTTACTATTTTCTTTTTAAATTTCTCTCTAAGTATAAAAGTTATGTTTGTTTTGAGTGTTTAAATTTCAAATTTTTTACAATACGAATACATTATTTTATCATTAGAATAAGCAATAACATTTGGCTCCGTAATAGCGAATGATCACCTTAAGCCAGTTTTGAGATCAGGAGAAGGAACCTTGACATGTTTATATGAAATAGAACACAAAAAGTTTAAATTAAAACAACATTAAAAACAACTATATCTTCCCTACACTGAAATCACATCTTTAGTACCCTCTATTTGTACTCACAGGTAATAGCTCATAAATTTACCCTCTAGGGTGTAAGATGCATCTGGTTTGCCAATAAGACTGTTACATGGAGCTGGTAAATACTCAGTAAAAAGTTCAGCCTTGACCTTCTTAGTAAATAAAAGAACAATAAACTATATCAAATAGCTTATGTCCATGAAAGAAACACAATTATGAAAAGATAAAATAAATGAGTATCATAAGATTTAATGCTTCACATATACCTTTAGTTCTATTTATGATGGAGTTTACTCTTAATTTTTGAACTGGGAGATTATTTTCCACAGTATCATATACATTTAAACACATGTTTAAATTAGCTCTTCAAATTAACAAGTTACCAGACTAATTTCTAGTCTCTCCCATAACTGTTTATTTATTTTTAAGTTTATTTATTTTGAGGGAGAGGGAGAGACTGTGCGTAAGCAGGGGAGAGGCAGAGAGAGAATCCCAAGCAGGCTCTGTGCTGTCAGCGCACAGCCCAACACAGGGCTTGAACCCATGAACTGTGAGATCATGACCTGACCTGAAATCAAGAGTCGGATGCTTAACCAACTGAGTCACCGAGGTGCCTCTCTCCCATAACCTTTTAACCACAGTATCTATGTTCTTTCCTGCAATACATTTCTATTACTATCAACTCCAAAATCTCTTGACAGTGAATGCCATTCAATATTATTATACATGCACTGCCAAGTAAGGTAGGAGAAGCTGTTAAACCAACTGAGATCCCTTGATGCCAGTTAAATTTCAATCTGCCTTCTAGGCTCCCCAAACATGGCAGCACTATTGTAGTAAAGTAGGTTATAAGTTTTGGGTGATGTGATTTCCTTGAAAGACAAAGAGCAGAATGTAGAGCAGACTATTACAGGTCATAGCAAAGTAAGTTCAGATCTGTAGCTACAATTTATTTTTTTATCATGCATACTTACTAAGTACTGAAACAATTAAACATGAAGCTCAGCTAAGAGTTGAACACACCAGGTTAAACACATGCTTAAGGAACAGTTTGGAAGAAAAAAAAAAAGGAAATGATTTAATTAACAATGTAAGTGCTTAGGAGGAAAAAAGCTCTCACAATCATTATACTATACTCAAAAAATGATAAACCACTGAATTTAAATCCACTTAATCTATTTGAAAAACAGCATTTTGAATTTCAAATCTTTGAACTCAAGCCTCCTATCAGATGATATCAACTGCTGACTAACAAGATGGTGTCCTTGATATATAAAAATGGTTGCTTTACTATTGGCTAAGCATTTTCTATTTTTTAATAATAAAGATGCAATTACATCAATTCATCCTTAGTCTTCCACTCCCTTGGAGCAGCAATATTCATCTATAGGTTAGTACTCTAAGGTAGGATGCAAATAGAGATCAGTTCCAATCCTATGCACCAGGATTATTTTATTACATCACAGACATTAAGCTGCACACAAAAATTGAGTTGTAATTTCTAGTGTGATAAAGTTTTACTTATCTAAAAAAAAACATTAAACTCTTTGCAGAAATGACTACAACTCTAGAAATGGTGACATAGGCATAATAGGGAAGATTGTAAACAATGTATTTACGCTACTCCTTACCAATGATAGTGTTAAACAAATCAGAGAAGACACATAATTAGTGATGCCTGAAAGCTATGAAGATATGGTTGGCCCAAGTCTTTCTTGGTACAATAAATGAATCTGTACACTATCCTCAGTATCATGTATTGCTAGAGAAAGATTTTAATTAAACGCCAGGGAGAAGAAACCTGCCAATTAGAATTTTCCAAGTAGTTTGTTTTGCTAGGAAATAAATGGGTAGCAGCTGACATTGTCTTTCTGGCAAAACAAAGCTGCTCTTTCCCCTTTTTTGAAATAAACATAAAAACCATTATGTTTATTTAATACACTCCCTAAATTGGCAATTAGCTTGAGAAGACTGTTCTTACATATGGCAGAGTTCCCTGTACTTGAAACTCCCCACCCCCTCTATAACCATAATGTACCACATTTATATATTGCTGTAATACTATAGAAAGAAATTCAAATATTCCTCTAATATATTATTTCACTAGCTCTAGAGTCACTAATCTACATTTTAAAAACCTGAAGAAAAAGCTGGCAGTAGCAACCAGAGGATTGTGAAATTCAGAAAGTTAATTAGTCATACCTGAGAGCAGACATTTAAAAACTCCTATGAGTCCTAATTTCATTGATATGAAAATAGCTATGAATGTCTGGTAAATGTGCAAATATCAATAAATAGATAAGGTTTAAAAATTATTTCATTAACAGAAAATTAACAATTAACTCTCTAAAGGGAGAGTAATGATGATGACGATGATGTCAGAAACTTTTCTAAGCACTCAAAATCCTCATTCCTGTTCTATTCCCCTTTCTCCACCACAGCCCTGAACCTACATAATTAGAGGCACAATAAACATTTGGCATTTTTTTTTCAATTTATGGGAGAATTCTAAGTACAATATTTAGATTTTAGACATAAAGAATGCCTCATTTACAGTACATTAAGAAATATGATAAATCCTTAAAACTGTTCCTCTTGAAATGAAATTTATCTGGCCTAAAATTGGTAGTAAACAGGAATTTTTTTTTCATGTTAGTGGCCTGAACACTGCTTCAAATTGTTGGACTTACCATTTTCTACCAAATATACAATTTGGCATCTCATTTTATTGAAATTAGCTTAGAAACCATAAAAATTTTAATTAAAAAGTAAGTCTAAGATGAAGAAAACAAACACAAGCTCTTAAGAAAATAAAGAATATTCTGTAATACTAAATCATGATAGGTCTGTATAGCTTATAAAACATATATGAAGACATAAATATTATGAAATGTAGTTGTTTTTGCCTTGTGATTAAAAGGCGTGTCATATACTTATTGTGGTGGCATTTTGACATTTTTATACGACCAAAGCAGCTAATAATCTTTACACAAACAATATTGTCAATCTCAGCAGTAAGCAAATGCAGTTAGACCACCTTTCCTTTTTAGTGCCCTAAGAATTACAAGAAAAAAAAAAAAAGGAATTACAAGAAAAAAAAATTACTTAGTCAAGATTGCCACTGAGGACACTTTACCTCTAGTTTTTAAGAGCTTTAACCTAAGAAATGTGGGCAGGCATAGTCCTCTTTGGGGGCTTAAATAAAATCTGCCCACAACTGACAGTTCAGCTTACCACATAAAATATACATCACCGAGAAGACTGACTTACCATCAAAAATGGTCTCCAGGCAATACAATGATTACTCGGTGCCTTTCTCAGAGAGCAATTCTGAAGAAATAAAGGACTAAACCAAAGGGAACAAGTAACCCCTTCATGCTCCCAGGGTATAGGCACACATATGAAATGGTTCCTGACCTATACTTTACCTAAGGGGGCGTGCTATCTTTTCTCATTTACCATATTTACTAAACACATAACATGGGCATTTATTTAAGATACCAGACTACACCAGGGAACAAAACAATCTCTGTTGCCACAAACGTGATGGTTTGAGGTGAAAGACATCAAACAAATAGACCAATAAATAAAAATTAAAATAAAAAAATTCTATGAAGGAAAACAGCACACTATAAAATAATAGGAGTTGTCATTTAGACAGGGCACTTCTCCAAAGAGGGGGAGTGGAATGTTAAATAGGTACATTCCATGCTGAATAACTAGCTTTATCAGGCCTTGAGGTGAGAAAGAACTTGGTGCTTTGGAGGAAGTGAGAGAAGGCTGCAGAAAATTATAGGAAAGGAGAGCAGTAAAGAGAGAGGCAAAAACTAAATTCTGCAGAGACGTGGGGTTATGTTAAAGATTTGGGTTTTCTCCAAAGCATAAGAGCAAACCTAGAAAGAATTTTAAGGAAAGACATGATATATTTATACTTTTGAAAGGATCATTCTAAGTTCTGTGTGAAGAATGGGCTAACGGGTAGTAAGAATGGATCTAAAAGGATCCATTGGTGGTGCACCTGGGTGGCTCAGTTGGTTGAGTGTCCGACTCTTGATTTTGGCTCAGGTCATGATCTCATGGTCGTGGGATCAAGCCCTGCATTGAGCTCTGTGCTGAATGTGGAGCCTGCTTGGGATTCCCTGTCTGCTACCCTCCTCCCCAAATAAATAAATAAACAAATATTAAAAAAAAAAAAAAAGACTAGTTGTAAGCTATTGCAATAGTCTACCACAAAATGATGGTGGCTTGAAATAGGGTGCTGGGAGTGGAGATGTAGCACAGAGGGTGAATTCAAGATCTATTTAGGAAGCAAAAATCAATATAATCTAGTAGTGGTCTGGATGGGCGTGTGTTTGTGTATGTTCATGCATGCGCATGTGCATGGTAATGAAAGGTCTTAAGAATGATACAAGATGTTTAATTAGGAAGTTAGTAAATATTTTTGGAGTTCAGATTTCTAGACATCAGGAAGACCAAAGATGTAGAAATACAGAAGGAACAAGAGCTTAACACTGAATATGTTCACTGTAAGATGCTGTTGAGATAAATATCAAGTTGGAAGCTGGCTACGAGACCCTAGAGCTCAGAAGTCTGGACTGGAGATAGGAATTTAGGAATTTTCAGCACATATGGTAGCTGGTATTTTAAGTCAAGAATGTAAGAGATATCCTGGGGAGAGATGGTAGAATAAGAGTATTGAGTCCCGAGGAACTCCTTAATTAGAAGATGAACAGAGGAGTTCGCTAAGGTGTCCCAGAAGACATGAACAGAGGCAGTCAGAAAACCAGGAGTGAATGGGTCAGAGTACTTGAAGAAAAAAAGATAAACCCAAATGTTGCTAGGAGGTAACATGAGAATGTGAAAAATGTCTGTTTTTTGGCAACATGGAAGTTACTAGTGATCTGGCAAGAACCCTTTTGATGGAGTGGTAGGTGTAAATAGTGTGTGGGGTGTCTAGAAAAATAACATAACCTTTAAAATCATTTGGAAGAGGTTAAGTAAACTAAATAATACAAATTGTAAGTGCATACCTTGTGAAAAGTATGACTTTCACTTGCCTTGTAACCCCTCCCATTCTCTATCCCCATAAAAGTAACTAGTGTGAGTTCTAACACCATAAATTTGTTTTGTTCGTTTTTGAACTTAATCCATACACTATATATTAATCTTTGTCTGGCTTCTTTTGTTCAGCAATATGCTTGATAATCATCCATGTTGTTACAAGAATAATTTATTCACTCTTTCTGCTATTAAGGCTATTAATAATGCTACTATGAATACCCTTGTTCATTCTTGCCTTTGGTGAATGTATGTATAGATTTTTGTTGGGTATGCACCAGGCATAGCTAGATTAGATATATGTATGTTTACTTTTAGAATATACAGCCAAAGTGACTTCCAAAATAGTTATAATGATTTACATACACATCTACCAGTAGCATGAGTTTCAGTTGTTCCACAGCAACAGTACTTGACATTGTCAGTCTTTTAAAATTTTAGCCATTTCATAGGTATGCAGTGGTATCTCACTATGGTTTTGATTTGAATTTATTCAATGATTAACAATTAATGGATGCATATTGGTCTTTGGGTAATTTCTTTTGTGGAGCACCTTTCAAGTATTTTGTCCTTTTTGAAATTTGATGGTCTTTTTTTCTCTTACTGATTTTAAAGAGTGCCACAAGTCCTTTACTGGATACATGGATTACAAGTCTGTCTTCTCACTCTGTGACTTGTTTGTTCACTCTTATAATAGTGTCATTTGATGAACAGAATTTCTTAATTTTAATAAAGTCCCATTAATCAATCTTCTCCTTCCCTTTTGGATCTTTACCTATTCCAAGATTGTTAGGATGTTTTCAGTTTTTCTCTAAACTTTTATCTTTAACATTTAGATTTATGATCCAACTGGAATTGATTCTTGTTGTGAGGTAGGAATCAAGATTCATTTTTTTTCTCCCCACATGACCCAGCACTATTGATTGAAAAATCCATTCTTTCCCTACTGTACTGCAGTGCCTTTGCTGTCATAAGTAATCACATATATGGTACAATGTTTCTGGACTCTTTATTTTGTTCCATAGATCCATTTGTCTATCTCTGTGCAAATATGATGCTAATAACTGTAGCTTTATAGTAAACCCTGTCACTTGGTAATGAAAGTCATCGGCTTTGTTAAGATTTCTTAACTACTCTTAGTCCTTTTCATGTCCATATGGATTTTAAAATCAATTTGTGGGGTGCCTGGGTGGCTCAGTCAGTTGAGATCTGACTCTTGATATCGGCTCAGGTCATGATCTTGTGGTTCCTGAGTTTGAGACACGTGTCAGGCTCCGTGCTGGCATTGTACAGCCTGCTTGGGATTATCTCTTTCTCCTTCTTTCTGTGCCCCTCCCCCGCTCATGCATGTGCATTCTCTCTCAAAATAAACTTAAAAAATGAAATCAATTTATCATTCCCTCTTTCTACCCTATACCTGGCATTTTTTAAGGATTCTACTTAAGCTATAAAACAATTTGGGAAGGAGTTAATCTTCACAGTACTGAGTTTCCCAATGTGACTACAGATTATTAGCTCTTAATTTCTGTCAAAGTCTCTGTCAAAAGGTCTTGCAAGACTTAAGTTCGATTTTTTTTGATTCAACTGTAAATGGTACTGTTTTCATAAATTTCATTTTCTAAATTTTTGTTGCTTGTATATAAATTTTGTATTTTGACCTTGCATCAAGTAGCCTTGCTAAATTCATTTATTAATTCTAATAATTTGTAGATTCTTTTGGACTTTCTACATTCCCAAGTAATACAAATGTATTACTTGGTTCATGAAAGACTGGCGTGTAAATATCTTCTCTCCAAATGTCATGGTTGGGTTTTGGCATCATGGCTTTGCTGATTTAAGAAAACAAGTTGGATTCTATTTTGAGTAGGACTGGAGTTATTTATTCTTTAAACATTTATCAGATTGCACCAGTAAAGTCACCTAGGTATGGTTTTCTTTGCAAACAAAATTTAAAGAATGGACTCAACATTTTTAACAGACAGTATTCATATATTCCATTTCTTCAATGTGCCAATTTTGGTAAAGTATGTTTACCATTTCACCTAAAATTTAACTCTGTTTGCATAAAGTTGTTTATAATATCTCTTACCATTTTAACATCTGTAAAATTTGTAGAGAAATGTCTTCTTTTTCGTTCCTAATACTGTGTTCTCTTTTTTTCTTGATCAGTATTGATAAAGGTCTGTGCATCTTACTGATTTTTTAAAGAACAAACTTGGCTTTGTTGATATTTCCTATTGTGCATTTGCTTTCTATTTCATTAATTTCTACATTTCATAATTTTTTTTCTATTTACTTTGGGTTTAATTTGCTGTTCTTTCCCATTTTCTTGAGATGGATATTTAAATCACTGATTTTTGACTTTTTCTTTTCTAATACATGCATTTATACCTACAAATTTCCTATCAAATGCCTTTAGAAGATTCAAATATATTTAGATATACTATATTTTCATTATCATTCTGTTGCAAATATGTTCTAATTCCATAGTGCTTTCTTTTTGATTCAAAGGGTTATTTGGAAATGTATTTTGTGGGGAGTTTACCAGCTACTTTTCTATAATCTATTTCTTACTTAATTCTACTGTGGTTAGATAACATATTCTGGATTGAATTTGTTGAGGCTTTCTCTATGGCCCATCATATGATCTATTTTGGCAAAAGATGTGCATGAACTTGAAAAAAAAATTTTTGAAGCTGTATTACTAGACACGTACAAACTTACAGCCCTTACATTTTGCTGACAGAATGACCCTTTTAGGGTGTGTGGCTGGCTATCGGTGAAGCGTGAGACTCTTGATCTTGGGGTTATGGGTTTGAGCCCCGTGTCGAGGTTAGATTACTTAAAACAATCTTAAAAAAATGACCCCTTTATAATTATGAAATATTCTAGTCATTCTTGTATTCAGGTCTACTGTATATTGCTATTAATATATATTATACATTATACCATGTATATTTTGTTTAGTGTTTATATGACATATGTTTTCCATTCTTTTACTTCCAGTCATTCTGGGTCTTTACATTTACGGTGTGTCTTTCATAAGCAGTACATGGTTGGATTAAAAACAAATCAATCTGACAATGATTGTGTTTTAATTATTTTTTAAATAAAATTTGGTTTCTACCTATTATGTTATTATTGTTTCTGTCTCATCTGTTATATGTTTTTTTTCTTTTCTTTCCTTCTTTTGGATTAATCTAGTAACTTTTTATTCTGTTTTTCTCTTAGGTATACATTCATTTAGTGTTCTTTTATTGGTTATACAAGAGAAGCATCATTGACTTATTTTAGTCTAATAAAACATTAGTAACTGTATTTCCCAGATAATGCTGGGACCTCAGTATATTTCATTTCCATTTACACTGATCCCACCTTTTGTGTTACAATTATCATACATTTTAAATTTATATATAGTTAAAACCCCAAAAGACATTATTGTTTTATATAGTCAATATTAATGTGGCTGTATCCATCAGTGACAGTCTACATGTAGTAAGTTGTTTCAGTTATTTTTCTGGAAATCTCTTTATGTCTCATTTACTTTGGAACAACATTTTCATTGGGAATAGAATTTTAGATTGATAAACAATTATTTTTTTAAGCACTTTAAAGATTTCATTCCTCTGTTTTTTTTTGACCTCCATTTCTGTTAAGAAGTCAGATGACAGTTTTATCATTGTTCTTTTGAATATGAAGGGTCATTAATTCTCTGGATACTTTCAGCAGTTTTACTACAAAGTGCCCAAGTTTGGTACTCCTTGCATGTATTCTGCTTGGGATTTATTGCACTTTTGAAACCCACGTCTTGATGTCTTTTCATCAGTTTTGGAAAATTCTCAGTCATTATGTCAAAAGTTTAGCTAAGCTACTCCATGGTATCACTGCCTTGGTGTCCATTTTGTTTGGCCAAGCAGCCGGGGGCGGGGGGCTTAAACTGACATTCCCCCCTCATGAAAGCACATGCCTTAGACAGTAGCCTGTAGTGTCACACATAAATGTAAGTTCCTCATATGACTTCCCCAACAGCCCTTATAATAACAAGGCCTCCCAGGGCTTTCCTCTTATGTGCCTCCTAGGTAAGATCCCCTTGGGGCTTACCAAAATTCTTTTCTTTTGGTTTCAATTGACCAGTCGAGCCTTAGCCTGGGAAGTCCAAAACACTTCACCCATGGAATCTCATAAAAGCAGATGTCCCAGGTCCTGTGGCTCTCTCTATCTGCACCCTCCCTTGATCCTCCCATGTGGTCCCTCAAGGGATCTATCTTAGCATCTATTTTTTTAAATCTACTAGTCACAGTCTGTGCCTGATAATCTGGATTACTTCTTTAACTGTTATCATTGCATTTTCTCTCAATCCTACTATTTTCATATGCCTGATAATTTTTGCTCTCAAAGGTAGATCTTGTATATGAAAAATTATGGAAGCTTTGGATGATATTACTCCCTTCAGAGAGAAATCATCCTCTCCTCTGAAGAGGAACAACAGAATAGATCATTTTATTTCCATCTGAAACTGAACTGATTTGAAGTTAGGTGGCAATTTTTGTAGGGCTCCCTCTCTACCTCTAGTTTGCCAACACTTAAGGGTGTATGTAGTCCTTTAGGGAATCCTACTTGAGAGTCTGGGATGTTTATAGGTTCTTTCCTCCTTGGAGGGACCACAATTTTAACTTTTGTTTCTTAACATTATGAGATGGACAAAAATTTCACTCTGCTTTTCAGAGGTTTTGTGCTTAGCTTCTTAGCCTTTGACTCTGCGCAGCAAATACCTTGAGGGAAAAATAAATTAAAAAAATCACTTCTTAGTGCCTAACCTTCTCTTCTAGGATTCTGGCCCTTCAGTCCTGGCCTCCCAGGGATCCCTAAACCCCAATTTTTGTGTACCTAGCCCTACACTTGTTCCTCTACTTCTAGCAGAATCCTCTGCTAAGTTTCATAATTTCTTCTCTTGTACTATGAATTAAGCAAATTCCTACAGGGAAAAAATGAAGCATAGAACATATATGCTTTGCAGTTCCCTGGGCTCCATAATTTTGGTTTCTTAAGTCCTGGCTATCTTAGTGTGTCTCTGATGCTTTTTTTCTTTTTCTTTTTTGATATTTGCCTTTTCATGTTGTTCTCACCAAAAGCATTAGTCTGTAGCAACCTACTCCTTCAAAGCCAGAAGTGGAAGTCATAGCAAGGTTCTCAACCAAAACTCTACTGTCTACCAGCTGTGACTTTAGCAAGTTACTTAACCTAGATATCTAAACATTCTGAGTTTCAATTTTCCTTTATCTAAAATGAAAATACTACCTTATAAAGTTGTTACAAGGGTGTGAAGATTAAATGAAGCATATCTATAAAAAGTCTAGTAACAAAAACACTTACTGGGGGCTTACTATGTGACAGGCACTTTATGTGGATTTAATGTAGATACGGTTATTATCTCCCATTTCCTTTTCAAGGTCACATAGTAGTAAGTGATGGAGCTAGAATTTGACTCTAGAGCACTTTTCTTACTAACTACTCAACACTACTTCCATAATATTGCCTTAGTACTGTGCCTGACACCAGTAAATGTTCAATAAATGTCAGTTATTATACAGGAAAAACAAATGCTTCAGAAATATATACAAATCACATAAATTTTCTACTGTTTTCTTCTATTTATTTTTTTCCTTTTTTGAAAAAAAACTTTTGACAAAAAATTCTTAAGACATTTTTCTATGTATTTTAAAAGAAACTATTGTGAAAAATGTCTAAGAGCCTACTGAACAGATAGATAATAATTTGCTCAACCGTTTCTTTATTGTTGGATAGTTAGAAGGTTTCCATTTTTTTAGACAGATATCAGTATTATTGACTTTTGTGCCTTTAACTATTTTCCTTATTTGAAGTATTTTCTCAGAATAAAATCTTATCAGTGCAATTACTGGCTCAAGACTATGAACACTTTATTACTGCTTATAAAACAGCTATATTGTTTCCCCAAAGAGTTGTGGTAATTGTGATAACCACCAGCAACAAAAATGAAAGGTCTGTGTTAAGAGAATAGGAATTAAAGTGATGGTGTACAGGAATGAAAGAAGTGTGGAGATGGGAAAGAGAATAAAGATACACATTTTGAGGCTAAGAAAGAAAAAAGTAGAGTATCTGGATATTATTTCTTGTGAAGGAGGAGTATTAGTTTCACTTAAAGGAGTAGGGATGGAAAAAGGACTGGGCTGTTTTGAAAATTCCAATGGTTGAATACAAATACACAAACATATGCATCATAATTTTTTGTGAATAATGTTACTGTGTAAGTTTTCAAAAGATATGTTTCTCACCCTCATCAATGTAACACCGGATACAGATAAATATTATTTAGGTGTAATTTACAGAGAGATTGATACACCAGGGTTTAACTTGGTCTTCAGTATCCCTTATTCTAACCTAATATTCTAATGTTTAGTAATCTGGTGTGTGGATCTCTATTATTATTGTTTGAAGATATACAGAGAAATGATCTCTCTTAAGGATAATAAGTTATAAAGAAAAATTATACATATAAACTACAAAATGACCACACACGTTATTGTTGTCCCTTACTTCAGTCAATTTATATACTGAAAAAATTATTTTCCCAGTAAAATGTGCTGGGAGGCAGGAGGTGTATATTCTGGCACCAACTGTGTCATTTGCTTGGTGCATAATTTTGGGCCTTAACCGCCTTTGGACTATGTTTTATCTTACTAAAAGCCAGTACTGGAACGTGGCATCTCTTGTTTAATTTTCCTAATCTTAAATTAGTTTAGTGAATATACTATACTTGAATAAAAATGAAAGAATCTCTCTTCTTTTGCTAACACCTACCATGATTTGAATACCGTATTAACCTTGTTACCAGGTTAGACTTGAAGTTATTATTATTTTTTTAATGATTATTTATTTTTGAGAGACAGAAAGAGACAGAGCATAAGTGGGGGAGTGCAGAGAGAGAGGGAGACACAGAATCCGAAGCAGGCTCCAGGCTCTGGCTGTCAGCACAGAGCCCGATGCAGGGCTCAAACCACAAACTGAGATCAAGACCTGAGTCGAAGTTGGACACTTAAGTGATGGAGCCACCCAGGTGCCTTGAAATTATTATTTTAAAAGTTACTTTGTGGGACTCTCTTAGGGCCATTTGTCTGCTCCATCTACTGTCAGATGAATCTCACTGTGTATACTCCAAGGCAGTTGCTTTCCTACCAGTGCCTTCATCCTCCTTTCCTCCCTTGTAGATTTTGGGACAGTATGTACCTGACTATTAGGAAAAAACAGAAAGGGCCCTGAAAATGTGGCTTACAGAGAGTCCTTCCTCTCTTTGTCTATGCATGATAGCCCCCCCAAGAAAAAAAATAAAACGAATGAAAAACTTCTCTGTTAACTGCTTCATTATGAGCAGAAGTAGGTGCCTGACTATCCAAATTCCACTTCAGATTTCTCTTCCAGCTTCGGTTAGCCCCTAGAAAATTTTAGTAGTGATACTGAGGGGTCATGGAGTATGAGAATGATAATTCACCTGAGAGGCATTCAAATCATGTCTCTATCACATATTAGTTAAGTGATTGTGGGCAAGTGATCTGAGGTCTCTAAGCCTCAATTTTCTCATATGTAAAATGAAGTTAACTAATACCTACTACACCAAATTATTAGAATCAAGTTAACCAAATGGTACTTGGAATTATGGCTAACTGTGGTTTGAAATGTGAGTATCATTTAGAAAATACGGTAGTTTCTAGGCTGATTCAAATTAGAGCTGGTTTCATTTCTAGGGTCCTAAAAAATCCCTATCTTTAAAAAAAGCCATTTTAGATGGGGGGAGCAAATATAAAGGCTTTGAATTCTTTCATGCTTCAATAGATGCCAATTCCATGGTATAGAAAATGGTATATTAAAAAAGCAAGAGCCAAAATAAAGACTAATTTTACATCTATTCAATTAGCCAAAAACTTGCTGTGAATTTATGGCAAAAACAACATTCAAACATTGCTGGTGACATCAAAAATTAGTATGGCCTTTTAGAGAAATAATATAACTATTGTATTGAGAACTATAAAATGCCCATACTCTTAAAACGAATAAACCTACTCGTAAGACTTTATCCTAAGACAATAATTCAAATAAGGAAAATAGCTATCGTTTTACTTAATAGTGCCTGGCACATAAAAGGTACTCAAACGTTTCTTCAAATGGATACCTTTATTTGCATTGACCTCTCCAGTCACTGCCTTTGGTTCCTTCTCATTTAAGATTTTCTATTCTTATCACCTCAGGAGAGTGTTAGAATCAAATTGTAATATCTTTGCTTAGTCTCTGTTCTGCAACTTTCCCCATTAACTTCACTGTTGATTGCTAGCAGACCCCCTTGCCTTCTGATACTTTCACCCTCTAAACTCAGATGACCTTCACACAGAAACCAAGTTGACTATATACTACATTCTTGACCAAATCAAAAAGAAATCTGAAGATTCCTTCAAAATCCTAGGATGTCTTTTTGTTCTGTCAACACCTTTCTAGACTAATTGACTCATTGCCTGCTTCATTAAGACAGAAGACAGCCAGAAACCTTCATACCCATTCTTACCCGATCCTCCTTCTTTCTTAAAGATATAATTCACATATCTCTTTCGTGTACAATTAAGTGGTTTTTAAATGCTGTTATATAAGGTATTCTAGTATCAAGGTTGTACAGCCATCACCTTATGTAATTCCAGAACATTTTCACTACTCACAAAAGCAACTCCATACCCATATGCAGTTACTCCCCATCCCCACCTCCAGCCTCTGGCATCTCTAATATACTTTCTGTCTCTGTGGATATCGCATACAAATGCAATCATACATTATGTGGCTTTCTGTGTCTGGCTATTTGAGTGTAACATTTTCAAGGTTCATCCATGTTATAGCATGTATCACTACCTCATTCCTTTTTATTGATGAATGATATTTCATTGTATGGCTATACTGTATTCATTCAACAATTGGTGAACATTTGGGTTTATTTCTATTGTCTTTTTGGCTCTCATGAATAATGCTGCTATGAACATTTGCACAAAAGTTTTTGTGTGAATACATTTTAATTCTCTTGGGTATGCAAACTATGAGTGGAAACGCAAGTTAAGTACCTCTTGATATACAAATCTATTGTTTCCAAGTTCAGATAGCTTGGGTTATCTCTCACAATGCAAACAACTCCATACTGACCACTCCATTTTCACTCAAACACCTTAAGTCTTCAGAGTCTACACATATTAACTGCAACTTATTTCTTTCCAATTAAGTTGAGGGCAGGGATCAATTCTCATGGTTCTGATCATATACTAGACATTTAATATATGCTCATTGATACACTGACACCCTAAGATCCTCACAAATGTGAGAATGATGACTTACTCATTCCTTCAACTGGCAAATATTTGAGTTGTATGCTCGTCACTGTGCTTAATGTGTAAATTGTGGATAAAAAGTTAATCAGTTTCATCATACCCCAAATGCCAATTCGACTCCACAAATATTCACTGAATACTTATGATGTGAATGGCATTGTGCCAGGTATTTCAGCAGACATAGATAGGAATAAGATATAGTCTGCAGCCTTTTATGGCAGTACATAAACTCTACATACAAAAATAGCAACGACAAAAACAAACAGCAGCAGCAGCAGCACTGGATATTAAATGCCATAAGGAAAGTACAAAAGGCTCTGGAGGGTCAATGGGCAGAGTACATATGCTTGGGAGAGTGGAGTGAGAAGGACCGACATCAGAAAATACTTCTTGAAGTTGAAGGTGGTAGGGCTTCCAAGACGATGGCATTTTGATAGATAGGGATTCCTAGGAAAAGAGAAAGTGTTTCAGGCAGAAGATAGCAAGAACAAAGATTGAAAGGCTAAGTACAGTACAGAATTTTTTTCAGAGACCAATCCTGTTAGGAATGTGTAGATGGGTAATGAGAGAAGGCTCTTGAATGTTAGGCTTAGCATTTAAATAGGTTTAGAAGAATCATTTGAAAGTCTTTCTGTAACGATTCACATTACTTTGGTGATTCCTTAATCTTTTCTCAAAACTTTTCTAGTATGTGTATTTTCTAAAGTGATCGTGGAAATTAGAGATTTCTCCTTCCTACAAGGAATAAAAAATAAAATCTTGATAGCTAACTCAGCAGGCTGATAGGAGAAGGCTTAATTTCAGTAATTCTAGCACTGCATCTCCATACTTTTTGGGGACATGTAAGGCTTAAAACACACAGGCAGGCAAATCCTAACGGTCAAAATAGCAGAAGCAAGACTAGGAACAAAATAATTGTGTTCATTAAGCTCCTGACACCAGGCACTGTGCTTGGTGATTTACACAGAATATCTCTGATCCACCAAACAACCCTATTTAGGTTTATGGCAACTGAGGCTCAGAGAGATCAAGTAAAATGCTTAAGGTAACAACCTCAGTTAGTAAAAGGTGGACACCAGTTTTGAAACCAGACCTCTCTGTTACCCTATTTTCTCTATTGCTCATTTTTGTGTTTACTATATAAAGGAGGACAGAATGGCAAGTTCATGATGTATGTATCAATGAACAGGACTACATATTTAACAGAGGGGCTTTAATGGTCTGGAGGAAAACTAGGCTGAAATATTCAAAACTGGTTTTAGAACGGCTTAATGATCAAGATCAAGAGAGATGAAATTTAGGGCTGCTTCTTGAAGGAATACGGACAATGATTATACGATCAATCCTATTTAGGAATGCCAAGGGAGCAATATTCCACTTTTCATTTGGAGACAGTAAACTCCAAGAGAATATGGATATTTGTCCATACTCACTGATACAGTACAAGTCCCTAGAACAGGGTCTATCCCACAATAAGCACTCAGTTAACTATTGCTGGCATAATGAAAAATCATGCAAGGGGTATTCTCATTTGAATACACTTGAAGGTCTTGAAATAGAGATAAAGACAGCAGAGTAGTAAGTTTAAAAACATTCAAGTTGATAGGATATTCTCTTTACTACTCAACCCCATGTCGGAAACAAACTACCAAAAACAACAAACGTACAACAAAACAACAGTTGTCAGACATTAGCATGATTTTTCAAAGAAAGGTGGTCAAAAGAACTAAAAGACACTTTCGTACTTTATATAGCATCTAGTACTCTGTGAACAATCAAATTTCAGTGAGGTGGAATCCAGAATTTTGACCTATTATTTTAATATTTCAAACTTTTGGGAGCAGTACATTCAGTGACTGTTTTTGGAAAAGAAAAGGGTTATCTAATCTGAATACCCTAAAGGCATCAACAGTTTTTTTTTTTTAATGTTTATTTTTGAGAGAGACAGAGACAGAATACGAGTGGGTTAGGGGCAGAGAGAGGGAGACACAGAATCTGAAGTAGGCTCCAGGCTCTGAGCTGTCAGCACAGAGCCCGGCGCAGGGCTCAAACTCATGCGCCACGTGATCGTGACCTGAGGGAGGTCAGTTGCTTAACCCACTAAGCCACCCAGGTGCCCCGATTTTTCTTATTTCTGTATTACTACAATTCTTCCATGGGATAGCATAAAGACCAATTAAAAAAAAAACTCTGCTTCCCAGTTTCCAAAGGCAACACTGCCTTTGTATCTCAATCAATATTTTAACTACATTTCCTCTATCTTTTTCATTCAGTTCCACAAACTTTGCTTATTTTAAGAATTCCTAATACTACAGTTTAATAGTTAATTTATCAGAGTGGTCATATCATATTTTCTTTTATATTACATTAATATGGACGATAGTGAACACTTTGTAATCAATTAATTAATACTTGCTCGAGGCAGTCTACATGTTCCTAACTTTCAATTAATAATAAGAGACATTATCATGTCTTGCCTTTTCAATTATTGCAGAAATTTTGTCTTTCAAAAGGTTACTCACTGATTTTAGGGCCTTAGTGTTTTTGTTTTTATGTCTACAGAAGGTTAAAACATATTTTCCTTACTGTAATCTTTAGTTGAAAACACATTTTCTATTAAACTCTAAATGAAATAGCTTTTTAAAAGAACTATAATTAAAACAGCTGCAAATTCTGAGGATAGATTAGGTAACAAATCCCAAAGGAAAAAGTACACAGGCCTTACTCTTTCAAAATGTCTTTAAAGACATTACAGTTCACTTGATGTTCTAAAATTACTAAAGTTGAGATTTCATAAGCTCCAAAAGGTTTGATTCCTTCAGTACACGCACACACAGTGGTACCTGAAAGGAGCAGCCAAGGAATCAAAATTGTGTTTATTACCACTTTACATATAGTTTTTGTTTTTTATAAAACATTAAGAATGTAGGAAAAATAAAAAGTTCTGTCTTAATTCATCTTTGGTCCTTTGTGAGCCCACATTTTCCGCTTGTTTAAAATCTAGCTGAGTACCATGATCCTTGCACCATGATTTAAAACCACAAAGAGCAGATACCAGTTTTTAGTTGGTGCTGAAATTAATTAAGTTATAAAGGGGAAAAATGTACTAAAGCACAACTTTCACAAATGCTATATGTTAAGTTACATGTAAGAATTTTTAAGGCTGAGGAACTTGTTTTCAGGTACAGAGTAAAATCTGTAGCCTAAAAAAAACAGGCCTAAGAATTTAAGATAACAATGGTTACCAGTCGAGGTAATACCAAGTATTTCAGTACTTCAGTACAATACTTCCACGCTTGTAAGGCGAAAATGCCTCATAATTTATGTAAACCATTGAGTCCTGTAATGAACCACCTCCTTGTAAGAGCAGCTACAGAGTTCCTGTGGCATGTCAAGGCAGAGAACACCACTATACCTCACTCAGTCAAGGTTGGACTTGAGTAGGGGAGCAGAGGTGGGCAATTCATTAATCACACAAGAAAGTCTGTCTTGTACAACTGAGAAATTTTAACAAGGGTCTTCAAATACTTTGATGAAGGCATTTAAAAAAAATTTGGGGGGAAGGAAATTTTCCATCTTACACATGGAAACAAAACTCAAATTCTGACTGGAGGCTGGTGATTAGCACAACTTTGTGGAACAACATAACTTTTCACGTAAAACACAATCCCAAGGCTTTAAGATACCGTCTATGCAAATGGCACCAAGTATCACCTTTTCAAGCCTTCACCGGCACTAGAAGAGAGTTGGACACCCCCAATCCATCACCCTACCCCCACAGGAAATGGGTTATGTTTTCCCCCTCCCCCAGACGGTCTTCCTCCCCTCCCCCAGCCGGAAGTGAAGCGCCCCCATTCAGACGGCCTCAAACCGAGACGAACCAGTAACAACAGCAAAAGAGAGATGATCTTCAAGGGGTGAAGGGTACCTCCACTGTGGCCACCCCGAAGCTCGCCTTGCTTACTGACCTGCTGACGATAGGGGTGGGCAGGGGCCTGGGGCCTAAAGAAAGTCCCTTGCACAGAGGACAATTCCCTGAGCCCCTCTCAATCGCCTTCACTCTTCTCACTCCGACGTCTCACAGCATGAAAAAAATTCCTCCGCAGTACTTTATTTTGATATCGTCTCTTTCCCTTTAATCGCTTAACCATCTTCCCATAGGCAACTTTTGCTATCGCAGTAGCATTTAAAATTGTTCCGGTGAGTAGGAAAATGGAATATTATTCCCCATACCTTCAGAATAATGAAGGGATTATTTTGTTCAAATGCGGCGAAGGATTACGTGATTACGCAAGGTGAGATTTATTTTCGCGGAGACTTCTGGGATATGTAGTTTTTTTTAATTGCTAAGGCCTGCAGAAAGTATTGGGATTTAAATCGGTAATTACTATATACTGGAGTCCTTGAAAATACACATTATGTATTCGAGGGCAGGCTGACCAGGGAACTTCGGCACCACAAGGGCCAGTACTTCGTTGCCCTTTTCCTCTGGAACTTAATGGAACCAAAATTTCCCTTCGCTTTCGGAGCAAGGTCCTGGTCGTCCCGCCTTCTTCGTTTGGCCACGCCCTCCTCAGCCAGCCAGGCGCCCTCATAGGCTCATCTTCTGGAGGTAGGCACGCGAGAGGAGGGGCCTCACCGTGACTCCTCCCGCGGGGCCGAGGCGAGACTGGGGAGAATGCCGAGTACCGAGGGCTCGTGCGCGCGCGCGTGCTAGCTCGTCAAGGAGAGTGTGCGCGCGGAGGGGCGGCGCGCGGGGTTGGGAGGAGGCGGGCAGGCTGGTGGGCTGGGCGGGCGGCCGGGAGCGCGCGGCCGACTCGGCGGCGGCGAGTAGTTAGTTACTTGTTAGTCAGTGTCAGTTGCTCGGTGGCGGCGGCCCTGGTCACCAGGAAGGGGACGGGACGGCCGGCAATGGTGGTCACCACAGCGGCATGTGCTCCTTTCAGGTAACGGGGGCAGGGCTGCCCGCGTCCCCTCGGTTCCCTTCTCCTCTCGCGCCGATTTGTGGGACCACGGTCGTCCTGGGGTGAGGGCGCTGACCTGGGAGAATGGGGGGCGGGGGCGGCGCAGGGTCGAGTGGCGCCGCCGCGGGGGCCCAGGCGGTGGGTGCGTCCGCCAGGCGCGGGATCTCCGGTCACCCCCGCGCCCCGCCGCCCCCGGGCCCTCTGGCGCCCCCCGCTCCCGCCCCCGCCCTCTCCCGCGGCGGCTGGGGCCCCGGTAGCTCGGCGCCCCCCAGAGGAGGGAAACTTGGGACCTGGAGACGAGGGACGCCCCCGGGCGCGGCTGGGAGGCTGCTGGGGAAAGTGAAGCCTGTAAAGAGCTGGATGCAGTGGGGCAGGAAGGGCTTCTCGTTCTTCAGTCTACACGGTCATCCCGCTCCCAACCCAGGAGGATCCGGCGCAGGCTCGCCAACCGCGCCAGGACGAAACCCCACGGCTCTTTCCTATTCAACTTGGCCCTGCGGCTTGTGAGCCCGCTAACGTGCGGGTTTGCTCGGTTGTTTGGGGATTTTCAGTGGTTCGGTTGGTCAATTTGTTTCTCCTTTGCCCTTTGACTCATCCGTTCTTGCTACTTTCCTTACCTCCCGCGTTGAGGACTAGCGGTCTGAACCCCCTTCCCTCCCCCGCCCCGTCTCCTGCACCATCCGTCTGAGAATTTGATTTTTTTTTTCTTCCCTTGACAACCTTAAAGACTGCTGAGAGCGACAGGAAAGAGGAGCTTTCCCACCTTTAAATGTTACTTTCTTGCAATCCGGTTTGTTTGTTTTCAATATCCAAGTTTAAGAATTTGAGAGCTTTGGAATGGAGTTATTAGAAGGCTGGCGTTGAGGGGATAGTGACGAGTTAAAAGAAAACTATGATTTCATCTTTATTGGCTTTGCTATAGAAAAGCTAATACATTTTTCTTCTGCTTCTGTTAAATATGGTAAGGTGCTATGTTGAATTAAATATTTGGAGACTTACATAAAAGGCTATTTTTAGGTCATTGGATGATGTATGTCAACAGCTTTTCACCTGAATTGGGTTTGCCTTGAGGATTCTGTTTTGGGCCTGCGTACTGATTTTTGTTCAGCTACAGCTTTTTAATTTTTTCCCCCTGATAAATGATGTAGAAATGTGTGTAGTGGGAGAACCCATATTGCTCTCCGCAGTGTGGAAGTGAAAAACGTGAATTATGCACAGGGGTAAAACTTTCCATGAGCAATCTTGGATACTTGCTTCATGATGGCTTCTGTAATTTCACAGCATTTCTAGATAGCTCAATTCACTGGCTGCCTTAATTACTTTCTGAAGTGCCTGGCACTTCTTCTCTTTGGTGACTCGTTTAGTAAACTATAATGGCTGATATGGTACATTTTCTTGGCTTCAAAGATGGGAGTTACAGCTTCAGCCCAGAGATTAATAGTTAACAATGGAAGCAGAATTCATACCATTGCTAGTGAGTTTTGGCTATGACCAACTCACAAACTATGTGAAAAAACAAACATCTTTCCATAGCTGTCAGGGGGGAAATACTTTATCATGTCTTTATTTTGGAGACTTCAAGTTGATTATATTATGTGGGAAAAAATGTCAAATTATTTTCTTTAAGGCTTTGTGATGTGTGGTGTTCCTTTCCATCTTCTACCCCCCATTTAGGGGCTGATATTTATGTTTGGCTGGGTTCCAGGATGGGAAGAAAATAGTTTGGTGAAAGGAAAAGATATGATTGCTTTGAACTGTTATGACACGGCGAGTATTCATTTTAACCAGGGATAGTACAGAGAAACTTCGTCACTAATGTTTGTACCCCATTAACATTCTGTCAGAATTTGTTTTTAAAAGCCTATCCTGAGGCCCATAAAGAAATAATGCCACTTCATAACTGTTTCTGACAATCACATTAAAAAATGTTCCTGGAATGCATTATATGTGTACTCATATAAACATTCATCTTTGTACATTTATGGTAATGTAAATATTTAAGTCTGAGGGCTTAAAAACTTTTATTTGCTTATTTGCATACATGTTTTTCAACATCTAGCAGTGCCAACCATATTTGCCAAATAAGCATCAGCCATAAATTCATGCTTTGGCACATTTCATATAATAACTCTTCTAAATTGCTCCATGGTGAAGCATCATGAGATTAGCATTTGCTTCATGAGAGAGATTTGTTGTTGTTTTTAACTGTAATGATGTGCTGTTTAAGTGGAACAGGTGCTGGGCTCTCGCTGTTTGTGTTGAAACCTGCCAAATCATACTCTTTTGTTAGATGGGCTGTTTAAGTAATTTAGGAACCAAACTGTGGCCCCTGGCATGCAAAGTGTGAGTTCAAGGTTCCATATCACTGCTGAGAATCCCTGTTTTCACTGTAAGAGGCAGATATGTGTGATGAGCTTTACTTTCTCATTGCTGTTCTCTAATTCCTACTCCTCGCCACCACCCCAGTCCTTTCATTACTAGAGCTCCTTTGAAAGTCTAGGCTCCTTCACTGCTGGTTTGTTTTCATTGAAGAACTAGAAATTCTAAGAACTTTGAGGCCAAGAATAGATAGTTCGTATTTATTTGACAAATATTTTGATTGCCTTTTAAGTGTTAGGCATGGTGGACCCTGAGAATATGTAGAATGATATTCCTTTTTCCAAGCAGGGTACAGTTTAGGAGGAGAAGATAGTGGATAACTGATAATTAACCAATGTGATGTGATATATGACACAGGAGTAAGTAGATTCCTATGGATGGAAGCAACAGGAGGGATAGTTGACTAAGACTTGGGGTTTTGGGGAGGGGCAGTCCTAAAATGCATCCCTGTGGATTCCCTGAGCTAATCTTCAAAAATAGGACTTAACTAGGTTCAGAGAAAGGACAGAAAAGAGGGAAAGGACACTTTGGACTAGCACTATCCTATAAAAATATAATAGGAGCCACAAATATGTCATATGTATTTTTGAATTTTCTAGTAGCTGCATTAAAAAAAATAAAATGTTATTTACTTTTAACAATACACTGTAATAATAATACAATATTAATAATATGTTATTTAATTTGATATAGCTAGAATATTATCATTTGAACACATGATCAGTATTTTGAAAGTATTATTGAAATATTTGACATCTCCCGTTTCATACTAAGTCTTTGGAATCTGGTATGTATTTTACATTTATTTATTTACTTTAAAGTTTACTTATTTATTTTGAGAGAGAGAAAAAGCACAAGGGGAGGGGCAGAGAGAGAGAGAGAGAGAGAGAGAGAGAGAGAATCCCAAGGAGGCTTTGCACTGTCAGCGCAGAGCCTGACATGGGGCTTGATCCCAAGAACCTGAGTCAAAGTCAGACGTTTAACTGTCTGAGTCACCTAGGCACCCCTGTATTTTACATTTAAAGCACATCTTAAGTTTAGACTAGTCACATTCAAGTACTCAGTAGCCACAGGAGGACAGTACAGTTTTAGAACAAGGGCCAGTAAAGTGGTAAGAAGCCAAAATACTGAATGCCTTATGAACCATGTTGAGAAGATTTAACTGTATCCTGAAGGCTGTGAGGATTTAGTGGGGAAAAAATGTTGTGATGGAATCAGGTTTGTGTTTTAGACCTATCATGTTGTCAGTGAAGTGAATGCTGGATTAGAGAAGGGCAAAACTGGAAGTAAGGTCAGTTAGGAAGCCAGCCACTCTTGTTGAGAAAGGATGAGGGATATAAAGCAAGGAGTGGGTATATGAGAGATTTAGGAAATATTATATTATCAGCAGTTCAGGGTACATAATCAGATTATGGAGTTGAGCAAGGTTGAAGATTTAGGATGATTCCCACATTTATGTGGTGAGCTACTGAATGGGGCAGGCAACTGAAGAGAAGCCAACTGTCTGTGCCAGACTGACCAAAGATGAAAAAAGGAAGCTATGAGAGATTTGTCACAGAAGCTGAGGGAGGAGAATATTTCAAGGACTAGAAGTGGTCAACACTGTATCCTGCCATGAAAAGGCCAAAAAAGGTAAGGGCTGAATAAAATCTCTGAGACTTGATGATTGTCATTTGTAACTTCAGTAAGTGCAGGTAGCTACATTGTAATGCGTTTAGGGGGTTGAAGAGTGAATGACAGATGCTTAGCTAATTAAGTATTAATTAGCTAATTAAGGGCTAATATAGTGTTTTCAACACAGAACTGAAAGGAGAGTATAGGTGGAGGGAGATGCAAGGGATTTAGAGAAGTTTATTCCCCTTCCCTTTTTAAATTGAGAGGATCTTGGGGAGCCTGGGTGGCTCAGTCGGTTGGGTGTCCCACTTCGGCTCCTGTCATGATCTCACTGTCTCTTGAGTTTGAGCCCCCCATTGGGCTCTCTGCTGACAGCTCAGAGCCTGGAGCCTGCTTCAGATTCTGTGTCTCCTTCTCTCTCTGCCCCTCCCTCCACTCGCACTCTGTCTCTCTCTCAAAAATAAAATAATTTTTTTTTTTTTTAAATTGAGAGACTCTTGTGCACATTTCTGTGGAATGGAAAAGAACTACAGTTGGGGAGAAATGGGTGGGTGGGGAGGGGGAGAGAGATGATTGATTGAGCCAAGGATTTGGAAGCAATAGGAGGGGATGGGATCCAAGGCATAGGTAGAGAAATTGGCTTTGGGTAGGAGATGATTTTCCTTTCCCCAGTGAACCAAAAGGAAGGAGGTAAAGTTTGTAACTGACAAGGGCAGGAAGGAGAATGAGTTGATGACATGTATCATTTTTGAGTACCTGCTAAGAGTGAAGGAGAATGTGGTAGAATAGGAGTTCTTACAAAGTGTGTGTGAGTTTAAAAAAAAAAAAAAAAAAAAGGGTATGTGATTTTATAACAGCTTCCAAGGGAATGTGAGGGCTCTGGGGAGGAGGAGCGAGAGAGAGGGGCGTACACACAGATACACACATGACTAAGAAAGTGAAGAAGCATTATTAGGCATCATTGGAGGGCCCATTTGAAATTGTACACCTTGGATTTGTAGAGACAACAGTTTGCATGGTTGTTTGATTGTTTTCTCCAGCATGATCACTCTGGGTATAGCTGAAGGAAACCATTTAATACTCCCAAGAACTCGTAAGGTTCCTACTGTTAATCTTGATTATAAGATGAACAGCTAGAGTTCAAAGCCTGGTAGTTCAGTACCGGAGCCCAGGCTGTTATTGCTTTGCAGATGCCTGCTTGGGAGAGATTCCTAAAGGACAAGGAAATTAGAGATATTGAGGATTGTTACTAAATCAAGGAACTGTGGAGTCCAGGCTGGATCATCAACAGGAAGCCTGGAAGGGGTGATTCAATTAGGAGAAAACAAAGGGCATGAACAGCTAGATAGATGTCATTGTGAAGCTAAAGAGCTAGTGAGGAGGAAGCGATAATATTAGCTTTTATTTATGGAGTACCTTCTATATGCTAGACACTTTAACACTTTATTTCTAATTCTAACACTTACTGTACAATGTGTTACTAATCTTACAGTCTTCCCTTTGTCATTCTGTGTGACATGAAGAAACAGGATTAGAGAGGTTAAATAATCTGTCCAGAAACATACACTATCAAGTGATGAAACCATGATGCAAAGCCCATTCTTTTTTCTCCAAATCATATCCTCCACTTACTCCCCCTCCTTCGTTTTCTTCTTTTAGAATTTTTATTTTTTAAGTAAGCTCTAGGCCTAGTGGGGGGCTTGAGCTCACAACCCCCAGATCAAGAGTTGCATGTTCCACCCACTGGACCAGCCAGGTGCCCCCAAGATGCAGTAGTGGTGCAGATGTACCAAGATGCATCTTGGTACAGAAGATGCAGTAGTGGTGAAAAGTGGTGCAAAGACACTGGGATATTTAATTTAGGATTTCAGAGCTGATCATTCATTTAACAAATGTTTGTTGACCATTTAGTACACGTGCCAGGCATTATTCTAGGTGCACAGGTTACAATAGTGAACCAAACACAGAATTCTTGCCTTCATGGATCTTACATTCTAGAGAGTGTGAGACAGATATTAAACAAAATAAGTAAGTGAGAGTATCAGAAGGTGATAGATAAGTGCTGTGGAGAGAAAGCAGGCAAGAGGAATGCCATAGGGTATGTTCACTTTTTAAAATTTATTTATTAATTTAAAAAAATATTTATTTTTGAGAGAGAGGGAGACCCAGTGCAAGCAGGGGAGGGACAGAGAGAGGGAGACACAGAATTTGAAGCAGCTATCTGCACAGAGCCCAACATGGGACTTGAACTCATCAGCTGTGACATCATGACCTGAGCCAAAGTTGGACATTCAACCAACTGAACTACCCAGGCACCCCAGGTATGTGCACTTTTGAAAAGGATGTCTGAGAAAGACTTGGTGCAAAGTGAGCAAAAACTTGAAAGAAGTAAGGGGCATACTAGGTGGAAGAAACATTTTGCATTGGCCCCGAAGCAGAGGTGTGCTTGTTGTATTCTCTGAGCTCTTGGAGGCCAGTGGGCCTGGACTGGAGTGAATAGAAGAGAAGAAGGTGGTGAGGTCACAGAGAATGACTGGGTCCGAATTTCATAGAACCTGTAGGCCTTTGTAAGCACTTGGATGTTTACTTTGTGAGATGGAAACTATTACAGGATTTTGAGCAAAGGAATGGCATGATTGGATTTATGCTTTATTTTATTTTTATTTTTATTTTTTATTTTTTTTTCAACGTTTATTTATTTTTGGGACAGAGAGAGACAGAGCATGAATGGGGGAGGGGCAGAGAGAGAGGGAGACCCAGAATCGGAAACAGGCTCCAGGCTCTGAGCCATCAGCCCAGAGCCCGACGCGGGGCTCGAACTCACGGACCGCGAGATCGTGACCTGGCTGAAGTCGGATGCTTAACCGACTGCGCCACCCAGGCGCCCCTGGATTTATGCTTTAAATGCTTCACTCTGAGCCACTGTGTTGAAAGTAGTCTGAGGTACAGAGTAAAGCCAAGAGGACCAGTTAGGAGGCTTTCCAAAATATGAAGTTGGGAGATAGTGCTGTCTTGGACCTGGGAATTGATGAGAAGCGATTGGATCTGTGAGAGTTACAGAACAGTTGCAGAGATAGTACATAGAGTTCCTTAAACTGGTGTTTCTCTACATCTGCACTGTTGACATTTTGGACTAGATAATCCTTTGTTGCTGGGTGTTGCCCTGTGCAGTAGTATGTTATGTAGCATCCCTGGCCTTTATCCACTAGATGCTACTACCATCCCCCCAGCAGTAACTATCAAAAGATGTTTCCAAGGGTGCCTGGGTGGCTTAGTCAGTTAAGCGTCTGACTTCAACTCAGGTTGTGACCTCGCGGTTTGGGAGTTTGAGCCCCATGTCATCTGTGCTGATGGCTAAGAGCCTGGACCCTGCTTTGGATTCTGTGTCTCCCTCTCTCTGCCCTGCCCCTGCTCACACTCGGGCTCTCTCTTCTCAAAGGTAAACAAACATTAAAAAAAAAAAAAATGTTTCCAGACATTGCCCAATGGCTCTTATGGGGCAAAATTGCTTCTAGTAAGAACCACTTCCAAATACCCTTCACCCTGTTTCCCCTAATATTAACACCTTACATAACCATTTATCAAGCTGAGAAATTAACAGTCCTACAATGCTCAACCGAACTCCTAATTTTACTTGTATTTGACCAGTTTTTCCACTAATAACCTTTTTCCATTCCATATGCAAACCAGGATACTACAATGCTTTTGATTGTCAAGTCTCCTTTATCTCTTCTAATGTATGATAGTTTCTTGGTCTTTTCTTTTATGACCTTATACTTTTAAAGAGTACTAGTTAGGTATTTTGTAAACCGTTCCTCCATTTGGATTTGTCTGATGTTTTCTCATTTAAATGGGGTTATGGATTTTGGGGGTAAGAATACCATAAAAGTGAAGGGCCCTTTTGGGGCGCCTGGGTGGCTCAGTCGGTTAAGCATCTGACTCTTGATTTGGCCCAGGTCATGATCTCACAGTTCGTGAGATTGAGCCCTGAGTCAGGCTCCATGTGCTGACTGCACGGAGGCTGCTTAGGAAATTCTTTCTCCCTCTCTCTCTCTGCCCCCTCTCCAGCTCATGCACGTGTGTGCACACACATGTGTGCTCTCTCCCTTTTTCTCTCTCTCAAAATAAATAAACATTGAAAAAAAGTGAAGTGCTCTTAGGAGATGCATGATACCAACGCAACATCACTGATGATCATTTTGTTAAGGTGTTTTCTGGCAAATTTCTCTCCTGGAAAGTTATTTTTCCCTTTCTGTACTCTGTTCATTAGAAGCAAGTTGCTAAGACCAGCCCACACTCAAGGGGAGGGGAATGAAACTCCCACTTCCTAGAGGAGGAGCATCAAAGAATTTATGGACATATATTAAAACCACTACAGTAATTGGTAAATATTTTGGGGTGGATACTTAGAGGCTTTGCCAGTATCCTGTTTCTGCTCACTAATTTTAGCATTCATCTGTAGATTATGCCTGCAGTAATTATGGCTATGGTGTTCTAAAAGTGCTTCTTTATTTCTCTTATTTTTTCTGTATTTATTAACTGGAATTCTTTTGTAAGGAAGGCTTATTCCTTCTCTATTTTTCTATCTACCTATTTAATCATTGATATCAGTTTCAATTCATGGACATTTATTTTATTGTTAGGGTTATAGTGCAGTGCTAACGTTATTTATTTTATTGCCCAAATTATTCTAGCTTTGGCCATTGAGATCTCTTTTAGGTTGACTCTGTGTCCTTTGACATTCTTCTATCCTTTGTGTGTGTACACGTACATGTCTTTATTCTCTGGTACTACTAGATGCTTCAGGCTTGTTGTGTATTTTTCCTGCAGCATCCCTAGACTCATTTTTTTAAGAAGCTGTGGTTCCTTTTATCAGAGAGTGGTATTTGGAGGCCAAGATCTGGATGGTAGGTGTGCTTGTTGTTATTGGAATGTCACTGCTTCTAGTCACGCTCAGTGGACAGCAAGCTAGGAAATACGTGTACGTATACTAATCTGCATCCACACATATCTATATTTATTTCTGTATATAAAAATAGGCAGGCATTTTATACTTATGTGACTCCAATTGGATATGTTTTGATCCAACTATATTTGCTGATGGATTGGATGTGGAATGTGAAAAGAGAGTTGTCAAGGATGACTCCATGGTTTTTGGCTTGAGAAAGGGAAGGATGGAGATGTCATTAACAGAGATGTGAAGACTGTGGGCAGAGCAGGTTTCTGGGGAGAGTTCAGGAATTCTTTTCCAGACTGCCTAGGTTTTTGAGATGTCTAATAGACATACTAATAGAGATGTCAAGTCAGCAGTTGAACAAATGAATCTGAAGTTCAGAGGAGAATGGTCCAAGTTGCATACATTTGGGAATTGTCTGTATAGGTGAAATTGCCTGAGGAGTGAGTGTTGATAGAGAAGTTCAAGGACTGACCCCTGGGACCTACTGGTCAGAGAGATGAGGAGGATTAGTTCTGCAAAATGATAAGGATTGGGATGTGGCTATAGGGTAGATTCCATATCCATCAGTAATGAGCACTTATTCAATATGTATTATTTTCAAGGCACCGAACTGTTTTGGGGTTAACCTTGCTCCCTTCTTCCATAAATTTGCAATCTAGGATGAGACAAATTTCAGACTTAAAAAGGCTAGCAGTGGAAGACAAATACTGGATGATAGTATAGATACAACATCCTAGAGAAGCTTGTTAGACAACATGGGCATAAGAGCCAAACTCATGTACGCCAGCTCCATGTAGACATTAATGTAATAAGCACGTGCCGGTCAGGAAACTCATCAGGGTGTCATGCACACAACTAGTAATTACCAACAAGCAGAACCTCCTCCGTGTGTTGACCTTGGTTTCTTAGGTTCTTCTGCTCTTGGTCCCCTGCCATTATAAGGTTTTGGGTTGGTAATTGGTGCCTATAGTTGTTGGCTATCAATTAAGCCACTCAGTGAACTGGTTAGGGTTTCTGCTGCACTTTACTTTTTAACTTTTGGCTTTCTGTTGCCTTTTCAAAATCAGTGGGGTTCAACTCAGGCCTGCTTAAAATAAAATGTTTCCATGTAAAATCAAGCAGCAATGGCCACCTTACCTTCTTCTATAAACATGCTTAATTTTTGACTGCTTCTTTCTGTGATGGCCTTAGACATTCCCATTTATCATTTGGTTATTAAGGTCATACCCAAAATACATTTATAGAACATTAAAAGTAATTTAAACTTATAACCTGGTAAACTGAGGTTTTTAGTAAAATATTTTAATTTCGTCTCCTTTGTACTAAAAATGGATAGGCTTTCATTGCCTGCTGATGAGGTAGTATAGAATGAGACAGATTAATCATACCTATTGAGTTATTATTTCTCAGTCACTCTGAAGGAATTGTAAGAAAAAATGGATTTATCTACTTTATAGAATAGGGGGCAGAGAATTGCAGGATTCTATTCTCATTTATTCCACCGAATTGATTGGCACCTAAGGCAGAGTCTCTTTCCACTCAGCATATAAGTATGCTTAAGTTTCTCACAACTAATAAATACAACACACCGATATATATAAATGCATAACAACTTTGCCAATTTGGTGTCTTATTAGCATGGTACCTAGTGCATAATGGATACTCAAATGATTGTTGGGTGAAGGAAGTACGTATGATACTTGCAGACATGAGGTAAGACATGAAGAGTTACTTAGCTTGTTCAAGAAGACTTAGGATACTAAAAACTTTGGTTTGTCTAAGTCACAATTAGGGCAAGGTAAAATAAATCTGTATGGTAACATCTTTGTTTTAGACTAAGACAAATAATACTACTCTGTAAAAGCATGATCACTGCTTTTTAAGTAGCCCACAATCCTACCCTCTAGCAGTAGAGTTCTAGTTCAGGAGTCAGACTGCTTGAATTTGAATCCTGGCTTAACTACATACTAGATGTTTGATGTTAAGTTTGTTTCTTAACTATTCTTAGGCTTCCTCATTTGTAAAATGAGGACTATTTATACCTACTTGTGAAGTGAAGTAATAGATAGCAAGCATGTAAATGTTTTGATATATAAGTGTTTAATTAATTTTAACTGTTATTCTAAAAATACTGAGAGACTAGTATCTTAAAGTTTTTCCTTTTCTAGCAAATCATGTGTGCTGAGTGATAATTAAAGGAGAAAAAAAAATCCTATGTGAAAAAAGAAAAAAGGCTGATGTGAAGTATATCAATATATTATTCATAGTGATGTATTAGAACTATGAAAAATAGGGTTTCCACTCTTTTGCTATCTCCATTTTTTCCTCTTAATTTGTTTATCAGATTTTTATGAAATATGTAACTATAAGTTAGAAATGGGCTTTCGAGAACATACTACTTTTTCAGAGTCAGCATTGCATTATGGTCAAGAGCATGGATTCTAGACCCGCACTGCCTGGGATTGAATCTCAGCTCTGCCACTTAACTAGCTGTGTGATCTTGGGAAAGTTACTTTACTTCTCTATGCCTTAGTGTTCTTATCTGTAAAATGGGCATAATGATAGTACCAAAGTCAAAGATGTTTTTGTTTTGTTTTTTAATGTTTGTTTATTTTTGAAGGAAGGAGAGACAGAATGTGAGTGGGGGAAGGGCAGAGAGAGAGGGAGACACAGAATCTGAAGCAGGTTTCAGGCTCTGAGCTATCAGCACAGAGCCCGACGTGGGGCTTGAACTCATAAACCACGAGATCATGACCTGAGCTGAAGTTGCTCGAGTAACCAACGGAGCCACCCAGGCACCCCCAAAGGGTTTTTAATGAGCTAATACTTACAAAGTGCTTAAAATAATGCCTGGGGCATAGGAAGTATCGTGTATTTGTTGAATAAAATAAAGGATGGTAGAAATATTTAAAAACAAATGATTTACAGTTTAATCCACAAGTTTTCCTCTTACTCTCCTACCTCTACCTTCCTGAGTTTCTTTGGTTCCATTGATGAACCACACAGGAAAACAGGAAACCTGTTTTTCTCATAAATCCTTTATATGACGGAAGTACTTTTCATTGTTTAAAGTTAGTCTAACCCCCTCACCCTCCCAGAATTTTCACAGTAGATTCAGTTACTTTTGTTACTACAAGGGAAGATGCCACGGTATGCTTCTTCAATATTTTGAAACACTGAGTTGAATATTTCAAATGCTGAGAAACTGCCTTCTTCCCAGGTGTGCAGCAGTTTTTATAGATTTTATTTGGGTATGAAGTAGGAGTAATTGTGGGAGTTTGTGTGAAAGATGATTTAAGGCATTGGAGAAGCAATAAAAAAGTATTTTCCTAATGCCAGTTCTCTCCTTGACTTGGAAATTCTTTTAGCAGCAATGTCCCCCCAGACTGTTTTTTGGCATTTACCTATCAGAGACTGGCTGTATTTGCAGTGTTAAACCTCATAACAAAATATTGCAGGTAGACTGCCAGATCTTAATTCAACTATTCATCCTGAAGTTAAAAGAGGTGGTTAGTTTCCACATTCAGTAAGGAAGTTAATGTAATGTAAGCAGTTAGTATAATAATGTAAAGAGTGATGAGAAGTCCAGAAGAGAACCTTGTGGTTTGATAACCTCTTTCCTTCTATACAGTGTAAGAACAAGTTTACATTGTTTCTTAATATACTCCTTCCCATACAAATATAACTTATGGAATGATACCTTTAGTGCATATGTAAATTGCACTGTCAGTAGCATAGAAATAATTTATAAATACAGTAGTTCCTAATTTAGGGAGTTGAACTTCAATTATTGACTTAGATTTTATTTCACATGAATATGTTTATTAAACATAAGCAAATAAAATTTGAATCCTATTATAGGGGTGTTTGGGTGGCTCAGTGGGTTAAGCCTCCCGCTCTGGATTTTGGCTCAGGTCATGGTCTTGTGGTTTGTGAGACTGAGCACCACATCAGGCTCCACGCTGATGTCATGGAGCCTGCTTGGGATTCTCTATCTCCATTTCTCTCTGCCTCTCTCTCTCTCTCTCAAAATAAATAAAATTAAAAACAATTTGAATCCTATTATAAATGCAACTTGTAGTTCTGTTCTCAGTTTTATACTCTGGAAGTCTAGCAAAAAATCTTGTCATCTAGAGAAGGTTGTATTTTGTATTCTTTTGTAAAAGACAAATACTTTTCAGGGCTTTGTAGCTGCATGAATGTTATCTCTATCTCCTATTGGACTGTGTGGTCTGGGTTTTCATGGACTAGTTGGCTGACCAGGAGACTGAGTCCTGTATAGAATGATTTCCCTCTAATTCTCTTTGTCCTTTTTATGTTTAAATCTTTACTAGCTATCAAACTACACATCGTTAAAAATTACTAGCTTTTATGATAGGGAAAAGTTAACTTTTATTGTAGAAAAAATTGGAAAAATATAGGGTACATTAAAAGTAGGAAATCTGCTATTCTGCCATCCAGAGATAACCAGTACTAATAATTTGGTGCCTTTTCCCCTATTTTTTTGTGTGCATATGTATTTCATAATGCCTAGTTGACATCATACTGTGGACAGTAGAGATATGCTTTATGTGTCAGTTATAGTCAGTACAGTAAGCTGGTCATACTGTGAGAGGCACGTAGGAGCTGAGACTGGCCGAGGAGACAGGAGATTGTGCTCACTATAGGAGATGCTTTTCTTTTAGAGGAATTGATATTTTTCTCTTTTTCATATTGTTAAACTTAATTTGAATGGCTTACATGCATGTTTGAAGCATCTCTACTTTTTAATTATCTCATATTTTGCTTTTTTTAATGATAATATATTATGGACATTTTCCTGTGCCATCAAAAAACCCTAACTCATGCTCACTTTTTGAGAGATTGAGAACTGACAATAATACAGGATGTATTAGTTGAATAGGCCCTTGATGGTCTCAAGGAGTGTGTCTCAGATCTCTTGGGCATATCTTAGAATGGTGCTGTTCAAAAGAAATAATGCATGCCACATATGTAATTTCAAATTTCCTAGTAGCCACATTTTTAAGACTACAAAGAAACAGATGGAATTAATTTGAATGATACATTTTATTTAGTCTAGGTATAATTACAACATTATCATTGCAATAGGTACTCAATGTAATAACATTATTGAGATGTTTTACAATTTTTTTTTCTTACTAAGTCTTCAAAATCTGGTGTATATTTTCTACTTATAGCACATCTCAATTCAGACTAGCCACATTTTGAGTGCTCAGTAGCATATGTGGCTAGTATTATCACAGTCCTAGAGCATATAATTTCTCCCATAAAATGCAATAAAATAGCACTTTGCAGGTGCTCTGGAGGGGGTTAGGTTAGCATGAGAAGTAAACTACAAAGCCAAGTGGCACTGGGGATGCTGAGCACTTATTTTGGTGTCTTACAAAATTTTAAAACTTTGCCTTAATAAAATGACATATTCCTACATTTGTGGACCTTCATGTCACAGAATAATGTTAAATTTGTAGGCGTGTAAGGATTTACTGGGTATACTTCAGCAGTGGCAATTCTCAGAGTGGCCAATAAGATCAATTCCATATTTCAAGGATTTTGGATAACTAAGAGTTTGTGAGTACACTTTGTAGTTGAAGACTTGAGGACATATTTATCCTTCCTTGTAGAGAGTACTTGTATGAAGTGAGTAACAAATGCATATGCACATGTACATATTACATATGTGTAGATAAATTATGTATGTTATATGCTATGTATACATGCACACACATTTATCGTAATCCTCATAGTCCCCATAATCTTCTGTTTCTTAAGAAACAGTAGCAATTAAAATCATTTTCCTCTTTTTTTTTTTTTTTTTTCAACGTTTATTTATTTTTGGGACAGAGAGAGACAGAGCATGAACGGGGGAGGGGCAGAGAGAGAGGGAGACACAGAATCGGAAACAGGCTCCAGGCTCTGAGCCATCAGCCCAGAGCCTGACGCGGGGCTCGAACTCCCGGACCGCGAGATCGTGACCTGGCTGAAGTCGGACGCTTAACCGACTGCGCCACCCAGGCGCCCCGTCATTTTCGTCTTTTTAAAATGAATTTGTGGCATGATAAGAAAGATGTGGCATGATCAGGAAGATACCTAAGGTTAGTGAATATATAATGTATAATAGAAGAGTATAGAACAAGCTTTGCTTTTAATTTAGCTTGTGATCATGTGAAAAAATTCCTTAATATTTCTAATCTTTATTTTGTTCTGTAGGCTGGAGATAATCTTGCCCTGTTTTCTTAATATGATTTTGATTATCAAATAGGATGAATGGAGAATAAAGGGACATGTCTTATTCATCGTTATGTCCCTAGGACTTACTGTAGGGTCTTACACACTAGCACCCAATAAATATTGTCTTCAAAGTCTGAATATATGTAAAGATCTTTCTAAACTGAGAGTGCTATGAGTGGAAGATATTATGTCTACTTCGTTTGTGCTATTTCTTCTTATTTAATTTTTTTTTAAGTTTATTTTTCTTGAGAGAGAGAGAGTGCACGAGCGCATGCAGGGGAGGGGCAGAGAGAGAGAATCCCAAGCAGGCTCCACGCTCAGTGCGCAGCTCAATCTTACAACTGTGAGATCATGACCTGAGTCAGTATTAAGAGTCAGGCACTTAACTGACTAAACCACCCAGGTGCCCCTTCTTATTTAATTCTTTGACTGGAATATGATAAGTGTAATAATTAATATTTCCCCATACAACTAATAAATAGGATTGCATATTGTATTTTTATTTTTACTTATTATTATTTTATTTATCAGATCTTGTCTGTAAATACGTATATCTCAAAAATATGTTGTAATTAATCTACTTTTAAAAGACGTCTAGTACTTAAATATCTTGACCTGTTTAGCTTAAAGAGTTAATAATTTCCTTGTAGTTATTGAGAGATAGACAAGACTATTTCCGCTGTGGTCTATCTTTATAATAAGCTTAAAAATCAGCCAATTTGAGACACAAATGCATGCTTATTGGACACCAAAATTGTTGAGGCAAAGTAGCAATATTTTAATTACAGCAATGTGGTCTAGTAATCAGAAAATGCCCCAAATAAGAATGGCTTTCTTATTTATATAATGATGGGAGAAACTCCATCTTTTTCCTCCAGAAGGGATACAGCACTTCATAAATACTTAGTGTGGAAGTAAAACAAAATTATAATGCAAGAGCAAATAATGTGCACCCAGAACAGTGTTTCAAAGTGATCTTCGTGAAAACATTAGCTTTTTCTAACATCAGCTATGAGTTTCTGTAGCTGCCCACTCACTGAGTCATCTGTAGCAATTGAAAATTTGGATATTTCCCATTTTTAGGGTATATTTTTTGATAAACTGGCTTCCTTTTATCTCTTATGAATGAAGTAAGCAGTCTCATGTAAAATAGTATGTGCATTATGACAGTATGCCTCATTGTTTCCTGGGAGTGAGGAACTTGAGAAACCAGCTGAATATTATCTGTGTGCTAGGAAAATAACTAAATGATGCACTCTGAGAGTAGTTGGCAGTTTTTGTTTTCATTATATTTCCCTACTTCTACTTTCACCAACACCTTTGGGGATCTTTGGATATTTAGTGACAGAAGGATAATCAGATCACACTTGACTTTTTTGTTTTTCATTTTCTATACATGACAGTAAATGTTAACATTGTCAAAATCAAGAAATACAGTACAGGATGCCTGGCTGGCTTGGTTGCAAGAGCATGTGGCTCTTGATCTCAGGGTCGTCAGTTTGAACCCCACATTGGGTGTAGAGATTACTTAAATAAACTTAAAAAAAGAAAGAAATACAGTACATATTAAGGAAAGAGATATGCAGTGACAGTGTAGAGCATATGGCCGAATGAAAACTGAGTGATCTATTGAGTGAATGAAATGATGGGTCTCAATTAAAGGCAGGGAAGAGGTAACTTGGTTTTTTTTCTTCCCCTGGTTGATCTTTCTCCCTGATGTCTAGGCTAGATACTCATTTTTGAAAAGTGATTCTATTATAAAAAAAAATCCTCTGCTTATTTCTATCCCATTCTGAATTTTCCTGTTTGGTATTTGCTCAGACACAAGGGAAAAAGGATCTAAACTTTTTCCTTTTTCTTTACTTCTGCTATTTATGTATTTTACATCTGCTCATTCTTAGCTTAGAAAATACTAATCATAATTGGTTAAAGATGGTGTTGATCTCATGACTACTTATTGTAATCTAATTCTGAAAAATTTTTATTATTAGGCCCTTAAAAATTCCAATCCATATCAGCAAAAGCTCCCTGGGAAAGTAAAACTGACACCTTTAATATAGACCACATTGTTGCTCATGCATTGACAATATACTCTGCATTAATTTTTGGTTCTTTCATGTCAGTATCTGATGGTTGAAGTTGAAATGACTAATAATCTGTGGAAAATAAAAAAGTATGTTCACAACTGATTTGGGAATTTAGTGAGCCATGAGCTACAATTTTTGGATTGAGTTTTGTTTGTTTGTTTTTTAAGAAGCACAAGAAAGGGGACATGATTTTACTTCCATAAGTACTTTTCATACCCTTAACAATTATATTGTGACTAGTGCAGGTTGACTCTCATGGTGATATTTCTTTTTTTTTTTTTTTCTTTTTTTTAATTTTTTTTTTTCAACGTTTATTTATTTTTGGGACAGAGAGAGACAGAGCATGAACGGGGGAGGGGCAGAGAGAGAGGGAGACATGGAATCGGAAACAGGCTCCAGGCTCTGAGCCATCAGCCCAGAGCCCAACACGGGGCTCGAACTCACGGACCACGAGTTCGTGACCTGGCTGAAGTCGGACGCTTAACCGACTGCGCCACCCAGGCGCCCCTCATGGTGATATTTCAATTTCTGGTCCTTGGGTATCATTTTTGGGAAATATTAAGAGCAAGAAGGCTGGAAATTTTTAAGGTTTTGTGCTACAGTTGAACCACTGAATTTACAGCAAATTGAACTTCTGGAGGAAAGGAAATGGTATGTATAGCAAAACTTTAGGGAAGAAAACAAAGTTGTTCATGTTTGTAATATGATTATTTTGGAGATGGTAGTTTGCAATTTGAGAATAGTGTGAGCAGTTAATCTGTAAAACATAGTTATAATAAATGAGTTACAGAGTATGTATGAAAGCAGTGTTTATAGATTATCTAGTTCCTGTGGCTTAGAATATGCATTTTGAAAGTGTACGATTTCTTTCTTTTGACCTACTCCTTTTAGAATTTGAATTTTCCAGATTCATGTTTAATTGTAGAAGTGTTTTTTGGGTCTTAAATGCTATGTCAGGTGTTCTGATTATTCAAACAAGTTTTTTTTTTTTATTAAATATAATTTATTTCAAATTGGTTTCCATACAACACCCAGTGCTCATCCCAACAGGTGCCCTCTTCTATGCCCATCACCCACTTTCCCCTCCCCCCTACTCCCCATCAGCCCTCAGTTTGTTCTCAGTATTTAAGAGTCTCTTATGGTCAAACAAGACTTTTGTTTGTTGTAGTATTTGAAGTTAAGGACCAAATCCTAAATATTGAATGTTTATCTGATTTTAGAGACGGTTTCTTTATTTTTTTTTTTTTAATTTTTTTTTTTCAACTTTTTTTTTTATTTATTTTTGGGACACAGAGAGAGAGAGAGCATGAACGGGGGAGGGGCAGAGAGAGAGAGGGAGACACAGAATCGGAAGCAGGCTCCAGGCTCCGAGCCATCAGCCCAGAGCCCGACGCGGGGCTCAAACTCACGGACCGCGAGATCGTGACCTGGCTGAAGTCGGACGCTTAACCGACTGCGCCACCCAGGCGCCCCAGAGACGGTTTCTTTAAAAATGTTTGTTTAAATTTTTAAATTTTTATTTTAGAGAGAGTGCATGAATGAGGGAGAGGGACAGAGTGGGGGGGGGGGGAGAGAGAGAAAGAGAGAGAGAGAAAGAGAGAGAGAATCTTAAGCAGGCTCACACTCAGTCTAGAGTCCAACCCAGGGCTTGATCCCACGACCCTGGGATCATGACCTGAACCAAAATTAAGAGTAAGACACTCAACCGACTGAGCCACCCTGGTGCCCCTAAAAATGTTTTTAATTAAACAAATTACAGATGAATAATATATCTAGGAGAAATCAAATAAGATAGCAATATATGGAAAGAGAAACCAAATTCTTTCTGCATCTCTCCCTCTGTTTACCCCAATAAATAGTAATCACTCCAGTCAGTTTGATATCTTTCCAGATCTTTTATTCTGTGTGTGTGTAGTTTTATTTTGTGTCTGTATTTTCTTTAACAGATTCCATATGTTGGTTGATCTGCATTCTATCTTCCATGTCCATATAGTTCTATCTCATTCTTTAACTACTACATATCATTTCTATGCATAGAGTTATCATATTTTAAGTTTATCCCATTAAAAAAAAATCAAAACAGTGCTCTTGCACTTGTATTACACGAGCTTACCATTTTAAATCTGGAAATGGTAAGGGCCATTTGGTTTCTTCAAGTTTGTTTTCTGAGTAGGCAGAACACATTAAATTCTTCATGGAAACTGAGAGAGGAAGCAAAAATTAGTTAATTAGTTGGATTATTTCAACTTTTAAAAATGCCTGGATTATGTTGTACTGTTCTAGGCATATGATTTAATGCAATTGAAACTGCGTTGTGGTTGCATCACTGAACTACCACTTGCGGTTGGGAAGAACAAAAATGATTACGGTTTTTCTGCAGGGAGACGGGATAGATAAAAGCACCTTATATTTAGTCTACATAGATTTTTGGTGACTGTAACCAGAAAGAAAGACCATCCATGAGGGTAGGTACCCTGTGTTTTCCTTGTTAGAACACAGGTACCCTGTGTTTCATTATTAGATACCAGGCACCCCCATCGTGCCTAATGTGACAAAGACATGAAGTTGTAGGAATGAATGAATGGTGTAGAAATGTTGTATAAATGAAGCATGTCAGTCTGGGCCATGAGTGGAAAATGACTTAGCAGTTCAGGCTGCAGAGATTATCTTTGAATCACATTGGCATTAATACATCTATAATTCTGAGCACTTCAATTTCTGATAATTTATCCAAGGGCTTGTTTTGTTCTCTTGCTGTCTTTCTTGTGTAAGTAGTGTTTCTCTCTCTCTCTCTCTCTCTCTCTCTCTCTCTCTCTCTCTCTCTCTTTTCTGGGTGGATTAGCATTATCTAAATTATTATCTAAGTTACTTAGGAAACTTTGGCCAAACCATTCAAAATGAACAATTGTGATGAGCAGTTTTTGGTGCTCAGAAACCAGTGGTTCTTTATTGTTTCCATGTTGAGGATACTTGCAGTTCAGCTTAGGAAGCATTTTCTGAGTGCCTGTGTTGTGATGGGCCTGATGCTAGATGCTGGAGGTACAGAAATGAATGAACTAATCCTGACCCTCCTGCATCTTAGTACCTGGAGGGGGAATACAAGAATAAGAGAGTGTCAGTGTTACATGGCAAGTGCAATTATAGTGGTATGTTCTGGACCATATTTTGTGCTTTGCTATTAATTTGGCCATTCTGTGATCGAGACCATCTGTAGGCTAGGAGTTTAAAGTATCCCTAATGCTTCATCATGCTTCATATTCTGGCATTATTGCTTTTGGAGAACCTATAACTGAACAACTAGTTTTTACTATGTGTGTAGTGTTCTTCCTGCCCTTTTTCAATTTCTTGGATGTGAGCTGCTCTGTCAGAGCAAAGGACTATGAACCATCTCTGGCCTCAGCTTCCACTTGGTGCTGAAAAAGAACTCTTCTCCCATAATTGTTTGGGTTTTTTTGTTTGTCATTGGAGCTTTGTAAGTCTATATAGACCCATATTTCCATGCCACTGGAATGTAATCTCTGTGATTGAAGGATGTGAGGTTCACAGATGTATTCCAGCACTTAGAATAGTACCTGGCATATAGCATCTTTGCAGTAAGTATTGTTTAATGAACAGTGTGTGACAAACCTACCCAGAAGACTGAGTGAATCTTTCATGCACAGATCTTGTTTCAGAGCAAGGGGTTGTGTTCCAGTTCTTTATGTGAAGCTTTATTGAGCTTAGCTTATATGTAGCTTATATGTAGCTTAGCAGCACTTTATAACTTCATAACCGGTATCATTTGCTAGGCTTACTAAGAAGATTTCCTAATGCAGTGCTAAGTACTAAGAAGATACATACTTACCCAAGGATAAGGAGAGAGGCCTTAAACGAAGTCATCTTCTGGGCCTGTAAGGCTGGGATCCAAGCATCCTGTGACATTAAACTAAAATCTTGATGGAGGAGTGAACCCTCACAGTCCCGGGGAGCCTTTTGGGTGTATCCTGTGGAGGCAAAAGTTCTTATCTTTTTGGTTGTGGCATTATGCAGAGTTCCTGGAATTCCCCAGGGAACCTATCCACTAGGTCATGCCCCAGGAGAGCTGAGAGGCAGTTTATTGTTGTGTTTAAGAGCTGGGGATCTACAGCCAGATCTCTTTGCTGCAATCTTGATACCGCAATTTCCCTTATGTGCCATCTGCAGCAAATTACTTATTTTGTGTTTCAGATACCTCATCTGTAAAACGGGAATAAAATAGTACCTAATTCATAATGTGGTTTAAGGATTAATATAGATAGAGGGTTTTCAACATACCTGATATGTAATACCAGTGCTCAGTAAATATTCGTATTTACTTATTTGATACAGAAACAGTTCCTACCTTTTTACTCATTTTTTTTTATTTTTCAATATATGAAGTTTATTGTCAAATTGGTTTCCATACTACTCATTTTTATTCTAATATGCTTTCCTGAGAAGTGTAAGAAGGCACAGAGGTACAGTTGATATTTTGGGAATTTCACACAGGCCATGTGTGGAGGAGGTGTGTGGAGACCCATGGAGGTGTGTTGAGCATTAGATGGCACATAGTATCAGCTTCTAAGGCCCTCATCCATCATCATGTGTCAGGTGGAAAACAGGTGGAGAACCTTTGATCTAGAGAGCTCTAATTATCTCCAAGGTGGGCCATGCTCAATTTGACAGTGTCATGCTTTTTAATATTTGAAAGTTCCGGAATTGCTGCTATGGGATATAACCCTGTCTTCTTCAACCTCTCTCCTGCTTTTGCTTATACTGTATACTATGATGCTCCACTTCCCACACAGATACCCAAATAGCTCTGACTGCTGAGATATTTATCTTACTTTCAGCACATAACTTGTTGACATGTTACTAGGTGCTTGGAATTTTCATTGTTAACTGGGTTTGAATCCCAGTTTTGCCAAGCTTTAGGGTTTTTTTTGTTGTTACATGTGATGAAAGTATCCACCTCATAGGATTGTTGTAAGGATTAATAAAAACAAAACAGCATAGTACTGAGCATTCAATATTAGTTGTAAAGTTAATATATTTGTCCTCATCATCATGGTGGTCATTATTGTTCCGTGTTTCAAATCAGCAATGAAATACAACTTTGCACTAGTCCTTATTTCTGCTTGGAACTGGAAGACTAAATGGAATGTAGCAGCTCTCTGATTGAAATGTGCTGTGGGGCGCCTGGGTGGCTCAGTCAGTTAAGCATTCCGTTAAGCGTTCGACTTCAGCTCAGGTCATGATCTCATGGTTTGTGGGTTTGAGCCCCGCGTCGGGCTCTGTGCTGACAGCTCAGAGCCTGGAGCTTGCTTCAAATTCTGTGTCTCCCTCTCTCTCTGTCCCACCCCTGCACACGCTGTCTCTCTTTCTCTCTCAAAAATAAGTAAACATTAAAAAAAATTAAAAAAAAAATTGAAGTGTGCTGTAGCCTTCCTTGTGCAGTAAAGATTTAACTACCTTCAAGGGCATACAGGGAGCTGGAACACAGTAAGCCTGGAGAATTAGCTTTCCTGGTCCTGTATTCCAGCTCCTTTCTGCCCAAATGTTGTAGCCCGGATTTTCATTACACACTCCCCTTGGTGGCTTCTCTAATAAAATTGCAGCAATGTAATTTGCATTCTGTCCTTGAATTGGGGCCAGAATTAGGAAGTACATTCAGTGCTTTTGGTAGCAAAACTCTGTAATAGTCTGTGAGTTAATTATGTTGATAACAAAATACAAATTTTTATGTATAACCTCCAGGTTACCACTAGATTTGTTACACTTCTTTTCCTTTAATGTGAAAAATATCCCGGCATGATGGATGGTATCATCTCTCCCTTTTACAATTGAGAAAACCGAGGCTCAGAAAGTTTAAATAATTTGCCTGAGTTGCTCAGCTGCTCAGTGAGAGAGTTGATTCACTCCACAGCTTTTTTTTCCCCTCAAAATTAGAAAGTTCAATCCCCAAATTAGGTTCAAAATATTTCCCAGAGAAATTTATAAATGTATGGCTACATACAGAGAACGGGGCGGGGGGGGGGGGGGGGGTGGGGACAAAAAAACCCAAAAGTAAATAGGTGGAAAGAAGGTGTGGAGAAGATTGAATTGATGAATATGGACCAACTATAAAAGGTAAGAAGCAGAAAATATTATTCAAGCACTTTTGGTATTGAGCCAATTCATAGAAGGCAGTTGACCTGATGGAGGATTTTTTTTTTTTTTTTTTAGTAGTGTCACATTTTAACTTGGATTCAAAATTCAAACTTAAAAATGTATCTAGAAGAGAGGGTGAAGATAATATCAGTGGAAAGGAAAATGTAGAAATAGAAATGTTATGTAAATTTATCAAAAACACATGATCAAGATAAAGTGTTAAATATATGTAAGCTAAGTGGGGGTTCAATGTAGATATGGTTCAGAGAAGGCTAATTGCAGATATTCTTTGATTCAGGTAGAGAAGATTCAGATAAGCTTTCTGGAGTTTGTTGCCATAGTATTAAATTTAATCTCTCTAGAAATGAGATTCCAATGTGAAGCTTTTATCTTTTATTTATTCGGAATTTGTTTAAGCAGGGTGCATGGAGGTAAACACTGAATAACTACTGCAACTATCTGAGGAGGTACCTGGAATACACTTCAGGGTCAGATGAGAATTTCATTAGCTGTGTGTTAGCCTGTCATATCTGTCACTCTGAGGTTTTAGCTTTTACCTAAGAAGCCCACCTTATTTAACATTTTCACTTGATTAAATCCCTCCAAGAGGCTCAAAGTATGCATCTCAATTTACCTGTGATCCAGCTGCATATACTTAAGAAATACTAAATATATCTACTTGCTGGCTTTCACCCCCCACCAACCTGCTCTTCTCAGACTTCCGGGTTTGTCAGGGAGGTCCTCATCCACACAGTTGTCCAGGCACCAAAATGCTGAGGTCACTTTTCATTCACTGACTCCAGTCTTGCCAAATCTGGTAGTTCTTCATTTGGAGTATATAGTTTGACCCTTTCTCTTCATCGCAACTACTTGAATGTTTTCCTTTGTTTGCTATTGGGGAAAAGATCATTGTTCCTTTTTTTTTTTTTTTTTTTTTTTAAATTCCCACAAGGCTCTCCAAGTAGTTATTGAAAGACATTGTTCTGTTTTGCTTATTTTAGTTACTTAACCTTAGTTTTGCTGCTAGAGTATGTCACTAGAGAGGCACCTCTATTGGAACAGTAACTTCCAGTTCTGCCTAAAGAGATCATTTGCATGAGAGTTACAGAAGAGGAGTTGAAAACATTAGCTGTTAACAGTAATAAAGTCACTTTCCTTCTATGATTGTTTTGAATTTGAACAATAAATTCATCTGTTTTGACTTAAAAGGTAAAATATGTTTGAAGACAAATATTTGCAACCCACTATGAGAGAATTCCTATCGTACAAAATTATTTTAGGAACAGGCTAATTATATTTACATGTGGGCAGTTGAACATCCAGTCATCTGAGGGGATGGCAAAGTGTATGATCATTCGCTATTTTAAAAGTGTATTGATGTATTTTTTTTTTTTAGGAAGAATGAATTTTTTAATTTATTAATTTAAGGAGGCAAATGTTTTTGTGGAAAAGATTATCAGGAATGTAGTCAGGCCTTAATGGCAATTTTCTTGTGGGGAATACTAGAAGGGAAGAGATAATTTCTGTTTGAGACTTACTGTAAGTTGAGAATACTGACACAGTTGAGAAGAGCATTAGAAGCATTGCCTAATTTATATGTGAGCATTTCTTAATTTACATGTCTGCATTTGTTTAGTCAACAAGTTAACCATGTCTTGTTCAGATAGATTTTTTAAAGATCTTTGGTAAAAGACTCTCTCCCCATTGGCAGATTTCCAGTGTCTTTCTATTGTGCAACAACCTGTACGTATCTTTTCAGTTGAAGTATTACCTTAAGGAGGCCCTGAGTTTGCAGTTCAGTAGGAATCAAGCTGAGTGGTGTAGTGGAAAGGTCTTCCTGCAGATGGTCTGACAAGATGGATGACTAGCTGTGGGACGGTGGGAAAGCCAGACTTCTCTCTTGGCTTTGGCTTCCACTCTGTAGATTGAGAGTTAGATTGAGGACCCTCCCTGCTCCGGATTTCTGATTTTGTGGTGCGACCCAAATCCCTTCTGAGCTGTTGGAGAAAGGGTGTTTGTTTCATAGCCTTTTCTGTTCTCTCAAAGCTGGCCTACCTGTTCTGGAGTTTTGGATTTTTTTTTTTTTTTTTTTTTTCCTCTGACTGAAGTTAAGTGACCTAAACAGATATTGAACTCTGGCTCAGGTCATGATCTCGCCCCACATCAGGCCCTTGGCTCTCAGTAGAAGCTCATATTGGATCCTCTGTCTCCCTTTCTCTCTTCCCCTCCCCCTTGTGCTCTCTCTCAAAAATAAACATTAAAAAATTTTTTTTCTTTTAATTCTTTAGTAGAAATAATGGTACACAAATTGGTCTCTGTCATTACTCAACCTTCTTATGATGTTACCGTACTTAATGCTGAGTAATACTGGGTATAGACATTTTGCATTTTGAGTCTGAGAAGGTTTTAGCTTCATTTGAGTTACTGAGTCAACTCTGCTTTGTTCAGTATTTCAGAAAAGTATCTTATACATGGGCTCCAAGTAGTATAATTCTAAAATGTTAATTGCATTTAAGAAGCTCTAAGAAGTTCAGTAAGCAGCCCTGTCACCTTCACCTTCACCTTCACCTTCACCTTCATTGCGTAGCGGTGAACAGTGGAGATAATGGTGAAGTAATTTTATCCATTTATTTTGAAAAAGTCCTGGTGTTGGTAATTTTTATCTGTGAAGGGCCAGATAGTAAGTATTTTAGATTTTGTGGGCCATGTGATCTCTGGCACAGCTATTCAGTTCTGCCATTGTTGATTTCTGACACAACTGTTCAACTATGCCTTTGTAGAGTACAAGTAGCCATAGAAATGTAACTCTATGGGCATGACTGTGTTTCAGTAAAACCTTATTTATGTAGACCTAGTTTGAGATTTTTTTTTTTTTTTTTTTTTTTGAGAGAGAGGAGGTGGGGAAAGCAGGGGAGGGGCAGAGGGAGAAAGAAAGAGAATCTTTTTTTTTTTTTTTAATTTTAATTTATTTTTTTAATTTACATCCAAGTTAGTTAGCATATAGTGTAACAATGAATCAGGAATAGATTCCTTAATGCCCCTTACCCATTTAGCCCATCCCCCCTCCCACAACCCCTCCAGCAACCCTCTGTTTGTTCCCATATTTAAGAGTCTCTTATGTTTTTGTCCACCTCTCTGTTTTTATATTATTTTTGCTTCTCTGCCGTTATGTTCATCTGTTTTGTCTCTTAAAGTCCTCATATGAGTGAAGTCATATGATATTTGTCCTTCTCTGACTGACTAATTTTGCTTAGCATAATACCCTCTAGTTCCATCCATGTAGTTGCAAATGGCAAGATTTCATTCTTTTTGATTGCTGAGTAATACTCCAGTGTGTGTGTGTGTGTGTGTGTGTGTGTGTGTGTGTGTGTGTGTGTATTTGCAACATCTTCTTTATCCATTCATCCATTGGTGGACATTTGGGCTAGGAAAGAGAATCTTAAGCAGGCTCCATGCTCAGTGCGGAACTCTGAGCCTGTTGTGACCCTGGGATCATGACCTGAGCCCAAATCAGGAGTCTGACACTTAACTTACTGAGTCATCTAGGCACCCCTAGGTTGAGATTCTTGAATGGATCTGGTGGAAGGTCTAGTGAAGAAGGCACTTGTTTGATGAAAACAGCTGTTTAAGCTTCTGGCAAAATTGGCTGCTAACTCGTAGAGGAGTTACAATAGTGTTTATGTAAAAATAAAAGCAGTGGTTTGAAATATCAGACTACTAAGAACTGCTCTCATAAGGAGTTCTCTTTCCAAAATGGCATAATTTTGCTTTCAGTGAATGCTTACAAGAGTCTTGCATAACGTATTATTAATTTAGAAGCTATTATCACATTTAAGGTTGAATTTCTATTTTTAACTGACATACTGCCTTAAGTTTGCCAAAATCTGATTGCATTTGGAAGGAAAATGGCATTGTTGCTATTTCCTCTGCATGATAACATCTAAAATAGGCAGCTGGCAACGGGGAAGAGTGAAGGTAAAGGGCAAAAATATAATCCTCTTGGAGCTTGTGTTTTTTTTCTACTGAATTTCAAATCTAGTTAGATTGTGCTTTCCTTCACTCTGATCTTTAAAATGCCTCACGTATTTTCTACATTCCATAACCCCCTCAGGTAAATATTTTTATTTATTTATTTATTTGTTTATTTATTTAAAGTTGATTTATTTATTTTGAGAGAGAGAGAGAGAGAGAGAGAGAGAGAGAGAGCACGAGTCGGGGAGGAACAGAGATAGAGGGAGAGAGAGGATCCCAATCAGGCTCTGCTGTCAGCGCACAGCCTGAGGCAGGGCTAGATAGATCCCATGTACTGTGAGATCATGATCTGAGCCAAAATCGAGGGTCAGACGTTGTTGAACCATCTGAGCCACCAAGGCGCCCCAACATATTTTTATTATTGAGGTATGATTATAAATCATTCCGTTAGAATTTAACCTTCAGATTCACGTTGACTAATATTTTTATTTGCAATCTGTGTTTTTCAGTGTTTAATAATCTAAATTATGTTTCCCTGAGTACTTCTGTTATAGAGCAGGAGTAACTGATGTAAGGTGTACCAAGTGGCTTAGAAAGCATCTTAAAATAGTTACTTTACAACTGCTACATTTTATTTTTTTTAATGTTTATTTTTGAGAGAGAGAGAGGCAGAGAGAGAGAGAGACAGAGCACGGGGGTGGGGGGGGGAGGGGCAGAGAGAGAGGGAAACAGAATCTGAAACAAGCTCCAGGCTCTGAGCTGTCAGCACAGAGCCCAATGCAGGGCTCAAACTCAGAAACCATGAGATCATACCTAAGTCAAAGTCAGACAACCGACTGAGCCACCCTAGTGCCCCCAACAACTATGACCTTTTAGAGCTTAAGAAATAGAAAAGATTAAATAGATTGGCCAGAGTTATTCTTAATACCATATTTAAGGTCACACTTTTGTGTTTTTATTAGAACCATTGGTTTGGTAAAATCCCTCAACCTAGTATTATAAAAAGTGTATTGTATATGGGGTTGCAATAGACTTAGGGTTTGTGACCAGTTTGAGGCTATAACTGGATGGTTTTTTGCTCAAAGCTTCCTTTTTGTTTCTTTTAGAGTAATGGTGTCAGGATGTCATGCAGCCCCCAGTCTGAATCCCTAGGAGGAACGTTTTGAACAGAGTTCTGAAAAGTGTGGTTATCAGATTTTGATGTATCTTTTGAACAGTTATCCCACTTAAAAAAGACCAAGAGAATGTGGAATCAGATGTTGCAAATTTTAACTCTGTTTCTTCTCAAGGCAGATATTTCCTATAATGATATAAACTGATTTCATACTTCAACTTCTTGATTATTCATAAGCTGTTGTATGAATATTTTCCAAATAGATACAATGAACATTTTATCTCTCTTTCTTGGCTTCATCATTTTCCATAATTTTATCTTCTATTTCACCTATTCTCCCCTCTGTTTCCTCTGTCCTTGCTGTCACTGCATCTGGTTTATTTTGCATCTCATTTATAGCATTTAAAAAGAATTTTTTTTAATGTTATTTATTTTTGAGAGAGACATGGCACGCGTTGGGGAGGGGCAGAGAGAGGGAGACACAGAATCTGAAACAGGCTCCAGGGTCTGAGCTGTCAGCACAGAGCCTGATGTGGGGCTCGAACTCTCTAGCTGTGAGATCGTGACCTGAGTGTGTCAGACGCTCAGCCGACTGAGCCACCCAGGCGCCCCTCATTTACAGCATTTCTTAATTCGTCATTACTATTTCTTAGTTCCTTGATCTCTACAGCAATCCTTGGTCTCTGCTGTCTCTGCTGTCTTCTATGCTTTTTTCAAGGCCAGCTATTAATCTTATGACTCTTATTCTATGACTTATGACTATTATTCTAAATTCTTGATCAGATATATTGTTTATATCTGTTTTGAGCGATTCTCTAGCTGTCATTTCCTCCTGGAATTTCTTTTGAGGAGAATTCTTCCATTTCATCATTTTGGCTAGTTTTCTGTCCTTTACATGTTTTAATAGCTTGTTGTGTGTATTGTACTTGTGAGCACTACTATACTAAAAAGGGGTCATACACTGTGTAGGGCCTGGCCCTTAAGAAGGTGTTTTTGGAGTGTGTTGCATGCTCTCTGTTTTTGTGACTCTGCTTGCTTTATCTCCCTACTTGGTAGTAGTGGTTTGAACCTTCCACCAGGTTTGCTTTGATTTGTTCGTTGAAGTAACCCTGGAAAAAATTTAAAAAGGGGAGGGTGGTAGAAGAAGCCTTATCCCAAACAAAGAGAGAAATGACAGGGGCAGGGAAAAAGAAAAGAAAAAAAAATTACCAGCAGAGAATCAGGGAAACTATATGGCTTAATACAGAGAGAGAGAGAGAGGGGGAGGAAAATAAGAAGGAGATACAGAAGAGGTGTAAAAAGAATAGGTTAAAAATGTCTGTTTAAACAAACCAACAACCAGAATAGAGAAGGGAAGAAATAAGAGGAAGAAAAGAAAGAAAAAAAATGGATGTATATATGTATATAAAATAAGAAGTGGCCAAGAATCAAATCAGAAAATACAAAACTGCTTGTCTGATATTTGATGGTGCCTTGGAACCGGTGACTGTGCTGATCTGGAGGAGGGGCCCTCTCGTTCTATTAGTGTCAATCTCGCTCCCCTAGATATGCAGTTACCAGGCACAGAGGGGTGGGGATTGGTGTAAACGGGTCCTGCCTCCACTGTGGGCCCTCTGTCCTGTGACCTGAAGCCCCACCTTGTTGGTGATGGGGAGAAAAATGATGACACCCCAGTCTCTACTCCCCAGACTGGGAGTCCCAAACCACACTGTTCAGGCAATGATACAATGAACATTTTAAATGAAGTTCTTTGTCCTTTGTCCTTTGTTTTAGGAGCATTATGAATATTAAGTAATTTTTTTTTTTTTTTTTGGTCAGATTGATCCATTGAGCCCTTTATGAAAAAAACTTCCATTTGTATTTAATCTTGGTTGGATTCCCTTTTAAGAAACAGTAGCTACATTCTAAAATGTGCTTAAAACTGTTAGGTTACAATGGAACCTAACAATTTATTCTGACAGCAGAATAAATATGTAAGAATAGCCAAGAAGAAGATATTTGCAAACGACGTATCAGATAAAGTGTTAGTATCCAAAATCTATAAATAACTGATCAAACTCAACACCCAAAAAACCAATAATCCAGTGAAGAAATGGGCAAAAGACATGAATAGACACTTCTCCAAAGAAGACATCCAGATGGCCAACAGACACATGAAAAAATGCTCAATGCCACTCATCATCAGGGAAATACAAATCAAAACCACAATGAGATACCACCTCACACCTGTCAGAATGGCTAACATTAACAACTCAGGCAACAACAGATGTTGGTGACGATGCAGAGAAAGAGGATCTCTTTTGCATTGTTGGTGGGGACGCAAGCTGGTGCAACCACTCTGGAAAACAGGATGGAGGTTCCTCAAGAAATGAAAAATAGAACTACCCTACAATCCAGCAACTGCACTACTAGGTATTTATCCAAGGGATACAGATGTGCTGTTTCGAAGGGACACATGCACCCCCATGTTTATAGCAGCACTATCAACACTAGCCAAAGTATGGAAAGAACCCAAATGTCTGTCGATGGATGAATGGATAAAGAAGATGTGGTATATACATACAATGGAGTATTACTCGGCAATCAAAAAGAATGAAATCTTGCCATTTGCAACTATGTGGATGGAACTGGAGGGTATTATGCTAAGCGAAATTAGAGAAAGACAAAAATCATATGACTTCACTCATATGAGGACTTTAAGAGACAAAAGAGATGAACATAAGGGAAGGGAAACAAAAATAATATAAAAATAGGGAGGGGGACAAAACAGGAGAGACTCATAAATATGGAGAACAAACTGAGGGTTACTGGATGGGTTGTGGGAGGGGGGATGGGCTAAATGGGTAAGGGGCACTAAGGAATCTACTCCTGAAATCATTGTTGCACTATATGCTAACTAATTTGGATGTAAATTAAAAATAATAAAATTAAAGAAAAAAGAATAGCCAAGAAAACAAAAACCCTAGGTTAATAGAAAGAATACTGAGGATTCTTAGACAACAAATCAAAATAGAAGAAGGAAGAACCCCCAGCTATATATCTCCCTGATGGAGTAGACTGAATACTGTCCCATAGAGAAAACACAGAACTGGGAACTAATGATCATTTTAGTACCTATAATGTGGCAGGTACTTGCTTGTTTGGGAATTGACCATACCCTCTATTTTTACATAGAGAGAGGGAAATAAAGGAAGCCTAATTCAGACTTTGTATGTGTTAGAGAGAGATGTGTTTCAGGATCTAAGATGGAGGATGTAGCCATGTAGGCTACATAGTCATGTAGGCAAGGGAAAAGAGTGTTCTATGAAAAAAAGTGGAATGAGCTATGGCATGGAAGTAAGTATGAGAGACGTTAAACACTGGGTATCTCTAATTATTCAGTAGACACAGTTGGTGAATGAAGAGGTGGAAAGTCATGGTATGAAGGACCAGGTTGGAAAGGATTGTTGGGTTTTAAATATAAAGGGCATTATTTACCAGGCTATAGAGTCAGAGCTTTGCTCTAATGATGGCAGAAGTCCCTGAGGGAAGCTTGGGTTTGTATCTTCTTTATTAGCTGTGTCTATTACCACTCTTGCCCCATTAATGTAAAAGAAAAAGAGGAGGATGGAGTTTAGTTTGAAACCTTTGTGAATTTTTTTTTTTTTTGTTTTATTAGGAAGAATTTTTTTTCATAGTGTGTCTAAAAGCAGAGAATATATAAAGGTTTTCTTACAGCTCTGAGATTAGGAGTTTAAGACTTTTGGTTCTGATTCTGGTTTCATTACTAATTCTGGCAAAGCATCTAATCTCTTTTAGTTTCATTTCCAGGTCAAATAAAATGGGTTCTTGGACCCTTCTTTTTGCCCAGACCCTTTGTATCAAGGTGGGGGTGAGAATGGAGGTGGATACACATGAAGAAAGCAGGCACGCACACTAGTTGTCCTCAAAGCAGCAATAATGGTTTAATGAATGCTTCTGAAATTATTTCTTCTAAGGTATTTAGGCAGAAAATATAAGGACAGTAGGGTGTTGTCATTGAAAAAGATGGTTTCCTGGTGGTTGAATTTCAGGCACTCTGTAGCCTGGGTGGAAAACAGACCCTAGGACCTCACAAGTGAACTCTTAAGGCCTTTCTTCCATGAGGCAAATTAAGAAAATGATTACTTGTATCCACCTTATTCCCAGGATGAGCCAAATTTGTAACAGAATAAGGTGAAGTTTGTTGGCAATGTCAGGTTTAGTTCTTTTTTACTATTACAACAGTCATTGTTTTATTCTGCATGGGCCAGTTATTGTCTTGGATTGAGTTGGCCTGTTTGCTTCCATTATCTCCTAATTGTAGTCCCACATTATCTTGTCAAGTTATTAACCTTCTTAAAACACAGTTTTCATCATGCTATTTCCTTAATTTAAAAACCCGCAGTACCATTTTTCTATTTGTTTGGGTTTCATAGAACCTCTGGAATAGTCTCTGTGAATGGGGAGAGGGATGCTTGGGATGTGTCTGAGTTAATAAGACAAATCATATTATTAATTTATATTGTCTACATAAAACTCTTTTTATTTGGTAAATATCTTTCACTCTGAAATTACCTAAGGAATAAGTTTCTCACTAAAGATTATGTCATTGAAGGTACGTAGTCTTGGGTTGGTGAATGTGGTGTTCTAGGGTTTCTAGCAAAACGCCTATCCATCTGCCATTTATAATAGGAGGGGGGATGCCTGTCATTGTTACTTAATAATTGATTTTCTCTCATCTCTGACAATTGGACTATGTACGTGATAAGCAGAAAGAAGATAAAAAGGAAATTTGTCTTTAAAAATCAGTTATGTTCCACCTCCCAACATCTTGTCAGCATCACCATTCTGTACTCAGAGGATTGCTTTTTTTGCTGAAGTGGTGATTCTAATTGTCTGGCAGATTTCAGGTGCATCAGTGTCAGATCTATGAGCTTTCCCAGCCTGTATTACTTATTGATTGCTAGGGCAGAATGTTGTTCACAGCACCAGCTACTAGGCCAGCTCTGATTTGCTTTTGGTAGAAGAAAGGGGAAAGAGTATCCTTGAAAAGTCAGTGTGTCAAAGAATAAAACAAAGATCATTGGGTCTGATAAACAGAACCAAACAAAATAAAACTAAGTTTATTCATTTGCCAGGCAAAGAAACATAGTGAAAAATTGTCAAGGAAGAAAAGCCTAGGTTTTTAGTACTGGAAAGAGTGGGAATGGTGGTTAGTCTAATATGGGTTTGAAAACTAGCATTTTGAATAGGATAGAATGAGTTTGTTGATCTGTGTATAATTGGTGAAACAGGTCCCATTGTCATGACTAGTATTTTGTTTTGATATGTCCTAGGCAGGTGCTGCTATACACGGAAAACTTTCCTTTTATGAACTTCTAATCCTAGTTCCAAAGCTGATTAAATCTCTTCCGAATGTTCTGGACCAAACCAACCCTCTCAAAGGCCCCTGTTGGTGTGTGAGCCCAGGGGTTTGCAGTGAACAGTTGCAACTTCTAGAGTATTCACAGGAAACCCCTGAATCTACATATGTGGGGAACTGTGGTGCAGTATGTCCAGTTAGAATATAGCTTCCTTTAGCATATGCCAGCCTTCCCAGAGGATACAGAATTGTATGTATGAGGGCATTTGGTAAGTATTATTTTTTTTAAGTTATACAAAAACTTGGGATATGTGTATGTTTCTGGATAAAGAGATTCTTTAAAAAGTTAATTTCTCTTTATCTTAATATTTAAATACTTTTACATTTTATTCTACAGTGCACTCTTCAAGACTAACTCACATTCTCTTAGGATTTTCAGCTTCATGGAGAGTGGCAATTCATGAACTCTCACAAGGTCTACTAGATAATTTTGGTCCTTATTGGAAGGCCTTGCTTTGGATACCCTCAAATCTTTGAATTTCTATTTGAAATGCATGGCACTCAACCACTTTTATTTTTTTGGAGAAAGATGTTTGTGTTACCTTGGATTGTCAGCACTATTGTAGGTTGCTTTATTCTTATTTCTTGTTATCTAACTGAACAGTTAATTCACTGCCATTATAACTTGTAACCCATTTTGAGAGGGTTGCTATGCTTTTTGGCAAGGCCTATTTAAGCAGTTTTATCTCATTAAAGACAAATCAATTAAAATTAAAGATAATCTCAGCTGAGCTATAGTTTTTTTTTTTTTGCAGATCCAGGAAAGATGAGGAGAGGAAAAGCAAAATCCCTGAATGTACACAGTCTATCTCAGCAAACATGTTTGTGCTTAGAAAGAGATGTATTGATGACCTCTTGTCTATGAATGGTATATGAATGAATCCATGGAATTCTCCTTAGTAGCAGAGATTGAAGGTCTTTTAATATTTTGACCCTGATTTGGTCTTCGGGATCATATTATAACATTTCAAATATATCTTGATTTATTTGCTTTCTAGTTGTGTTTTTGACATGTCTATTTTCTGGGGTCAAGGAGAATTGGCAGTGTGATTTTTAAAAGGATTTATTTATTTCAACAAATAAGTATGCAATGGTATTGGCATTCCAAAAACCACTAAGATATAAAATGTTACTCTTATAAATTCATAGTGCACAGTGGAGTTAAATATGCACTCAGGGAGCACCTGGGTGGCTCAGTTGGTTAAGCATCTGACTTCGGCTCAGGTCATGATCTCACAGTTTGTGAGTTTGAGCCCTGCCTCGGGTTCTGTGCTAACAATTCAGAGCCTGGAACCTGCTTTGGATTCTGTGTCTCCCTCTCTCTCTGCCCCTTCCCCACTTGCACTCTGTCTCTCTCTCTCTCTCTCTCTCTCTCTCTCTCAAAAATAAATAAACCTTAAAAAAATGTTTAAAAAATGCATTGAGAATGTCAACGAAAGGAAAGATTTTATTTTCTAGTAACTTTAAAATGCAGCAAATAAGCCCTGTATACTATAACCCTAATTAAACATAGTTTGTGATGTAAATAATAGCTTGAAACAGCAAGATTTCTGGTGACTGGATGATTGAATTCCACACTCTATAAGAAGCAAGAATTTCTGTGGACCATTTCATTCAGCCTTTTGCTTATGACTTACACTTGTCCGTATATGTCAAAGTAAGGGAGATCATCTTCTAATAGTTTGCTAAATAAATGAGATACTTCGTAAAACTGTTATATGACTGACCTTTTCACAAGTGAAATAGGATCTACAAATTATTTGCCTCATTTTTATGAGAATGTGCATAGTGTTGCTATACAGAATCTGTGCAGTCTTTAGATTTAGAAGCTTATAGTTTCAGGAAATGTGACAAACAGGCAATTTTTTCTTTTTAAACTCATATGAACAATAGTAGCATATTCAAATTATAGGCTAGTTGTTTGGTATTAACTGGGAGAAGAGGTCACCCTTGGTGTCAACTTGTCTAGCTATAGCATAGCATTGTTGTGTTAGAAAAAACATACCATGTGCAGTCCTGATGTGTGCAAGCTCAGCATGTTTTATCAGGTCAGGTAAAGCAATGGGACTCTAAGATGATGTTTGAGTTGGCAGGTGGTACCGTAGATGGGGGATCATGAGGTTAAAGAGTTGTAAATAATACAGTTTTTGTTAAAGATACGGTTTCTGGGGCGCCTGGGTGGCGCAGTCGGTTAAGCGTCCGACTTCAGCCAGGTCACGATCTCGCGGTCCGTGAGTTTGAGCCCCGCGTCGGGCTCTGGGCTGATGGCTCAGAGCCTGGAGCCTGTTTCTGATTCTGTGTCTCCCTCTCTCGCTGCCCCTCGCCCGTTCATGTTCTGTCTCACTCTGTCCCAAAAATAAAAAAAAAAATAAAATAAAAAAAAAAAAGATACGGTTTCTTTAAAAAGCTAGAAAATAATTCATGTAACAATATCTTTTGGGAAAAATCTCTTTTCAGATGGTTTCATCTTTGTGAAGGATGCCTTTGTTTTTCAAAATTAAAATTATATTTGCACTATACGGTATCCTTATTGCATCAGGATTCCTGAATCAAAGAAACTTAACATTTTTCATTATGCTGATTAAACATTAATATTCAATTGAGAAAACCAGTAGAAACAAAAATATTTGTCCTCAGACTATCCTCTGGGATTTAGAGGAGTTGAAAATATTTTTAGAAAGAGGCTGTTCAGGATAAAGGAAGATGTCATTTGGGTATAAGGCCTTCTTTTAGGAGAGAGGAGGTATTTGGGGAGGCACAATAGGAGGAGATTTCTCCCAGAGAAGTTGTATTCTGAAGTAATAGGTACTGTTTACATGAGAAGGAGTTGGAGAAAGGTCAACTTTTTCCCCTTAGTTTTCCTTTTCTTCCCCGTTGTTACTTTTCATCCTCGTTTAGCCAAACCTTTACTTGTTCATCAGACATTTGTTTGTGTGCCTTCATTAGGTGTGTAGTAATTTTGCCCTTACCAATTTATTTATGCTCAGTTTTTGGAAGAGATGTAGTCGAGATGACTGTCTTTTTAAAAACCAGCAGTAAGTTTTGTTTTCTTCTTTGTTTGTTACAGGTGCTCACAAAAGATGGAGAAAGGTTATTTTTCAGTACTTTTCTTTTAGTAGAACTCTCATTTATTTTTATTATACCATCTCTCATCCCCATGTCTCCTATCTGTTGTCCTATCATCTATCCTATCTGTCTTGATTGAATTTCATATTTTTCTTTTGTTTATAATGGCCATGGATCTTGGTTCTTATTTTTGATTCTCTGTCATGAATGCTTATATCCTATTTAAAACTTCTTTATAGAAGATTCTAAAGGTAATCTAAAAATTACTTAGATTCTCTTATTTGATTTTCCCTCCTCCTCAACATTTGACTACTTATACATTTAAGTGTTTAGTAATTTTTAAAAATCATTTAAAATCATTTTTAAAATCATTAAAAAATCATTTTTTAAAAGTGAGTTTAATGAAGATAGAATTTTGTGACAGCTGTTAAGCTGATGGCAACATCCTTGGTTTTCCAAATCAGGGTCAGAAATATAATTACTAAGTAATATTGTTTTCCTTAGATATTTGGGTGGTCATATCCATTGGGATAATGGACCATAGTCTTAACTTCATTCATTTAGAACAGCTAATATACCACAGAGCTTCATTGCTAACTTGGCTTGCTTTAATCCATTGAGACCATCTGTTCAGGCAGTGGGGTATAGCAGCCAGCACAGAACGTGTGGAGTAGTAGTTTGAAATGTTTACTCTTCCACTTCCTTGCTGACATTGGCTAGATTATTTCTAGCATGAATTTATTGTCAGGAAGGTAGGGATGATGTTATCTGCCTTGTAAAATGATTGTGAAAGTTAACCATCTAGGTAAAAACCCTTGCATTCTGTTTGGTATAGTATATAGGTACTTAGTACCTTGGTATAATGGTAGTGACTGGTACTGTTTCTTACCTATTTGTGAACATTTTCTGTTTAAACTCAAATGATAGTGCTAATAGCCGAGATAATTTAATCATTATTTCCAATTAGGATTAGTGACGCTTTCAAAGCTTTTGTTAAAATTAAAATATATTATGGTCTTTATTTTTCTCTTGTTTCTAATTTAGTAACTACAAAAAAATATCAGGCTGGTCTTCCTTGATTTGTTCTAAATAAACACATACATGATGCTTCTTTTTTTGAGATTTTGTTACTTTTTAGAATTTTTCACTAGAATAGTGTGTAGTACCGCATTGCTTTATTAAAGATTGGTGTTCGATTAATTGGACAGTGTTGAAATTAGATAACTAGATAAGCTTTATTTTCTGAGAAGTTGCTATTATTTTTCCCTTTGTCGTTAGTTTTAATATTTTGATCTTACGGCCCTCTGAAATTCTCTATAGCAAGCATGACTGAAAGGTGATTTTTCTACCAGAAAGTAAGTAGCCTAAAATGATATATCACCATTTATAAGTTCAAAAATCTTACTGAAGCTACATATCCATCCTTCTTTCAGCTTTATACCTTATCCTTCTGGATTAAAAAGAAAAAATTTTAAATGTTTATTCATTTAGAGACAACGTGAGTAGGGGGAGGGGCAGAGAGAGAGGGAGACACAGACTTTGAAGCAGGCTCCAGGCTCTGAGCTGTCAGCACACAGCCCGAGGGTGGCTTGAACTCATGAACTATGAGATCATGACCTGAGCCGAAGTCGGACGCTACACTGACTGAGCCACCTAGACACCCCTCCTTCTGGATTTTTTTATTTTTTTATTTTTTTAACGTTTATTTATTTTTGAGACAGAGAGAGACAGAGCATGAACGGGGAAGGGGCAGAGAGAGAGGGAGACACAGAATCGGAAGCAGGCTCCAGGCTCTGAGCCATCAGCCCAGAGCCTGACGCGGGGCTCGAACTCACGGACCGCGAGATCGTGACCTGAGCTGAAGTCGGACGCTTAACTGACTGAGCCACCCAGGCGCCCCCTCCTTCTGGATTTTTAAAAGATTTGTCACCACCTTAGTAGTGCTCTGTGTAACTTGATTTTAATGGAATGTATATTTTATTGGCGACTTTCAAAATAATTATCATGCACTATTGGATATTTAATTATTAAATTATAAAAATGATCACTTAAAATATGATTTTACATACCCAGTAAATTCCTATGGTTAGAAAATTCTCTCATGGTATTCTATTTATAATTAATATGCCAAGGAAAACTAATTAGAAGTATCTGAAGCCCGTAGCAAAATCTGTAATTAGACATGCGATTCATAATTAACTCTCTTCATTTTTGCCTTTCTCTGTTTGAATTAATCACTTATGTTCTTCCTTAGTGATACCTGTCTTTCTGTCCAAGATGCTGACTGTAGTTCAGAGATCACTGTTGGTGGCATTCTTATAAATTCCATGGTTTTATAGGAACTTTGTTTTTAATCTTTTTTAATAACATAAAAAATACTTGAATCATACGCTGTATAAATGATCACATTGAAGATGTTTGCCCACATTATCAAATTACACATTTATTTTGTCAGAGGCTGAAGGCAAGAAAGAAATAGGCAATAGGCAGACTTGTTCACTTTTCCTATCTGGTACTTAATTAAGGGCCTAGATTTTTTTTTTCACCAATCTAATTATTGTCTGTGTCTTTTCGACATTATACCTATTGGCCTTGGGTCATTGAATAGGGTTATCCATTATTTTGACAAAGAATAAACAGTACATCATAGATCTGCTATATGTTAGGCAGTACTCTACGCTTTGGGCATAAAGAGGCAGGGGTGATATTCAGAGTATTTACCATTCACTACAACACAGGCACCAAGATGGCTATAGCACTGGATTCAGAGTCTTGAAGGACCCCTCCATCTTTTATACTATATCAGACTATGATGCTTTTGTTGTTGAGTTTGGCGGTGGTGGTAAGACTGGGTGTGTAGTTAGGGACGGTGACTATTTCCCAGATTATATTTCAGAAGCATTTTAGTATTTCATCCCTTAAGGTTGTACTAGTGTGTACCAGCTGAATAGTTCTGCCAGGGAGTGTTCAGTTCTTTGACTGTAAGAGTCAGAGTTAACCCAGTTTGAGAAGTACTTGGTGAAAGTATGTAGAGGGTGCATAGGGGAAGGATATTGCATGAACCTTTTTTGGGAAAACCAGTTAATGAGCAGAAATTTGCCATAGTCAGATTTGAGGAGGAGGTTCTAACCAAGCTGAGGGGAAAATAGCATTTGCAAAGACATAGGAGCCTGAGAGAGCATAATAGATTCAGAGATTAACAAGTAGGAGATGGAAGATGACGATGTTTTTCTCTGACCTTTGCTTTTTAAGCTGCATGAATATAAAGATCTCATTTGTAGCTTTGAAATTGCTCTATTTTTGGTAGAGAACTGCTAGATTATCTGCGTAGTTTCTTCAACTATATCTAAAGTATTTTAGGAATAGAGTAAGAAGGGAGAATAGGAATTTGTTATAGTTCAGGGCTATACTAAGCATTGATAGAGCCAGAGTGCAATTAAAACCTCTCTCGATTCACTGAGAGGCTTCTAATGAGCAAATATAAATTCAGACAGATTGAGGATGGTAGTTCTTTTAATGACATAAAACTGTTGCCTGTGAGGCTTTTTGGCTGGCATCTTGAAACTAATTTTGCTTAACAGCTATGGAGGCCTACAAATTCAGATGTGCAGAAAATGCAGTGAATTACTGGCCTGTCAGATTCCTGTTGCCTATCATCTTTTATCTCAGTAGCAGCCTTTGTTTCCAGACTGTCAGGAGCAAGTATGGGGACCCCTTCATGGTTGTATTTGTATATGCTTGAGTAATTCAATTCAGAGCTGTCTAAATATAGGAAATCGACAACAGTGAAATGATGTATCTTCTTACACTTGTATAATTTAGGGAATACACGTATGGATATCTCTTCTCATTTCTGAGAGCTCTTGAAATACGTACGTCAAGCATTTGTAGTGGTGTAAGTTCTGCTTTTATTGCCAGAGTTGATGACTCACACCTCTGAGATACAATGAAGTCATATGGACAGCAGAGAGAATGTTTTCTCTATGACTGTTCAGTTTAGTGAATGATTTAAGTGCTGCTGCTGGCCAGGAATTGTGTGGAATACAAAGTGAAAGACAACTGGCGTTTTTCTGGGTATCAAATTATGTGATTTTTCTCCCTCAAATTATATTTAGTTAAAATGATTGTCTTAATGGGTGTGTGTGTGTGTGTTCACGCATACATGTGAATAGTGTTACAACAAAGCCTGCAATAAAGGTTTGACTTACTTTTCAATAGTTTGCTTCAAAGATGGTTTTGACATATGCTTTAAGTTTTTTGATGACTTCATTAAAAAAAATTTTTTTTTTCAATGTTTATTTATTTCCAAAGAAGAAAAAGAGACAGAACGTGAATGGAGGAGGGGCAGAGAGAGAGACACACACACAGAATCCGAATCAGGCTCCAGGCTCCGAGCTGTCAGCACAGAGCCCGACGCGGGGCTCGAACTCACAAACTGCTAGATCATGACCTGAGCCGAAGTCGGACACTCAACCGACTGAGCCACCCAGGCGCCCCTAATCTTTTTTTTTTTTTTAAAGTTTATTTACTTATTTTGAGAGAGTGAGTACACAAGCAGAGGAGGGGGAGAGAGAGAGAGAGAGAGTGTGAGTGAGAGAGTGAGTGAGTGTGTCCCAAACAGGCTCTGCACTGTCAGTGAAAAGCCTGATGTGGGCTCGAACTCAGGAACCATGAGATCATGACCTGAGCTGAAATCAAAAGTCAGGCGCTTAACTGACTGAGCCACCCAGACGTCCTAGATGGCTTGATTTTAAAAATATTTTCAATTAATGTTACTTATTGTCTCTCTACTATTACTCTGATAGTTAGAAAGGAGGAGTATTTTAAGTGAAATGTATATTGTATCCCAATATTAATTCAACAGGTATTTAGAGAGCATCTACTAAGCTCTAGGCATGGAATAAACAGCATAGCAAAGGTTGCTATTCATAGAATAAAATTACTCAGAGGAAACAAAAATAATCAAAAAGTAAAAACTCTCAGCCCCTTTGGTGTGCTTAAATGTTATAAAAATAACAGATTAATTCTCAAATGCATGGAATTTATATTTGGTTTTGCAGAGTTTTGTTGTTGTTCACAAAAGTTTACCTGGAAACTGAAGCAGGAATGGACTATCTACTTTGAATTACTTTGATTACTTGAACCAGTATATTCCATCTGTGGCTTTTGGTAGCCTATTCAATATCACGGGTGGCCCAGGTACCTTAGAAATTGAGGATATTCCTTGTCATCACTTGGCTAGAGGCAAATCTAGGGGGAAAAAAAGACGGTGAGAATCCTTGCCACAACACATTGTCCCTTTTGTCCTTTATTCACTCCATTTCCACTTCCTGGAGTGCCCCCCTTTCCTCTCTGTCCTTAAACTTTTTTTTTTTCCTTAATTTGGAATCTTGTGAACATTTATTTATCTAGCTGCCAGAAGTTAGTGGTTTCTAGATGTAGGTTCTGCTTTATTTTACAGAATTTGATCTCCTAGGCAACTCTCATTATATTCACAATTCCCCACATTGTCTAATTTTAAGGTACTTACAAATGTAAAAACACTGCTTTAGGATAGGTGTTTAGCTTTTATAATTTAAATTTATATCAAATTTATTATTGATAAAAGCAAGTGCTTGTTCCTTGAAACATTATCATCTTGCTCTGTGGTATGTATGTATGTATATATGTATATATTTATTATTTTTTACGTTTATTCATTTTTGAGAGACAGACACAGAGTGTGAGCAGGGGAGGGGCAGAGAGAGAGGGAGACACAGAATCTGAAGCAGGCTGCAGGCTCTGAGCTGTCAGCACAGAGACTGATGCAGGGCTCGAACTCACAAACCGCGAGATCATGACCTGAGCTGAAGTTGGGTGCTTAAGCAACTGTGAAATGTATATGGGCCCAGGCGCCCAGTTCTGTGATCTTAAGATGTCTTTTTTTTTTTTTTAATTGTGGTAAAATACACGTAACACAGAATTTACCGTCTTAGACATTTTAAAGTGCACAGTTGATCGGTGTTACGTGCAATCGCAGCATTGTGTAACCAATCTTAAAAACTGTTTTTTAATGTCCTTCAACATCTTATTCAGAGGCTTTCCCAAAGGCTTACCTAAACATTTTCCTCAGAGATGACATTTTACTAGGAATTTCTAGTTACATCTTTGGGGATATTTATCTTTTTTACTTTGCTGTGTGTGTATCTGAACTATGTTCCTAATGGATTATAAGCTTTTTGAAGGTGTCATATTTGTTAAATTGGGCATGAAGGATGGTAGAATTTGGGTAGGTGGAGAAGGGAGGAGTTGCCCTTGGGAGAGAAACCACATATACTGAGGTCTTCAGGACCAAAAAGACAAGGTGTTTTTTCAGGAATGTTAAGTAGATTCATTTGCTTATTTTGGAAGGAGATGAAGCTGAGAAAATAGGATGCTGAGCTGGTCAAATATGAAGTTTATCAGTAGCCCACTTTGGTCAATTGATTACTTGTGCATCGGAAGAGCTCAGTGGAGAGTTGGAGGAGAGTGTACTCACCCTTACTGTACCTATCTTTGATTCTCCAGTTACCCCACTAAAAGAAAAGGGGGCCAGTGGTGTGATAGGATGTAAATCATATTGGATTCAGGAGGCAGTAGACCTGGAAGATTGGAATTTCTGGGCTTTAAGAAATTTAAGTCACTTTCTTTGTAACATGATGGGGAGGAAAGATGGTCTTAGAGCTTCCTTCCAGTTCTAATATACTAGGACACCATGGCACACTTTCAATCTCTGGGTTAGAGCCACCACTAAGACCTGTTTCACTCATTTAGGAATTGTTTAGTTCAGAGGGCAGCAACTTTTTCTGTAAAACGCGAGATAGTATTTTAAGTTTTGTGGCTACTGTCCGTTGCATATTGTTTTTTGTTTTTTCACAACTTTTTTGAAACGTAAAAACTGTTCTTAGCTCAAGGGCCAGACAAAAACAGGCATGGGCTGGATTTGGCCTCCCAGATGTCCTTTGACCCTTGATTTAGTTGATGGGGCTCCTTATTCTTTAAGGTTTTTAGAATTTAGAAACCAACACCAGCTTGGCGATAGGGTATTCCATCAATTTTTATTGACTACTTATAGGTTATATTTTCTAAGGGTCAGGAAGCTAATATATGTCAAGAATTCTCCATTCAGAGAGCCTGAATGACGCAGTCAGTTAAGGGTCTGTCCAGCTCTTGATTTCTGCTCAGGTCATGACCTAGTGTTTCTGGAGTTCGAGCCCCGCATCAGGCTCATTTCTGTCAGTGCAAAGCCCGCTTTGGATCCTCTTGTCCTCCTCTCTCTGTTCCTCCCTTGCTCGTTCTCTCTCTCTCAAAAATAAATTAAAAACACTAAAAAAAAAAAGAATTCTCCATTCTTTTTCTTGCAATCTTGGTAACCTTGTATTTCAGATTATGTCCTTTATTTCTAAATGCCTTGAAAACTCTCAGATGTCTGATATATTTTACTCATCTTTACTATCTGAATCCTGATTAACACACAAATATTTCCGGTGTTATATCTTTAATGTCTAAAACTATTTTACTCATTTTTATTAAATAAAAATAATTTTTTATTTTTTAATTTTAATTTGATTTTCTTTGCCAATGTAGACAAACATTTTCATAATTTATGAGCCAGTTTTATTTAACGTTTCCTTTTACTTAGGCTTTGTAAACATGTGCTATTGGTTTACTTTTATATTTCCAGATTTTTGAATTTTGTATTTTTTGTGAGAATAGAAAGTCATGATGGCGATATTATAGGGAGTGTAAACTTTTAAAAATGCATTTTCTTGGGGTGCCTGGGTGGCTCAGTCCATTGAGCATCTAACTTCGACTCAGGTCATGATCTCATGGTTTGTGGGTTTGAACCCCGTGTCAGGCTCTGGGCTGACAGCTCAGAGCCAGCAGCCTGCTTCGGATTTTGTGTCTCCCTCTCTCTCTGCCCCTCCCTGCTTGTGGTTGCTCTCTCTCTCTCTCTCAAAAATGAATAAACATTAAAAAAAAAAAAGAAAAGAAAATGCCTTTTCTTTTGAAGATTTGAACAAGTGAAAGAAAATTATCTTTCTTGGATTGATCCTCCCCGATCTTCCACCCTCATTAGTATAGTATATGTTCTTTTAAGTTTAATTAAAGGCAAAAGAAGTCTGGCAGAATTAAGATTCTTGACATTCTATAGACTTGTAAAGTACAACTTGAACACACAAGTTTAGTGAGTAAAAGGTCACGTTAGGGTTCTACTGAAAAAGTTAGGTTCTCTACTCAGATTTAGTTATATTGACCATGTCTTTTTCTTTTTCTTTTTTTTTTTTTCAGGTATTTGCCTGAAGTGGAACTTACGCTATAGACAATTCTTTGTGGATTTGTCTAAAACCTGAGATGAGATACTTTTTGAATGCACATGCCTTAATAAATTTTATAGTGAGAAAGAATTATTTTTGAAAAATTTAAGGTGGTGTCAAATGTCTTTTCCTCTGAGAGTTTAATAGGCAAATACAGTATTATTTATTATAAAGCTACATATATAGCATGCTTACTTTAGTTTATAGGACATTTGATTGAAGGAAATGAAGCTGATTCTAGTGACTACAATAGTTTTGAGTGAATTTTTCCATTGTAATTCCAAAGAAATTTTTCCTTTATTCTCAAAGATAGAGTTGGCACTGGCATTCTGACATACCTTTGAGAATGATATTGACATTATAATTTGATATTTCTGAAGATAAAGCCTTAATTTGTTAAGTGATAGATTTCAACAACTAGTAACTGGTTTTTTTTGTTTTTTTAAAAAAAATTTTTTTTTCAATGTTTATTTATTTTTTTTGGGACAGAGAGAGACAGAGCATGAACGGGGGAGGGGCAGAGAGAGAGGGAGACACAGAATTGGAAACAGGCTCCAGGCTCTGAGCCATCAGCCCAGAGCCTGACGCGGGGCTCGAACTCACGGACCGCGAGATCGTGATCTGGCTGAAGTCGGACGCTTAACTGACTGCGCCACCCAGGCACCCCTAACTAGTAACTGTTTTAATAAGTCAGTTATTAGGAGTTTTCTACCACTCTGCTTTCCTGGCCTTGATTATTTTCTGTAGTTCCCTCTGGGGGGCTTATGAAATAAGGACATTTCCTTTAATATGTTAAAAGTTGGTTTTGACAGAAAATTTCCATAGTAGCATTTTATTCTAAAGATAGGTTCATAGCCCTTTCTCTTTTGTTGCATGTCTGGACTCCAGTTCTCTTCATCTCTTAATTTTTTAAGTGAACCATTATATGTCTGTCATCTGGTCTTTCCACCTTGAATCCAGCCGCTCTCTAAGTCATTCTTGTCACAGTTATGAGATTCCTTATACTAAAAGATGAATGTCAACGTGTCAGTCCGTGACTCAACAATCCTTTCAATATCTTTACATTGCTTAAAGGATATTTTAGAAACTCCTTTACAGAGTGGTATAATCTCTTTTTTTTTTTTTTTAATTTTTTTAATGTTTATTTCTGAGGCAGAGAGAGACAGAGCATGAGTGGGGGAGGGTCAGAGAGAAAGGGAGACACAGAATCAGAAGCAGGCTCCAGGCTCTGAGCTGGCAGCAGAGCCCGACGCGGGGCTCGAACTCACAAACCGTGAGATCATGACGTGAGCTGAAGTCGGTCACTCAACCGACTGAACCACCCAGGTGCTCCCAGAGTGGTATAATCTCTTTACCCATTTTTCCTTCTCACTAGTGCTGTAGGAATGTTTCAGCTAATGTTTATTAATGAACAATTAAAAAAAATGTTTATTTATTTTGAGAGAGCAGAGAGAGAGCTTGAGCAGGGGAGGGGCAGAAAGAGAATCCAAAGCAGGCTCTGCGCGGTCATTGCAGAGCCTGATGTGGGGCTTGAACTCAAACCATGAGATCATGACCTGAGGCAAAATCAACAGTCAGATGCTGAACCAACCCTGCCACCCAGGCGGCCATAATGTTTTTTAAAAGCTGGATTTATTGGGGCACTTGGGTGGCTCAGTCGGTTAAATGTCCGACTTCAGTTCAGGTCATGATCTTGTGGTTCGTGAGTTTGAGCCGTGCATCAGGCTCTGTGCTGACAGCTCAGAGCCTGGAGCCTGCTTTGGATTCCGTGTCTCATTCTGTCTCTGCCTTTCCTCTGCTCGAGCTCTTTGTCTTTCTCTCTCTCTCTCTCAAATAAGTAAACATTAAAAAAATTTTTTAAAAATAAAAAAAAAACCAGATTTATTGAGAAATAATTTACATACAGGGGCGTGTGGGTCTCCTGCTGTCTCTGCCCCTTTCCTGCTTGCACTCTGTCCCTCTCTCTTTCAAAAATAAATAAACATTAAAAATTTTTTTTAAGAAATAAATTACATACCTTAAAATTCACCTATTTATTTAAAGTGTTTAATTCAGTGGGTTTTTTATTGTGGCTACAGAGTTGTACAGCCATCACCACAGTCTGATTTTAGAATTTTCGTCACTCCAAAGAGACATTGGTACTCTTTAGCAGTCATCACTCATTCCTTCCTCCTTTCAGTTTCTGTCAGCTACTGATGTCTATAGCTCTTCTGTCTCTATAGCTCTCCCTCTTCTGGACATTTCATATAAATGAAATTGTACAATATGTGATCTTTTGTGACTTATTTCTTTCACTTAGCATAAAGTTTTAAGGGTTCATCCATGTTTTTGCATGAATCGATACCTCATTACTTTTTATGGCTGAATGATATTCCATTGTGTTAGGTCAGGTGAGCCAAAGAGGGAGAGAGACCTGAACTTTCAGGTGTCAGGGTAGCTGATTAAAAACAATGATCCAAAATGAAAGTAACAGTTGAGCTTTTATTCACTTAACTGAGATAGTATAAGTAAGAGGGTAAACCTCAGAAAGTGCAGGCCCCCCACTCGGGTGGGTCAGTATGGAGGTAGGAGGTAGATTGTCTTGCTACTGAGGGAGCATCAGACAAGAGGTTCCTGCAGTTTTATGGACCTCGGGCCGGTTCAGGAGTGAGGTGGAAGGTCTTGGGATGGAAAGGCACAGAGTGAGAGTAGAGAAAAAGTGTCTTCAGTGTTTCTTTCCTCCCTAATGAGAAGGCCTCAGCAGAGGTGAATGAGGAGAGGCCTCAGCTGAAGGCCATGGATAAACAGACTTCTGAATGAAGTCTAGCACCTGGGCTGGGAATGTAGCTCTGCTTACGAGCGTGGTTAGCCAGGGAAGCCTGAGTTTTTGACTACAGCTCTCTTCAGAGACTGCAGTGCACTGGCTCTGTGTACCCGGTCTGGTGTGGGTATGGCAGCTTTCCCATGTGAGGCCTGCCAGGTAAAGCCTTTGTAATTACTTATAGTCAGGCTGGAAAAGTTACACATAGAGTTTTTAAGTTTTTGATCAGGAGCCAGACTCCTTAATATGTATATACCATATTTAGCTTATCCATTCATCAATTGTTGGACATTTGGGTTGTTTACACATTCTGGGTATTCTAAGCTTTTTGCTATGAACGTTTGCGTGTAAGTTTTTGTATGTATATAATTTAGTATCTTTTGGGTAGATACCTAAAAGTGTAATTTACTGGGTCATTTGGTAACTCCATGTTTAATAGTTTGAGGAACTCTTTTAAAGAGACCGTATTATTTTACATTCCCACCAGCAATGTATGGGGATTCCATTTTCTTCATATCCTCACCTACATTTGTTACTGTCTTTTTTTTTTTTTTTTTAAGTTATAGCCATTGTAGTGAATGGGAAGTTGTTCCTCATTGTGGTTTTGATTTCTGTTTCCCCAATGAGTAATGCTGTTGAGTATCTTTTCATGTGTTTATTGTCCATTTATATGTCTTTTTTGAAGAAATGTGTATTCAAATCCTTTGCCAATTTATTGTAAGAGTTTTTTTTATATATATATTCTGGATACAAGTCACTTATGAAATATATGATTTACAAATTTTTTTCTCCCATTTTGTGACTTGTCTTTTTACTTTCTTGATAGCGTCCTTTGAAGCACAAATGGTTCTTTTAATGTTTATTTATTTTGAGAGAGCATGAGAATGAGCAGGTGAGGGGCAGAGAGAGAGGGAGAGATAGAATCCCAAGCAGGCTCTGTGCCCCATGTGGGGCTTGATCCCTTGAACTGTGAGATCATGACCTAAAGTGAAATCAAGAGTGGGACACTTAACCAACTGAGCCACCCAGGTGCCCCTGAAGCACAAATGTTTTTAATTGTATCTATTTTTCTTTTGTTGTTTGTGCTTTTGCTATTGTATCTAAAAAACCATTGCCTGATTCAAGATCATGAAGATTTACTCATATTTTCTTGTAAGTTTGAGCTTTTAAATTTAGGTCTAGGATCCATTTTAATTTTTATACATGGTTTGAGGTAGAGACTTAGCTTCATGCTTTTGCATTCAGATATCCACTTGTCCCAGAGCACTGAAGAATCTTGAAGAATATCAGTTGATCATAAATGTAAGGTTTGTTTCTGAACTTTAAATTCTATTCCAATGATTTATACATCTCTCATGACAGTAACTCATATTTTGATTATTGTAGTTTTGTAGTAAGTTTTGAAATCATGAAGTGTAAGTTCTCCAGTTTTGTTCTTCCTATTCAAGATTGTTTTGGCTCTTCTGGGTCCCTTGCATTTTCCTATGAATTTTAGGATCAGCTTGTCAATTTCTACCAGAACAGTCCAGCTGGGATTTTGATAGGGGTTGTGTTGAATCTGTGTTATGAATCTATAAATCAAGTTGGGGATTTTATAATAGTATGTTCTCCAATCTGTGAACATTGGAGATCTTTCCATTTATTTAGGTGTTCTTTAATTTCTTTCAATGATGTTTTATAGTTTTTAGTGTATGTCTTCTATTTCTTTTGCTAAATTTGTTCCTAAGCCCCTTATTCTTTTTTTTTTTTTTGATACTATTGTAAATGAAATTATTTTCTTTCATTTTTGGATTGTTCATTGCTAGTGTGTGGAAATATAATTAATTTTTGTATCATGCAACCTCACTGAATTTTTAATTCAACTAGCAGTTTTAATAGTCGTTAATGTATTACTTAGAATTTTATATGTATAAAATTATGTCATCCACAAATAGTGATAGTTTTATTTCTTCCTTTCCAATCTGGATGCCTTTTATGTCCTTTTATTACCCGGTGCCCTGGCTAAAACCTTCAGCACAATGTTAAATAGAAATGGTAAGACTAGACATCTTTGTCTTGTTCCTGATCTTCGGGGGAAAGCATTCAATCTTTCAGCATTGTTGTTAGCTGTGGTTTTTTTGTAACTGTCCTTTATCAGGTTGAGGAAATTTCCTTTTATTCCTAGTTTATTGATTGTTTTTGTCATGAAGGTGTTAACATTTATTAAGACCTTTCAATATATGACACGCCCCATGCTAAGTGGTAGAATCAGATTGCTTGGTTTCAAAACTTGTGTGCTCAATCATTATCCATTAAATTCCCTCTACAAACTGTTGATTTATACATGTACCTTTGTCCATGCTAATTTCCTCCTCCTAAAATGCATGTTCCCTCTCTTATCCCATTACAAACCTACCATAGCGCTTTATACCTGCCACTGTCATAGTACTTTTTCAATGTGTTCTTATTGTTTACATATATTTCTCTTATTTTAGAATCTGTGCCTCTTGAAATCAGGGACTTTGCCATATTTGTCTTTGAATCTGCAGTGCATAGTGGAGAGTCAGGAAAGAAATGTGTCAGCAGAAGCCAAGGGATTCAAGAAGGGTGGAAGCAGTCAGCAATGTCCGATAATGCAGAGAGATGAAGTAAAATAAGGTTCACAGAATGATAACGGTTTCATCTTTTCATGATTTCAGCAAGAGTGTTTTTTTTTGTTTTGTTTTGTTTTGTTTTTTGTAGCAGTGGAGACTGAAGCAAGGTTGTGGTAGATTGAGCAGTAAATGGGAGAAGAGACTCAAGTAGAGACTGTCACTACTCTTGTGAGAAGTTTAACTGTGAAGGGCAAGAATGAGGTTAGGGTGCTACATAGAGGGGAACATAAGATATTTTTTAATATAAGAGAAGCGGCTTGAGCATGCATATACAGAGGTGGTAGGAGAAAGGACCAGTTAAGAGCAAGCTTGTAGAAGTGGAGAGAGGAATAATAGAGGAAGCAGGCTTTCCTGTGGGGACAGGAGATTGCATAAGAACACAAGATTTGCCTGGAGTGGCCTCTTTCTTCTGAGGGAAGGAGGTACTCAGAGATGTAGCCAGAGGTAAATTTATGGGTGTGAATTAGGAAGTATAGGGAGTTCCCCTTTTCCCAGAAGTAGAAAACAAAGTTGTTGGCTTAGGGATATTGTGGTTGGTGATGTTCTGGTAGTAGGCAATAGGGGTGAGATGTGGAGTTTGAGGGGAATGATGAAGGTTTAGAATATCTGCTGTAAGGCATAGGAGAGGTTGCTTACTGGAAACATAAATGTTGTTTGAGGTCCTCTTTCTCTTCTGTCTCCATGTAAATTGAAAAAACGGGTATACGGTCGGAAGTCCAGATGGTACAAAAGGATTTACAGTGAAAAGTAAGTCTTCCCTTCACTTTAGAGCCCCTGTCCCTATTTTCAGAAGGAAATACCATTAACAGTTTATTTACTTTCAAACTGTTTTTTACAAATATATATATATATACAAATATATATATATATACATATATATATACAAATATATATATATACAAATATATATATATATACATATATATATACAAATATATATATATACAAATATATATATATATTTGGAATTTATTTTAATTCACGAGAACTTACTGTTTTACTTCTTGCTTTTTCAGTGTGCTTATCTTGGAGATATTTCTGTATACTTAGATCTACTTCATTCATATTTATAGCTGCAGGATATTTTGTATATGAATATAGTATAAATTATGTAACCTGAATTTCTTTGGGTTCCAGTGTTTACTCCTATAAAAATCATGTTGAATGAATAAATTCTACCTTCAAAAAGTAGAAAATCATTGTAATACCTTGATTTATTCTGTGCATACACACATTGAACCAGCTGATAACATGTATATACCAAAACTGAGTTGTCTTTAAAACATAAAGATATCTTAAATATTCAAAAGTGGTACCCTTACTTATCATGCTCATTTTATTTCTGGGATTGAGTGATAAGATTCTTGTTTTTAGGTGTTTGCTATTTATAAACTAATGTGAGAAACATTCCTATATGTGACTCTTGCAGTACATGTGCAAGAGACTCTCCTGTGCGTATACCTATGAACGGGATTGCTGGATCATAGGGTAGTAAATGGTAAATTTAAAGAGAGAATACAAAACTTATTTCTAGAGTGATTGGAAATAAATCACTATCACCATTATATAAGAGATCCTGTTTTATGGTCTCTTTAATACTTGGAGTTTTCAGACTTTTAAATTTTGTTAAATGATCGAAAATAGTATTTAATTGTGATCTTTAAAAAAAAACCCTAAAAATTGAGGTACACTTTTCAATTTTATAATAAAATGCCTAAATCTTGGATACACAGTTTAATGAGTTTTGACAAATGCATACACTTATGTAATCCTCTCCTGTATAAAATTAAAAATTTTTTATTATTCTTTAAGTTCCCTAAAGCTCTTTCCTTGACTTTCTTTCCTCTCACCAGAGCAAACCACTTTTCTGACTTCTGTCACTTTTTTTTTTTTTTAAAGAAATTCATCTGTTCTCATCTCACCAATTTTTCCTCCCATTCTTTTTAAATGTCTTTTTTTTTTTAATTGTAAAATATAACATAAATTTATCATCTTGGCCATTTTTAAGCATACAGTTCAGCAGTATTAAGCATTTAAACAGTGTGTTTTACAGTTTACATTTACAAAATGTAAACCCCCGTTTTCCTCTTACCCTACTCCCTGGCAACCACCATTATACTTTCTGTCTTGATTTTGACTTCTCTAGTACCTCATGTGAGTGGAATCCTACAGTATTTGTCTTTTAGTAACTGGCTTATTTCATCTATTATAATGTCCTCAAGGTTCATCCATGTTGTAGCATATGGCACAATATTCTTCCTTTTTGAGGCTGAATGATGATATTCCATTGTATGTATAATACCACATTTTGCTTATGCATTCATGTGTTGATGGTTACTTGGTTGCTTCCATGTTTTAGCTGTAGTGAGAAATGCTCCTGTGAACATGGGAGTACAATATCTCTTTGAGACCCTGCTTTTGATTCTTTGGGGTATATACCCAGAAGTAGAATTGCTGGATCATGAGGTAATTCTATTCATTTTTGAGGAATCACCATACTGTTTTAATGGTACCAGGAATGGTACCATTTTAAGTTCCCCCAACAGTGCAGAGTTCCAAGTTTTCCACATCCACATCAGCACTTACTTTATGTTTTTCTTTTTTTTCAATAGTAGCCATCCTAATGGATGTGATGGTATCTCTTTGTAGTTTTGATTTGCATTTCCCTAGTGATCAATGATGTTGAGTGTCTTTTCCTGTGCTAATTGGCCATTTGTAAATCTTCTTGGAGAAATGTATATTAAAGTCCTTTGCCCATTTTTGGATTGGGTTGTTTTGTTGTTGTTGTGTTAGGTGTTCTCTATATATTCTGGATATTAATCCCTTATCAGATACATGATTGTAACTATTTTCTCCTAAGTTGTGGCCTTCTTTTTTACTCTGTGAATAGTGTCTTTTGATATGCAAGGTTTTAAAATTTTCATGAGGTCCATTTTGTTTTGAATTTTTGTTACCTGTGCCTTTGGTATCCTTATCCAAGAAATCCCTGCCAAATCCAATATCATGAAGCTTTTGTCCTATGTTTTCTTCCAAGAGTTTTATTGTTTTTTAGGTCTTACATTTAGATATTTGATCCATTTTGAAATAAGTTTTGTACATGTTGTTAAGTACAGGTCCAACTTCATTCTTTTGCATGTGGATATCCAGTTTTCCCAGCACCATTTGTTGAAAAGACTTTCTTTTTCTCATTAAGTACTTTGAAGACTTTGTCAGAAATCAGTTGGTTATATATGTGTATGTCTGGGTTATGTCTTCTGTTTTATTGACATTTTTTCCTTTGCTGATACTATGCTATCTTGATTATAGTAGTTTTACAATAAGTTTTGAAGTGAAATAGTGTTCTTCAATTTTGTTCTTCTTAAAGATTTGTTTTGACTCTTCTAGGTCCTTTGTATATTTATATGCAATTTAGAATCCACTTTTCCGTAGAAATTTTAGGATTAGGTTTTCATTTTCCACAAAAACATCTGTAGATTTTACTTGATACCATGTTCACTCCACAGATCAATTTGGAGAGAGTAGACATCTTAATACTGTAAACATGATCTGTTTATTTAGATCATCTTTAATTTCTCAAGAACTATAATTTTTATTTTAGTTTTCAGTATACAGATATTGCACTTTGATTTTTAATGCTGTTATGACATTTTAGAAGTATTTCATTTCCACTGTTCGTTACTAGTATGTAAAAATATAACTGAATTTTGTATATTAGCCTTTGTTCATTTTAGTAGCTTTATGTGTGTGTTGGGGGGGGGGGTGTTGCTTTTTTGTTTTGATTCTCTAGGCTTTACCATGTAATTATGATGTATATGTAAGTAAAGACAATTTTACTCCTTCCTATCAACCTGTATTTCTTTTCCTTCCCTCATTTTACTGACTAGAACCTCTAGTACCATATTGAATAGAATTGGTGAGAGCAGGGGCACCTGGGTGGCTCAGTCAATTAAGTGTTCGATTCTTGGTTTTGGCTCAGGTCATGATCTCACAGTCATGAGATCAAGACCCACGTTGGGCTCCATGCTGGGTGTGGAGCTTGCTTAAGATTTTTCTCTCTTCCCCCTCTGCCCCTCTTTCCTGCTCGCATGCCTGTGTAGGCTCTCCCCGCCCCCCCCCCCCAGAAAAAAAGGAAAAAGAAAAGTGGTGAGAGCAGATGCCCTTGGTTTGTTCCTGAGTTTAGGGAGAAGATTTTCAGACTTTAACTGTAAAGTTGTTATCTTCAGGTTGAATAGCCCCTTCTTATTCCTCATTTGCTGAAAGGTTTTTTTTTCTTTTCCTTTTAATCATAAATGGGTGATATTGAATTCTAATTGTGGTGTTAAAAGGATTTTTAAAAGGATTTAAAAAGGGGTTATAATCGTGACTCTCATACAGATATAAAATGAACACTTGTCAAATATTTTATTTAACTCACTAGTTAATGAGGAAACTGGTAAGATGTTAAAGTCAGTTCAAAGACAAATTTGAAGAGGCATTCATTTATATTCAGCAAAAAAAGCTGAAATGAATTTTTCAAATAGACGCAAAAGCTGGTCTATCCAGTGGGCAATTATCACCTGTAATCCACTGGACACAACTAATTTGCTCTTTTGTGCATAAGAATAGTTCACATTATTATCAATTTTCTACAAATTTTAAATTGAAAAATTGCTCAAAGGCAAAGGTAGAGGTAATGAATGCATGAGCTAGAGAGAACGGTTGGTAATCTTTTCTTTTTGGTCTGTTTTCAAAGCTTTTTACTGTTTTACTGACAAAGAGTTTTGCTTTGAATTTCCATGATCCCCAGTGTTTAACATTGTTCATACATTTATTGGTTATAAGTATGTGTGCTGCTGTCAAAGCCTCTTGAATGTCTCATCCATTTTTCTGGTCATGTTTTGGGTATGTGTGTTATTGCTTTATATGTTGTTGATAATAAAGCATTATAAGTTAAGTGTATTATGAATATTTTTCCTAGTTTATAACTTGTATTTTCACTATGTTTAAGGTATTTTTTGAAAAATGGTTCTCAGTTTTATTACAGATTTTTCTTGTCTTATTTACAAAATCCTTCCTTACCCTGAGGTTAAAAGATACTCATATTTTCCACTAAGCTTTTTAAAGTTCCTTTTCTCATTTAAGTCCTTAACCAACTGGAGTTGATTTTTCCTATGGTATGATGTTAGGATCAAATTGCACCTTATTATTTTTTTTTAAACATAGATGATGCACTGAATGTTTGTGTCCCCCTCCCCCCCCTCGCCGAATTCCTATGTTGAAGTCCCAGTGTGTTGGTGTTTGGGATGGGGACTTTGGGAGGAAATTAGTGTTAGATGAAGTTGTGAAGTTCCCTGGTCTGATGGGAACAGTGCTTTGATTACAACAGATATTAGAGAGCTTGCTCTTTCTCTCTCCTCTCTCTATAAGGACATAGCCAGAGGTGGCCACCTGCCAGCCAGAAAGAGAGTTTTCACCAGAACGTGACCATGCTGGTACCCTTCTAGCCTCCCGAACTGTGAGAAATATTTCTGTTGTTTAAGCCACCCAGTCTATGGTATTTTGTTATGGCGGCTCTAGTAGACTAAAACATCTTGTTTTACATTTTCTATTTGGTACTTGATATTTTCCCTTGTCAGACACTGCTTCTGTGGGGAGGATTGATTAGGTTTATATCAGTCCCAGCAATGTCTGGGGCAGGAATTGGAGAGCCCTAGGCACCAGAGAGCTTGAGTCAATTACTTCTCACCCCATTTAACATAACCTCAGGTCACTTCTTTACCTGTTTCTCTAGAGGAAGAAGCTGCCTTTAGGAGGAGGCACCACTAAGATTATTGGCACTCCGCCCGCCCAAGTTCTGGTGTTAGAGGAGTAGAAGGAGGGGGCCAGGGAAGGTTAGTGCGTATTCAGCTGTTTTCTAAGCGCCTGACTATTTTCCTGAGGACCTGAGGTCCAAGGAATGCATGTGTGGAGCCAGGTTGTGTGCACCTAGGTGCTGGAGCCTATGAAAAGCAAAAATCTGCAGGAGTTCTTCTGTTTTGTTATCCCACAGCCTCAAGTGAGCTGCCTCTTGCCTCAGGCCAAAGCCACCATTCCACACATTCCGGTTCCAAATGGGTCCTTGTGCCTCCAGGTGTTTCTCATAGTTCTTTCCACTTTTTCTCTGTAACTTCCGCAAGGGCTGATCTTCTGAGAAGGGTCAGCAGTTTTGCTAATTCAACATCTTGGCAGGAATTAGAGCCAGTGTCACATTTTTCTTAGCCTTCGTAGACTTCCTTTACATAGTTACGGGTAACTTTAATCTGACAAAAAAATGAGTTTGTTCAGGATTCCCAAGTCATCTGCAAGGCCTCTTCTGTGCTGTGTCTGAAGCCCTCCACAAAGGCTGTGTGGAGGTGAGGCCGGCTGTAGCAAAGAGTCCCACAGAACCTTTTTGATCATCCATTGGTGTTTCACGGAATGTTTGGTCACCCAGCCCTGGTTGCCTTTTTGGATAGGTAGGCCCAACAGGCCTTTTAGGTAATGTGACTTACTAAGAGGGTCTCTGACTTAAAGTGTCTGTCCTTCTGCTTAGTAATGTTACTTGAAATTCTAGTTCTGGACAGTTATTCTTGCCCAAGATAACCCCTGAATTTTTAAGTATTTTATTGTATCTTTCATTAAATTTATGTTCTGTTTATAATGAGTATGTTGATGTTAAAATCTTTTTTTTATTAAAAAAATTTTTTTTAATATTTAAAATTTTTAAAATATTTATTTTTGAGAGAGAGAGAGAGAAAATCTGAAGGAGGCTCCAGGCTCTGAGCTGTCAGCACAGAGCCCAGTGTGGGGCTCGAACTCATGGACTGTGAGATCATGACCTGAGCTGAAGTTGGACATTTAACTGGCTGAGCCACCCTGGGGCCCCAATGTTTTTGTTTTTTTTGTTTTTTTTTTTGAGAGAGGGAGAGCATGAGCAAGGGAGATGCAGAGAGAGAAGGAGACACAGGATCTGAAACAGGCTCTGTGCTGATAGCAGAGAGCCCGATATGGGGCTCAAACCCAAACCATGAGATCATGACCTGAGCCAATGTCGGACGCTTAATCAGGCTCCCCGATGTTAAAATCTTTTAAGTTACTTACATCAACAAAGAAACTTGCTCCTCCAGGAGAATGTACTATATTTGTTCTGTCTTTTTGTTTACTGCCTGCTGTATCTCTGCCCCCACCAAAGAATTAGTTCATCCTGCAATGTTACCTTCCATTATAAACCCCTGTGTTGTACTTATTTTTCTTCTGTGTGATTCCAGAGACGAGACAGGACCTATTTCTCACTTTGTTTTGATGTAGGAAGTCTAGGTCCGAGGACCCAGAGGGGGTCCTGAAGGACCAGCCAAGAAGGTCCTTGGCTTCATGCAGGGTAGAAATCAAATGACAGCCTGGAGGAAGTGAGAGGAGAGTTTATTTAATAGTGTAAGTGATAGCGTACAGCAGAGGAGTATCTGGGAGCCTCAGAAAAGAAGTTACTCTCCCTGCTGCTTAGGTGTTTGTATTGGAAAGGGGCCCAGGGTACACGTTCCTTCAGGAATCCAGGGTAGGGTCTGATCAAAGGCGAGTGTCAGGTCAACAGTAGGTGTTTTTCCATAAATCACCAACGGTAGTGGGTATTGGCACCAGTGTCGACCGAGGTTTGAAGCTATCGTCCTGGAACTTGCTCGTGATCTCTTTCTTCTTAGATGTTATCAGGTGTTTGGTGGCCTACGACAGAACTTGGAGAATGGTTAACTTTTTTGCTTCTCCTTGGAGTGGGATCATAGCTTCTTTGGTTTACTCAGATGCAAGGTGAAATATAGACCATGAGTAATTGGAGCCTAGCAGAGAAACAGTAGACATGGAGCCTTTCTAAATGGAGTCCCTTCCGTTTCTGTCAGTTTTGCATACCTAGTCCTGGTAAAGGTCCTGCCAGATTTGCCACAGAGAAGGTGTTCTATATTGTTGAATTAAATTAATACCTAGCAAAGTACTTATGTTTATAACAGGAGTTGCATTCTAGATAGAAAAGTATGTACTCATATCCACAGTGGGTCCTATATTTTGGCAATGGTGTGTCGGGGCAGGTAGAGTCTATAGAACTTGATAAACTGATTAGATATTGATTGGAAGAAAGGAGAGAGGGGGGAAAAGAATCAGGGATGATTCCTAAATTGGGCAATTAAAGGGATGCTACGCTGCTATTTATTTCCAGTGCATGTTTGGGTATAGAAAGAACTTGTGGGATGGGAGATAGATATGTTCTTGAAATACTTAGTTTGGGGTTTTTCTGAGATATTCAAGAGGGAGAAATGCAGGTCTGTATGCAGTTCTTGGAGAGAGGTGGGGGGGCTTGAGAGAGAGATTTTGAGGTTAATAGTTTTTCAGGACTGGTTGAAGAAGAAATTGCTCAGGATTGAGGGCAAAGCCCCTAAGCACATCTAGTTTTAGCAGACAAGTACAGAAAAGGCATTGGGAAGGAGATTAAGAAGGGGAAACAGTGTTAACAAAGGATTTTATAGCAACACCCTTGGTTTCATCTCTGTGCAGAGACCAGATTTTCCTTTCATTACTCTGTATTTGATCTTTGTCCCCATACCTTTCTTTGTTTTCAGCATTCTCTGCTGGAAGAGATTGTGGATGAAAAATAGTTTTATTTTTGAACCCAGCAATTGCTGGTTTCTTTACATTTCCTCTAAATTCTGCTCAAAAACAGAGTACTTTCTTCTCCAGCTCATCTCTCTAGTTGCACTTTATATCATATATATAAAAGAAACCAGTTGACACTTTGGACATTGTGCTTGGAAATTACCTTAGCTAGAAATAACAGTTCATTACCAGCATTTTGTTTTTTAATTTACCACAGGCAACAGTTTTGCTAAACTTTCTGCCCCTTCATAAGTGGTCTTCTTTCCTCCAGCTTCTGATAACATTTTAACTCACTCTCCTTAAAGTCCCAGTATCCTCTTCAAGGCTCATCAGGCTTCTGCTAGTGAGATCCCTGTGGCCCTTCTCCTGTTCACATCTACCACCCAATCCCAAAGCTGATGTCACATGTTTTATGTTTTTATTATGTCACCACTCCAGTTCCAGGTGCCAGATTCTGTTCTGGAAACTATTGCTATTAAACAAACCACCCCAGACCTAGTCCCAGAACCTGCATCACTTTTCCTAACCTAGCCTGGGAAGTCACTTATTGTCACCTCACCACACTCTCTTGGTTATAAGCAAGGTAAATGCCAGCTTGGATTTAAGAAGAGAAGCAGACTCGATGCCTTTGTGGGTGAGCAGCAAATTTACACCATAGAAGAGCATGTGGAATTGGAGGTATTTTTGCAGCATAGTTGTAAAACATAGTTTGCCACAGATGGATAAAATAAAATACATAGAATTACAGAGGAAGCCAGGGGTACCTGGGTGGCTTAGTACGTTGAGTGTCCGACTTCAGCTGAGGTCATGATCTCATGGTTTGTAAGTTTGAGCCCTGAATCAGGCTCTGTGGTGACAGTGTGGAGCCTGGAGCCTGCTTTGAGTTCTGTGTCTCCCTCTGTCTCTGCTCCGCCCCTGCTGGCGCTCTGTCTGTCTGTCTGTCTGTCTCTCTCAAAAAAAAAAACAAAAAAAAAAAAAAACCCAAAAAAACCCCAAATTACAGAGGTAGCTCAATTATATTAAAATATTATCAAACTAATTATAATAAGGTATTTTGTATTTATTTAGCATGATACACAACAAGGTAGTGGCAGACCTATAGTAAATTAGTAAATACAGTAAGTATTAGTGATTTTAGAAGTTGGAGGAAATAAAGAAATAATTGATTTTCCCATCCAAGTTCATAGGTCTTCTGAATTCTATCCACAGACCCTCCAGCCTCTAGATGAAGAGCCCTTGGATTAATGTAATGGTGTGAGCAGAAGTCTCACTGCCATGGCCTGGGGAGTGAATGTGGTGAGGGGAAAGGCAGAGACTAAGGGGAGGACACCATAGGGTAAGTTTTATATACTAGCATTTATTTACCTTAAAATTTTTTTTGTTTATTAATAAACAAAATTAAAACAAAAAATAAAAAATTTTGTTCATTTTTGAGAGAGAGAGAGAGAGACAGAGCATGAGTGGGGAAGGGCAGAGAGAGGTCAGGGGGTCGGGGGGGAAGACATAGAATCTGAAGCAGCCTCCAGGCTCTGAGCTGTCAGCACAGAGCCCGACACGGGACTTGAACCCACGGATGGGACTGCGAGATTATAACCTGAGCTAAAGTCTGACACTAAACCAACTGAGCCACCCAGGCACCCCCTATTTATTTACCTTTTAAGCTAAAGGTTTAATTGCTTTCTTAGGTAGAGTCTTAAAATATGCTTATGTAATGAGGGAAAGACACTAGTGAAGAGGGAAAGTTGAATATATAGGAAAGATAAAGCCTATTTAAAAGGTTTCTGAGAAGGCAGGAGAGGGTGTGGTCCTGAAGTTAGGTAAAAGCATTGGACAGGAGGAGAAGTGAAAGCAGTTAGGGATATTTGTGGGGGCTGTTATCAGGTCACATGACACTCTGAGAAATATATGTAGGTATGATAAATTTCAACACAGGGGAAAGAGAGGCCAAGGCAAGCCCCAGAGAACATTATGGCAGATGTCTGGGAAAATATGAGAATATTGGGGATAGGGTAGGGAGGAAAAAAAGGTAATGAGACAGGGACAGAAAAAAGTAACTGATCATGTAAGAAGACAAACTTTGCCTAGTTTACAGTTTTCATTTAGTGCCTTCCTTAGACCAGTCATTTCCCTGACCATGGATATTGATACAAAGAAAAGTGGAATGAGAATAAAATGCAGTTGTGTTTTTGACTTCTGCTTATTTAGAGTTAACTTTTTCTGAATATCTTGGTTAGCATATATAATTAATACATGTATTGCTTTTGACACAAAATAACATGAATGCTGAAGATCTTCTTTTTCATGGATATTTGGGGTTGATACTGAAAAGCAGCGCATGTGTTTGCTGCTTACATGCTTATAGCTGGGTGAAAATTAGCCTCAAAGGGTCCATGGTTTTCTTTGTCATTAGCCAACAGATGCTTGCTGCGGTGTTCTGCTCACTGAGTCTGTATTTAATGTGCGGGTGATGCATCTCTGTACACTGATGGGAAGGGCTGTGCAATACAGTAGCTCATTTCTGTATAACAAATATCTGCCTTTAGCCACACATCGATCCTTTACTAAATGAATTTTTTTTTAAATCAAGCTGTTTTCAAAACCTGGTTGGCATATCTGCCTTCATATTGCTTTGACTTTTTAGTAAGTTGATCCTGAATTTAGTATGTCCATCTTATAGGAGTAACGTTTTTGTTTTCTGTTAAAGAATTATTTCAGATCTTCTTGATACAATACAATTTTTAAAACTTTAGGTTGGTGATATATATCTTAAAGAACCGTAGGTTTTAGGCACAAATATTCATTTATACATGAGTATGCTGTGAAATTGCTAATTCACAATGTTGCATAATCAATATTAATACATACTAATGTGTAAATGTATATACTTATATATACATCTTGCCACAATTAAGCTATTTTGAAATATATACATTATATATAATATACATTACATATGTAATATTGCAGATATATATTTTATTTTATTTTTATTTATTTTTAAATAGAGAGTGTACAAGTGGGGAAGAGGCAGAAAGAGAAGGAGACAGAATCCCTCTGAGTTGTCAGTGTAGAGCCTGACGTGGGGCTTGAACTCAGAAACCATGAGATCATGACCTGACCTGAAATCAAGAGTCAGATGCTTAACTGACTGAGCCACCCAGGCACAACTATTTTATTTTGTTTTTTTTTATTGTGGTAAAGTGTCCAAGCTCTCTCCACAGAGCCTGCCCCCCCTTCCCGCCCTGCCCCATTCCCCGCCCCACAATCTTCCCTCAATAGCTACCCCTTAGCTACCCTTCAGGCCTTGGGGTGCATACACCTGCATGAAGACCTGTTCTGGAAATGGACTCAGCCATTTGAGCTAGGTGTTCTGGAGTTCCAGTTAGGTGAAGAGTGGTCTCTGGGTGTGAGACCCAGTAAGGCACTTACTCTTGGCCCTTTGCATTGCTTGTTATTTGAGAATGGTATGGCCTCATAAGGGCCAAGTCATGTTGCCTAGACATAAGCGTAGTAGTGATTTTAATAATCTTTTTTTTAAAACAGTTTTTATTTAAACTGTACCCAACGTGGGGCTCGAACTCACAACCCCGAGATCAAGAGTGGCACCTTTCTTCAGCTGAGCCATCCAAGCACCCTTAATAATCTTTTTAAAAAAATGTTTATTTTTGAGAGACAGTGAGTAGTGAGAGGAGAGAGAGAATCCAAAGCAAGCTGTGCACTACCTAACCGACTGAGTCACTCAGGCACCCTGCCCCTTAATAATCTTTAATAGGGCTACCAAAATTGATTGAGTCCACCATTATTCCTTCCTTTTGTTGTCTTTTAGGGTTCCCAGATTCAATTTCAGTGTTGGGGACAGGAGTTCCCACACAACGCTAAGCAGTTCTCAGACAGTAGGATTTATGAGAATTCAACTCAATTCTGATGCTGTCTACCCAGAGATAGCTTCAGATTCCACAGGTTAAGGGTTTAGTCCTACAAGACTGCCCTCACCCTCTACTTCACAGACACCTGTTGTAAAGTCTATTACCTGTGCTTCTGACCAACCAGCTACAGATTGTAGGTTCCAGTGACCTCCAAATTGATTTGCTAGAGCAGCTCACAGAATTCAGGGAAACTCTTACTTACATTTACCAGTTTATTACAGGATATGAAAAAGGATATGAATCAACATCCAGATGAAGAGATACATAGGGTGATACATAGGGTGACATCCCAAACAAAGGAGCTTCTGTCGTTATGGAGCTGGGGGCCTGGCTCAGCGTTCTAGTTCCCCAAACATGGAAGCTCTCTGAAAAAGAAGACCAAAAAAACTGTCCTCTTGGGTTTTCATGGAGACTTCTTACATAGTCATGATTGACTAAGTCATTGGCCATTGGTTGATTCAACCTCCAGCCCCTCTTTCCTCCCTGAGGCCCTGGGGTGGAGTGAGGGTGATTGAAAGTTCCAACCCTCTGATCACATGGTTGATCCTCTTGGCAACAAATCCCCACCCTTGGGTGGGATACAAAAGACCACCTTCATTAATAAGACATCCATTTCACCTTTATGGTCTGAAGTGTTTTCAGGAACTGTGGTTGAAGATCAAATATATCTGAGAAATATATTTTGGTCATTCAGATGATATAAATTATTATAAATCATTATATCACATATGGCCAGAAGGATTTTTCTAAAGCCAAATCCATTATCACATCACTGCTGGAAACTTTTCAGTGCTTCACATTTTCATTGGGATCAAGTCCAAACTTCCTAACTTGTCTTATTGAAGATCCTTTGTTCCCCGTTCTGGTCATTGCTTATTTTTTCATCCTTACTTATTTTGGGGCTATGGTGTTGCCCTGCCAAATAAGTACTCTTTTCTATCTATACAACTTTGCACAGGCTGTAGGTCTTTCATGCTCCCCTTTTCTTGTGAGCAGCCTCTCATATATCTACCAAACTCCTAACACTCAGTTAAAAAACTAGGTTGTCTGATAAGCCTTTTTTTTCACTTCCCCAGGAAGAATTAAGTCCTTTCCCCTTCTGTATTTCCATTGTGATTTGTACACATTTCTGTTTTAGCACTTGTTTTGTTATGTAATATTTGCACATCTATAAGCCATACCCTCTGCCTCCAAAAACAAGGGCTACTGCAGTTCAGCAGGGTAGTTCCAGATGTTTCCACTAAAAGTGCCTGGCACACAATAAGTGCTTAATGAATGTGTGTTGAATGAATATTGTAATTAGTGGAGTGCTTTAAGTGTGAACTGCTCTAAATGGAAGACTATGTTTATAGTCAGCTCTTACATGTCCAAGGTGATTGAGGAATGGAATATTCCAATAATTGTGCTATGTAATAGCCAATTATAAATGACCAACTTTAGATAATTTTAATACAAAAATAATGGACTACACAGAATTTATCTGTCTTTATTAATTTATAAGATGCTTCAGCTTAATCATTATGAATTATATGGCTCTTTTAGAGCTGTGGCTGAGGAAGTATAAGAAATCGAGTGGGGTTTGTCTCAAGCTGGTTTTTTTTTCCCCCCACAGATGAGTCTCTAATACACTCATTTACCTGTTATTTTGCTTACTTAAAAAAGTATACTGTAAATTTAACAGTAGGTGAAAGGGATTCACAGTTACATTATTACCAAATGCAGTTTTAAAAACGTTTAGAAGACAGACAAGCTGCATACCTTAAGGTGTACACACTGCCTCAGTTCACCACACAGCTTGCTACATTTAGGCTGTGCCCTCTCATCTATTCAGTGGCAGTCCTTGCTGAGCCCTAGTGAAGTCTTATGAACTGAGCTAAGCAGTTAATTAGATGGTATTCTGTGGCCATGACTATTTCAAGAGTGCTTGTTCTCCACCCAAATTATATATTTATTCTTTTCTCATTCATGTGAAAGTAATGTGAGTGGTTGCTGCTCATTTGTGTATTAATTTAATGGTTCTCTTCTGCTCTCACCTGCCAAACAACAGCACTGCCAATTATTTGCAAGACTCAGAAATTACTTTTATGCATATGGACCTGCATTTTCATATCTTTGAAAATGGCTTTTTAACAGAGATCTGTTTGGAATAGAGAAAATGCTCTCACTGTATTTGCACAAATGATTTGAAAACCATCATGGTGGCTGAGCTCTGACTTTCTACATTGCTGTGTCATGTTCTCTTGTTAAACCTAAAAGTCTTCCTGCAAAGCTGGGTCTTTTCTTTTTCTTTTTTTTTTTTTTCTAAATGTTTGAGAGAGAGAGAGACAGAGACAGAGACAGAGACAGAGACAGTGCGAGTGGGGGAAAGGCAGAGAGAGAGGGAAACACAGAATCCGAAGCAGTCTCTAGGCTCTGAACTGTCAGCACAGAGCCCGATATGGGGCTTCAACTCACAAACTGTGAGATCATGACCTGAGCCGAAGTCAGACGCTTAATCACTGAGCCACTCAGGCACCCCAAGCTTGGTCCTTTTTAAAACAGATGTATATTTTCTCAGTGACATCCAGAAACATGTATTGTAAATATGACTGTTACTTAGATATCGTATTGTTCAGTTGGCTCATCTCTACGTGAATCCTTCTTTTGATCAGTTTCCCAGCCTGTCTGTCCCTTTAGCTGCATAATAATGTAGTTTTTCTAACAATTATTTTATGAAAATGAATCATCTTGACTTAAGTGCAAGAAGTGATTGACCTAACAGTTAACTTGAGAATCAGTTAACTTGAGAATCCTACATGAAAGGAAGAAGATTGATGAAGTAATTTTTAAAAATGTGTTTATTAGAGTCACTAATGATAGAACAATGGGCTTCTTAATTGAGTATGGTAAAATATTCAGCAACTCACTAAACCAGCTGTTCTGTTTAAATAACCTGTGAATAAACAACAAAAATCCTTGCTACCTTATATTAAGTCAGTATCAGTGGAGGTTTTAATTTGGGAATATATCAAAGGACTTTGATTTGAGCATTTTTAAAAATTTTATTTTTAATTTTTTTAAATTTACATCCAAATTAGTTAGTATATAGTGCAACAATGATTTCAGGAGTAGATTCCTTAGTGCCCCTTACCCATTTAGCCCACCCCCCCTCCCACAACCCCTCCAGTAACCCTCAGTTTGTTCTCCATATTTATGAGTCTCTCCTGTTTTGTCCCCCTCCCTATTTTTATATTATTTTTGTTTCCCTTCCCTTGTGTTCATCTGTTTTGTCTCTTAAAGTCCTCATATGAGTGAAGTCATATGATTTTTGTCTTTCTCTGACTAATTTCGCTTAGCATAATAGCTTCTAGTTCTATCCACGTAGTTGCAAATGGCAAGATTTCATTCTTTTTGATTGCCGAGTAATACTCCATTGTATGTATATACCGCATCTTCTTTATTCATTCATCCCATCGATGGACATTTGGGTTCTTTCCATACTTTGGCTATTGTTGATAGTGCTGCTATAAACATGGGGGTGCATGTGTCCCTTTGAAACAGCACACCTGTATCCCGGGGATAAATGCCTAGTAGTGCAATTGCTGGGTCATAGGGTCGTTCTATTTTTAGTTTTTTGAGGAACCTCCATCCTGTTTTCCAGAGTGGCTGCACCAGCTTGCGTCCCCACCAGCAATGCAAAAGAGATCCTCTTCCTCTGCATCCTCACCAACATCTGTTGTTGCCTGAGTCGTTAATGTTAGCCATTCTGACAGGCGTGAGGTGGTATCTCATTGTGGTTTTGATTTGTATTTCCCTGATGATGAGTGGCATTGAGCATTTTTTCATGTGTCTGTTGGCCATCTGGATGTCTTCTTTGGAGAAGTGTCTATTCATGTCTTTTGCCCATTTCTTCACTGGATTATTTGTTTTTTGGGTATTGAGTTTGATCAGTTCTTTATAGATTTTGGATTCTAACCCTTTACCTGATACATCATTTGCAAATATCTTCTCCCATTCTGTCGGTTGCCTTTTAGTTTTGCTGATTGTTTCCTTTACTGTGCAGAAGCTTCTTATTTTTATGAGGTCCTAGTAGTTCATTTTTGCTTTTGTTTCCCTTGCCTCTGGAGATGTGCTGAGTAAGAAGTTGCTGCAGCCAATTTCAAAGAGGTTTTTGCCTGCTTTCTCCTTGAGGATTTTGATGGCTTCCTGTCTCACATTGAGGTCTTTGATCCATTTTGAGTTTATTTTTGTGTATGGTGTAAGAAAGTGGTTCAGGTACATTCTTCTTCATGTCGCTGTCCAGTTTTCCCAGCACCACTTGCTGAAGAGACTGTCTTCATACCATTGCATATTCTTTTCTTCTTTGCCAAATATTAGTTGGCCATACGTTAATGTGTCCATTCCTGGGTTCTCTATTCTGTTCCATTGATCTGAGTGTCTGTTCTTGTGCCAGTACCATACTGTCTTGATGATTACAGCTTTGTAGTATAGCTTGAAGTCCGGGATTGTGATGCCTCCTGCTTTGGTTTTCTTTTTCAAGATTGCTTTGGCTATTTGGGATCTTTTCTGGTTCCATACAAATTTTAGGATTATTTGTTCTAGCTCTGTGAAGAATGCTGGTGTTATTTTGATAGGGATTGCACTGAATATGTAAATTGCTTTGGGTAGTGTTGACATTTTAACAATATTTGTTCTTCCTATCCAGGAGCATGGAATCTTTTTCCATTTTTTTGTGTCTTCTTCAATTTCTTTCATAAGCTTTCTATAGTTTTCAGTGTATAGATTTTTCACCTCTTGGGTTAGATTTATTCCTACGTATTTTATGGTTTTTTGTGCAACTGTAAATGGGATCGATTCCTTGATTTCTCTTTCTGTCGCTTCATTGTTGGTGTATAGGAATGCAACTGATTTCTGTGTGTTGATTTTATATCCTGCAACTTTGCTGAATTCATGAATCAGTTCTAGCAGTTTTTTGGTGGAATCTTTTGGGTTTGATTTGAGCATTTTAATGTTAAGAAGCTGACTGATTTCTGTTAAATACAGAATGCAAACATTTATGTCATTATAGTATGACTATTTATTTTTAAAATTTTATTAATGTTTATTTTTGAGAGAGAGAGAGTGTGTGTGTGTGTGTGTGTGAGCAGGCAAAGGGAAGAGAGAGGGGGGTACACAGAATCCAAAGCAGGTCCCAGGCTCTGAGCTGTCGGCACAGAGCCTGACGCGGGGCTCGAATTCCCTAACCATGAGATCATGACCTGAGCCAAAGTCAGATGTTTAACTGACTGAGCCACCCAGGCACCCCAATTTATAGTATGACTTTAAAAATAATTATTACCTGGGGGTGCCTAGGTGGCTCAGTTGAGCACCCAAATCTTGATTTTGGCTCAGGTCATGATCTCACAGTTTGTTAGTTTGAGCCCCACGTTGGGCTCTGTGCTTCTTGCTGATAGCTTGGAGCCTGCTTGGGATTCTCTCTCTCCCTCCCTCTCTGCCCCTCCCCCATTCCCCCCTCTGTATCTCTCTCTCAAAGTAAATAAATAAACTTAAAAAAAATTATTATTACTACCTGAATAAAAAAATGTGGTTGCTAGCAAAGGCATACTCTTTGGTATAAGTCAAGTTATGAGTAAAAAAGATTTTCAGTCTCTCTTTTAAGAGAATCAGTATTCAGTGTCCTAGGTTTAACTTGTGGTTCCGTCACTAACTAGTTGTCTATCTTTAGTGCCTTGTGCTTTCTCAACAGTCCAGTTAACTATCTTATAGTGAAGATCAGTTGGATCTTCAATATATGAAAGCACTCTGTATATGTATACCACATTTAGGAATTTAAACAAGAGTTTTAGCCCCTTTTCTGCCTGCTTTGTGACTTTGGGCTTATCATTTAAACTCTCTGAACTTTTCTTCCTTTCTAGGTAAAACAGAGGAATTTGGCCTGTATATTCAACTCCAGGGGCACTTTTTACATTGTTTTTAACTCTTACAATCTGCAATTTATGATTATTTCTCTTTCCCCTTTTTTAACATGTGTTTGCCTCTCTTCTTCCTACTGATAATGATGATTGCCAAATAATAAGACTGGAATTCATTAATCTTTACCTATTACATTTCATTTAATCTTTCTATTAATCTTGTGAGCATAGATGGCAGTAGCCTTATTTTACTGATGAGGAAAACTGAGGTTCAGAAAGTTGCACAGCCAGTTAGCATAGTGTTAGAAGTGGGATACTAGTCCCTGGTGCCAGTGTTTTTTTTTTTTTTTTTTATTAAAAATTAAGCGTGCAGCTTATGTGAAGGCACATTGCCACATACCTCATCTAAAGGAAGCTTTTGGTCTTCATTGTTTTCCTATTCCTTTTTTTCCTTAAAGTGAATAGAGCCTTACCAAAATGCTTTTGTAGAAAAAATGCATCTATTCAATAGCAGTAAGCATTGTTTGGGAATTTTAACTTTATAGTACCATTACAAAAAATCTGTTTAGCATTATGTAACATGTATCTGGGAATCTTTCATTGCTGGAAAATATAGTGTGACCTTCAAATAGATGAGTTCGTTCTATTTTAATAGGTTTATTTTACTTTAATTTAATTTAATTTAATTTTATTTTAAAATTTTATTTAAATCCAAATTGGTTAACCTATAGAGTAATAATTTCAGGAGTAGAATTTAGTGATTCATCACTTACGTATAACACCCAGTGCTCATCCCAACAAGTGCCCTCCTTAATGCCCATCGCCCATTTAGCCCATCCCCCCACCCCAAACCCTTCCAGTAACCCTTAGTTTTCTCTATTTAAGAGTCTCTTGGGGCGCCTGGGTGGCGCAGTCGGTTAAGCGTCCGACTTCAGCCAGGTCACGATCTCGAGGTCCGTGAGTTCGAGCCCCGCGTCAGGCTCTGGGCTGATGGCTCAGAGCCTGGAGCCTGTTTCCGATTCTGTGTCTCCCTCTCTCTCTGCCCCTCCCCCGTTCATGCTCTGTCTCTCTCTGTCCCAAAAATAAATAAACGTTGAAAAAAAAAATTAAAAAAAAAAAAAGAGTCTCTTATGGTTTGCCTCTTTAATGTTATACTTCAAAATTTTTTTAAAAATGTTTTATTTTATATTTGAGAAAGAGAGAGACGGAGCACGAGCAGGGGAGGGACAGAGAGACAGAGACAGAATCTGAAGCAGGCTCCAGGGTCTGAGCTGTCGGCACAGAGAGCCCGATGGGGGCTTGAACCCAGGGTCAGTGAGATCATGACCTGAGCCACCCAGGTGCCCCATAATGTTATACTTTTAAACCAGAGGGCTTGTTCTGCACTTGCTAGAGAAGGAAAACAGGCGATCTAAGTACTTACTAAGTTTTTTTCTTCTTTTTAAATCCTAATTTATTTTATGATTCCAGGAAGTGGGTTACACATGGCAAGATTTTCTAAAATTGCTAAAAATTTCTATTCTAGGAGAGTATTGTTTTATGGTGTCCATTTTTTACATTTAAATTTCAAAAAGAGGCACCTGAGTGGCTCAGTCAGTTAAGTTTGGGATTCTCTCCACACCCCCCCGCCCCCAACTTGTACACATGTGTACTCTCTCTCAAAATAAATAAATAAACCTAAAAAAAAAAAAAAAGAAATCCATGGGCTATCTGAAATGAGTAGGTCAGGCAGTGATTAGGACAAGCACATTCAGAAAAACTCATTTCTGTTTTGAGTTCATTTATGAGTTCTGTGTTTTAACGTTTCCTTTGTAAGCTTCAGATAGCCTCTCATCCAGATATGGCAGTCCTACACATTGATCTAACTTAAAACACTATTGCTTTCTGGGTGACCAGAACACTCTTTCTGGTGACAACACTGGTTCAGCCAAGACTCTGCTCCTAATCCTTCCTGGTTCAGAAACTTCTGTCCTTGGGACATTTCTTTAATTCATGTTTCTCTTTTCTGTTGAAGTGGTTATTACTAGCCCAAAAGTGAGTTTGCATGAGTAGCTCATTGGTCACAGTTATTTTTATCTTTCCAACTGATGACTCTGAAATGACTGTGGCACTTTGAGTAGATCTTATCTGTTGCCATTCTTAAGCCTATTCACAAAACTCTAGCCACATCAGCCTTCTTTTCTGTTCTGTAAATATACCAAGTGGATTCTAGCCTTGGGGTCTTGTATACTTGTCCCTCTGTGGGCAATGGTCTTCCCTGAAGACTGTTGCTTGGCTATATATCCTCCTTGTCATTTAAATCTCAGCTGAAATGTCCCTTCTTCAAAGAGGTTTTCCTTGGCAACTCACTATAAATTAGTACTCCCCCCCGCCCCCAACACTCTTTATTACATGGCCATGGTTTATTTTCTTCTTAACATCTAATGATGAATTGATATTTATTTCTCATTTATTTCCTCTGATGGGGACAGGGATGTTATGTTTTGTTCACTGCTGTATTGCTAGCACCTAGAACAGTGTCTGCCACAGTAGACATTCCAGTAAATATTTGTTGGTTGACCAAATGAATGCGTACTTTTTCTATTAACTATTTATAAAATCCTTTTTCTTTTTTTGGTAGTCAGGAAAGTACAATTGATATTCTTACAATTAATATTTATGTACTTTTGACATTTTTATCTTCCTTTACTGTCCTATTCCCTACTTGAATTCTTTTAGAGGAAGGGGGAGAGAGTCTTCTAGTTTTCAAACTCTTGAGATGTGACTGTTTCAATTTATCTACTGCTTGCTAGATAGGTGTGTGAGCTGGTGCAGCCTAGTCACAGATGCAATTAACAGGTAGGAAAATTGGCTCCTAACAGCTGCTTCAGTCCTGCTTGAGTTGGCCTCTTCCCCAAGGGACTGTCTGTGTCTGCCTAACAAAATGAAATTGCCTTCCTGTAAACATTTTTTTTTCTAGGATTATAGAAGAGAAACAAATTCTAGGTTTATGAAATGAGTTAAAATGTGTCAACAGAATAGAAAAGACTAATGACCTGCTGCAGTAATTTGAATTCTGAGGCACGGCAGCAACATTTATTTTCAGAAGAGTTGACATTGAAACTGTAGCACTTTTAGTTCTATTGAAATGACTTTATCATGCCAGAAGGGTAGATTTAATAACTTATTTACTGGTGTTGGTGAGGAAAGTGACAGTTCTCTAAAATACAATGTTTGACCCTCAGAGCTTTGGTTTGTAGCATAGATTTTGCGTCCTTGCTCCTTCAGTTAACTCTACGGAAAGGGGCAGATTTTGGAAAGAATACAACTTGATTTCCTCTCCATTTCATTCGCCAACTGTTTGATTCATTCAGTATGGGTTGCATTTGACAATGATAGAAGATGTTAAGCATTGCGTGTGCCATAACCAATACATATATCCATTTTAAAAAGATATGAATGGGTTTTATGTGAACAGTATGCCAGTTCTGGGTTTTATGTTGACATATGTTTCATTGTTAGCAAACATTAAGTTGGTCTGCATTGCTCCTTTTTTGATAAATTTTGTTTGATGTGATTCGTAATCTGAGCTAGTTGTGAAATGTGCTCCCCTTAAAAGTCACCTTCTGATCAGTACTCCCTTCCTTTCATCATTTTATAATTTCTGGCCTTTCGTGAAACTAAAAGAGTTTGTGCCATTAAATTCTGCTTTAATATTTTGTTATAAAATAAGAAGCTTCTTCTATTATGAGGGTATTAACTTAGGTTTTTGATGAATGAGATGTGCCTTTGTTATGCTAATATGATGGCTTATGGTGGATATCTAGGTAGCAACAGGATGGGGTCTGGTCACCAAAAACAGCAACCACATGATTAGAGGGTTGGGACTTCAGCCCAGTCTGATCTCACAGGAAGTGGATAAAGTATGGAGACAGAGTTCAGTCATGCGGCCAGTGACTTAATCAGTCATGCCTGTGTAATGAAGTCCCAAAAAGAACTGTGGACACCAAAGTGGACCTTCTTGGTTGGTGAACATATTGATGTTCTGGGAGGATGACACATACTGACTCATGGGGAGATGGCATGGAAATTCTTCATTTGCACCTGCCCCCCAACCTTGCCCTTTGTGTATCCTCTATAATAAAACTGTAATTATACATACGCTTTCCTGAGTTCTGTGAATTGTCCTAGCAAATTATCAAACTGAGGATCATGAGATCTCTGAATTTAGGATCAGATGAGTAGAAATGCAGGTGGCCTGAGAACCCCTGAAGTACAGCTGGCATCTGAAGTATGTGCAGTCTTGTTTGGGATAATGCTCTTTCTGCTTGTGGGTGGGACCAGTGTGGGTGGTTAATGCCAGAATTGGACATTGCAGCACACTCATTTAGGGTTGAAACAGAATAGTGATATACATTTGTTATAATTAATGAATCAATATTAATACATTATTATAAACTAAAGTGCATAGTTTGCATTAGGGTTCATTCTTTATATGGTACAGTTGCATGGGTTTTGACAAATTCATAATGTCATGGGTCTGTCATTACAGTGTCATACAGAATAGTTTTGCTGCTCAGTAAATCCCATGTTCACTTATTCATCTTCCTCCCAAACTCCTGATGACACTATTCATCTTTTTACTGTCTTTATAGTTTTGTCTTTTTCAGATTGCCATATAGTTGGAATCATATGGTATGTAATCTTTTCAGACTGACTTCTTTCACTTAGCAATATGCTTTTAAGGTTCCGCCATGTTTTTTTGGTAACTTGATAGTTCATTTATTTTTAAATTTTTTTTTTCAACGTTTATTTATTTTTGGGACAGAGAGAGACAAAGCATGAACGGGGGAGGGGCAGAGAGAGAGGGAGACACAGAATCGGAAACAGGCTCCAGGCTCTGAGCCATCAGCCCAGAGCCCGACGCGGGGCTCAAACTCACGGACCGCGAGATCGTGACCTGGCTGAAGTCGGACGCTTAACTGACTGCGCCACTCAGGCGCCCCAATAGTTCATTTATTTTTATTGCTGAATAATACTTGATTCTGTGTATTTACCACAGTTTATCCATTCAGCAATTGAAGGATATCTTGATTGCTTCTAAGTTTTGGCAATTGTGAGTAAAGCTGCTGTAACATCCATGTGCAGATTTTTATATGGACATTGATTCTTTTTTTTTTTTTTTTTTTTTTTTTTTTATGAAATTTATTGACAAATTGGTTTCCATACAACACCCAGTGCTCATCCCAAAAGGTGCCCTCCTCAATACCCATCACCCACCCTCTCCTCCCTCCCACCCCCCATCAACCCTCAGTTTGTTCTCAGTTTTTAAGTCTCTTATGCTTTGGCTCTCTCCCATTCTAACCTCTTTTTTTTTTTTTTTTTTTTCCTTCCCCTCCCCCATGGGTTCCTGTGAAGTTTCTCAGGATCCACATAAGAGTGAAACCATATGGTATCTGTCTTTCTCTGTATGGCTTATTTCACTTAGCATCACACTCTCCAGTTCCATCCACGTTGCTACGAAAGGCCATATTTCATTTTTTCTCATTGCCACGTAATATTCCATTGTGTATATAAACCACAATTTCTTTATCCATTCATCAGTTGATGGACATTTAGGCTCTTTCCATAATTTGGCTATTGTTGAGAGTGCTGCTATGAACATTGGGGTACAAGTGGCCCTATGCATCAGTGCTCCTGTATCCCTTGGATAAATTCCTAGCAGTGCTATTGCTGGGTCATAGGGTAGGTCTATTTTTAATTTTCTGAGGAACCTCCACACTGCTTTCCAGAGTGGCTGCACCAATTTGCATTCCCACCAACAGTGCAAGAGGGTTCCCGTTTCTCCACATCCTCTCCAGCATCTATAGTCTCCGGATTTGTTCATTTTGGCCACTCTGACTGGCGTGAGGTGATACCTGAGTGTGGTTTTGATTTGTATTTCCCTGATAAGGAGCAATGCTGAGCATCTTTTCATGTGCCTGTTGGCCATCCGGATGTCTTCTTTAGAGAAGTGTCTATTCATGTTTTCTGCCCATTTCTTCACTGGGTTATTTGTTTTTCGGGTGTGGAGTTTGGTGAGCTCTTTATAGATTTTGGATACTAGCCCTTTGTCTGATATGTCATTTGCGAATATCTTTTCCCATTCCGTTGGTTGCCTTTTAGTTTTGTTGGTTGTTTCCTTGGCTGTGCAGAAGCTTTTTATCTTCATAAGGTCCCAGTAATTCACTTTTGCTTTTAATTCCCTTGCCTTTGGGGATGTGTCCAGTAAGAGATTGCTACGGCTGAGGTCAGAGAGGTCTTTTCCTGCTTTCTCCTCTAAGGTTTTGATGGTTTCCTGTCTCACATTTAGGTCCTTTATCCATTTTGAGTTTATTTTTATGAATGGTGTGAGAAAGTGGTCTAGTTTCAACCTTCTGCACGTTGCTGTCCAGTTCTCCCAGCACCATTTGTTAAAGAGGCTGTCTTTTTTCCATTGGATGTTCTTTCCTGCTTTGTCAAAGATGAGTTGGCCATACGTTTGTGGGTCTAGTTCTGGGGTTTCTATTCTATTCCATTGGTCTATGTGTCTGTTTTGGTGCCAATACCATGCTGTCTTGATGATGACAGCTTTGTAGTAGAGGCTAAAGTCTGGGATTGTGATGCCTCCTGCTTTGGTCTTCTTCAAAATTCCTTTGGCTATTCGGGGCCTTTTGTGGTTCCATATGAATTTTAGGATTGCTTGTTCTAGTTTCGAGAAGAATGCTGGTGCAATTTTGATTGGGATTGCATTGAATGTGTAGATAGCTTTGGGTAGTATTGACATTTTGACAATATTTATTTTTCCAATCCATGAGCAGGGAATGTCTTTCCATTTCTTTAAATCTTCTTCAATTTCCTTCATAAGCTTTCTATAATTTTCAGCATACAGATCCTTTACATCTTTGGTTAGATTTATTCCTAGGTATTTTATGCTTCTTGGTGCAATTGTGAATGGGATCAGTTTCTTTATTTGTCTTTCTGTTGCTTCATTGTTAGTGTATAAGAATGCAACTGATTTCTGTACATTGATTTTGTATCCTGCAACTTTGCTGAATTCCTGTATCAGTTCTAGCAGACTTTTGGTGGAGTCTATCGGATTTTCCATGTATAATATCATGTCATCTGCAAAAAGCGAAAGCTTGACTTCATCTTTGCCAATTTTGATGCCTTTGATTTCCTTTTGTTGTCTGATTGCTGATGCTAGAACTTCTAGCACTATGTTAAACAGCAGCGGTGAGAGTGGGCATCCTTGTCGTGTTCCTGATCTCAGGGAAAAAGCTCTCAGTTTTTCCCCGTTGAGGATGATGTTAGCTGTGGGCTTTTCATAAATGGCTTTTATGATCTTTAAGTATGTTCCTTCTATCCCGACTTTCTCAAGGGTTTTTATTAAGAAAGGGTGCTGGATTTTGTCGAAGGCCTTTTCTGCATCGATTGACAGGATCATATGGTTCTTCTCTTTTTTTTTGTTAATGTGATGTATCACGTTGATTGATTTGCGAATGTTGAACCAGCCCTGCATCCCTGGAATGAATCTTAAATCAGAGTGCAATTGCTGGATCATATAGTAAGATTAAGTTTAGCTTTGTAAGAAACTGCCAAACTATTTTGCATTCCCACTGGTAATCAATGAGAGTTCTTGTTGCTTATATCCTTGTCAGCATTTGGTGTTGTCAATGTTTTGAATTTTAGCCATTCTAAAAGGTGTGTAGTGTGGTCTCTTGTTCTAATTTGCAATTCCCTAATGGTATTTGATGTTGAGCATTTCTTTATATATTTATTTTCTATTTTTTAAAAAAAATGTTTATTTTTGAGAGAGACAGCATGAGTGAGGGAGGGGCAGAGAGAGAGAGAGAAAGAGAGAGAGCCCTGGACAGAGGATTTAAAGTGGGATCTGAGCTGACAGCAGAGAGCCCAATATAGGGCTCAAACTCATGAACCTCAAGATCATGACCTGAGCTTAACTTGGATGCTTAACCGACAGAGTCACCCAGGGGCCCTTATTTTCTGTCTTTATATCTGTTTTGGTTAGATGTTTGTTCAGATCTTTTGTCTATTTAAAAAAAAAATTTTTTTTTAAGTAATCTTTCTGTCCAAAGTGGGGCTTGAACTCACATGATACTAAGATCAGGAGTAGTCACATGCTCCACCAACTGAGCCAGCACCCCTTTTGTCCACTTTTTAATCATGTTTTTTGTTATTGTTGAGTGTAAGAGTTCTTTGTATATTTTGTGTAACAGTTCTTTATCAGAAATGTCTTTCACAAATATTTTGTCGCAGGGTGTGGCTTGTCTTTCCATTAACCATGTCTTTTGTAGAGCAGATGTTTTTCATTTTAATGAAGTCCAACTTATGAATGATTCCTTTATTTCTTGGGTCATGCTTTTGGTGGTATACTATGTAAAAACTCATCACCAAACCCAAGGTCACCTAGATGTTTTTTAATGTCATCTTCTACAAGTTTGTAGTTTTTGGCTTTACATTTAAGTCTGTGATCCTTTTTGAGTTAATTTTGTATAAATTTTGTTTTACACTTTAAAAATTTATAAAATATTTCATGCATACAGATAGATGTAAAAACTAATGTAATGACCCACATATAAAGTACCTAGCAAATGGCTTTATAAAATAACATTTTACCTTGTAAATCTACATTAAATCCAAAATAAATGCAGTTGAGTCCCCTGTGAATCCCTCTTAATTTCATCTCTCTCTTATTCTCAGAACTAATCAATTCTGTGAATTTGGTATTTTTCAAATTCAATCCATGCAATGTTTTTATAGTTTATTAAATATTTATGTCTCACATGGTAATGTTATATATTGTTTATATAGCATATCGTATATAGAGTAATTGGTATCATATAATACCATATATAATTGATATTGTTTTACAAGTTTTAAAATATCACATTATGTGTATTACATATACTTCAGCAACGTGCTTATTTCAAAACAGCATTGTTTATGTGATTTAGAGGATTTTTTTCCCATAGGAAAGAATATGTTAATTGAGAGCTATGTAATGTTGAAGAGTTAATTTATTATTGGTTGTAATTTTATTTTGGTTTCTCATATTGGCATAGATACAGTTCTGACCTGAGGGTTAAATTTTTGAATGCTCAAACATTATATCTTTAATATTTGTAATGTGGTATGTTTTTAGAGGCTTACTAAATTAATACTTTTTAAAATAAAAAAAATAGTAATATCTTTGTTTTAGGAATTTTTTTGGGGTGTGTGTGTGTGAGGGGAATTTTTAGAATGCACACACAAGTGAGATTCGATTGTTGATATGGTATGGTGTTTCGCAGCTAACCTGTTAAGGATACTCAACAGAAGCCAGAAAAACTTAATTATTTAAACTGTGTTGCTAGTTGGAGAGCCTGCCTTTGATAGATTTCTTTCTGAGGGCTCTTTTTAAGTTGTGGATTTTCTTTAACCACTAGTTTCTGAAAGAAAATACCGTTTCTAGGTTAAATCAGAAGATCTCTACAATTCAGAGTGTAGGTAAAGCTGCAGCTTCCTCCATTAGCTTCAGGAAAGTGACTTGATTTCTGTAGGGGTAAGAAGGATTGACTAATTATTTATGCTGATCTATGCAGCCAGTTTCATCCAGTAAAAGCAGAAGCTGTCGTTCTTTGTAGAATTTCCTGTGACCTAAATTAAATCTGTACCATACAAGATTGCCATCTTTAGAGAAGGCTACTCCCATTGTCTGCTGTGTTAACTGTGCATGCTAACCTGTCACTGTTAATTCAATTATTATTGCTCATTTAAAAACCTTTAACTGGTGTCTAGTTTGAGTTCTGTAGCAAACAAAAACAAAACAAAACAAGCTTGTGTTTGTACACATTTGAAAAATAATGACCTCTCTCTCCCCCCAAGATCATTTATTATAGGTTGCAGAAAGCTGTATAATGACATTTCCAATCCCGATTATTTTTCTATTGACATCTTGAGAAATCTGTTGTGTTGTAAAGCATCATTGGCAGATTCAGTTGTAACTTAGAACAGCCTAAAATGCCAAGAGAAGTGACCTTCAAGTTCCTGCTCTTCCTACTCAACTCTTGCATGAAATGCTGAAATAGTTTCTCCCCTGTGTTAGGGCTCCAGGGATAAAATGGGTTCCAGATTTCTTCTCTTCGCACCCGTCTTCTGTTAAAAGACTGTGTTCATGTTGGTGCTATACTAATAAAGGGGTACTGAAAAGTGACTTTTTCCTATTGAATTTTCCAGAGTTCATTGTTTGCATTATGCTGTGGTTTGTATCATTTTATTCACAGGAATTGGCCCTTGGCATATGTTTTGTAACATTATCCCTAAGACAAAGGTATAAATTAAAAATTGAGTTAGTGTAGAATCTTTGTGCCAGAGTATAGTATATCTTCTGTTTGTGATTTTATGTTTTGGTCTTTATATTACAGGTGATGTACTCAGACATCAGGATGTTATAGACCTGTTAATTTCAGACAAATAATCAAATTTTAAGTTTGGTCATGTTACTTTTTAGGTTATTGATTATAATCTCAGTGATTATTCTTCCTTGATTTTTAAAAATTGATATTTACTGAAGTTTTCTTCTCTCAAATAAGTGAAATATTTCTGGCTCCTTTAAAAATAAATAATATTTGGGGCGCCTGGGTGGCTCAGTGGGTTAAGTGTCCGACTTCGGCTCAGGCCATGATCTCACCGTCTATGAGTTTGAGCCCCATGTCAGGCTCCGTGCTGACAGCTCTGAGCCTGGAGCCTGCTTTGGATTCTGGGTCTCCCTCTCTCTCTCTGCACCTCTCTTCCTCATGCTCTCTCTCTCAAAAATAAAATAAAAACATTTAAAAAAATAATAATAAATAAATAAATAATATTATTTTTGTCTTAGCATACATAGAACAGTTTTGCTTTGTGTGTATGTGTGTGTGTGTGTGTGTGTGTGTGTTTTAAAGTAGAGCTCTCATGACTGTATCGTCTTGTCTCATTTAAGTTTATTTGGATTTCCTTTACTCCCCTGTTTCCTATACTTTTGGAGCATGCAATCATGCTTCTCACTGCTGGCATCCTGAGGGTTAGGCCCATCTCTTACTGGTTATTTTGTTGTCTTTGTCTATTTCCCTATCACTACTCATTTTGCTTCCTCCCATAAACACCCACTCTAATCTAGTTAATATATGTCTTTAGATATTTGTGTATCTTTGGAAAATACATAGTGTTTGGAAAAACACTAGTGTTTGTGTATCTTTGGAAAATACATAGTGTGTAAGTTTGTAATTTTCATGAATGCCATTTGGCTGTACATCTCATTTTTTTAAATTCGGCTTTTAAATACTTAAATGATGTATCTTTTTTGCTGTATATAATTCTGGTTCATTACTTTTGACTGCTGTAGAGTATTCAGTCATGTGCATATTCTTACCCATGCATACTATGTATCCATCTTACTTACACACTCCCCTAAGTGGCATTTACGTACTATAAACAATACTGCAATAATAATCTTCATTTTATTTTGTGGAGATGCATGCTGAGGAGTGGTATTGGTGGGTTGTTGGGAGTCCATTATTAAGTTTACTAAGTATTGCCAAATTGCTCTGAGAACAGCCAGACAGTTTATACTCCTTTGAGCTGTGCATGAGGATTCAGACCATTTTTCAGTGTAAGCAATGTGGCAACCTAATTGGCCTGAAGAGTTGCTCTTATGGACATGATTGATAAACTCCCAAATTATTTGTCTATAAATAAAGTAAAACCAAAATGGGTTACTGTCAGCCCTCTACTCAAAAGATACTCATGTATGGAAAAGCTGCGTTGGTTCCTGATAGAGGTTCATGTAAAGGGAGATTTTTGATGAAAGAATATAAGGGTGAGCCCTCATTGCCAGATAACTCAGCATGCTGTGAATATTAGATTCTTTGTGCCCAGCATGGTTCTTGTAATACAAACGTGAATGAGGTAGAATCTTTGCTCCTGAAGCTCTTTGGTTGTGGGACAAGTAAGTACAGTACTTTGTGATTATCTTTTTTGGGGTGATCTGTTTGCTTCTTCTGTGAGAAGTTGGCTCTGGTCATAGCAGCCCTGCTTGAGTCACTGTTACTCTTTCTGCCTTGCTTTCTAAAATTAAGATTCACAGGTACCTGGCCTATTAACTATGGCCATTCAGGATCCCATCAGTCCATCATCCTGCCTGACCTAGTAAAAGATCCCCTAGGAAGGGGTGTTAGTGTGGTCTTTGCATCCCGAAGTATGTGGTGTTTGGGGTGGGAGGGATGGCATGTTAAAAGTCCCTTTGAATTGGTACAGTGGAAATCAGAAAATGTTATCTAGAAGTATGGATTAATTAAATGTAGGAAGAGGTAGCATGATGTATATGGCAAGAAGGCAGATAATAGTGCTGGGCAAAATAGCAGACAGAACACATTTCCCAGCCTTCACTCATCTAAATTCTCATTGAAAAGACCAATAGATAAATACATGGATGGGGAAAAAAATCCCTTCATATGTGTTAGAAACTAGAGCTTGATGCTGCTCATATGCCAGAAAACCTAGGATAATTTTTGGTAGGCAGTTCTTCAGTGTAGGAGAACTCCTAACTTGGGAGGGGCAGGGGCACCTGGCTGGCTCAGTCCATAGAGTGTGCAACTCTTGATCTCAAGGTTGTGAGTTCAAGCCCCATGTTGGGTGTAGAGATTATTTTTAAAAAAATGATAAAATATACCCGAAAAATTAAATATATGTATATATATTAATTTGGGAAGGGCAGTCTTTTTCTTTTTTTTTTTTTAAGAGACAAAGAGCATGAGCAGGAAAGGGGCAGAGAGAGAGGCAGACACAGAGTATGAAGCAGGCTCCAGGCTCTGAGCTGTCAGCATAGAGCCCATTGCAGAGCCCAAACTCATTAGCAGTGAGATCATGACCTGAGCTGAAGTTGGATGCCCAATTTTCAGAGCCACCCAGGCTGCCCGGGAACAGCAATCTTGAAGAGTGGTCCCACAAGGCACCTTATTTATATTTCTCTTGGAGCTCCTGGTTGGTTCAGTCATTAAGCATCTTACTTTGGCTCAGGTCATGATCTCACGGCTAGTGAGTTTGAGTCCCACATGGGGTAATTTCGAGCCTGGCTTCCGGTGAGCATGAGCCCCGCCTGCTTCCACTGAGCTCAAACCCCATTTCAGGTGAGTCCTGTTTCTTCCTTCCTTCCTTCCTTCCTTCCTTCCTTCCTTCCTTCTTTCCTTCCTTTCTCTTTCTCTCTTTCCTCCTCCTCCTCCTCCTGCTCCTGCTTCTCCTCCTCCTCCTCTTCCTCTTCCCCTCCTTGCCCCTCCTGGGATTCTCTCTCTGCCTCTCACTCAGTTGCACCCCCTCTCTCAAAAAAAATTTGTCTCTTGCCTCCCAGACCAGAAGTATTGGTACTTTGTAAATAGTGTTCATAGACCCACAGTTTGCTGCTAATACCTCCCTAGAAGGTACCTATCTACATAAGCAGCCTAGTCCCTATGTTAGCAGCTGTCAACACCACTATTTCAAACTCTATCCAGGTTGTTTGATCTCCCAACTAGCAATGGAGTGAGGTTTTTGTTCTCAAAAAGATTCAGTCATTAAAAGCTATGAAAGCTGAATATCAGTTATAAGAAGAGAGCAATCTGATAGGATTCTAAAGGGATAGAAAATATAGTTACCAAAATAAAATCTGCTGTAGATGTAGTAAGTAGCAAATTAGAAAAACTTGTGAAATCTTTCCCAGGGTAGTATAAAGGCAAAAGGTAGGGAAATGAAGATGATTGGAAAATAAGGTTAAGTCTGGAGATAAAATGTACAAATAATAGGAATTTTGGAAAGAGCGAGATGGAGCAGATAATAGTAGAAGAAAACATTTCTGACTCAATGAGAAATATGAAAATATATTCTTCTGGACTTTCCAAATTTGGAGGCATTTCTGCTAGTGACACTATGAAAGGAACTGAACTGATGAGAGCCAACCTCTAAATTCTCCCATGAAAGATCAGAACAACAGGCAGGATCAACAGGTGCAAAGCCAGCAAGATGGGAAGCCTTTTTCCAGGACTAAAGGGTCATCAGGACCCAAAAGACTGCATGGTGGGGTATGATCATTAGAAAAAAGAAAGAGTTAAATTGCTATATACAGGTGATAATGATGATCAACCTAAAAATTGAAGAAAATTATTACTTGAAAACCCATTTGAACTAGTATTAAGTTATATGGTGTGTGCCAGGAATTTTCAGTAACATCTAGTTAGCAGCTGTAGTGAAAAAAAATCCAACAAGTATTTAGAAAGAACACCCCTAAGAAAGAAGAGAAGTTATTTTAAGAAAACTTAATTTTACAACAACACATAAAGAGACTTAAAGAATTAGAGATTAAACATGTTTCTGATTAGGAAGACTTGGTATCTTGTGGATTCCTTTCAAGTCAATGAATTTAATACAGTCCTAGTAAACATCCTAACCAACCTTTTTTTTTTTTAATTTTTTATTTAAAAAAAAATTTTTTTTTCAAAGTTTATTTTATTTTTTGGGACAGAGAGAGACAGAGCATGAATGGGGGAGGGGCAGAGAGAGAGGGAGACACAGAATCGGAAACAGGCTCCAGGCTCCGAGCCATCAGCCCAGAGCCTGACGCGGGGCTCGAACTCACGGACCGTGAGATCGTGACCTGGCTGAAGTCGGACGCTTAACCGACTGCGCCACCCAGGCGCCCCCCTAACCAACCTTTTTGATCAGAGGTGGGATGGTAGTAGAATTTAACACATTTTTCTGAAACTGATCTAGAAGAATATGGTTAAGAGAAGAATTTTGAAGGAATGGTGTTATAGAGTTGGAATTGTACTACCATGTATTAGAAGATTTTATAAACCTGCAATAATTAAAACCATATGGTAATGACTAAGAATAGAATATCTATAGTCCTGAAAAAAAAAAAGACATATTAGTATATGATAGTGCTATCATTTCAATTCACTGGAAGAAAGAATGAATTAGTTAACAAATGGTGGTAGGAAAATTGGTTTAGAAACTGGAAGATTATAAATTTATTCATACTTCACACCTTAAACTTAGTCTTAGACTTCCGATGGATAAGATATTGAAATATTCTTATAATGGAATAGAAGAATTTGAGGAAATATATATGTAAGCATATGATTAGTGGAGAAAGGCTTTCCTGTTTTTAACATTTAAGAAAATATTTCTTACACATATATAATTTTTAGAAGAAAGAAATATATAAGCAAAAAGAAGTAAAAAATTCCCAGAATTCCACCCAGTCCAAGACCACCATTGATAGCATGCTGGTTGTATATAGGAGGGTTCCTTTAAACGCAAAATAAAATGAAGAAACCACATAAAAAGTGATTTGGCAGGACTCCTGGGTGGCTCAGTCAGTTGGGTGCCTGACTCTTGATCCCAGGGTTGTGGAATCAAGCCCTGCTTTGGGTTCTGCACTGAGTGTGAAGCCTGTGTAGGATTCTCTCTCTCTCCCCTTTTACCCATTCCCCCGCTCACATGCACCCTGTCTCTTTCTCTCCCTCTCTTAAAGAAAAAGAAAAATGATTTGGCTGCAAGGAAAAAACAAAGGTGTCAAATATTGTTAAAATTAAAAGACAAATGTTGACGATGAGCAAATATGGATGCCACATGATAACAATTTAACACCTTTAATAAAAGAAAAGGTCTCAGAAGTGAGTAAGAAATTAAATAACTGAATAGGAAAATGTGTAGTCATGAATAAGCAGTTTGTCAAGGAAAACATAGAAACAATCAGTAAACATGGGAAAACATTGTCAGTCTCATTAGTTAACAAAAAAATTGAAAATAAAACTGCAATGAGATACTTTTTTAAAAATTGAGATACTTTGGGGCACCTGGGTGGCTCAGTTGGTTGAGCGTCTGACTCTTGATTTTGACTCAGGTATGATGTCATGGTTCGTGCATTGGGCTCTTCACTGATAGTGTGGAGCCTGCTTGAGATTCTCTCTCACTCTCTCTCTCCACCCCTCCTTTGTGCACATGTGCTGTCTATCAAAATAAATCAACATTAAAAAAAAATTGAGATACTTTTTAAATCTACCAGATTGCTAAGACTTTTAAAAATAATTTCCCTGTTTTAATAATAAAATAGCATGATTTTATTTCTTTAAACAAGCACCCCAGCATTTATAAATCCAAATGAATATTTACCTTTCAAATAAGTGTGTTTGAGAATAGATCCAGTGTGGAAGATGTTGCTTAGAAACAGCCACTGTCATTAATAAAATTTGTATTTTCCTCAAGCTTTTCTGTTAAAAAAAACTTAGTAAGAATCAAATAAAGTATTACGTGGTGATCATATCTTACTTTTTTTAGGTTCAGGAAACAATCAGCCCTTGTGTTCTGGTAAAAAGACCCAAATACTCATTGTTGATGAGGAGAAATATGGTCTTACATCGCTATGGGTAGAATCAAATGATATAGCCATTTTCTAGGACAGTGTAGAAAAATGTGTTAAAAGCATTTGTGATCTACATACCTTCTGACTCAACAGTTTTACTTAAAATAATACATACTAAAGAAACTATCAGCTGTGCAAAAAGACATATATTCTAGGATATTTGGTGTATATTACATATATACACATGTGTATATAAGGATATTTATGATATTAGAAATAATTAAAATAGAAAATTAATTGAATTTATTATATATGTATAACAGGATGCTGTGCAAAAATTAGGAATGCTTTAACAGATAATAGTAAATCACAAAAACTGAGTATACACTTTAGACAAAACTCTGATCCTAGTTACTCATGCAATTATTAAGTCATTCACTCACAAATATTAGTGGCAACCCAGGCATTGTTCTAGATTCTAGAGATAGAATACCGCCTCGAGAAAAAATAAAAACGATCATATCTTTGCCTTCATGGAATTTACAGTCTAATCATCAGAGACAGAAGAATAAATAAATAGTCAATCAGAGATAAGTGCTTTGGAGAAAGATATGGCACATGATAGGCAGAGAGAGAGAGGGAGAGAGAATCCCAAGCAGGCTCAGCATGGTCAGTGCATAGCTTGATGCAGGGCTTGAACTCAACAACCTGAGATCATGACCTGAGCTGAAATCAAGAGTCCAATGCTGAACTGACTGAACCACCCAGGCACCCCCACCTCTGTGTTTTTCAAATTTTCTATAATTACTACTTTTAAAATAAGAAAAAAAAAATTAAAACGGACTTCTGCTTTTACTATGCTCCCCCGTACCCCAATTTCAAAGTATTTAAAAAAAATTAAGAATTATGTTTCTTTCCTTTTAGTGTTAGGCATTCCCTCTGTCTGGTAATTCAGATAGTGAGTAGGTCCAACTCTTAAATTAGAACCAAGATGTTAACTGACTAGTGAAATTGATTGAGGAAGGAAATTACACCTTTTTTCTTTCAGGGTAGAGAGGACTATATTCAGCATTTCCCCTATCATCTTTGTTTTCTTTTGTGAAGTGAACTTTAGAAACCTATTTTATTACATCTTTTGATAAATTTGATACTGTAAGGTTACATTTTTACTTATGTGTTCTGCTGTTATTACATCATCACCTGATGCAGAATAACTCAAGGACAAAACACTGTGCAGTACACATCAGTAGAATGGTCATGTCTGTCATCTTTACTAATGAATGTGAGTTGTGTTGCTGATTTTCTGAAAATCATTTGTATGAATCATTAGAATGTAGTACTATGAATTTTCTCCAGTGACTTACCTTTCTGATTTGCTTGATTATACCAAATGTTAGAGCACTTATAAACCAATTCAGTCTAAGCAAGGTGAGGGTTATAGTGGTTGAGAGTGTGCCAGTTGGCAGAGAGGGAAAAAAAAGTCACACTCACTTCAGACTTGGCTGTAGATAATCTGCATGAATGATTTTCTTTTTAACGATAAATCAACAAAATTCCCATTATCTGGAAGCATAACTTGAGTTTTATTTAGCTGAAATAGTAACCCTTGCTTTGATTGGCAGTGTCTAGTCCTCTAACATTACCTAGGAATTGGCGATTCTGGCTTTTTGCTCTAAGAGTACCTTTCTAGGTGATGTGAGGAACACACTGGCCAAGGTAAAATTTTGCTTTGCTTTGTATTTTGGTTTGAAATCATGCTTTACTAGTAAATTGCAAATCTGGTCACACTTGTTTTACACTATTAGTTTCAGAAATAGCAAAATCACTTCCTGGCCTGTTGGCTGTACTTTTGTCCATTAATAAAAATAAATGTGATTTTTTTAATAGAAAGAGAGAAATATCTCCTCTTACATTTTAGATTTTGAAGAAATTTATTTTTTGTAGTCTAAAAAATGTCCTGTATACCTTCTGTATCTTTCTATACCAACTGAGCAACTTGTATGGTAAATAAATGTTTTGTTATATCTGATTTCTTTTTTTGTTTGCCTAATTGGAATATAAATATTTAGTTGTTTTCTAATGACCTAATACCTTTCTTTTAAGGTTTATTTATTTATTTTTGAGAGAGAGAGAAAGAGAGAGAGAGCGCGAGCGAGCACACAACCAGGGGAGGGGCAGAGAGAGAGGGAGACAGAATCCAAGGCAGGCTCCAGGCTCTGAGCTGTCAGCACAGAGCCCAACACTGGGCTGAACCCATGAACAATGAGATCATGACCTGAGCCGAAGTCGGACACTTAACCGACTGAGCCACCCAGACGCCCCTGTTTTCTGATGATCTAAAACCAGTATTGTTGTTTCTTGAATGCTTAAGTGGAAACAATTCTTTTGCTTTAAAAACAACTATCTTGCCTATAATGTTTATGCTTTCCAAATTTCTTAATTACTTCTATATGAATTGTGTGTGTCACTGGAAAGAGACTGCCATCACTCAAACCCACGTTGAATCCCAGCTCTGCCACTGAGTAGCCAGCTGAATGAATAGCTGTCAGAGCCTCAATTTACTTATCAATATGACGACCTATATTATTGACCTGTTGTGTTATGCTTCCAGTATTATGCCTAGTGTGTGGTATGCAGCCAGTAAGCAATACTTGTTCTATTTCTTTTATTTTATATTTTAAATTTGGCTGTGTATTGAATAGAACCTTTGGTGATTTTGTTGCAGTACAATTTTTATATAGAGCACTTTTGAAGGCAGTCGAAAAAGAATATCAGTTACTAAATTTGGTCTACATGGTGTTAGATCTTTGACGTGGGTCTCGCCTTTTTTATTCTTTTTAAAGATATTTATTGCACAGTTTTACAGTATATTCAAAACATAGACTTGTGCCAGATACCTTGCAAGATCCCTATGGTACAAGCTTGCTATATATTGTCTCTAAACCCCGTAACTGTAGATACATTTTTTTTTTAATTGAGGAAACTGAGGATGATACCTGGAAGGCTTTTAAAAAATGTATATGTAATAATGGGCCTGCCATTAGGGTTAAAATCCATATGGTATATTATAAACTGATCTTCTGATGTATTGTTGGAGAATGAAGTTTCCATTATCAGACTTTAGTCATCTCCACTGGGACTGAGTAGTGGTCTTCAAGAAACTGTGAGAGAGATGAACTGTGGTATTAAAGTATCCTTGAAGTCAGTGTGAATGACTGTTAGTGCTAGAGGGTTTTTTCCTCCTCCTCCTCCTCCTTCTCCTCCTCCTCCTCCTCCTCCTCCTCCTCCTCCTCCTCCTTCTCCACTCCTCGTTGCCCTCCCCCCCACAACATGTGCTATTCCTACTTCCATAATGTGCTCATCAATTAATTCTTAAATCTTCCAAGTGTGAGTACCTTCCTTAAGTTTAGTCCTTTGGTTTTTGTAATAACATTGCAGTTTTTCTCCTTAAAACAGAATCTTTACAATGATTCTGATTATATCAAAAGGAAAATCTAACAAGTGTTTGAATTTTTTTTAAAGTTGATATGGTGTTTTAGTTTATCAGGGTTCACATAAGAGGAACTAACAGCTATCTATACTTAGTATTTCTTTTTTGTTAATTAGGAATATTTAATTATGATTTTGTTATTATTGACATAATGTTCCAAAATGTTTTTAAAAGTGGTCAGTTGTCACATATATTTATACATATGTTATAAAAAGGAACTTGTTTCATAATTATCTGCCTCTTACTTATGAGGAATATGAGTGTTAAAGAAATGCAGACAGATGTTTGGAGTACATTAGAGCCAAGTTTGATTTTTTTCATCTTGTTGGCATAGGAATTTACAGTGATTCATTGGGTTGTTGCTTTATTTAACTGGTTTCATTTTAAACATATCTTTGCCCCAACAATGATTTACTTAATTTAGAACAGTATTCTGATGAGTACAGGGGCTAGTTTAACTTAACATCCAAATATTTGATTCTGTAATTATTAAAAATCAATATAAACATTTTACCACTGTGTTAGTAATCGTTTAAGAACACTTTTTAGTATGAAAATATTTGGTTATTTTCTTATTCCTAAAATCCTGGTTACTTATTTCTTATCTTTTTAAAATATAATTTGTCTAATGGTATTATTAATTATTACGTAAAACAAAGAGTCCCATCAAAAGTGTTTGGATTTTCTTTGCATATTCTGAAGATTAGGATTATTCTGCCTTGGTAAACTTAATTTCTGAGGATTTTCAAAATACAGTACAAGAAATAATTTTTCTTCTGTCTGCCTAAAGTGTGAGCTCATTTGTCACTGGTAATTTTTTTATACATCTCACAAGTCAGGCTGCTTCCTAGACAGAATAATATCAGGAATATAATAAACCCTGATTGATTCCGTGTTTAGGGGTAAATGAAGTACTATCAGATTCAGAACCATCTTGACATTTTAGGGAGTAGTCCTCCCACCATTGCTAGGATATTGGATCCAGAAGCCAAGAATGATTTTTTTTTTTTCTCCTAGATTACCAGCCAGGAAGTTTCTATGTTGAGGGAAATATTCCCAGAGTTCAGAGAATGCTGTCATCATATGGGAAGTATAATTTGAAACAAGGAGAGAGGGAGTCCCAGAACATACCTAACCCTACATTCCATTTATGCCAGAAGAAAGTGTAGTTTAATTTTCATTTTAATGAACTAGGTATGACTTTGTTTTGAAATGGTTCTGACATTTCTGTTACTATTGGAGATATTCTGTCCTTTTATTTCTCTTAGTTTAAAAGTTCTGTGTTTACCCCTCTGTTTAAAAGATTGCCAAGACCCAGAATGGTGTGGTTTTTGATGAGAGTAGTTGGAAGTGTTATTGATATTTCAGAGAATCCCTTTATCAAAGATAATTGGTCATAATGGTGAAGTTCATTATGTCATTTTCTCTAAAATCCAAAGATGACTCTCGGTAGAGATGGGGGACAGGGAAGCAGGAGGAAGATGTTAAGTGTTCAACATAGAAGGCTGGAATGGCAGAGCAAATGGGGAGATTTTATCTCTTATAGTCTATGGGGAATATTTTGAGATCAAATTCTTTTTTTAATTATTTATTTTGAGAGAGACAGAGACAGAGCACATGAGCAAGGGGAGGGGCAGAGAGAGAAAAGAGAGAATCCTAAGCAGGTTCCCAGTGACAGCTCCAGCTGAATGTGGGGCTTGATCTCAGAAACCACGAGATCATGACCTGAGCCAAAATCAAGAGTTGGTTACTTAACCTACTGAGTCACCCAGGCACCCTGAGATCATATTTCTCTTACAATTTAGAAATTTAATAGATTCAAACTATATTGCATTAGATTTCTAAATTATAGAAGTTAGTTTTAGTCTACAGTTATGGTTTATTTTTTAAAATTGTAATTAGTGCTAATTTTGTGTTACATTCATATTACCTTATATTTGTAACGGTTTTTTTTTTTTTTTATCTTAATCTATTCTTTGAAACAAAGGAGGCTCAACTTAACTGGTCTAGGTAAGGTTGTTTGACTCTCGGATATGAAAAATAATGAACTGCAGAGAGGCAAAGCACAAATTGTTGGGTGCTGCTGTTTTATTTGTCTAGAAAAACTTGAAAAATAAAATTCTAGTAAACAGTAGAGTTGTTCTTCAGAGGGTTTTGCAGTGATTATTGAATGTTTTAATAAACATTTCCCCAGGGCCTACTTTGTGCAAGCATCATGCTCAACACTAGGGATATAAATGCATGAGATGAAGTGTTTTATTCTTGAAGAAGACCATGGGAGAGAGAGCTGTATGAATAATTGCCATATGATAGGGGTAGACATTTTATTACCAGCTTTTGTAGCAGGTGATTTCTCTTGGTTGCAATGACACTAGGGAATAAAGAGAGACCAAGGTCAGAAAGCCAAAAGTCACCACATGGCTGAGGGAGGCAGCCATTCCTTCTTAGGAGAATCTTTCAGAAACTCTTCTTATTTCTTACACCATGTATCAGCAATTTCAATGATGATAACCAAGAGTAAAATCAAAATATGTCATAAGACATGAGAATATTTTTGTTACAAAGAGGCATTTTGGTTATCATAACAAAACCTCATATATTGGTGCTGCTTTATGGCTAACCTTCTAAAGAGTTTTCTATTGGGAGCAACTTCCCATTTTGCAAATAAAGAAAGTAAATAAGGAAAGAGTAAAGGGCCCTCTGTAGTGGTACTACCAATGGCAGTCAGTTTGCTCTGCTCTAATTGGGTGCATCTATAAATTTGGTGTTGGAAAGTCCATAACATTAGGACAAATAGCCTTGTGCAACAGAACTTACTTGAGAGGGCTTTGATGATGCACAAAATTAGAAAACAGAGGCCTGTAGGAGATACACATTTGCTGTTTTTATTTCATTTCTTGGCTAGTTGAAGTGGTTGGTATTATCCTTTCTTATTCTTTAAAACATCTTATAAAAAATGAAACACTTCAAAGAACCTTTTATCTCTCTGTGCTTTAGTTCTGTTTATGAGCTGGCATGCTCTTTTCCATTAGTATCATGAGCTACTCCTAGAATCCTATGTGTATCCAACAAAAGTTTCCTTTTTGGAAATTACAGCCAGTTTTGGTTCCCTTTACTTTCATTTAGGAACTTTCAAAATTGGTTATTAACTTTTTTATTACTTCAGAGATAATAGTTTTAATTATTATTAAGTATACACTTATTTTTTCTATTTGAGATTTTCTTTATTATACTACTTTTGAAATTAAAGGTGTTTGCAGACCACTCAAAAGATTCAAAGCCTTGAGTTTCCTAAGTGGTATTTGGGTATGCTTTTTTGTTTTTAACTGTATTTGGGGCAAATTATTGCTCACTCCATGTGCTAGAATTTCCCCTGATGTAGACCAAGAATATTCCTCACCTTTTCTGTAAGAGTAGTTTAAAAGGTAAGTCTAATTTATTTTGAGTGATATTGGTCATTAGATCAGAGTGGCTATTAAATTTCAAAGCATTATCATAGTGATTATGATTATTACTGAGCTGGAGGCAGTCTTCTCTGGAATCTGTGTTATTAGTCTTCTTGGTTCTAGTGCAAGGTCCTGCAAAGCTTTCCTTTTGAGTTAAAGTTTATAGTTTTTCCATCATCATAGAGTTTACAGAATGTTGACCACATTGTTAGGAGGTGCCAACTCAGACTGCTTGGTAGTAACTGCCTGGAGAACCTGTTGACAACTAGGAGGCTTGCGGGGACATTTGTGAAGGAGTGGTACAGTCTAATAATGTCTGACATGATCACAAATTGGGAAGGGATGGAGTAGGATTTACTTACTCCATGTGTTTGCCAAATCCATAAAGGGGCCTTAGAGTAGGGATTTACTCCCACATGTAGAGTAAAAAGTCATTCTTACCATATCCCTTGTCAGAAAATCCTCCCATCTTTGTTCAGATACCTCCAGTGGGGAGCTGACTACCTCCCTGAGTTCCCATTCTGTTGTTGGACAGCTCTGTTAGAAATTACCCCCTGTAGTATTCATATGCCTTTCCATTTAGTTGTTACTCTGTATTGAAAGTTCATGAAAACCTAATATAAAGGGTTTCTGAAAAGGGTAAATTATGAGGTGTTTGTTTGTTTTGGTATCATTTACCAGCTGCCTTTTTGTCCATTTCAAAGAACTTTAATTTCAAAATAAATATTCATAAGAAGTTGCCTAAATGGTATAGAGGGTTGCTGTGTCCTTTTCACGCTGTTTTCTCCAATGGTAACGTCTTACAAAACTATAGTACAATAACAAAATCAGGAAATTGATGTTGGTACAGTTCACCAACCTTATTCAGATTTCACCAGTTTTACATGTTTTTGTGTGTATGCATTTGTGTGTGTGTGTGTGTGTGTGTGTGTGTGTGTGTGTGTGTGTGTGGTCCTGTGTAATTTTATCATATATGTAGATTTGACTAATTGCCACCATAGTTAAGATACAATACTGTTCCATACCCCCAAAGAGCTCCTTCCTACTTACCACTTTATAGTCATTCCCAGTCCTCACCCCTATTCCTCATCCATGGCAACCACTAATCTGCTATCCATCTCTGAAATTTTGTCTTTTTGAGAATTTTATATAAATGGAATCATATAGTACAACCTTTGAGATTGGCTTTTTTCCCACCCAGTTTAATTCTCTTGATATCTATCCAAGTTGATTACATGTATCAATAGTTATTCTATTTTTTTGTATCATTATTAATGTTTTTCCTTAAGGCCACAATAAATATTTGTCTATATAAACAACTTTTAAAGTATTATAAAAGTGGTGAATTCACATTTATAGAGCCATTAAATTTGAATTCACCTATTACATGATACATAAGAAATCTCAACTTTGACCATTTCTTGCTGAACTGTTAGGGCTAATGGGAGTGCAGGAGTGTCACACGCTCATCATCCAATCACCCCATTTGTGCTACTTCCTTTGTGGCCACAGGTTGTCTATCTGAAAGGATGATTATGTGGATGAAATGAGACATAAAGTCAAAATACAAATTTTTCTATACCATGTCAAACCAAAATAAATATGTAAGGTACAAATGTAACCTATGGTTATGTCTGGTATAATGAGATTGACAATTAGAGATTTTTTTTTTTTTTAAAGAACTTGTCTTTATTTTCCATCTTGTCTATAATGAATGCATATTTTATCTTTGTTTTTCTATTTATAAAAATAATGCATACTTATTAAAAGTGGAAACGTGATAAAAATACATACACTAGATAGTGAAAACCTACAGAAATCTCCCCCCTAAAGTTAATTATTATGAACTATTGTATGTTTTTTTATGCATACATTAAGTTTTTGTTATTATTATGAAAACAAACCAGGGATTTGCTGTGCACATTGTTTTGCCTCTCTTTTACTAAGGTATCTTGAATATTTTTTCATGTCTGTACACATGACTTTACTAGCTATATGGTTACTTCACTATGTACATGTACTATTCATTCATTTACTCAGTTACTCCTCATTGAATGCCTGCTGTGTTCAAGGCACCATGCTGGGAAAACTGCAATAAATAATACATGAAACTTACATTTTAGAGGGAAGATAGACATTAGTAATGATTAATTCCTCAATTGACTATTTGATTACAAATGTGATATTGACTAGGAAAAAGCAGTACAGAGAGCTGTGCAAGTAAGTGCCTGTCAGGTCACTCAGCCTGGACTAGGAACCAGGGAGGAGCTCCCAGGGAAAGTGACTTCTGAGCGAAATCTAGGGATGGTTATGTGTGAATTAGGAAGTAACTGATGAAAGAATAGTGCATAGATGAATAGAAACTCATCTAGATATTCCCATACATGGCTGGAAAGCTGTATGTCACAATGGCAACCTTTTTTTTTATTTTTTGGTATAGCATTACAGAAGTTTTTTTTTAAATCTACATTCTGATTTGTCTACAGTGAACATGTATTTATCATGTAACTAAAATAAAAAGAAAAACCAGAAGTGTTGAATCACTATATTGTACACCTGAAACTAATATATCACTGTATATTAACTAACTAGAATTAAAAGCTTTAAAAAAAATAAGTGGGTGCAGTAAATAAAAAAAAGAAAAACCATAAACCTGTTTGATGTACAAATACATATACTCATAGGGGAAAAAAACTAATAAAATCTTTCTCAGTGTATTAATACTGTGGTGGCATTATAGGTAGCTGCTATATTTTTAACAAAACTTTTTAAGAGTAGTATTAGCTTTATAGAAAAATTAATATGATACAGAGTTGCCATATGCCCTCCCCTCCAACACACACATACACCTTCCCCCCCCCACACACAGTTTCATCTTCATATCTTACATTAATTTGGTACATTTGTTACAGTTGATATTGTAATATTGATACATTATTATTAACTACCCATTGTTTATTCAAGTTTCTTTAGCTTCCTTTTGGCTGTGACAGTTTCTTATATTTTCTTTATTTTTGATGTCTTTGACAGGTTTTTTTTACATTTTTTTGAAACGTTTATTTATTATTGAGAGACAGACACAGAGTGTGAGCAGGGGAGGGGCAGAGAGAGGGGCAGACACAGAACCCAAAGCAGGTTCCAGGCTCTGAGCTGTCAGCACAGAGCCTGACACAGGGCTCGAACCCACAAACCACGAGATCATGACCTGAGCTGAAGTCGGACACTTAACCGACTGAGCCACCCAGACGCCCTGATGTCTTTGACAGTTTTGAGAAGTACTGGTATATTGTAGAATATCCCTCTTTTGGAATTTATCTGATGTTTATCTCATGATTATACTGCAGGTAGTGGGTTTTTGGTAAAGTGCCCACAGAGGTAAAGTGCCAGCCTCATCACATCATATCAAGAGGTACCTACTATCAACATGAATTATCACGTTGATATTAACCTTGATTACCTGGCTGAAGTAGTTGGTGTTTGTCAGATTTCTTCTGTATTGTAAAGTTACTTTACTCCCTCCATTTCATACACTGCTCTTTAGAAGGAAGTCTTTATGCAAAGTCTCTACTTAAAGAATCAGAGTTATGCTTCACTTCCTTGAGGGTAGAGTATTTACATAAATTATTAGGAATTCTTCTGCACAAGAGATTTGTCTTTTCTCCTCAGTTTATTTATGTATTTAATCATGAGAATGAACTCATGGAGATTTATCCTTTAGGTTTTAACCCAATAGTATATTTTATTGTTCAAATGATTCCAGCTTTGGCTATTAGGAGCTCTTTCACTTGCCTTTCGGACATACCCCATCAACAAGGTTTTGTGCTTGTTTTTGTTTTCTAAGTGTTTCCTTATTTTCTGACACTGCAAGATGCTCTAGGCCTATTGTGTGTTGTCTGTCACAGACCTAGAATCACCCATTTTTCAAGGAGCCTTGTTTCCTTTCATTGGAGGATAGTATTAAAAACCAAAATCTTGGGTGCTATTGTATTTTTCTCTATTTTTTTTTTTCTTAGTTCTGGTTCCCCCCCCCCCTCCTTTTTTCCCCCTTAAGATCTCTGGTAAACCAAATATGAATTTTACCATGGCAAATTTAGGTTAGCTCATTAAATATTCATTTCCTACTACCTTTCCGTCCTTTCCTTCTTTCTTAGACATCTTTCAGCCAGGGGTGACCTTGTGACACAGTGATGGCCAGAGAGATACTAAATGCAAACCTCCTGGGAAAGGGTTTCTTTCCAAAATCAAGTCAAAACCTGGAGGGATATATTTTGGGGACTTTGAGCCTTCGTCCCGTCAAAATGGAATTGATACCCGGATGTTCGGCATGAGTATGAAAGCAAATGCTAGGGAATGCACAGTAGAGAGATAGAAGGGACTTTGTTTTGTGATGTCATTGGTGACCTATATGGTTGAACCATCCCTGGTTTGCCCAGCTCCAGACTTCTAAAATAAGATAAACTCCCATGTGTTAACTATTGTTCCTTGGTTTTTCAGTAATTGCAGCAGCTGAGCACAAAGTCTTAGCCAATTCAGATATCAGTTTGGTCGGCAAAATTACCATTAGTTTACTTAAGAAATATTTAAAGACCTACCATGTGTATGGCTTCATAATAGGGGCAAAAAGAGAGGAACTCTGTTGATATCATCCCTGTTCCCACTGGCCCCAGTTTTAATAATGATATGCAGAATAGGATAATTACATGAGTGACTATGATTAAAAACAGAATGTAGTATACCTTTGTCATTTGCTTGGTCATGATTATTCATCATCTGTCACTTTATCTTACTGCATTCTTTGTATCTGAAACTGGCTTGGCAGTTTAGCTAGTTCCAGGACAGAAACCTAAGCGTGATCCTAGTCCCTTACTTTTCTCTAACTTTCCACATCCATTTGCTTACCATTTGGTAGCCTGTTTTCTTACCTTGTAAATATTTTTTATCCCATCTTATTTAATTCCTTTACTCCTCTACTAGTTCTGACCCTTAGAAATTTCTCTCATATACAACATTACAATGCTAGTCCCCATGCCTCCAATTCATTCTCCTCACCCTACAGGCAAAGCAGTCTTTCTAAGAGGCAGATGAAATCTTGTTTCTCTCTTCAGTAAAATTATGTGTTGGCTTTGCATTGTTTCGAGTATAAAGTTCAAATTTTTCCTCTTGAAAGTCTTGCAGAATCTCACCCTGCCTGGCTGTCCAGTCTTGTTTCGTGGCAGTGTCCCCACACAAAACCACTCTGCAGGACACACCCCTGACTTCGTTCCAAACATTTAACTAATTCTTCTTTAGTTTACTGTGTTCTTACTTATCTCAGAACATTTCCTCAGCCTGAAATTCTTGGTACTCCCAATGCCTTTTAATCCTTAAAGACAGAGCTGGTCTTTCAGAAGACCTTCCCTAATTCTCACACTAGCATTCTCAAGGATCTCTATACTCAACCTCTGTTGTCACATAACTGGCTGTTATATTTTGTTGACCTTAACAATAAAGCAGCCAGTTATTTTATCAGCAAAATGGGTTTATTCAGGAATAGCAGAAGAATTACAATTTGTGATATGGAAGTTATGACAAACCCTAGACAAGTCTGGATGTCCAAAGAGAGGAGTGTTACTTTATAGAGAAAAGGAGGAAGTTGGGAGGGACTGCTTTGAAGGAAAGTCTGTGTATGTTCCGGGTGTTGACAGTTTCTCATTGGCTAAGTTGTGGTGTTTTCTTACTGGCTGAGCTTGTTGCTGGGCAAGGAAAAAATTTTCCACTTTCTGTTGAAGCAGCAAAGTAGGTTTCTTGTTGGGAATGCAAAGTGTGTCTCTTCCTATTGGGTTATAGTTAGTGATGAGTAATAGGAAGGAGAGCTCTTCCTTCTGGCCTCTAGACTCAATTTTAAACGAAGTTTCCTTTATTCAGTTTCACAACTTGAAATACCTCTTGAATTCATATACTTTCCATCAACTTTACACTTTGTTCTAGACTGTCATCATTATGACGTATTTAAATGGTCTTTCTGCTTCTGCTTTGGCAACTTGTAAAGTACCTGCTTTACCCAGTATCCAGTGATCTTTCAAACTCCACATCTGATCATTATGGCACTGTGTTTAAAAATCTTTCTTCTCTGGTTGACCAATGAGCTTAGGCTACAGACTAAATCCTAATGTGGCCTGTAGTGTACTGCATGCGTTGGTTCCTGTGTGTCCACTTTTCTAGCCTCACTTGTTTTCTTTTAACTCTTTAAACATGCTCTGCTCCCTAGTATCTCTGGACCTTTGCACAGGTTTCTCCTGTCTGAAACATTTATCATGTAGATACCTTCAACTCTCAGCACTTCCTCAGGATATCCCCACCCAGAGCTATCTATAGCAGATTTTTTTGTTATAGGTTTCACTTATTCTGCATAAACTTGTGGAGTTGAGCAAGGTGGAGAGCATATAGTTGCATTTAATTTTCAAAAATGATTGTAGCTCCTATCTTTAAAAGTAGCTTTTCTGCATTCACTCCTCTGGAAAAGCTTCATTCCTTGTATACAAACTGCTCATTTCACTCATTCCGTTAGATTCTTGTCCTGTCTGGACTTCTTGATAAATTCCTTAAATAGAGGTCTTGTCAGCACCCTAGATTCTTTGGCTCTAAATCTTTTTTACAGTGTAACCATTTTTCTCTCCCAATTTTTAGTTTTGTTTGTTTTGTTTGTCAATTTTTGGTACAGGACCCACAGAGAAAGCTAACAGTTGTTTACTTTGTTCAGAAAAGTTCTGAGTAATATAAGCTGCACTTAAATGGGTACTCTGACCACACTAGGAACATAAGGGACTTTAAAAAGAGTGATTCAGCGTGAGCATTCTGTTCTTCACTTCCCTAACCCCCAGACTCAGACCTCACACTTAGAATTTTGTGTAATTTCATGATCTGCTGACAAATATCCAGAGTTAGTCCCGATTTTAAACATATACTGCAAATTCATAGACTCAAGATGGAAAGAGGCTTTAGAGGCCATTTAGTTTTAGTCCAGCCACCTCTCTATTCAGGGTTGTTTGTTCCTGAGTGTTCTGTGCCACCCACATGTAAGAGTTGGTCTTTCATACGGTGAACTCAAACCTGCCTCCTTAAAATTTTCATCCACTGGCTTTTAATTCTTAGCACTGTCTGTGGAGTGACAAACTTTTGTATGTAAAGACAGCCATCATGTCTTTTCTAGGTAGCTTTTCTCCGGGAAGAATAGTCTCAGTTCCTTCTATATCATGGCTTAAAGTTCTTTATCATCTTCTTTGAATTTCTGCAATTTTGATTTTTGAATGTTTTGGATTATTTACCACTCTGTCCCTTTTCTATTAGTGTAAATAATAAAGATGATTGCAAATGAAATAAGTTGATAGGTTTAATGGCAAATGCAAAATATACAAGAACAACTTAGTTGAGGGAACCTGTGAAATACAATTTGGTGTTTAGCTTACAGATCAGAAAAAGTTATTTATCCAGACTTTTTTGGATTAAATAGGACGTGGAGACAGAGGACATTTGGGTAATAGAAACTGGTATAGGGGATGATTTATCTGATGAATGACCACTTCCTTCATTTTACTACATCATTACATTTGCATATCACTATCATTTTCAATCTGTGATCAGCTGCTCAATTTCATAAATACAGTGTATCCAGCATTTTGCCACTCAGGACATTACAGACTGTTATTTATTTATTTATTTTTTTTTTTGGAGCTGTAAAGATGTTTATTCCCCTGCTGAAAAACACACATTTTATTATGAATTATAACTTGTGGCAGCCTTACAGGTCATTCCTCCTATCTGTGCAAAATTACGGATTTATCACTTGCTGCCTGAATTAAGAGAGTTAGAAGTGGTGGTGGCAGCTGAACTTCCTATGAACTGCAAAGCCCTGAGATAACTTGTCAGGGATGTCTAAGGTTTCTCTTTTAACTTTGCCTTTATCTTACCCTGGGAGAAAACCCACACAAATGAGAGAAGACACATTCATCTTTGGTAATGACACAGAAACTTGTGCTTTTCTGATCTTTTGCCACTCAAGTGCTGAATTAATATCAAGTGAAAATTATAAAATGACTTTTTATAATTGTTTTCAACAAAAATTGAAAAGGAGCATTGTCTGGATATTTATGATTTTACCTGAACTCCAGCATTTCAAATAGAATTGATCTCTTTCCAAAGGACAGCTTTATCTGGGTGGTTTTCATTTTTATTTTTTTAAAATTTATTCATTTATTTTGAGAAAGTGTGAGCGATAGAGCAGAACAGGGGCAGAGAGAGAGGGAGAGAGAGGATCCCAAGTAGGCTCCACACTGTCAGTGCAAAGCCCACATTGGGGCTCGAACTCACGAACCATGAGATCATGACCTGAGCTGAAGTCAGATGCTTTACTGATTGAGCCACCCAGGCGTCCCTAGATTTTTTTTTAAGACTTTATTTTTAATCTGTACACCCAACATATGGGGCTCAAACTTATAACCCTGAGATCGAATCACATGCCCTACCAACTGAGCCAGCCAAGGTGCTCCTTGATAATTGTTTTTTAAATACTAAAACTTGTGCATGATGTCGTCTTGGTGACCAGCTTTGAACAGAAGTTTTAGTATTAATAGCATCTCCTCCAATAATTTAGCTTCTCTTCCTTCTTTCTCAGTCTAATATTTATTGAAAGGTGTAGGACCGGAAAAGGTCCTTACGTAACATAAGCCTATGGTACTGGAGTATGTGAAGTGAAATAGAGGTGTTTAATCAGCCTCAAAAGCTATTTACTGCTTCGTAAACTTCAGTGCTCAGTGTCATAAATATTATTACTGTGCTAGGACTTCAGAAAAGCAGTGAAATAGCAAAACTGATTTTTTTTCTATAGTTAAAATATGGAAGGTTTTCTTCCTAACAGAATTATGTAATGAAGCTAATAGTTTGGAAAAGCATACATACTTGAAATTCTTAACTGAAATGTCATTAGAAGGGACTTAAATACAAATGAGGGATATGTTGACAATAAAGCAAGGAGGAAAGGCTATCGCTGTTAAGGCTGAAGTTATGTTGAGGAATAAGTCACATAATATTTGCCATGTATTTATTGAGCACTACTATGGGGCATGGGCTAATAGGTGCTTTCCATCCATTATTTTTTTAATTATTATAGCAGCCCTGTAAACTAAGTTGGGTCTAGTTTTAGAATAAGGACACAAGCTCAGAGAAGTTGTCACACGGTTGTGTCTGATTACACTTCTACTCCCTCCATTACTTCAAACTGCTTATCAAAAGAAAGCCTGCATTTAAATAGTCATTTTTTTTCAAATTCATTCTGCTGAATACCCATTAGTATACTGGAAAAGTTAAGCTGTGCTGTGTTACTTCTTAGATTTTTTAACCTTTTATTTTTCCATATTCAACATTTATTAAGCAGCTAGTATATTCCTAACATTTAATAAGTATTATGAGGGAAGACTTTGTCTTCCCCCTTCAGAGTTTACAAACTGATAAATATTCCAGCCTTGTATACAAAAATTTTAAAGTACAATCAAGAGAGCAAGGTTCTTTTTTCCAGTATTTTGTGACTGTTGGCGAGACCCCTTCCAAATTATTCCCCTTCTGTTTAAGTAGGGAAGTGCACATAAAAGCTAAAATTCAATCCAATTGATGTATGTACGATCCAGTTTACAAGGACAACTAAGGAAGGAGTTCATAGTCTGGTTGAAATGCTTTGATAGAGGGGAAATCGTTTGCAATGAGAATCTACAAGAGGTAGTTAGCATAAGAACTCCTGAAGCAGGAAAGGTTTTATAGAAACATTGTCTTTGGAGGCAAAACAACAACAACAAAGAAAGCTGGTCAATACAGAATCTAAGGGAAGGCTTTTGTTAGGATTCTAACATTTCATTAACCCAAATGTTAATTTTTTTGTGTGTACTATGTACTGTGTATGTACATAGTACTATATACTATGATTTCGTAGTCTTTTACACCAGTAATGTTTTCAAAAAGACCCTACATTCTTTATGAAAACGTCAGCAGTAGAAGTTAAAAAGTTTGGATTGATGATGTTTGTATAAGAAAATTTGCTGATCATCGTGTCCAGTCCCCTCAATTTGCACACAAAGAATCCAAGGCCCAGATAAACTGTGAAGTGCTTAATATCAAGTACTTGTAAACATCAGACCTGGGACTTGGCTTGGGTTATAGTCATGGTTTTGTCCTGTAGCTAAAGCTCTAGTTGAAAAATGCATGAGGTTAGTGATGGTTTAATAATAAAAAATAATTTATATTTCCTTTTATTGTTTTTCTTCATTGGCGTTGGGAGAGAAGTGATTGAAGAAATGTGAAGTAATGGAAGTATCCTAGATGGAATGTGGATGATAATTTATTTAGGTAAAGCATGGGGAAGCTTTACTTCAGAAAGTTCAGCTTTCTAAAGTGGAGTCACTTAATTTCGCAAGGTGTTTATGTACATGCCATCTTTATAATGTATAAAATAGTGTGAAGATAGCAAATTTAATAAAAAGCCTGAGTGTATGAGGTAATAGTGGCAATAGAAATTGTAAGCTCAGATTTATTCATACATTCTTCTCTTAACTGGCCTTTTAACTGAAGTGAAATTGATGGGAAAAGCATGAAGTTATGGAGAGTTTGCAATAGGGATGCCTTTGGTTGACTGTGATTACTATAATGTATTTCAACCTTGAAACTGAGCCCTGGATGACAAAGGAAGGCAGCTTAGACATAAGAAAATGCCAGAGAGACAAAATAACCTTCAGCTAGTCTATGAAAGAATGATTAAGCAGTTCAAAATGTAAATGCCATATTCTATCATACAGCCATTTCCGGGGATTTGAAATGATCATAACTCTTCTTTTTCTGGATCCAGAAATGCAATTCTATTCTGAATGGCATAAGAAAGTATTTGGGGCCTACTGTCAGCCTTTTTCTAGTTGCTTTACCCAGGAGATAATGTGTGCAAAAGCCAAATAATTTTTGAAGAACAATGTAAATGATGTGAAAGCAAAGGATAAAAGGTATCCTCAGAATTTCCATGGTTAAGTCCAATGAAGGGTTTAGACTTGGAGTGTTTAAGAAGTCTTACTGATTACATCATTCATTCCTTTAAAGTCTTACTAATTACCCTTCTTTCACCTTTCTTAAAATACTTGAAAGAAATCCAAGACCAAAAAGAGAAAATGGCTAAACAAAAATGTACGTGTTGACTGCCATTACAATTTACCATATGTACTAATCTTTGCTAGTGAGAATTACCTACAGTGTACATAAAATGAAGATGTTAGATTAGATTATTTCTAAGTCCTTTCTTGTTCTAAAATCCTAACCAAGACTCTATTGCATTATTCTAAGTCCTACCCATTCTCCTTTGTATTATATCCTATCAATCGGATTAATTTCCAGAAGACCCTACATTAATTATTTACTCCTTTGTCATTTAGTGGATCCTCATTAAATATATAATTGAGTACAAATTCTGGGCCTATCTTTCCTACCCATTTTTATGAATCTTCTGGCCAACACTGTTTATTTAATAGTCTTCAGCTCCCCTGTGTGCACTCTAAATTGTTCCATGCCCCTATTAAAACTTTGTCAAGTGACTTAATTTCTCTGGAGTTGTTTCTTCACCCTTATAGGAAGGATAATGGATTTAATGACCCTTATACTTTTGTGATTTCTAATTTACATATAATTTTTCAATGATTGCTATTTTATCATTATAACAATGCTTTACAGTGATAAGTGCAGGAATTACTATACACATGTACAAATAAGCACCAAGTCCAAGTAGGTTAGGTGATTTGTATGACAGTTGTTCTCAAACTTGGTAGTGTCAGAAAAAATCCCATTTAAAAAGTATCCCCCAAAATGAAATGCTTAAGGTATAGATCTAAGAAAATAAATGTAGATCTATAAGTGGAAAACTATAAAACAGTGATTTTAAAAAGTCAAAAAAGATCTATATAAATGAGATATTCTGTGTTCATGGATTGGAATACCCAATATTGTTAAAGCCTCAGTTTTTTCCAGTTTATGTATAGACTCAACACGATCCCAGTCAAAATCCCAGTAAGCTATTTTGTGGCTATCATCATACTAAATCTAAAGTTTGTATGGGAAACAAAAGACTTAGTAAGGTCAACGCAATACTGAAAACGAACAAAGAAAATGAACAGTTAGAGTACTCACACCACCTGATTTCAAGACTTAATGTAAAGGGTACAGTAATCAAGACACAGTGGTATTGGCAAAAGAATAAACACATAAATTAACAGAATGGAGAGTCCACACAATAAATAAGCAAAATAAATCCACACAAATATAGTCAACTGGTCTTTGACAAAAAAGCAAAGACAGTTCAATGGAGAAACGATAGTCTTTTCAATAAATGAGGCAACAAGTGAACATTTGCAAGAAGTGAACCTAGGCATAGGCCTTATGATTTATACAACAATTAATGCAAAGTGGATCGTTGGCCTAAATTTAAAATGTAAAACTATATTGAAGAACATATAGGAGAAAACTGATATGAATCTTGGGTTTGGCAGTGAGTTTTAAAATACATTAGTAATGTGATCCATGCAAGAAAAAAATGGGTGAAGTTGGGCTTAGTTAAAATTGAAAACTTCTTCTCAAGGCAAGATACTGTTGAGAGAATAAAAAGACAAGCCACAGTTGGGGAGAAAATATTTGCAAAACATATATGATAAAGGACTTGTATCCAAAATATGTAGAAAACTTAAAACTCAGCAATAAACAAATCAACTCAATCAAAAAATGGACAAAAAATTTGAAGAGACACTTCATCAAAGAAGATATATAGATGGCAAGTAAGCTTATATGCTTATAAGCTTAACTTATAAGGTTAAAACAATAATGAGATACCATTACATACTATTAGAATGGCTAAAATTCCAAACACTGATAAAAGCAAATTTTGACAAGGATGTGGAGGAATGGTAATTTTCATTCCTTGCTGGTGAGAGTGCAAAATAGTATGGCTAATTGTTGCCTGCAAAGCTAAATGTGGTCTCACCATGTAAATCAGCAAACACCTTCCTAAGTAGTCACACAACTAATTTGAAAACTTACAACCAAACCTGCATGCAAACCTTTATAGTAGCTTTGTTCATAATCTCCCCCGCTAAACCAGAAGCAGCCAAGATATCCTTCAGTAGGTTGAATGAATAAACTTTGGTACATCCATAAGTGGAATATTATTCGGTGATAAAAAAGAACTATCAAACCATGGAAAGATATAGATGAATCTTAAATGCATACTGCTGAGTTAAAGAAGTCAGTCTGAAAATTCTACATACTGTGTAAGTCCCATTATATGGCATTCTGGAAAAGGCAAAAATAAGAGTCAGTTAAAGGATAAGTAGTTGCCAGAAGCCAAGGGGAGTAACAAGTTGTGGGGAAGGTTGGTTAGGTGAAACGCAGGGCCTTTTTTAGGATAGTGAAAGTATTTTGCATAATACTGTAATGATGAATATAGGACATTAAGTATTTGTTAAAATCTGTGGAACTTTATAGCAGAAAGAGTGGATATTAATATATACTAATTTTAAAAACCTCATTTAGGAAGTCAGGGATCTCAGGGTAGAATGTAAAGTGTGACAAAAGAATGTAAATGTATTACAAATATATTAATGTCACTGAAGGGGGTGTAGGAATGAGGTACTGATCTAAGTAATTTGGGAAATGAGTAGAATCTGTAAGACTAAAAGGCAAAAGGAACTGTATATGTAAACACTGTACTCTCTTACAGGGGGACAAGGTATATGGGTTAACAATTCTGCAGCTGCTATACATGTTTCTGCTATTGTAGTAGGGTTACAGTAAGCAAGGGGAAGAAGCTAATATGATCCATGTGATAATGGACTGGAGTTGGAGACTTAGTATGAACTCATGTTTAGCTTAATATAGATGCAGGTGATTGCATATAAAAATGTTTATAGATAATGTGTATATACACAGGTTAGTAAACATAGTTAGATTGCTCTGTCAGCTGAGAGGGTCTAGAAGCAATGAAACCCCAGTAGCAATGACCACACCTTGTGCCCAGATCTTGGTTTCTAATACCATTATCCTATAAGAGGAATGAAAGTTTCTTGGAGAAGTGACTAATTCTTGTGTTGGGGCAGGAAACATACAGGGTGAGCCCAGAGCATCTTGTAGTGCCCAAAACTAACAAAGTGCTTTAAATACACACACACACACACACACACACACACACACACACACACACACGGTAACAGGATATGCCATAGGGATAGAAGAGCTAACTAAAAGATCTCCCAACATGCAAAACTGAACACTGTGAGCAATAAAATAAATAAAATAGTGTTGGGTTAAAAGCCAAAATATAAAGAAATATTCATATATCCATACTGATATAAACAAACAATTGATGTTGACCCCAAGGGAGAATAGGTACATCTCCCATGCAGAAGAATTTCAGTACTTTATTTAGATACTCCACCTGCAAGGAAGTGTAACTCCCACCTCTTAAGTTGAACTGTTGATAGTGACTTTTCTCCAAAGAGTACAATATCATGGAAAAACCTGACAAACACTGCCTCGTGCCAGGTTATCAAGGTCACCATCAATAGTGATAAGTCATGTTGATAAGTTGTATCCTTGATAGGATAAAAATGATACTTTACCTGTGCTGTTTTCTTCCCTCCAACACATTATTCCAGTCTAATCATGAGAAATCAAATCACAATTCTCTGAAATATCTGACCAGTAATCTTTAAAACTGTCAAGGTCATTGTAGTAGGTTAAATGGTAATATCCCCCCAAAAGTATGCCCATGTCCTAACCTCCAGAACCTCTCTCTCTTGGACACAGAGTCTTTGCAGATGTATTTAAGAATCTTGAGAGATCATCCTGGATTATCAGATTATCTGGATTATTTAGTAGGCTCTAAATCCAATGACATGTCCCTCATAAAACAGGGAAGGCACAGACACACAAGAGACAGAAGCAGAGACTGGAGTGATGTACCTGTAAGCCAAGGGATGCCTATGGCCACCAGAAGCTGGAGGAGACAAGGAATGGTTCTAAGACTTTTCAGAGAGTGTGGCCCTACTGAAATCTTGATTTTAGAGTTTATGACTCCTAAAACTGAAAGAGAATAAACTTCTGGTTTCCAGGATAGTTAACATACCTGAAACTGTTATACCAGTTTCACATGTACATTATAGTGATTCATCAACTCTGCATTACTCAGTGCTGTTATGATAACTGTGCTTTAATCACCTTTACCTGTTTCACCCATCCCCACCCCCACCTCCCCTCAGGTAACTATCAGTTTGTTCTCTACAGTTAAGACTCTCTTTTTTGGTTAGTTTCTTTTATTCTTCATTCATTTGTTTTGTTTCTTAAATTCTACATGAGTGAAATCATACGGTATTTGTCTTTCTCTGATATATTTCACTTAGCATTATAACCTCTAGATCTATCCATGTTGTTGCAAATGGCAAGATCTCATTCTGTTTTATGGCCGAGTAGTATTCCATTGTGTGTGTGTGTGTGTGTGTGTGTGTGTGTGCGCGCGCGCGTGCGCACGCATGTGCACCGCCCGCCCCCCTCCCCCATCTTTATCCATATATCTGTGGATGGACACTTGGGTTGCTTCCATATCTTGGCTGTTGTAAATAGTGTTGCAATAAACATAGGTGTGCATATATATTTTTGAATTCGTGTTTTCATTTTCTTTGGGTAAATACCCAGTGGTGGAGTTACTGGGTCACATGGTAAATTCCTGTTTTGTTTTTTAATTTTATTTTTCATGTTTATTTATTTATTTTTGAGAGAGAGAGCATGAGCAGGGGAGGGGCAGAGAGAGAGGGAGAGAGAGAATCCCAAGCAGGTGGACATTGCCAGTGCAGAGCCCAATGCGGGACTCTATATCATGAACCGTGCGATCATGACCTGAACTGAAATCAGGACTCATCTGGATGCTCAACCAACTGAGCCACCTGGGTGCCCCTTTGGGATTTTTTAAAAAGACCTTAAGTTTGTCTAATTTGTTACAGCAGCTACAGTAAATTAATACGTTCATCAAAGACAAGGAAGCTCTGAAAAACTGTCACAAGCAAGAATAGCTTAACAATACTTAATTACTAAGTGTAGTATGATATTCTGGATGGGATCCTCACACAGAAATTGGACATTGGAGGAAAACTGAGGATATCTGAATAAAGTATGAACTTTCATTAATAATAATTTATTTGTATTGGTTCATTAGTTGTGACAAATGAGGGCAGGGGGAAGAGAAAAAAAGTGTGACAATGTATCACACTAATACAAGCTGTTAAGGGAAATTGGGTGTGGGATACATAGGAACTCGAGCTATCCTCACAGTTTGTGTACACATCTAAAACTGTTACAAAATAAAAGAGATAGTAAAAAAGAAAGAAAAGGAAAAGGTACCTTTTCTAGGAATAAACTGACCTCAGAATATCCACCCCCAGAGCAAGTGTTTCCTAACTTTTGCAACTATGTTTTGGGGGAGGTTTGTCTATTTTACAGGTCTCCTCTGTTCTTTAAGCAGTGTAGTCAGTCTTGCTGTTCAAGGCAGATAAGCTGTTGGGGAAACAGATGTATTCAGGTACAGAGGAAATCAGGGCAAGTCACAACACATTCTAAACAAAGTAGCACTTTGGCTTTCTTACTGCTTTCTTTGCTTCCTGAGTAATACAGTCCAGAAATCATAGGATGGGGCCTAGAAACATAGGTGCCTGTGCTAGGACCCGTTGGAGAAATGGCTGATTCTAGGGCTGGGGTAGAGAAAGAAAAGGACAAGATATGCTGGAAACAAGAAAGTAAGGAATCGCTCAAAGAGGTATTATATCTAAAGGATACAGAAGTGACCTTGAAGGAGCAAGCACTCTCTGGCCAATTTTTGAACAGTTTGAACATCAAATAATACTCATTATCAAATTATAGCCCACTGAATACAATAGGAATTCATGAGTTTGCAGTGACATAATAAATGAGTGGAGAGAAGAAAAGGAAGAATGGAATTAGAAAAATCAGTTTGGGAACCAGTGTAGTTATCCATGGATAATCAGTTATCCATGAAATATCAGTAGATGCCAAAACTAATGGGTGAAAGTTTAATAAGGAATGCTGTTTATGTAGTCTCAAAATGTCTCCTCACAAAATATCTATTACTTACAAAGGAAAAAAAAGGAACTTCACAGAAGGAAACCTGGCATATTCTAACCTTAATCGGGTGATGAAAGCTAATGTTAATAGTAATGGGACAAAATAAAATCAAGCACTGCCTGATAGGATGCAGTGTGAGGACCAGGGCATCATTTCTATGATTCATCTACCAAAATCTATATAACCTAAATCTAATCTTGAGGAAACAGCAGAGAATCCCAAATTGAGAGACTTTTTAGAAGATACCTGGCCTGTAACTTACAAAATTTTAAAGATCATGAAAGTAAAGGAAAAACTTGATAACTAACTGTTTCAGGGTTAAAGAGATTATAGAAACATGACAATTAAATGCAACCCATGATACTAGATCTGTTCCCTTTGCTACAAAAGACATTAGTGAGATGACTGGTGAAACTTAAATAGGGCTTAGAGATTACCTGGTATCATTGTTGATTTGTTGATTTTGACGATTGTATCATGGTTATTTGGGAGAATGTCTTCATTAAAGGAATTACAAACCTAAGTTTTCAGGGATGATGGGACATAATGTCAGCAATTTACTCTCAAATGATTAAAAAAAAGATTCTTCATACTATTCTTGAACTTTTCTGTAAGTTTGAAATTATGTTTAAGATTTTAAGTTTATCTTTAAAATTTTTAAATAAAAGACACTATGGGGGTGAGAGGATGAGAGGGAGAATGTATTCAGAATAGCTCTGATCAACTAAAGATCCCCAGACCTTGAGGAAAATTGGATACATTAAAGGGAAAGACTAAGATCAAATATTAATGCTAGGAGAAAGAGTTCGTGGAAAGAATTTTTTCATAATGAAAAAATAATCTTGTAAATAGTCTTGGAAACTTTGTATTGAGTGCATTTGGTGTTAATGTTTTCCTTGACTTGCCTCATTGCCAAAGGTGGGAGTGGAAGTTCAGCTCCTTGCTGGGTCATGCTGGGGGGGTGGGGGGCGGGGAGGGGGATGGGTAGGGAAAGAAAGGAAAAGAAGTGCCAACTGTTACCACTTTGTATCGTCTTGTCCTGTCTAGGTGTTGCCCGGAAGGGTTGACATTTAGCTCCCTGTGGGCCCTGCTAACACCAGAGAAGCACAAAGGAGGGACAGTCAAGAACATTGACTAAGGAGAAACTACCAATAATGAGGAAAAGGGTGAATCTTATGATGGAATTTAGACTATACCATTCTGCTATCCTAGGCTATGATCCTTGACCTCTTAAGGCATATGGTCTCCTTATACTTTTTGAATTAAGAATTTTAGAAAGGATAATTTTAAAGGACCAGTCAACCCATTGTATTCCACCCAGCAATCAGTATCTAAGTAAGAAATATGATAAGGGAGTTATTGGGTCTTCTCAATGTTGGAGTTAACATATCAAAGAATGGAACTGTAGGACTGTTTCTTCATTAATAAATTCAGTCAAAGGGTAGATTTATGGTTGTGATCAACCTGAAATAACTGTGTTTTTTAATTTCAAAAAAATTGCTGAAAATGACTGTTGTCTCCTATGTTGCTAGTTACATATATAACCATTACTAAACCAACAATACAGCTTTGGTCTGTATTAGTCTAGTTTAAAATTGAAGATAGCTAGAATCTTCAACAATTACAGTAGTACAGTTGTTAAACTATTTTAAAATGGCTGAGTTTTCTTCATTTAAAAGTTGAAAGCCTAAAACGTAACAATAAGACTAACATCTACCTCTTTGAAAACCATGTGATGAAGAGTACCTTAATATTTTTTGAATACAGTGCTATGTTCTTTGGATGATGGAAGAATTGATTAAAATACCTGGGGCGTCTGGGTGGCTCAGTGGGTTAAGTGTCTGACTCTTGATTTTGGCTCAGGTCATGATCTCAAGGTTTGTGGGATCGAGCACTACCTGTGACTGCACAGAGCCTGGTTGGGATTCTTTCTCTCCCTTCCTCTTTCTCTTTCTCTCTCTCTCTCTCAAAATAAATAAACGTTTAAAAAAAGGAATTGATTAAAGTACCTGTAATACATTAGTTTCAATAAATATTTGATGTGAAATGAATGTTGAATAATCCTAAAAAGATTGGAAACTATTGGCATTAATTTCTCTTTGAGTGAGAAGTAAATGTCTTGCCTATATTACTCAATTCCTGTTCTCTACTTAATAGAGAATTTGGGATGTAATGTAAATGAAAGCTACCCATGTTAATCTTGGATTAAAATCACACAGTAAGGAGGAAACCTAATCATTAAATAACAAAATCAATTTCATTTTCTTTGCTGCAGTTTAAAAAATGTAGCATACATTACATAGCTGCAGTGATCACTGCCCACTTTTATTATTTATTTAAAAAAAATTTTAGTGTTTATTCATTTCTTAAGAGAGAGAGAGAGAGGAGGGGGGGAGGGGCAGAGAGAGAGGGAGACACAGAATCCAAAGCAGGCTCCAGGCTCTGAGCTGTCAGCACAGAGCCCGTTGGGGGGCTCGAACTCACGAGCTGTGAAATCATGACCTGAGCCGAAGCCGAAGTCACACACTTAACCAACTGAGCCACCCAGGTGCCCCAGTCACTACCCACTTTTAAAAGGGACTCTTGAAATCTATTGCCATTTGAAAAACTCAGATACTAAATCCACTATGCTGCCAGTAGTTGGGGGCGAACTGAGAGTGACTGACATGGTACATTGCCTAGTATAATTCATACAAGAAATCCTTTTCAGCTCATAGATTTTTAAAAATATTGTTAAGTCCTGTGGCTGGCAGAAAAATACAAAATTCTGCCTGTTTTTAGCAGAATTCCTCCTTTGCAACCAATTTTCTTTTTATTCAAGCTATCTTCTCCCAACTCCACCCAAAGCCAAGATTGGTACATCTGAACTTCTAAAATCTGAATTCTTTGCTTTGGCCCACACAGATGTACAGATGTCTTGGTTATAGGAAATGAGAGTTATGTCATGTACTGATTTCCTGTAGGAGCTGAAATATAGCAAAGTAGGACAGTGTGCAATGTATGAAGAAGAATATAGCAGATAAGTTTTTGTTTTCCAAGAAAAGACTTCTTTATCTTAAGAGGTCAATCATCAAAGTACTAAAAGGAAAAGAGGCAACAAGTACTCTTCTGCTAAATTTTGTGCTAGGATTCTTTGTGATTTTCAGCTAGGTGACCTACTTTAAATATTCTGCGATTGTCCCAGTTTGTGATTAAGATATTGGTAAACAAAAGTTGTGCAAAACTTATGAGGACATCTGTATAATCTATCAAATTTTGTTTTTATTTAAAGGCATAGTTGAGAAAAAGAGGGTAACCTTTAATCATTAAATATTAATAAATCAGCAACTCTAGGGTTTTAAAAAATTTTTAATTGAAGGACCATTTTTTCCTTTAATCATCTTAATTCAATCCATTTGTTTTCCTTACAAATAATAATTACCTGAAACAGCACAGAAACAAAATAAGGGCCAGGAATACAGGGCATATTTTGGGAGGATATCACCATTCAACCTACTGCAATTGCTTTGTTGCACTTTGCAGATAACTACGTTTTTTACAAATTGAAGGTTTGTGACACCTTGCATTAAGCAAGTCCATCGGTGCCATTTTTCCAACAGCATTTGTTCACTTCCTGTCTCTGTGTCACATTTTATTTATTCTTGCAATATTTCGAACTTTTTCATTATTATATTTGTTATGGTGATCTGTGATCAGTTGTTACAACTTGTTGAAACTTCAGATGATGGTTAGCCTTTTCTAGCAATAAGGTATTATTCGTTTTTTGACATAATGCCATTGCACACTTAATAGACTATATGGTATTGGGTAAACCTAACTTTTTTATGCACTGGGAAACCAAAAAAGTCACTTGACTTGCTTTTTTGTGATATTTATTGTGGTGGTCAGCACCAAACCCACATTATTTCTGAAGTATGCCTGTAATTGAAATTTGGGGTATACTTAGTTTTGTCAATGCCATTGGCTATAGTGATACCCACAAATATTTGTTTATCTGTTGTAATTCAAAAAGCATGGATTCTTAGAATCCAGTGAATTTTGTAAAGCAGTAGCACTGGGACCTTTGAGGTAAAAACCTAGTCCATTCCTTTTTTTTCATCCTATCCTCAGATTTCATGTGCCTACAGATTTTGTTTTTAAAATTAAATTTAATTGTTTTTAAACAAGTTTATTTAAACAACAAGGTACTTGACTTGAAGGGAAAACTATCTAGGATTCTGCTCAGGTTATGATCTCATGGTTCATGAGATTGAGCCTGACATCAGGCTCTGCTCTGACAGCATGGAACCTGCTTCAGATTCTCTTCTCCTCTCTCAAAATAAATAAATAAACTTAAAAAAAATATTGTCCTACATGTAACATGTACAAAAAAGTTATAAAATTGTCCTTGGTTTTATAACAGCAAATGAAATAAATTAAAATTCTCCAATAAAACAAAGTACAGAATGATTTTATGTTCTTTTATTGTTAAAGAGTAACAGCAAAATAACTGGAGTATAAAGATAAGAGATGAATGAGCATGCCACTAATGGAGAAAGGAGGTATTTTCACGGGACCAGTATTTTCCCTTATCCCATCTCCATTTGATGTTACTCAAAACGTACCATTGGCCATTTAGTTAAAAACATGCAGTATGCTTGTGCACATACACAGTTACTTTATGTACAGTAAAGAAATGGGGAAGGGGAAAATGAGAGAATAGAGAAAACTATACTAGGATGTGGTGGAACCAAATTGCAATTTTCTTTTCTTTTTTTTTTTTTTTAATTTTTATGTTTATTTATTTTTTAATTTTTTTTAACGTTTATTTATTTTTGAGACAGAGAGAGACAGAGCATGAACAGGGGAGGGACAGAGAGAGAGGGAGACACAGAATCGGAAGCAGGCTCCAGGCTCTGAGCCATCAGCCCAGAGCCCGATGCAGGGCTTGAACTCACGGACCATGAGATTGTGACCTGAGCTGAAGTTGGACGCTTAACCGACTGAGCCACCCAGGCGCCCTATATGTTTATTTTTGAGAACGAGAGAGACAGAGTGATAGAGGGGGAGGAGCAGAGAGAGAGGGAGACACAGAATCTGAAGCAGGCTCCAGGCTCTGAGCTGTCAGCACAGAGCCCAATGTGGGGCTCAAACCCACTAACTGTGAGATCCTGACCTGAGCCAAAGTCAGAGGCTTAACCGACTGAACCACCCAGGTACCCCTCAAATTGCAGTTTTGTAATGGAGAGTGTCTTCTTGGTCTGGAGGAACAGAGTTCTGGAGTAAAGTAGCAGGTTCCCTTTTTTGTAGATGCCTCCTGTCTGCTGCTGGAACACACCAATTGTATCTTCATCCTCCATTGACAACAGGGTAGGTGTGTTTGTTTTGTTGATTGGCTGCCCATCAGATCAGAATCTGATCTGCCTCAATGACACACCCTGTTGTTTACAATAGGCTTTCATTAGTTTACTAAGTGGTATATGCCTCTTAATCTTACACTGTGCCATACAACCATCCTGCCCTATCACCTTCAAATATGATCGTTGTTCTCATTCTTGACTCTTTCCTTGGGCTTTTTGTCAGCCATGGCAAGTACCAGAGTCTCCCCAGCTGCTGCTTCACAAAAGAGGTACCGGGTCCACACCAAGAGAGAGCATACAAGCAACACCACAAGAGTGGCAGAAGGAGGCAGCTGAGGTAGAGCGTGCCTATAGATTTTAAAGAGCTGTAGGGACATCCTACTACACTAAAAGTATTTTCACCTGCTTGACCTGGGACTATTTGATGGGGTGATTGATTGAATTGCTCCAAGAAGAGTGAGCTGTTATGTCAGCTAAAGTGACACAGGCTTTAGTGAAGAGGCAGTCACAGCTGTTAGTAACACATTACTTAGCTTTATGATTAATAGAAGTTTATAAGAACATACATTTTTTTAAATTTGCAGCTTGGAGTGATTTTGAATTAGAATATTTTACTTCTGTGACCATTTGAAGCGGTGAAAACATTGATTTTCAGTAGCTACTGTGAAATATATGCTTATTTCTGTGAATGGCAGTAGTACTTGCCCATTGTATCCATCAAGTCAGGTGCTCCAAGGAACACTCACATTCTGTGTGTATCCTGAGACGTAACTTTAGCGAATCATACTGAAATCTTCCAAATTGAATTTGATATCCTAATAGCAAATGACAGTGGAACATGATCTGGACCTTTTGGATTTGCATTATTTACAGCTGATTACTTCTGATTAAGCCCAATTTGGTCATTTTAGACCAAGTTGAAATTTTTATCTTTGATATCAGAATGTGACAGTGATTGGGGCGCCTAGGTGGCGCAGTCGGTTAAGCGTCCGACTTCAGCCAGGTCACGATCTCGCGGTCCGTGAGTTCGAGCCCCGCGTCAGGCTCTGGGCTGATGGCTCGGAGCCTGGAGCCTGTTTCCAATTCTGTGTCTCCCTCTCTCTCTGCCCCTCCCCCGTTCATGCTCTGTCTCTCTCTGTCCCAAAAATAAATAAAAAAAAAAAAAAAAAAAAAAAGAATGTGACAGTGATTGATATCCTGGAGGCATTCTCTATGCTGTAGTTAGTACTTGGTGATTTGGGTCAGAGTTCAAAGTATGCGTGTGTGTGTGTGTGTGTGTGTGTGTGTGTGTGTGTGTGCGCGTGTGTGTGTGTGTGTGTCTGAGAGAGAGAGAGAGAGAGAGAGAGAGAGAGGGAGGGAGAGGGAGAGAGAGAGAGAGAGAGAGAATCCCTCCCTCCATTCTACTCTTTATCCCTGTCTACCTTTCTTTTTTATTTTCTTCCCTCTTTATTACATTTCTCCCTTACTCATGACATTTAGATTTTCCTCTTACTCCCCAATGGCCCATTTACTCCACCCCTTACCCCTTCTTAATTTTTTTATTGTGGTAAAATACATTTAGCATAAATTTTACCATCTTAACCATTTTAGGTGTATAGTTGGCATTATATACATTCATAATGTGGAACCATCAGCACCTTCCATCTCTGTAACTCTTTTCATGTTGTAGAACTGCTCTGTACTTCCTAAACAGTAACTCTCTGCTGGAGTGATGACAATACTGACTCCATCTTTGGTCTTTCATCTTGTTTACATCTGCTCTGTGACCTCTCTTGGGGCTACGTGTCCCAGGCCCTTTGGAGATTAGTATACATGCCTTAAAAATTCCCACCACATCTGGAATGTGGGAAGGCTTTACTCTGGTGCTCTGTAAATTTGTTAAAGATAAAATAGTTTTTCCCTTTCCTGACACACAGATGTCATCACAAGGTCTGTCAGGTGCATGCAAACCTTCTGAAATGCACACGAACTCTTGACTTCACTACGGTGTCCCCAGGGTCCCCTTGCTGTATAGAATCTGTAGGCTGAGGTCCAGACTTTTTGGGAAATAACTGCAGCTCTGGATCATCATCTGCCCAATCCTCCCTGTCAGTAAGTTACCCTGCATAAAACTCTGTGGGAATTGTATGCATTGCCTGCTTTGTTTTTTTGGTCCCCAAATGCCTTCTCATTTTGGAGGATACTTTATATAGTCCCTCTTCCACCTTCTAATACTCCCCATTCCCCTTGACATCCAGCATTCTTCTTTCTGTCTCTATGATTCTGTCTACTTTAAGCACCTTGTATAAATGAAATTGTGCAATATTTGTCTTTTTGTGATTGGCTCATTTCACTTAGGATAATGTCTTCAGGGTTGTTCATCTGTGTTGGTAGCATATGGCAGAATTTCCTTCCTTTTTGTGGCTGAATAATATTCCACTGTATTCATTTGTCTGTCAACGGACACTTGAGTGGCTTTCACAATTTATCATTGGTGAGTCGTGCTGCTGTAAATTGTCATTGTACCAGTATCTCTTCAAGACATTGCTTTCTCTTCTTTTGGGTATATAGTCAGAAGTAAATTGCTGGATAATATGCTAATTCTATTTTTAATTTTTAAGGAATCACTGTTCTGTTTTCCATAGCAGCATGTACCATTTTAAATTACTACCAGCAGTGCACAAATGTTCCAGTTTTTTCACATCATCACCAGAACTTATTTCTTTCCTTCCTTCCTTTTTCACATCATCACCAGAACTTATTTCTTCCTTCCTTCCTTCCTTCCTTCCTTCCTTCCTTCCTCCCTCCCTCCCTCCCTCCCTCCCTCCCTCCCTCTCTCTCTTTCTTTCTCTCTCATAGTAGCCATCTTAATGGGTGTGAAGTGGTATCTCATTGTCGTTTTGATGTGCATTTTCATAATAATCAGTGATGATAACTTATTTTCATGTACTTACTGGCCGTCTGTATATCTTTGGGGAAATGTCTAGTCAAGTCCTTTGCCCAGTTTTGAATTGGGTTATTTCTTTTTGTTGAGTTTTAGGAGTTCTCTATGTATTATGATGTTAATCCCTTACCAGATATATCGTTCACAAATATTTTCTCCAATGTTGCGACTTTGTGCACAGTGTGTTTTGCTGCACAACAGTTTTAAAATTTTCATGAAGTCCAATTCATTGTTTTCACTTTGTTACCTGTGCCTTTGATGTTGTATCTAAGAAATCAGTGGCAAATCCAATGTTGTGAAGCCTTTAACCTATGTTTTCTTTTGAGAATTTTATAGGTTTAGGCTTTACATTTAGGTCTTTGACCTATTTTGAGTCAGGTTTTGTCTATGGTGTTAGGTAAAGCTCCATCTTCATTCTTTTGTATGTGGATATCCGGTTTTCCTAGCACCATTTTTTGAAAAGACTTTCCTTTGTCCGTTGAATAGTCTTGGCACCCTTGTCAAAAATTATTTGACCATTTATGTGAAACTTTATTTCTGGGCTCTCTATTCTGTTGCCGTTCTTTTTTTTTTTTTTTTAATTTATAGTGTTTTGAAGTCATTAAGTATTAGTTCTCCAGTTTTATTCTTCTTTTTCGTGCTTGTTTTGGCTGTTTAGGGTCCCTTGAAATCTGATACAAATTTTAGGATGAATTTTTCTGTTTCTCCAAAAGATACCATTGAGATATTGATAGGATTGCTTTGATTATCTGTGGATCACTTTGAGTTTAATGGATATCATAACAACAGATGATCAAAGCAATCCTATCAATATCTCAATGATATCCCTCCCCCCCACTGCTCACACGTGTGTGCAACTCTCTCCCTAAAATTAAAAAAAAAATTAAAATAGCTCTCATTGTAAACGTATCGTTTATGACTTTTATTTTTATAACATTGACAAATAATTTATTGCTTACTTCAGGTATGCCAAATTCTTTGTAGGAGAAATACCCACTGTTGAAGTTTTAGCTGTTAAAGCTATATATGCAAATAAAACAGGAAGAGAAACATTCTGTTCTTCCCTTTTAAAAACAAATATTGATTTATTTGAAACTGGGTGGCTACAACTATAAAGCATAAGCTCATTCTTACTATTCTAACATTTTGGTTTCTTATTGGATGTTCCTCCTTTAGAAAATAACTGTGAGATAAGTCTGATATGTTGAAAATTTTCAGTTCTATTTATGACCTAATGATGCTTTATGCGGTGTTCTCCTGGAATTTACTGGCCTACAGTCTTGATGTGTAGTTTTTTGTATTAAGATGAGTCAGTTTTCAGCATTAATAATTCCATGGTAAGCTACATGGAGAATAGTTTCTGCTTAAATGAAACTATTGAAACTAATGAAACTATTGTCTACAAATCTAATAAAAGTGAAGACACATCAGTTCTTAATATAACAGTCTGTAGAGATTCTCTTGACTTAGAACTGTCATTTTTCTCTTCCTTAGTATTGGCTACTATGTTTTGTTGTATATACCTACTGCTTATTTTGATACAACACTCTAACAGGTTAGGAAATATACAACTTAGTACAAATTTAGAAAACAGGCCATTGAAATTATCATTTATCGGAAATATTTCTGACCATCAGTGTTGCCTCTGTATGTATGAGCCATAAGGTAACCCTGAAAAGTATTTATAAGCTCAATCAAGGTTATTAAAGTCAGAGGAAAATTAATATTCAATGCTTCTACTCTTTTATTTCTCACTTGATTTAACTTGGAAGTGCTTTAGGACCTTGGCCTACTTTAGTACTGTTCATTTATTGGTAGTTAATTATTAAGTGATTAATTGGGATTTGGTGTCAACTATTCTGTGTTAACCAGTTTGTTTATCATATCCTACTTTTCAGTTTGTGGATATATAATTGCATCAAGGCACCAATTTTATTTTGTAAAGCATTTTTTCCTTAGTGAGGTATAAATGTAAGCTACAGTTAGTTTACTTCTCCATAGCCATGAAAGAACCAGGGCCAAATGCAGAAACTCATCTAACTATGTTTAGCATCCATACTAGATATTAATAGTGTTTAATTTTTAATTCATATTGTTGATGTGCCAGATGGCATATATCTTTATGCATGGTACATAACTAAGTTTCCTCCCAAGACTTAATAGAACCATTGCATTTATTTTTATTTATTTTTTTCAGTGCATTTTTAATGCATGTGTTTATACTGTTTTATACATTTCACTGTGCTTTCATATTGTTTATATTTCTCTTATCTTCAGAACAACCCTGAGAAATTAATAAACATTACCTCCAAGTAATTGAGTTTCATCAAGATTGTTTTGTGTAGACAGAAATTCAGGTCTCTTGATTTTTTGTTAATCTTCTGTCTGGTCCTCTACAAAGAGAACAGTAAAACATCTCATGATAGTGGATGTCAAACTACTATACTAAGTAGTTCCTTATTTGTACAGCATTGGCAAGTGTTAGAGCACTTTTTGTTATATTGCTTTTATAAAGAAAATTAGCAAAGTGGAGTTCTTGTGTTATTATACATATTATTGTTTCCTTTATTAGATTCATACATTAATTAGATACAAAGTACCTCTGTATGCTAGGTACTGGATTGCTTACCGAAGTACGAAAATAGTCTCTGCCTTCAAAGAGGATCAGGCCATAAGGCACTGTTGGATGACTTAACAGCTTGTGGGAAATGTATTACAAGCTGTTTGCTGAGGGCACTGAAAAACATTTTTGTTTTTCCTGTTAAAGAGGTAAAGATGTGACTTTGCACTATCCTTTTTCCTGCCTTGAATACAAAGAGAATGTCAGCATCTATTACAAGTGGCTTTGAAGCAACAAATCAACACACTTAATGGAGGAAAAAGATAGAGACTTTGTCTTTGATGATCTTCTTGAGCCTCAGTAATGACCCTAGACTAGTACTTCTAGACTTCTTATCTGGGGAAAAAAGTTAATGCCATATTTGTTTAAGTCACACACAAGTCAGATTTTCAATTACTTATAGTAAAATATTTTTTCTCTCCTTCTGTCTCTGTCTCTCTTGACTTTTTTTTTTTTTAACTTTCCTTTAGTGGAAATTTAGCATACACACTAAAGTAATGATAGTATAATGAATCTGCATCACTCAGCTACATTAGTAATCACTATTTGGCCAACCTTGTACGTTCTTGTACTTCCTCCCTTACCAAGTTAAGGAATTCTATAATAGAAGTATGTGAAGATATTATGGAAGCACAGGGAATATAGTGACTAACTTGGCCTGAAGTGGAAGTAGAGGCTGATCAGGAAAGTCTTCATAAAGGAAGTGACATCAGCAGAGGCTTTAAGGGCAGGTAAAGAATGGAAGAAAGAGCATTGTTAGTGGCATTTCTAACATGTATAAAGGATCTTTAAAAAACATGATATATTCAAAGAATGGAAAATATATTATTGTGGCTATAGAGTTTATGAGAGATGAGTGACAGTAGATGAATCTACAGGGATGATTTGGTGCCAGAAAAAGCATTGTGTATCACAACCAAGAAATTTGAAACTCATTATATAGGTACCAAGAAGTGAAAGTATGATTAAGTCTTGGAAAAATAACACTGACTGTAATATAGCCTTTGATTTTGGAGTAGGGAATAGAGAAGATGGTAAAACTGTGCTAATGGTTCAAATGATAGAAAGGCATTTAGTGATAATTGTAGTGGGCTTGGGTCGGGGAGAGATCAACTTTAAGAGCTATTTTAGAGGATGAAACAATATGATTTGGTGCCTGGCTGGGATATGGAGAAAGGAGTCAGAGTTGCAGTGACTTGAGTAGTGACATACCAGAAGGCAGGTTTGGGATAAGCACAGAAGATGAACTTGGTCTGTTAAGTTTGAAGTGCTGATAGTACATTCAGGTAGAGGTATCCAGTATGCCAAGTGGAAATATAGGAATGGACCTTAGGAGAGTGTCATACTAGAGAGTTCCACAACTTGTCTTTCCTGTCACATATTTCATATGCCACAGGTGTATATACACATACACATTCATACACACACACACACACACACACACACATGCTAGTTGATCCTCTTTATTCATGGCTTTCATTTTTGCAAATTTATCTGCTTGCTAAAGTTTATTTGCAACCCCCAAATCAATAATTATGGTTCTTTCACAGTCATTTGTAGATATACTCAAGAGCGGTGAAAAAGTGAATTACCTGGGGGCACCTGGCTGGCTCAGTCAGTGGAGTGTGTGGATTCTTGATCCTGTTCAAGCCCCACGTTAGGTACAGAGATGACTTAAATGAGTTGCCTGCTGTGTACATTTTTAGCTGAGGTTGAACAAGGTGACATTTGCCTTCTTGTTTTAACTCTCATATTGTAATCTAGTGTTCTTTTTGCAGTCTCCTTAGTGCCACATTTTTCATAATTTTTGTGCCTTTTTGGGGTGATTATGCTGTCCTCCAAATGTGCTGAAGTGATGTGTAGTGTTACTAAATACAACAGGGTTGTGATATGCCCTATGGAGACTATATGTGTGTTAGATAAACTTTGTTCAGTCATGAATTATGCTGTTGAGTTCAATTTTAATGAATCAACAATATATATTAAATAAGATGTTTTTTACACAGAAATACACATAAAACAAACTTTGTGTAATGATCGGTCAGTGAAAATGTAATCAGAGGCTTATAAGAACTTAACCCTGTATTTTTCATTTCCTGGAAGCAATAGAAGCACAGTATTCACTGATTCATTGTTTGTGGGAACTATAGAACATAACTACTACAAATTCTCACAAATATCGAGAATTGGCTGTGTATGTATATAAAATCTGCTATTTTTTTAATGAATAATTTTTACATTTGTACAGTGCAGACATTAGCCCCAATGTATGGGTAAGATTATGATCACAAGAAATATAGAACTCTCTCTTCTTGTTGAAAAATAAATACATACCAGACAAAAACAGTTTGCTGTTTTAGATCAGATAGATGAGTCTATATTCCTTCCCTAAGCCAGAGGGGTTTTTCAATAAAATGGAGTATTGAAGAAATTCAGCTGACATTGGCTGACAGCATCTAAATGATCATCTGCAGCACACTTGAGCATACGTGGTTGTCATATTCTCGGGCTGCCAGCTTCTTTTATAGCTTGGTGTTACTCTCTTTAGCAAGCTTGCAACATTTGCAGTCCCTCTTCTCTGACAGAAATTTATTTTACAATGATGTTTATGTGTGAGGGGATTTCATAATCGAAGACGAGTGTTTGTGCGTTCATATCTGTCAGTTTGCTTGAATACAACATTCAAAAGGGTTTTTTAGCCTTGCATTCACGAATGTTGGTTCATTTCAGTAGGGGCATTTTAAAATGACAGGTATTATGTGAGAGTGAGAATTACCCATATCTTCTGACATAACATCAGTGTTATCTTGAGAATTAATATTCAGCTTTGTATCTCACTTTTTACTGTCTGCAAACCTGAAAACAAGGAATTGGCATTTACAGAGTCAAGGACAAGAAGACATACAACTCCATGCAAATGACTTTTAACACTCCAAGTACTTCTGTGCTTTGTCAGCAGGTATCTGTTTCCTAATCATCTTTCTTTTTGATAAAGAAGATATGCCTTGGGTTGTTATTATCTTATGCAGCTATATAGTTAAATATATAAAATAAAAATGATACAGAACTCCATTTAGAGATGATTCAGTTTGGGTTGACTGATTTACTTGTGCTGCTTATGCTTCTAACTTGATCCCCTTCTGACTAATTGTGTGGCCTTCTAGCTAATGTATCAGAGTGAGTGTTCTCTATCTTCACTGCAAGCAGTAGATTTTGTCATTAAGTGTAGTTCAGGGATGACAATTATTTTTCCCTCTTCTTATTCTTGGTAGGTGACCTTAATCTTCACTTTTCATATGGGAATACCTCATAGATCTGTTCTTCGTCTGCACTATGACTAGTGTATTTAAGTTTCAAGATTGATATTCTTTAATTATCCTGCATTCAGAGAACAAAACATTTACAGTTGAATTCCTCTGTGAAATGAACATTAAGCTCCCTATATTTTTCAGTTTCTTCTGCTGACTTGGAATAATCTAATGTTCTAATAATAAAGATTATTTAATAAGGTCGACTAGCTCTTGACCTACCTGAGTCTATGTTAGCTTATCCAATTTCAGCAAACTGTCATGCAATATAAAGATTATAATTTCAGGATTTTATATAAAGTTCTTCAGTACATGCTAATTAAGCATGAGTATTTTCTTAAACCTGTAAGATTACAGGGCATTAACTAAAAAATGAAAATATCTAAACTAATGTCTCTCTAATGCAAGTGTAAAGTAGTGTCTGTAAATGGCAACTATACTGTATAGTTTCAGAGAAAATTGTTTCAAAAGTCTGGTGATTTATCAGCTGTGGTCCCTAAACCTTTTTTTTTTTAAAGGATGGTAACATTCACGAGTTTATATTTGGTGTTTACTATCCCTCCAGCCTTACTGTACACATTTCACTTCTAAATGTGTTCATTTCCATCTCTATTTTTACTCAAATACTTTCATTTCTTCTCTTCAACACTCTGAACAATTACTCCTCAGATCAAGACCTTTTTTCTCCAAAGAAACACTGAAATCTATCTAGTTTCCCTTCTTGCTGGCTTTATATTTATAACTTACTTGCTGCTGTGTCATTAGTTTGCTTAGTTTCATTTTTGTTCAGTGTAACAAATATCTCCCGCTTGCTTATTGTGGTGCTGTGTGAGCTTGGCGGGTAGGGAAGCATGCTCTGAACAGGCTTCTCAGAGGAAGTGATCCTGGACCTGAATCTTAAGAACAAGTAGGAATTGCCAATGCGTGCAAAGGTTGTAAGAATATATTGGCAAAAGACCAGCATGAGAACACATGAGATTCAGTGTGGCTGTGGTGTGATGAAGTGGGAGATAGGAAGTGAAGCTGAGGAGATAGGCATCAGCGAGGTCATTGAGTACTTCACATGCCACACTGTCCATTTATTCTGTGGGTGAACTTTAACTTCATTCTATGGATAAGTCCTTGAAAGGTCTGACATATGATGGTGAATGATGTGGCAGGATTTTCATTTTAGAGGGATCATTTTGGCAGCAGTATAATAATTGACTCTGAAGTAGGATAAAAGTGGACTGGTTAGATAACTGAATTGGTTATATTGAGAGATAGTGACCTGGATTTGGGTACTATTGATTGGGATGGAGTTGAGAAAGTAGTCTTAGAAAGCATTTAGAGTAAGAATCAATGAGACTTGAAGGTGATTGGTGAAATGTAATTATTGCTGGACTTTTCATGTGTCTAAGTGGCTATGGTGCTGTTAACCAGAACAGGGAATTTAAAGAAGGGATCAATTTTAGGAAGAGATGAAAAGCTCAGTTTTGAACATACTGAGTTTTTACCTATGGTATATTCAGGTGGAAACATCCAAAAAACCCAGCAGGACATGGGGGTCTGAGGCTCAGGTGAAAGATCAAAATTAGGAGTTATCATGTGCAGGGTCCTCCTAGTCCTGCTGGGAACTCTGAGAATGTGGGCAAAAAAGTTGAACCCTAAGGAAAGAAGGAAAAAAATGGAACCCAAGATGGAAATGAGAAGGAAAAGCTCTATCTTGCCATAATTTCTCTTAAAGAAGGACAATTTGATCTTTTCTATATCCTCAGTAACACCTTGAATAGTACATTATGTAGAAAATACTCAGTAAATGTTTGCCACTTATTTTGTTGAACTGGAAAGCATCTCATTTACTTAGAGATTTATTTCATATTATATCTAATTTCATGACTTGACAAGAAATATTTTTTAAGTAATACTTTTTAAACATTCTAATTGCAGTACAATTAGCATACAGTGTTATATTAGTTTCAGGTATACATTGTAGTGATTTAACAATTCTGTGCATTACTCAGTGCTCATCATGATAAGTGTACCCTTAATCCCCATCATAAATTTTACCCATTCCCCCCTACCCACCTCCCCTTAGGGTAACCATCTGTTCTCTAGTTAAGAGTCTGTTTCTTGGATTGTCTCTTTTTCCCTTTGCTTGTTTTATTTCATAAATTTCACATGAGTGAAATCATATGACATTTGGCTCTGAGTGACTTATTTCACTTAGCTTTATACTCTAGATCATCCATGTTGTTGCAGACAAGAATTTTATTTATTTATTTATTTATTTAATCTATTCTATTTTTTTTTTGTTTTTTTTAATTTTTTTTTTCCAAAAAATTTTTTTTTTAACATTTATTTATTTTTGGGACAGAGAGAGACAGAGCATGAACGGGGGAGGGGCAGAGAGAGAGGGAGACACAGAATCAGAAACAGGCTCCAGGCTCTGAGCCATCAGCCCAGAGCCTGACGCGGGGCTCGAACTCCTGGACCGCGAGATCGTGACCTGGCTGAAGTCGGACGCTTAACCGACTGCGCCACCCAGGCGCCCCTGTTTTTTTTTTAAAGAAAGCACAAGTGGGAGAGGGAGGGAGGGAGGGAGGGAGAGAGAGAGAGAGAGAGAGAGAGAGAGAGAGAGAGAGAGAGAGAGAGAGAGAATATATATCCTAGGCTTGGGACTTGATCTCATGATCCCAAGATCATGACCTGAGCTGAAATCAAGAATTGGATGCTTAACGGACGAAGCCACCCAGGCGCACCAGGAAATTTATTATTTAAAAAAAAATTTTTTTTTTCTTAATGTTTTTATTTATTTTTGAGACAGGTTAAGTGACTTGATCAACTTTTTCACATTTATATAGAACTCCAAAATTCACTCTCTTAACTATCAGTAATGTTTGGGCCAAAAGACCATATGGAAGTCTCCTCTTTGGGTTCTATTGTGAGAATTCTTCTAACCCAAAGGCACTGCTATATACTAAATTTTGCATGGTCAGTCTTATGTACATTAGCATAATAATTGGACACCTCTGTTCCTGAGTAGACTAAGGCTTTACTTAATTCTTTTCATCTTTCTGGGCCAGTATTTCTTTATTTTTCTATTAGCAGTTTGGATTACATGGTTGCCAAGTTGCTTCAGGTTCTAAAATCTTGTAAATCCATTATTTTGAAAACTCAAAAACTGGTTCCTTGGAGTCTACTAACAGGTTTTAGAGATTCTCAGGATAGATGACTGGGTTTAATGACTCGACTGAAATTATATGTAAAATATGATTCATGTATGTGCCTTTTTCAGGAGATGCAGTTCATAGCTTTCACTAGAGTCTCATAGTTTTATATATCTCACGGCTTACCCTTTACCCAGAAGATTAAGAACTTAGTTGTAGAAATATTTTTGCATAATGTAATGAACTACAGTACTTCATGCAATCCTATCCTGTGTAGTTATCTTTAACAAAGGTATTGTTGTTCATTGAAAGTAATTTTTTGTGGTAAGGTTACTTTTCTGGCTACTTAAACAATAGTACTTTCTAAACTAAAATACCTCTTAGTTATGTCATCACTTAAAAACAAGTCCACTAAATAGAATGTGTAACAGTTTGACTCTGCCTAAAGGTATGTTAAAGAATGCTCAGTTTTAGGGGCGCCTGGGTGGCGCAGTCGGTTAAGCGTCCGACTTCAGCCAGGTCATGATCTCGCGGTCCGTGAGTTCGAGCCCCGCGTCAGGCTCTGGGCTGATGGCTCAGAGCCTGGAGCCTGTTTCTGATTCTGTGTCTCCCTCTCTCTTTGCCCCTCCCCCGTTCATGCTCTCTCTCTGTCCCAAAAATAAATAAAAACGTTGAAAAAAAAAATTAAAAAAAAAAAGAATGCTCAGTTTTAAAGTATGACTCAGATAACCTTCACTAATATGTATTTCCCACTTTCCATCTTCCTGTAGGAAAAGAATATTTGAGGTCCACTCCTAAGGAAAGAAAAGGAAGCAATGACATAATGCCTAGAGTTGGAACCAGTTAAACTGGGTTTGTACGTTTTCTTTTCATGATGTAACACATTTATTGCAGTGTTAAATCTCTTTTTATCAATGTCTTGTCTTATTCCAGCATCAAATCTTATAATTTTGAAACTTGCCTTGGTATGGAAGAGACAAAGATGACAAAGACATGCCCCTTTCAAAGTATTTGCCATGTTTCTGTGACTAGGAAAGGCAGAATGCTAAATTGCTAGATAATAGTCTCATTTTCAGATGAGAAGCTTTGAGAGGTTTGGTAAATTGCTCAAGGTCTAAAGCTCTTAGATAGGCTGGGATTCAAATTCAGATTTGTTGACTCCAAACCTCATTTGCCTTCCATTAGGTCACAATACCCCTTATTTTATTTCAGTTTAGTTGTTGCACAACTGCTGATAAATGAATTTGAGGACCAGGACCCCATGCATTTAATTTCAGGAATTTTTCTGATAAAGTAAAAGGAGAAAAAAGCATTCTTTATTTCCCAGAAGTTAAAGAGATTAGAGAAGGGAACTAAGTATATGCCAGACCGTCAAAGGGCCTTTACATGAGCTAGCTCCTTTAATTCACAGTAACCAGGTGTGATATACTTGGTATTATTCCTATTTTAAAGATGAGACTGAGGATCAGAGAAATAAATAAATTGCCCAAGATCACATATCTAGTTAAGTAACAAAATCAGAATTGAAACCCTTTAATTTGGAAAGTTTAGATAGGGTTTGTATCATGCCTATTGACTTTATTCTTTTTATGAAGACTTTTTTTTTTAAGTTTATTTTGAGAGAGAGAGAGAGAGAGAGAGAGCGAGCGCGTGCAGGAAAGGGCCAGAGAGAGAGGGAGGGGCAGAGAGAATCCCAAACAGAGTCCTCATGGTCAGTGCAGAGCCCAACACAGGTCTTGAACTCATAGACTGTGAGATCATGACTTGAGCCAAAATCAGAGTCGGACATTTAACCAACTGCACCACCCAGTCACCCGCCTGTTGACTTTAAATTGAATATCACACAAGCCAAATGAATAGCTGTACAGTTAAATCTGGAGCCCCTTTTGCTGTTTGTATCATTTTTTTTTTTTTAGTGTAATAATGATTTCAGGATAGAATTTAGTGATTCATCACTTACATATAACACCTAGTACTCATCCCAACAAGTGTCCTCCTTAATGCCCCTTGCCCATTTAGCCCATCCTCCCCACCCAACACCCCTCCAGCAAACTTCAGTTTGTTCTTTGTAAGAATCTCTTACGGTTTGTCTCCCTGTTGTTTTTTTTTTATTATTATTTTTGCTTCCCTTCCTGTATATTCATCTGTTTTGTGTCTTAAATTCCACATATGAATGAAATCATATTTGTCTTTCTCTGACTTATTTCACTTACCATAATGCACTCTGGTTCTATCCAAGTTGTGGCAAATTGCAAGATTTCATTCTTTTTGATCGCTGAGTAATATCCCATTGTATATATATACCACATCTTTATCCATCCATCACTCAGTGGACATTGGGCTCTTCCCATACTTTGGCTGTTGTCAATAGTGCTGCTATAACATTGGGGTGCATGTGTCCCTTTGAAACAGCACACCTTTATCCCGTGGATAAATACCTAGTAGTGCAATTGCTGGGTCGTAGGGTAGTTCTATTTTTAATTTTTTGAGGAACCTGTGTATGTTTTCCAGAGTGGCTGCACCAGTTTGCATTCCCACCACCAGTGCAAAAGGGTTCCCCTTTCTCCACATCCTCGCCAACATCTCTTGTTGCCTGAGTTGATTTTAGCCATTCTGACAGGTGTGAGGTGGTACCTCATTGTGGTTTTGATTTGTATTTCCTTGATGATGAGTGATGTTGAGCATCTTTTCATTTATCTGTTAGCTACCTGATGTCTTCTTTGGAAAAGTGTCTATTCATATCTTTTGCCATGTCTACACTAGATTATTTGTTTTTTGGCTGTTGGGTTTGATAAGTTCTTCATAGATTTTGGATATTAACCCTTTATCTGATATGTCATTTGCAAATATGTTCTCCCATTCTGTCACTTGCCTTTTAGTTTTGCGAATCGTTTCCTTTGCTGTGCAGAAGCTTTTTTTTTTCTTGATGAAGTCCCAATAGTTCACTTTTGCTTTTGCTTCCCTTGCCTCTGGTGATATGTCAACTAAGAAGTTGGAGCGGCCGAGGTCAAAGTAGTTTTTGCCTGTTTTCTTCTCTAAGATTTTGATGGTTTCCTGTCTTACATTTAGGTCTTTCATCCATTTTGAGTTTATTTTTATATATGGTGTAAGAAAGTGGTCCAGGTTCATTCTTCTGCATGTCGCTGTCCAGTTTTCCCCACACCACTTGCTGAAGAGCCTGCCTTTTTTTCCATAGGATATTCTTTCCTGCTTTGTCAAAGATTAGTTGGCCATATGTTTGTGGGTTCATTTCTGGGTTCTCTGTTCTGTTCCATTGATCTTTGTGTCCATTTTTGTGCCAGTGCCATACTGTCTTGATGATTCCAGCTTTGAAATACAGCTTGAAGTCTAGAATTGTGATGCCTCCAGCTTTGGTTTTCTTTTTCCAGATTTCTTTGGCTATTCAGGGTCTTTTGTGGTTCCAAACAAATTTTAGGATTGTTTGTTCTAGCTCTGTGAAGACTGTTGGTGTTATTTTGATAGGGATTACATTGAATATGTAGATTGCTTTGGGTAGTATCAACATTTTAGCAGTATTTGTTCTTCCAATCCATGAGCATGGAATTTTTTTTCCATTTCTTTGTGTCTTCAATTTCTTTCATAAGCTTTCTATAGTTTTTAGTGTATAGATTTTTCACCTCTTTGGATAGGTTTATGGTTTTTGGTGCAATTGTAAATGGGATAGCTTCCATGATTTCTCTTTCTGCTGCTTCGTTATTGGTATATAGAAATGCAACTGATTTCTATACATTCATTTTATATCTTGTGACTTTGCTGAATTCATGTATCATGTCTAGCAGTTTTTTGGTGGAGTCTTTTGAGTTTTCCACATAGAGGATCATGTCATCTGCAAAGAGTGAAAGTTTGACTTCCTTCTTGCCATTTTGGATGCCTTTTATTTCTTTGTGTTGTCTGGTTGCTGAGGTGAGGACTTCCAACACTATGTTGAATAACAGTGGTGAGAGTGTATAGACTTGTCATGTTTCTGACCTTCAGGGAAAAGCTCTCAGTTTTTCTGCATTGAGAATGATATTAGCTGTGGGTCTTTCATATATGGTTTTATGACCTTGAGGTATGATTCTTCTGTCCCTACTTTCTTCAGGGTTTGTTTTTTTTTTTTTATCAAGAAAGGATGCTATATTTTGTCAAAGCTTTTTTAGCATCTATTGAGAGGATCATGTGGTTCTTATCCTTTCATTTATTAATGTGATGTCTCACATTGATTGTTTTGTGGATATTGTATAAGCTGTCATCCCAGGAATAAATCCTACTTGATTGTGGTCAGTACTTCTTTTAATGTATTGTTGGGTCTGGTTTTCTTGTATCTTGTTGAGAATTTTTGCATCCATGTTCACCAGGGAAATTTGTAGTTCTCCTTTTTAGTGGGGCCTTTGTCTGGTTTTGGAATCAAGGTAATGCTGGCCTCGTGGAATGAGGCTGGAAGTTTTCCTTCCATTTGTATTTTTTGGAACAGCTTTAAAAGAACAGATGTTACCTCTTCTTTAAATGTTTGGTAGAATTCCCCTGAAAAGCCATCTGGCCCTGGACTCTTGTTTGTTGGGAGATTTTTGATTCCTGATTTGATTTTACTGGTTATGTGCCTGTTCCAATTTTCTATATCTTCCTGTTTCTGTTTTGGTAGTTTATATTTTTCTAGGAATTTGTCCATTTCTTCCAGACTGCCCATTTTATTGGCATATAATTGCTCATATTATTCTCTTAATATTGTTTGTATTTCTGCACTGTTGGTTGTGATCTCTCCTCTTTCATTCATGATTTTATTTATTATGGGTCCTTTCCTTTTTCTTTTTTATCAGTCTAGCTAGGGGTTTATCAGTTTTGTTAATTCTTTCAAAGAACCAGCTCCTGGTTTCATTGATCTGTTCTACCTTTTTTTTTTCTTTTTTTTTTTTTTTTTATATCATTGATTTCTGCTCTCATCTTTATTATTTCCCTTCTTCTGCTGGTTTTGGGCTTTATTTGCTGTTCTTTTTCTACCTCTTTTAGCTGTAAGGTTAGGCTGTGTATTTGAGACCATTCTTCCTTCTTTAGGAAGGCCTAAATTGTTATATACCTCCCTCTTATGACCACCTTTGCTGCATCCCAGAGGTTATGGATTGTCATGTTTCCTTTTTCATTGGCTTCCATGTACTTTTTAATTTCCTCTTTAATTTCTTGGTTTACCCAGTCATTCTTTAGTAGTTGTCTTTAATCTTCAAGTGTTCATGATCTTTCCAAGTTTTTTCTTGTGGTTGATTTCATTCCATAGTGTTGTGGTCCAAAAATATGCAAGGTATGTTTTCTGTCTTTTTGTACTTGTTGAGGGCTGATTTGTGTCCCAGTATATGATCTGTTTTGGAGAATGTTCCATGTGCACTCAAGCAGAATGTGTATTCTGCTCCTTTAGGGTGAAATGTTCTGAATATATCTGTTAACTCCATATGGTCCAGTGTGTCATTCAAAGCATTGTTTCCTTATTGATTTTCTGCCTAGATGATCTGTCCATTGCTCTAAGTGGGGTGTTGAGTCCCCTACTATTATGGTATTATTATCAGTGAGTTTCTTTATTTTCGTGATTGATTTACATATTTGGATGTGTCACATTGGGAGGATAAATATTTTTAATTGTTAGATCTTCTTGATGGATATAACCCTTAATTATGATATGATGCCCTTCTTCATCCCTTGTTACAGTCTTTATTTTAAAATCTAGTTTGTCTGATGTAAGTATGGCTACTCTAGCTTTCTTTTGATGACCACTAGCTTGATAGATGGTTTTCTATCCCCTTACTTTCAATTTGCAGATGTCTTTAGGTCTAAAATAGGTCTCTTGTAAGCAGCATCTAGTTGGGTCTTGTTTTCTTATCCATGCTGATACCATTTGTCTTTTGATTGGAGTGTTTAGTACATTGACATTTAGAGTGAGTACTAAAAGATATGAATTTAGTCCTATTGTGTTGCCTATAGAGCTGGTATTTCTGGTGACGTTCTTTGGTTGTTTCTAGTCTTTGTTGCTTTTGGTGTTTTTTTGCTTGTTTGTTTGTTTGTTTGTTTTTGTCTTTTCTCCCATCAAATGGTCCCCCTTAACATTTCTTGCAGGGCTTGTTTAGTGGTTACAAACTCCTTTAGTTTTTGTTTGTCTGGATAACTCATTATCTCTACTTCTATTTTGAATGACAGTGTTGCTGGATAAAGAATTCTTGGCTGCATCTTTTTCTGATTCAGAACTTTGAATATATCCTGTTACTACTTTCTGGCCTGCCACGTGTCTGTGGATGGGTTTGCTGCAAACCTGATCTGGCTTCTCTGATACGTTAAGGACTTTTTTTTTCCCTTGCTGCTTTCATAATCCTTTCTGTGTGTGTGTATTTTGTGAATTTGACTATGATATGTTTTGGTGATGGTTGGTTTTTGTTGAATCTAATGGGAGTTCTCTGTGCTTCATGGATTTTGATGTCTGTGTCCTTCCCCAGATTAGGAAAATTTTCTGCTATAAACCTTCTGCCCCTTTTTCTCTCTCTTCATCTTCTAGGACTCCTGTGATTCAGAGATTATTCCTTTTTAATAAGTCACTGTGTCCTCTCAGTCTTGTGACGTACTCTTTTGCCTTTGTTTCCCTTTTTTTTCTACTTCATTATTCTCCATAATTTTGTCTTCTATATTGCTGATTCACTGCTCTTATTCATCCATCCTTGCTGTCCAGGCATCCATTTGATCTTGGTTATAACATTTTTAATTCCATCCTGACTAGACTTTACTTCTTTCATCTCCACAGAAAAGGATTCTATGTTTTTTTCAACTCCAGCTAGTATTCTTATTATTGTGGTTCTAAATTCCAATTCAGACATCTTGCTTATATCTGTGTTGATTAAGCCCCTAGCAGTGATTTCTTCCTGTTCTTTTGGGGTGAATTCCTTTGTTTTGTCATTTTGGAGGAAGAAAAAAATAAAATTAAAATTAAAAAAATTTAAAGCAAAACAAAAATTCAAAAAAGGAAGCTAGATCCTAGGTGTATTTTGGTCTGCTTGTTGAAAGAAGCTTGATAGAATAGAGAAAAAAGGGAAAGAAAAGAAAGAAAAGACAAAAAATTAAGAAAACATTTAACAATTTTAAAATGTATAGAATAAAATAGGATAAACTGAAATAAAATGAAAGAATAAACAATTTTAAAAAATAAAGTAAAAAAAATGTTTAAAAAATTTAAAAAAAGAAAATAAAAATAATTTTTTTCTTTCTGTATCCGAAAAAAAAGAGAAGGAAAACAACAAAAACAAAGACAAAAAAATTTAAACAATAACAGAAGTATAAAAAACGAATAAATGAACCAGCAAACAGAATGAAAAGCGAATGAAGTTACTACATCCCATTTCCCCTCGAACTCAAACTATGAAGCACTCTATAGTCTGTACACTAAGCAGGTAGAGGGACTTGTGCTGGTTTTCTAGGGGAAGTGCTCAGAGGGGGCAGTTGGGTGGGGCTTGTTGTAATGCCTCTGCTCTCCAATAGGTGGCACTGCTTAGCTCACTGGGGTGGGTCAGTGTGGTGTGCCTGCGCCTGCCGGGGAGAGGTAGAAACGGCTTCATCCATCTCCCTAGCCTCTGGCACCTGTCCTTTGTCTCAGGTTTCCATCCACTCCCAGCCTCTTACCCTGTTCGTGTCCAAGCCATCCACCTGCTAGAGTTTTATCTCAGTTGGGGCTGTGTTTAAAACCCCACACTTCAGAGACCCCTGTGGCTTGGATCTGTGCAGACTCTCTGTGGGAGGGTCTCACCAAACAATGGGCCCTGCCGGCTTGCCTCACAAATCGTTCCTGCCATCACACAGTGGCAGAGGTTCAGAGATGATGGCAAATCACAACACAGCCAGTGCCACGTTTCACTGCACTCTGGCATCTTTGTCCCAATACCAGCAAATGTGGCTGCTCTCTAGGGTCCACTGGAACCATTGCCTGTGGGGAGGTCATGTAGCCTCTACCAAATGCTCTCCTAGCAGGAGAACTGCTTCTCCCTGTGTGGCACATGGACCCCTCAGACCATGTTGCCAGCTTCTGGGACTTCACCCTATTTCCTCACCAGAGCACATCTAGGCACCAAGCTTTGCAACTTCAGAGTCTGTATTCCACAGTTTATAGAATCCTGGTGGTATTAAAACCCTCTCCTTTCTGTCAGTGGTTTTGGGGAACAGATTTCTTGTTCAGTCCCCTGTGAGTGTTTTCACTCTTTGTCTTTCTCTCCAGAAACTTTCCAGGGAGTGGTTTTTTTTTTTTTTTTTTTTGCACTCTCCCCCTTTCTCTGTCCTCCACAAAAACAGCTCCCTACCCTCCATGGCTTTTCTCTCCCCCAGTTCACCTGTACAGAACTGCATACCTGCTGAGTTCTGTGGCTAAAGTTAAGCAGATTGTTGTGTAATCCTCTGATCAATTTCCTAAATGTGCAAAATGGTTTGGTGCTGATATAGCTGCATTTCAGGGATGAGACAAGCTGAGGGTCTCCATGCTGCTCCACCGTCTTGTCGCTCTTAGTATCATTCTTAATTGAACTATTAGAAGTTAGGTCATTTTTCCAAAATAATATTTACATATTTTTAAAGAGCTTTTCATTGTCACCAGTTTGAAAGGTAATTGTTTAAGCTATGGTGAAGAAAGGTTTTAAGCTCACAGAATGGCAAACAGCATCACATGCCGGAAGAGATTTTGCTGTAGTCAGGTCTTGCCTGCCCCAAGTTTCCTACTGACTTTTCCAGTCAGCAGGTTCCCTGGCCTACCTTTGGACCCCTTTTATGAGATGAGAAGTTTGAGTTGATTTCCCTAAGTCTCTTATAACTGTAATGTTATCCTATCAGTAAGTAGAGTTTTTATGTGTTTCAAATGTAAATATTAAAGGAATTTTAGAGATGGAAGGAAGTCTTTAGTGGTCAGCTACTGGAATCCTCCCATATGACAGATGAAGAAATGGAGACCCTCACCTCTGTGTGACACTTTAAACATTTAGAGCTCTTTCACATACATTAACTTCACCAAAGTCTTGTGTATTAAATTGTATCATCATTATTGTAGAGATTAATTCATCCATGGTCCCTTAGCTGGGCCTTGTATCTATGAGCCTCACCAAAATCTTGTGTATTAAATTGTATCATCATTATTGTAGAGATTAATTCATCCATGGTCCCTTAGCTGGGCCTAAAGTTTACCATGTTTGCTTTAGTGGGATTAATTATACTCTGTGATGAAATCCTGTTGTGTGAAAAAGTGACAATTCAGTGATTTGTAAAGCAAGTCCAAGCAGGAAAAGCAAACATTTCCAAGTATGAAAGTGGTAATGAACTCAGCAGTATAAATAGCAGAAATAAAGAGGGAAAGAGGTGGCAAAAACTAAGGTCTATGAACTGAGTTAATCTTAGTTTTCATTTATTCCTGGATTAGGAGTAAGCATAATTGACTTTTAGTATTCTTGTGTTTATCAGTAGTGTAGTATTTGAGTTGCTTTATCCTTAACAAAATAACTCAAATAGAAACTGTACTTTGTAATAACATACTTCAAAAATATTGTAGGTGAGCTAGAGGAACTTAAAACAGTTCATTCAAAAGGGTATCCCCAAAAAACAAATGAACAAGTAAGTGTGGGAAACTAAGCTTTATACACAGTTATTTATTTCATTGCCATTAGTGATGTGGGTTTTTTTTTTTTTCTTTTCTTTTCTTCCTGTTTCTGCTCTGTAGTGTGGAGGTATCCTTTTAAAATGTTACCTGTTTCTAGGCTATTGACCTGGCTGTGCCAAACAACAAATTGCTTTACCTTGGTTCCTTCTTATCCTTTTCTTCCCCTTCCTTCTTTTTATTTATTTAAAGTTTTTATTTAAATTCCGATTAGTTAATTTCAGGTGTACAATTTAATGATTCAACCTTTCCATAAACAACACCTGGTGCTCATCACAAGTGCACTCCTTAATCTATAAAATCTATTTAACCTACCTCCCCTCTGGTAACCATGAGTTTGTTCTCTGTAAGTGTCTTTTTCTTGGTTTGCCTCTCTCTCTCTCTCTCTCTTTCCCCCCCTTTGTTCTTTTGTTTTGTTTCTTAACTTCCACATGTGAAGAAATCATATTGTATTTGTTTTTTTCTGACTTATTTAACTTAGCATAATACTCTCTAGGTCCATCCATGTCTTTACAAATGACAAGATTTCATTATTTTTTATGGCTGGGTAATATTCCATTGTAAATATACATACCACATCTTCTTTATCCATTTATCAGTCAGTGGACACTTGGGCTATTTCCATAATTTGGTTATTGTAGATAATGCTGCTTACCTTTGTAACTTTCTATAAACAATATATATTTTTTTTTAATTGGAAAGAAAATTGTCTTAAAACTAGTATATGGATGTTAGTTTTTCTTTTACAGTTTTGTTCACCAATTTGTTCTTCCTTTCAAAGGAGCCCATTTGTAGATTGCATGGTATCGTGGTGCTTTCTCTGTGGATATGAAAATTTGATCACTAACAATTTCTATTTTTCATTCTATACTAAATTTGTTTTTAATTATAAACTATGTTCTATAGAACTTATAAATTGGAGCAGGATCTCTCATATGGTTCTAATCAAAAAGGACAACCATAAAGGATGGAGTAAGTGTATTATAAAATTTGAGGGGTGCCTGGGTGGCGCAGTCGGTTAAGCGTCCGACTTCAGCCAGGTCACGATCTCGCGGTCCGGGAGTTCGAGCCCCGCGTCAGGCTCTAGGCTGATGGCTCGGAGCCTGGAGCCTGTTTCCGATTCTGTGTCTCCCTCTCTCTCTGCCCCTCCCCCGTTCATGCTCTGTCTCTCTCTGTCCCAAAAATAAATAAAAACGTTGAAAAAAAATTAAAAAAAAAATTTGAAAGCAACAGTGTAAGATTTGGCTTAAATTAGAGAGGAAGAATGTTCTTGAGATCTTTTTTTCCCTGAGAGTCCTTTTAAAGATTCTCTTGCCTAGCTGCTGATATTCTTTCCACATGCCCTGTCCTACCGAGTTCTGCCTTACAGCCCACTCCCATTCGCACTCCATTGCAGTCCCACGGAATTCAGAGAAATGGCATTTGTGGACGTCTTGAATAGTCTGGTCTTTAATTTTCAGTTTTGTGTCTGATCTCAAAACGTGTGCAAGGGCTTTTTTTTAGTTGTTGCTTTAAGATTCTTTAAAGGAAAAACCAAAAAGGTCACTTTACAGTAATGGATACTTAATTGTTTTATGGTAAGTCAGGAACTAGTCTCCTGGAAACTTCCAACACCTGACATAAACACTTTCATTAAATTGTGCCTAATATAATATGACTGTGTTTTACTTGCGCAGACTATACTAAGGACTACAATTAGCTTCTCATTGGCCAGCTGTGATTTAATGGTCGTAATAAAGTTATGATATTTAGCTGAGGGCTTAGAATTTTTAACGGTGACTGGGTTTTTTTCCTGATTTGTGTTTCCCTTGTTTGGCATTAGAGCTAAAGAGCCAGGCTCCCAGGCTGGTGTCGCATTCATATTAAAACATTCCCTTTATACACATATGGTCCATGGGATTCTAAAGGCTTGGTTTTAATAGAGTAAGTCTTTTGATTTTTTTTTTTCAATGCTTGTTTATTTTTGACAGAGAGTGTGAGCAAGGGAGGGGCAGAGAGAGAGAGAGAGAGAGAGAGAGAGGGAGAGGGAGATACAGAATCCAAAGCAGACTCTAGGCTCTGAGCTGTCAGCAGAGACCCCATTGTGGGGCTCAAACCCACGCACTGAGCAATCATGACCTGAGCTGAAGTGGGATATTTATTATTTAAAAAAAAAATTTTTTTTTAATGTTTATTTATTTTTGAGACAGAGAGAGACAGAGCATGAATGGGGGAGGGTCAGAGAGAGGGAGACACAGAATCTGAAACAGGCTCCAGGCTCTGAGCTGTCAGCACAGATCCCGACGCGGGGCTCGAACTCACTGACCGTGAGATCATGACCTGAGCCGAAGTCGGCCGCTTAACCGACTGAGCCACCCAGGCGCCCCCGAAGTGGGATATTTAAATGACTGAGCCACCCATGTGCTCCAAGCCTTTTGATTTTTAAGCTAATTATTTTTATAAAGAGATAGTTGAAATACTTTTTTTTCAGTCTTATTGACAAATCTAATACCACTAAATAAAAGTGTTTTGCCATGGCTTTTATTTAATATTAATATAGATTTGAGTTTTCTATGGAATTTAGTTGCTGTGCCAGGGTGCTTTCTAATATAAGATCAGTTCTTAATAGATGTATGGAAATATGAGGAACTTTCAGATGCTTTTTTTAAGTGTATTTTTTAAGTTTATTTATTTATTTTGAGAGAGAGAGTGATAGCTAGAGCGAGGGAGGGGCAGAGACAGAGGGAGAGTTAGAGAGAAAGGGAGAGGGAGAGAGAATGAGAGATTGAGAAAGAGAGAGAGAGAGAGAGAGAGAGAATATCCCAGTAGGCTCTTCACTGTCAGTTCAGAGTCCGACATGGAGCTTGAATTCACGAACTGTGAGATGATGACCTGAACTGAAATCAAGAGTCAGGTATTTAACCGACTGAGCCACCCAGGAGCCCCTCAGATGCTTTTTAATATCATGTTTAGTAAATCTCAGGGCAGCAGTGAGGAAAATACAAAGATGTTGATTTGTGTGTGTATGTATGTGAGTGTGTGTGCATATGTGATCTAAACAACAAGGAAATGTAAGAAATTTATTTGACTTGCAGCTTTCTCAAAGTTTAACATGGCAGTGGAGTTATAAGAAAATATTGATTAGTTTTCCTTTTCCAAATGTATTGTAATTTTATATCATTTATATTTTAAAGAATTAAATGAATTGATTCATAGTTTCTTAAATCAGAAATATAGGTGATAAAGGGGAGTTACTGAATCTGTTGGCCTACATTGTAAAATCAGTCCATCTGTCATTACCTAGATATTTGAATTTTTATCAGAAAAAAAAAAAAAACAGTATTACACCAGTATAGTTAATTGAATATTTGTTGGCATATATATGTGCCACATTTTTTTCATTTCTCAAAGTGAGAAGATTGGATGATTTTCATAAGTATTCAAAAATTATTCTGCTGTATGAAATTGAGAGTATTGTTAAAATGGATAATCATTTGTTCTCTGGTCTTTTTTTAAGAGAAGCCATCACTGAAGAAAATTTAAACCAAAGGCCGTTAATTGCAACCAGAGTTTTCTGTGAACACTGAGTTTGAAATTAAAATTGTATGAACTCTATTGCTGGCTTTGCTCATCCTTATAGATAAACAACATTTCAGTAAAAGATAATGTAGTCTGAAATGTTGCTAGTTTGCAGGTCTTCTATAGGAGATGTGAAAGATTGCAAAAGATTTGGGGAACTCTAGATTTTCCATATAGGGTTAAAAAGAAAGTACTTTATCATAATGTGTGAAGCCATTAAAACTGGCTTACTTTTTATTCTTCAGTAACCCCAATACCACATGTTTTATAAAATTAAAAATAACAGGCATCATTTTGGTAGCATGAATGCTGGTTCACAGACTCTTTAATAGAAAAATGTAGAGAATGTTTGATGTTATAAAGGGAATAGAAATCTTATATAATCCTTATAGGCTGAGGCCTGGTTATTTCAAATAGGGGAGAGTGCTGTTATCTAAAGATCATCTAATCAAAACTAATAAGTAAGGTCAAATGTTCAGAGCCCCATAAAAACATCACATAAAACCAATAGCAGAGACTATTGAAAGCCAGCCCATACTGTTTGAAGCAAGAATTTAGAATCCACTTGACTGTACAGAAATATTTTGTGTTCCTTGTTAATTTTGAGACAATAAATATGTAACAGAAGCCCAGAATAGGAATAGCTTTTAGAATAGGAAGAAGTTTGAAGAGCATTTAATTATTTCCTTTCATATTATAAAGAGAAACTAAGAGTACGAGGTTAAATTACTCAGCATCAACTAAGCAGTGCCAGTAGTAGAACTAGAATATTGTTTTTAAACTATCAAATAATTGACCATGGAATTTCAAAAATTGTAATGGGAAATGATGGTTATTATTGTTGCTGTTAATTTTAAAACTTTTACATATGGTAAAATTGACTTTTTTACTTGTTCTGTGAGCTTTAACACGTGCAGATTCGTGTAGCTCTCACTACAGGTAGGGTACAGTCAGTCCTATCACCCTGGAAAACTGTTTTAAATTGCCCCTTTTTGTTTAGAACCTCTCCCTACATCCAGCTCCTAACAACTGTTAATCTGTACTAATCACTTTAGTTTTGCCTATTCTAGAATGTCATATAAATGGAGCTGTGAAGTCTTGTGTGTGGTTTCTTTCAGTTTAATATTTTTGAGATTCATCCATGTTGTGTATATGAATGCTTCATTCTTCTTTTTATTGTCACTCACTGTTAATGAACACTGAATTGTTTGCAGTTTTTAGCTATTATAAATAAAGCTGCTGTGATCATTTTGGGGGGTTTTTGAGAAAAGGGAGCAAATTTACTTGTGTGTATCATAGAAATGCTGATAGTGAACTCTTAAAATAATTCACAAAGTTAGTTCACTTTTTACTTTGAAATAATTACAGGTTCACAGGAAGTTGCAAAGATAGTACAGAGAGGTTCTGTGTACCATCTACCCAGTTTCCCCTATTAGTTAGATCTTATATAACTATAGATTAATATAAAAACTAAGAGATACATATTGGTATAAAGTTAGTATATGGTTCTTTGGCATTTTTATCAAGTGTGGATTCATGTAATCAAGACTGCAATCTCACCACAAAGACTTCCCTCCTTGAACCCCTTTATAATCTCTCATACACACACACACCCTACTCTCTACCATCCCTCATCCGCCACCCCTGGCAACCACTAGTCCATTCTCCATCTTTCCAATTTTATCATTTTGAGAATGTCATATAAATAGAATATAGAATGTTATATAAATAGAATCATGGGCCTTTTTTCACTCAGCATAATGATTTATCCATGTTGTAGTGTATGTCAGTAGTTCATTCATTCTGTTTTATTACTGGTATAGTATTCCATGGTATGGATGTACTATAATATGTTTAACTACTCATTTATTATAGAACATTTTAGTTTCCAGTTTGGGGCTCTTGCAAATAAAGGTAATTATTGATATGATAGGACATAAGTGGGCCATTTTATTTTTTGTTTTCTGTTTGTTCCCTCTGTTTTTTATTTCTTTTTTTCCTACTTTCTTGTAGGTTATTTGAATACTTTTTAGAATTCCATGTTAATTTACTGTAGTGTTTTTAGATGTATCTCTTTGTATGACTTTTTAATGGTTGCTGTAGATACTACATTGTATATTCTCTTCATTCCTCAAGGATATTTTTGCTGGTTGAAGAATTCTAGGTTGACAGTTCTTTTTCTTTCAGCATTTGAAAAATATTGTACCAGTTCCTTTTGACCTCTATGGGTTTTGATGAGAAATACACTGACATTCTAATTGTTTTTCTCCTATATAGATCAAGGTAAAGGTTTCTTTCATGCTACTTTCAAGAATTTTTCCATTGTCTTTAGTTTTCATACGTTTGTCTATGCTCTCTCTTGGTGTGAATTTCTTTGGGTTTACACTGTTTGAGATTCCCAAATATGAGAACTTTTCAACCATATTGTTTTCAAATACTTTTTCAGCCCTGCTCTATTTCTCTTCAACTTCCAAGACTGAAGACATGAATGTTAGAACTTTTGTTATAGTTTCATAGATACCTGAGGCTCTCTGTTCATTTGTATTCAGTATATTTCCTTTATGTTGTTCAGATTTGGTAACTTTTCTTATTTTATCTTTTAGTTCACTGATTCTTTTTTTTCCCTCTATTCCATTCTGCTGTTGAGCCCATCCATTGGCTTTTTTATTTCAGTTGTTATGATTTCAGTTCTGAGATTTCATTCTTTGTATCTTTTATTTCTTTGCTGAAACTATTTTTTAGATTTTCTATTTTCCATTTGTTTCCAGTGTGTTAGTACTCATTGAAGCATTTTTATCATTACTGCTTTAAAATCCTTGTGAAATAATTCTTAAATCTGTGTCATTTTGGTATTGGCATCAGTTAATTGTCTTTTCTCATTCAAGTTGAGGTTTTCCTGAATCTTGGTATGAGAAGTGGTTTTCAGTTAAATCCTGGACATTTTGGGCATGATATCATGAGACTTTGCATTTTATTTTAATCATCTGTTTTAGCAGGCCTCTTTTGATATTGTCCTGACTGGGTGAAAGGGTGTTTTCTCATTATTGCAAAGTAAGAGTATAAGTGCAGGGTCGAATTGTTGGGTTATATGGTAAGTTGTTTGACTTTCAAAGAGGCTGCTAAACTTGCTGGCAAAATTTTACATTCCTACTAGCAATGGCGTGAGCATTTCATATGTTCTGCATTAATTCATCCTGTAGTCATTTCTGCAATGATGAAACTGTTCTGTATCTGCACTCTCTCATGCCTTAGTCACTAGCCACTTGTGGCTGTTGAGCAGGTAAAATATGGCTAGTGCATCTGAGGGACTGAATTTTTATTGCAGTTATCAAGTCAGATTTAAATGGCTATATGTGCCTAGTGGTTACTGTATTGGATAGTGCATCAATATTAGCTCTATATCCTTACCATTATTTAGAATTGTCAGTCTTTCAAATTTTAGTTCTTCAATGAGTATTAAGTTCTTGCTGTGGTTTTAATTGTTTTATGTGCATACTGACCACTTAGTTTTTATAACGATGTTTTTAAAATAGCAGAAGTTTTTTTTTTTTTAATTTTTTTTTTCAACGTTTATTTATTTTTGGGACAGAGAGAGACAGAGCATGAACGGGGGAGGGGCAGAGAGAGAGGGAGACACAGGCTCCAGGCTCTGAGCCATCAGCCCAGAGCCTGACGCGGGGCTCGAACTCCCGGACCGCAAGATCGTGACCTGGCTGAAGTCGGACGCTTAACCGACTGCGCCACCCAGGCGCCCCTAAAATAGCAGAAGTTTTTAATTTTGATAAAGTACAGTTTATCAGGCGACTAAGGTCCATAAAATGTCTCCCTGTGTTTTCTTTTTGAAGTTTTAAGATTTTACATTTTCTCTTAGGTTTATGGTATGTTTGAGTTAGTTTTTGTACATATACAAAATATGTGAAGTAAAGACAAAATTCATTTTCATTCCATATGAATATCCAGTTGTTGAACTTCCTAACAATTGAATTACCTTGGCACCTTTAGGAATTAGTTGATATATAGGTCTATTTTTGGGTTTTGTATTCTATTCCATTTTTCTATATGTTTATCCTCGGGCTATTACCAAACTGTCTTGATTGCTGTTCTTAATAATAATAATTCTAGGGGCGCCTGGGTGGCGCAGTCGGTTAAGCGTCCGACTTCAGCCAGGTCACGATCTCGCGGTCCGGGAGTTCGAGCCCCGCGTCGGGCTCTGGGCTGATGGCTCAGAGCCTGAAGCCTGTTTCCGATTCTGTGTCTCCCTCTCTCTCTGCCCCTCCCCCGTTCATGCTCTGTCTCTCTCTGTCCCAAAAATAAAAAAAAAAAAAAAAAAAAAAAATAATAATAATAATAATAATTCTATAAATCAGGGGTGCTTGTGTGGCTCAGTTGATTAAGCATCCGACTCAATTTTGGCTTAGATCATGGTCTTGAGGTTTGTGAGATTGAGCCCTGCAACCAGCTCTGTGCTAGCAGCGTGGAGCCTGCTTGGGATTCTCTCTCCCCTTCTGTCTCTGCAGAGCCTCCTCATCCTCTCTGTCTTCCCCTCCCCCACTTGCACGTGCTTTCTTTCTCAAGTAAACTTTAAAAAAAAGAGAAAAAATTCTAGAAATCAGGTATTTTAAGTATTCCTACTTTGTTCTTAATTTTCAAAATTATTTTGATCATCCTGTTCATTTGGATTTTCATACACATTTTATAATTAGTTTGTACATTTCTACAAAAAACCTCTGAGATTTTGATTTTAATTGAATGTATAGATGAATTTGGGAAGAATAGTCTTATTAATAATACTGAATCTTCCAATCCATAAATATGGTATATCTCTTCATTTATTTCAGTTTAATTGGTCCTGGCAGTGTTTTGTAGCTTTCATTTTACAGGTCTTGTACATGTTTTGTTAGGGATAAACCCAGGTGTTCCATGTTTTTGATTGCTATTATAAATGGTATTTAAATGTTTAAAACTTTCTAGTTGTTTTTTGATAGATATAAAAGTATAATGAGTATATTATACACACACACACCCATATACCTTGTATTCTACAGTCTTCCTAATCACTTAATATTTTTTGTATTTGTTTTCTAGATTCCTTAGGATTTTCTGTATAATCATGTCTCTTATAAAGATATCTTAACTTCTTCCTTCCCCATCTTTATGCTTTTCATTTCTTTTTTTTGCCTCATTACACTAGCTATGAACTGCAATGTAATGTCGAACACAATGTTTATTATTTATTATTATGTCAGTATTTTACAGATGCCCTTTATCAAATTAAGGTAGTTCTAGACTATTCTGAGTTGTCTGAAGTTTTGTTATGAGTAAGTGTGGAAATTTGTTAAATATTTTTCTGGGTTTATTGAAATGATCATATTGTTTTTCTCCTTTATTCTGTTAAATGATTAATAACATTGAGTTTTTAAAAATGTAAAATCAACCTTGCATTCTTTCTTACGTATTGCTGAATTTGACTTCCTATTTTGTTAAAGATTTTTGCATCTATGTTTGAGAGAGATATTGATGTATACTTTTCTCATAATGACTTTTTCTGGTTTGGGAATCAATCTAATGCTTGCTGGCCATATAAAATCAGTTTGAAAATGTTCCCTCCTCTAGTTTCTGGAAGAATTTATGTAGGATTGGTATTACTTCTGTCTTTATATGTTTGATGGAATTCACCAGTGAACCATTTGACAACTGGAGTTTTCTTTGTGGGAACATTTTTTTTTTTTAATTTTTTTTTTCAACGTTTATTTATTTTTGGGACAGAGAGAGACAGAGCATGAACGGGGGAGGGGCAGAGAGAGAGGGAGACACAGAATCGGAAACAGGCTCCAGGCTCTGAGCCATCAGCCCAGAGCCTGACGCGGGGCTCGAACTCCCGGACCGCGAGATCGTGACCTGGCTGAAGTCGGACGCTTAACCGACTGCACCACCCAGGCGCCCGTGTGGGAACATTTTTAAATTACGTATTTAATTTCTTGAATAGATGTAGGGCTATTTAGGTTATCTGTTACTTCCTGAGTCAGTATTGGTAATCTGTGTCTTTTAAAAAATTTGTCCATTTCATCTTAGTTGTCAAATTTATTGGCATGAGATCATTCATAATAGTCTCTTGTTTCATCAGTGTCTGTAGACTCTTAAGTAATGTTTCCCCTTTCATTCCTGATATTGATGATTTCTGTATTTGCTCACTCAGTGTAGCTAGAGGTCTGTCAATATTTCGTTGATTTCCCCCCCCCACAGAACCTGTTTTTGGTTTCATTCATCTTTCTCTGTTTTCAGTTTTCTATGTTATTGATTTCTGTTCTCTGTTAGTGTCTACTTATTTTGGTTTAATTTGTTCCATTTTTTTGTAGCTTTTTATGGTGGAAGCTTAGGTCATTGGCTTTAGGCCTCCCCTCCCCACCCCCAAATATAAGCATAGAAAACTACAGATTTCCTCAAAGCACCTTTTTATCTGCATCTCAGAATTTTGATAGGTTGGGTTTTCATGTTCATTCATCTCAAGATATTTTCTGATTTCCTTTGTGATTTCTTCTTTGGTCCTTGAGTTATTTTTGAAGTAGGTTGTTTAATTTGTAAATGCTTGAAAATTTTCCAGATATCTTACTGTTACTGATTTCTAATTTAGTTCCACTGTGATAAGGGAATGGGCTGTGTATAGTTTTGATTCTTTTATTTATGTATTTATTAAAAAAAATTTTTTTAACATTTATTCATTTTTGAGAGACAGAGTGTGAGTGGGAGAGGAGCAGAGAGAGAGGGAAACACAGAATCTGAAGCAGGCTCCAAGCTCTCTGAACTGTTAGCTAGGAGCCCGATGCAAGGCTCAAACTCATTGACTGCAAGATCATGACCTGAGCTGAAGTCGGACACTCATCTAACTGAGCCACCCAGATGCCCCTAGTTTTGATTCTTTTCATTGTTAAGACTTATTCTTGGCTCAGCAGGTGGTCTGTCTTCCTAAATGTTTCATAGGCAGTATGAAAACTTATATTTTGCTCTTGTAGGTTGGAGTGTTCTATAAATATCAATTCAATTGAGAGTACTGTTCAAATCTTCTTTATCATTGCTGAACTTCCACTGTACCTATTCTTCCACTTACTGAGAGAAATGTTGATGTCTCCTACTGTATTTGTATACTTTTTTCTCTGCTTAGTTCTGTCAGTTTTTGCTTCATGTATTTTGTAGTTCTGATAGCCTATACATATATATTTAGAATTATTCTATCTTCTAACTAAAAAAAAGAAATGTCTATTTTGTGTGTGTGTATGTGTGTGTGTGTGAGAGAGAGCGCGCGTGCACGAGAGAGAGAGAGAGAGAGAGAGAGAGAGAGAGAGAAAGAGAGGAGAGAAAGAGCACACAAGCGAACAAGGGAGGGGCAGAGAGAGAGGGAGAGAGAATCCCAGGCAGGCTCTGTGCTGCCAGCTAGGCTCGATCCCACAAATGGTGAGATCATGACCTGAGCCCAAATCAAGAGCTGGATGCTCAATCCATTGAGCCACGCAGACACCACTCCCCCTCCCACCTTTTCTTTTTGAATTTTTTCTGTAAGTTTATTTGTTTTTGAGACAGAGATGCTAGTGGGGGGCGGGCAGAGAGTGAGAAGGAGTGAGAGGCACAGAATTAGCTGTCAGCATAGAGCCTGATGTGGGGCTTGAACTCATGAACTGTGAGATCATGACTGAGCTGAAGTCAGACACAACCAACCTCATGAGCCACCCAGGCATCCCTCTTTTTTAATTTTGAGGGAGGAGGGGCAGAGAGAGAGAGAGAGAGAGACAAAGAGAATCTTAATCCACTCAGCACAGAGCCTAACACAGTGCTCCACACCTGACTCCACCTCGCAACCCTGGGATCGTGACCTGAGCTGAAATCAAGAGCCAGATGCTTAACCAACTGAGCCACCCAGGCGCCCCCGTAGAATTATTTTATCTTCTAAATTAAGTTTACCCTTGATTATTGTGAAATGTTCCTCATTATCTTTGATAATATTCTCTGTTTTGGCTTTTGTATTGTCTGATATAAATATGGCTATTCCAGCTTTCTTAAGATTTTGGTTTACATGGTATATCTTCTTCCATGCTTTTAATCTATTTCCTTGTTTTAGTGTGGGATTCTGATAGCATATCAATATATGCAATATATATTGGTCTTGCTTTTTTATCTGGTTTTTAATTGGAATATATAGAGAATTAACATGTAACATATTTATTAATGTGGTTGGATTTAAATCTATCATCTTGCTGTTTGTTTTCTATTAACCCTTCCTTTAAATTAATTATACTTTTCCATTTAATCTTCCCCGTTGGCTTATTCCCCTACTGGCTTATTGTTTGTTCTACCTTTTTATTATTATTTTTTAGCTGTGCTCTAGGATTTATACGATGCCTCTTTAGGTTACTACACTCTGTTATCAATTATATCACTTCTCATATAATGTAAGACCTTTTTTCATTGCCTTGTGGTCATTTTTTCTTTCTGACCTTCACTTAAAAAAAAATTTTTTTTAAAGTAACATCTCTACCCAATGAGGGGCTCAAACTCAATGACCCCAAGATCAAAAGTCATATGCTCTACCAGCTGAGACAGCCAGGCACCCCAATGTGTCTTGAAGTTCACTAATCTTTTTTTCAGCAATGCATATACTATTGCTTGTCTCATTCAGTGAAATTTTCATTTTGGGTATTTCTCCCTTCACCATGTTCCTGTTTTCATTCTTGAATATGAAGCATACTTGTAATAGTCCTTTCAATGCCTTTGCTCCATTAATTACATCATGCTTGTTATTTCTAGGTCTTTCTCTGTTGACTGATATTTTTCTGGTTTATGTGTCACATTTTCCAGCTTCTTGGGCCAGTAGTTTTTATTTTAGTTTATTTTAGTTAGTTTAGTTTAGTTTTAAGTAGGCTTCACGCCCAGCACAGAGCCCAGTGCAGGGCTTGAACTCACGACTCTGAAATCAAGATCTGAACTGAGATCAAGAGTTGGACACTTGACCTACTGAGCCACCCAGGTGTCCCCTTTGTCCACTAATTTTTAATTGAATGACAGATATTTGCAAATTTTACATGTTGTGTTCATGATTTTGTGGCATTCATTTAAAGAGTATTGGACTCTTTCCTGACAGGCGTTATAAATCACATATTAGTTTGATTGTTTTCTAGGCTTTCAAGCTTCTTTCAGGTGGGATTATAGTAGCTTTTATTCTACAGCTACTGTCCCCCTCCATCTGTGGTGTGGCCTTTCTGGGGTCACAACTACCTTGCATATTCAATGAGGGAACTTGTTGAAATCTTGACCCTCTTTCAGCTCTGAGAAGGCTTTGTCTTACTACTCCCTGGTAACTTTCTTTCCTTAGAAATGCTTGTTGGCTGGTCTAAAGAAACTTTACCCTTCTCATCCACAGGTTTTTATTTAGCTAAATACTCTAGGGAACTCTCATTTAAATTACTGGAACTCTTTCTTCTCTGGAACTCTGCCCCATAAATTCTAGCCACCTTGGCCTCCTTGTACTTTTTTCTCTATCTCAAGTCACCAAGATTGCCAGGTTCTGTCTGGGTTCCTCCTCCCTGCTGCTCAGGAGTGGTAAATTGCTTCTTGGCTGAGAGCCTTGGGTGATGGTAGGGCTTGCCTTGTTTGCTTCTCTTTTTTCAAGGATAACAGTCCTGAACTGCCTGTATCTGAAAATAGTCCTTTCCTATATTTTACCGTGTTCTAGTTGATTGCATTGGGGGATTATTCTAGACTGCTTAATCCCTCATGGTCAGAAATGGAAGTTGAACCATTCTAAAATAAATTTTAATACTTAACACCTTTAAAAACTTCTGAAGTTCTCAAGAAATTATTTTTTTTTACCCAGTGTTTAACCATTGATTTCACTTTTCCTCAGTATTGTTATTAATGATCTTGTATCAACTGTAGGAATGTTTATTTATTTTACAATTCAGAGTCCGTTACAAATTTTAAATCAGAACCTGACCCAAGGAAATGATTTATCATACCTCATAAATTTCACAAATTAGGAAAATGAATTTTTGATTATGTAAAAATTCTCTCAATATTATGGGATGGTCTTTTTATTTTTTATTTTTCTTCATTTTATTTTTTTTACTAAAAAAATTTGTTTAATGTTTATTTATTTTTGAGATAGAGCGAGCGAGCACAAGCGGGGGAGGGGCAGAGAGAGAGGGAGACACAGAATCCGAAGCAGGCTCCAGGCCCTGAGCTGTCAGCACAGAGCCTGATGCTGGGCTTGAGATTATGACCTGAGCCGAAGTCGTATGCTTAACTGACTAAGCCACCCAGGCACCCTTGGGATGGTCATTTTAAATATAAAATTATTATTTAACACTTAAGTAGAAACATGAAAGACTAATGGACTGATGAATAAATCAGTTGATGTAATGTTTTAAAATATAAATTCTATCATTGTAGAGTATAAACATGTTCGGTATACTTTAGTCAGGAACTATCGAACATTATCTGTAAAGAGCCAAATAGTGTATATTTTAGACTTTGTGGGCCACATGGTCCCTGTCACAACAACGCAACTCTGCCTTTGTAGTATAAAAGCAGCTATAAACAGTATATTAAAAATGAGCTGGCTGTGTTCTGATAAAACTTTATTTCTAGACAACAAAATTTGAATTTCATATAATTTTTACATCTCAAATTTTAGCATCTTTTGACCTTTTTCCCCAACTGCTTAAAAATGTAAAAGCTATTCTTACCTTGTGGGCCTTACATAAGCAAATGGCTGGCTGGTCGCATTTGGCCCAAGGGTCATGGTTTGACAGTCCCTGCTCTAAATGATTAAAAAGCTCCCAAGTAAGTTGTAGGATTCTTAGCAGACTGTAATGTTTTAATTCCAAGTGACATTTTTATTTGAACTCTTGTCTACTATTAAATAGCAAAGTAAACAAGATCACACAATACTGAGCCGATGGTGCTTTGACAGATTTTTGGTGTCAGGTTATATCAGAGGTTCCTTGGGCATTTTGCATAGTTAGAAAACTAAGTTAAGAATTTAAAATAAACATTATTTTATTGTTGTCATTATATAAGAATTAATAAATAGGTTTAAAATCAGCACAATTTTCACATTTTTAAGGAAGTATACCTGATGTGTGCAATAGGTGAATCTATATGTTAGTTTCAGGTATACAATGTAATGATTCTATATTTGTATATATGGCACAAGGACCACAATAAGTCTAGTTAACATCCATCACCATACATAGTTGCAGAATTTTTTTCTTGTGTTGGGAACTTTTAAGATTTACTGTTAGCAACTTTCAGATATGCAATACAGTATTATTAACTATGATCACCATGCTGTACATTACATCCCTATTATTTATTTATTTTATAACTGGAAGTTTGTATTTTCTGATCATGTTCTTTGAAGGGTGTAGTAATCAAGAGATTTTTCTCACAAATTCTTGTTTGGATAAATTAGAAACTTTTTTCCATGAACATTATAAGCTCATTTCTGTCTTTTGACATGTATATCCTCTGCCTAGAACATTCTAAATCATTCCATGTTTGGCTCATTTCTTTCAGTTGTAACTTGAACATCATCTACTGAGAAGTCTTCCTTGATGCACTATCTAAAAGTATCTACACCTTCCTAATCTCTCTCTAATACCCAGTTTTATTTTCTTCAGAGCATTTACACCATCTGAAATTAGTTTATTTATTTATTTGTCTCTTTCTGTATTACAATGTAAAATCTGTGAAAGGAGATCTTGCCTCTATTATTACCTCTATCTCTAGAACATTGCATTTCATTATGTGGTTGGAAAGATGAATAAATGGAAGTATCTCTAATGCATGATTTGTAGAAATATTCGATATGCTAACATGTATTGTGAATTGCTAAAAACGAATATAATGATAACTTTACCCCACTTTATTTCACTACAGAACTACTTCCTCTTTAAGCATATAGCTGTATTAGCCTTTCACTGAAAACATTTTGGAAATGTAATAGGGTTTATTGATACATTTAACTTTTTCTTTTTAATTTGTAATAATTTGAAATTACACACCAGTTGTAAGAATAATTTTTCCTGAATCATTTGAGAGTAAGATAAAATTATCACAATCAAGAACTCAATATTGATAGGTTAGTAACATTGAATCCACAACCCCATTCAAGTCATGCAGGTTGTTCTGGAATTCAGTGGTGAAAATCCCTAACATTTGCATTTGTATTCTTTTTAATTCCTTGGTTCATCTTTAAATTCACGTGTGTAGAGGAGACGCCATAGAGCCTAGTGGAAAGTGGTATTTGAGGTGATATTTTTAGTCAGATTTGGAGTTTGAGTCCTATTAGACACATTTGGATTTTTGTTGGAATCTTAGAAGGGTCCTTCCTGTCTTAGAAGTAATGACTGTAAGGCCTAAGGGATTTATTCTAGGATGGAGGACAAAGTTGAAGCATACCTTCCCTAACAGTGTAAAACCAACCATCCACAAGTTCAAGATGATCAGCCAGTGTTTAACTTCCTATTAGAAGAAAAATCAAAGCACTTCAAAGGAAGATAACAAAGTACAGAGTTTCTATATCATATCATCCATATTGTCCAGTATACAATCAAAAATTATTAATCATGTGAAGAACTAGGAAAATATTATCCATAGTTTAAAAAAAAAAAAGGAGTCAATCCAGATGTTAGTTAAGTGACAATACCTTTAAATGAGCTATTATAAATATGGTCAAGAACTTAAAGGAAAAGGAGGACATAATGAAGGAAAATACAGACTTTCTCTGCAGACAGAGGTAGAAACTATTTTTTTTTTAAATAAAAAGGGAATTATAGAACTGGAAATACAATACCTGAAATTAAAAATTCACTCGATAGATTTAATGGCAGATAAGAGATGACAGAAGAAAGGGCCTTGATAGATCAGTAGAAATTATCCTATTTGAAGAACAAAGAGGAAAAAAAATTAAAACAGAACAAAACAAAAGAAACAAAAAAACCCAACCAAACAGAACCTTGGTGACCAGTGGGATTATAAGCAGTCAACCTTATGTATATTGAAAACCAACATGGAAAAGAGAGAAGATGGAACAGAAATTTTAAACAATAAATAGACTGAAAATTTCTCAAATTTAACAGAACACTAATTTGCAGAGCCAAGAAGTTCAGTAAACGTTCCCCCCACCCAAAGTAAATGAAAATTAAATCTAGACACATAATATGGTTACACTCCTGAAAACCAAAGATAAAGAGAAAATCTTGAAAACAAAAGAAACAATAATATTAATGACTACTGACTTATCAGAATAATGGAAGCCAAAAAAACTATGGAATGATTATCTTGAAAGAGCTGTAAGCAAGAAAGAAAACCTTTCAACGCAGAATGCTATACTTAACATAAATGTTATTCAAAAATGAAGGTGATTCAAAAAAATTAGATGATTCATTGTCAGCAGACTTGCTGTGTAAGAAATAATTAAAGAAAGTTTTTAAGCTGAAGTGCAGTGATATCAAATGGAAAGTCTGTTCTACAGGAGAACTGAAGACCACAAAGAATGATAAATATGAAAAAATATCTTATTTTTTCTTCCATTACTGTTTTTAAAAGAAAGCTGACTTCTTTTTTTTTTTAACTGACTTCTTAAAAGTTAAAACCATTTTATTATGGGTTTATAATATAAGTAGAATAATATGATAACCATTAACAAAAAGGGTTTGTAGTAAATGGAATTATACTACTACAGGTTTCTTATGCTTTGCATGATATTCAGTATTAGCTTTAAACTGTGGAAATTTGAGGGTGCATATTATAATTCTTAGTGTCACCCTCCCCCAGTACAAAGAATTATAGAGCAATTAAAGTAAAACATTACAAATATTTGATTAACTGAAATTGAGGCAGGAAAAGGTAGGACAGGAACAAAACAAAAAGCAGAGAAGAATAGAAATAGAAATTGGTAGCTTTGAACTCAGTCATTTCAATAATCACATTACATGTTGATAAACTAAACTCTCCAATTAGGAGTCAGAGATTTTCAGACTGGATAAAAATATAAGACCCAACTCTATCCTGTCTACAGATTGCACATATAAACTGTTAAGATTTGATTAAACACTGTTTATGTCTCTTTGTCTCTTAGAAGTAATGACTGTAAGGCCTAAGGGATTTATTCTAGGATGGAGGACATTGTTGGATAAGTGTTAATGGCTATATTATGATAGAATACCTACAAGTCCAAGAATAAATGATTCAGAAAAAATAACTAAGGGGGCCGAGAGGACAAGAATGCAGATGGATTATAGAAGGATAGTAGAACACTGCTTTAGGAGAGAGTGAGGAAATTTAGGTGTTCATTTCAGTTTTGCCACTGGCCAAACACCTACCCTTGGAAAATCACTTTTCTATTACGATGTACTTTTCTAGGTTACCAATATTTGTATACCCATGTGTTCAGTTTTTTCCCATCTTCAGATTTCACAGTTAAAATTGGCATAAATTGCATTTTTCTTCTCAAAAGACTCATTTAATAATGGAAAGAAGATGGAGTAATTTTGCCATTGTGTGTGTTATCCTGGGCATCATTATTTCATCTGCATATTGGTTACATATATATATACACATATATATATTCTTGGTAATATTTCTCCTACACACTGCTTAATGTTATTTTGTACCACATGAAGAGGAGATATAAGCACTGTGAGAACATTGGGTAGTCCTTTGATCATGGATAATCCAACTGTGTTGGAGTTTGATATTGTTTGATATGGTGCACAGATGAAAACTCCTGTTTCAAAATACCTTTCTGTTCTAAGCATTTATTGAAAGGTTCAATTCTGTATTATGTAATCACAATCAGGAATCATTTAAAAGTAATTACATTTATCTTTCTCTTTCTACTTAACTCTTAGAGTTATTTTCCTTATATTTGGTGTTATATAGAAAACAAATTAGAGGTTGTGTCAGTTTGAAAATACATATAATTGGTGCTCCAGAGTCAGAAATAGATAGGAATTTATTCATTTAATTTTAGGTGATTTCCTGTATGCCAAATTATAAATATATTTCATACTTGAGCCTAAAGTAAACTGCAAAGTAGCTAGAAACATTTTTGCATTTGGAGATACTTACTTTCATATTTTACAAAGGCTGTATCAGAATTAGACATTGATACTTTTAGAATTGGGTTCTTATAAAGATGAAGTTGGGTTTAATATTTCTCATTCAATTAATGCTCTTACATTTGGCTCTTACATAGCTCAAAACAGGTGTTCAAAGACAATCACATGAAATCCTAGAAAGTTTCAAGTACATCAGTGCTAGTTTGAGTCTTATAAATTACTTGGGTCTTAGGTATGACATAGATTGTTATTGAGGGTATAGGATTCTGTCCATGCCTCCACCTAAGTAAGGAAGTTACTTCTTAAATGAATAAGACTAATTATAACCGTTGACTGAGGGTGAAATTAAGAATATCTTAAAGGAAAGAAAAATGTCTAGTATATTTAAAACTAGTTTATTCTCCAATTTAGCTTTACTTTATTTTTCTCTCTTGCAGTAAACATTGCTGTCTTCTGAAAATAAGTTAAGGAATGAGAGGCAAGGAAGAAAGTACATTCATCCTGGAAGGACCCAAAGCACTTTGAAACTGTAAATGAGTGTAATGATAGCTGCTAAAACCACCTTTGTCACCATAATGGATGAAGAACTGCAAATTTAAACGGTAACCAGAATTTTCATATAGTGTTACACTTCCACCAAGAATTTTTATAGAACTTGAAAGGATTTCTTTTTAAATTTAAATATTTACCTTACAAATACCAAAGTATAGATAAAGCTGATAATTTTATGACTTATTTAGCATAGTCAGGTCTTTGTTTTGGCCCTTAATGTTTGGCCTTGATATTGCTCAAAAGAATTGTTTTTTTCCCCCAGGTTATGAACTTCTTAACTTAGAAACAAATAAGCTTATTTGAGTAGAAATATAGCATAGTACTAGTATATTTATAGGTCCATTCTTGACCAAATACTTTTCCTTTCACAGAAACAGCTCAGGCAACATTAAGTGGTAGCATGCTATCACATATGCAGAGGTTTTTTAGTCTTATTTTCTGAACTTTATTTCATGTTATTTTTAGTTTCCTTACTTGGTGTCTGATCTCTTGATCTTTTTGCCTTCATATCTGACATCTTCTTTTTATTTAATCATTTTTCTCTCCTTTGCCCATCCTTCTCAGGAATTTAGAGTTGTAAAAACAAACAAACAAAAAAAGAAACAAGAATCCAGAGTAGAAAAGAAGGAAAAAAACTGGAAAAAATTATAAATTTATTTCTTCTTGTGAAATTACAAGGACTATTACATTTTAAGTAGAGTGGAAAGCAACTGTAGAAAGACTTAAGATTCCTTGTCAGTCTTCTTAAATCTCCTTGATCTTCAGCCATAATTGTTTCAGTGAGTTTTGTAAGATTCAAATGTTTGCTAATTTTTAAAAAGCATCCTAGTGAACATTTAGAACTGTAATTCATTGGAAGTGTACTACTTTGATTTTGATGGATAATCATTTGTTTATTTGAGTCAAAATATCTTGGTAGTGAATGGGTACAATTGACTAAAACTAAGTCCCTCTAGTAAAGTGCAGATGTGAAAAATCAATCAAATACAGTATCAATTGCTAGTCCTAATAATTCTAAGGAATACAAGGCCTGTTTCAAGAGAACTATTCAAACTGAGAAATGTAACCCAGGATAAATATATTCTTTCAGCTATATACTAACATTTATAAAGTGTTATTTTGGTCAGACATTACTCCAAGAAAGAAGGTTGTTCCTCATGTTTTCTTTGTTTATAATTCTGCTTTACTTCTAAGCTACAACATAACCGGGTGTTATTTTTATTTCTTTTAACAATTTTATTATGAAAATTTCCAAGAATTAAGAAAAATTTGGAAGAATTTAACAAGAACGATGTTCTCATTATTCTTTCCTATGCTAACATTAACCTTGATTTTAAAAAATGCCTGAACATTGATTTTTTAAAAAACTTTTCCAATTGCTGGTTTAAACCTCTAGTTAGAACTTTTCTGTATTCTTGCCACAACCACCCACGTAGCAGCATTTAGCCCTTTCTAAATGTCCAGTAAATTCTTTATATTTCTCAACCATTAAAAAATAAAGTTGAAGAAAGCAACTTTTGAAACACAGCAGAAATTAAAGTACTGAGTGTTAACTTATGCAGGGAAGATAATACATAGAAAGTCATCAAATTTCTGTCATCACAAGTTTTCTTTCCCCATTTAATTATGTCTGATTCTATAATCTTATATAGCCAACAGTTTTATTAATGAGATTAATACATTAAACATTAAAAAAAAACAGTATTGTCAAAATTTTTACTGGTACCTTTACCACTCCTTATCAAACTCTTAATTCCATTAAATCCTTCTTTCAGTATTTTTGGTAACCAGTAATGGGATCATTGAAATCTATAGATACTAGGTATTTCCAATCATTAATTTCTACTTTTTTCACTACAATTTTTTCCTTTTTTTTTTGGCGGTGGTGGTGGGTTATAATGTCATCAAGAAGCAAACTGGAATACAACTTGACCTCACTACAAAATAAAAGAACTGCACTGATTCTCCCAAATAGCCCAGTTCAGAGGCCACGTAACTCACATCCATGATGTATATAGAATTTAAAAAGATCAGCTGTATTTACATATTTAATTTTGCTGGCCGCACTCAAGCTGAGTGCCTCCAAAATCCCAAATCTATGGCATTTGAATAGGGAATGGAATTCGATTTCTAATTGTGTGAATAACTGGATTTCTAATTTACAAATTTGAAATCCAGATTTCTAATGGTGCAAACTATCATGGCCACGTTGAAGAGGCTAAAATTTAAAAGACATTCCAGCTAGGTTAAAAGTAGAATCAAACACCCAGTTTTATCTAAATTCATTTTATGAACTTAAAATTATGGTTCTTAGGGTAGGGGATATGTTCTTGCAGATAGCAACACTACTCTAAACAATATATCCATCTAGAATCTTAAATTTATAAAGCTTGGTAGACCTTTAGAACATCCTCTACAGCACCTTTGTTTGCAAAACTGTCCTTATGGAGGGAGGCCTGTGTACAATTTCCCCAGACAAAAAGGAATTAAAAATAACAGTGGGGCACCTGGGAGGCTCAGTTGGTTGAGCATCTGACTCTTTTTTTGTTTTTTTAATTTTTTTTTAATGTTTATTTATTATTGAGAGACAGAGCATGAGCATGGGAGGAGCAGAGAGAGGAGGAGACACAGAATCTGAAGGAGGCTTCAGGCTCTGAGCTGTCAGCACAGAGCCTGACACGGGGCTCGAACTCACAAACCCAGCGAGATCATGACCTGAGCTGAAGTCAGATGTTTAACTGACTGAGCCACCCAGGCGCCCCGAGTATCTGACTCTTGATTTCAGCTCAGGTCATGATCTCGTGGTTTGTGAGATCCAGCCCCATGTCAGACTCTGTGCTGACAGCACGGAGCCTGCTTAGGATTCTCTCTACCCCTGTCTCTGCTTCTTCCCTACTCGTGTGTGTGCATGCACTCTCTCTGTCTCTCTGTCTCTCTCAAAATAAATAATAAAATAAAACTTAAAAAAATAACAGTAATTAATGTGTATTGAGTGATCATCATATGCCAAACATTGGGATTAGTGATTAATATGCATTCTCAAGTTTCACAACTGTATTTGATGTGGGTCTTATTATTAGATAGCTCCATTTTACATATGAGGAAACACGTTCTTGGAGAAGTTAAGTAAATTGCCCCACATCAAGTTTACTAGTTGGAGGTAGAGCCAGTTCTGTCTGACTTCACAGCTGGAGCTCTTCATCAGAGATGTGTTTTGGTTTACAAATGTTCACTACCACGTGTTGCGGTTGCTTCTTTGTGCAGCAGTAGATAACAAGTTCTTATTAGCAGCATCCTCATCTCAGCTCCCTTGAGGCACATATGATGTTTCTTTTGCAGCAACAATTTTATTTTGTCAGGAATTTATCATTATTTTGATTATATTTTAAAAGTGTTAGGTATTATGTAATAAAAACGATAATCCATTCCTAAATGAAGGCTAAGTTACTTCAAGATGATCTCAGTAGACCCACATTTTATTTGAGATCGAGACTTAGAGGACAGAGAAAGATAGTAGATATGAGTGGGGGAAAATGCAAAACTGACCTCCCTGGTCAGCTGTTCTCCCTTGAAGTCTTCTTTGCCTTTTTCTTTTCTCTTTATCACCAGAAGTTCTTCATTGGTTTTCAGTCTCAGAAACTGATACTATCACTAAAGACTAAAAAAATAAAATAAAATAAAATAAAATAAAGACTAAAATAGTAATGAATCCAGAGACCAATTTATCTTAATGGCATAAATTTTCTGTTAAATTTGTATATAGTCCCTTCATATAGATTCTTATTCTAAATGTAGATTCTTATTCTAAGTGTAGAAAACTAAGTATGGTAACCTATGATCAGGGTTTAAGACGATTAAGCCTATCACCAAGACTCAGCATATTAAATATAACCAGTTTTCCCCAAATGAATGTATAGGTTTAACTCAGTTCCTCAAATCCCAGCAAGATTTTTCATGTATGGTTTGCCATTTTCTACCAAGTTCTTTCTCTCCTCCCCATTATCACTGTCCCTCTGTCCCCCTCCACCATAAGAATTATAGCCAGTCCCCATTTGAGGACGGGTTGAGTGAATGTTTCAGCAATTGCATGATACGCAAACATATATAATCAAATGTTTTACTCATTTATAGCCATTTTTCAGTCCAAGGTTTAGTGAATCTTAATTTTCTGAGATTTTGCTTAAGTAAGAAGAGTGTTTCACCTCCCCGGAAAAGGAAGCTGTGTGTTAGGAGGAAAAACAAAAATAAAACAAAAGTTGTTACATTCTGGCTTTCTAAACTGAGGCTGTAAAATTCAAAATGATCCTGTGGAGTGAGAGATCTTCTGGGTTACACCCCTACCTTCTTGTGGGACTATCAACATACCTGAATAATGGAGTGAACTTCATGCCATTTTGTATTACTGATTCATTCATTCATCACACATTTACTTCATGCCATTTCGTATTACTAGCTCATTCATTAATCAGATATTTACTTGGGAAAAATAATATTTGCAATAGGTAAAAATTTTTAAAACTATTTTGTGCTAACATAGTATCAAGTGGTTTGTATATATAGCCTCTCTTGGCTGTAAGCATGTCACTGTGGAAGATACAAGGGATACATAAAGAGGGGTATATAGTATAAGTCCTGTCCTCAGAGGCTCACTATCTAGCAGGGCAGGCAAACATATAAAGAGATGTAGCAGTGTATCAAGTGGTTAATGGAAATATGACCGAGAATTGTGACAGTGCTTTTCCTACCTGGGAAGAGTGAGGGAAGGTTTCCCAAAGCACAGAAGTATTAACATAATTGTTACTGGATAACATAGGACTTTACTGCCAGGGAACAAGCTAGAGAAAAAGAATTATAGGCAAAGGGAATAACATGTGCCAAGATATACTTACCTTTTCTAGGGGGGGAAAAGTCACAGACTTTTAAAGTTGAAGAGGTTATCTGAGATATTTTATTTCAGTGTCCTTGCTTAACATAAAAGGAAATGGAAGCCCTTGGAAACAAATGTACTTGCCCCAAAATTACTCAGAAATTACAGTATCACTTCAAGTATTCTCTCAAACTATATACTAAAATATATAAAATGTTATTTTGGCCAGATGTTACTCCAAGAAAGAAGGTTCTTCCTCATGTTTTCTTTGTTTATAATTCTGCTTTACTTCCAAGCTACAACATAACCAGGTGTTATTTCTTTTAACAATTTTTTTATTATGAAAATTTCCAAGAATTAAGAAAAATTTAGAATCATCTAACAAGCACCTGTTCTCTCATCGCCAATAATTAAATGAATGCTAACATTCTGTCATTCTTGCTAAAGAAATAAAACAATTTAGGAACACTTGAGACCCTCTTTATATCACTCTCCAATCTCATTCCTATCCTCCTTCTTCCAGAGAAAATGTTCTACGAGGTTCGTGAAATATATTCTTATGTGTGTATTCACAAACAATATGCAGTGTAAATGATGACATTTTGCATTTGCACTTTTGCATCTTTCATTGATACAGTTTTGCATCTTTCATTGATGCGTGATGTTTATTGTATTTTTTCACATAAGTTCAAATTAAAATAAAACACAGTGGAGTAGATAGTATACTCTAGGCAGTTGTGGAGATTTGTGGTTGTGGCTTTGTTCTCTTCTTGCTACCCAAAGTGCTGCTGTCATCTTAGTAAATCTGTATTATGTTTTGGAAGAATGTAATTCCATCATTATGTAGCTTTTCATATATATATATATATACACACACACACACACATATATATATGAAAAGCTACATAATGATGTATATATACATATATATATGCATGTGTGTGTATATATGTGTGTGTGTGTGTATATACACACACACCCATACATATTTTTAAAATATGTATTTAAATATTTAAATTTATTTAATATAAATTAAATAATTTAATTTATTTAATTTATAATTTAATAAATAATTTAATTTATAATTTAAATATAAAATAAATTTAAATATTTAAAAATACATATTTTTTAAAATTTTATTTTATTTTTTTCTGAGAGAGAGCACACACGCACATGAGTGAGGGGACACACACAGAGAGAGAGAGAGAGAGAGAGAGAGAGAGAGAGAGAGAGAGAGAATCCCAAGCAGGCTCCACACTGTCAGTGCAGAGTCCGATGTGGGACTCAAACCCATGAACTGCAAGATCATGACCTGAGCCAAAGTCGGATGCTTAACCAACTGACCACCCAGGTGCCCCTTAAGATTTTATTTTTAAGTAATGTCTAACCCACTGTGGGGCTTGAACCTACAACCCCAAGATCAAGAGTCGCATGCTCTACCGACGGAACCAGCCAGGTGCACCTTTTCAAATATATCTTTAAAGATGTGTTGGGAAAACAGTTATTCTTGTGGACTTACATCTTCTGTAACATTAGATTTTTACAATTTTTTACCACTGAAATTAGAAATATTCTCTAGTATAGTCAAATGAGCAAGAAATGACTGTATCATGTGGTAGCAATTCTTCCTCTAGACGTGTATTATTGGCAAGAAGATAATGATGCTATGTAGTAAGCCAGTGGTGCTGTGTGGGAAGAGGTGGCCTCTGAAAACACTGTGACAAGATGACCCAGGAAGAGGATGTTTATCTGAACTTTGAGAAGAGTTTAGAAGTCCTTTCACCAAAGGCCTGGCCGTGGGCATGGAATGATGGAGGGAGAGAGAGGAATCTGCAGGAATTGTGAAGATTACTGTAGGTGTTGAGAACATATTTTTGTCCTTGGATTCATTGTGCCAGCTGTAATTAGCAGTAAATATTTTAAGTTAATGACACTCAGCTGGAACACCACGAAACATAGGAGGCAATTGAAGAGCATAATAGACGCAGAGAACCCCCATGTTTCTGTTACTAGAAGGAAAAGTCACCTACCATGCTCTTATAATAGTGAAAAACTGGAAATCTGTAAGAATGCTTCTAACAGACGAGCTAGTTATTTTCAATCCTTCTGATAACTTTAATTCTGAAGTAGTTGTCCCCATGTAGTAGCAACTGAATAATGGAGGAGAGAAAATGGTATTATCATTCTGGCTTATATATTTTAAAGATTAACCGTTTTGGCACACAGTCACAGGAAAGCTTATCTAAAATTGCCAAATTGTAAAAATGGAAGGAAACTATTGATCCCTAAGAAATCATTCTTCTTGGAATCAGGCCCAGCTTTTGTGTCCTTCTGATGGTTTGGCGTATAGAAAGGGAGGAAAACATAGAACATTCTGCTACTGTAGCATCTGATGGTATATAATGGGCCATTGTATAACTGGCAGGTAAGTTTCATATGAGGAAAGTTTAAAAGGAAACAACACACAGATGCTTTGCTTAGATGCAAAATGGGAGAAATACAGTCACTATCTTCATTTCCAGATAGATTTCTTAAATAGCATTTCTTTTCTACCCACTGCCCATCCATCAAGAATGGAAAATCGCTAGGACTCTTGGACTCTTATGTACACCATCCCCAAATCATCAGGCATGTGTCCGAGGTTAAAAAAAAAAAAAAAAACAAAACAAAAAACGGAAAATGGCATTGTTGGCAACGATGTGAGGACATTGGAACCTTCATACATTGCAGGTGGGAATGTGAAATGTTTCAGCTGCTGTGAAAGTTAGGTGGTCCCTCAAAAAGTTAAGCCTGGAATTATCAGATAACCCAGCAATCTCACTTCTAGATGTATACTCAAAATAATTGAAAACAGGGTTTCAACAATGTGTATACAAATGTTCATAGCAATACTACCCACAGTAGCCAAAAGGCAGAAAAAATTTAAATATCCATCAAGAGAAAATATGGACAAAACTTTGGGCCTATAAATTAAAAAGCTTAAATGGAAAAAGTTTTTGAATGACCCAAACTACCAAAGGTCTTAAGAAAAGACAGGTGACTTGAATAGTCCTGTATAATTAAAGACATTGAATTTGAGGTTTAAAACTTCCCACTCAGTGCAAAGAAAACTGTAAGCCCAGATGCCTTTATTGGCAAATCCTACCAAACATTTAAGGAAGAAATAATATCAATTCTACACAAATGGCAAGGAAATAAAAAAGTAAAATAGACTTCTTTACTAAGTCAGTGTTGTCATGATATCAAAACAACCTAAAGAAACTACAAAATTGGAAACTATAGACACAGGCTCAAAAATCTTTAACAAAATATTAGCAAATAAAAAATAGCAAAAGGTAGAAGTCATAAATTATGATTAAGTAGGCCTTATTTCAGGAATAGACAGTTTTAATCTTCAAAAACAAATCCGTGCAATTCACATATCAACAAAAAGGAAAAAAAAATACATGATTATCTCAGTAGTTAGATATTGCATCAATTCATGATAGAGAACTCTCAACAAACTAGAAATAGAAGGAATTTCCTCAACCTGGTAAAGGGAAAATATAAATATCCTATAGCTAATATCATACTTAATGATGGAAAATGGAATGTTTTCCTCCTAATATGGAAACAAGGCAAGAATGTCAACATTGTACTAGAGGTCATAGCCAGTTCTATAAGGGAAGAAAAAGAAAATTAAGACAGATTGAACAGGAAGAAATAAATATATTTGCAAATAAAATAATGAAATAATTTTCTATGTAGAAAATCCTGAAGACTCTACCCCCCAAAATCTGTTTTTACTATTAATAAGTAAATTTACCAAAGTCATGGGATACAAAGTCATTATATAAAAATAAATCAGGGGCTCCTGGGTGGCTCAGTTGGTTAAGTGTCTGATTTCAGCTCAGGTCATGATCTCACAGCTTATGAGTTTGAACCCCACGTTGGGCTCTGGTGTTGACAGCTCAGAGCCTGAAGCCTGCTACGAATTCTGTTTCTGTCTCTCTCTCTGCCCCTCCCTTGCTCATGCTGTGTGTGTGTGTGTGTGTGTGTGTGTGTCTCGAAAATAAACATTAAAAGAAAAAGATTTAAAAATAAATCATATTTCTATATACTAGTAATTAACAATTGGAAGTTTAAATTTTAGAAAACACCATTTATAATGGTACTATAAAATATGAAATATGTATAAATCAAATGAAAAATATTCAGTGTCTGTGTGCTGAAAACCTACAAAGCCCTGATTAAAGAAATCAAAGAAGATTTTATTTATGGAGAGGGATACTGTGCTCAACTATTGAAAGAGTCAATATTGTTGAGATGTTGATTCTCCCAAATTGTTCTATAAATTGAATGAAAACCCTATCAAAATCCCAGCAGGAAACATTTTGTAGCAATAGACAAGCTGATTCTAAAATTTATTTGGACAGGCAAAGGAACAAGAAAAGCCCAAACAGTTTTGAGTAGAAACAATTGAAGGACTCAGACTACTTGATATCAAGATTTAGTGTAAAACTAAGGTAATCAAACAGTATATTATTATATGATTATTAAAAGAAAAAACACATAGATCCATGGGAAAGAATAAGCAGTTCAGAAATAGATCTATACATATGTGGTGGATTTTTCGACAAAGGTGTGGAAACAATCCAGGAAGAAAGATTAATCTTTTCAATAAATAGTACTGAACACTTAAAAACAAAACCAAAAATAAAAGGGTATTAGCTCTTGCCTTGATGTGGGCCTCAGAGGTAAATTAAAGAGAGGAGATGGTAAGAAATTCACCTTATAGATGTAGAGGAAGTAAGAAGACTGCCCCAAGAATGGAAATATCAAAATGGTAGAGGGAATTATTGGAAAACAGCATCATTTGAGAAGCATTATGTGTTATAGGAAATGTATATACATTATGAATAAATAAAGCTTCATTTAACTATGTTAGACTTGAGGGGCGTTATATAGGTCCCTTGAGGGAATCATGTAAAAACAATAACAAAACATTGATAAGTGTTATCACACTGGTTGGTGTCCAGAGAAGGAGAGTAGTTAATATCTACTTACATTCATCCTGAATAGGCTTCCTTTGCTAGCCCGCTGAGCTCTGAGTCCACTGAGGGATGTTAATTGATTCACTGTCCCTTTGAGGACTTTGAGAAATTGCTGTTAATCTGATAGTCAGATAAAATCCAATATGGGATGTCTTCCATCTGCTGCCATTTGAATCTGTGATAATTACCTAAAGCTCAAAGAATAGACAGAGTGAAGGAACCTGATGTGGTTCCCTTTTATCTTTCCTCTTAGCTGTCATTTGATCTGCATTAAAGTGGGTAGTCTTTCTCTTGCCTCTGCTTGCTGGCCATTTTGTACAATCTCTATCACATAAAGAAAGCAGCAGAGGAATTTTTCCAAAATCTGTCAAAACTCTGTAGGAATGAAAGATCACTTCCCCATAAAAGAGTTTCCATGATACTCCACACATGGAGAAGAGGAGTTGGAGTTGCATGTGATCATTTTGGCCAACCATCTGTGGGCTTCTAACGTACATTCTCATCTCTTATGAAGGATTTTTCATTGCAACTTGTACTCACTCTTTCCTTAAAATAAGTACTACTATTATTCTCCCTCAGTCTTCTATCGCATAGCAAGAGCATTGGTGGAAATTGCTTTTCCATAAAAAGAACTGTGCCACCTACTCTTCAAATGCCACTGATTAAGAAGATCATTGATCTCCCCTCCCCCCCAACCCCTGGGGAATAAATTAGGCTTTCCCCTGAGAGTAGAAAAAATAATGGGATGTAAAGAATTAGGATGGCTGTGTGTTATGAGGAAAGTGTTTAGGCAGTTGCCATGGAAATAGTATGTAGACATTCAAACCAGGAGCTTTTGATATCTGTTTTTGCCAAATATAAATCAGATATGAGTAACATTCATTCCCATTCTTGGCTCAGATTTAGTCTGACGTGTAGTTATGTAAAATATGCTCCTGATATAGCATATTTGGTTAATATTTGCAGGAAATGAGCAATACCAGGGGCTGCCATGTTTTAAGATCATATTTGGGGCATAGAGGAGGTGATTCTCAGCAAATGATTCCTAAAAATAAATAGCACTATCAGAGTGCCCACAGCTGGGTTTCCCTATGACATTCATAATTAACAGAACTAATTAATTTTTTCTTAGTGAAACATGCACAATGTTGGACTTAATTTGTATTAGTTAATTGCTTGTGAATGATGTCAGATTCTGAAAATGCATACTTTAAGACTTTATTCTTAATGTATTTCACAGGTGGAGTAAAACCCAACAGGCATTATTTCTGAGTTACTGTTATACTTTTCTGTCAGAAGACATCAGTTAGCCTTTGATTTCATGCTTTCTAAGTGAGGCATGATAGAAATCTAGAGATGGTATATAGGAATTTTGGAAATACGGAGAATTTGACAAAATTTTCCACAGCTTGAACTTTTTTTACTAATTCCAGAGATAATACAGACAATGCAAAGACTCCCTGCAGCCACTGCCTTTTAATGGGCACACAAGCCAGAACAATAGGAAAATCTAAAAATTATTAGAATATATACTCTATTCATGGAAAATAGTATGTTACCTACTAATTCCAGTACCTCATCCTTCTATGCCAACTTTGTTAGCCATTTCATAGTTCATAAGTTTATCTTTACCCTGTGTATTTTCTCCTGTCTCAGATTTCCTCTGAGACTTATTATGTACTTTTTAAGTAGATACCCTAGAGGTTTGCTTTCTTATTAATGCAGTAATAGAGTATATGGTCCAATACATATAACAAGTAATTTAATGAGACCAAATAGTTACACAGATGGAACAGTGGGGAAGTACTAATCAGAAAGAGTTTTTCAGAGGAAGTGATTTTCAGTCAAAATTTCAAGATAAAAAACCTTCCTTGGGTGCCTGGGTGGCTCAGTCAGTTAAGTGTCTGACTTTGGCTCAGGTCATGATCTTGGAGTTTGCGAGTTTGAGCTCCACGTCAGGCTCAAAGCCCTCAGTGCAGAGCCCGCTTCAGATCCTCTCTTACCCCCTGTCTCTGCTCCTCCCCTGCTTGTGCTCACACTATCTCTCAAAAATAAGTAAACATTAAAAAAAAAATTTCTGAGGTCATTTATACAATTTATTACAGAGGTTTTAAAATTAAAAGTATCTGTGCTATTTAGGACATAAAGATGTTTGCAAGGATTATGTTAGGAGGGTGTCTTCACTAAAGCGTGTCTATATTGGATGAAATCTGGAAACAACTTAAACATCAAAATATAAAGGAATGGGTAAATAATAGGATAAATCTAGAAAATGAAAATATACTGCCATTTAAAGTAAGGTTATAGAAGAATACATATTGATATGGAAAACTATTCATGATACATTGTTCAGTGGGAAAATCAGAATTTTGTTTGGAATTCTATCACATCTGTGGATCATTTTGGAGAAAATTGACATCTTTACTATGTTGGATCTTATACTCAATGAACACAGTATGTCGCTCCACTTATTTAGATCTTTGATTTCTCACATTAGCATTTTATGGTTCTTAGCATACAGTTGCTGTATCTGTTTTCTTAGACTTGTACACTTAGGATTTCATTTTTATTCCTTTCTTTTTGCAGATGTTAAAGGCATTTTTAAATATTGGTTTCCATTTGTGTATTGCTTGTATAGAGAAGTGCAGTTAATTTTTGTGTGTTGACCTTGTATCCTGCAAACTTACCATACTCATTTATTAATTCAAAGAGGTTTTTTATAGGTTCTTAGGTATTTTTTATGTACACAACTTCATGTCATCTGCAGATTGGCACAATTTTATTTCTTCCTAATCTGTATGCTTTTTAATTTCTTTCTTTTGCCTTTAGCAGACTGAATACAACATAGCACTTCCAGGATATTGTGGAATATGAATGGTGAGAGTGGGCATCTTTGTCTTATTCCCTATTTGGGTGGAAAAGCTGATTTTTTACTATAAGTATGATGTTAGCTGTAGGTTTCTGTAGATGACTTTTAATCATGTTAAAGAAGTTCTATTCCTAGTTGGCTGAGAGTTTTCATTATAATAGGTATTGGATTTTATCAAATTTTCTTCCTCGGGCTGTTAATATGGTGGGTTACATTGATTAATTTTTTAATATTGAACTTACATTCCTAGGGTGAACCCCACTTGTTTAGGGTGCACTATTCTTTTTATATATTACTGGATTTGATTTGCTGACATTTTTCTGAGAGTTTTTATATTTATGTTCATTAGCCATACTGGTCTAGTTTTGATTAATTGATTTTGGGAATTGTGTGCTGTTTTGCCTGGTTTTGGCATCAGAATAAAGCAGGTATCGTAAAATCAATTGGAAGTATTCCCTTCTTTTCTACTTTCTAGAATATATTGTCCAGAACTGGTATTATTTCTTCTTTAAATGTTTGGTAGAAATCAAGAGTAAAACCAACTAGTACTGGAGTTGTTTTGTTTTGTTGTAGAAGGCTTTTTACCTACAAGTTCAGTGTCTTTTATAGTTGCAGGGCTCTTTAGTGTATCTGTTTTTATCTCAGGTGAGTTTTCGTGGCTTGTGATTTTCTTTTTTTTTTTTAATTTTTTTTTCAACGTTTTTTATTTATTTTTGGGACAGAGAGAGACAGAGCATGAACGGGGGAGGGGCAGAGAGAGAGGGAGACACAGAATCAGAAACAGGCTCCAGGCTCCGAGCCATCAGCCCAGAGCCTGACGCGGGGCTCGAACTCACGGACCGCGAGATGGTGACCTGGCTGAAGTCGGATGCTTAACCGACTGCGCCACCCAGGCGCCCCGTGGCTTGTGATTTTCAAGGAATCTATTTATCTAAGTTGTCAAATTTAAATGTGTAGAATTGTTCATACTGTTTTAATATCTTCCAGGTCTGTAGTGATATCTTTCATTCCTCATACTGGTAATTTGTGTCTTCTCTTTGTCAGTCTCACTAGAAATTTATAAAATCGTTAATATTTTCAAAGAATCAGCTTTAGGTTTTATTGTTTTCCTCTTTTCTATTTCAGATGTTCCTGCCTTTAGCTTTTATTATTTTTTTTACTTCTGCATGCTTTAGTTTTATTTTTGTCATATTCTAATTTTTCATGGTAGAATCTTAGATTATTAGATTATTGGTTTGAGACTTTAATTTTGTAATATAAACATTTAATACTATAACTTTCCCTGTAAGCACTGCTTTAACTGCATCCCACAAATTCAGAAATTTTGTAATTCTAATTTCCCTTTAATCTTCCTCTTTGAATGAAGGGTTATTTAGACCTTTTCCAAGTGTTTGGAGAGTTTCCTGTTACCTTTCTTTTATTTTCTATTTCTTAAGGTCAGAGAACATTCATTATGATTTCTGTTCTTTTAAATATCTTAAGATTTCTTTCATGATCTAGGTTATGGCATATCTTGGTAAATGTTGTACACTTGAAAAGACTGTATGTTCTGCTGTTGTTGGATAAATAAAGCATTCTATGAATGTCCATTTCCATCGATTGATAGTATTGTGTGGCTCTTCTATATCCTTACTGATTTTTTTGTCCACTGTTTACTGAGAGAGGAGTATTGCAGTGTCCAGCTGTAATTTACAGATTTATCTATTTCTCCTTTCAGATTTGTCAGTTTTTGCTTCTTGTATCTTGAATCTATCTTTTTAGGTTCATTTAAGAGTGGTTATAGCTTCTTAGTGAATTGACATTTTTATCATTATATAAGGTTCCTCTTTATCCCTGTCAATTTACTTTGAAGTCTACTTTGATAATATAACCATTCCAGCTTTATTTTGATTAGTGCTTTTATTTCATATTTTTCCTTCTTTTTACTTAAAAATTACTTACTTTGAGAGAGAGAGAACTCATGAGCAGGGGAGGGAGAGAGACAGAAGGAGAGAGTCCAAGCAGGTTCCACACTCCTCACTGAGTCTGATGTGGGGCTCAACCTCACAACCATGAGATCATGACCTGAGCCTAAATCAAGAGTCAGACACTTAACCAACTGAGCCACCCAGGTACCTTCCTTTTTTACTTTTAATCCACCTATATCATTTTTTTGAAATGAGTCTGTTGCAGATGCCAATATTTAGGTCATGATATTTAAAATCCATTGTGACAGTTTCTTTTAAATGGTGTGTTTATACAATTTGCATTTAATGTAATTGATATGTTTGAGTTTAGGTCTACCATTTATTTTCTGTTTGCTTCCTCTGTTTTGCGTCCTATTTTCTCTTTCTTTCCTCATTTGAACATCTTTTGGTTTTCCATTTAATTTACCTATTATGTTTTTTTACTGCATGTCTTTGTAAAAAAAAAAAATTAGTAGATGCTCTAGGGATTACAATGTACATATTAAGCTTTTTGTAGTCTACTCAGAATCAGTATTTTACCACTTCAAGTAAAATGTAGAAACCATATCACCGAATAGGTGACTTTCCTCCCTCCCCCCCATGTTAGGTTATAGTTACCTTATATATTACGTTATATGCATTGAAAATTCCATCAGACAGTACAGTAATTTTTGCTTTTAGCTGTCAAACGTATTTTAAAGAATTCAAGAGGAGGAGAATAGTCTATTATAGTTATCCAGATATTTACCATTTCTCTTTTTCATTATTTATTTTTAATCTTCCAAATTCCATCTGATAACATTTCTTTTTGTCTGAAAAATAGAAAAAGCAGCTCTTTTATAGCATACCTGCTGGAAACCTTTTATGTTGTTCTTCTTCATCTGAAATGTCTTTGACTTTTGTATCTGAAGAACATTTTTGTTGAATATAGAATTCTTGGTTGACAGTTCTTTTCTTTCAGTACTTTAAAGATACTGTGCCACTTCATACTGGCCTCATGGTTTCTGATGAGAAATTCATGGTCATTCAAATCAGTTCCCTAAAAGTGTTGTTTTTCTTTGGCTGGTTTTAAGCTATGTTTCTCTTTTTAGTTTTCATCAGATTGATTAGGATCTGTAGGCTTATCCTTTGTTGAGTTCACTGAACTTATTTAATCTGTGGATTTATGTGTTTTGCCAAACTTGGGAATTTCAGACATTATTTCTTCCAATGTTTTTTTAGCACCATAATCTTTTTCCTTTCCTTCTGGGACACCAGTGACATAGATAAAAGACCTTGGGTTATTTTTCCACAGGTTCCTGAAGCTCTCTTGATTTTTTTTTTTTAATTTATTTTGGGGTGCCTGGGTGGCTCAGTCAGTTAAGTGTCTGACTCTTGATTTCAGCTTAGGTCATGATCTGACAGTTCATGGGATTGAGCCCTGCATCAGGCTGTGCACTAATAGTGAAAATCCTGCTTGGGATTCTCTTTTTTCCCCTCTGTCTGCTCCTTCCTCCCACCCCTCAAAAAACAAACAAACAAAAACATTAAAAAAATTTCTCTTTATTGTTCATATTATATTGTATAATTTCTATTAAACTATCCTCACATTAACTCTTTCCTTTTATCATCTGATACTGAGCTCTCCCAGTGAGTTTTTTCATTTAAAATGTATTTTTTAACAAAAACCATAAGTAACAATAAGAAAAATAGGAAGCACAAAAGCCAAAAAAAAAAAAAAAAGCTGTATCTGTTAAAAAATCAGTCAAGAGAAGCACAAAGTAAAAGGATGTAAAAGATGATATCAAGTATATGAGATGTGAAGGGGAAAAGAGTAAAGGATGAGTTTAAAATTAAGCGAACATCAGCTTAATATAGACTGCTATATACAGAAGATGTTACCTGTAAACCAAATGGTTTATCAAATGGTTACCAAATGGTAACCAGAAATTAAAAAACACTAACAGATATGCAAAAAGTAAAGAGTAAGGAACTCAAGTGTATCACTAAACAAAACCAGCAAACAATGAAAGAAAGAGAAGAAAGGAATAGAGAAAAACTACAAAACAAAAACAATCACAGAACAAGTAACAAAAGGGCAAAAATACATATCTATTAATAATTGCTTTGAACGTAAATGGACTAAATGCTCCAATCAAAAGACATAGCATGAGAGTGGATAAAAAAATGAAACCCATCTATATGTTGCCAACAAGAGACTCAGGTTACACCTAAAAACACCTGGAGATTGAAAGTGAGAGGATGGAGAAATATTTATCATGCAAATAGATGTAAAAAGAAACCCAGAGTAGCAATACTTATATCAAACAAAATAGGCTTTAAAATAAAGTATGGAAAGAGACAAAGTAGGACACTAATACTAAAGGGGACAATCCAGCAAGAAGACATAACAATTATAAATATTTATGTATCCAACATGTAAGCACCCAAATACATAAAACAGTTAATAATAAACATAAAGGAACTAATTGATACTAATACAATAATAGTAGGGGACTTTAACACCCCACTTATATTATAGACAGATCATCTAAACAATGAACAAGGAAAACAGTGGCTTTGTTTTTTGTTTTGTTTTCTTTTTTTTTAATGTTTATTTCTTTTTCAGAGAGAGACAGAGAGACAGAGAGACAGAGCACAAGCAGAGGAGGGGCAGAGAGAGAGGGATACAAAATCCAAAGCAGAGTCCAGGCTCTGAACTGTCAGCTCAGAGCCCAACAAGGGCTCAAACCCACGCACTGTGCTATCATGACCTGAGCCAAAGTCGGACATTTAACCGACTGAGCCACCCAGGTTCCCCAACAGTGGCTTTGAATGACACAGTGGACCAGAGGGATTTAATATATATATTCAGAACATTCCATCTTAAAACAGCAGAAAACACATTCTTTTCAAGTGCACATGGAACGTTCTCCAGAACAAAACACATATTAGGTCAAAAATAAGCCTCAGCAAATTCAAAAAGAGTGAAGTTATACCATGCATCTTTTCTGACCACAGTGCTATAAAATTAGAAATCAACCTTTAGAAGAAATCTGGAACGATCACAAATACATGGACGTTAAATAACATGCTACTAAATAATAAATAGGTCAACTAAGAAATCAAAGAAGAAATAAAAAGTTACATGGAGAGAAATGAAAATGAAAACACCATGGTGCAAAATCTTTGGGATGCAGGAAAAGCAGTTCTAAGGGAAGTTTTATAAAATACAGGCCTACTTCAAAAAGCAAGAAAATTCTCAAATGAATGACCTTACCTTAAACCTAAAGAAGCTAGAAAATGAAGAACAAACAAAGGAAGGAAATAATAAAGATTCAAGTTTGAGACCCATGTTAGGGGCGGAAATTACTTTTTAAAAAAAGCATAGAGCAGAAATAAATAGAAACTAAAAAAACAATAGCACAGATCAATGAAACCAGGAGCTGGTTCTTTGAAAAGATCGACAAAATTGATAAGCCTCTAGCCAGACTCATCAACAACAAAAAAAGAGAGACAGAGGGAGAGAGAAAAAGGAGTCAAACAAAATTACGCATGAAAGAGGAAAAATAACAACCAACACTACAGAAATACAAACAGTTGTAAGAGAATATTGTGAAAAACGATATATCAACAAATTAGACAACCTAGAAGAAATGGATAAATTCCTAGAAACATTTAACCTACCAAACTGAGACAGGAAGAAATAGAAAATATGAACAGACTAATTACCAGCAATGAGATTGAATCAGTAATCAAAAAAGTCTCCACAAAAGAAGTCCAGGACCAGGTGGCTTGCAGGCAAAAAAAAAAAACAACACACACACAAAAAAACACCACAAAAAAGAGAACTACAGGCCACTATCTCTGATGAACATAAATGCAAAAATCTCAGCAAAATATCAGCAAATAGAATCCAACAATACGTTTTAAAAAATCATTCACAACTGTCATGTGGGATTTATTTTTGGTTAGTGAGGGTAGTTTAGTATTCACAAATCAATTAACATGATACATCATATCAATAAGAGATAGGATAAGAACCATTTGATCCTATCAATAGATGGAGAAAATGCATTTGACAAAGCAGTATACCATACATTCGTGATAAAAGCCTTCAACAAAGTAGGTTTAGAGGTAATATACCTCAACATAATAAAGCCCATATATGAAAAACCCACTATCAATACCATCCTCGATGGAAAGAAACTGAGAGCTTTTCCCCTAAAGTCGGGAATAAGACAAGGATGTCCCCTCTCACCACTTCTATTCAACATAGTCTGGAAGTCCCAGCCACAATTAGACAACAAAAAGAAGTAAAAGGCATCTGAATTGATAAGGAAGAAGTAAAACTTTCATTCTTTGCAGATGAGATGATGCTATATATAGAAAACACTAAAGGTAAACAAACAAACACTGTAACTGATAAATGAATTCAGTATGGTTTCAGGATACAAAATTAATGTGCAGAAATCTGCATTTCTATACACTAATAGTGAAGCAGCAGAAAGAGAAATCAAGAAAACGATCCCATTTACAATTGCACCAAAAATAATACAACACCTATGAATAAATCTAACCAAAGAGGTGACAGACCTGTACTCTGAAAAGTATAAAACAGTGATGAAAGAAATTGAAGATGACACAAAGAGACATTCCATGCTCATAGGTGGAAAGAAGAAAATTGTTAAAATGTCTATACTACGCAAAGCAATCTACACGTTTAATGCAATCCCTGTCAAAATACTAGGAATATTTTTCACAGAACTACAACAAAAAAAATCCTAAAATTTGTATGGAACTGCAAAAGACCCCAAATTGCCAAAACAATTTTGAAAAATAAAAGCAAACTTGAAGGTACCAAAATTTCAGACTTTAAGTTACATTACAAAGATTTAGTAATCAAAACAGTATGGTGCTGGCACAAAAATAGACACATAGATCAGTGGAACAGAATAGAAAGCTCTGAAATAAACCCACAATTATATAGTCAATTAATTGTTGACAAGCAGGAAAGAATATCCAATGGTAAAAAGACAGTCTCTTCAACAAATGTTGGTGGACAGGTACATGCAAAAGAATGAAACTGAACGAGTTTCTTTAACCATACACAAAAATAAATTCAAATGGATTAAAAACCTAAATGTGAGACCTGAAACCGTAATATTCCTAGAAGAGAGCACAGGCAGTAATTCCTCTGACATTGGCCATAGCAACATTTTTCTAGATCTGTCTCCTGAGGCAAGGGAAACAAAAACAAAAATAAGGTATTGGGACTACATCAAAATAAAAAGCTCTGCACAATGAAGGAAACAACAAAACTGAAAGGCAACCTACTGATGGGAGAAAGTATTTGCAAATGACATATCCTATAAAGTGTTAGTATCCAACATATATGAAGAACTTCTACATATCAACACCCAAAAAACAACCCAATTTAAAAATGGGTGGAAGGAATGAATGGACATTTCTCCAAAGAAGACATCCAGATGGTCAGCAAACACATGAAAAGATGCTCAAAATTACTCATCATCAGGGATATGCAAATGAAAACTACAATCTTATATCACCTCACACCCATCAGAATGGCTAAAATCAACAACACAATAAACAGCGTGTATTGGCAAGGATGTGGAGTAAAAGGAACCCTCTTGCACCGTTGGTGGGAATGCAAACTGGTGCAGCCACTGTGGAAAACAGTGTGGAGTTTCCTCAGAAAGTTAAAAATAGAGCTACCCTATGATCTGGTAATCATACTACTGGGCATTTACCCAAAAAAATACAAAAACACTAATTCAAAGAGATACATGCACTCTGATGTTTAAAGCAGCATTATTTACAGTAGGCAAATTATGGAAGCAGCCCAAGTGTCCATTAACTGATGAATGGGTAAAGAAAATGTGATACATATGTATGTGTATGTGTGTGTGTATATGTGTATATATATATATATATATATATACACACATATACACACACACACACACACACATATATATATATACATACATATGCACATATACACGGTGGAATATTATTAAGCCATAACAAAGAGTAAAACCTTGCCTTTTGCAACCACATGGATGGAGCTAGAGAATATAATGCTAAGCAAAATAAGCCAGAGAAAGACAAATACCAAATACCATATGATTTAACTGAAATATAGAATTGAAGAAACAAAACAAAGGACCTGAGGAAACAGACTCTTAACTATAGAGAACAAACTGATGGTTACAAAAGGGGTCAATGGGTGAAATAGGCAATTGGGATTAAGGAGTGCACTTGTGGTGATGAACACTGGGTGATATATGGAATTGTTGAGTCACTATATTGTACACCTGAAGGTGGTATAACACTGTATGTTAACTATACTGGAATTAAAATAAAATATAATAAAATAAATAAAATGTATTTTTCAGTTCTAAAATTGCCCATTGATTATACCTTCTGTTTCTTTGCTGTGACTTTCTAGCTTTCCTTTTGATTCAAGAGCTTTTACCCTTACATGATCAAGTATTTTCTTAATATCCACTTTAATGTCTTTGTCAGATATTTCTACCATTTTTGTCATCTTGTAATTGTCATCTGTTGATTGTTTTTTCCCATGGGGTTCTTCACTTACCAAGTAATTTTGGATACCCTGGATATTTTGAATATTATGAGTCTCTATTATTAATACATTGAACCAATCTCTTATTTCCATTTCTACAACATGCCCTTGCCCACAGATTCTGACAGGATTCTGATTGGCTTTTCCCTCTCCCCCCACCCCCCCACCCCCTCAGGTGCTTAGCTTCAGTTTTCTCTGATCTGTTAATTTACATTATTCTCTCAATGAATATTTATTTGGTACTCACAGGGTGCTAAGCACAGTTGTAGGCACTGAGGGTTCCTTAATGAACAAAACAGACAAAACTGCTTGCTTTTATGGAGCATATGTTCTGGCAGGGGGAAACAAACATCAACAATAAAGCTAACAATTAAGTCGCATTACCCATTAGTAGGTGATAATCTCCTGTGGGCAAAAATATAGTATGATAGTGGGATTGGAAGTGGTAGACTGGTGTTGAAATTTTAAATAGGTTAGTAAATATAGGACTCATTGATAAGGGGACATTTGAGCAAAGACTTGAATCCATTTACCTTCTTTCCAGCTTCTAAAAGTTCATTGAATTTGTCATCTGAGTCTATCTCTTCTCTTGTTCTTCATTCTTTTACTATTACTAGAGTGAAGTTTTAGAGCCAAGAAAAATTCCTATATCCAACCAAAAGATCTATAAGAGCAGTTCTATGGAAAATTAAATATAACAATATTTATATGGTTACTGGTGGTTTATTCCCCAGGGTATTTTTTTCTTATATTTTCCTAAGTGAAATAAAAAGTAATTTTTTTTTTTGTAATGGAACTATAATCATTTGCTTCTTATAATTTCTTAATCTTTTTTACTTTGTGTGTCCTCTTTGGACAAGACCCAGAATACTTTTAATGATTTTATTTATAAGAAGTACCAGAAATTTTTCTTATTTATTTATTTTTATTGAGGTAAAAAATGGACATAACAAAAATAATCATTTTAAAGTCACAATTTAATGGCATTTAATACATACACAATGTTGTGCAATCTCCACCTCTATCAAGTTCCAAAACATTTTCATCACCCCCAAAGGAAATCCCTTATCCATTAAGCAGTTATCCTCTAACTTACTTTCCCCCATCTCCTATCAACCCCTAATCAGTTTTCTATTTGTATGGTTTTACCTATTCTCAGTGTTTCATATGAATGGAATCATACAATATGTGACTGGTTGTATATGGCTTCTTTTATTAGAATAATGTTTTCAAGTTTCATTCATGTTGTAGCATGTACTGAGATTTCATTTTTACAGCTGAATAGTAGTCCATCATGTATTTATGGTACATTTTGTTTATCCATTCATCTGTCAGTGACACTGGGTTGCTTCCACCACCTTTTGGCTGTTGGGAATAATGCTGCTATGAACATTTACTTACACGTATCTGTTTTGAGTTCCTCTTTTCAGTTCCTTTGCGCATACACCTAGCAGTAGCATTGCTAGATTTTGTGGCAGTTCCATGTTTAAAAGCTTGAGGGACTGCTACAGTGTTTTCCACAGGAGCTGTACCATGTTATAGTCTCACCAGCAGTGTATGAGATCTGCATCCTTACAAATTCTTGTTATTTTTCATTTTGATGGTTATGGTCATCCTAGTGGATTAATGTTTTATCTCATTGTGGTCTTGATTTGCATTTTACTTATGACCAATGATGTTGAGTACCTTTTTGTTTGCTTGTTGGCCATTTTTTATCTTTTTTGGGGGGGAAATAAACTCAAGTCCTTTGCACATTTTTTTTTTAATTTTTTTTTCAACATTTATTTATTTTTTGGGACAGAGAGAGACAGAGCATGAACGGGGGAGGGGCAGAGAGAGAGGGAGACACAGAATCGGAAGCAGGTTCCAGGCTCTGAGCCATCAGCCCAGAGCCTGACGCGGGGCTCGAACTCACAGACCGCGAGATCGTGACCTGGCTGAAGTCGGACGCTTAACCGACTGCGCCACCCAGGCGCCCCTCTTTGCACATTTTTAATTGGGTTCTTTGTCTTTTGTTGTTGAGTTGTGAGTTATTTATATCTCCTAGATAAAAGTGTTTTATCAGATATGTGATATACAAGTATTTTCTCTCATTCTGTAGGTTGTCTTTTTATATTCTTAGTGGTGTCTTTTGATGCACAAAAGGTTTTAACTTTTTTTGAAGTTATTTTACTTACTTTGAGAGAGAGAGAGAACAGGAGGGACAAGTTGGTCTCTTAAACTGACTGAGCCACCCAAGTACCCTAAAAGTTTTTAATTTTGAAAGAGCCTAATATGTCTATATTTTCATTCATTGCTTGTGCTTTTGATGTTATATCTAAGCATTCATTGCCAAATCCAAAATACTGAAGTTTCCCCCCATGTTATCTTCTAAAATTTTTATAGTTTTAGTGCCAACATTTAGGTCATTGATCAATTTTGAGTTAATTTTTGTATATGAAGTGAAGTAGGGAGTCCAACTTCATTCTTTTACATGTCTATATTAATTGTACCAGCACCATTTGTTGAAGAGATCATTTTTTACCCCACTGAATGGTCTTAGCACCCTTGTCAAAACTCATTTGACCATAGATGTAGGGGTTTATTTCTGGACTTCCAGTTCTATTCCATTTGTCTGTCCTTGTGCTAGTACCATGTTATTTTGATTACTGTAGCTTTATAATAATTTTCAAATTTGGGAAGTGTGAGTTTTCCAACTTTTTTTTCTTTTTCAGGATTTTCTTGGTTATTCAGGGTCCCTTCCAATTCCATATGAATTTTTTTAATGTTTATTTATTTTTTGAAAGAGAGAGCACATGCATGTGAGCAGGGGAGCAGGGAGGGGAGGGGCAGGGACAGAGCGGGGGGAGGGGAGGGGGGGGGGGACAGAGGATCCCAAGCAGGCTCCATGCTGACAGCAGAGAGCCCAATGTGGGGCTCAAACTCATGTGCCTTGAGATCATGACTTCAGCCAAAGGCAGACACTTAACCAACTAAACCACCCAGCTGCCCCAATTCCATGTGATTTGTGCAATCAGCTTGTCAATTTCTACATAAAGGGCAATTGAGATTCTGATATGGATTGCCTTGAATCACTAGATGAATTGGAGGATATTGCCATTTTTACAATATTAAGTTTTTCAATCCATGAACGTGGGAGTTTTAAAAGTTTATTTAGGTTTCTTTTCATTTCATTAATGTTTTATAGTTTTTCACTTCCTTGGATAAACTTATTTGTAAGTTTTTTTGATGCTATTGTAAATGGAATTGTTTTCTTAATTCGTTTCCATGTTCATGTTCAGTATATAAAAACACAATTGATTTTTATGTGTTGATCTTGTATCATGTAACTTGGCTAAATTTGTTTATTAGCTCCAAAGGTGTTTGTATTTTCTTTAGAATTTTCTGTTAATAAGATCATGTGATCTATAAGTAAAGATAATTTTACTTCCCCCTTTTTCAGTTTGGGTTTTTTTTTTTTTTTTCTTCCTTGCCCAATTGCCCTGGCTAGAACTTCCAGGACAGTATTGAATAGAAAGAAGTAGTGAAAATGGCAATCCTTGTCTTGTTCTTGATCTTAGGGGGAAGGTTTCAGTCTTACACCTTTGAAGATAATATTAGCTATAGGTTTTGCATACATGTCCTTTATTGTGCTTTTTACTCTCACTTTTAGGTATTATAAATCCAGTTACTCCACATCATTGCCACTATTTGGTATTGTTGCAATGTATCATTTTACCCATTTTAGTAAGTAGTGGTATTTTATGGGAATTTTAACTTGCTTTTCACTGATGACTAATGACATTGAATACTTTTCCATGTGCTTTTGGCCATAGGATTTGTTTTTGAGGGGGTCTTTTATGTTAAAAATCATTGGCAGATAATTTACTGTGTAAATGTGTATTGTTTACAGCAGAAATCAGGCCCCCGGTGCCTTAGCTGTTAGTCCTTCTGTGGGTCTACTTTTATAGTAAAGGTTTGAAAAATTAAGAACTATCATATAATGTATATGAACATTAGGAATTTGTGAACATTTAAATATTTTAAAGAACCAGGAGAAAATAAATTTTCTTTATTGTTGAAGATAAATAATTATAACTGTATTTACGCATGGGTTAAAACTTCTTAAAGAAGTCAGTTGAATATTATGAAGAAGTTATGTTATGCTGAGTGCATACTTGTGCTTCTGGATGACACAAATGGTGAAGATACGCACATTTCCTTGTCAGCAAATGGGTATCATTGTGTTTGGCCCATCATCTAAGCATCCCTGAAAGTGGAGCTGTCTCCACCTGGATGTAATTAAGGTTGGATTATTTTATGCATCAGACACACTACAGTTGCTTTAATTCCTGGATCCCACACAGCTTTCTAGTTGTTCTACTCATTTCCTGCAATTTCAAAGTGCTCATCCATTTCTCACAAAACATTTGAACTAGTACAAACAAATAAAAAATGAGGTTGCCATTATTAGCATTTTTACTCTCAGATATTGAAATACAGAATTGGAGAATGGCTCAGAAATCTTGTAATAGCCTTGAGAGTAGTCTCTTGAAAAGAAATGCATTGAAGTAAGGATGATAAAAGAGCCCAGGGGGTAATAAAATGTGACAGGAACACTGTAAATTCCATAATCTCTTTCAGATTGGAATATCTGGCCTGTCTCCTATGAAGTTCTGTGACATCTGGAATTAAATTTAGTCATTGTAAGATTTTAGTATATGAAGGGATGTCTTGTTTTCCTTGATATGTTTTTAAGTGGTGTGATTTTTGCCTACTTTACTTAGAAGTGGCTTTAGGAGAGCCAGCCTTTATTAAGCATTTGTTATTTGCCTTGCATGGTGCCAGTCTCTCTTCTTACATTATCTCTAATCCTCACTACCATCTTGTAAACCCAATTTACAGATGAAACAAAGTCTCAAAAAATTATTTCTTGCCTAAAGTCACAGAGCAGAGTAAGTGGTGATTTGAACTCAAATTTGTCGATCCTAAAACCTGTAGTTTTTCCACTATACCAGTGGTTGTCACTCCATCCAATTAAAGTGGAATTTCTGGGATTAGACTTTAATATTGGAGCAGCTCTCCCGGGTTTATAATGTGCATCTAGGGTTGGAAACCACTGAGTAGTATCCTGTGCTTACTATTATAAGACTATACCAGTAGAACGGAGAGCATAGTAAAGAACATGTTTTCCTTTAAAAGTGTGTGCAATGTTGCCCATTTATCTCTGCTAAAACATATCTATTTGAAACCTCAGTGGTAGGTGGTATACTGAGAACATGCTGAAGCTTCCCTTTGCTACTTCACAGTTTTAAAAATAATCCTTCCTTCCCCTTCCAAAAATATACAGTATCAATTGAACACAACTGGGAAAGGAAACAAAAAGAGTAAAACTGGCCAGAAATTATGAAGAACGCTTAAAAAATGGGATTGCAGTGTGGGTGAGAACCATAATGTGAACCACAAACAGGAACATAATACAATAAAATATATGACTATAGAGCTGCTTTATATGTACCCTGCTGGACAAGCAGACATATGAATCTACCTCTCTTCACCTTCATTCTTCTTTTGGTATGTATGATGCAAAACCAGGCATTGTGGTTGCTTTAAAAACCATAGCAGTGCCCCAATGTTGTCAATATCTAGAAAAGATAGGGAGCCCCCAAATACTAGTTACCCATGTTTACTACCTGGTGGAAAATTTTGTCCCTTTCCTAAAAGAAGAAAATAAAAGAAAAAATGTTGCTAAACAAAAGATGAGCCCATACCCAAAATCACAAAATATTCAAAGAAAACTAATATATGAAGGAAGGTACCAAACTGTACAAAGGGAAGGACCTAAGGAATCAGAGTTAATAGGGAAAGCAAAAAAGAACTTTAGAATTAATATAATATCTTCAGAGACCTGCAGAATGGCACTGCATTCATTTAAAAAAGAAAATGTTAGAGCCTTTTGAAGTTAAGAACAGTTTAAAAGGAAGGACAGAGAATTGAGAAGGAAAAAGGTAAATTGAGAGATGTGGAGTTATCCATTCATCTCTGTTTGTGCTTAGAGAGATAATTGGAATGATATCAACTCATGTTAACACTTTTTCCTTCTGGATAATGGGATGTTAGTTTGTTGCTTACTACTTTGTACTTGGATGTATTACTTAAATTTTTTATAGAAGCATGTTTCATTTTATAAAAATTAAGTTACTTGCTTAAAATAAATGAACAATTGAGTTAAAGATTTTTTTTAAAGAATGATAAAAATCAAAGAAAACAAAGGTCCAAATCAATAAGGATGAAAGCAGAAATCTAATAGCAGTGTTGAATGATTAATAAAAAAAATCTATAAAATAGGTAAATCTAGGCAAGTCTGAAAGAGAAAACAAAAGAATACTGATCAATATTAGAAATTAAAAAGAAAGCGTCACTACAGACACAGATTTGTATAAGAGCTCTCTATATAAGTTTATTCTAATAAAATATGAAAGCCTAGATTCAATGGGTAATTTTCAGAAATACATGATTTACTCAAATTGCCACCAGAAGAGGTAAAAACCTTTTAATTAATTATTATGGAAATAAATTGAAAAGAAATTTAAAGATATGACCCAAGTTTTACAGCTGAGTTCTAAGAAACCTTTAAGGAAATCTTAGGTAAACTTGCATGCTTTATTAAAAAAGATAAGACCCTATCCAACTGATTTTATGATGCTAAATGTAACCCAAACCAAAGAGAGACATACAAAAAACAAAAAACACCACTTGTAGACCTATCTCTCTTCTGGAGACAAGACTTAAAAATCATAAATAAAATACTGGCAAATTGAATTTACCAATGTATTATTTATGTAGAATTTATCCCAGGAATGCAAGGGTGGTTCAGCATTAAAAAATCTACTTGCATCATTTACTTTCTTAATTTTATTAGAGGAGAAAACTGTGCATTTATCTCAGTAATGCCCTTAATAAGCTTTCAATAACATGCAGCAACATGGTTCTGGTATAAGGAAAGACAGCTAGATCAATAATAGATTCTGAAATAGACCCATTTATCATGTATGTCTCCCAATCTAAGTGTACAGTAAATGTATTTTAAATCAATATTTAAAGGATGGACTATTCAATAAAGGATATGCATTTAGAAAAAAATATTAAATCTTTAACATCATTCACAAAATAAATTCTAAATATAATAAAAATCTAAATATAAGAAACGTTTGCAAACTTAAAAGCCATTAAAGACAAAAGGTTTGATGAGTTTAGATACATCAAAATGAAAAACTTCTTTATGACAAAAGATATTTTGAACAAATTAAATGAATAAGTGCCAGACTTAAAAAAATATTTGCATACATAAAATAGAGCAATTATTTATATTCATATTAAGAAAAAGGGAGGAGGAAGTGGAAAAATGGGCAAAGAGTATGAGCAGGTAATTCAAAGAAAAGAAAATGGCCAATAAATATTCTGAGATGTGTTTATTCTTATCAGTAAGAATATTTTGGGGCGCCTGGGTGGCGCAGTCGGTTAAGCGTCCGACTTCAGCCAGGTCACGATCTCGCGGTCCGTGAGTTCGAGCCCCGCGTCAGGCTCTGGGCTGATGGCTCAGAGCCTGGAGCCTGTTTCTGATTCTGTGTCTCCCTCTCTCTCTGCCCCTCCCCCGTTCATGCTCTGTCTCTCTCTGTCCCAAAAAAAATAAATAAACGTTGAAAAAAAAAAATTAAAAAAAAAAAAGAATATTTTATCAAATACTAATTCTAAAGACAGTAAAATTGTTTTAATCTACCAGATTGGCAGAGATTAAAAAATTTTTTTTTAAGTTTATTTATTTTGAGAGAGACAGAGACAGTGCAAGGGAGAGGCAGAGGGAGACAGAGAGAGGCAGACCGAGAACCCCAAGCAGACTCCATGTTGCCAGGGCAGAATCCAACTGGGTGGGGGGGGGAGGGTGTTAAACTCGTGCGACCTCAAGATCATGACCTGAGCCAAAACCAAGAGTTGGATGCTTAACCAGCTGGGCCACACAGCTGCCCCTGGCAGAGATTTTTAAAGTTGATATATTCAGTGGTATTAAGTATGTGCAGAAATAGATCTTAGTAACTGTGGGGTTGTAAAATTGTAGAGCTATTATCTAGATGAATTTGGCAAGATTTGTGTACCCTTTAGAATTCATAAGAACTGTGAAATACATTCTTAATCTTTATTGACTACATCCTTATTTAATCCTGAGGCTGGCACTTTGTCCTGATTTTACCTCTGAGGAATAGAACTCGAAGAGGACAGACACATGGCAGGATTGGAACTTTTACCTGAGTCTCCTCAGTGCAGGAGTACTGTACTCCATGAGTGTTCCTAGGGTGAAGGAATAACATGAGCCAAAGGTTAGGGGTAGGTCCATACATGTCATGTCCGGAAAATGATTAAATAGTCCTGCATGATTAGAGGGTGATTGAAGGGAATGCACTGAGAGATATGACTAGAAAAGATAAGGTGAGTGAAAATCAGGAGTTTTGAATACCCTAACAAGGGAATAACATTTTATTTTGTGAACATTGAGGATCCACCAAAGGTTTTTGAGCAGTGACTAATAGAGTTGCTTAGAGGAGAGATTTGAGGTAGGAAAGCTAGTTAGATAGCTAAAGCAATTGTTTAAGTGAGCAAATGAAGACTTTGAACTAGGCTGGTGAATGTAGATTTGACAAGGAGAAGGCAGGGACAGGAGGCATGAAAGTGTAGTTGACCCAACACAGAACCTGGCATCAGACACTTGAAAGGGACTCATTCTCAGTGTAACCTGGTCAGATCTGAAATATATATTGGAGGTAGGACTAATAAGAGGTAAACAGATGGATTGGATTAGAGAAGAGGGCAGAGAGGAAAAAAACCTGCTGGTTTTGATTGAACAAGTGGGTGGATGGTAGACTATTCACTGACACTAGTCAACTTTGCAAGTGGAGACATTAGATGTTAATAGTTCTGTGTTGATCTTGTTAAGTGTTAGATGGCTCTTAGATATCCAAGTGGAGATGTTAAAAAGGCAACTGTATAAAAGAGACTAGAGTTTAAAAAGGGAGCTATGGACTAGAGATAAAATTAGAGAATAATAAGCATCTATCTAGATTAGATGGTATCCAAAGCCCTGGAACTGAATAAAATCACTTAGGGAAAAAGAATGGATAAGGAGAGGAGGAAAAAAGTGTTAAGGGATGTTCTTGGTCACTGGAACACTGAGATGTAGTATCTAAGAAGCCAACAAAACAGGCTGAAAAGGAGCTGGCCAATGAGATAGGAAGAAAACCAGAAGAGTAAGGTATTCCAGGAACTAGAGAAGGAAATATTTCAGAAAGGAGAGGGAAGGGTGGTCAACTACTTTAAGGTTGGATAAGGAGAGAATAGAGAATTGGTCAGTGGCCTTGGGGGAATATAGTCCTTGGTGGCCTTAAGCAGTATATCAGTGAAGTAGTTGGAGCAAAAACCTGAATGGAGTAGTTGAGGAGAAAATGGATGAGAAGATAGTCAAGGTACTCTTTGAGGAGTTTTGTTCCAGAAGGTAATGGAGGAATGCAGGGAGGGACGAGGAGATAAGATTGAACTGATTAGATCTATTTTCCCACTCAAGTCTAAGGCCAGGTCATCAGGCTTACAGTAAGTTGATGATTGAGTTGGTATTTTACTACTAGAGGGATGAAAGGAGGGACAGGGGTTTGTTTGCAAAGTGAAAAACAGGATTGTTCATGGAATTTAATCTGGGTAAAGATGGAAGTGAGAATACTGATTACAATGATAAGGGCAATGCTTTTATATCTTGGTGAAATCTAAGAATTGTTGGAGGAAGGAGAGAGCATCTTAAACAAGCATCCTGGGTGAAATATGATTCATGTAGGCTGTGGACCACTCTTGAAGAAGCATTTGCAGTAGCATTAGGTCATAATGTAAGTCTAGTCTTAGAGCAAATAGCTGTTTTTGTTAAAATTTCACAGTATATTTATTTAAACAGGGGAAGAGGTGCTTGTTCAAAAAGTGAATTTATATGAGTGTGTAAGATATTGATCCTCAAAACTTGTTAGTGAATAGATTGATGGTGAGAGGAAAGGAGTATAACAATTGTTCTATTACAAATTGTTCTATTACAAAGCTTTTAAAACATTAAATGAGTAGCTGTTGCATTGTACCTGCATACATTATAATTTTTCATGTGAAGTAATTCTATTGCTCGAATATTTAGCTGTTCCATATATATCTGGCATTTTACATCAATGGGTGTATTTTAATTCTAATATTTTGCCCACATCTGAAAATAAAAATTGTATCCTAAAAACTTATTTTTACTGCAAGAAAATCCTGAAGTTCAGTTTAATTTGCACAGTTTCTCATACTGAAGATGTCATCTTTAATTCCCTGAGTTATGTTTGATTATGCAATTGCAACTTGTTCTCAGTAAAGCTTTGTCTTTAATTTTAGCTGCCTCCCTTTGTTTGGGAAGCCCTTACAGTTTTCCTTTAATAAATTAAATTTGCCCCTGTGTTGGAAGACTTGATGAAAAGTCAACTGAGTTTGCTAAACCACTAGAGATTCCTTTTATATTGCAACCCACTTGTATGTAGCTTTTCACATACTCCTGAGCTTTGCTGAAAGAAATGCCATGAGATTAGTAGGACCTACTAGAACTTTTAAGTTTATTTATTTATTTTGAGAGAGAGAGAGAGAGAACAGGGGAGGGGCAGAGAGAGAGGGAGAGAGAATCCCAAGCAGGCTCCATGCTGTTAGCACAGAGCTCGACATGTGGCTCGACCCCGAGAACTGTGAGATCATGATCTGAGCCCAGATCAAGAGTCAGAAGCTTAACCAACTGAACCACCCAGGCACACCTAGAAATTTTCAAACTACCAAATTTATATTAAAGGTAGGGTTAGAATGATTCTGCTCCCTCCTCCCCCCCCCCCCCCCGCCCCACTGCAATCTGTTCTCTGTTAACTACAACTATTTAATAATGAAATTTGGGAGGACTTTTTTCCAAGTGCATTATGTCATTATATGTTTACTGTAATTATTAGATGCATTTGGGCAGATGCCTAAGGATTATCGTACTTTGTTGATGCTTTTTTTTGACAGCTTAAGTCAATTACCAGATATTGTATGTATGACCAACAACAGGGCTGGGCTATAGGGAATACAAACGAAGTACAAAATGAGGTTCCAGATATTAGTATTCCTTTTTGTTGTTTATATTTTGCCCCTAATTTTGCTTTTCACTTTTTAATACTAACTAGTACTGCATGTTTTAAACCAAATTACACTTCTTGCTGTTTTGTAAATATATTTGACACTACTGTTTCTGTCTTTGCTATGCTGTTTCTCTTCCACCTTTTTTTCAATTCTGAATAGTCTTTCCTAAGACTCATTTCAAATGCTATGTCCTGTGTGACATCTTCCAGATACCTCCTTCATACAATAAGTACCCTATAGTTGTACCTGTATGTTTGCCCTGGTTTGTTGTTGTTGTTGTTTTGTATGTTTGTTTGTTTGCCCTGTTTTAAGTATTAGTATATTTTGTATTATCCCCACACACACACTTGAATTTAGCTCCTCAGGAGCAGTGTCTTATTTTACTGATCTTTGTATATATCATGTCATACCTGGCATATAGTAGTCACAAAATAATATTTGTTGAATTAAACATCAGAAACAGCTAAAGAAAAATAATAGATGTGACAAAAATAGGAGTCAAATACTGCTGATTATAAGGGAAGTGATAAATGTTGAGTTACTGGATAGGCTAGGACTTAAGCTGAGCCTCATTCTTGAAGACATTAAAGTAAAACCAATCAGAGTGCTATGAGAATGATAAATTCCATTTTTAATTGGCAGGTTTCTTAAAATGGGTAAATATTGGGAGATTAGGTAGTCACTGAATTTCCCTGGTTGCAATACAGTTACACTTTCGTTCGTCTTATGAATGATACAGCCTTTTCACACTGTGAATATACTGAAAACAGATTCATATCTAGTTCAGAAAACCCTCATACATATTCTTAGTGTAAGGATATCTCTGTAGGTGATAACTAGCCATATTGTGAAAGACTGTAAATCCCAATGAAGTGATCTGCCTAATATTTCCTTTTAAATGCAATTTGGGACCCTAAAGGTTGTTTTCATTCCCAGAGGCTTGTACCTGATCTCTATTCATAACTCCAGGTTTTCTAAGGGTATGCCTGGTTCAGAATGAAGGATTAGGTGCTGAAAAGCTGTTGGAATGAGAATCACGGAAGTAGCCTGCTTAAAAAAAAAAAAAAAAAAAAAAAAAAAAAAAAAAGACTGAGCTTTCAGGGGCCAGCACATCCTGAGTAACAGAGAAGCCACATGTGTAGTCCCCTGTGGCAGAACCAAGGCACCTGAAGGAAAATAAAGCTGGTGTTGACTGTCAAATGAAGGACCTAAAACCGGAGTCATCTTATCCATGAGTACCCAGAGCCCTTGGTACTCTTAGGGGCCCATGAAAATATTTTAATGTCTTTTAAAATCAGAAGAAAAAAGTGTTAAGTTGAACAAAATGTTTTAACACATGGCATTAATATATTTGTCTTCATACTAAAGCAGCCACAGAACGTAAATTTTGGATTTTTTATGGAGGAAGGGCCACATAGACAAGAGTGTCCAGGTTCCACAGAAGCCACAATGCAGCCCTGCCCAAAACCTACCCATTTTTCTCAAGGTTAGTGCTAGACTGTGAAGGAGCTGCAAATTTGGACAGACAGGTGATAGTTTAATCCAGTTCTTCTTCCTCTCTACATCCCAGTGTCTTCATCTGTATAATGAGTTTGTTTTCTTAGGTATGGGTTGCTTATTTATGTATTTTGAGTAATCTCCACACCCAACCTGGGGCTCAAACTCACTACCCTGAGCTCAAGAGTCACATGCTCTACTGACTAAGCCAGCCAGGTGCCCCTGTACAATGAGGAGTTTGGACCAAGCAACTTGTGAGGGCTCTTGCAAACATATATAAGTAAAGTCCTACATCAGACAAGTTCCAAGCCAAAGTAGATTATCTAACATAACATTAATGTGAACTCAGGTCACGTGATAACCCACATAGATACAGAACAGGCCTAATAACCCCCCTATATTTTTTGTGTCCAGTTAGAAGTACTAGTTGAGAAATGATAAGAGCATAAAGTATGTATTATTAGCATGCAACCGGTAAAAGAGTAGAAATAGTAAAATGCCTAGTATGTTGTAAATACTCAGTAAATAATGAATGGATAAAATAATGATGTATATTAGCTTATTTTCATGACAATAATCTGTTAGCTTATTTTCTTGAGAGAAATCTGTACTTACCAGAAAAAAAATATTAAACTGTGGAATTTTTTTCTTATTCTCCACAGAAAAACAGCAGAAAACATTTTGGAAAGGGTTGTATCTAAAATACCTAATCTCATTTCTATAAATTGTAAAATTCTGAAAATTAAGCTCAGACCTCTTTTAAATTGTTTTCTATTTATTTCTAAGGTTTTACTCTTCTCTGTCTCATCCAAAATATGTGCTAAATTAATACATTAGAATAATATTTCTCTTCTTCTATATGTCTGTTGTCCATTTTTTAGATTATTGATGGAAAATAGTTAATCCCTAGTTGATGTTCTTTCTATAATAAATTGGGCTCTATATCACTTATACTACTCCAACCTCCTTATTTGCTTAGGGGTATCACACTGATAGAAACAGGATAATTTAATGGATGCCTACAAAATATATAATTAGAAATGTAAATTTACTGATGAATATATATTACAAATGACAATGAAATTAGTTCTAGATTGCCTTGATTGGGTTTTTTTTTTTCCCCTTTCTAGTAATGACTACAACTACTTTGATGTATATCAGAAGTACCTGAACTACTTTTTAAAAGTAAAGATGTTCGTGGGCCATCTGAGACCTGCTGGTGTAGTATCTATCGGGATGAAACTCATGGATCTGTATTTGAAAAAGATCCCAGGTGATCATGACAGGCACTAAAGGCTGAGAACTGCTGCACTATGTAGAAGCAGAAGTAGAAGGCAACATGGACTTTGGCATTATTATGTAGATCTGAATCCAGAGTCCAGATCTGCCACAGTCTAGGTGTATAAACCCAGACTTAGGTCTATGACCAAGTTACTTAATCTCTCTGAACTTCAGTGTCCTTGCCTATATAATAAGAATGGTAATATTTTGTAAGTCTTAGAATTTGGGGGGCTTAAAGGAGATAATAGATGAAAAATGCTTGACATACAGTAAGTGATAGCTAGTATTAATATTCTAGTAGCACAGAGTTATCCTCAGTTTTCGTCTTGACTTATGAAGAGTAAGGTTTTTCTCACAATAGCTCTTTTCTGTATCCAAAAGAATATTTATATAGAACTTCCTCCAGCTGTCTTTTAATTAGGCAAATTTACCCTGGGCTTTGAACTTTCCTCCAAGTTTGCATTTGTGCTATTCAGAAAATAGTGGCAGAGAAAATAGGTGACATCTTGGTTTTCAGTTTCCCTAGCATCCTCTGGAGTAGCTAATTATGTCTGGATCCAGTTTCACAGTTATCCGTTGTCTTGTTTTCAGAACAGGTAATTGATATATCATGAACTTGGAACATGAACTTCAGCTGGAAAACCATAGAATAATGGGGTTTTGTCAAAGAAAGAACATATAGATGGTATCTCCATCATCATGTTTATATGGTTAATTTCTATAGATTTGTAAATGATAATGTTTCAGATTTCTTTTGAAACATCTCTGAGTCAATTTAATTGATAGTGTAATGGCATAAAACCACAAGAGAAATAAGAGGAGAAATACAGTTTTCTTCCTGGTTATGGTCTTTTTTGTCTTTGTAACTTTACCCATTTATCCTTTTATTTTCAGTTGCTGTGAACTTGACAGAATTATAAAGTATTGATTCCCGCCTTTTTTCCTTAGTTAAGTATTGATCAAATAGAACATAGTGCCAAGCATGAGCATTTAATTTACATGAACTTTACCTAGCATTTAACAAGGCTATGGCTAGCTGCTTTCTCTCCTGAAATGTGTATTCACAATGCCTTCTCAGTGAAGGGGCTTTCTCCTTTATTTACTTTGTTAGATTCATCATATATAGAAAACAGTGAGTATATTAAATGTGGTTTCAATTTAAAAACTGCAAGTGCTGAAGGTTACACAACACTGTACTTGACGTAGCTGTTCTACTTCTTTGATTGTATGATTGCCTATTAAAGGCCTGATGTATTAAACATCAGGAGTGGTCCTCCATTATGCCTAGTTATTTGATTTTTGGTAAGCCTGTGCTGAGATTGCTCCATTGCATATTTCTGGACCAGAAAATTTCAACATGGGAAATTTTTTTTTTTGAAATTTATTGTCAGATTGATTTCCATACAACACCCAGTGCTCATCCCAAAAGGTGCTCTCCTCAATACCCATCACCCACCCTCCCTTCCCTCCCACCCCCCCTCAACCCTCAGTTTGTTCTCAGTTTTTGAGAGTCTCTTATGCTTTGGCTCTCTCCTACTCTAACCTCTTTTTTTTTTTTTCTTTCTTCCCCTGCCCCATGGGTTTCTGTTAAGTTTCTCAGGATCCACATAAGAGTGAAAACATATGGTATCTGTCTTTCTCTGTATGGCTTATTTCACTCAGCATCACACTGTCCAATTCCATCCACGTTGCTACAAAGGGCCATATTTCATTCTTTCTCATTGCCACGTAGTACTCCATTGTGTATATAAACCACAATTTCTTTATCCATTCATCAGTTGATGGACATTTAGGCTCTTTCCATAATTTGGCTATTGTTGAGAGTGCTGCTATAAACATTGGGGTTCACGTGCCCCTATGCATTAGTACTCCTGTATCCCTTGGGTAAATGCCTAGCAGTGCTACTGCTGGGTCATAGGGTAGGTCTGTTTTTAATGTTTTGAGGAACCTCCACACTGTTTTCCAGAGTGGCTGCACCAATTTGCATTCCCACCAACAGTGCAAGAGGGTTCCCATTTCTCCACATCCTCTCCAGCATCTATAGTCTCCTGATTTGTTCATTTTGGCCACTCTGGTGTGAGGTGATATCTGAGTGTGGTTTTGATTTGTATTTCCCTGATGAGGAGCGACATTGAGTCAACATGGGAAATTTTAATACCACAACAGTTTTTAGGCAAGAAAATGCAGAAACTACAGCAGATGAGGATATGAATAGACAAAAACCATTTTAACCACTATTTTTTTAAGTAAACTCCAGTGTAGAGCTGCAGTGTAAACTCCAGTGTAGCCCCAGTGTAAGGCTCAAAGTTGTGACCCGAGATCAAGAGTCGTGTGCTCTGCTGACTGTCCCCTTCAGGCACCCCTCATTTTAACCACTTTATACATTCAGACATCTTTGACTCTAGGTAGTTGGAATCTTGGTATCATAGTTTGCCTGAACAACCATTCTGGTATAACATCAGTCAGTGAAGCATAATAAGTGTCTTATGATGTATAGGCTCTGTGTGAACACAGAAGAGAAGTAGACTGTTTCAGAGAATAATGTAGGTGGGAGAATATCCAGAGGCCCATGCATGCAATTACAAAGTAACATTCACACACCAAATTCTCAATAAGGGCAATGCAGTATAATGCTTTAGAATATAAACTTGTCCTTCAGTTTTCTTGTCTTCAAAATGAGGATAATAATTGATTTGAAGTGTGGAGGATTTTGAAACCCAAGCTAAGAAAGTGGTGTTTGTTTGTTTATTTGTTTGTTTTTTATGCTAAGAAATAGGGAGTCACTGAAATTTTTTGAATAGGCAAGTTACATGGTGAAATTAATTGAGGAACGTTATTTTAGTAACTGTATATGAATGGAGTGGGAGGACCTAGAGGGAGACACCAGATGGGAGACTGCTAGAACAATCTAAATGTGAAAGGTGCCACAGTGGAAGTGGAAATAGATGGACAAGACCAGGAATCACTGTAGAGGAAAAAAAAAAAAAAATCATTCAGATTTCATGATAGATTGAATATATTATTTTAAATACCCCTCTCCCTAGAAATGACATAATTCAGCAAAATCATAGAAAATGCTTGTGTATCAGCTCAGGGGAAATCTCCTGTAAGTGCTGTCAGAAATTGTAAACTCTGGGGACTCCAGCTGGTAATGTGTGCATTCACTTACAGCTTCCCTTGCCCCTTTATACACTGGAGCACGACAGGAAATATTGGCTTATCCCTGTAGGAAGCATCTCTATAGGAGATGCTTAGTGAACTGAATGCCTTTGTTTAGAACTAATTGACCTTTATAAAACAGCATTTTTTTAGAGCTTACTCAAGTTAGGCAGACTTTAACCATTGGATAAGTCAAGAGACAAATCAGTCCTCTTAAGCAAGGTCAACAATCATGTTGAAGGAGAAAAGAAGCAAAGAAGGAGGACACCATCAGTAAAAACAGGACAATTAAGAAAACTTTATTATAATCTGAACATTGAATTGTATTGCTAATCCTTTCCTACATCGTGGTATTAGCTAGGTGACACCAACCTTTTTTTCATTTCTTTTTTGTTATAGGATGTGAGAATGTTGGATTTATACAATTATAAAGTAAAAGAGTCTGGAATTGGAAACCAGACAGTGTCTCAGTATTTTGGTCTGAATTTCTTTTTCTTAAAGTAGAAAAAAAGATACTACCTATTTTTGAAACTTTTTGAGAATTTTGACTCAGATATTTTTTATTATTATAAGTGATAAAGAATAACCTTGACAAAAAATATGAAAAGGACTAAAACTGGCTGGAGAGAAAATTCCCTGAAAATATGTACAGAGGGATAGATTTTGACTCAGAGCCAGTCCTTATTGTTGTTCCATATAAATGCATTACAAACCTAACAAATATATGTAAAAAATAAGTTTTTAAAAATCTCTTAAATAAGACTATTGTTTTCCCTTTAAAATTAACTCATTATCATCTGGTCAGCTATTTTTAGTTGTTGTTCTTAACTATCTGGCAGAACTGTGTTCAGTGAGGAGAGGAATTGATCAGTAATTTTATGCTTTAGTTTATGTAGCAGGACAGTGGTAATAATTTTATTTTATCATCAATTACTTAATGGATTTAATTAAGTATTCTGTCTATGATTAAACACATTACCATTCTTCCTGCTAGTCTTAATGGCTTTAGGTAGTGGCTAGCCGTGTAAGAGAAGAAATTTTTACAAGATCTTTTGTCTTGATGTAAGAATCCATAAATTCTTTCCTTCTTTTCCTTTTAAGTTTATTTTTGAGGGAGAGAGAGAGCATGCGCATGCATGCGTGTGTGTGTGTGTGTGTGTGTGTGTGTGTGTGTGCGCGAGAGAGGGGCAGAGAGAGAGAATCGCAAGCAGGCTCCACACCGGCAGCACAAACCCAATGCAGGGCTTGAACTCACAAACTAGAAGATCATGACTTGAGTCGAAATCAAGAGTTGGACCTTCAACTGACTGAGCCACCCAGGCGTCCCAAATCCTTTAACTTTAGCAACAGTATTAGAAACCACTGCTGATACAGAAAATTGCATTTTGCGGGGTAATGTCCAGATTGCGTGCTACTGTAGTTAAATCATAAAGAAGGCCTTGAATTTGGGTGAGAACAACTCTTGCTTATAAATGCATTTCATCCCAGCAGATCCTATCTTGGCACTTTGGCCCTGCTTAAATTTTACTCTAAGGTACAACTCTGACTAGACATGTGCTGTTGCTTTTCTATTTAGACTTGGATGTTAGCTAAGAATGAGATGGGGGGAAAGGTGTTGAGATGAAGCTAAACTTCTTACCAGGTAGGATTAAAAGAATGGAATAATGACTTTAAAATTTGCTATAAAATTGCGCTTAACAAGTGAAGCAAAAGCCACTGTTCATAATTTACAGAATTAATCAAATGATGGAAATGCATATAAATATCTCTTATTTCTGGAGGCATTGTTGGCTATAAGCTAATTTCTGCCTCTTTAAACTAGTTTTGGCCATCATTTAGTCAACACTAGCTTAATTACAATTAAAATAATTGCTTCTCAAGCTTTTATGAACATGCTGATCTTTTAAAAACGATTCTGGGGGCGCCTGGGTGGCGCAGTCGGTTAAGCGTCCGACTTCAGCCGGGTCACGATCTCGCGGTCCGTGAGTTCGAGCCCTGCGTCGGGCTCTGGGCTGATGGCTCAGAGCCTGGAGCCTGTTTCCAATTCTGTGTCTCCCTCTCTCTCTGCCCCTCCCCCGTTCATGCTCTGTCTCTCTCTGTCCCAAAAATAAATAAACGTTGAAAAAAAAATAAAAAGAAAAAATAAAAACAGATTCTGATTCAGTAGGTGAAGTAGGGACTGAGATTGCATTTCTAACAAGCTCACAGATGATCCCAGTGCTGCTGGTTAGTGGACCACACTTTGAGTAGGAAGAGTCTAAATAATGGTTCTTATTAGCTGTAGCTCCTGTCTCCTTACTCTTTGTTTGCCTTTTTGCCTGTAAGATTAGCTGTTTGCCCTTTATTTTGTGAGTTCACACTATTTCATAATGCTTATTTATTCAGCGACAAAATTGCATCCAGAAGATATCCCCCTTAGTAGTGGAAACTTCATCGTTTGTCTCAGAGCTATAGTGGTGTGTCCCAGATGTGTCTTTCACTGCTTGTGTGTGCAAGAACATTCAATCACTGAGAACAGTGGACTAACAGAGCTTCCCACTTAACTCTGGTAAATGTGGAAGGAGCATGGGTTTTAGAGTAGGACCTGAACTATATGACCTTGGTCAGGTTACTGAATTTATTTGACTCTCAACTCATTATTCTTAAAATTAAAATACCCATATAAGGTCGTTGGGATAGTGATTAGCAATAATGTATATGAGGCACTTGTTTAGTATCTACAAGGTAGTAGGCATTTAGTTAAATAGTAAGCATTCTAGTCACTGAATGGAATGAAACAAACATTAAAACTATTTAATTTTTTTAAATTTTATTTATTTATTTTGAGGGAGACAGATATGAGCAGGGGAGGGGAGAAAGAGGGAGAAAGAGGGAGAGATCTCAAGCAGGCTCCATGCTGTCAATGCAGAGCCCATGAAAGACTCGAACTCACTGTGCAATCATGACCCGAGCCGAAATCAAGAGTTGATTGCTCAACCAACTGAGCCACTCAGGCACCCTAAAACTATTTAATTTTCTTAACATCATGTATTTTAGAAGCAGTGCAGCTAACCAGAAGGAAAAATGTGTGGATTGTTTTCTATGAAAGAATATTAAAAGTTAAATTGTTTTTAAATTTTTTATGTTTCTGTTTGACTTCATGTTTTTTAGAGAATCATTTGATTTCTTTGATAGACTTGGAATCAAGTCACTTTCCTGAGTATCTGTTAGAATCCCTGTGATTCAGAAAAGAAATTAAATTTTAGATTCTCAACTTTATTTTGAATACGGGAATTAATTTCATTTATCCTGATTTACTTGAATTGTTGAGACCAAGACATGCCCAAATAGTAGCATTTTCAAGGACTCTTCTGTGTCCTTTCTCTCAGTATAGAGAAGAATCATCAGGAACAACACAGCTGGTACCTTGAGGAACATGACATAAAATTGGCATTGCCTGCTAAGCCTGAAAAAAGCCAACACTTGTTCAGTTACTAATGTTTTCAGGCAGAGTCTTTGATTTGGCCCCAAATGACTAGTTTAGCATAGGAGTATTTTTATTTGCTGCCAAAATCCCTCACAAAACTTAGTGCATTCTGAAACATAAACATATAGGCTATATTGTTTTTTGTTTCTTGGTTTTTTTTTTTTAATTCCTTTTCCTCACTCACATTAGCTGGTTTCCCAATCGTGGGCATAAAATGTTTGCCCAGTTAGGTGCTTCATAACAGAGATTCTTTGCAATAGCAGATGTGTTCCAGGATAACCTATTAGCTGTATTATATAAGCAGGATCACTAGCTGATGGGGTATTCATCTGTAAGAAAATATTCTGTTAGTACCCCTGGGCTTAGCAATATAGATCCTCAATATCATTTGTCTCACTTCAAAGCTAATTGAAATCAACCAGCCTATGTTTCAAAATATCTACACACATTACCAACCATCTGGCTGCTCACAAATGATGAAGACATTTAATATAAAACCTGGTTAATGCACTAGCCTCTCACCTCTAGAGAACAAATCTTGCCTAGGACACACGTAGTCTTCATTTAGTATTGGTTTGCAATAGAGGGCAGTCATTTGGGGCCCCCAGACTCATAACAGTTTAATGTATTCACTCTCAGGTAGCTGACCATGTGATAGATATTCAGAATGATCTTTGTGAGCCTCATTGAGAACTGCAGTGACAGAGCAGAAGGTTTATGTGTACCATCAGGGCTAGGATATGTACAGTAGTACACTGTGTCTGGGTACAGGGCATATGTGGCTATTTGTTTTTAGTAACTAAATATAATTTTATTATGAAAATAATGTTGAATGAAATATGCTTATAGTAGAAAATTTGTGATATACATTTCATTTAACGTTTATTTGTGTCTCAATTTTTTAAATTAGGTTTATGTGCATTGTTTTTAGCAAAACTGGGATTATTCTATATGTGCTTTTTATTCTTCTTTTTAAACTTAGTTTTATTTTACAAACATTTTTCTTTTTTAAAACTTTGTGGTTTTTTGTTTTTTTGTTTTTCATTCTCAAGTTAGTTAGCATACAGTGTAGTGTTGGCTTCAGGGGTACAACCCAGAGATTCATCTCTTACATATGACACCCAGTACTCATCCTGAAAAGTACCCTCCTTACTGCCTATCTCCCATTTAACCGCGCCCCCCCCCCATCAACCCTCATTTTGTTCTCTGTATTAAGAGCCTCTTATGGTTTGCCTCCCTCTCTGTTTTTACCTTATTTTCCTTCCCTCCCCCTGTGTTCATCTGTTAAGTTTCTCAAATTCCACATATGAGTGCAATTATATGATATCTGTCTTTTATTTTACTTAACACAATACCCTCCAGTTCCATCCATGTTGTTGCAGATGGCAAGGTTTTGTTCTTTTTCATCACTGAGTAGTATTCCATTCTATATGTATACCACATCATCTTTATCCATTCATCAATTGATGGACATTTGGGGTCTTTCTATTATTTGGCTATTGTTGATAGCACTGCTATCAACATTGGGGTGCATGTGCCCCTTCGAATCAGCATTTTGGTATCATATGAATAAATTCATAGTAGTGGAATTGCTGGGTAGTTCTATTTTTAAGTTTTTGAGGAACCTCCACACTGTTTTCCAGCGTGGCTGCACCAGTTTGCATTGCCAAGAACAGTACAAGAGGGTTCCCCTTTCTCCACATCCTCGCCAACATCTGTTGTTGCTTTAGTTGTTAATTTTAGCCATTCTTACAGGTGTGAGCTGATATCTCATTGTGGTTTTCATTTGTATTTCCCTGATGAGTGATGTTGAGCAACTTTTCATGTGTCTGTTAGCCATCTGGATGTGTTCTTTGGAAAAATTGTCTATTTGTGTCTTCTGCCCATTTCTTCTCTGGATTATTTGTTTTCCGGGTGTCAACTTTGGTGAGTTCTTTATAGATTTTGGATACTAACCCTTTATCTGACACGTCATTTGCACATATCTTCACATATCTTGTTTCCTTTGCTGTGCCAAAGTTTTTTGTTTTGATGAGGTCCTGATAGTTCATTTTTGCTTTTCTTTGCCTTGCCTCCAGAGACATGTCAACTAAGAAGTTGCTGTAGCTGAAGTCAAAGAGGTTGCTTCCTGTTTTCTCCTGTAGGATTTTGATGGTTTCCTGTCTCAACATTTGGGCCTTTCATCCATTTTAAATGTTTATTGTGTTTTTTTTTTTTTCTGTATGGTGTGAGAAAGTGGTCTAAGTTCATTCTTCTGTGTCTCTGTACAGTTTTCCCAGCACCGTTGGCCAAAGAGACTTTTTCCATTGTATATTCTTTCCTGCTTTGTCAAAGATTAGTTGGCCACATATTTGTGAGTCCATTTCTGGATTCTCTATTCTATTCCATTGATCTTTGTGTCTGTTTTTGTGCCAATACCATACTGTCCTGATGATTACAGCTTTGTAATACAGGTTAAGGTCTGGGATTGTGATGCCTCCAGCTTTGGTTTTCTTTTTCAACATTACTTTGGCTATTCAGGGTCTTTTGCAGTTCCATACAAATTTTAGGATTGTTTGTTCTAGCTCTGTGAAGAATGTTGGTGTTATTTTGATAAGGATTGCATTGAATGTGTAGATTGCTTTGGGTACTATTGACATTTTAACAATATTTGTTCTTCCAGTCCATGAGCATGGAATGTTTTCCATTTCTTTGTGTCTTCAATTTCTTTCATAAGCTTTCTCTAATTTTCAGCATACAGATATTTTACCTCTTTGTTTAGGTTTATTCCTAGATATTTTGTGGGTTGTGGTGCAGTTGTAAGTGGGATCGATTCCTTGATATCTCTTTCTGTTGCTTCATTATTGGTGTATAGAAATGGAGCCAATTTCTGTACATTGATTTTATATCTTGCAACTTTGCTGAATTCTTGTATTAGCCCTAGCAATTTTTTTGATTGAGTCTCTTTTGGGTTTTCCATGTAGAGTATCATGTCATCTGTGAAGAGTGAAAGTTTGACTTCTTTGCCAATTTGGATGCCTTTTATTTTGTTTTGATGTCTGATTGCTGAGGCTAGGATTTTCCACACTATGTTAAACAACAGCGGTGCAAGTAGACATCCCTTTTGTATTTCTGACCTTAGGGGGAAAGCTCTTAGTTTTTTCCCATTGAGGATGATATTAGCTGTGGGCCTTTCATATATGGCTTTTATGATGTTAAGGTATGTTCCTTGTATCCTGACTCTCTTGAGGGTTTGTATTAAGAAAGGATGCTGTATTTTGTCAAATGTTTTTTTCTGCATCTATTGAGAGGATCATACGGTTCTTATCCTTTCTTCTATTAATGTGGTGTATCATGTTAATTGATTTGTGAATATTGAACCAGCCCTGCAGCCCAGTAGTGAATCCCACTTGATCATGGTGAATAATTCTTTTAATGTACTGTTGAATTCGATTTGCTAGTATCCTGTTGAGAATTTTTGCATCCTTGTTCATTGGGGATATTGGCCTGTATCTCCATTTTAGTGAGGTCTGTGTTTGGTTTTGGAATCAAGGTAATGATGACTTCATACAATGAGTTTGGAAGCTTTCCTTCCATTTCTATTTTTTTGGAGCAGTTTGAGAAGAATAGTTATTAACTCTGCTTTATATGTCTGGTAGAGTTCCCCTGGGAAGCCATGTGGCCCAGGATTCTTACTTGTTGGAGATTTTTGATAACTGATGCAATTTCTTCACTGGTTATGGATCTGTTCAAATTTTCTCTTTCTTCCCATTTGAGTTTTGGTAGTGTGTAAGTATCTAGGAATTTGTCCATTTCTTCCACATTGTCTAGTTTGTTGGCATATAATTTTTCATAGTATTCTCTAATAATTGTTTATATTTCTGTGGTTGTTGGTTGTGATTTCTCCTCTATCATTCATGATTTTATCAATGGGTCCTCTTTTTTCTTTTTGAAAAGTCTGGCTAGGAGTTTATTAATTTTGTGTATTCTTTCAAAAAACCAGCTCCTAGATTCATTGATCTGTTCTACTGTTCTTTTTGGATTTTATACCATTTATTTCTACTATAATCTTTATTATTTCCCTTCTGCTGGCTTTGGGCTTTATTTGCTGCTGTTTTCTAGCTCCTTTAGGTGTAAGGTTAGGTTGTGTCTTTGGGATCTTTCTTGCTTCTTGAGATAGGCCTGAAATGCAATGTATTTTCCTCTTAGGACTGCCTTTGCTGCCTCCCACAGGGTTTGTACTGTTGTGTTTTCATTTTCATTTGCTTCCATGTATGTTTAATTTCTTCTTTAATTTCCTGGTTAACCCATTCATTCTTCAGTGGGATGTTCTTTAATCTCCAAGTATTTGGGTACTTTCCAAATTTTTTCTTGTGGTTAACTACAAGTTTCATAGAGTTGTGATCTGAAAATATTCATGGTATGATCTCAGTCTTTTTGTACTTGTTGAGGGCTGCTTTGTGACCCAGTATGTGATCTGTTTTTAAAAATGTTCCATGTGCACTCAAGAAGAATGTGTATTCTTCTACTATAGGATAAAAAGTTCTGAATATATCTATTAAGTCCATCTGGTCTAGTGTGTTATTCAGAGCTGTTGTTTCCTTATTGGTTTTCTGCCTGAATGATCTGTCCGTTGCTGTAAATGAAGTATTAAAGTCACTACAGTTACAGTATTATTGTTAATAAGTTTGCTTATGTTTGTGATTAATTGATTTATATATTTGGGTGTTTACATTGGGGGCATAAATATTTATAATTGTTAGTTCTTCTTGATGGATAGACCCCTTAATTATGATATAATGCCCTTCTTCATATTTTGTTACAGTCTATTTTAAAATCTAGTTTGTCTGATATAAGTATGTCTATTCTGGCTTTCTTTTGCCATCCAGTAGCATGATAGATGGTTCTCCATCCCCTCATTTTCAATCTGCAGGTGTCCTCAGGTACAAAATGAGTGTCTTATAGGCAGGATATAGATGGATCTTATTTTTTTATTCATTCTGATACCCTATGTTTTTTGATCCAGGCATTTAGTCCATTTACATTCAGAGTGATTATTGAAAGATATGAATTTAGTGCCATTTTGTTATCTGTAGATTTCACATTTGTGGTGATGTCTCTGGTCCTTTGTAGTCTTTCCTGCTTCCCACTCAGAGTCCCCCTTAAGATCTCTTGCATGGCTGGTTTAGTAGTCATGAACTCCTGTAGTTTTTATTTGTCTGGGAAAGTTTTTATCTCTCCTTCTATTCTGAATGACAGCTTTGCTGGATAAAAGACTCTTGGCTGCATATATTCCCCCATTCAGCACATTGAGTATTTCCTGCCATTCCCTTCTTGCTTGCCAAGATTCAGTGGATAGGTCTGCTACTACCCTTACGTGTCTACTCTTGTAAGTTAAGGCCTGTTTGTCCTTAGCTCTTTCAGAATTCTCTCTTTATCTTTGTATTTTGTCAGTTTCACTATGATATGTCATGGTGTTGACCTGTTTTTGTTGATTTTGGAGGGAGTTCTCTGTGCCTCATAGGTTTGGATGTCTGTTTCCTTCCCCAGATTAGGGAAGTTCTCCGCTGTAATTTGTTCAAATAAACCTTCTGCCTTTTTCTCTCCCTCTTCTTCTTCTGGAACTCCTATGATATGGATATTATTTCGTTTCATGGAATCACTCAGTTTTGGCACCTGGGTGGCTTAGTTGGTTAAGTGTCCGACTTGGGCTCAGTTCGTGATTTCAAGGTTCGTGGATACGAGCCCTACATCATGCTCTGTGCTGACACTTTGGACGAAGCCTGGAGCCTGCTTCAGATTCTGTGTCTCCCCCGCTCTCTGCCCATCCCCCACTGCCGTGCGTCTCTGTCTTTGTCTCTCTCTCTCAAAAATAAATAAACATTAAAAAAATTAAAGTTTATAGGGATAGGTAAAGGATCTAAAATAGCTAAAACAATTTTTTACAGGATTTTTTTTCTTTTGACATGGTGCTTGAACTCATGACCCTGAGATCACGACCTGACCTGAGATCAAGAGTTGAACACTTAACCTGCTGACCCATGCAAGCACTGCTAATAAAATAATTTTGATAAAGAATGAAGTTGGAAGAGTTAAACTACTTGATTTCAAGATTTACTATAATGTGATAGTAATCAAGACAGTATGATACTGACAAAATGATAGACGTAGATCATTGGAACAGAAAAGAGAGTCCAGAAATAGATCCATATACATAGATAAATTAATTTTTTTTAACAAAATTGCCAAGATAACTCAATGGAGAAGAGATAGTCTTTTCAAGAAATAGTGCCAAAGCAAGTGCAGATTTGTATGAGTTAAAATGAACCTTAACCTCAAACCATACTTATGGGATTTAAAATGAATCTTAATCTAAATGTAAAAGTTAAAGCTACTTAATTAACTTCTAGAGAAAACCATAGGAGAAAAGTCTGTGTAACATGGGTTAGGCAAAGGTTTCTTTAAAAGAATGTCAAAAGCATAAACAAAAGGAAAATACTGATAAAATGTACTTTATCAGAATTAGAAACTTGGTTTTGTAAGATGCTTAAAGCAAAAAGGCAAACCAAAGGCTACAAGAAAATTTTTTGCAAAATATTTATTTGATAAAGGGCTTATATCCAGAGTACATAAAGAACATTTACAACTCAAGAAGACAATTCAATTTTAAAATGGACAAATGATTGGAACAGACACTTCACAGTAGATACATGAATGGTTATTAAGTATGTGAAGAGATTCTCAGCATCACTTCTTGTCTGACAAATGTACATTTAGCCAAAAGACCAACAATGCTAAGTGTTGATGAGGTTGTAGAACAACTTAAATTCTCACATTGCTAATGAGAATGCAAAGTGGTATAACCATTTTGCATAACAATATGACAGTACCATATAAAGTTAAACGTACATTCACAATTTGACCTAGCAATTCCACTTTAAGGTATTAACCCAAGCAAAATGGAAACACATGCCCAAATATGTGTTCAAATGTTATCTGAACATTATCGATAATAGACAAAAACTGGTGAGTGAATAAACAAATTGCCTTCTATCCATTCCATGGAATCCTTCTATCAATAAAAAGGCACCAAATAGTAATATACAGAACAACTTGAATGATCTCACATACATTATGCTGAGTGAGAGAAGTCAAACATAAATATAGTTGACCCTTGAACTGCACAGGTCCACTTACGTGCAAATTTTTTTTCTGATAAATACAATACTGTAAATATATTTTCCTTATGGTTTTCTTAATATTTTTTTTTCTCAAGCTTATTTCTAAAAATACAGGATATAATACATATAACATACAAAATGCGTGTTATATTATTGGTAAGACTTCTGGTCAACAGTAGGCTATTAGTAGTTAAGTTTCAGGAAGTCAAAAGTTATATGCAGAGTTTTGAGTACTTGGGAGTCAGCTACCCTAACCCTGGTGTCATTCAAGGGTCAACTGTAGCAGGTACTATATGATCCATTTCTGTGAAATTCTAGAAAAGGAATGGCTATAGTGACTGAAAGCAAGTTTTGGGGACCAGAAACTGGGGGGAAAGGATCAAGTGCAAAGGCGACAGGGAACTTTTTTGAGTGGAATTGGTCTGTATCTTCATTGTTATAGTGGTTACACATTGTATGCAATTGAGAAAATTATACTGTACATTTAAAATTGGTGGATTTATTTTTGTACATAATGCCTTTGAAAAGGAAGAAAAATAAATTGTCTTCATCCTTTAAACCCAGGTTTATGCCACCTATGTATAAAAATTTCCTTTAATCTTTCTGTTGGAAGCAATATTTCAATTCTTGAACTCGTTATCTGTAAATCTTGGGATGCTGTTTTCTGTTTTGCCACTTTATTTGTATATTTCAACTCCCCTGCTAGGCTAATTTCTTTTGGGCAGGGATTATTTCTAATTTTGCTTGGATCCTCCAAAGTCTAATGTTTACGTATTTTGTTATTTCTTTCTTTCTTTCTCTCAAATATAGTGGATAGAACATCATTCCATATAATGAAGGATTCCAGTTAATTGAATTTCAGTTTTTTTCTGACTGCAAATGTACTATTTTATGGAAATAACATTCAACAGAGGGAATTGAGATCTCTCACAATTTCCTTTTAACAATAAATGGATTTCCTTCCCTCCCTCTGCTCCAGATTCCAAACTTATGTGTTCCTTTAAAAAGTTTCTCATTGCTGATAAATGAAAAGAATTATTTTTGCTAGCACTAAACTCTAGGAGATATATGAAGGAACACTGGGTATATTAAACAACTCAAATAACTCAGTCTGAGGCTTTGTAAGAGAGCTAGAAATGTTCTTTGATTAGATGTTTCTTATTACTTTCTATAAAAAGTCAGATGCATAACATTAAACTTGAATTCATTGATGACCTTTTCATAGGACTTTTCGGATAATATTGCCCTGGTTTGTTTGATAATCTGCACACAAGTTTAGAGTTTACTGAAGAGAACAGATAACTAAAACGCCCCTTGTTTGGCTTCTGCCAAGTAGCAGCAAGCAGACTTTTAGAATAAACTGGATATAATCAATTTTTTATCAAATTCTCTCATGAATCTTGGATATGCCTGTGTTCTATATTGTTGAGTCCAGGGAAGATCCATATACTTTAGGTGACAGAATTGTATAAATGGCAAAATTGACATTTATTGAAAAATTTAGGAGCCTGATATATCTTTTTGTCCAAACTTAGGGCTACTCTACTTCCTCAAGGAAAGGACCTGAAAGCAGGCCAATTTTTTATTTTCTGAAAAGGAGATTTGAATCCAACATTCTTCAACAGGTAGTCAGCTGAGACACATAGTTCTATGTGAAATATACAAAAAATATCATTGAATTGGAACATGTCATTAAAAGTAGGAAAAGTAACAAAAAGAGAATTTAGAGACAGAGAAGCCTGGCCTCCCAACTCAGCTACCTAACATTCCTTATGGTGTAACCTTGAAGGGATGCTCACTTTCCCTAAGTCTACTTCTGCAGCCACGGAAATGGAAGAGAATTCTTTCTTCATGTTTATTTTTAAGATTCAGTGGTTATGTATTTTAGTTGCTGCCAATTCTTCACACCCAATAATTATTAGTGCCTCTCCCCATACTTGATCATAGAAAGTATGAGTCTTGTGAAAGATGTATAATCTCGCCAGGATGAGGTTCCCAGTGTTATGAAGGAAACGTAGTGCTTTACATTATTTTTAATAATGACCAATTTTAATATAAATTATGATCAAACATGTTTGTTGTAGTTCGTAATGAATAATGATCGTGGCAATATAAGTCATTATATTATTTTGCTTGGCATTTGTATGCTGAGCTGAGTAATTTTGCTGTTACTAAATCAACATCATTTAGCTAAAATTGAACTCACCCCTGCGATGTCTTAGTGGAGCCTTAGAACATACACTGCACAGAATTTCATCCGTATTTAATGTTGTATGGTACTTTAAGCCATAGTATTCCTCTATTTGTGTAACATTCTTAAAACTTTGCTGAAAGATAATTTAAAAACTCTGTTTTTTTGAAACATTTTATAAGATAAATTTTCATCCTTAAGAAGTAGTGCACTGTAACACTGTGGTCAGCAAATTTTCTGTATATGGGCCAGATCATAAATATGTTAGGCTTTGTGGGCCAGTCTGTTGCAACTACTCAGCTGAGCCTTTGTAGCAGGAAAGCAGCAGTAGACAATATGCAAATGATGGGTCTGCCTGTGTCCAATAAAACTTTATTTACAAAAAAAAAAAAAAACCAAACAGGTGGCTGACTAGATTTGACTCATGGGCCATATTGCTAATCCCTACTCTAACAAATAGGACAGATTTGGAGGTGGAAAACCCAGGAAGTAATCCATCTCTGACATGAACTGGCTGAATATTGATAATGAGCCAAATCATTTAACTTCCTCATGAATTTCTCTTTCTTTTAGTAGTAAAATAAAGAGGTGGGACTATAGTGATCTGTTTTCCTTACCTTAACTTTTCCTGTCTTTAAATTTTGAACACTGAAAAAGTTTTCTGGTATAAAAATCACCTTTTCCTGAAGGATAAAGAAATAACCTAAGGATGAAGTCAATGAAGAGTATAGACTTTACATTGGATATATAAACTGAGCTTAAAACAGATTATACCTATATTGCTTCTTCCCTTTGGGAACTTTGAGATCTAAAAGAACTTCAACCTTACAGGCTATGAGAACAAACCAATAACTTCTACATCAATATATTGCCAATAAATTTAGTGTTAGCTGGAAGCTTAATGCACTTTTTTGTGTATATGAAAACTATGAGTTGCCTATAGGTTTTATAAAAATAATTGCATTATATTGCTCTTGTGTGCATACGTGGTAAAAAAAAAAAGCTATCTTTTTTTTAATCACTTACTCAGTAGCACTCAACACTTACCCTATTTGATATCTATAACAACCTGTAATTGCTAATTTTAATGCCCATTTTATGGGTAAGGAAACTAAAGTTCAGAAATAAATAAGTGGCTTATGACACATAGCCAGGGTAAGTGTCAAAGCTGATATTGAACCCAGTGTATTAGTTTCCTCTTGCTCTTGTAAGAAACCACAACAGATTTCATTGTCTAAAACAGCACAGATTTAGTATCTTATACTTCTAGAGGTCAGGAATCTGAGATTTGTCTCCGTGGGCTAGAATCAAGGTTTTGGCAGGGCTGCATTCCTTCTGAAGGCACTAAAGGAGAATTCTTTTGCTTGCTTTCTCCAGCTTCTAAAGGCTGCCCACAGTCCTTGCCTAATGGCCCATTTCCAGGTTCAAAGTCAATAATGGCTGGTCTGGTCTTTCTCCTATCACATCACTTACATTCTGACCCTCATACCTCCCCCCTTCACTTTTAAGGACCCTTGTTATTACATTGAGCCTACCCAGATAATCCTAGATAATCTCTTCTTAAGATGCTAATAACTTAATCATATCTGCAAAGCCCCTTTTGCTATATAAGGTAATATTTTCACAGGTTCTGGGGATTTGGATGTGGATGTCTTTGTGGGGTCATTATTCCACCTTCACACCCAGTTAAAGGAGAATCTTTTTTACAGATTCCATTTTAGCTGCTCAGCATCTCCTAGAAAGGAGGACTAGTTGTTGTCATCCCATTGGGCAGACAAAGATCCTGAGGTGGAAGGAATCTATGACTTTGCCAGAGTTTTATAACTAGTTGCTGGGGTGGAGGTGAGGGGCTCTTTTAATTCCCAGTCCAGAAAGCTTTCTACTGGATCATATTTCCATAACATTTTTATCAGTATTAGCCATTTGATGCTAATATGGGTAAATTGCTTTCATGTCTCTAGATAATCAAACTTGAATTCAACCCAAATTAGACTTGATTCAATGCTCTGGCCATCTGCTAGCTTGTTTGATAATTTCTGGTTAAAAAAAAAAAAAAACACTTCTGGAAGGATAAAGAAATAAGCTAAGGATATAATGGATGCAGAGTTTTGACTTTGTAATCGGGTACCTTGAAAATCTCCCTTTACTAGTGTTTAGACTTAGTGGTTGAGAGTATATGGAATGGTTGAGGGTATATTTTACATTTAAAAGAGAGAGATAAAAGGGTGATCTTAGAATAGACTTTAAAAAAAATCCAGTTTCAATTTATTTTCTGTTTATGGCACTTTTTTCAACACGTATTTCCTGTCTTTCTATTATACTAGTGAATAAGTAGTTGAATCTGTACTGTAAATTTACTTCCTAGTCTGTAGATACTTAACTCTTTACTTTTTTTCTAAAATAGTAGCAATGGAGAGGAGACAGTCCTTCAAAAATGAATAACACTTAAAAGGAGCCCTTTATAGAACCTATGCTTTGTAGTTGCTATACGAAGTAATAAAGGAGGTGGTGTGGCAAAGGACACATAACTTGTCTCTTGTAGTTTTTCGTCAGTAGTTAGCTCCCACATTAAATGTTTCTATCTTACCAAAACCAGCTATTTCCACATATTTCACATATTAGACTTTAACTCTTCCATAATCCATCATTTTGTTGCTTTATTCTAAACAGCTGTTTGATTTTTGAGTCATTTTTCTAGCTTTTCTCCTTGGCCAGGAAGGACATTACCTCTATATTACATTGTCTAAAATTTATAGATCTTCTAGTTAATGTAAGCAGTTAAACTGAAAAGAGTGGAAGGAAGGATGAACACAATAGTTAATAATGACTTCACCCTGAGAGGAAGCTACTAGCCTGGCCAGTGTAAGTCCCATGGATACAATACTGAGACTGGGGATGTCATTCTTCCAGAGCTACTGGTGGTTCTAACCAAGGGAGTAGCCAAGTACAGAGTGGAATGGGATGTGCTGAGGTCAGAAACTAGAGAAGTGTTCCAGCCACAACAGAGAGGGGCGTGTGGTGGTTATCAAGGTATATAGAAGTAGAATTGAGTGGGACTTTGAAGTAAGTCAAGACTGGATTCACAGCTTTACTACTTCAAAGCTCTATGGTACTGGGCAAGATCTTTTCAGTCCCCACATCCTTATTTATTAAAATAATAATTGTTGCCCCTCAAGGTGATTATATGAATTAGAGAGATGATTTACATAGTAGTAGTATTAGCCTAGTAAACAGGAGCTATAAGGATAAAAAACAATAGACTGCAGTTGGTAGGCAGATGAATGGCAGAGCTTGCTTACTCACCAACTCTGTTTACAAGTGTCAAGGGGAAGAGCTGCACTCACAGCCTTACTTCAAAATAGTACAAATCTAGCTTCAGCTTGACCTGGACCCAGGCCTGCACTGAGTCTGAAGCTGAGGAGGAGCACTCTGAGAGTCCTGAAAGGAAACTTGAAAACATAACTGGAAATGGAAAGCATAGAGATCTTTGTTAGAAACCCACTGTTGTCCCTGTACCTTGTCCTCTAGCATGCACAGCACGACCCCTGGGCTCCCTGTTGTGGATCCCTGTTGTTAAAGTAAGAACTCCCCTCAGCCTAGTCAGTCAATCAGACAGTACCCTTTTGGAAAAGAAAATTCCTTTTTAAATTTTTAAATTAGGGGTGTCTGGGTGGCTCAGTTGTTTGAATGTCTGACTCTTAATTTCGGCTTAGGTCATGATCTCACAGTTCGTGAGTCCGAGCCCCGCATTGGGCTCTGCACTGATGGTGGAACCTGCTTGCGAATCTGTCTCACTGTCCCTACCTCTCTCTCTCAAAAATAAATAAATAAACATTAAAAATTAATTAAAAAAATTAATGTGACTTCTTATATAAATTCAAATTATTTTACTATTATACTAATTTAACTGTGGAAATTTTACATGCTTATAGTTAACTATTAATTAAGTCTCTTTAAGCATTAGAAATATGTAGGCTCTTGATTTTATTTTTAAGTAATGGACTTCTTTAATTTTTTAATTTTTTTTCATGTTTTATTTATTTATTTATTTTGAGAGAGAGACAGGGGAAGGGCAGACAGAGCATGAGAGAGAGAATCTCAGGCAGGCTCTGCACTGTCAGTGCAGAACCCAGTGTAGGGCTCAGACCCACAAACCATGAGATCGTGACCTGAGCTGAAATCAAGAGTCGGATACTTAACCAACTGAGCGGCCCAGGTACCCCTAGACTTTATTTTTTAAAGCAGTTTTAGGTTCACAGCAAAATTGAATGGGAAGTATGGACATTTCCCATACATCCACTGTCCACACACATACACAGCCTCCCCTACCATTAACATCCCACACAAATGTGGTACATTCATTATAGCCACTAAACTGACAGACCAAACCCACTCTCTGTGTTAGGGCTCATTCTTTATGTTATACAGTCTATGGATTTTAATGAATGTATAACAACATGTAGACACCATCATACTGACATACAGAATAGTTCCACTGCCCTAAAATTCCCTGTGCCACATGGTTATACCTCCCACCCCCTAAACCCTTGGAAACCACTAATCTTTTTACTCTCTATAGTTTTGCCCTACCCAGAATGTCATATATTTGGAATCATGTAATATATAGCCTTTTTAGTTGGTTTCTTTCCCGTTGTAATGTGCATTTATGGTTCTTCCATATTTTCATAGCCTGATAACTCACTTATTTTTATCACTGACTAGTATTTCTTTTCTTTTCTTTTTTTTTGAGATTTTGTTTTTAAATAATCTCTACACCCAATGTGGGACTTGAACTTGCAACCCTGAGATCAAGAGTTGCACACTCTTCTGACTAAGCCAGCCAGGTGCCCCTGAATTGTATTCCATTTTATGGATATACTGCGGTTTATTCATTCACCTATTGAAGGACAGCTTGATTGATTCCAAGTTTTAGTAATTATGAATAAAGCTGCTATAAACATTTGTGTGCAGGTTTTGTGTAGACATAAATTTTTAAGTCTTTTGGGCAAATACCAAGGGCAAGATTGCTCGTCATCTAATGTTGAACATCTTTTCATATGCTCATTTGCTATCTGTATATCTTCTTTGGTGAGTTATCTCTGCAGATCTTTTGCCCAGTTTTTAATTGTGTTGTTCATTTTTTTACTGTTTTAAGAGTTCTTTGCATTTTTGGATAACCGTTCTTTTTCAGATTTATCTTTTCTTCCACTCTCTGGCTTGTCTTCTCATTCACTTGACACTGCCTTTTAGAGAGCAGAAGTTTTTAATTTTAATTTTTTTAATGTTTATTTATTTATTTTTTTTTTTAAATTTTTTTTTTTTTTCAACGTTTATTTATTTTTGGGACAGAGAGAGACAGAGCATGAACGGGGGAGGGGCAGAGAGAGAGGGAGACACAGAATTGGAAACAGGCTCCAGGCTCCGAGCCATCAGCCCAGAGCCCGACGCGGGGCTCGAACTCACGGACCGCGAGATCGTGACCTGGCTGAAGTCGGACGCTTACCGACTGCGCCACCCAGGCGCCCCTGTTTATTTATTTTTGAGAGAGAGCACGAGCAGGGGAGGGACAGAGAGGGAGACACAGAATCCAAAGCAGATAGACATCTTCTATAGATAGATACACACACACACACACACACACACACACACACACACACACATATTATATACTTCTGGTTGTTTTAGTTCATTTGTGGCAAAGACTACCTTTCTTCATTGGATTGCCTCTGTTTCTTTGTCAAAGATCAGTTGACTATATTTGTATGAATCTATTGTTGGGCTTTCTGTTCTGTTCCACTGATTTGTCTTTTTTTTGTTTTTTTCACCAGTACCATGCTGTCTTAATTATTATAGCTTTATAGTCTTTTTTTAAAACATTTTTTTAATGTTTATTTTTTGAGAGAGACAGAGAGCAAGGGAGGGGCAGAGAGAGAGATGACACAGAATCCAAAGCAGGCTCTAGGCTCTGAGCTGTCAGGCCAGAGCCCAATGCAGGGCTTGAAACTACAAACTGTGAGATCATGACCTGAGCTGAAGTTGGAAGTTCAACCGACTGAGGCACCCAGGCACCCTATAGTTAGTCTTAAAGATGGGTGGTATCAGTTTTCCAACTTCCTTCAAAATAGTGTTTGCTCTTACGGGTTATACTCTTGATTTTAATTCTATAGTGATGCTATAAAGTACAAGAATAAAACTTCATGGTATTGTACTTTAGCTATGTAGTATCCAGGTAACAATAGAAATATGTTCATATCCTATTTCCCGTATTTTTATCATCCCCATCTTTTGTATATATTCTAAAAAATACTACTCAAAGAATAGTGTGTGGTTGTCAGACAAAGTGAGTCAGTATTTTTACAAGATACCCAGGTATTTTGTAAGCACATTAAAGTTAAAGAAGCCCTACTCTAAAAGTCAACTTTTATCTGACTGTGAATATGGCATAGTAGCTTCACTTTTTACAATTTGAAAACCACTTTCAGAATCTGGACGGTTTTTGTTTCTTCATTTTATTTATTTTATCATTATTGTTTAAAATATTTTTCTTTTTTCTATTTTATTTTGTTATGTTACGTTATGTTACGTTACGTTACGTTACATTATGTTATATTATTGAGGGAGAGCATAAGCAGGAAAGAGGGAGAGAGAAAGAGAATCTTAAGTAGGCTTCATGGACCCTGATGTGAGGCTCAATCCCACGACCCTGGGATCATAACCTGAGCCAAAATCAAGAGTAGGACACTCAACTGACTGAGCCACCCAGGTGCCCCTCTGTTTCTTCATTTTATTTTTTTTTTAATTTTTTTTTCAACGTTTTTTATTTATTTTTGGGACAGAGAGAAACAGAGCATGAATGGGGGAGGGGCAGAGAGAGAGGGAGACACAGCATCGGAAGCAGGCTCCAGGCTCCGAGCCATCAGCCCAGAGCCCGAAGCGGGGCTCGAACTCACGGACCGCGAGATCTTGACCTGGCTGAAGTCGGACGCTTAACCGACTGCGCCACCCAGGCGCCCCTGTTTCTTCATTTTAGAATCTACTCATTTCAGACCTACTGGTCAGACGGTCAGAAGATAAAAGATAAACTGAAAAAGTAACACATCCAATAGAAACTTTAACATTAACAGGTAACAGGTGATTATTCATGCTTAAAAGATCTTCCAGTAGAATCATTTGTGATTCACATCATTCTGCTTCTTATTGAGAAAAATGTTGTTAAAGGGCAATGTCAAAAAACTACTGCCTATGTTTTCTGCTAGTTTTATGGCTTCATATCTTATATTTGGGCCTTTAATCTGTTTTGAGTTTATTTTTGTGTATAGTATAGGAAAGTGGCCCAGTTTTATTCTTTTGCATTTAACTGTCCAGTTTTCCCAACATTGTCTATTGAAGAGACTGTCTCTTCCAAAATGTATATTTTTTGCCCCCTTTGTTATATATTAATTGACCATATAAGCAGGGGTTTATTTCTTGGCTCTCTATTCTGTTCCATTGATCAGTATGTCTATTTTTGTGCCAATACTGTACTGTTTTGATGACTACAGCTTTGTAGTAATCTTGTTCTTTCTCAAGATTACTTTGGCTATTTGAGGTCCATTGTGTTTCTATACAGATTTTAGTATTCTTTTTTTTTTTTTAATTTTTTTTTAATGTTTATTTTTGAGAGAGAAACACACAGTGTGAGTGGGGGAGGCACAGACAGAGGGAGGCACAGAATCCGAAGCAGGCTCCAGGCTCCAAGCTGTCAGCACAGAGCCTGACGCGGGGCTCGAACCCATGAACCGTGAGATCATGACCTGAGCCAAAGTTGGACGCTTAACCGACTGAGCCACCCAGGTGCCCCCAGATTTTAGTATTCTTTGTTCTAGTTCTATGAAAAATGCTGTTAGTATTTGATAGAGATTGCATCGAATCTGTAGATTGCTTTGGGGAGTGCAGACATTTTAACGATATTAATTCTTCCAATCTATGAGCATGGAATATCTTTTCATTTGTGTCATCTTTAATTTCTTTCATCAATGTCTTATAATTTTGAGAGTATAGATCTTGCACCTCCTTGGTTAAGTTTATTCCTATGTATTTTATTCTTGTTAATTTTTCTTTTTATTTGTTTATTTGTTTATTTGTTAATTATTCTTGTTATTTTTCTTTTTTCTATTTTATTTTGTAAGTGGAATTATTTTTCTTAACTTATCATTCTGCTACTTTGTTATTAGTTTATAGAAATGCAACAGATTTCTGTGTATTAGTTTTGTATCTTCCAACTTTACTGAATACATTTATATTTTGCTTATTATTGAAATGGTTAAGTTTCTTATTTCTTTGTATTTTTCTTGCCAATCAACTGTAGACCGTTATGACATATAGAAATATACGTTACAGTAACTCACCTCTAGAGCAAAGTAAGTTATCTTGGCCATTACAAATGCCATTAATTTTAAGAAGCATAGGATTTGGAATCAGACGGGCCTCAGATCTAATATTAACTCCATTACTTCTTAATTTTACACTGTTGAGCATCCATTTCCTCATCTTGTAAATTGGAGACGATACCCATCAATAGGATGGCTGGGAGTATTGAATGAGGTAATACTATATAAAGTTTCCAGCACAGTGACTATAGTACCTCAACAAATGTTAGTTTCTTTCTTTTCCCCCATCCCCAAAAGCAGAATTAAGTTTTTTTCACATACTCCTCTGTGATGATAGTTCTTTGTTTTAATCAACTGTATAGATGTTAACAAATGTTTGGCATTTCTTCTCAAATTTACATGTACTAAGCTAAATGCATCAAGTTCAGTTTAAGCAATTCCAGATTACTGTTAGTGATTGTAGATTATAGAGAAGAGATCCTTTTTTTTTTTTTAAGTAAACTCTGTGCCCAAAGTGCAACTTGAACCCCTGACCCTAAGATTAAGAGTCACATGCTGTACCAACTGAGCCAACCAGGCACCTCTATAGGGAACAGATTTTTTTTTAATAAATAATAGCTTTTTTTTAAGTTTATTCTTACTTATTTTGAGAGAGAGAGAGCGAGAGAGAGCAAGTGGGGGAGGAGCAGAGAGAGAGGAAGACAGAATCCCAAGCAGGCTTTACCCTGTCACCGCAGAGCCTGATGTGGGGCTGAAACTGATAAGCCTTGAGATCGTGACCTGAGCCAAAGTCCAGGGACGCTTTAACCTACTGAGCCACCCAGGTGCCCCTAGGGAGCAGATTCTTAAAAAGAGGCTTCACTACTGTCTTTTCAACATAAAGACCTATATATTAACCTCAGATTCTTTTGTATAATTTGATGTTTTTGTGTGTAAATACCACTGTTTCCTGATTTCTAGACATTATCTGTTTTTCATGAAGAAATGATCTATTTTGCCTCCCCTTCATCAACCAGGGCTCTTTCAAGTGTTGAGAATACATCATGGCATCTAGCGTATTCTGAATATTGTCTTTTCATTATTTCTGGTATATCATCTGGGAATAGCTAATTCAGAGTCTCTTTTTATATAAATATCTTCATGGCCTCTTCCTAAGGAATTCTAGGCACCTGAGATGCAGATGCCATGTAGCCAAGGGCGTAAATGACTAATTCAAAGTTTGTTGTATCTTAAAGACAAAAGCAGTAGAATCACTCTGACTGCGTTAGATGTCATGCTTAGACCACACTGTCTCCTTTTTGTGCGTCTCCTTTTGTGTATCCAGTTTATCTGCCTTCAAACTTGGTATTTATTTTACACTCTGATATTGTTCCAAATGAAACTAAGCTTTAATATTAATGCAGTCCTCTAGTTCTAGCTACCTATAAAATAAAAGTAGGTGCTGTGCCCTTTTTAACAGAGTTTCACTTTAAGCTATTCACATCCTATATGTTCAAAAAACATTGTATTTTCTTTTTGCGTAGATTTGTGGGTTATTGATCAGTTGTGTTCTTCATAATTTAATACTAGGTTATTTTTCAGAGTAGTCCAAGAGTTGTCTTAGTCTGCTTAGGTTGGCATAAATTACTGCTTTCTCTCCAGTTAGTCAGGCTTCCAGTTTTTCTAACATGGTTCCTTTTAAGTGTTTTGACTAGGAATTGTGGTTGATTTTGATATCTTGTCTTCTTGAGTTTTGTCTTATCTCAGAACGCAGGACTCTTAGAAGAACCCATTTGTCTGTAAATACTCTACCAAAAATGAAAAATAATAGAAATCTACCAAAAATGGTTAAAACCAAGTAGTAGAAAATTTGAAAAAAAATTATCGAATCATTGCACAGAAACCTCTTGATGAAAGTGTCGTGTTATTTTTTACTTTTAATTATGTCCATATTAATTAAATTTTGCTTGAATAATTAATTCTACCTCTCATTTTTAGGCAAGAGCCCAGGGAAAGTAATACAATTTAAATGGTGTTTGCCATTTGGGAGGCTTTTCTAGTCTGTAACTACAAATTGTATTGTTGCTATTATTGGTTTACTCTCCCCTATGAATTCTTTTGGGTGATATTCTGATTTTAAGCAATAAGCATTGTCATACACCACAAACAAGCACCATTTTCTACCATAATCTGTAACTTCTCCAAGGATAACCATGTTTAGACTTCTCTTAGATTTCCCTTTAGATTGATTTTTATTTTAGTAAGCAAACAAAAATTTTCCCTACCGTTTGTTATTATCTCCTAGAGGGAACTAACATTTGTCACTGCCTGTTCTGTACCAGATAACATACATGTGTCACAGTGCTCCCTTCTTCATAATGTGTGTTTTATCTGTACCTTGCTGCTTCTTCCCTTCCTTACCTCATCAACCGCTCACTTTTCAGTGCCATCAACAGATCAGAAGCCAGTCTTTTCAATAAATCTGGAGATATTTGAAGAGAGAATACATTTGGAATGTGGTGATTCAAAGTAATATAAAATAGAAAAGTGATGAGTATGAGGAGCTTCTAGGATTTCTTTCACTTCAAAAAAGTGTACCTAGTAGTATTTTAGCCTACCAGTAGATTATACCTTCCTCTCCAATGCCCACAGTACTTAAAGAAAATTAGAGCATGGCAGCCTGCCATGCAGGATTTCCATTTGCACTATTTTATTCCCTGAGCTAGCAATGCTAAGACTGTCTGACAGACAAACCAGAGGAGAAAGGGAGTTGAATGAAGAGCTTCACTTGATCATTGTCCCTTCACATGTTGTCTGTTTACAAATGACCTTGAAGAGTTTGTATAATCTTCTCTTTGATAGGAAAATGGTAGACCCAGAGTTTAGCTGGCTCTTGCTTACAAAAGTTAAGCAGATTATAGAGGAATAGCAGCACTCACAGGCTGCTTAGCATGGAATATCAGGTGATCTAGAGGGAGGTACAAGAGTGATGGAACTGCTGCTACAAATAATTGTGGGAGAACACTGGTGAGTATTGCACAGTAAATCTGCACCTTCTGTGGGCAGTTGTTTAAGGGGAGGCTTCCTTGGGATAGAGCGTCAGCAACACATGTCTAATAGGTGCATTCATTTTAATATGCTCATTCATTGAATAGGCCTGATTAATTAGTACATGTCACCATCTGGTACTTAGAGAGACTATTCATTTTTAAAATGTTGAAATTGCAGGGAATGGTGCACACCAATTAAAATCCTTTTAACTGGATTGTGTTGGTATAAAGTATACGTGTAGGAGGACTTCATTGGAATTCAGCGTGCATCTAAGGGTACATACATCAGCCTGAAGTCAATTAGAACAAAGGATGTCAAGAGAGGAGAAAATGAAAGGAGAACTATCCTTTTTCTGAATGTGTCTGCTCATTATATTGGGCTTTCTCTCTTTTTGTTTTTCTATTCTTCCTCTCACTTGTCTTGACTGTTCTCCTACCTTTTATTTTGGTTTCTTTCTCTCTGTCTCTTTCACCCTCCATTTTTGTTTTTGTTCCTCATTTTCTCATCTCTTCCCTACCTTATTATCATTCTCCAGTCACACGTTAAAACAAAAGAGTTGAATAAATAACTTTATGTAGTGATACAGTAAAATCTTAGCTTTCTATGTCCTTTGAAAAAACGAGTTCTCATTGGCCAAATTTCCTGAGTAATTGTGAGCTTGAGCTCATTAAACATTAAAATGTTTTCAGTTAGGATAATCATTTGGTGTTTACGTGACCTACATTTTTTGTGAGTGCAGACTAAGACTTCAGGTACCTTTTCTCTTTCTGTCAACGTTTCTCCTCCAGATCTGCTGTAATGGGTATTTATTTTATAATTAAATAAATAAGCTTTTAAATAATAAAGCCATTTGTATGAAAATCTTTCCAAAATACTTTTCACACTTTTGTTGTTTTCTTCCCTTGTCACACAGGATACTAAACATAATTTAACATTTTCTTGATATCTTGCTATAATTAGTGTCAAGGTCAGTCACAGTGCTCTTCTGGAAAATACAGTGATGCCCTTGAGGGATTTGGGCTCTTTGCCCCACATGGAAGTGCTTTTGAGGTCTTACATTGGTTTTTGTATTTTTCTTTCCCCATTTGCTATCAGGTAGTCAACTTGTCACTTGCCATTTCTGTCTGGATGCTTCTGTCCCCTTCTAAGCTATTTTGGTCTGTGAAACCAGATAATAGAGCTGTATTTATTCATCTGGTCAAGAAACATATAGATGCCAAAACTGATTAAGAAGCTAAGACTAGCAAGTGAAAGAGAGAGGGGAAGTTGTATGCAAACACCCATAAGTACCATGGGATGGGAATTAGGAGGAGGAAACAGTTAATTTTAAGAGGATCTGCAGCTTCACAGGGGACTTGGTATTTGACTAAAGCATGGAAGGTTCTATAGAATTTTAGCCAGTTGTTATATGGGTGGACATGTAGGAGATGATGATTTAAAAATATGGTAAGGCAGTATCAATCACAAAAGAGCATTATATTTTGTCCTAAAGCATTCAAATGTATTCTGTAGACAAATAAAAACCACAAATGGTGGTATGAAGAAGTAAGGAGAATGGTAAAGATCTGTGTTTTAGAGGAGTCAGGAGACAATGAGACATTATCCCAAGGCCTCGGACAAAGAGTGATGAAATCCAGGATTCAAGTTATGGCTAGGGTTGTCAAAGGGAGATTACGGACTGGAGAGACAGAACCTGGCAATTAATTGGATATAGCATGAGAAGGACCAGGAGGGGTCAAAGTTGACCCAGCCTGAATACCTACCAATATTGTGATAACATTAATTGTTATGGTGTCCAGAACAAGGTGGAGCACATTTCGGAGGAAAGATAATTAATTCTATTTAGAGAGGTCTAGTAGGCAGTTGGAAACTGAAATCTGGAGCATCAAAGGACAAGACGTATAGGCTCTGGGAAATTATTCCACCCTTACATATTTGGGAATAGACAAGATCACAGAAGAAATTATTAGAAAAGAGAGTCTTTTTAAAAGGGCAATAGTGGAAAGGGCATTTGGGCACCTTTGTGAGAAAGCAGTGGGACATACATATCTCCACTCAAATTAACATTATCTCAGCTCATAGTTAAGTGGGTAGGGGATGTATAAATAAAGGACAGCATGAGAGACACTGTTATAATTCATCAAATTATAAGTAGAGTATTCACTTTTATTTTTGTACAGACAGTACCAACAAAACTGATCTGAATTGATCAAATTAAATTTGTCTGAAACAAGAGTAAAGAGTCTATGAATGAGACCTAAGGCTCTTCCCTACCTGTCTAGTTTTCAGCTATGCCCTGAATAGGTAATCTTGCCAGGTAACTATTTCCATAGAGAAGAGTTGTTTCTTGTTATATATGAGAAATGTTTTTAATTGCTTGAGGTTATTAAAGGACTCTGACTGCAACTTTATTTCTCCCTCTGTTCAATTTGTTTGAATGGTTCAAATTGGCATTTTAACCCAAATTTGCATTTACATAATCCTTTGACTTGATCGTAAATTTTAGAAAAGACTTTAAAGGTATTCATGTTACCAGATAGCGTGTTCATTGTGTTAAATACATCTCTGTACCTATGTGTACACAACTTGATCTATGTATAGGAAAAAGACCTGGAAGGGTATATAGTAAGATTTGGGGCTTGGGGTTTTGCTTGTTTGTTTGCATATCTTTATTTTCTGATTGCTTTTATAATCTAAAGAATTCAGTTATTTTTCATTTTAAAAATATAAGGATCATAAGTTCTAGAGAGCTTGAGTAGCTTGCATAAAGTAAAATTACATATCCAATTAGTAATGGCCGTGAGGCTTGTTCATTTGTGCCCTGGGGCCAATTCTACTGATTGATGGGTTGTTCCGATAGGAATGGAAATACCACCCACTACTCTGGCAGCCATAAGGACCAGGGATGCAGCACTTCCTCAGGAAAAGCTGACATCCTACCTGTCACTTTTCACTCAAAGAAGCATTAGCTTCTGAGTGAGGTCCAATGATACAGACCACAGGCAGATATCTTCACTAATAAGGAGAATAAAGACACAGCATACTGTTGTTGAGGGTAATTAAGCTTTTCCTCTACCAGATTATGGTCTTCTCATTTATTAATATCCACTGACTCCCCAAACTCCAAGCCTCTGCTGTTTTCTTAAGAACAGCCCTATGGAAACTCATTGGCATGTGCTCATGGCTGTCTGCAATGTATGAATTTTCTGGCCACAGTTCTCATCCTTAATGCTCCATCACTGATGCCATCCCTTCAGTTACTCAGCCTGTTTTATTTTTCTGTGTTTATTTTGTAGTAAAATAAAAGTAACTAGAGAATTGTCACTTTACCTTTCTCTTTCCCTCCCCCAGCCACTTCATCCTGAATCTTTTATATTGTTCTCACCAAACCATTTGCACTCAAAATTTAGAGTCAACTTAAATAAGAAAATAGCAATTAAAGTATTTTTTAATGGGGAGAATTTTTAATCACATACTTGGCTTTATAGTATGTTGGCTGTTTTCATTCCATTTTCTCCTTGTTCTCTACAGTTGAAGCAGTGAAAATTATTGCTGTTGAATTCTGTACACTTTTTAGTATGCCTCTGGGAAAATCATCCTTGGTCTTCATGGAGAGACACCCCAGAGTCATTGTCCATCCCCATCCCTCTCCACTAGTCTCCCACTGGCTGCTAAGTGTTATCCATTTGGCCTCTCAGATCAGCCCCTGCTCATTATTTCCTGCTACTTCTGTGTTAATTTGGGGCCTTACCTACTCTAGTATAGTAATAGTTGAGCTAACTACATTACCTCCTGTCAATGTGTCCTTTTCCACATTTGCCTGAATTCTTAAAGCACAGATAGTATCACATTGCCCTATTGTACAGCAACCCCTTCCTGATACAATCTGACAGCATCTCTTGAAACTAATGCAAAACCCAAGTCCAAAACAGAATGCTGAAGTTTCTTTGCAAGTCTGTTGTTCAGAACTTGGAGTACGTTTATTTTCCCTGTAGAAACAATAAGTGGTAGATTGGTGTGCAGGTTAGCTGTAACTTTCAATTAAACCATCCATGGTAATTGAGGCCTACCAGGATAGTTACCAGTATCTCCATAGAAATAGCAGAGCCCAACTGGTCTGTCAAGATGGCATACAGATATGTATGGAGGGTACTGGAAGGGATCATTCCCCTTCCTGTCCTCCATTGATATGGAGATTTAATAAAGGAGGAAAGAACGAGTATTTATGAAGCGCTTATTATAAATCAACCTCTATGTTATGCACTTTATATAGTTTGAGATGTAATTGACATAAGATTGCATAAATATAAGTTGTACAATGTGTTGATCTGATACATTTATATATTGCAATATGATTACCACCATAGCATTAGCTAATACCTCTATGATGTCACATAATCATTTCTTTTTTGTGGTAGAACCTTTAACATCTAGTCTCTTAGCCACTTTGAAGTATATAATACAGTATTGTTGACTGTAATCACTATGTTCTGCATTAGATCTCCAGAACTTACTCATCTTCTAACTGCAAGTTTGACCAACATCTGTCCAATTACCAACCCCCCACCCACCAAGCCCCTGATAACCACCACTCTATTCTGTTTCTGTGAATGCGACTTTTTTAGACTGTGATATGTTGCAGTATTTGTCTTTCTCTGACTTATCTCACTTAGCATAATGCCCTCAAGATCCATTTATGTCACAAATAGCAAGATTCCTTCTTTCTCATGGTTAAATAATATTCCATTATACATACCACATTATCTTTATCCATTCATCTGTTGATTGACACTTGTTTCCATATCTTGGCTATTGTGAATAATGCTGCAATAAATATAGAAGTGCATGGGGCGCCTGGGTGGCGCAGTCGGTTAAGCGTCCGACTTCAGCCAGGTCACGATCTCACGGTCCGGGAGTTCGAGCCCCGCGTCGGGCTCTGGGCTGATGGCTCAGAGCCTGGAGCCTGTTTCCGATTCTGTGTCTCCCTCTCTCTCTCTGCCCCTCCCCTGTTCATGCTCTGTCTCTCTCTGTCCCAAAAATAAATAAAACGTTGAAAAAAAAAATTTTTTTAAATAAAATAAAAAATAAATATAGAAGTGCAGATATCTTTTTGATATTCTGTTTTCATTTCTTTATACCCAGAAGTGGGATTGCTGGATTATATGGTAGTTCCACTGAAAATTTTCTGAGGAACCTCCATACTGTTTTCCATGGTGGCCAAACCAATTTGCATTCCTAGCAACAATGGACAGGATTCCCTTTTCTCCACATCTTTGCCAACAGTTGTTATCTCTTATCTTCTTGATGATAGCCATTCTAACAGGTATAAGGTGATATCTCATGGTGGTTTTGATTTGCATTTCCCTAATGATTAGCGATGAGCATCTGTTCATTTGGACACCTTCTTTGGAAAAATGTTTTTAGTTCCCCTGCCCTTTTGAAAATCTGTGGTTGTGTGTTTGTTTGTTTTTGTTTTGTTATGGAGTTACGAGTTCTTTATATATTTCAGATATTAATTCCTTATCCAGTATATGATTTGTAAATATTTTCTCCCATTCTGTAGGCTGACTTTTGATTTTGTTGATTGTTTCTTTTGTTGTGCAGAAGCTTTTTAGTTTGATGTAGTCCTATTTGTCAATTTTTGCTTTTGGTGCTTGTACTTTTGGTGTCATATTCAAAAAATTGTTGCCAAGACAACAATTGGAACTTGTTCCCCTCTTTTTTCTTCTAGGAGTTTTATGCCTTATGTTTAAGTTTCAGGCCTTGTGTTTAAGTTTTTAATCCATTTTGAATTGATTTTTGTGTATGGTGTAAGATAGGGATTCAGTTTCATTCTTTTGTGTGTGACTGTCCAGTTTTCCCAATTCCACTTATTGAAAAGACTCCTTTTGTGTTGTATATTCTTGGCTTCTTTGCTGTGAATTGACCATATATATGCATGGGTTTATTTCTGGGCTGTCTGTTCTTTTCCATTGGTCTATGTGTCCATTTTTAAGCCAGTACCATACTATACCTTTGTACCATACTGTAGCTTTATAGTATAGCTTGAAATCAGGAGTGTAATGCTTTTGGCTTTTCCTTTCTCAGGTTTGCTTTGGCTATTTAGAGTCTTTTACTGTTCCATACAAATTTTAGGATTGTTTTTTATATTTCTGTGAAAACTGCCATTGGGATTTTGATGGGGATTGCATTGAATCAGAAAAGAAGTAGTAAAATTGATGATAAAATTGTGACACGATTTTATAGATAGAAAATCCTAAAGATGACCATGAAAACTCTTGGAATTAATCAATGCATTCAGTAAAGTCACAAGATATAAAATCAATATACAGTAACTAGCTGTGTTTCTTTTCTTTTTTTTTTTTAATTTTTTTTAACGTTTATTTATTTTTGAGACAGAGAGAGAGAGAGCATGAACAGGGGAGGGCCAGAGAGAGGGAGACACAGAATCTGAAACAGGCTCCAAGCTCTGAGCTGTCAGCACAGAGCCCGACGCAGGGCTTGAACTCACGGACCGCAAGATCATAACCTGAGCCGAAGTCGGACGCTTAACCGACTGAGCCACCCAGGTGCCCCCTAGCTGTGTTTCTATACACTAACAACAAAATATCTGAGAAAGAAAGAAAAAATCCCATTCACAATAGCATTAAAACCAGTAAAATACTTAGGCATAACTTTAACCAAGGAAATGGGAGATGTGTATAATGAAAACTATAAGACTGATGAAAGAAGTTAAAGGAGACACAAACAAATGGAAAGATATCCTGTGTTTAAAGATCAGAAGAATTAATATTGCTAAAATGTCCATACTACTCAAAGCTATCTATAGATTCAATGCAATCCGTATATATTTTATTTTAATTCATTTGAACAATAGCTTCTGTGAGATAGATGACTATTATACTCCTTTAACAGATGCTTAGCAAGTTAATAATGTAAGTAAGATCAAAAGAGTTATGCTTACCTGACATAAGAGAATATTGTTATTAAGCACTACTTTCAAACTTTAGTAATTTATAGGCTCCTTTTAATTGGCTAAAAATTGGAGTCTTTCACCATTGACACACATTATTACAATTTTACTTAAATATGAACAAATAAAATTAGATATAAATTCCTTACACTTGTATTTCTCTTTTAACTCTAAACTGAAACAAACTTAAAAGTACAAAAGAAAAAAGCCTGTAAAACATAATGAAATGCAAATTAACGTTACTTTAATAAAGTGATGATGTTTTGCCAAAACTGAATTGCTGCTCACAACGTGAGTATGGAGCTGTCTGCCACCCCCAAAGGTGTCTTGGCAGCTTTCATTACCATTGACTCTCTTTTTCTGCCACGTTTCTTTCTCAGATGTTGAAAATCCAGGATCAATACAATGTGCGGTGACTGCACCATTATTTCATTTTGGTCTTTACTTAGTGGGACTGTATCATTTACATGTTAAGTGAGCCTCCTACTTTTCTCATTATTCCTTACAATTAAAATTGTGTGCTTGATGCCAGTTCAGACTAGAAAAACAAATGTATCTGTACATTAGTAATCATGTTGCAAATCATGTTGCTATGCTTTGTTAATAAGTGGCCATTGCAATGATCCAGCATATGTTCATATCAATTAATTTTAGATGTAAACTTTGTTTTCAGTTCAATATTAAAGTTATTTTGGAAAACTCATGTATAGACCCTTGGAAAAGATCCTAGATCCCAGTTTGAAAGATACTCTTTTAATGTATTTTTAAGCCATTATTTATTTGTAACCATCATAAAAATAATTCTTATTTATGTATTAGAACAGGTCCTCCAAATACTTTTACCAGGAAAAACTGTTACACTAGTTTGTTATGGTGTCCCTTTGAAAGCAATGAATTTATATTTCTTTAAAGTATTGTATAACTCAGACTTTAATTTAGAAGTGCTTTTTCTCTTTAAAAGTCTAAATTATAAATGTTTTACAGAATGTATTGTTTACTCTTTTCTGTAGCTGGGGAAGGGAAAATTTAGTTTGATTCGAAAAATAATACTTCCTAGCAAATGTACAAGTCCCACAAGACAACAAAGCCTCCAGAAATGGTGAAGTGTGGTAACAAATGACATTATTGCTTCCTCTGATGATGCTATAAACATTCTAGTGGGATTTCTCTCAGAATAATTGACTGTTTTGTGATTTCTCTTTCCTTCCCAACTTGCTTTTCCTCCTTTCTCTTCTTTTTCTTACCTTTGAATTTTACAGTCCTCATTTCCCCTCTTTCTTATTCCTTTGTTTTGTTTTAAAGATTGTTTTTTTTTAAGTAATGTCTACACCCAACGTGGGGCTCAAACTTAAAACCCTGAGATCAAAAGTTACATGCTTCACCGACTGAGCCAGCCAAGCGCCCCTTTTATTCTTTTGTTTTATACCAGAGATCACCTATCTTTTCACATTTCAGTTAGCCTACAGTCCGGCTTTCTTCACTTGACAGTTGGCTCTGCAGTTGCAGGCAGTGGAGAGGAAGAAGACGGCAAGGCAGCTTCTAGCAGCATCTCACCCTTCATTCTCAATAAGCTACGAAAGAGGCCCTCCTAATAGGGGTGGCTCCTGAAAGATTATGCTTAATTTGCCTCAAAATATTCACTCTGAAGCACATAAAGCACAACTTTGGGGGCAGCCATAGCTAATTATATATGCTTGTTGCTTTCTTCCTAGCTTGCTTCCACAGCTTTGCTGTGAGCACATGGACCCTGCCCACCTCAGAGCTGAGCTAGGAAGGTGTGGGTGTGCCTCCTTCTGAGGCTTCTTTGTTCAAGTTAGAATTCCGCTGTGGTGGGCAGTGCTGCTGCTGCTGAGTGGACCGCCTTTCAGGTATCACCATGCTGTGGCTAAAGCAGCCTCCAGATGCTAGGGATAGCTGAACTTTACCATCTGTGCATACATGCATTCATTCATCCCTTCATCCATCCTGACTCTGTCATTTACTAACTGTGTGACCTTGAGCAGGTCTCAGTTTCTTCATTAGTAAAATGAAGCTAATAATTATGTACATCGTAGGGTTTTTATGAGAATAAGAGCTTTCATGTGTAAAAAAATGCTTCAAGTGGTGCCTGGCACTTAGTAGTAAATGCTAGCTAAAATTATTATTATTCAGCAAGCGTTTATTTAGTATCCAGTATCTTCCAAGCAATCCAAGAGATGTAGACATGAAAAAGACACAGCCTTGCCAGGGCACCTGCGTGGCTCAGTCGGTTAAGCATCTGACTTTTGATCTCAGCTGAGGTCATGATCTCATGGTTCTTGAGATCGAGCCCCACATCGGGCTCTGTACTCACTAAGTGGAGCCTGCCTGGGATTCTCTCACTCTCTCGCTGTCTCTCTGCCCCTCCCCAGCTGGTGCTGTCTGTCTGTCTGTCTGTCTCTTTCTCTCTCTCAAAATAAATAAATAAATAAACTTAAAAAAAAATAAAAAGACATAGCCTTGCCTTCTAGGGACTTCTGTAACTACCATACAACATGGTATTATAATAAAGGTATTTAGGAAGTCAAGTAAAGCTTCATCACACAGGTAAAATTTGAACTGGGTCTTAAAGGATAAATAGTTTTGCCTAATGAAACAGCGCTGGATGAAATACGTTCCAAGCAGAGGGAACAGCTTGTGAACGGAATAAAACTGCAAGAGACTGTGGAGTCCTTGGCTGTTATTAGATAACATTTTAACCTCCTCTCTGATGTATACCTTCTTAAGTAGGGATCTGAGGTAGGTTCAGTGTACATTTTGGAACTTATAATCTTGTGACTAGTTATTACCAAGTTTATAATAGTAATTATTATTATTATTGAACTGGTTCATCAAAGAGTTTGAACTTAAAAACTGAGTTGGTGGGGCGCCTGGGTGGCACAGTCGGTTAAGCGTCCGACTTCAGCCAGGTCACGATCTCGCGGTCCGTGAGTTCGAGCCCCGCGTCAGGCTCTGGGCTGATGGCTCAGAGCCTGGAGCCTGTTTCCGATTCTGTGTCTCCCTCTCTCTCTGCCCCTCCCCTGTTCATGCTCTGTCTCTCTCTGTCCCAAAAATTAAAAAAAAAAAAAAACGTTGAAAAAAAAATTAAAAAAAAAAAAAACTGAGTTGGGAGCTAAGCGGTGCCGCTTTACAGTCGTGTGTTTGCTGACGCATGGCTCTTATCCGGAGATGGCTACCATGTGACAGGAACAGTAAATGGCTAGAGAAAAACTTGTGGTTAGAGCAGTTGGAAGTGCATGGGCTTCCTCCTTTCAACAGAGCTCTAGTTACGTTTTCCAAATTAAGCAGGTTTTATTTTGCTTTCTTCTTTAAACAGGAGACCCTTATATCTTAAGATCTTGCCTACTGTTGTGATAGCAAAGAAGTGTGATTTTTTTCTTCCACGAAAGGGTGGGGAGGAGGTCAGATGTCAAATAAGGAAGGTTGCTTTCACTCATGGAATTTCCATTCATGTTCCAAATTAAAGCCGTGTTTTATCTCCTACAAAGTCTTTTCCTGCAGCTTTGCTTTTCTCTTCCTTTCCCCACCCTTTTAGTCATCTACTGAAGGGTTTGGCAGCTGGCTGAGGTATCGGGTCAGCGTTTTTCACTGTGGCAGAAGGAAAGGTTGGGAACAGTGACGTGGGGATACTTGTCACATTTTCCTTTCCTTTTTTTATATAAGTAACCTACATGCGCCATTACAAAAGCCTAATGAGAACCCTGACTTGTAACTTTTACCCCGGTATCCTGGAGATGGACAAATGTGTAGGATGACATATAGGCAGTAGTTCCTCACTGAAAGTGTCCTTAAAAGCCCATGTACAGCACTGAGGATTCTTGACTCTGTCTCTATGGCAATGTGACAGATTTTATGAAGAGAAACAATGGCCTCCGGGAGTCATAGGATTGGGGAAGGAGCCTAGCAGTCCATTCCCCATCCTCCTTTATTATGAACAGATTCTCCTTGGGTGCCTTTAGGAAACACTCTATATATGGTGTTTAATATACCACCTACACAGTCTCCCCTCTTCACTGACTTGGAAATTGCATCCAGCTTGAGGAGCTCCAGCCCTTTCTGTGGGCCTGTTTATTCCGAGATTGAAATCCAGTGTGGATTTAGTTGTTTTGTATCAAATCTGCTTGAAACCGTTGGACTCGAAGCAAACTAATTATTGTCATTGTCCATATAGCAGTAGAGAGAGTAAAAAACAGTAATAGGTTCTTAAAAAGCTGTCACAACTTAAAGTGAAATAGGCTACTCTTCAACAGTTTCATCTGTAGCCCGAAGGGCTTTGGTCTTAAAAACCGTCACATATGAAATCAGATCTTAGATCATGGAATCCTAGCTGGCATCTGGGGGCAGCTTCAGCCATTCACCTCTCTCATCAACCATTCATCTGTGGGGTTTGCTTTGAGATTGTAAGGAATGTGGAAGCAAATGAGTTTTCTTATCAAACACTCCATTTGGGTACTCCATATCAGACCTGTCTTGGCAAATAAATAGAAGACACCAGGGTAGACTGTCATATTTTCTGAACTGCCTCAGGAGACACATATTTTATTTCTCAAGCAGAACTTTGGTGACTAGGATTTCCTGATTTGGGGGTGTCAGTGTTGAGCAGGAAAAACTGCTAGTTACTGAGTGCCAATGAAGTAAGTTATTTCACAAAGGCAGTAGAGCCCAAGGATTGCTCCTTGGACAGCGCTACATCTGATCGGGTACAGCTTTTCTTTCTAAGAGCCTGTTACAAGTTGAAATAGTTTTGACAGTGTCTTTAAGTGCACATCTTTGTCTCCAAACATAATTAGTGTTGAAAACTGAAGCCCTTGTAGTTAAGGCTTAGTGGCTTAGCCAGCAGCTCCATCTGGTGCTTGCTAAAGGTGTTTGCTTGATTCATCTCAGTTTTACAGCAGTGTGAATACAGATGTACACAGAATTTGTAAAAGAATATCAGCTCCAAGGTTTCAGTTTTATTGATGGCTTTCTGTTGCACACAGCACTGACATAAGCTAATTGTGTTCCTGGTGAATCTCATTTGTCCTGTTGATAATGTGATAGCTGCTAATCAACTCAGCAGCCCTTTCTTGACTGAATTAACTTACTAGCACTCAACATGGGGAATTATTTTTACTATTTATCTGCCAGGCTTGGAAAAAGAAAATATACTGTACTACTTAAAAGAGAAAATTGAATCCCTCTCTTATCAGTGGTGGATTTAACTTGGTTAACAAGATATTAGGCCAGGATGCCTTATTCTTTTATATTTAGTGCCACATGGTGCTGAGTAGACAGGGAATGCCTTTTTTTTTTTTTAAGTGTATTTATTTATTTTGAGAGAGACAGGGAGAATGAGAGCTTGAGCAGGGGAGAGGGAGAGAGAGAATCCCAGGCAGGCTCTGTGTTGTCAGCACTTGCCAGATGTGGGACTCAAACCCAGGAACCGAACTGAACCGTGAGATCACGACCTGATCTGAAATCAAGAGTCAAATGTTTAGCCGAGTGAGCCACCCAAGTGCCCCAACAGGGAATATCTTTTTATTTTTTTTTAATTTTTTTTTTCAACATTTTTATTTATTTTTGGGACAGAGAGAGACAGAGCATGAACGGGGGAGGGGCAGAGAGAGAGGGAGACACAGAATCGGAAACAGGCTCCAGGCTCTGAGCCATCAGCCCAGAGCCTGACGCGGGGCTCGAACTCACGGACCGCGAGATCGTGACCTGGCTGAAGTCGGACGCCTAACCGACCGCGCCACCCAGGCGCCCCGGGAATATCTTTTTTTAAAAATTCTTGGTGATTGACACGGACTGCCCTAAACTACTGATAGAAGTTACTTCCAAGTAATAGGATTACACATGATTTCTATTTTCTTTTATGCTTTTCTGATTTTTCACAGTGAGCATCTATATAACAAAAGAAAAAAATTCATGTAACAATAGAAAAAATTATTTAAAAACAAAACATATTATAAGTTGCTGTAGCCTTGAATAGTCTCAGTTCTTTCTCAGGTCTTTTCTCATTCACAGCATGGCCCTTCAGGGGGGCTTTAGCCTTCCTCATCCATAAAACAGAAGGATCGGGGCGCCTGGGTGGCGCAGTCGGTTAAGCGCTGACTTCAGCCAGGTCACGATCTCGCGGTCCGTGAGTTCGAGCCCCGCGTCAGGCTCTGGGCTGATGGCTCAGAGCCTGGAGCCTGTTTCCGATTCTGTGTCTCCCTCTCTCACTGCCCCTCCCCCGTTCATGCTCTGTCTCTCTCTGTCCCAAAAATAAATAAACGTTGAAAAAAAATTAAAAAAAAAAAAAAACAAAAAAACACAGAAGGATCAAACGGGGGCCTGCTCAGTTTTAACATTCTTAGGTTTGGGATTATCTACGTCTTTTTCCTGTCTCTTTAGCATCTCCCATTCTCCTGTGTCTTTCTCTAGTATTAATACTCAACATGATCTAGTTTTTGCGATCTTAAACTAAGGAAATCCTTTCTGGACAGCACTTCCTCCCCATATATGCCTGGCTCTTTCTTTCTTCTACTTCCCACATAAACTCTTCCAAAAGTTGTCTACAATTACTCATTCTACCTTCTCACTCTTCAGCTGACCACAGTCTGCTTTCCATCCCCACTGCTGCATCAAAATAGTTACAGTTGAAGTCACCAATGAGCTCATGTTACCAAGTTCAATGGGCAATTTAGGTCCTCAGTCCCCATTACCCCTCCGCAGCATTTGAAATAGTTGTCTTCTCCCCCTTCATGAAATCTCCTCATCTGGCTCTGTGTCACACAGTTATGACTGTTATTTTTTAGGTTTTGGTTTTTTGTTTTTGGGGATTTTTTGCTGAATGAATAAAATGTTTATTTTTCTTTTTCCTTTTCCTGAAATTTATTGTCAAAATTGGTTTCCATACAACACCCAGTGCTCATCCCAACAGGTGCCCTCCTCAATGCCCGTCACCCACTTTCCCCTCCCTCCCACCCCCCATCAACCCTCAGTTTATTCATTTTTGAGTTTTCTTAAGAGTTATTCTCTTCTCCCTGGTTCACCCACCAAGACCACCTCCCCAGCTCACTCTTCTTTTCTTTTTAGCCTGGATATTTCTGTAGTTATTCCCAAACCCACAAGAACAGCAGAATTCCCTTCTGTGTTCCAGACTTCTAAATTCACCTGTTTTCTCTATTATATGGTAACAAAATATGGACTAATAATCTTATTGCCAAAAAGTTGCATCATCTCCTCCAGTGTTGTCTATCTCAGTAAGCGGCCCCACAAATCATTTAAGTACATAACCCCCAAATCTCAACATCTATTACTCTCTCCAGAATCTAGTCATTCGTGAATCTACATTTCTCTGCCTTCCATGATGCCACATCCTAATTCAGATCTTCATCATATCTTATTTTGCCAACAGCAGCCCTTCGAACAGTCTCCCGGCTTTCTCTCCTGTCTTCCACCAGCTTATTGTCCATATAGCAGCCAGAGCTGTTTTTTATTTTTAAGTCAGATGTATTAAGATTTGATTTATATAATCTTTTTTTAGTGTACAGTTCTGTAAATTTTGACAAATGCATGGAGTCCTATAACCACCACCACACATTTGGATTATTCCAGTTTTTGCCTATAAACCTTCGTGTACAGGCTATAATGCAAACATAACTTTTCATTTTTCTTGGGTGAGTACCTATTGGTGAGACTGCTGGGTCCCATGGAAAGCTCATGTTCAACTTTTATGAGAAACTGCCAAACTGTTTTCCAAAGTGGCTGTGCCATCTGCATTCCCACCAGCACCATATGAATTTCACTTGCACCACATTCTCCCTCAGTATTTGATTTTGTTTTCATTGTAACCTTTCTAATAGATGCATAGTGGCAGCTCACTGCAGTTTTAATGTGCATTTCTGTATGACTAAGGATATTTAGCACCTTTCACATGTTAATATGCAATCCATGTACTTTTGGTGAAGTGACTGCTCAAACCTTTTGCCGACTTTTTATCAGATATTTTCTTTTTATTAAATATTGAAAGTTCTTCATATATTCTGGATACAAAGTCCTTTGTCAGATATGTACTTGGCAAAAAACTTCTCATCTGTGGCTTATCTTTCATTCTCTTATCAGTATCTTTGTCAGAGCAAACATTTTTAAAATTTGATAAAATCCAAATTGTCTGGTTTTTTTTTTTTTTTTTTTTTTTTTTAATGAATCATGCCTTTCATATTGTATCTGGGAACTCAGCCTAATTCAAGGTCACAAAGATTTTCTTCTGTTTTTTCCTATTAAAACCTCTATAGCTTTACACTTTAGTCTATGTACTGCTGTAGCGAGCACTATAGCTTTACACTTTATGCTTAGATCTGGGGTAATTTCCATATACAGTATGTGAGGTATGAATCAAGGTTTACTTTGTTGCCTATGGATATCCAATTATTCTAGTACATTTGTTGAAAAGAATATTCACTGATAGAGGCATGTATCAGTTGCCTATATTCATATGGTTCTATTTCTGGACTCCTTTCTGTGCCTGTTTTGATCTATGTCAGGGGTCAGCACAGTTTTTCTATAAAGAACTAGATAGTAAGTATTTTAGGTTCTATAGGCCCAAAGGCAAAATTGGAGATATTATGTAAGTACTTGTATAACAAGAGAAAAAAATTTTCCGTGAATTTTTAAAACAAATTTCAAAATACAGGAATTGAGTACAATTTTCTGAAACACAGCTCTACTAATACAAACAGTGGAATTCTTTTTTGGGATAGGGATAACATTTTGCTTAATTAGGATGCAAAGTTAGTGTTTCCTCTTATCAAACTTGATTATAAATGTTTATTGATGCATATCTGTAGTGAAATTTGACATTTTTATCTTGGAAAAATGTCCTTTTACATGGGCGATACACATGGGTTATGACACATGGGTCAAAACTGCAATTTGAGGGGTACCTGGGTGGCACATGGGTCATGATCTCGCGGTCTGTGGGTTTGAGCCCCGCGTCGGGCTCTGTGCTGACGGCTCAGAGCCTGGAGCCTGCTTCAGATTCTGTGTCTCCCTCTCTCTGTGCCCCTCCCCCACTCATGCTCTGTCTCTCTCTGTCTCTGTCAAAAATAAATAAACATTAAAAAAAAAATTTTTTTAAGGAAAGCACTGCAAAGTGATGAGAGCGCCCCATGCAGTCTGTCCCAAGCTCCTCAACTCCCCACTGTAGCATAAAGCCTCCACGAACAGTATGCAAACAAATGAGCCTGGCTATCTTCCCATAAAGCTTTATTTATGGGCACTCTATTGGGAATTTCATGTAATTTTCACTTGTCACAAAATACTATTCTTTTGGATTTTTTAATCATTTGAAAAAATTTAAAGCATCCTTAGTTTAGGACATACAGAAACAGACAGCAGGCTAGATTTGTTTGCCCCACTTTCCCCATTTATGTTTCTATCTTTTGCCAGTACCCCATTGTCAGGATTACTGTAGCTTTACGCTAAGTCTTAAAATCAGGTAATATGAGTCCTCCAACTTCGTTCTTTTTCAAAATTGCTTTGGCTATTCTAGTTCCTTTGCCTTTCTGTATAAATTTTAGAATTAGTTTGTTGATTTCTCCTAAAAAATCCTGCTTGGATTTTTTTAGAATTATGTTGAATCTACAGAGCAGTTTGGGAGAAATTAACGTCTTCATAATACTGAGAGAACTTGGTATCTCTCTCCACTTACTTAGGTCCACTTTGATACCTTTTTATCAGCATTTTGTAGTTTTCTACATAGAGATTTTAGATTTTGTACATATTTTGTTAGATCTGTAGCTACGTATTTCTTGTATTTTCCTCAGAGCTGGCTTTTTAAAATGCAAATTGGATCATGTTGTTTCCCCTATTTAAAACCTTTCAGTGTCTTCCCACTCCTCTTAAGATAAACTCTGTAATCTTTAAAAGCCTAAAGGGCCGTGCATGATCTGGCCCCTGCTTTCCTTTTCAGCCTAATTTTATGCCATTCTTTCCCTTGCTCAAAATGTTCCAATCTCAGACTAGCAGGAAATGCTTTTATCAACTAAGGGATAGCTTTTTGAATATCTGAAGGACTAAATAAATGTTTTCAAACAAACACTTGAAAAATATACTCTTACCATATTGAAATGAGCCATTTGATAATCTCCAGCAAAGAATGAACTTAGGTTTCAGCCAGGCTGTTGGGCTCTCTGTATGGAATACTTTGATCTTTAAGTCTGTACTTCTTTCACTGAGGCAGAATGCTTTATGAGTATTGTTCACAAGGGACTTAGCTCTGTGTGTATGTGTGTGTGTGTGTGTGTGTGTGTGCATGTGTGTGCACACATACACGTGTGCACACACATGCAAGCTAAAGAAAATATTCTTTTATTTACACACATGCTGAGACTCGACAGAAAGTCTGCATTTCTAATGAAACGAAAGATCTTTTTTGCTGTCATTATACATGAGTAAAGTTAAACTCTCTAGCCATTAAAATAGTCTTACACATACATGCCTACTGCCAACTTTATTATAATATCCAAATTAGAAATATAACACTGTAGTGATATTCTGTGGGAAAGTCTGCAGCTCTGTGCCTAAGACAAAAGGGAGAGTCACAAGATTAGTTTTTTTTTTAAATAAACTTTAAACCCAGCACATTTAGTCAAACCGTATTTATTTAGCTCCTTATGCTAGACATGTAGAGATGAACAAGATAGAGCCCAGACCTTAAAAAGCTCAAAAACTAGTGAGTAAACAGACAATTAAAAATGAACGTGCAGGTCACCTACCTGGGTGGCTCAATCAGTTAGGTGACCAACTCTTGATTTTGCCTCAAATCATGATTCATGATTCATGAGATTGAGCCCCACTTTGGGCTCTGTGCAGACAGCAGACAGCAGACAGCACGGAGCCTGCTTGGGATTCTCCCTACCCGGCTTGCACACACGTATGCACACTCTCTCTTTCTCAAAATAAATACATAAACTTTTTTTTTTTGTAATGAAAGTGCTTGTTCATGGAGGTATGTCTAAGTGGCTTTGATAGTATCAAGGAGAAATGAGTAGCCCAGTGGGATTTACAACATTAATCAGACTAGCTGATGTTTAAGACATAAGGCTAGAAGGGAGGCAAAGACCAAATCATGAAAACCTAAGCGGCTTGTGTTCCTTCCTAGAACTCAGAGGTTCCAACACCTCAGTGCACTTAAAACTTGTTAAAACAAACAAACACGGAGAACTTGTTTTAAAAAATCAAATTCTTGGACTCTTCCCTCAGAGATTGACTATGTAGGTGTGTAGTGCTTCCCCAAGTGGTTCTTACTTAGCTGGCAACCCCTAGTCTGCACACTGACATTTGAGAGTCAGTGCATAGGTAAGACTGAGCACAGAATAGTTAAGCTAGGTAGTAAGTTGATCCTCTTAGCTTTTCAGAAAGGTAAATCTGATGGTAGTATCTCATTAAATATGAATTCTGATCCAGTAGGTCTGGGGTTATACCTGAAATACTGCATTTCTAACAAGTTCCCAAATAAGGCTGATACTCCTTATGTGGGGACCACATTTTGAGTAGCAAATGTAGAGAGATTGGATTGGAGTGGGGTGAGACTGCAAGCATGAAGATCAGTTAACAGCTTATTGCAGGAATCTAGGCAAAAGATGGTGAATATCTGAACTGCTAGCAGGGTCTGGTAATGACAAGAAAGAGTTCCAGTGAAATGTAATCGATAGAATTGGCAAGACTAATTTAAGGAGTTAGATGTGGAGTTAGAAGTGAAGGAAGAGGTGTCAAGAATTGAGTTTAGTTATCTAAGTAGATGATGGGGACATTAACTGAAATAGGGTAAAGACAGAGAAAGGAGGTGGTCTGGAGAGTAGAGGAGGGCTGATTAGAGTAGAAAAGTTTCTTGCAGTTGAGAAAAGGGGTAGCCAGAGGCTTAGTTTGAATGCACTCAGATTGAGGAGTCTATGAGGTAGCCAAAATTAAAAGGGCAGGTGGAGGAGGAACCTACAGTGAACTAAGAAGTATCACACAGGTCGTAGATAATAAAAAGAGCAGTTTGAAACTCATTTCCAGAAGGGGAAGTTCACAGTAGCATTGCCACATAGATATCAAGTGAAAGATTATATATAGTTCAATGAGAGTATACAAAAATTATGGCTGAAAGACAAACTTTCCAAAATGCTAACTGGCTTAAGGAGCTCAGAAAGCACCCAAATTAATTAATCTTTCAATCTGTTCACTTAAAGAAAAGTTTAGGAGTGGAGCCAGTTTTTTTAAGTCATTCATCATGATAAGCCTCGTTGTGCCTTTTCCATTTAGATTTTCTTTTTTTTTTTTTCCCTCCCACAGATTGATCATACTTACAAGAGCTGCTATGATACATAGGGGAGGTGAAAACTGATGGATGAAAGTTTTGCTATGCACTGAAAGGAAAGCATTGTCTGTGAAGGTCTTTTCTTAAAAATGTCTGCTTGTAACACCTTTACTGAACACGTGTGGAAACCTGGTGAATGCAAGAACTGCTTTAAGCCTAAAAGCTTACACCAGCTCCCCCCAGACCCTGAGAAGGCACCCGCCACCCATGGCAATGTGAAAACTAATGCCAATCACAGTAATAACCACCGCATGAGGAACACTGGGAATTTCCGTCCTCCTGTGGCTAAAAAACCCACTATAGCTGTGAAACCCACTATGATGGTGGCAGATGGGCAGAGTGTATGTGGTGAACTTAGTATCCAAGAACACTGTGAGAACAAACCTGTCATCATAGGGTGGAACCGAAACAGGACGGCCTTGAATCAGAAACCACTTAATAATAATAATGAAGATGATATTGAAGGATTTAGCCATGTTCCTAAGCCCTATGGCAATATTGATAGTGCAAAGAAGATACCAAATAACAATAATGGTCTAACTGATGTGTTAAAAGAGATAGCAGGCTTGGATACCACCCCTCAGATGAGAGGAAATGAAACAAACTCTAGAGAAACATTCTTAGGAAGAATAAATGATTGCTATAAAAGATCATTGGAAAGAAAGCTTCCACCAAGTTGCATGATGGGCGGTATAAAGGATACTCAGGGCAAGCATGTTATTCTGAGTGGGAGCACAGAAGTGATCAGTAATGAAGGGGGCCGGTTCTGTTACCCAGAGTTTTCTAGTGGTGAGGAGAGTGAGGAAGATGTACTTTTCAGTAACATGGAGGAGGAGCATGAGAGCTGGGATGAGAGTGACGAAGAGCTGCTGGCCATGGAGATTCGCATGAGAGGGCAGCCCCGCTTTGCTAACTTCAGGGCAAATACTCTGTCTCCTGTTCGATTCTTTGTGGACAAAAAATGGAATACTGTCCCCCTGCGAAATAAGTCTCTGCAGAGAATCTGTGCTGTAGACTATGATGACAGTTATGATGAAATCCTAAATGGTTATGAAGAGAATTCTGTGGTCTCCTGTGGACCAGGAAGCATGCAGAGCATGGTGTCATCTGACTCTACATCACCAGACTCTTCTTTAACAGAAGAGTCACGTTCTGAGACAGCCAGTGGTTTATCCCAGAAGATCTGTAATGGAGGAGTATCTCCTGGTAACCCGGGAAATTCTAAGGACATGAAGGAAAATGAGCCCAATTATGAAAGTCTCTCTGGTAATAATCAGGAAAAGGACTCCTCACAAGCACCTAAAAGCTCAGTAAAAGTTCCAGAAACACACAAAGCAGTCCTTGCTCTCCGATTAGAAGAGAAGGACGGCAAGATTGCTGTACAGACTGAGAAGCAAGAAAGTAAAGCCTCTACCGATATTGCTGGGCAAGCAGTAACCATTAACCTTGTCCCCGTAGAAGAGCAAGCAAAGCCCTACCGAGTTGTGAATCTGGAACAGCCACTGTGCAAGCCATATACTATCGTGGACGTGTCGGCAGCCATGGCCACTGAGCACCTCGAGGGCCCTATTACCAGCCCCAAGACAAAAATCTCCTCTTCTACTCCAAACTCTCCGATGACATCACCTGCATCGACGTCAGGACAAATAAGTGCCCACTTCCAAAAATCCAGTGCAATACGATACCAGGAAGTATGGACTTCCAGTACCAGTCCACGACAAAAGATACCCAAGGTGGAATTAATTGGTGGTGGAACTGGACCAAATGTCCCTCCAAGGAAAAACTGTCACAAGTCAGCACCTACTTCACCGACAACTACAAACATTTCCTCTAAAACCATCCCTGTTAAGTCACCCAATTTGTCTGAAATAAAATTTAATAGTTATAACAATGCTGGTATGCCACCTTTTCCAATCATCATTCATGATGAGCCAACCTATGCTCGGAGTTCTAAAAATGCCATCAAAGTTCCCATTGTAATCAACCCAAATGCATATGACAATCTAGCCATTTATAAAAGTTTTCTTGGAACAAGTGGAGAACTCTCAGTGAAGGGAAAAACCACAAGTGTAATAAGCCATACTTATGAAGAAATAGAAACTGAAAAACTGTCCGATAACACCACTAGCAAACCTACTGAGTGCCCCCAAGCCAAAGGGCTTTCAAGTAGCACAGAGCGTAAAAGGGGCTCAGTGGCTCAAAAGGTTCAGGAGTTTAACAGCTGTCTGAACAGAGGTCAGTCTTCACCACAGAAAAGTTATAGTTCTGGCCACAGCTCCCCAACAAAGATCCAGAGAACCACTCAAGAACCTGTGGCCCAAATAGAAGGCACTCAGGAGTCTCAGACGGTCAGCAGCAGCAGCAGCACCAGCACCAGAGAGAAAGCAAGCACAGTGCTTTCTCAGATTGTGGCTTCTATCCAACCACCACAGTCTCCTCCAGAAATGCCCCAGTCTGGCCCTAAAGCATGCAGTGTGGAAGAGCTCTATGCAGTCCCTCCAGATGCTGATGCTGCTAAGAGTACACCAGTCCGACCCAAGTCTCTCTTTACGTCTCAGCCCAGTGGGGAGGCTGAAGCCCCTCAGACCACAGAAAGTCCCACTGCCAGAGTACGGAAAGATCCACTCTCAAAGCCAGTCACTGCCCCTCTCTCCAAGTTAGTGGCTAACTCCCAGGGTGAGCCACCCCCTCCCTTCCCCCCACCTCGTTCTACTTCCTCCCCTTACCATGCGGGCAACCTTTTGCAGAGGCATTTCACCAACTGGACCAAGCCAACCAGTCCTACCAGGTCAACGGAAGCTGAATCAGTTTTGCACTCTGAAGGCAGCAGGCGGGCAGCTGATGCAAAACCTAAACGCTGGATATCATTTAAAAGCTTCTTCCGCCGCCGGAAAACAGACGAGGAGGATGACAAAGAGAAAGACCGAGAGAAAGGGAAACTGGTGGGCCTGGATGGCACAGTCATCCACATGCTGCCGCCTCCTCCAGTTCAGCGCCATCACTGGTTCACAGAGGCAAAAGGACAGTCCAGTGAGAAGCCAGCCATTGTCTTTATGTACAGGTGTGATCCTGCCCAAAGCCAGCTCAGTGTGGATCAGAAGGCCAGAGCAGACCAGTCAGCACTTGTAGAAAAAGATGGGACAGAGGATGGGTTACTACAGGACTCAGAGAAGAAGAAAAGGAGTCATTCTTCTCCGTCACAGATCCCTAAAAAAATTCTCAGGTATGTAAAATAGAATGGCAGAATATGAGAATTTTTTAACACATTTTTAGATGCTAAGTTTTTTTATATCTTTCAGGTTGCATAAGAGCCATTTCTGTCTGGAAGTAGCACTCAGTGGCCATCATCTATCTTTATAACTGCATTCCAAGATTAGAGTATTATTAAAGTGATCTTATTGCACTGAACAAGGTTTATGGCCCTGGATCTTTAGCTAAAGTAGCCTGCTGCATTCTGGTGAGTGCAGAGGGGCTTGAACATAGAAAAGCAAATCCATAACACCCTAATAGCAGTAAATAATATGTTGCTTTGAAATGCTATGATAGTGTGAGGAAGAAACAGGATCAAATGAATAAATGGTGATACTCTTCTTACCCTCACTGTAGATGGAATAAAGCTCTTCAAGTGATTTGTTCTGGCTTTCACCAAGGTGTAGCTCTATATCATTACTTTGTTTTCAGGGAATATTTGTTTTTTTAATGCTGTCTCTTTCTGTCTTCCTTCCAAGTATTGTGGAAATTTTGGGGTGGGGGTGGAGTTGGGGGCAAGCAGTCTGTAGTTATTTAACATGTAGGTGATATAAGAGAAGATGGTTACTGAGATTGAGACCCAGTAGTAGAATCCATAATGCTGGCTGGGCAAACGGCCCACCCGCCTCAGTTCTCTAGGTATCCATTTTCTTTCCTTCTTTAATAACTCTTTCTTGATCACCTACTCTGTAAAGCACATTGTAAATAGTTCTCTTGAATCCATACAACAGCCCTACAAATTGGTTGTATACAGATGAGGAAACTGAAAATCAGAGAAGTTAAGAATTGACCAGATTCACATAGCTCACAACTGCCAGAGTCAGAATTCAAACTTTGGTTTGGCTGACTCTAAAGCTTGCATTCTTCCCACAGTGTTGCACTGTTAATGAACACAAGAGTAAATGAAGTTTTTGTATTTTCACTTGTAATCATTCACATAAACATTTATGTTTAGGAAGCCTAAAATTGTTGTTTCTCATTCATATTGTAAGCAAAATTAATGAACTGCCAATAAAAACAAGAACCACTATCCCAAATTTGTAACAAATGGGATGATTTCTTTATATCCCCTGTACTTCTTAATTTATTTATTTTTAAACGTTTCATTTATTTATTTATTTATTTATTTATTTATTTCTATGAATATAATTTATTGTCAAGTTGGCTTATATACAATACCCAGTGCTCATCCCAACAAGGGCCCTCCTCAGTGCCCATCACCCATTTTCTCCTCTCCCCCACGCCCCCCCCATCCACCCTCAGTTTTTTCTCTGTATTTAAGAGTCTCTTGTGGTTTGCCTCCCTCCCTCTCTGTAGCTTTTTTCCTTCCCTTTCTTCCCCCATGATCTTCTGTTAAGTTTCTCAAGATGCACATATGATTGAAAACATGGTATCTGTCCTTCTCTGACTTATTTCACTCAGCATAATGCCTTCTAGTTCCATCCACATTGCTGCAAATGACATTAAACATTTTATTTTTAAGTAATCTCTACACCCAATATGCAGCTCGAACCCACAACCGCATGATCAAGAGTCACATGCTTTACCGACTAAGCCAGCCAGGCACCCCAGTACTTTTTACTTTTAAACAAAGATATGCCCCGAGTATTCTTTCATCTGATTCTAAGTCTGCCTCCCTGTTGACTTACAGTAAGCCTTTTCTACCAGGCCTGGCATTTTCTTTGGCAAAGACAGCAAAGTCTTATGATAGGGCAGATCCTCTTACCAGCTTTTTTATTAGAAAAGTATAAATAAAAATGAAGTGAATACTTAATGCCTTCACTTTTTCGAGCAAAATGTTAGCAAGTTTATATGTTTATCTGTATACTCTTTACAAAAATAAGCTTTTTACATAACCCCCAAATAGTTGTCAAAATGCTAGCAAGTTCCTGTTTTCCTTAAGTCCATATAATAACAAAGCAAGCAGAATAGTAGTAATATATTCCTGGAAAGAGTAGTCTTGTCATAGGTAGTTGAAAGTGGATGATAGAATATTGTACTCCACTAGTAATAAAACACATGTACTACAGGTTACTGTTTTATTTAGGAAAAAAGCAATTTAAGTAGCACATGGTTGGAGTTACTTATGTCAGATAGTTCTTGCAGATCGATAAATGGCTTCACTCTTCATTGAGTATGGCTGTGGTGTGTTTATCTGCCTCCTGGAAGAGAGAGCCAAGGACTGATTTGGCGTCTCTTCTGTGAAATGAGATTCTCTGCTTTGGCTCCATGCCACCGTATGTGGGCTTGAGGGCAGCCCAGGCCCTGTGGCATGGCAGACCCCTTACTATACAGCTTATATTTTCACAGATGTTGTAATGAGCTGGTCATATTTTCCAAATTTTATCAGTTCTTAGTAAGTAACATCCCTGAATCCAAACGATGCAGTTGGTGTGCCCCATTGGTTTCAAATGTAACCATGCACCACAATAACTTGAGGGCTGTTAAAACAGAGATTGCTGGGCCCCACGCCCACAGTTTCTGATGCAGTAGGTCTGGGGTGGTGTGGGTCCTGATAATTTGCACTTCTCACAAGTTCCCCGGTGGTGGTGGTGCTGCTGCTGCTGCTGCTGCTCCTGCTGCTGCTCCTGGGGCTACACTTTGAAAGCCACTGACCTCACCGCCATCCTAAATCTAAAGATATGTGCTGCAGTCTAAGTAAAGCATGTGTGAGGTATTAAGATTTTCTTAGAGGCACCCTGGAATTTTCACATTTCATAATGGCTCAGATTGAGCAGAAAAAGAGGTTTTAAGTAGTGCTTTTTTTTTTTATTGTTTGGAAAGTTTTAAAGATACATCATTTGCTTTTTCAATAATTACTTAATTGGATACACCATTGGTATTTACTTAAAGCAACTTTGAAAGGGAAAAACATTACTGTCAAATGTCAGCATTTGTGTTTCCAGCTTGATGGTGGTGGTAATCATTAAATTACCATCCCGCTGTTGGAAGAAATGAAAATTCAAGTTTTTCTATAAGTAATGAAGATACCAAATCCAAACTGTAAGAAATGAAAAATACTTGACTTCAGGCCAAACCCTAAAAGATATGGGACTTTGTAGAGCCTTTTATTATGGGATTGTTACTAAATTTATTTATTTGACTGTTCAGGTGACATAAATTGAGTATCTTCAGTATGCTGTATATGTGCCATAGGGACAAATAGGGAAAAGATGATCACACTGCTGAAATAACAGGCTTGGGTTTGACTTCACTTTAGCTATTTGTCTGGTTCTTCAGTGTACAGTGACTATAATGATACCTGTCACAGTTAATTTGAGGATATAATAGGAAAACACATAAAAGATTTTGCACAGGGTCTGACACACGTTGGGTGCTTTAAGATGTTAGTAGCCCCTCTGCCTTCGATATAATAAATGCTAAAACAATGTATGTGTATAGTGACACAGAAGCATAAAAGACAGTGATTAGATCAGCCTAGAAGAGACTTCTCTCAGAAAGGAAATACACACCAGGTCTTAAAAGACAGATAGGATTTTTCCCACTGCTTGGGAAAGACATTGTAGGCAAAAGGAACAATATATGCAGAGCCGCAGAGAAGATGATGATGGCAAGCAGAATCAAGACAGGTGGCTGGGGCGTCTGGATGGCCCAGTTGGTTAAGCATCCAACTTCAGCTCAGGTCATGATCTCATGGTTCTTGCATTAGAGCCCTGCATCAGGCTCTGTACTGACAGCCCGGAGCCTGGAGGCTGCTTCAGATTCTGTGTCTCCCTCTCTCACTGCCCCTCCCCCACTCGTGCTCTGTCTCTCTCTTTCAAAAATAAATAAACATTTAAAAAGTTAAAAAAAAAAAAAAGACAGGTGGCTGGAAAAGGATGACGAAGAGACCAGTGGTTCTTCAAATGTGGTCAAAGCAAGGTCAAATAGTGATCACGCACAAGTCACCACTTTCATAAGACATTGTTCTTTTCACTACATTGACATTTGCACTGGTGGCACAAAAACAATAGTATGTAAAACTACTTACACCTTAACAGAAATCAAAGCCATCACATAATATTGTCCAAATAGTTAAAAAAAAAAAAGTTTCACTTAAACATGTCCTTGATGAAGTAGTTTTATTAAATCTCAGCTCTTGAGGCTATGTCTGTTAAACTCCGTATGATGAAATGGGAAGTATACATGAAGTGCTTCTGCTGCACACCAAAGTGTGATGGCTACCTCAAGGAAGCACACTTGGGAAATAGTTTGAGTTTCAAGATTTGGGTTACAAAGCTGAACCACCCCCCCCCCCATTTTCATGGACTGCCTTGAAAGAACAAGTGGCTGATCCCCTGTGACTGGCTATTCAGACTTGAGTATTTGGCAGATATTTTCTCAAGAATGAGCATAGCCTATTACTTAAAGGAAAACAATGGACAGTATTTGTTGTCAATGATAAAATTCAGGCTTTCAACTAAAAGTAAGAATTTTTGAAAACTTGTATCTGCCACCATGACCTTGACAGCTTCCTGATACTTAGAGATTTTTCTGATGAGATTGGTGGTGGTGGTGGTATTTGCATACAAAGGTTTTTTAATATCACATGATGAAATGTGCCAACATTTGGAAGATCTGCATAACCCAGTGAACTGGCAATTTCCAAATGACCTAATGCATGATATTACAAAATTACACATACGTTGAAACTGCAAATTAGACCAATAGATTTTTATGTAACTGAGTCCAAAAGGTTTATTATTAATGGTTTCAGATTTCACATTGCAAGTAACCTTTAAGGGACTTCTACTTACCAAGTTCTGGTATAGTACCAAGAAGAATATTCATAATTATCTAAAAGTCTACTGATACACTCCTCCCTTTCCCACCCATATATCTGGATGAGATCAAAATTTTTTCATTACAGTTGACTCTTGAACAGCACAGGTTTGAATTGCACAGGTCTACTTATGTGTGGATTTTTCTTAAATAACATACAGTACTGTAAATGTATTTTCTCTTATGATTTTAATACCATTTTCTTTTCTCTAGCTTACTTTAAGAACACATTATATAATAATATATGACATACAAAATATGTGTTAATTGACTATGTTATGAGTAAGGCTTCTGCTCAATAGTAAGCTATTAGTAGTAAGTTTTGGGGGAGTCAAAAGTTATACACAGATTTTTGACTGTACAAGGGACAGTGCCCCTAGCCCCCACATTGTTCAAGGGTTTTAAAGGGTTTTTAAATTTTTTTAAAATTATTTTTAAAGGGTTTATTATTTTAAATGAACTAGTAACTATTTTTAAATTTTCTCAATTTTAATTTCTCATATAATATCAATAGCTACAATTCACATAAGCAAGAGCCCTTGCACTTCTCAATAATTTTTAAGTGTAAAGGAATCCCAAGAACAAAAAACTGGAGAAGTGCTGAGACAAACTGTGAAGAGGCTTGAATGATATGTTGAAATATTTGGCCCTTATCTTGTAGATTTTGTAGCAGAAACAGGTTTTATGGGGGGAAGTATGTGACTTTTTTATTTTTTTTATTTTTTATTCTTTTAAAGATTTATTTTTTAAGTAACCTCTACATCCAGTGTGGGGCTTGAATTTACAGCCCTGAGATCAAGAGTCACATGTTCCACCGACTGAGCCAGCCAGGTGCCCCAATATTTTTTAATTTTAATAAATTTTTTTCTGGCAGTGTCATTGAAAATGGACTGGAAAATGGAAATACTGATGACAAGGATACTAGTCAAATTTGGGCTCCTGTGGAATATATCCACAGGCATCATTTCTATCTGGCTAAGTCTGGATCATGAGGAGTTAATTTAATGGTTATTCTAGTCTGTGATCAGGTGGGAATTCCTCCACTATCATTTTTACGCACACTAGCCTACCTGCCATCTCTGCAGCTCTTTGGGTGTCCATAGCATGGGGAGTAATACTGCATAGGAAGAAAAATGTAAGCACTGGAGTCAGATTCAGATTTGAATTCTATGTATACCACTGGTAGGTGTGTGACTTTTGACTTAACCTCTCTAAGCTAAGGCTTTCCAACCTGTACAGTAGTGATACTAATACCTACCTAACAGAGCTATTATGAGGACTAAATGGATACCTATAAAGCATCTAGCACAGTATCTAGGAATAGGGTTGGCCTCTTTACAAATTCTGTTTAGGGCACCATAATTTAAGATGATCCTTGCTGAATGTCTTGCCTCTGCAGTCTGTTTTTAGAACAGCCAAGTGTTCTTTCTTAAACATAAATCCAGTCATAAGCCCAAACTGCAGAAAGCCCTGTATATGTGACCTTTGTCTACTTGTTTAATTTTACTTACTCTCTTGCTCATGAACCCCAGTTATTCTGGCTTCCTTTCTTTCTGAGGGCCTTGTTGATAATGTTGACTGTGAAGTGAATACTACAGGATTACCTTTTAAGGGATACCATCTTAAAATGGGTCCTTTTATTTATTTCCATTTTATTTTAAAGTTTTTGTGAAAGAAAATTTTAAACATATACTAAAGTAGATAAATTAGTAAAATGAACTACCATTTACCCCAAACCCACATTTCCAACAGTTACCAATTTATGGCCAATCTTGTTTCATCTATAACCTTTTCTTCTTCCCCACATTATTTTGAAGCAAATCCCAGACATTGCATTTGTAAATGTTTCAGTATGTATCACTAAAAGTTAAAATCCTTTCTTTCCTTTCCTTCCTTCCTTCCTTTGCTTTCTTCTTTTCTTTTCCATCCTGACCATATACCAGAAAGGATTCTGTAAACTTTAATGGCTAACTCCTGGCTAAATGGCATCTGGTATCCAGATTTTAAATACTGGGTATATTCTGATAACTCCATCCCTGACCTACCCCATGATTCACATGCTTATCCACTTGATATCTCCACTTGAACATCAAATGGACCTCTCAAATGAGGCATGTCCAAAACAGAATTCTTGATTTTTCTCTCCAAATCTATTCCATCCCAAGTCTTCCCTTCTTGGTAAATGATCCCACCATCCATCCAATTGCTTATTCCAAAAAGTAGGGGTCATCCTTGATCCTTCTCTTCCCCACACCCCCTACATAGAAAATATCGGCAAGTCTTGTTAACTCATCCTCTAGAATAATACATCCCAAATCTGTTTACTTCTTTCCATCTCTGCTTCTACCACTGTGATCCAAACCACCATCATCTCACCTGATTTACTAAAGTATTTTCCTAATTTATTTCCCTGCTTTAATCTCTTGCCTTTTCTAATCTAGTCTCTCTAGGATAGCTAAGTAGCCAAGTACTCTTTTTCAAATCAAATCGCATAGTGTCAACACAGTGAAGAAAGTCCCTACATAATATGACCTCTGCCTACTATCTACCTATTTAACCTATCTCCTATTCATCCCCTTGTTCACAAACTTCTCACAATAGTTTTCTTTCTGTTCTTCATACGTGCCAAACATAACCCCTTTTTTAATCAGCTACTCACTCTCTTTGGCATGCTTTCTTCAGATTTTTGTATGGCAAGCTCCTTGTCATTCAGCTCTCAATTTAAGTGTCACTTCCCCAGGAAAATTTTAACTGACTTCCCCATCTTAAGAAACTTCCCCTACCTTCAGTCACTCCCCATTACATCATCCTTTTTTATCTTTGATTTATTCATGTGTTTATCACTCCCCCCCCCCCCCCCCCACTATTCTGTTTTCATTTTACTCCTCCCTTCTGGATTCAGTTTCCGTTTAGTAGTCTTTTCAGTAAACTGTGTGGTAAATTCTAAAATCATCTTGATTTCATAATTGGTAGGCAGTATCTTTTGCCAATCACATGTCCTTAAAAATTTAGTTGAAAACATTTTTTCTAATCAGTTACAAAAACTTAGTGCCTAAGAAAATAACTGTAATTCACCCAAAATAACTTTAATACTTCCAGACAAAGTTAAGGATCTCATTTGCCCACTGAAGGGTCTCTTTTGGCTAACCTTTCCAGCTTCACCAGCCCTGAACATCCTGTTCCTAATTAGCAAAGCCCCCCAGTGTATCATGTAAGTCTGGTTTCTCTGAGACTCCCAGAAACATCTCAGGAATTCAACTGTGCCTCACACTGCTGGGATTCTGTCCAAACCTCTGCCAACTTCTGTTTTGGACAGGGAGATAAGGTTTGGCACACCTTTGCTGCCTTAGGAATGCCATTCATCTGTATAAGCCTTCCTCTATCCTTCCAAGATCTTTTTTTATCTTGTTAGAACCCATAGAACTAAGCTATATTCCTTAGTAATCCAGGAGTCGATTCTAGGAACCTTCTAATCCACTCCAGGGTTCAAGGATATATAGAAGAAGTTGGAGAACTATGGCCTATAGGCCAAATCCAACCTGTCACCCCTTTCTGTAAATCAAGTTTTATTGGAAAACAGCCACACTCATCCATTTGCATGTTGTCTATGGCTACTTTTGCACTATAACAGCAACCTTAGGTGCAACAGACACCATGTGGCCTGTAAAGCCTAAACTATTTACTATCTGACTCTTCACAGAAAAAGTTGACTGAGCCTCTGAACTAAGCTATAATAAATACCTGATTTGTCTGTGGTTTTCAGGCATACTAGTGGCCTATGTCCATTCTAGCCAAACACTATACAGGTTTGCTACTCACTAAAGTACCCAAAGTCTGGGCCTCTTTATAGACATATGTGTATGCACATATAGTATGGAAAAAGAAAGTCTGAGCACTTTTCAGAATGTGGTAGAATGTAACGCCCTTCTCTTTCTGTAAAGTTAGAAGCTTAAAGGTTTTTTTTGATGCTTATGCTCCAGTTTTATCTTAATTTGCATTATCTCTATTCTTTGCTAAGAGAACCCTATCAAAGTCATCTTTTCATGCTTAGGACCAGAATGGCCTCTGAAAATCAAATTCCTGCTTCTCATAAAGAAAAAAAAAATTGGAGAGAGAAGCTGAAAATAGCTGCTTGCTCTCCTGATCATATATTCTTTGCTCTAAAGAAACTTCTGGACTATAAGCATTTATCAAGATCACATCTACATTTGCTGACATACGGTTCTTAAAGTTAGATGAGTTCATAAAGTCCTTACTATTGAACTTTTAAGTAATCCTTTAAGAGAAAACTGATATCTCACTTTATCCTAATCACAGAATGATGCAGAATAGTTGTGTTTATGTGCACCATGATAGGGTGGTTTTCAGACAGCTTTACATTCCTTTCCTTCTGGAAGGTGATAAAACTCCAGAGAAGTAAGCCGCCTTGCTTAGAGTTTCATAATGAATATATTCCCAAGTAAAGAATCCAGCTGAGACTTCCCTCACTTACTGGGTCAGTTTTGTTTCCTTGTTCGCCTAATGAATCCAAAGTTAAATACCAATATCTTATTATATATTTTTTTTGTTTTATTTTTTGTTTTTTTCCTGATATAATTTATTTCACGTTGGCTAACATACAGTGTATACAATGCGCTCTTGGTTTTGGGGATAGAATTCTGTGATTCATCGCTTACATACAACACCCAGTGCTCATCCCAACAAGTGCCCTTCTCAATGCCCATCACCCATTTTCCCCTCTCCCCCGCCCCCTCATCAACCCTCAGTTTGTTCTCTGTGTGTAAGAGTCTCTTATGGTTTGCCTCCCTCTCTGTTTGAAACTATTTTTTCCCCTTCCCTTCCTCCATGGTCTTCTGTTAAGTTTCTCAAGTGCCACATATGAGTGAAAACATGATATCTGTCTTTCTCTGACTAACTTATTTCACTTAGCATAATACCCTCCAGTTCCATCCACATTGCTGCAGATGGCATGATTTTATTCTTTTTCATTGCCAAGTAGTAGTCCATTGTATATATAAACCACATGTACTATATAATTCTTTTTTAACTTTAAACAAATTTGTATTACACAAAGGTTGTCACATAATTGGACATTTCTCTGCTTTGTACACAATTAGTCTTACTCTCCACAGAAAGGCTCCTTCTTTTCATCTGGTAATGGCAAACACTAAAATACTGATTTTAACAGAATAGTAGTAAAAATGCCTCAGTGATTTAAGTTGAAAGCAGTACATTGGTACATGGCTCTTGCATTCAGTTATCAGGAATGTACAAATGTCTTTTCAAAAATACAAAATAAATTATCTGTAGGCATGGACAATGACAGCAGTAAACCATTATATGTTTTCAACTGAAACCAGTAATTGATGGTTATAGTGATTTTCTTAGCCATCAGCCAGCCTTTTCTTCAGTTGTTTCCTTCAGCTGACTTCTCTGAAGTTATTGTTGAGGAGCACTGCCTTGAGCTTCCTCTCACAGTTCATTAATAATGGTAAAGCACTATTCTAGGAATTAGAACATGCCATCTCCCATACCACCTCCCATTCCACCTATTCCGCCCATTCCAGTGTCCTTCTCTTCCTTAGGAATTTCGGTGACTACAACTTCTGTTGTAGTTAACAGAGAGGCCACTCCAGCAGCATCCAATAAAGCAGTTCTTACAATCTTAGTTGGATCAATGATTCCCTTTTCTACCGTATTCACAAAATCTCCAAGCATAGCATTATAACCAACTTCTGAGGAACTCTGCATAATTTTCTCAACTCTCAATGATCCTTCAACACCTGCATTCTTAGCAATGGTCATTGCAGGAATTGTGAGGGTTCTCTTAATGATTTCTATACCAATTTTTTGATTCATTAGCTGGTGTTATTGAATCCAAGGCTGGAATGCACCAAAGCAGGGCACAAGCCCCTCCCAGAACAATGCCTTCTTCAACAGCAGCTCTGGTAGCATTGAGGGTATCTGTAACTTTGTCTTTCTTTTCATTCACTTCAACATCACTTGTGCCACCAACCTTCAGCACAGCCACTCCCTCTGAGAGTTTTGCCAGATGTTCATTCAGCCTTTCCTTTTCATATTCATTAGTTGTGATATCTATTCAATGATTTCTTGGATACAGTTTGAGCCTTGTCACCTTTTCCTTTTAAGAGCATGGCATTATCTTTGGTCACAATGACCTCTCCAACTTTTCCTAAGTCATGAGGCTGAACATCTTCAAGATTTAGAGTCAACCCTTCTCCAAACACAGCACCACCAGTAGCAATAGCCATGTCTTTAAGCTGATTCTTTCTATTGTCAACAAAACCTGGAACTTTGACAGCTACAACCTGAAGACCAACTTTTAGCCTATTCAAAACAAGTATACTCAATGCTGCTCCATCAACATCTTCAGCAATTATGAAGGGCTTAAGGTGAGCATTGGCAATTTCAAGAGCAGGTACAATGGTTGGACACTAGAAATTTTCTTTTCACTCAACAGAACACAAGCATCTTGGAATTCACATTCCTGCCCTTTTGATGTATTAGTAAAGTATGGAGAAATATAACCTTGATCAAACTTCATGCCTTCAATAATTTCTAATTCATCATTTAGTGTTTTTCCATCCTTTACTGTGATGACACCCTGTCTTCCAACCTTTTTCATTGCATCAGAAATGATGTTGCCAATTTCTTTGTCTCCATTTGCAGAAATGGTAGCAACCTGAGCAGTTTCTTCAGGGGTTGTCACAGGTTTAGACTGCTTCTTAAGTTCAGCAATTACAGCGTCAACAGCTAACATCACACCTCTCCTGATTTCCACTGGATTAGCACCTTTGCTAATCTTCTCAAAGCTTTCCTTGGCAATAGAGCGTGCCAGGACAGTAGCAGTAGTGGTGCCATCTTCAGCCTCTTCATTTGTGTTATTGGCAATGTCTTGAACAAGTTTAGCACCAATATTTTCATATTTATCTTTTAAGTCAATTGGCTTTGCAACAGTCACACCATCTGTTGTTACTTTGGGACTGCCCCAACTCTTTTCAGTAATCACTGTTCTTCCCTTTGGCCCCATAGTAACAGCTACAGCATCAGCTAAAAGGTCTACACCTTGAAGCGTTAAGGCTCAGGCATCTGCACCAAATTTTACATCTTTGGTATAAGTCTGAGTGAGATGAGGAGCCAGTGCCCTGGACACTGGTCTAATTTGGCAAAGGACTGTGGGTAATCAAAGCATTTCTGCGGGGCAGTGGCAGGGCGCTGAGGCAGGCCATTGGAGGCAAGGAAGGGGCACTATATAATTCTTAAAACACTTTCACTCACATTATCTCATTTGTCCCAACATCTATGACAGTGCATGCTTCTTCCTATTTTATAAGACAGAGAAACAGAGGCTCAGTGACATTCCCAGGGCCACTCTGCAAGCAGGTAGCAGAGCCAGACTCTGACTTTAGAGGTGTTTGACCCCTAGGTGATTTTTGTTGCACTCTTGGTGGTGGTTGTTGAGTCTTTTGGTGTCTGCCATGTCTTTTATAAAGCCAGCCTGAGTGCAAGAAGGTAAGTCTGTGACCAGTAAGGGATGTGTACTGATTCACTGAGCTGTCAAGCAGTCTTAAAGTACTCAACATTGGCACAGTTGAACATAGTTCTTCACTCTCTTAAAAGCACTTTATTTGAATTTCCTAATTAATACACACTCCTATAAATGTCACCACAGCCATTTTTTAGATGAATAATGGGAGACAGGGACCGAGAAGCAGTGGTACAGAGCTGAAATGAAATTTGAGTTTCTAATTTCCAGGCCTGTATTCAGACCTCTAAGCCACAGTTTGAGCCAGTGATTATTTAACATAATTGTAGTAGGTATTGATTAGAGTCATCAGGTAATAATATTTAAAAGTTTAATTCCAGGACAAGCAGTTTGTCCTCATATGGTGCTTCTATAATGGTGATTTGTTAATAGCAGGGAGAAAGGCTTGCCTGAAAAAAACAACACAATGACAGCAGTGCATGCTGATAGCTCCCACCCCCACTCCTAGTTCTTATGTGGGGATATAGACTCAGGAATCAGTCGTTGGCCTTTCTGTGCTGCTGGCACATGGATGTGGCTCCACTCTGCATCAGGGAGATGTCCTGTTCCACACTAGAACCTGTAGAGGATCCTAGTAATACTCTTCTCCAGTGCCTTGCTGTCCAGATCCCATGTGATTTGACTTATTCAGCACCTGTTTACTGAGTGTTTGCTATAATCTCAGACCCTTTATATTAATCTGCTCAGGCTACCTTAAAATACCACAGACTGGCCAATTTACTTACAAGTATACAATCTTATCTGACAGGGCCCTACCCTTATCACCTCATTTAATCTAATTATTTCCTTGGAGGCCCCATCTCCAATATAGTCACACTGGGGTTTAGGGGCTTCAACATATGAATTTGGGGGGAACACAAACGTTCATCCAGAACACCTGTTATGGGTGTTCAGAGAAGGAAGAGTTCCTGCAGACCCAAAGATGTTGTGAGCAGTGTGAGACCTGAGTAGTCTTTAGTGACTGGCTGGGTTTGAAATATATGGAAAGAAAAAGGGAGGGAACTCTAGGAAGGGAAAGTAGGTTCAGCAAAGATGGAGAATGTGGTATCCAAGGGACAAGGAATTATGATGTAGAAATACGTTGGTTTGTGTGAAGCTGAAGGATTGTGTATTAGAAAATTTGAAATAAAGAGGCTCTTAAATACTGAAAACAAACTGAGTGTTGATGGGGGGTGGGGGAGAAGAGAAAGTGGGTGATGGGCATTAAGGAGGGCACCTGTTGAGATGAGCACTGGGTATTGTATGGAAACCAATTTGACTATAAATTATATCTAATATAAAAATTTTTAAAAAAAAAAAGAAAATTTGAAATAAGGATGGAAACATACATTGCAGCCTCATTGTGAAAGGCCTTGAAGGCCTGCAGGTAGTCCAGACATGACCCTGATGGGTCACAAGGATGTAGAACAGAGGATCAGTGGAACAAAATAGAGATTTTAGGTGAGCATTTTGTGCTCACCTCTGTCCTCTTTTGATACAAGGAACTGAGGTAGTGCTGCATGTTGGGAGACTTGACCTATTACTGCTTCTTACTTTCAGAGGAGACTTTATCCAGCCAGGGCTTCAAGTAAGAACCGTAAATATCATACACTCTACTTCATCTTCATAAGCATTTATTGTTGAGTCTTTACAGTATATCAAGCTTGCCTTATGGTGCCAGTGTGGTGGATGTCAGAGTAGGAGAGTATCCAGTTCAGATCCTGACTCTACTACCGAAGTTTCCTTATAATCTTGGGCAGGTCACTTCACTGCTCTCAATCTCAGTTCCCCCATCTGTAAAATGAAAGCAATTGCATCTACCTCCTGAGATGTTTTCGTGAATTAAATGGAAAAGTGTGTGGCTTGTACAGTGTCAAGTAGGAATAGGCTCTGAGTGGTTTTGGTTCCCATGTCCTCCTTGAGCCCCCAATGTTTTTAGAGAGTTTAGTATACAAAATCATCTCCATCCTCTGACTTGAAGGGCAGATGGACAGTTGAGGGAGATAAGAGGAGGGTGGGAAAATGTGTAGTGACTTGCTTCTCCAGTGTTTCTGGGCATGGGTAAAAAGTCAAGGACCCAAAAAATGACTTCCATATCCTCCCTAGGGTAGTTCTAGTAGAAAGGCCTGCATTTTCTTTTCATATCTTGCTTTTTCAGGAAATATACATCAGTATCTCACACCATTCTTTAGAAGTGAGCCAAGGCCTAAATGGTGATACTGAGAAGCTCCTTCTATAACCCTGTTAATTGAAAAAGACAGCCGCCTTTTATTGCTCTTTTCCAAGATTAATTTATCTTTTCTGTTAATTTGCACAGATAGTATTCTGACTTTGTATTTCATACAATTTTAAAACTGTAATTTTTATTGGCATTATGAAGATGACAGTGATTTACAGTGGCCTATATTTTTATCTACTTCACTGTCTTGCGGTCTAGTGCCTAAAGACACTTTTAATTTGCTATTCACATCTGTTTAAAAAAAGAAGTGAAACCATGCAGTATCTGAAAATTAGAGTCTATTCAAGACCTTGCACGTGGCTGCCAGTCTTCCCCATTCTAAGACCTAGCCACTTCGTTCACCAGTAAGAGTTGGTGTGTTTGACCAGACTCTGTTAGACATATTAGCAGGAGCTCATCAGATCTCAGTTAAAGGTTAATCTCAGTTCAGGAGAAGTTTGAAGTTTTCAGTTAAAGACCACAGAAGGCTTAGTGGAAAATTGGAGACACTAAGATAGTGATCAATGGACACAACACTTTTCTACCTGAGAATGCCAGTAATTGGAAAGTGTAGCAAAATCAAGTTGAAGACCTGAAAACTAAGATAGGATTAAGAAATGTCACATTGGCGGGGCGTACAGGGACAGAAAAATGGAGTTTGCTTCCAATAGATTGAAGGTGTGGGGTTTGATAACTTTGAACTCTCCTCATGTGTTAGTATATATTCCATTTCTGCAAAAGTCCATCATCCCCAGCAACCCCAGAAATCAGCAGGTCTGAAACAGTTAACAAAACTATGAAATGCTATCTCTGGATATGCTTTGATTTGAATTTTAGGAATAAAAAGAGGTTTTAAAAATCACACATTTGTTTATTGGCTGTCTTAGGCAAATAGAGACAAATGTCATTGCCGAAGAGAGCTGGCAAATGGGAATTTAGAATACCATTTGCCCAAAGAGGCAGATGGTCTCTGTAGAAGCCTGATTTCGTTTATGGTCCCTTCTGAAGCTGAATGAAGGTAGTCGAATTTGAAGATAAAGTTGAACTGAAATTGTGGAAATACTTGGATACAAAAAGGACTCTAATGTAGAATTTGATTTGCGTTTTAAAAAGTGCATTTAGACATTTAACAGAATTTTTACAAAAATTTGTCTTCAACGGATTTGCCAGGGAAAAAACAAGATTATTTTGTTTGATGGTGTAATGATTAATCCTACCACCTGGGTAAGCCAAGTGAGCTTCCCACAGGAGATGATGGCTTATGCAGCTTTGAATTATGTATGAATACTGTAGACTGATGAGAGCTAACCTTACCAAGGGATTCATTTGTAGAACAGACAAATCTGTAATAGTGTTACAGTTTCCTTTGAACACCTTAAGTTCATTCTCCACATTCAGAAAATGAGAATTCTTTGTGGAGATTATGATGTGATTTTTTTTGAAGTGTCAGGTCAAACATACCAAATCTCAATTACAAATTGGTCATTAATGGAAAAGTCGGTCAAAAAGTTTGAGGTACCAGCAAACTTGTGTTGTCTTCCATCATGAATGCAGAGTGGATGCTGAGGGTCCAGTAAAAGAGCAGGCTAAGTCTGGTTTGACTCAACCTGACAATTAAGGACCTAGAAGTCAACACCATAGTAATCATAGACATTCCTCATAGCACTATAGAACTAGGGATTGTTTCAACATGAATTTAAATAGTAGAAATAGAAAAGCACTAACTTCTTCTTTGTGAGCCATATACCAGTTAACAATTCTGTTTTATAGTAATGAATATCAAATTGTACTTACCTGGAAAAAAAATCTAGTTATCCTGGTCATGTTTGTTATTTCAAGATATGCTAAGATATAGTGTATTAGAAATTCTAGTAGCTTTTTTGTAATTTCATTTTGAAGATTTTTTTTACCTTCTGTCTCATGGATGAAATGGGGGAAATTTTCATTTTCTTTATTATCTCCTTCCTGATGCTGTCCTCTAGTTTGTACAGAGGATCAAGTAATCAGAACCTGAGTTCTCTGATTCCCATTTTGGTGTTTTCCCTATTATCTTAAACATTTCTCGACAAAATATTGGTGGTGAACTATTTTGTTAGGAGATAAAGTTTGTATCTAGGAAAGTGTCATTTTACTATTCGGGAGGGTTTTCTGATTTTATATCTATGAAAGAAATCAATGGTGAAAAATTATATTCCCTTATAAAATTAATATGCCTTAGATAACTTGTCAGATTTTTACTTCTTTCTTTCTTCCTAGACAATTTGTCTATTGATAAATAGTGTCTGAGTCAACCTTCTCTGATGCTGTTCTCAATTCTTTTTCATTTTTTAGTCCTAGCATGTTACCACTTCTAAGCTTGAACTCTCAACACCTCTCCCTTTCCCATCTCTTTTACCATTTTCATCATACAAAGAGGTGTTCTTCTCTCAAGCATTAGGATGTGACATACCATTGATGCACTTTTTTAAAAAAAATCCTTCCTTTTAGACTTTGCTGTCACAGTAAATGCCAATCTTAGCATCCATTCGCAATTCCTTGTGATTTTACTTTCATCAATTCTCTTTGTGTAGTTCTTGATAGCTGATGATTATTTTAATTGGTGGTTTAATATGCCAGTGTACTTATTTTAACATGTGCTTATGAAAACTAATCTTTTTTTTTTAATTTTTTTTTTCAACGTTTATTTATTTTTGGGACAGAGAGAGACAGAGCATGAACGGGGGAGGGGCAGAGAGAGAGGGAGACACAGAATCAGAAACAGGCTCCAGGCTCTGAGCCATCAGCCCAGAGCCTGACGCGGGGCTCGAACTCCCGGACCGCGAGATCGTGACCTGGCTGAAGTTGGACGCTTAACCGACTGCGCCACCCAGGCGCCCCTGAAAACTAATCTTTATGTGGAATATAGATTGTGTTGTGCTGGTCCTCAAAGAGTTAATAAAACTAGTTTTCACTTTGCTTAGTTTCCCAGAGGTAGTTTGGCACATTTCCCAGACCAAACCCGTAAGGTAAAGGTCAAGGTGCAGTGGATGATATTAAGGTGCAGAATTCGAAACTTGTATCTTACTTGTAGTCCTCCTGAGCTCAGTTGGACCTCGGGTACATCAGAGCTTTAGAACATGATTAACAGACCAAAGAAGGCCCTGTAGAATATCCTTTAATGGGGAATTGTATGAGTGAGTACAGTGGGTGAGTCTTTTACATTTCTTACTTTTTAACATCCATATTTTGTTTTGAGAAGCCCTTAAGAGCACAGAGCTGTGTTTCATGTATGTGGGAACAGGCCCAGGGAATTCCTCACAGTTTAACAGCAGCAACTCTTGCTGTGGTTTTCACAATAGCTGAGGCTCATTGTACATAGCCCGTTCCTTGGGAGGAAAGCAGACAGGTGAGTATAGAGTTGTGGTTTCTGAACCAACCTTTACCAATCCTTTTTGATAATGGAAAAGAGAGCTTTCTGGTAACAATGAGGAGATTGGGTGAAGAAGGAGAAAAGGCAAAAGCAAGTTTGTGGAGATGAGGAGCCTAAAAACCACATTTTAGGGAATATCTTAAATTGACTCTGAGAAGAGAATGTGCCTTTATATTTATTGCTCTGAAATCAGAAATGGTTTATATGAACTTTTGCCCAGTAAACATCATTTTCCTTCTCCTGCAGCATGTTGATAACTACTTAGTGATCTACATTAAGTGGTGTCCAAGAGAGTCTCAGAAATGTCACTTTCCTTTGTCTTTACTAATGAATGGAAGTAGAGGCCTCTTCTTACCTTAGTTTTATGATCCCTATTATGAGAAACTAGTTTTGTTTGCAGCCCTTCTTTTGGGTTGATGACATAGAGCAGTCCATTTAGAGGCAGCATGCTTTTACTGTGTGAGGCCTCCTTTACATGAACCACCCTACTGGCTGCTGGTAGAGTGGTGCCTTACCAGTGGTGCTTTTCCACTTTACCACTGTCCCTGAGAGTGGTACCATAAAGGAACCATAAAGGATCCTCTAGCTCATTGCTCACTCCCAGTGTATAGAGACCTCTGGCTCTGCCAGTTTTGAAGGAGTATTTTTGAAGTTGAATATCCAGCAGACTTCAAGGCCTGTTTTCTGTTCAGACACATGCATAATTTCCATAATGAAAGATTGATAAGAAGGTACTGCTTCTTCAGATCTACTCCCTCAAATCCACAGGTGATATATGTTCTGATGACACATGATCAAACAAAGTGCCTCTTTTAAAGAACTTGTAAATATCACCATGATTCACTGCCAATTGAAAATCCAGAAATAACATGTAAACAGCATGTAGGATATTTGCCTCTTTCTCTTTGCCCACTAAAAAAAAATAATACAGGAAGAAGAGTTGGTGGGTATATGACAGTCTAAGAACACTTTCAGAAACCATTAAAAATGCTTGATTTCGAATTTATTTTGTTGGATAGCTCAGTGAGATTTCCTAACTAGGCCAGTTTTTTCTACCAACATTTAATGACCATTTCATCCCCTTGTACTTAATAGCAACAGAATAGATAGGTCAGGTAGAATGGGAACTGGGGAAAAGCTAGCTATACGCAAATGAGCAGGCGGCAGTGAAACAAGATTGGAAACAAAGAGTATTATGGATATGCCACATTGTGGTATGTGGCTAATAGGATATTTCAGATTCATTTTAATAGGTAAGATTAACTAGAATGCAGAACTTTCTTTTCCATTTGCCTTGCTGCTGCATGCATGCATGCAGGCAAAGGTTGATGCTTCTGTCCTCCTGGCAACAAGACTGTCCTGGCCTCAGTTTACCTACTAAGACATTTGCTTAACATCCTTATTTAGTCTCATCTCAACTTGATTCCTGATCCTTTACTAAATACTTTAGTGTGTAGTAAATACTATATACTAAATAAAGTAAATATATGAAGTATTTGATACTTGCTAGAGTGTTATGTACTGTAGTATAGTAAGTATGCTAAATAGTTCACTAAGTATGTGTGTATTTTGTGTCTAATTAGTGAAGCATTCAGCTTTCTCACCACTATTATCACCACCTTCTGCCTAAAAAAAAATTTTTCTCTTCTTACCTTCTTATTCTCAAGCTTCCCTCTGAGCTTACCATACCTCCTCTACCAAACTGGATTCTCAATATGTCTGGATCAAGATAAATAGAAGGATCAGCCCGCACGAAGGACTGCTTTCTATTCAGACAAGTATTTGAGCGCTTATGACCCATTGTTATGACTCTAGGGCTAGTTATTTACATTTATGGCAAGTAAATGCCTTCTAAAAATCTAAATTTTAGCAAGACCTTTGAATGCCAGTATAACCATGGTATGATTTTGTTTCAGTCACAAAACCCATGAAGTGACAGAGGATTTTTCTCCTCGGGATCCAAGATCTGTTGTTGTGAGGGAAGATGATGGAGGCTGTGCTTCTGTCCCAGCAGCATTGCCCCTACCTGAACTGGAAAGGGAAGAGGAAAAAGAAGATGTTTCAGATACTCTTGACATGAATCCCTGTAGTGCAACCTATAGCAACTTAGGTAAGTAAAAATGTCATATGAATAATATTTAAACCTTTCCTTTTTATGCACTATCCAAATGCTATATTTCCCTGGAGAGATGGTTTTTATTGCTGCATGGAGCAAACACTGGACACTAGAGCCATGAATTTTCTTTTTTTTCCCTATTTTTTAAAGTTTTTATTTAAATTCCAATTAGTTAACATAGTGTAATATTAGTTTCAGTTGTGCAACATAATGATTCAGCCTTTCATATAGCACCAGTGTGGAGCCAAAAATTTTAATTCACATCAGAAAAAGTCCTGGTGTTTACTAGGCATATATTGAACACCTGCTACCATGAGTCCTGTGCCATGTGCTAAGGGTGTGACATGGTCCCTGCCTTGAGGGACTCACCTGGAGGAAAAGAGATGAACTTGTTTGTTAATGATTTCAGTATTATATGATAAATTCAGTGATAGAGATACACATGGAATATCTTTTATATTACACAGGGGAGGGTGTCAAAAGATGCCTTCCTAGAGGTAATTCTTGAACTGATCTAGCTGGTTGACAGAGGGAGGAAAGAGTATTCCAACCCAAAGCAACAACAGGAGCAAAAGCATGGAGGTATGAACCAGCTTGGCGCACATGGACACCACAACCATTTAGTGGTGCTAAAATATGAACTGAAGAGTTAAATGAGATAATGCATTTCAAGCTAAAACCTTAGACTTGTTGCTCTTTGTGATAGTAACCCATCATCAAAAGGTTTTAAGCAGAAGAATAATGTGATGAAATTTGCATTTTAGAACATCTACTCTACAGGCTGCTGTGAGAGGATGGATTAGAAGTGAAGTATTTGTAGCCTAAAATCTAGTAGTTGGATACTTTGGCACGACCACATGAGAAAGGCCTCAACTAAGACAGTGGGAAGGGGAACAATAGACAGGTTTCAGAGATACTTAAGGGGCAAAATACATAAGGCTTAGTGGTTACTTCGATATGAATGATGTGAAGAATCTGTGATGAATCAATGTCTCAGATTTCTGGCTTGGGGCAAGCTGACTCAAAGAAAGAAGATCCTAATTTTTGGAAGTATTTAAGGAGAGGCTGAAGGGCCATCTCTCAGAGATGCAGTGAAGAAGAATCCTACGAAGAGGGTGGACTAAATGACCTCAAAGGTGCCTGCCAATACAAAGATGCTCAGTTTTCCAATCATCTTCACTCTTCTTCCTTGAGTACCCAGTGACTTTCGATCTGTCTTCCTTCCTTGAGCATCTCATAGTTTTCCTTTCTTCTAAAAAGCAAAGCCTAGGGCTGGATAAGGATTTCTCATTATTATTCTCCCATGAAGTAAGGAGAGAGGGGAATAGCATGAGTTGGACTACCACATGTGTAGCACTGGCAAGATCCTTATGGACCTCTGACCAACTCTTACACTGGTAGAAATCAATGGCGTATAAAAGCATTCTTCTGCCTAGTTTCTCATCTTCTTTGTCTTTTTCCTTTATCAGGTTTTAGTAAGGAAGAATTATTTTAAGATCAGCTAGTGTAGTTGGAGATAAATGAGCCCTTAAGGCAAAAAGGTTCAGGTAACACTGTAGGAGAAATGCTCTAATACATCCTTTTGAGAAACCCATTGTAACAACGCACATGCAGTTGAAAACACATTCTGTAAGGAAAAGACTTCCATTCTAAGTTCTAGAAGACTTGTATGATTTAGGTGTTGGGGAGAATATATTAGTTTACCCAAGCAACCGTCTTAGATACCATTTTCCAGTTGGAAGAGATTTTATAGTGAAACAGCTTACTCAACTTTTCCCATTCTTTTATGTTTTATGAAGCATCTTATAAGAGGAAAAATTTACTGCTTATTTCCTATAGTATACTCTCAGGCAGCATAATGTATCAGTATATCTTTCAGATGTTCTTACTGCACCAAAATTTCTTTTATGATATCGTCAGTAAAATATATACTAATTTTTACTGATCATATGGCATCTTATGGCATCTCTTTAAAAATATCCATTAGCTGGGGGCACCTCAGTGGCTCAGTTAAGTGTCTAACTTTGGCTCAGGTCATGATCTTACAGTTCATGGGTTTGAGCCCCACATCGAGCTCTGTGCTGACAGCTCGGAGCCTGGAGCCTGCTTCGAATTCTGTGTCTTCCTCTTTCTCTGCCCCTTCCCAACTTGTGCTCTGTCTCTTCCTCTCTCTCAGAAATAAATAAACATTAAAAATACACACACACGCACACACACACTAGCTGGGGTGCCTGGCTGGCTCAGTTGGTAGAACATGCAGCTCTTGATCTCGGGGTTGTGAGTCTGAGACCCATGTTGGGTGTAGAGATTACTTAAAAATAAAAATTAAAAAATCTTTTAATAAAAATCCATCAGCCAACATTAATTAAAGTTACTTATTTTATCTTATTTGTCTTGTCAGTTATGTAGGTAATTAGAAAAAGCGGAGCATTCCTCATATGAGTATTTCAAGTACCTCACATATATTAACTCATTTAATCCTCTCAACAACCTTAGGAACTTAGATCCCCATTTTTCAGATGAGGAAAATGAGTCAGAGTGCCTTGCCCCAAGTCACAGAACCAATAAGGACTGCATCAGGATTGGAACTCAGTTGGTCTTAACCTCAACTATAATGGTCATAACCACTAAGTTCTTGTAAAAAACTAAAGGACTGCAGCTGTCTCCCGTTTTTGTTTTTGTTTTGTTTTGTTTTGTTTTGTTTTGTTTTGTGTTTCTAAGTCATCTACTCTGAAACACAAAATTTAAGAATTTTTCAAAATATTATGATTACTTAGAATACAAAAAATACTAGATTATAGATGCCCCATCAGAAGGATAGCATTCTTTTAGCCTATTGCTTTACTTTTAAAAGTGGTAGGTGATGCTCATAAAATGTTGCCTTATTTTCCTTAAGTGTTTTAAGTGGCTATACTTGATTCCATAGCATATGACACGTCACATGGTTAGTTGCTCCTTTGGGAAGGTCTGTGTGAATAAAACAACTGAGTAATAGATAGGATTGACACCATCAGTTCTACAACTCAGGGGTTTCAATTTTTTTGTTCTTATTTTTTCTCTAATGAAATAAGTATTTTAGATGGCATTTGGAACTTACCTTTTTCAATATTTTCAATAAATCATTTTCAGGAAATTTTAAACTGTCCTTTTGGGTAATTTCTTGTGATTTAATTTCTTGTGATTTATTTTTTAAAAATCTGTGTTTAAAAACTGAAAGGAAACAATACTTCTTAATGTAATCGCTTTAGAACCTTTCAAATAGTCTAGAACCAATCTAGTACTGCTTGCTTGCTTTTCTTTCTTTCATCTTCTTCTTCTTCTTCTTTTTTTTTTTTTTTTTTTTTTTTTTTTTTTTATATGAGGCAGAGGATGGATGGACCAGTGGAAGAAATTGACAGAGGAAAGTTAGGGGTTACCATTATTTTTACTGTGGAATTTATTTCTGAAAATTACATTGTAAAGTGGACCTAGGAAGCAGTGTAATATAGTAGAAAAAATCCTAAGTTTGGAAGATCAACCAGATTTTGGTTCATATGACAGCTGTGTCATTGCCCACCTGTATGATCATAGGTCAGCTATTTAACATCCCTGAGCTTCAGTTTCCTCATCTGAAATGAGAGAATAGTAACATCTGCTTTGTAGGGCTGATTGTAAAAGAACTTGGTACACAGAGGTGCTTCATAATTATAAGTTCCTTTATTTCTTCCCAAAGATATGCTGTTGCTTTCTCCTTCAAATACATTTGATGTGTTAGCCAGAAAACGTAGAATAAAGTGGAAATAGTTTAAAATGTTTATTAGAAATGTTGAGTAAGCAGGAAAAAATATATAAATTCAAAAAGTTGTCAGTTGCCTACACAACTAATGACTGAAGTTGTGAATATAATACAGGATACGGGATCCCAAAGTGGCTAACAGGGACCAGAAGACAGATGACAAGTAATAGTAATGTCATTATGACAGATCCAGTTCCCCCAACATCTGCTAATTATAGCAACAAAGGGATACAGTTTGGATTTGTTTTGTAGTCCCCCCACTTCTTAGATAGTTCTGAAAACTAATAAGTTAAAAGAAAAAAAAAACTCAACTGGAATAGGCTTTAATTACCCAACCTCAGAATCTCCCATTGGACCCCCACCCAGGATACAATGTCGTTACTCCACTGTAGTGTAACAAGAGCTGTTGTGATTCAACCATTCTTTCAAAAAGCTACTAATTTATGCAAACCATACCTTAGAACCATCTTTTTTCACTTTAGAGATCATTCACTGTGGTTAATGGGTGCCTTTTTCCTTGTCTTTAACATAAATAAAGCAAACTTTATTTTGTTTAAACTGGTTTAATTATTAGATTCTAGAGCTTGCCCTATCCAATACAGTCAGTAGCTACTAGCCACATCTGGCTATTTACATTTACATTCCTTAGAATATAAATAAAAATTCAGTTTCTTAGACTCACTAGCAACGTTTCAAGTACTCAGGAGCTGCAGGTGGCTAGTAACTACTGTGTTGGACATGCACATATAGAACATTTCTGTCATCACAGAAAGTTCTGTTAGACAGCACTGTTTTAAAGAATCAGTTATTTGGGGTATTTGTATTTGTCTTATTGTGTTGTCTACTAACAAAAGTCATATTGGTCTTTATGTAACTTGAAAACTCTTTTTTTTAATATATGAAATTTATTATCAAATTGGTTTCCATACAACACCCAGTGCTCATCCCAAAAGATGCCCTCTTCAATGCCCATCACCTACCCTCCCACCCCCCATCAACCCTCAGTTTGTTCTCAGTTTTTAAGAGTCTCTTATGCTTTGGCTCTCTCCCACTCTAACCTCTTTTTTTTTTTCCTTCCCCTCCCCCATGGGTTTCTGTTAAGTTTCTCAGGATCCACATAAGAGTGAAACCATATGGTATCTGTCTTTCTCTGTATGGCTATTTCACTTAGCATCACACGCTCCAGTTCCATCCATGTTGCTACAAAGGACCATATTTCATTCTTTCTCATTGCCACGTAGTACTCCATTGTGTATATAAACCACAATTTCTTTATCCATTCATCAGTTGATGGACAAAGCCTAAATGTCCATCAACTGATGAATGTAACTTGAAAACTCTTTAAGAAGGTTGCCCCTTACAGAGTGTTGATTTTACGCTGAATGATGGTGATAGGAGATCACTGAACAAACTCTGATCTATAACATCTTAATCAACCCCAAACTGAATTTAGCAGGGTATCAGCCACCCAAAATGATCTCCCAAAGAAATGATAGAATGTTTTTTCAGTCAGACCTTCAACATTTTCCCCACGTTTCTTATGTCTATCTCAAGATGTCTAGGAGAAATATTGCTAGTTTTTTATGTGGCACACCCCACTACTTTATCAGCCTAGTAAAATCAGGAGCTCATAATAACTTCTACTCTGTTAGAAATAAATCAGTGGCTTTAGCTCTCCTTCATTCACTTTGTAATTGAGTACTCTTTACATTCCTTTTTAGAAAGATCTATCAAGTCTCTATGTACAGATTCTTGGCTTGCTCTTCTTTCTGTGTGCCTAAAACCTAACACATTATCTAAAACATGTGGTAGCTACTAAGAACATGTTTGAATGAATGAACCAAAAGTGAATTTGGCATTTGACTTTATAATATTCCCAGATTAGGGGAAGTTAAGCCCTTCTTAAGGAAAGGAGGAAATTTCATATAGGAAAGTTTCAAGTCCCAGTTTATGTGTTCTATTAATCAGTTGATGTTGTGGGTTTTTTTCTAATACAGGCATATCTCAGAGATATTGCAGGTTCTGTTCCAGACCACCACAGTAAGACAAATACTACAACAAAGCAAATCTAATCAATTTTTTGGTTTCCCAGTGCATGTAAAAGTTATGTTTATACCATACTGTAGTCTGTTAAAAGTGCAATAGCATTATATCTAAAAAATATTATGAATATCTTAAGAGATACTTTATTGCTAAAAAATGCTAACCATCATATAAGCTTTCAGTAGTCATGATCTTTTTGCAGGTAGAAGGTCTTGTTTGATGTTGATGGCTGCTGACTGATCAGAGTGGTGGGTGCTGAAGGCTGGAGTGGGTGTGGCAATTTCTTAACGTAAGACAAACACTGCACAACTTTCAAAATTGGAACCAATCTTCTCAAACCCTGCTGCTGCTTTATCAACTAAGCTTATGTCCTATTCTAAATCCTTTGTTATCATTTCAACAATCTTCACAGCATCTTAATCAGGAGCAGTTTCCATCTCAAGAAACCACCTTCTTTGTTCATCCCTAAGAAGCAAATCCTCATCCATTAAAGTTCTATCATGAGATTGCAGCCATTCCGTCCCATCTTTAGGCTCCATTTCTAGTTCTCTTGCTATTTTCACCACATCTGCAGTTACTTCCTCCACACAAGTCTTGAACTCCTGAAAGTCCTCTATGAGGGTTGGAATCCGCTTCTTCCAAATTCCTGTTCATGTTGGTATTTTGACCTCTTCCCATGAATCAGGAATGTTCTTAATGGTATCTAGAATGGTGAATCCTTTCCAGAAGGTTTCCAATTTGCTTTTCCCAGATCCATGGGGGAATCATTATGGCAGCTATAGCTTTACATAACAAGACTTGAAAGTCAAAATTACTCCTCGATCCATGGGTTGCAGAATGGATGTTATGTCAGCAGGCATGAAAACAACTTTAATCTTGCTGTACACCTCTATCAGAGCTCAGGTGACCAGGTGCATTACAAGATATTACAAACATATTTTGAAAGGAATTTTTTTCCTGAGCAATATATCTAAACAGTAGGCTTAAAATATTCAGTAAACCATGTTATAAACAGATATTCTGTCACCCAGACTTTGCTGTTCCATTTATAGAACATAGGTGGAGGTGATTTAGCTTATCTTAAGGGCTTTATGGTATTTGGAAGGGTGAATGAGCACAGGCTTCAACTTAAAGCAGCTGGATGCAACTTCATCAGCTGCATTATTCCCTAACAAGAGAGTTAGCCTGCCCTGTGAAACTTTGAAGCCAGGTAGTGACTTCTCTCTAGCTATGAAAGTCTGAAATGACATCTTCTTAATATATACATTGAAAATCTGTTGTTCAGTGTAGCCACCTTCTTCAATTATCTAGCTAGATCTTACGGATAAGCTGCAGCTTCTACATGCGCACTTGCTGCTTCACCTTATTTAACCTGACTTCACCTTGCTTAGATTTATGGAGACAGCTCCTTTTCTTAAACCTTATGAACCAATCTCTGCTAGCTTCCAACATTTCTTCTGCAGCTTCCTCACCTCTAGCCTTCTTAGAATTAAAGAGAGATGGGGCTTTGCTCTGGATTAGTCTTTGGTTTAAGGGAATGTTGTGACTAGTTTGATCTTTTCAGATCACTAAAATTTCTTCATATCAACAATAAGACTGTTCTACTTTCTTATCATGTGTGTGTTCACTAGAGTAGCACTTTTAATTTCCTTCAGGTTTTCCTTTGCATTCGCAACCTGACAAACCCATGCAAGAGCCCTAGCTTTCAGCCTACCTCAGTTTTCAATATACCTTCCTCACTAAGCTTAATTATTTCTAGCTTTTGATTTAAAATGAGGGATGTGCCTGGGTGGCTCGGTCAGTTAAGCGTCCGACTTCGGCTCAGGTCATGATCTCACGGTCCGTGGGTTCGAGCCCCGTGTTGGGCTCTGTGCTGACAGGTCAGAGCCTGGAGCCTGTTTCAGATTCTGTGTCTCCCTCTCTCTGTGACCCTCCCCCGTTCATGCTCTGTCTCTCTCTGTCTCAAAAATAAATAAACGTTAAAAAAAATAAAATAAATAAAATGAGGGATGTGCAACTCTTCCTTTCACTTAAAACTTAGAGGTTAATTTAAGGTTATTAATTGACCCAATTTCGATAGTGCTGTGTCTCGGGGAATAGGGAGACTGAGGAAAGGGAGAAAGACCAGGGAACAGCTGATGAGTGGAGCAGTCAGAACAAATTTAACCTATTAAGTTTGTTATCTTATATGGGTGTGGTTTGTGGTGCCACAAAACAATTACAGTAGTAGCATCAAAGATCACTGAGCACAGACCACTGTAACAAATGTAATAATAATGAAAAAGTTTGAAAAATTGCAAGAATAACTAAAATGTGACACAGACACAAAGTAGCAAATGCTGTTAGAAAAATGGCACCAATAGACTTACTGGATGTAGCATTGCCACAAAGCTTCAGTTTGTAAATAGCAAACAAAAAAACGCAGTATCTGCCAAACACAGTTGAACAACGTATGCCTGTATGAGGCTTAATCCAGAGGGTTCCTAGGTCAGGAGTTACCTAAACCAGGCCTCAGGCTCCTTTCTACATAGCCCCACAAGAAAAGATCCACATTTAAAAAAAATTTTTTTTTAATTTTATTTAAATCCAAGTTAGTTAACACATAGTGTAATAATGGTTTCAGGAGTAGAATTTAGTAATTCATTACTTACATGTAACAACACCCAGTGCTCCTCCCAGCAAGTGCCTATTACCCATTTAGCCCATCCCCTACCCAACACCTCTCCAGCAACCCTCAATTTGTTCTCTGTAATTTAAGAGTCTCTTATGGTTTGCCTCCTTCTCTGGTTTTATCTTGTATTTCCTAACCTTTCCCTATGTTCATCCGTTTTGTTTCTTATCCACATTTGAATAAAATCATAGGATATTTATCTTTCTCTGACTGACTTAGCATAATACATTCTAATTCCATCCATGCTGTCTCAAATGGCAAAATTTCATTCTTTCTGATGGCCGAATACTATTCCATTGTGTATATATATATATACACATACATACACACACATATATATACATATACACATACACACACACACACACACACACACACACACACACACACATATATATATCTATACCACTTCTGTATCCATTTGTTAGTCGGTGGACATTTGGCTCTTTCAAAATTTTGGCTTTATTGATAGTGCTGTTATAAACATTGAGGTGCATGTACCCTTTCAAATCAGCATTTTTGTATCCTTTGGATAAATACCTAGTAGTGCAATTGCTGGGCCATAGAATAGCTCTATTTTTAATTTTTTGAGGAACCTCCATACTGTTTTCCAGAGTGGCTGTACCAGTTTGCATTCCCAGTAGCAGTGCAAAAGGGTTCCCCTTTCTCTGCATCCTTGCCAACATCTGTTGCTTCCTGAGTTGTTAATTTTAGCTATTCTGACAGGTGTGAGGTGGTATCTCATTGTGGTTTTGATTTGTATTTCCCTGATGATGAGTGATGTTGAGCATCTTTTATTTGTCTCTTAGTTACCTGAGGTTTCTTTGGAAAAGTGTCTATTCATGTCTTTTGCCCATTTCTTCACTGGATTATTTGTTTTTGGGGTGTTGAATTGGTAAGTTCTTTATAGATTTTGGATACTAACCCTTTGCCCATACTGATATGTCATTTGCAAATATCTTCTCCCATTCTGTCAGTTGCTTTTTAGTTTTGTTGATTGTTTCCTTTGCTGTGCAGAAACTTTCTATATTGGTGAGGTCCCAATGGTTCATTTTTGCTTTTGTTTCCCTTGCCACTGGAGACATGTCTAGTAAGAAGTTGCTGTGGCTAATGTCAAAGAGGTTGCTGCCTGTTTTCTCCTCTAGGATTTTGATGGTTCCCTGTCTTACATTTAGGTCTTTCATCCCTTTTGAGTTTACTTTTGTGTATGGTGTAAAAAAGTGGTCCAGGTTCATTAAGATTGAATTTTTAAGTAATCTCCACACCCAATACAGGGCTCAAACTTACAACCTTGACATCAAGAGTCACATGCTCTACTGACTGAGCCAGGCAGGCACCCCTCTTCATTTTTTATCTTACTTACCTGGAGCATCTACTTAAGGTGCTACCTTTCAAACACTGAAAGAAAACATCTAAAAGTCTTCTATCTCCAGAACTTCCTTTGGCAGTGTATTGATCCTCAGCATTAAATGTTAAGAGATGAGAAGTGCCTGGATGGCTCAGTCAGTGGAGTATGCAACTGTTGGTCTCAGGGCTGTGATTTCAAGCCCCACATTGGGTGTGGAAATTACCTAAATCTTTAAAAAAGTGTTAAGAGCTACGTGTACTTAAAAGAGTGCCATTTAGGGGCGCCTGGGTGGCGCAGTCGGTTAAGCGTCCGACTTCAGCCAGGTCACGATCTCGCGGTCTGGGAGTTCGAGCCCCGCGTCAGGCTCTGGGCTGATGGCTCAGAGCCTGGAGCCTGTTTCCGATTCTGTGTCTCCCTCTCTCTCTGCCCCTCCCCCGTTCGTGCTCTGTCTCTCTCTGTCCCAAAAATAAATAAACGTTAAAAAAAAAAAAAAAAAAAAGAGTGCCATTTCGTGGCTGGCCTTGATGTTGTAATTATGGAATAATGTCATCATAAATAGAAGCTTTAAAAAAATAATTCAACAAATAATTATTGAGGAACTTCTATGGGCCAGATATTATTCTACACAATTCAAAGTTAATGATTTGAAGGGCTCCTGGGTGACTTAATTGGTTGAGCATCTGACTGTTGGTTTCAACTCAGGTCATGATCTCACAGTTTTGTGGGTTTGAGCCCTGCGTTGGGCTCTGTGCTGGCAGCATGGAGCCTCCTTGGGATTCTCTGTCTCCCTCTCTCTCTGCCTTTCCCCTGCTCACTCTGTGTCTCTCAAAATAAATAAATAAACTTAAAAAAAAACTTAAAAAAAACAAAATTAATGATTTGAAACAAAGATTAAAGAATTGCACATTTTTAGATTACCCGGATGTTCACAAAAATAAAACAAAACCTGAGACTGACTACTTTGAACATTTGTTTGAGCATTTGTTGTACTTCCCAAAAATATAATTATTTCTATTTAAAAAGAAATCGTAGACTCCCTGTCTTTTAGCTTAGCTGCATTCACATTTAAAAATAGTTTCCCATATACTGGAATTAGTTGGCAGAGCGCAATATTCAAATTACATAGATAACTTACCCCTCAAATAAATAATCTCTGTTCTTGGACAGGTTTTCAAATGAGAGTCTACAAAAATTGAGTCTGTCAGCTGCTATGCCACTGACATTCTTTTAAGTGGTCACTATATCTCTTTATTTGAGGCTATACCTAAAATGGTCTTTGGAGGTCAGCTTTGTTTTATCATTTGGCATGAAGTTGATGTCCCCTGGGGTTTGCCAGTTGGTGCCTCCATTTCACTGTAGTGGGACCCTTCCTCCTAGGTTGCTGACGCCTGCTGCCAGGAGATGATATAGTGAGTGCTAGGCTCAGCCAGTGAGAGGCCTACTCACTTGACAAGGCTGGTGCACAGTGGTATGTGACATCTATATTTATAAACCGCAGTGCATTATTTCCCAGTTTGGGGATGGTTGTCTCTTCCTTTGTCCTCTCTTTTCCTGTTCTCATTTATATTACTTGTCATGAGCCCTGGGGGGAAAAATTAGGGGTGAAATTACAATTTAAGTGGAAAAAATATGTTATATTTATTTGGGTTTTAGTACTTTCATTCAGCAAACATTTGTCAAACAGTAACTATCTGCTGGAGACAAAGCTGGGTGCTGGAAATAGCAATGCTATCTCCAAGGACTCTTGGTCAGTCTTTAGGAAAGATAGACATGGGCTGGACTCTTAGGAGCTCCTGTGCTAGTTGCTTTGAGGCAGGTATTTAATGGTTTACTGAAAGCCTCTGCCTGAAGCAGTCTAGGAGAGGTGGGGGTGGGGGAGTGGTCACTTAGGTTTTGAGCAGAGCTTAAAAGAAGAGTAACTACTCTGACACATTGACAAGCAAGGGAGAACATTGCAGGTAGAGAGAAGTGTATGTACAAATCCTAGACCTTAGTAGAGCAATGAATGTTCAATTAACTATAGGTAATGAATCAGAGTAGATTAAGTACAGAGTGAAAGGGGGCAGAGTAGGTAGGGGAGATAAAACAATGAAAAAGGAAGGGTAGATCATAAATGTTACGTATACGTCACAGTGAGTATATCTTTTTTTTTTTTTTTTTTTTTTTTCAGAGAGAGCAAGCAGGGCAGAAGGGCAGAGGGAGAGAGAATCTTAAGCCCACTCCACACTCAGCATGGAGCCCGATGTGGGGCTCGATCCCACAATCCTGGGATCATGACCTCAGCTGAAATCAGGAGTCAGACTGAGCCATCCATCTGCTCCAGTATATCTTTTATCTGTAGGAAATGGAGAGCCACTGAAAATTTATGAATAAAAGGACATGATCAGGATTTTTAAAAGATCATTCTGGGATCTACCTATGAGATAATTGGAGGCAGAGAGACCAACCAGGAGACCATGACATTCCTGTCTTACTGAAATGAAGAGTTAATTATACTTATTAGTATACTGCTCTTGTCCAAATGTGTCATCATTAAGTGCCTTTAATCCCTAGCACCCCAAGATGGTAATGACTGTCAGGTCTTAAGCAAACATTTGCTGTGGTTTGTCCCTAGTGTGTCTTCAGTGGTAGTGCCTTTCAGCACATGTCTGTAATGTTGGAGTTATTATTTTGAGTTTTTCAGTATTCAATCATCTTTAAAATGTTGATCTTTAGAAATAATATTTTTCATATTTCCTTTCTACTTATTATACCAATCTTATAAGTTTTAAGAGTCCTATATCAATCATTCTCCTTCCTGAGGAGTTTTAAACACCCTTTTGGCTTCTTCAGAGTGTCATTAAATTATTCCCTTTTAATTCATCTTTGATCATTTACTTTACAGAGTGTGATATAGGGGCTAATCTGTCAGTCCTAAGACATTTTTAAGTGGGGAGACAGTAAAGAGATAGAGTAAGGAAGCTCAAAAAGAGAGGAAAGTAAGGTTTGAATGCAGTTTAGTCAAACGTATTTGTCCAAAAGAACTTTTTTAGTTTATAGCAAGGCAAGATTTAGAACCCAATATATTTTTTTTCTGTTTAGAGAGCTGGTATGCCACAAAAATGTAGAGTATGTGATGTTATATCAGGACTGCTGAAAGCTGAGCTTAGTGTCTGGTCCCAGAGGCTTGAGAGGAATGTACAGGATTAAAAGTTTAAAATAAAAACAGCCAAGATACCAAGCTTTTAAAACACTGACCCTGATGACTGGAATTCAGTTAGGAGAACTTGTCTTTCTTAGGGAAAAAAATAAAAACACGAGACACTTGTAGACGTGGGAGAATGGGTTGACCTATTTGCACGGGCTGTGGAATGCTCATGGTTTCATTGGAAATGCAGAAGTTTCTGAGTCTCATGTGGAATCTCCACAGCTCCCAGGAGATCTTTGCGAAGAGGAACCACTATTAACTTTCTTTATTTCCTTGCTGCCTTGGCTGTCCATTTTCATTTTGGAGTGATGAGCAACTCTTCTGACTCTGCATCCGTCAGTCGGTAGCCGTTTCCTGCCCAGCTACTGTGTGTGTCACATTGCACCAGGTTCTGAGGGCGTGTAAAAAAATATACATGTTGTAAAAGGCTAAAAATGCCATAATAGAGCAAAAAGTGCTAAGACAGCAAGAGGAAGAAGTGAGGGTTCCCAGTCTGGAGGGGAGGGGTAGAGAATAGGGAGGCTTCAGTGGAGAAGGGCCATCTGAGCTGGGCTACAACAGAATACCTTTACTACAGCAGAGGCGTAGAAAAAAAAATTTGGAGCATATTCAAAGAACAGGAAGCGAGTGTTCATGTGGGAGAGTTGATGAGAAATAGTGATAGATAAGACTGAGAGCCTTGACCAGCTTGCTGAGGAGTTTGGACTTTGTTCTATAGGTGGCGGAAAGTGGCATGATCAGCCCTCTTCCACCTCCTCTGATAAGAATTAAAGAGCTGCTGATTGTGATAGACTTTGTCTCACTTGATGGTTCTGAGGTCTTTTTTTTTTTTCTTTTTAAGTACTTTGGGAACTCATTCCTTTCATGTCTGCGATTATTTTTGGTTGTTCTGATTTGGAGAAATTGGTAGAAAATGACACCCATAAAGTTTCTTCTAGGGATGTGGAAAGGGCAAGAATAAGTTTGTGTTTCTAGTTTTTCCATTTATTCATTAATACCTTCCTTCCTTTTTTTCTTCCTTTTTTTCCTTCTTTCCTTCCATTCTCCTCAGCCAGATTCTTTGCTTGATCCTGGGTATGCAAATGAGACCCAGTGTCTGCCCTCAGTGAGCAACACCAGTGGGGAATTTAGACAGGGGCACAAGTCAAGTATTGTCAGTACTTGGAGAGAAGTGTTCACAGGATATATATGAGGTCCCAAGAAAAAGAGGTCAATTTCAGGGAGTAGAATAAGAAACACTTCTCAGAGGCAGAATGTTTAAAGATGAGAGGAGAGGGAAACCCTTCCTGGAAGAGGGTTAGCGTAAGTGGAGATCCAGAGCATGAAGTAGCCAAGAGTGCTAAGGAAACTGCAAGCAAGTTGGTAGCTCTGACTTAAGATGCAAGATGAAATGCTACAAGAAAAATAGGTACAGCCAGGGCTGGGTCGTGAAACGCTTGCTTTCTGTGCTTGAGCAAAGAAAACTCTGTTCTCAGGATCAAGTCCAAATTCTCAATGACAAATTTTTTAAGTAGAGGAGTGCCACAATCAGCTTTGGTGTTCAAAAAAAAAAAAAAAAAATCTCTGTAATGGCCAACGTGGTGAGGGAGGCAAAACTAGAGACAGTGATAACGGGACTGTCACAGTAGTCAAGCACAGACGATAAGGTGCTGGTGCAGTTCACTGCTTGTAAGCCTTCTCCATCACACTTCATCTCTGAAAGGTCTGGGTCAACAAGTGGAAAGTAAAGGTTTGTTTGAAAGCCTATTTCTATCATGTTGTGAATAAACTATGTTCTGACTTCTCACATTAACTGAGGTAAAATAGGGCTGGGGCAGCTCTGGGAAGAAGGCTCACTATCATCACAGGAAGAGTACAATTAATACCGAGCCCCTCCATCCCTGGTGATGTTAAGGGCACAGAGGAATGGGAAGAAGTGACTAGAAACTGGACTTATGGTAGTTTCTAAGAATGAATTGTCGATTTTCTTTATTGAGATATAATTTACATACCATAAGATTCAGAGGGTGCAATTCCATGAGTTTTAGTAGAACTTTACAACCATCACCAGTATCTAATTCCAGCACATTTTTATCACCCTAAACAGAAACCAGTCTCTCTCCATTTCCATTCTCCGCATCCCATAGCAGTCACTAATCTACTTTCTGTCTGTAGGGATTTACATATTTCTGGATATTTCATGTAAGTGGAATCATACCATATGTGGGCTTTTGTGACTGGCTTCTCTCACTTAGCATATTTTTAAGGTTCATACAGGTTGTAGCATGTATCAGCACTAATTTTCTTTTTATGGCTGAATATTCCTTTGTTTATCCATTCATCAGTTGATGGACATGTGGGTTGTTACTCCTTTTTGGCTATTAGGAATAATGTTACTAAGAATATTTATGTGTAAGATTTTATGTGGACGTATGTTTTCACTTCTCTTGGATATATATGTAGGAGTGGAAATCCAGGATCACGTAGTAACTTGGTTTTACTTTTTGAGTAACTACCAAACTATTTTCCAAAGTGATTGCACCATTTTAGAGTCCTACTAGTAATGTGTGAGGGTTTGAATTTCTCCATATCCTCACAAACACTTGTCCATCTTTTTTATTAGAGCTGACTTAGTAGATGTGAAGTGGTCTCTCATGGTTTTGGTTTTGGTTTTGGTTTGCATTTACCTAATGGGTAGTGATGTTGAGCATCTTTCTATGTGCTTATTGGCCATTTGTTTACCTTCTTTGGAGAAATGTCTGTGCATACCCTTTGCCCACTTGTAATGGGTTTTTTATCTTTTTATTATAAATTATTTACAAATTCTGGATATAAGTCTCTTACCAGATACATGATTTGCACGTATTTTCTCCCATTCTGTGGGTTGTCTTTTCACTTTCTTAAAGTTGTCCTTTGAAGCACGAAAGTTTTTAATTTTTATGAATTCAAATTTATTATTTATTTTTTTGCTTGTGCTTTTATGTGTCATATCTACAAAATCATGACCTAATCCAAGGTTGAAAAGTGTATTCCTATGTTTTCTTCTAAGAGTTTTATAGTTTTCATTCTTATGTTGAGATGTTTGCAATATTTTGAGTTACTTTTCGCATATACTATAAGGTAGGAGTTCAACTTCATTCTTTTGCATATGGATATCCAGGTGTTCCAGCACTATTTTTTGGAAAGACTGCTATTTCCCTATTGAATTGTCTTGGTGTCCTTGTTGGAAATTAGCCATAAATATGTAGGTTTATTTCTAGACTTTCAATTCAGTTCCACTCATCTTTATTTCTATTCTTAGTACACACAACCTTTTTTTTTTAATTTTTAATTGAAGTATCATTGACATACAATATTTATATTAATTTTAGGCGTACAGCATAGTGATTCAACATTTATATACATACAAAATGCTCACCTGTGGGGGATAAGCTTAGGAATCCCCCGGGCTTACACCAATGGGTTAACAAGGCATAAAGAAATACAAAGTCATAAAATGCTTACATCCGAGTTTGGGTAGACCAAATTGGCACCCCAGGAATAGGGGGGCAAAGACACCCCAAAATAGAAAGGGGGTGCAGAACCCCTAGACTAGAGAGGGTGGGGCAAAGGCCCAAAATAGGAATGGGCCACAAAGGTGCCCAATACATAGGTATATGAAATAAACAAGATTAGATATTCAGGGTGGAAGCACCCCCAATATAGTATTATAGCAGAAAAGCTGCTTTCACAGGAGGATAGGGCCAAATTAAGTAAATTGGTGAATTGGACTGTGGACCACTGTGCTGCAGGCCAAGCAGCTCAGAGCGGAGATGGTTCACAAAAGAAAAGGTGCCTTATTAACCCTGAGGTTATTTCCCCTATATGTCTCATCCCCTAGGCTAGTAAAGATAAACAGGCATGGCGCCTCCTGTCTGCCATTAACAACCATCTACCCATCTGCTCGGTGCCAGAATTTTGTTTTATATTGACCCAAACCCCAAACACTGTATATCTTCAAAATACCCCTTTTCCCTCATGTCCCCAAGTTAATGTTCACAGTTTCTTTGTCTCTTTGTGCATGCCCATCACATTTGTAAGCCTTCTGATCTTAATAAATACAGGGCAAGGACCCTTATTTGGGGCTTTTGTGTTTTCCCAGACATCAGCCATCTCTCGCTTTAATCCTGCATCTGCTCTTTTGCTGGCCAAAAGAGAACTTCAGACTTAGAGTCTATGACACTCACCAAGTGTAGTTACCATCTGTCATCATATAAAGTTATTACAATATTATTGACTACAGGGGCACCTGGGTGGCCCAGTCAGTTAAGCATCTTACTCTTGGTTTCGTCTCAGGTCATGATCTAGTAGTTCATGAGTTCAAGCCCCGCATCAGGTTCTGTACTAACAGCACAGATCCTGCTTGGGATTCTCTCTCCCTTTCTCTCTGCCCCTCCCCTGCTTGCATGCTATCTCTCTTTCTCTCTATCCCTCAAAAATAAACATTTTTTTAAATGGCCATTTACAGTATTATTGACTACATTCACTATGCTGTATTTTTCATCTCTGTGACTATTTTATAACTGAAAGTTTGTACCTCTTAATCCCTTTCACCTGTTTTGCCCATTCCCCCAACACACAGTACATACAATCTTGATTACTTTAGTTTTGAAGTAAGTTTTGAAATCAGGAAATGTGAGCTCTCCAACTTTTTCTTTTTCAAGATGTTCTTTGCTTACTCTAGTTCCATTGTATTTCCCTATGAATTTTAGTATCATTCTGTCAATTTCTGCAAGAAAACCAGCTGGGATTTTGATAGGGATTACATTAAATCTTCAGAACAATTTGGAGAGTATTTCCATCTTAACATATTAAGTCTCTGATACGTGAACATAAGATGTCTTTCCATTTATTTAGGTCCCTAATTTCTTCAATGCTGTTGGGTAGTTTCCAGTGCATAAGTCTTGCCTTTCTTTTGTTAAGTTTATTCCTAAATACTTTATTGTTTTTGATGATATTATAAATGGAATTGTTCTTTAATAATAATTTTTTGATTGTTCATTGCTAGTGTATAGAAATACAATTGTTTTATACAGATCTTATATCTTGCAACCTTGCTGAATTGATATATTAGTTCTAATAATTTTTTGTGAATTCCTTAGGCTTTCCTATATGCAAGATTATGTTACCTTTGAAAACAGATAATTTTACTTCTTCTCCAATCTGGATGTTTTTGTTTCTTTTTCTTTCCTAATTGCCCTGGCTAGGCCTTTCAGTGAAATGTAGAATAGAAGTGACAAGAATGGAAATCCTTGTTTTATTCCTGATCTTAGTGGGGAAATACCGAGTTTTTTTACCATTAAGGATGATGTTTGCTTTGGGGCTTTCGTAGGTGCCCTTTATCAGGTTGAGAACGTTCTCTCCTTTGCCCAGTATGTTCAGTGTTTTGTCATGGAAAGGTGTTGGATTTTCTCAAATGCTTTTTCTACATCTATTAAAGTGACCATGTAAGGTTTTTTCCCCTCCTTTATTCTGTTTGCATGGTGTATTCCATTGATTAACTTTCAGATGTTAAAACCAAGCATGCATTCCTGGGACAAATCTAAGTTTGTCATGGTGTATAATCCTTTTTATATGTTGCTAGATTCAGTTTGCTAGTATTTTGCAAAGATTTCTGTGTCTGTATTCATAAGGGATATTAGTGTCTAGTTTTCTTATGAATGCCCTTGTCCGATTTTGATGTGTAGGTAATACTGGCTTCATAGATTTCAAGCTGGGAAATGCTCCCTCCCCTTCTATTTTTGGAAGAGTTTGTGCAGGATTGATATTAATTCTTCTTCAAACATTTGCTAGAATTCATCAATGAAGCCATGTTGCCCTGGACTTTCCTTTGTGGGAATATTTTAAATTAATAATTCAGTATCTTTTCTTGTTATAGGTACCTCTGTAAGTTTACCACTTAATTCTCTTTCAGCTCTAATTTATTCTTTTAGTCATTCAAGAAACATTATTGAACATCTTTTACATCCAGGCCCTGTCCTGATATAGAGGATACAATAATGAATAAAGCAAAGTCCTGGCCTTCTTAGCATTCTCATTTTTCTTTGTCTCTCTCCTTCTTATGCTGTATGTATGTGTGTGTGTGTGTGTGTGTGTGTGTGTGTGTATACATTTTTTTGTTTGTGTTTATATGCAATATAGTTCTGTTCCTTACCAAAAAAATATCTATTTGCTACATGCCATTAGTGGAGAAAGGTAGACCTTAGGTTTGCTGTATGTATTGTGTTAGTTTGTATAAACTTCTGGGTGTTCTTGGAGAGAGCTGCATGAATGGGAAATGGACTATATTGTCATTACCATCACAGTTTATATTTGTGCCCACCCTTGGCATTGCTACAAGGACGTGATTTTCATAAAAACAAACCACCATCTTTATTCATTATCACTCTCAGGTCCGTGCAGTGCCTTCTATTCTATCTGACCTTCAGTAGGAGCATGTATTAGTTTCATAGGGCTGCTGTAACAAACTTCCATGAAGTAAGTGCCTGAAAACAAGAGAAATTTATTCTCTCGCAGTTTTGGAGGCTAGAAGTCTAAAATCCAGCTGTTAGCAAGGCCATGGTTTCTCTGAAGCTCTGGATAGAACCCTTTGCTTCTTCTCCCTAGCATCTGGTGGTGCCATTGATCCTTGACATCCTTGGCTTGCTGCTGCATTGTTCCACTCTCTGCCTCTGTTGTCACATGGCATACTCTCTTTTGTCTCTTTTTACATGATGTTTTCCTCTTTTTATGAGGGCACCAGTCATATTGGGTTAAGGCCTACCCTAGTGACCTGATCTTAACTTGATTACCTCTGCAACGACTCTATTTCTAAATCAGGTTACATTCACAGGTACCAGGTTTATGACTTCAACATTTGGGGGGAGAGAACGTAATTCATCCCATAACAGAGCATTATACTCTCATTCTGAGATAGTTAATGGAGGCCTCATTATTTTAATAACATTACTAATTATAACAACTGTTATAAAAAGTTCCATAGTGTATTTCTCTTTCTTTAAAAAATAATGTTGGGGCACCTGGGTGGCTCAGTCAGTTAAGTGTCTGACTTCAGCTCAGGTCATGATCTCACAGTTCACAAGTTCAAGCCCTGCATTGGGCTCTGTGCTGACAGCTCAGAGCCTGGAGACAGAATCCTTCGGATTCTGTCTCTCTCTCTCTCTCTCTCTCTCTCTCTCTCTCTCTGTCTCAAAAATAAATAAAAAACATTAAAAAAAAATAATAATGTCTCTCTCCATTATACAATAAGCCCAAAAGGTGTCATTAATCACACACGTGTATGTTTTTTTAGTATAGTTGATGCACAATATTACTTTAGTTTCAGGTGTACAACATAGTGATTCAACAAGTTTATACGTTATGCTTTGTTCACAAGTGTAGCTACTGCCTCTCACCATACATCACTGTTACAGTGTCATTGACTTTCTTCCTTATGTCTTGCCTTTTGTTCCATGACTTATTCATTCCATAAATGGAACCCTGTATCTCCCACTCCCCCTCACCATTTTGCCCATTCCCCCACTCCCCTTCCCTCTGGCAACCATCAGTTTGTTCACTGTATTTATAGGTCTCATTCTGCTTTTTGTTTGTTTAAATTTGGGTTTTTGTTTTGGGAGGGTTAGATTCCACTTATGTATGAAATTGTGTTACTTGTCTTTCTCAGTTTTATTTCACTTAGCATAATACCCTTTGTGTATTATGCTATCTTTGGTTAAATACCCATGTGCAATTACTGGACTGTACGGTATTTCTATTTTTTTTAATGTTTATTTATTTTTGAGAGAGAGGGAGAGGCAGAGAGAGAGGAAGAGAAGGAGACAGAGGATCCAAAGCAGGCTCTGCACTGACAGCAGAGAGCCCGATGTGGGGCTCCAGCTCACAAGTTGCGAGATCAGGATCTGAGCCAAAGTCAGACACTTAACTGACTGAGCCACCCAGCCGCCCCTGCTATTTCTATTTTTAATTTTTTGAGGAACCTCCATACTGTTTTCCCACAGTGGCTACACCAATTTACATTCCTACCAACCAGCGCAGGAGGGTTCCTTTTTCTCTGCATCCTTGCCAAGATGTCATTTCATGTCTTTCTTATTTTAACTGTTCTAACAGGTGTGAGGTGATATCTCATTGGTGTTATGATTTGCATTTCCCTGATGATAAGTGATGTTGAGCGACTTTTCTTGTGTCTGTTGGCCATCTGTATGTCTTCTTTGTACATTCAGTCCTCTGATCATTTTTTAGTTGGATTGTTCGGCTTTTTGTCATTGAGTTGTAGAAGTTCTTTATATATTTTGAATATTAACCCCTTATGAGATACATCCTTTGCAAATACCTTCTCCCATTCAGTAAGTTACCTTTTTGTTCAATTGATGATTTTCTTTGCTGTGCAAAAGATTTTTGTTTTATTTTGGTGTAGTCCCAGTAGTTTATCTTTGCTTTTGTTACCTTAGGAAGCATATCTAGAAAAATATTACTATAGCTCTCACATTTAGGTTTTTAATTCATTTTGAGTTTATTTTTGTGCATGGTGTTAAAAGGTAGTCCAGTTTCATTCTTTTACAGGTAGCTGTCCAGTTTTCCCAGCAACATTTATTGAAGAGACTGTCTTTTCCCCGTTTTATATTCTTGCCTCTTTCATCATAGATTAATTGATCATATAATTGTGGGTTTGTTTCTGGGTTCTCTATTCTGTTCTGTTGATCTGTGTCTATTTTTGTGTCAGTACCATAATGTTTAGATTTGCAGTACAATTAAAAAAATTTTTTTATTATATTTATTTATTTTGAGAGAGAGAGGCACAGAATGCAGGTGGGGAGGAGCAGGCTCCAGGCTCTGAGCTGTCAGCGCAGAGCCCAATGCAGGGCTCAAACTCACAAGTGTGACATCATGACCCAAGCCAAAGTCAGATGCTCAACTGACTGAGCCACTCAGGCACCCCTGCAGTATAATTTGAAATCTGAAATTTTGATACTTCCAGATTTGTATTTCTTTCTCAAGATTACATTGGCTGTTTGGGGTCTTCTGTGGTTCCATACAAATTGTAGTATTATTTGTTTTTGTTCTGTGAAAAATAATGTTGGTGTTTTAATAGGGATGGTATTGAATCTGTAGATCCCTTTGGCTAATAGGGACATTTTAACAATAATAATTCCTTAGATTCATGAGCATGGAATATCTTTCCATTTGTGTGTGTCTTGTGTTATAGTTTTCAGAGTACAGGTCTTTAACCTCTTTGGTTAAGTTTATTCCTAAATTTTTGGTGCAATTGTAAATGGAACTGTCTTCTTAATTTCTCTTCCTTCTACTTTGTTATTAGTATATAGAAGATAGAAGCACTACTGATTTCTGGGTATTACTTTTGTATCCTACAACTTTACTGAATTCATTTATTACTTCTAGTTGTTTTTTGGTGGAGTCTTTAAGATTTTCTATGTATAGTATCATGTCATCTGCAAATAGTGACAGTTTAACTTCTTTACCAACATAGATGCCTCTTATTTCTGTTCTTGTCTGATTACTGTGGCTAGGATTTCCAGTACTATGTTGAATAAAGAGGCAAGAGTGGACATCCTTGTCTTTTCCCTATCATGTTGAGGTATGTTTCCTCTAACCCTACTTTGTTAAGAGTTTTTATCATGAATGGATGTTGAGTTTTGGCAGATGCTTTTTCTGCATCCATTGACTTGATCATATGATTTTTATCCTTCATTTTATTGATGTGGTATATCACATTGAGTGATTTGTGAATATTGAACCACCTTGCATCCCCAGGATGAATCTCACCTGATCATGGTGAATGATTTTTTAATGTATTGTTGAATTCAGTTTGCTAATATTTTGTTGATGATTTTTACATCTATGTTCATCAGGAATATTGGCTCATACTTTTCTTCCTTTTTTTTTTTTTTTTGGTGTCTTTGTCTGGTGTTGGTATCAGGGTGATGCTGGCCTTATAGAAGGTATTTAGAAGCTTTCCTTCTTTTTCTATTTTTTAGAATAGTTTGAGAAGAATAGGTTTTAACTCTTCTTTAAATGGTTGATAGAATTCACCTGTGAACCCATCGGGTCCTGGGCTTCTGCTTTTGGTAGTTGTTTTTATTACTGATTCAGTTTCATTACCTGTAGTCAATCTGTTGAGATTTTCTATTTCTGGTTCAGTTTTTGAAGATTATATGTTTCTAGGAATTTATTTCTTGTAGGTTGTTTAATTTGTTGACATATAACTTTTTGTAGTATTCTCATATTCCTTTGTATTTCTGTTGTATCAGTGTTACTTCTCTTTTGTTTCTGATGTTATTTATTCAGGTCCTTTCTGTTTTTTACTTAATAAGTCTGGCTAAGGGTTTATCACATTTGTTTATCTTCAAAGAACCAGCTCTTGGTTTCATTGATTTCTTTCTTTCTCTCTCTCTCTCTCTCTCTCTCTTTTGTGTGTGTGTGTGTGTGTGTGTGTGTGTGTGTGTGTCTATACATTTATTTCTGCTCTAATCTTCAGTATTTCCTTCTTTCTATTTACCTTGGGTTTTGTTTGTTCTTTTTCTAGTTCCGTTAGGTGTAAGGTTAGATTTTTTTATTCAAGCTTTTTCTTATTTCTTGAGGTAGGTAGGCCTGTATTGCTATGTATTTTCCTCTTAGAACTTCTTGTGCTGTGTTCCAAAGATTTTGGGCCATTTTTGTTTTCATTTTCACACATGTGTATTTTATTGTCTTCCAAATGCAGGTGCTAGAAAGGAAGCAGAGATGATTGGTTCTATAACTAGGGCTTGTAAGAGATGTCCAAAAGTAGTATCACTCAAATCATAGTTTATATACCTTCAAAATAAGGGGCGCCTGGGTGGCGCAGTCGGTTGAGCGTCCGACTTCAGCCAGGTCACGATCTCGCGGTCCGTGAGTTCGAGCCCCGCGTCAGGCTCTGGGCTGATGGCTCAGAGCCTGGAGCCTGTTTCCGATTCTGTGTCTCCCTCTCTCTCTGCCCCTCCCCCGTTCATGCTCTGTCTCTCTCTGTCCCAAAAATAAAAAAAAAAAAACGTTGAAAAAAGAAAAAAAAAATAAAATAGAAAGTCATAAGACTTTGTGAAGGATGTTTGGAACAGCAGTTGACTACTAATATGTATTGTTCCCTTTATCCTAATCACAAGAATTATACATAGACCAGTTTAAGACTAGTGCTAGAATCCATCTCTAGAGTGAAATAAAATAACATGTTTATGAAATTGTATTCATATGTGTTGGATTGAAAATGACAAGTGCTATATACAATATAGGGTAACTTTGGAACCAGGTTAAAAGAACAGAATAGTATCTTTTGATACTAGTGGTTCCATTGCTAGTTTCCATTGTTTTTTAAAATGCTTCCAAGTGTTTTCTAATCCACAAATGTTTTCATCTCTACCCTGTCACAATGTAATTATTTGAGTGTCTGTCACCCCTTCATATTCTAGTGTAGTAAAAATCAGCAATCTTGAGGGCAGGAGTGGAGAACTGAAGTGTTGTTGTTGTTGTTGTTGTTGTTGTTGTTGTTACAACCCATTATCTTGTTCCTCTGGCACATGCTGAGACATGCTGAGACATTGCTCACATTTTATTGCTCCCACCAAGTCTTAGACTTTTACCTATTTGTTCTTTGGTTGCTTTTCTTCAACCATTTTGAATTAAGGCATTGACTTCTTATATTGTCATGGCCACCTCTGTAAGTTCCTTATTTCTCCTTAACTTTCAATTATGTAACAAGAATAAAAACTTAACTATTATTTCTTTCTTTCTTTTAAAACAATACAGGGCAATCTAGAGCAGCCATGATACCACCCAAGCATCCACGGCAGCCTAAGGGAACTTTGGATGATGCTGTTGTCTTTAGTGGGAAAACAGATGAAGAAACACCTAATGCTTCCCAACCTACACCACCCCCACTGCCAAAGAAAACGATCATAAGAGCCAATACAGAACCAATCCCCAAAGACCTCCAAAAATCCATGGAAACAAGTCTTTGTGTAATGGCTAATCCCACCTATGATATCGACCCCAACTGGGATGCCAGTAGTGCTGGCTCTTCCATCAGTTATGAACTCAAGGGACTGGACATTGAGTCTTATGACTCCTTGGAAAGACCTTTGCTCAAGGAGAGACCTGTCCCCTCAGCAGCAAACAGTATCTCCAGCTTAACCACTCTCAGTATTAAGGATAGATTTTCCAACAGCATGGAGTCCCTATCCAGCCGGCGTGGTCCCTCTTGCAGACAGGGCCGAGGCATACAGAAGCCACAGAGACAAGCACTTTATAGAGGACTTGAGAATCGGGAAGAAGTGGTGGGTAAAATCCGAAGCCTTCATACAGATGCCTTGAAAAAACTGGCTATTAAATGTGAAGACCTCTTCATGGCTGGACAGAAAGATCAGCTCCGTTTTGGGGTGGACAGCTGGTCAGACTTCAGGCTAACTAGTGACAAACCGTGTTGTGAGGCAGGTGATGCAGTTTACTACACAGCTTCATATGCAAAAGATCCACTTAACAACTATGCAGTCAAGGTAAGAAAATATTATAAATTTGATTTTAACCTTACCCAACACACTGTTATTGGGATGGGTCTGTTCTTTCCTCCATTCTTTTATTCAGCAAAAAGTTATTGATCATCTACCTTACACCAGATATTATAATAAGCAGGGGAGTTACTTACTATCTAAAGGGGAAAACAGATATGTTAAGAGACAGACTTACAGTATACTGTATTGCTAAGATAGAGGAAAACAGAATTCTGGAAGCTTAGAAGGACTTTAACCCAAACTTTAGAGGTCAGAGAAATCTTCTGAAAGTAGCTAATCCTTGAGCTGTGATTGTTTGCGAAGGCTACCTATACAAATGGGTCTGTTATGTCCCTTCCACTCCATGTTTCTGTCTTTATTCTCTAGCAAATAAGAGACACTGGTCTGCCCCTGCTCTATAACTGTTCTGCTTCTTGGGGAGACATTTTTACAGAAGAAGGTAACCAATATTTGTTGATGTGCCAGGAACATTATTGGTGTTACATAATTTGATCTTCACATCAAGTTTATGAGGTTAATGTGACGGATGAGGAAAATAAAAGATAGGTGAGCTTACTTGCTTAGGGTCACACACAATTAGTTGAGCTGGGATATGCACACAGATCTCTCTGACTCCATAGCCCAACTTACTTTATCCATTATGTCACATATTAATTTCTTAACTGTAGATTGCCCATTCCAGACAAACCACCTCTTCACAAAAGCTAAAACTATTAACATTAAGAATTCTTGCCCAGTTACATTCACTGTAAATAAGCCATAGGCTTTGTCAATGTAACAGATAAAGCATGATCTTTGTTACATTTCCATTTTCATTTGTCTCAAGGTATTTTTTTTTTATTTCTTTGGATTTCTTCTTTGACCCATTGGTTGTTCAGTAGCATGTTGTCTAATCTCCACAAATTTATGAATTTCCCAGTTTTCTTTGTGTAATTTTTGTGTTAATTTCTAGTTTCATACCATTGTAGTCAGAAAAGATGCTTGATAAAATTTCAGTCCTCTTAAATTTATTAAGACTTGTTTTTTGTCCTAACATGATCTATCTTGGAAAATGTTCCATGTGTGCTTGAGAAGAATGCGTATTCTATTGCTTTTGAATAGAATGTTGGGTATATATCTGTTAAGCCCATCTGTGGGCTTATGTGGTCTAATGTTTCATTTAAGGCTGACGTTTCCTTGTTGATTTTTTTTTTTTGGGCGGGGGTGTCTGGATGATCTATCCATTGATGTAAGTCTCCTAGTATTATTGTATTGTTGTCAATTTCTTCCTTTAGGTCTGTTAGTATTTGCTTTATGTATTTATGTCCTCTTAATGTTAGTTGCATAAATGTTGACAAATGTTACAGCCTCTTGTTGGTTGATCCTTTCATCATTACGTAACTCGTTTCTTTGTCTCTTATTACAATCTTTGTTTCAAAGTCTATTTTGTCTGATGTAAATTAACATTCTAGCTTTCTTTTGGTTTTCATTTGCATGGAATATCTTTTTCCATCCCTTCACTTTCAGTCTTGTCCTTACCTCTAAAGTGGGTCTCAGGGTGCCTGGGTAGCTCAGTTGGTTAAGCGTCCTACTTTGGCCCAGGTCATGATCTCACAGTTTGTGGGTTCAAGCCCCATGTTGGAAGGCTCTGTGCTGACAGCTCAGAGCCTGGAACCTGCTTTGAATTCTGTGTCTCCCTCTCTCTCTGTCCCTTGCCTGCTCATGGTGTCTCTCTCTCTCTCTCTCTCAAGAAATAAATAATAAAACATTAAAAAAATTTTTTTAATAAAGTGGGTCTCTTTAGACAGCATATAGATGGGTCTTTTTTTTTTTAATCCATTCAGCCACTCTGTGTCTTTGGATTGGAGAATTTATTTACATTTAAAGTGATTATTGATAGGTCTGTGCTTATTGCCATTTTGTTTATTGTGTCCAGAAAGACTGTTTTTGTAGGTCATCTGTTTCTTCTCCTGATCTCTTACTTTGTGGTTTCTTTAGTGCTATGCTTATTTTCCTTTCTCTTTCTTTTTTGTGTTTTTGTTTTATGGTTACCATGAGCTTGCATATAACAACTTATATCTATAACAGTCTGTTTTAAGTTGGTTACAGCTTAAGTTTCATCCCATTGTAAAGCTCAAAATTATTCTTCCCTCCACACATTTTGTGGTTTCTTTCATTTTATGTTTTTGATGTCACAGTTAACATCTTTTTATTTTGTGCATCCCTTAACCAATTGTAATCATAATTATTTTTACTAGTTTGTCTTTCTTTTTTTAAAAATTTTGTTTAATGTTTATTTTTGAGAGAGAGAGAGAGACAGCGTGAGCAGGCAAGGGGCAGAGAGAGAGGGAGACAGAATCCAAAGCAGGCTCCAGGCTCTGAGCTGTCAGCACAGAGCCCTCCAACACAGGGCTCGAACCCACAAACCATGAGATCATGACGTGAGCCAAAGTCAACACTTAACTGACTGAGCCACCCAGGTGCCCCACTAGTTTTATCTTTCAATCTTTATACTAGTCTCATAAGTGATTGATCCCTACCTTTACTATATATTTACTTTACAAGTGAGATTTATTCTTTAATGTGTGTTCTTGTTACTAATTAGTGCACTTTGTTTTCAACTTAAACAACTTCCTTTGACATTTATTGTAAGGCCAGTTTAATAGTGGTGAACTCCTTCAGCTTTTGCTTATCTGAAAAACTCTGTCTCTCCTTCACTTCTGAATGATAACTTTGCTAGGTAGAGTATTCTTGGTTGGGAGGTTTTTTGTTCGGTTGGTTGGTTGGTTTTTTGGGGTTTGGTGAGGTTTTTTTAGCACTTTGAATATGTAGTGCCACTCCCTTCTAACTTGCAAAATTTTTGCTGAAAAATCTGTTGAGAGTCTTATGGGGGTTCCCTTGTATGTAACAAGTTGTTTTCCTCTTGCTGTTTTTAACATGTTGTCCTTTAACTTGACATTTTAATTGTAATGTGTCTTGGTGTGGGTATCTTTGGGTTCCTCTTATTTGGAACTCTGGGCTTCCTGGATGTCAATGTCTGTTTATTTCCACAGGTTAGGGAAGTTTTCAGTCATTGTTTCTTCAAATAAGATTTCTATCCCTTTCTCTTTTCTTTTTCTCAGAGCACTATGATGCAAATGTTAGACTATGTGATGTTCTCTACATCCCTTAAGCTATCTTCATTTTTTTTTCTTTTTTATTTGTTTGGTTTTGCTGCTCTGATTCAGTGAGTAACACTGCCTTATCTTTGAGTTGACTGATCCTTTCTTTTGCTTCATCTAGTCTGCTACTGAACCTGTCTCATGTATTTTTCCATTCAGTTATTGTATTCTTCAGCTCTGTGGCTTCTGTGTGGTACTTTCTTATATTTTCCATCTCTCTGTTGAAGTTCTTTGTGTTCATCCATTTTTCTCCCCATTCATTATAACCATTACTTTGAACTCTTTATCAGGTACATTACTTATCTCCATTTCATTAAGGTTTTTTGTTTTTGTTTGTTTGTTTGTTTGTTTTTTTCTGGGGTTTACTTGGTTTTTTCATTTGGAACATATTCCTCTCTTTTTTCATTTAGCTTGAGTCTGCGTTTCCATACAGTAGATGAAACAACCACCTCTCCCAGCCTTAAAGGAGTGGCCTCATGTAGATGAACCTTGTCATTCAATCCTGCCCCAGATCTTTGTCATCTCTCAAACCTTTGTGCCTGTTCAAGCAGGCTATTATATTTTTAATAGCTCCCAGTAGTTGAGAATATGCCAAGACCCATCAGTGTCCCAAGGGGGAGAATCTCAGCACCTAGACTCAGGCTGACTGAAAGCCAGACCCTCAGGCATCAGCTTTTAAAAATAGGCAAATATAAAAAATAAAAATAAAAAATAGGCAAATATATATAATCCTGCGGGACTGCAAACATATGCAGATCTGGAACAGGTGCCCTCTGGGAAGCAGGTACAGAAACCCAGGCTCTAGACAAGAGTATAAGTTTTTTCTGTGTGATACTGGTAAACTGGAGCATGGCAGAGAGAAAGCACCAACATGGTGTCCATAGCCTATGTTCCTGGAGACCAACTCTACAGGCTACTAAATATGTACCAAACCTGAAGTCTGCCCCTCAGGCCAAAGTTCCAGAACAAGCAAAGAGGACTTCTTCACAGAAAGACTAGGGAGTGTACGACCACTGTCTGTGCAGTGCCCTGAGTGGAAACCTGCCAAGAACTATCTCTCTGCTATAGTCCTAGGGGACCCAGGATTCAAGCCCCCTGGCCACCAGAGCCAGGTGGTCAAGGAGCATTTTCTGGACAGCAGCCATATAAACTGGGGCACCAGACAAAAACCAGGGCACCAAATGTGTGTACAGCTCCTGTCCAGGAGACACTGGCACTCTGGGGCATGGCAGAGGGTGAGTAGGAATATAGCACCCTCTCTCTGACGTCTCTGGAAAGGTGTATGGTCAGCCCCATGATTAGCTAATAGGCCTTCTTCACAGAAAGACCAAGCTCCTGGGTTTGCTACCTCTTGCTCTGCCCTGGGGTTGGTAGCTGTTTAAGACCTTTTTCTCCATTGGTTACAGTCCTGTGAGACCCATGAACCCCACTGACTGCCAGAACCAGATGATAGAGAGGTGCTCCCTGACAGCAATCACAAAACTTGGGGTGTCAGACAGGGGTATAAGCTTTTTTCTGGGTGATACCAATTATTACAGTCCTATGGGACCAGGAACACAAACCCCCCCCCCTGCCTCCAGAGCCACGCAGTCAAGAGGCATCCCCTAGACAGCAGCCATAAAAGTCAGGCCACCAGACACACATAAAAGCTCATTTTTTGGGATACTAGTGCCCTGGAGCCTGGCAAAGGGAGAACATAAAGATCATACCTACTAGTCTTTGTCTCTGGAAAGTGTTCCAGCAGGCTCCTAAATTCCATCAGTATGGGAAATAAACAGGCTCCTGAAACATACAAATGTTTCAGATTAGATGTCTGCCACTCCACTGGTGCTTTAGTCTCACACCAGTGCTTTAATATAAGCATTTGAGCCTCCTTCACTTTAAGGCAAGGCACAGTTGGCTGCTTCTTGGGTGGGTAAGTCCCAGCATGTAGGCCCTTCAAGAGCGGTTTCTCAGATTGCCACAGTTTTGTGGGTCTCAGGACACAAGCCCTGTTGGGTTTCAAAGTTACATGTTTTAGAGGCTTGTCTCTCAGGTGTATGTCTTAGAAGTTGGGATGCCAGATGTAGGATTTAAATCCCTCACTTCTGAGGGAGAAGCTCCAGGTTTTGAGTTCTCTCCCTGTTATGGGGATACTGCACCAGGGGTGGATTTTATGGCAAGGTTGTGTCCCATTTTCTCCTATCCATGTCAATGTGGTTTCTTCTTGTTTGCCCAGTCCTCACCCAGCCAGCCTTTGGATTTTTTTAAAGAGGAAATTGTTAGTAGAGAGTAGACTTTGAAGTCCAAAAGATCCTGGGTTCAAGTCCTGGCTCTGCTACTTACTAGCTTTGTCACAAATTGCTACTCTGAGTCTCAGTTTCCTTAGCTTTGGGTCTGTTTGGCTAAAAGAGAATAAAACATCCCTGATAAGTATTCACTCCTTTCCCTCTCCCTAAGTGTCTTCCCTAGGCTACTTTAAAAGGGTAACAATCATTGAGCCTCAATTTCCTCCTCTTTCAGATGTTTACAATGATAATCTGTGGGATTGAGGTTAGGATCAAGGGAGCTAATGCATGTGAAAGAGCTTTTTAAAACACAGAGTTCTAGGTAAATGCGTATGTTCTCCATTCCCATAGTCCCTTTTTATTGATTCTATTTCCTGGTTCAAAACCAATTAACATATCTAAATGACTTTTACATGTTAATTTGGCTTGGAAAGACCAGATGGTGTCTTAGGAAATTAATGGATAAGGTAAACAATTGGCCTTACCTGTCTATCAAGACAGAGTACATATTTGGAGCAGACCTTCAACTGCTGTCTGCAGCTGCAGTGCCCTTACCACTTAACTGTCTGGTGGTGCTAGCAGAGTGACCCTGGGCCCCAGCCCATACTTTGTAAATTAAACTGAGGGATAGACTGCAGAGAGAGGAGCTGGATTTTAGTTAATACATAACTGTTGAGTCTAAAAAGGCATTTTGAGATTCTGTGTAGCACTCAAGAGCTGTTAAGTCAATTGGGGTTATGGTGCCTCATCTATCTTGGGCTTTTATTGCTACAAGATCACCAATCCAGGATGAGTACCTATTTCAGAACAGGGCATTGAACTATCTGTTCTTTCAAAACAATGGAGAAGTAGGGCTTGACTAACTTTATGTATTATTGCGTGCAATCTTGTCTCTTTCCCAAATCAATGGTGTAGTATTGATTTCTTGGCTTGTAATGATGCAGAAGCAATCTCCAAAGAACAGGTGGCAAGTGGTTATACACTGGGAGTTGTTGGCAGGTTTGGGAAAGGACGTTTTATACTAAATGGTGAATATAAATGTGTCTTTGAAGACTGTTTGGGCATTTCTAGAAGTACCCAATTGATTGTACAACCTTAGAGGAATAAACTACCAGGACACTGTGAACCCTACCTTTGCAGAGGTAAGCAAAAGAGACCAGCAGTTGGCTCACACAAACAGGTTTTTACTGTTTGTCTTCTTAAAATATCCCTTCCCATACTGATGGAATTTAGAGTGACTAACAGGTTTGACTGTCTCTTGAAGAGACTAAAAGGTCTTTAAAACATTGCAAAAGGAAATCAGTGCTAGAATTTAGCAATTTGAAAGCCAAAGGATGCTATCCCCTTAACTGCCAAGTCCACTGTAGTGATAAAAGTACAAAGGTCTTTACTTTGGGTGTTGTCTTAGTTTGTTCAAACTGCTGTAACAAAATACTATATAGATTGGGTGGCTTAAACAATAGAGTTGAATTTTGTCACAGTTCTAAAAAGTGGAAAATTCAAGATAAAGGTTCTGGTTGATTTAGTTTCTAGTGAGAGTTCTCTTTCTGGTTTGCAGATGGCTGCCTTCTCCCTGTGTCCATACATGGCCAAGGGGGGGATGGAGGCTTGGTGTCTCTTTTTCTAGGGATACTAATCCACATCAGGCCGCCTCCTTGATGACCTTAATTACCTCTTTGTAGGCCCTATCTCCAAATATGGTCCAAATGGGGGGGTTAAATTGTGTGTTCAGAGACTCAGTTTCCAACATTGAGGGAAGGTGCACACTTCTAACACAACAGAAAGCAATTTTAAGACACCAAAAGGGCATCCTACAATTCACCGTGATTCAACTTACCTACCTGGAGACAGCACCATGTCTCTCAAGTTAAGGGTTCAGTCTACCAGACTGCCACCTTCTACAAACAGCAGACACCAGTCACAAACCCAAGTCATTACCTGTGCTTCTGACCAACTGGCTGTAAATCAGAGATTCCCACAACCCCCTCCTTGGGTTCGAGTAATTTACTAGATCATCTCATAGAATGCAAAGAAGCATCTTACTAGATCACCAGCTTATTATAAAAGAATATAACTCAAGAACAGCCAGATAGAAGAGATGCATAGAGCAAGGTGTGGGGAAAGGGCACAGAGCTTCCATGTTCTCTCCATGTGCACCACACTCCCCAAATCTCCACGTGTTTACCAATCTCTTCAAACTCTGTCCATTTGGGGTTTTATGGAGGGTTCATTACATAGCCATGATTGATTAAATCACTGATGATTGGCTGTTGATTCAATTTCTAGGCACTTTCTCCATGGAGGTTGGGGTGGGACTGAAAGTTGCAGCCCTTCAATCATGAGGTTGGTTCCCCTGGCAACCAGCCCCTTCTTTCAGTGGGGTCCATAAGTCACCTTATGAACATAGTAAGAGACACCTTTGTTGCTCTCAATACTTACAAAATTCCAAGGGTTTGGGGAGGTGTGAGTTAAGAACCATGAATGAAGACCATATATATTTGAGAAATATATTCTGGTTATCTGGATGACCTTTTATTATAAATCACAATATCTCAGGGGTTAGCACTTAACATATTAATTTTGGGGACTCAGAATTCAGTCTATAGCATTCTGTCCCTGGCACCCCAAAATTCATGTTCTTATCACATGCAAAATATATTCAGTTCATCCCAACAGACCCAAAGGTTTTGACTTATTCAAGCATCAACTCTCAAGTCCAAAGTCTGATCTAAATATCATCTAAATCAGATATGGGTATAACTCAGGGTCTGATTCATTCTAAGGCAGATTTCCTCTCTAGCTGTGACCCTATGAAACTAGCTAAGTTATGTGCTTCCAAAATACAGTGGTGGTCAGTAATTCCACTATTGGGTATTTTCCCAAAGAAAATGAAAACACTAATTTGAAAAGATCTGTGCAACCCTGTATTTATTGTAGCATTATTTACAACAGCCACGATACAGAAGCAGCCCAAGTGTCTGTCAACAGATGAATTGATAAAGAAGATGCATATATACACCATGGAATATTACTCAACCATAGAAAAGAATGAGATCTTGCCATTTGTAAAACATGGATGGAGCTAGAGAGTATAATGCTAAGTGAATAAATCAGAGAAAGACAAATATATGATTTCACTTGTATGTGGAATTTAAAATAAAAACACATGAACGATAAAAGAGACAAACCAAAAAACTCTTAACTACAGAGAACAAACTGGTATTTGCCAGAGGGAAGCTGGGTGGGGGAATGGGCAAAATAGGTGAAGGGGATTAAGAGTATGCTTACAGTGATGAACAGTGAATAATACATAGAATTGGTGAATCATTATACCATACACCTGAAACTAATATAACACTATGTTAACTAAAAGTTAACACTATGTTAAAAAATATGATGGTGGACAGGCATAGGATAGACAATTCCATTCTAAAAGGGAGAAATAGAAGGGAAGGAAGGGATGATGGGTCTCAAGCAAGTCCAAAACCTAGCAAGGCAAATTCCATTAGATATGAACACTCACAAACGATCCTCTTTGATTCAGTACTGGCAGCATTGCTCCCATGGCTCTGCTAAGCACCCTGCTCCTCCAGCTCTTTGTAAGGGCCCTGCCCACACTGCCCTGTGAGGCCCCATCCACATGGCTCTCTGCCGAGGCAGCCCTACCCTTTGAAACCCAGGAGGAAACAGTCTTGTCTCTTAGATTTGTGATGGGAGTAACAGCCCTGACAATCTCTGAAACACCTTCAGGGTCATTCTTCCCTTTCCTTAAAGAATAATGCACCTTCACAGCTCTATGGAAGAGTTATATAGAATCCAAGAAGTCTGACAACTTTCCTTCACTCCATCCTGCTTCTTCTGTCCCTTTAGTTCAAACTAGCAGTGTCTTTTCTGGTAGAATCCTCTCTCATTCTGGCTTCTCCTGAGATGACTGATTAATAAGTCCATGAGTCATACCCCTGATCTCTTTAGAAAAATGGTTATTCAGTCACACCCCTTAGTGTTCCTTTTAGAACTAGCTTTCTTGTTTGTTGCAGTATGGATAGGCTGAGAATTATCCAAATCTTAAAGTTTTGGTTCCTTTTTGCTTAACAATTCTTTCTTCAACTACTCTCTCCCTTTTTGCGTTTTTACTGTAAGCAGTTAGGAGGAAATAAGCTGCTGCTTGACCACTTTGCTTAGAAATCTCAGCTAAATATACAGTTTCATTGTTCACAAGTTCTGCTATCCACAAAATTCTAGAACATTTTAGCCAAGTTCTCTGTCATTTTATAATTTGTCCAGTTTCTGATAGCATGTTCCTCATTTCTGTCTGATTCCTCACCAGAATCACTCTTAATGTTCATATTTCTAACAATAGTCTCTTCATGATTATCTAGGCTTTTTCTGTCATGAATCTCAAAACTCTTCCAGCTTCTACCCAATTCCAAAGCTGCTTCTACAGTTTTGGGTATTTGTTACAGTGGTACTCTACTTCTCAGTACAAAAATCGTAGTCTGCTCAGGCTACCATAACAAAACTGACTGGATGGCTAAACAGAAATTTATTTTCTCCCAGTTTTGGAGACTGGAGGACTCTCTTCCTGGCTTGTAGACAGCTACCTTCTCACTGTGTCCTCATGTGGGGGTTAAAATGGGGGAAAGAATATGTCATATTAGGAGTTAGGGCTTCAACATAGAAATAGAGGGAGGACACAATTCATTCCATAGCTTTATTCTGTTTTTCATTCAGTGTGAATAGTTTTATTAGTTGTATTTGTCTTAAGTAAATTGCTATTATCACAACACATAATAGAGAAAAGTCAATTTGGAGTTAGCTGACATGGGTCAGAATCAGTCTCTGTGTATCCCCAAGTAAGTCATGGTTTTCACATGAATGGATACTACCTGCTCTACCTACCTCATAAGAGTGTTCTTTTCTTAATGTTTATTTTTGAGAGAGACAGAGTGCAAGTTGAGTAGGAGCAGAGAGAGAGGGAGACACAGAATCTGAAGCAGGTTCCAGGCTCTGAGCTGTCAGCACAGAGCCTGATGTGGGGCTCGAACTCACGAACCACAAGATCATGACCTGAGCCAAAGTTGGACACTTACCCAACTGAGCCACCCAGGCACCCCCTTATAAGATTGTTCTAATGCATATGTTTTTATGTAGTGAAACCCCTTTCCAGACTATACATATACAATAATGCATTATTATTAACAATACTGAAAAGTTAACTGCTCAACATTTTTTAGACCACTCTTTATTCTTCTTTAAAATTAGGCACTGGTCTGAGTATATTTAGGTAAGTTCTGTCCTTACATGTTTTATTTCTCATTACTTCAAAGATGTAAACATTTTTACTTAAAATTAGGAGAGAAAACTACTAAATGCTAGCATCCTCAAGATTTTTAGCACTGCCAAAAATTGAAAACAAACTGGGTGTCTGATATTAAGGAAACAATTTAATAAATTATGACAATGCCCAATGGAGTCTTTGTGGCCATTAAATGGTAATTATGAAGACTCTAAAAAAATCATGAAAAACAGTTTTTGTAAAATGTCACATGAAAATAACAGAATACCAAATAGTATGATCATAACTTTTTAAAAACTGACTTACAAAATGGTAATATGCAAATAATTCCTGTTAGAGTGGTGATAATTATAGGTGATTTTGATTTCGTTTTGTTTTTTAATGGTGGCATAATGTCTTTTTGATTAAAAAAAAAAACAAGGAATTGGAGATTTTAGATCATTTGACACTGAGTCCTTGAAGGCAGACACCCCCAAGTTATTCATCCCTATAGTTGCATCCTCTAGCACAAATCACGAGTAGTTCTTATATCATGTCACCCAACCCTACACACACTAGTTCCTCTGTCTGGACTGCACTTCTGGGAATAGCACTGTCATCTACAGGTGACCTATTTCTGTATCACCCAGGGGTCCTCATTAGAAATATACTTTTGTCAAGGCTGCCCAGGTGGCTCAGGCAGTTAGGAATACAACTTTTGATTTCGGCTCAGGTCATGATCTTGCAGTTCATGAGTTCAAGCCCCACATTAGGCTCTGCACTGAAGTGCAAAGTCTGCTTGGGATTCTCTCTCTTCCCTTCTCTCTCTCTGCCACTTCCCCATTCACACTGTCTGTCTGTCTGTCTGTCTCTCTCTCTCTGTGTCTCAGAATAAATAAATAAATTTAAATATATATATATATATATATATATATATATATATATATATATATACTTTCCTCAGCTGCATCTCATACCTGCAGAATCAGAATCTCTGGAAGTGAGGCCTGGGAAACTGCATTGTTAACAAGCACCCCAGGTGGCTTTAGCATTTAGCATTAGATAGCATTATATTCTATCCGAAATAGTATAATGTACATAATGGGCATTCAACAAATATTTCTTGACCTTTTGGCAAACATTTACTGTATAAAAAATTGTGATATCTGTGTGGATTTATAGAAGTACATGTGAACAAAACAAAGCCTCACCCTCAAGGAGCTTATATTCCAGTGGGAAAGACAAAGGCATAAATAACTCTTAAACAAGATAAATTATAATGAAGGTTCAGAAATGTAAAGATGAATGACAATTAATGAATGAAATAAGTCATTGTTAACACTATCACAGGGCCAATAAAATACGGCCTTTTTTGTCCACAGTGCAGGAAGAGAATATTAAAATTTGGCTATGGAAAGATTTGGGACCACATTTAGAGCTTTGAATGATGAGTTCAAAAAGTTAGACTTTATTTTTGTGGGTTTTTTTTTTATGTTTATTTATTTTTGAGAGAGATAGAGCGTGAGCAGCGGAGGGGCAGAGAGAAAGGGAGACAGAATCTGAAGCAGGCTCCAGGCTTTGAGCTGTCAGCACAGAGCCCGACACAGGGCTGAAACTCACGAACAGCAAGATCATGACCTGAGCCAAAGTCGGAGGCTTAACCGACTGAGCCACCCAGGTGCCCCAACTTTATTTCGTGTTTTATGGGAAGCCACTAAGGATTTTTAAACAGGGGAATAATATAATATCAATGATTTGGGGGGGGGGGGGGAACTATGGTGAAATGATTTTGGAAGAAAACTATGATAGAAGAGTCCAGAAAGGAAGCCAGTCATGATGCTATTGCAGTAGTCCAGGTAAGTAATAATGAGCCACTGGACAGTGGGAAAGAAGGGGCAGGTGGTAAAAGAGCTGAAACAGTTGGTAGGACCATGTCTGGTGAAAGGCTGGCTGTAGGATGAGAGACAGCCCCAGGAGGAGGGTGCCATCAACTGAAATATAAGTCAGAAAAGCCAGATGAGCTCTTTGTGGAGCATGCCTCTAGGACATCCAGTGCTAGAGAAATGCTGTAGCCAGACAAAAATGTAGGTTTGGTACTCAAAAGGGAGATCAAGACTAGAAATATGGTTACCCAGTCTTCTCGTAGACTTGATTTAGTTCAAACTTTGGGGAATGTATGCTGTTATAGTGGCAGAGTCTATAACATCAAGAAAAGGTCTACACATCTAAGTGACCCAAACAGAAACACAGGAGAAGAAGTAGCAAAGAGCAAGGACCCACCAGTCAGAGTCCAGAATTGCAAAAAGCTTGAGCAGCATAAGGAAAAGGCAATCTCTGGTAAACTTTAAGAAAATACAATCTCAATAATAGTGGGAGCAGATACCAGATGCAGCCAGTTAGAGTAGGGAACAGGGAGGCAGTGAGCACAGCCTACTTTTTTAAGTGTTTTGGTGAAGGAAAGGCCAAATTGATACCCAGACAATATTTAACCTTCAACTTCTATTTCTGTTTCTTTCATGTCTCCTTTCATCCCCTCATCACCATTTGGTGAGCCGCCACCCAGCAAATCGGACTTGTCTCTGTGGGCTGTGTATTGGCTGGCCTCCAGCCCTTAACTTCCCTGCTCTCTAAATAAAACTTAACATAAATTTAAGCATGAACTTAAAACTTCCCTGCTCTAAATAAAATCTACCTTGCGTTTTCCTCCTTTCAGAGAATCTGGGTAGCCACTGACTAAACACATAATCCCCAAAGTAGACTCAAGTCAACTTTAGAAGAGCCAGCACTCATCATTCATCATCATACACAGGCGGAAACTGAAGCCAGAGGATAATAATTATAGTTGCATAGGGTCACCAGCTCCATGGCAGGCTGCCTCCTGACTCCTACATGGAACCTATCCTATCATAATGATACCTGAGTAGTGGACTGGCCCTGCTATTCCTCAGTGTTATCCCTGAATGGACAAATGACAGCCCTTTACCTATAAGCAGAATGGCCAGTTGGTAAAATTATGACTCAGTCTCAATGGGACATTCTTTTTCACTGCTTTTCTGAGGTCTTTTTATAATAAATGCTGCTATGTGAGGCCACATAAGAAATTTGGATGAAATTACTTTGGGGAAGATGATAAAAATCTCACATAAGCAAAAAGCATAAAATTCTGTCTTATTTTTCCAACAGTTCCAAATTTGGGGTAGTATGTATCTTCTCTTTGTAAAGGAGTCTAAGTCTTTGTTCTCAAGGAACAAGCTCACAGAGCCCCATGAAGATGTGCATGTCCCTGTTACAACTGTGGGCTGCTTCCTTCCGTTTTTTTAAATGTTCTATTTATTTATTTTTAATTTTTTTTAATGTTTATTTATTTTTAAGAGAGAGTGAGACAGAGAGTGAGCTGGGGAGGGGCAGAGAAAGAGGGAGACACAGAATCCAAAGCAGGCTCCAGGCTCTGAGCTGTCAGCACAGGGCCCAATGAGGGGCTCGAACCCACAAACTATGAGATCATGACCTGAGCCAAAGTCGGCCACTTAACTGACTGAGCCACCCAGGCGCCCCTGCTTCCTTTCTTCTACCAATGCCAAGAATCTTGTTAGAAGCTTGTAATAAGTGGAGGTGAACTGTGGACACCAGCATCCTTTATTGCGTTTTGACTCCACAGAGTCTCTGTTTATCTCATTTGGGTGGATGCTGAGAAAGCAAGACACTAAATGAAAAAGCATTAACAGGAATAACTGGTAGGAATTTACAGCTAGTTCAGACTGTAGACACAGGCAATTAATTACTGGCTTAGTAATAAGGAAAGAAGTATAGAGGGGAAACACTTCCACTTTCATCCTTCAGTACAAATATGTTCAACATTGAAACTTCACAGACAGCCATTGACCAGTGGCCAGCTATACACACCCGTAGCCATCATAGGTCAGTGCCCACTTCATTTCAGGACTGAGTGCATACAGAAATTCCTAAGAGTCTCAACTGGGAATTGGTTTAAGAAGGAAGGGTTTGGTGTACTTGTGTAAATCTGGAATCAAAATGAATTGTCTAGGAGGAAAAGGAAGCCATAGCTTTCATTAATGAGATGAGAAAACATAGTTAGGAATTATAAGTTGGGATTCAAATTAATTGATTCTTAATCTGGGCCTGAGTCAGTTATTGAACTGCTCTGTACTTCAGTTTCTCTAATGTAAACATCCTGGGTGTCATTCTGTCAGCCTAAATGACTAGCTCGGAAACACGAGTGATTTCATTTTGATCCGCATTGCTGAGTAAGAGCATCAAAAGATTTAATGGGTACATGCTACAAATAAAATAGTAAAATCTTATACAGTTGCCTTTTTGAATTTCTCTCTAGACTCCAAAATGGGTTTCTTGGGCAGATGAATATTTTTGTAGCAACCCAAGCTATAAATTACCTGGCCTACCTGACAGGTCTCATAGCAGATTCCTACAGCATGGAATGCTGACTACCTGGGGCCCAGATGGCATTTATATTTTAAATACTTAATCCATTTTTAATATGTTTGTAACAGCATTGAGTGTGTGGGGGTCTTAGCTCTGTAACAGCAAGTAAAGCAATACTCCTTCTAGGTAGATCAAGGATTGAGGTCAATACAGGTAATCAGCCTGTATTCTTAGAGCAAGGTTGTACCATATACTGGATATCTATGGCATGTTTGCAGATTTTCGTTTTATGCTGTCTCTCATTTGCAGTTGTGTTTTTGTGTAACGGGACAATATAGTACAGACGGTATAGTGTGTGTGATCTTCAGTGTTTCTCGCTTTTGTTCCTCTGCAATTCATTCCCTGCAATACCCATCTCACTGAAGGTTCACTGAGGGGCACTGTAAAATGTATGGTGTGAGATGGAAATGAGACTCCCTACTGATAAAGTGGAAGTAGGCTGAAGGCATCCTAGGCCAACTGGCTCATCAATGGAAAAATAAAAGCTAATGTGAATATTTTTGAAGGGTCCTAGATTTTGTAATTATTGCTTTCTTTGGGGAAAAGGAGAGAAAATTGAATGGAATGATGAAGAGCACTATCATTTTGTGTAGGTTTGTGCAGGGCAAAACCACTGAGCCTCTAGGGCAGCCTGGACTCGGCAGACAGCCCTCATTGTTCAGAGTTTACTCATTTGCCTGGTCCGGTCATGAATGTTCATTATTCACATTAGTCTGCCATTGCCCCCTCCCCATCACCTTGCCAACTTCCATCTGTTTCATAAAAGCTGTGTATATGCTAGCTTCTCTGAGTAAATAACCTTGAGGCTACACCACATCAGATGTAGCCTTTCTCAGTATTTTGTACAGACATATCAAGCATACACAATGTGCCTTGCTCTGTGGTAGGCCCTACTGATATAAATATCTGCTCCTAAGGCAGACAAAAAAAAAATGTGATATCTGTAATAATAGAGACATATACAAGAAACACAGAAAGGAGGTTTAGGGTAGTCAGTACTTTCTCTCCTTGACAGAACTGACATATGATAATGGCTTTGAAAGGGTAAGTAGGAATCCCTCAGGCAGATGAGGGGTGAAGAGAGGCCCCGATCAGAGAGAACACCTGGCAGGTAGAAGAAACCAGGGGGCTGGCTGCTGGTAGTTCAATATGGCAAAAGTGAAAGAGGGGTGAGAAAGAAGACTGGAAAGGGAGCTAGACCAGGACTTTCTTCTGTGAAGATAATGGGGAGCCACTATGAATTTTAAATAGGCAAGTGATATCTGATTTTTTGAAAGGTGGCTCTAGTGGTCATGTGGAAGGTGTGTTTGAGGGGAATCGTACGAGAGACAGGGAAACCACTTGGAAATCTTTTGTACTAGACCTGGCAGGTGATAATGGTAGCAATCAATGATGGAGACAAGAGGATAATTTGAAAGGTATTTAGGAACAGAATCGATTAAAATTGGTAATTTATTAGATGTAGGAAGTGAAGATGGAGGAGAAATTCAGAGTGAATTTCTTAGCCAGATATTGGGACAGATAACGGCACCATTCACCAAGAGAGGAAGTACTGGAAAAACAGGAGGTTTGGTGGGATGAAGAGTTTGGGTTTGGTTGTGCTAAGTTTAAGGGTCTGTGGTATGGAACAGACACAAGGAGAAATCAAGTAGGCCATTATATAGATGAGTCTAAAGTCCAAGACAAGTCTGGGTTGCAAATATGGAAATCAGCAATATATCAAGACGATTGAAGCCATGAGTTTGCTGAAGAGAGTGTGTCAGTGAGAAAATAGGACAGTGAATAGGCTCTTCCCCCGCCCCCCCCCGCCCCCACAAACAACAGCATTCCTTTGGGAAGAAGAGTTAAAGGAGAATGGATAATACCACTCTCTTCAACAACTGATTCATTCCCTAGCCATTTCCTTCCTGTGTTACCAAATGTCCACCTTTTTCCCTACCTCCCCACTTTGTTGCCTTAAACTGGATATCTGCTCTACTCCCCAACATTGAAAGGACAGCAAGATGTACATCCTCTTTACCGGCTCCAGTCTTTGTGGGCATTCTGAAAGGGTCAGTAGTATCAGACACATACACTGTCTTCTTCCCAGATGCTTTTAATGGGGCTCTACAGTCAAAGATCCCCACACTCTGCTTTTTTTTTTTTAATTTTTTAAATGTTTATTTATTTTTGAGACAGAGAGAGACAGAGCACAAGCGGGGGAGGGTCAGAGAGAGAGGGAGACACAGAATCTGAAATAGGCTCCAGGCCCTAAGCTGTCAGCACAGAACCTGACGTGGGGCTTGAGCTCACAGACCATGAGATCATGACCTGAGCCGAAGTCAGACGCTTAACCAACTGAGCCATCCAGGCATCCCCACACTCTGCTTTTTAAAAGTTAGCTGTCTCGGTTGAGATTATTATTATAACAAACATAAATGCTTTATAATGGCAAACTTGACTCAAAGGTATGCAGAGCAGTTGCCATGAGCAACATGGAAAATGAGCCCCTGTATTGAAGTGAATGTTTGAAATTAAACTTTTCAGGTTGCATGTGAGGAACAATTATCAAGCTGTTTCCCTACTAGGATCAGGTTGTATAAGCATTGTATGCTTTGACCTGGGTCTAGGAAGGTCTCAGGAGAGGGTAATTTGGCTCTGACCCTGGAAGCATGGGGTTTTCTTTCACTTTCCAGCAGGTCATTTATCAGTGGTTAAAGGGTTCCCCATTCCACTGTATTTGGAGCTCTGTCTAAATTGCTTCAGGATTTTTCCCAGATGGAAAGTGCTAAGGAGCCATCAGATACTTGTTTGCTCAGTTACTATTAATCAATATTTTTCCTTTTCCTTGTCTGTCCTTACTCATCTTTATTAACTCAGACACTCAATTTCCCCACAAGCCCTTGTTTTTGCAGCAATCTGTTATCCACATTGGTGGGTGTGTAGCTACCCCTGGCTGGCTTTCCCTTCTGATGTTCTTCTGGCTTCCTCTGGAGAAGTAGCTCAGGAAGGTGTGCCTTCTCAGTGGGCAAGCAGGCCAGTAGGGTCACTGTGGTGACCTCTTCCTGTTTGTGCTTTTCACAGAAAGCATTTCTTTTGCATGAATTTGGCGTTGTCACCTTCATAGAAGCAGTAACTTGTCCAGAAAGAGGACGTATGGCATATTTTACAAGATTCAACCGTCACCCCCCTGACTTCGCTAGGCTGCAGTTTGCCCAGAAATGACTCCTGGATGGTGATGTGACAGCTCCCTCTAGTGTCACTGTGGCTCGGGCTCTCGCGGGGCTTTGCTTCCCACTCAGAAAGTGTGGACAGTACAGAATCTGTCAGAATTGGTGGCAGTTTAAATAGGTTGTTCCCACGGAGTCAAAACAAATATGAGATGATTTTTCTCCTGTTAAAAAAGAGAATCTTGCATGAAGATATGGGACCATTCCAGCTCCTGTTCTGTTCCTGTTTCAAAATTTGGGGGAGCCCAGAGTCCTGTGGAAATCATTCTTCTTGGGGAGTGGAATCTTTTTGGAAATTCCTGCTGTTCAAGCCAACTGCCCTTTGAGGGAAGAAATGTAAATTCCTTTCAAGAAAGATAAATGAAAATGGGAGGCCAAGGGGAAGTCACTTTGTTGTAGAATAGAGAAAATAAGAGAGGGAGGTAAAAACAACAACCAGCAGGAAGAACCCTGTCCATTTGTTCTAGAAAGAGCAGCTTGTTTTCTGAAATAACTTTTGGACTAGAAATTTATCATCTGAAGTCAGGTAATTTTGAGTTTTTTTAAAAACACTAAAGGAGTCAAGTTATTAATATTTGAAAAATGGCTACTATGTGGTACATAGAATAATATAATACTCCTACCTAAATTAACATCATCACAAAGCTCCATAATAAAGATTTATGAGATACTCATCACATAAGAAATCCTATTTTGGAAATCTCCGTTGGTCTGTATTTTGGTTGTAACTGTTTTCACGGTTATAAACCAGTTAGAAGCCCTAGTATTTTGTTTCCCTCTATCATGCTCCAGTCTTCTCCCTTTTCCCTTTGCCCTTTAAACTAGAGTGACCCATTATTCTTTGGCCTGTCTACATATTGTAAGATGGGGAGATAAGGAAGTGTCACCTGCTCAGGTCGGCTCTCCAGGCAGGCCATTTTCCTTCAGAGCATCCGCACTGGTTGAGCGATTTATCATTTCTTCTTTGTAAATCACTTTGAACCTTTATCTCAAATTGATCTGTGAAACTAAACATAAATTCTTCTTGTAGTGCCCATGTTCATTGTCTAGTCACACAGCTCTGGGGAATCTTATACAAGTGTGTGTGTCTCTGTGTCAGCAGATACCATGAGGATAACATGAGGAGAGTGGCAGTCACAATGAGAATATCTTCTCTGCTTCTAATGCCAAACCACAGAGTGGCAGGTGTTTTTCAGTGCAGCTTAGCATAGTAAAACCTACAGATTGACCAAACACTTCTGAGAGAGAAGAGAGCCTTATATTGGCCTGTCTTGGGCCAGAACATACTGCCAGTTTGATTTGCTTGTCAGGGCTGACCCTGGCCTGGAGGTCCTGGACATTAGTTCTTCCTCTCTGCCTGTCCTCTACCAAACCTCAGAGAGTCTCACTGCTGGGGCAGGTGGCTCTCAGGACTCAAAAAGAAAGATGCATTTTTCTGTTTTGCTCTATCTGTTTGAAAAACATGAGGATTCTATAATATTACATCACTTTTAACATTTGCAGGTTTTAGTCATTATCAGTGTTACATTTGTGAAGCTTTGAGATTTATAGATCAACTCTATGGAATTAGTCTCCTTTAATCCTCACAGCTGCTCTGGTGAGGTAGGTTTCAGGATTTTTTTTTTTAATTTTATTTTTTATTTTTTTAAATTTACATCCAAATTAGTTAGCATACAGTGCAACAATGATTTCGGGAGTAGATTCCTTAGTGCCCCTTACCCATTTAGCCCATCCCCCCTCCCACAACCGCTCCAGTAACCCTCAGTTTGTTCTCCATATTTATGAGTCTCTTCTGTTTTGTCCCCCTCCCTGTTTTTGTATTCTTTTTGTTTCCCTTCCCTTATGTTCATCTGTTTTGTCTCTTAAAGTCCTCATATGAGTAAAGTCATATGATTTTTGTCTTTCTCTGACTGACTAATTTCACTTAGCATAATAGCCTCCAGTTCCATCCACATAGTTGCAATGGCAAGATTTCATTCTTTTTGATGGCCAAGTAATACTCCATTGTATATATATACACCATATCTTCTTTGTCCATTCATCCATCGATGGACATTTGGGCTCTTTCCATACTTTGGCTATTGTTGATAGTGCTGCTATAAACATGGGGGTGCATGTGTCCCTTCGAAACAGCACACCTGTATCCCTTGGATAAATGCCTAGTAGTGCAATTGCTGGGTCATAGGGTAGTTCTATTTTAGTTTCTTGAGGAACCTCCATACTATTTTCCAGAGTGGCTGCACCAGCTTGCATTCCCACAGGATTTTTTTTATATTGTCTCCTTTATTTAGGGAGACTGAAACCCAGAGACATGCCCATGGTCACACAGTTAGTGGCGGGAGTAAATCCCAGGCCTGCCAAGTTCATTGGTGAGTGCCCTTTCTATAACATGACTGCTAGCGTTTAACTACAGTCTCATTCAGCTAAACTCAGTGGTACATTGACTTTTCAAAGACCAAGGAGTTGGGAACTTTAAACTTTCATTCCAGCCAGTAATGTGATGTTGAGCAAATTATTAAAATTGGAAATGGGGTTAATGGTGTTGTGTGCTATATCCAACTCCTATACAACTAAATGATGACAAGTATAGGGTTTTTAAATACCTGCTGACACATAAATGTGAAATACTGCCAACAGTACAGTATAGAAAGAATTCATGCCATGATTGATGAGTATACAGAATTATATATTATACTGTGTGTACTGAGACTTTGAGAACTTTCCAAAGATAATATTTTCTGAAAGATATATGTTTGAACTTGAACTCTGCCTGGGGTTATCTCAGTTTCAAGACTAGATGATGTAGCTGGTAGAAGACTTGAAAAAACTTGTTTTCAGACCTCTTCCCCTCCCTCCCATCGAGAGAAAGAGAGAGAGAGAGAGAGACAGAGAGAGAGGGAGAGAGGGAGAGGGAGAGAAAGAGAGAAACTTAAAAAAAAAAAACCACTCATTATAATAAATATGTATAAACACAGTGAATGAGAAAGGGATGCTCCTCTCCCAAGGGTACTCCTTTACCTTTGGTCTGTTGTGGGTGGTTTTTTTGTAAATGTTCACTTATTTTTAAGGAATGGGGGAGGGGCAGAGAAACAGGGAGACACAGAATCCGAAGTAGGCTCCAGGCTCTGAATTGTCAGCACAGAGCCCAATGCAGAGCTCAAACCCATGGACCGCAAGACCATGACCTGAGCCTAAGTCGGACAGTTAACCAACTCTGCCACCCAGGTGCTGTTTTAGGGGTTTCGTGTTTTTCATTTCTTTTCTTTTTTTTTCTTTCAGCTTTTTCATCATGATAAGTATACTCTTTAATCCTCATCACCTATTTCATACTTTTCTTAATATCTATTTGAATGGAAATCAGAGCATGCCGTTTCTCAGAACTGAGATTCATCAGCATCCTCCCGGGAAAATGTACATTTTTCTTTTTAAGTAAAAATAGCTAGAAAATCCTTTTTAAAATTTGCTTCTTTTCTGTATTACTGCAGCAAACAGGCAGTGTGAACATTTCAGAGTGCCTGTTGCTGGGAGGCTTAGATACCTGTGAAATATGGCAGCATATCCCTGCTAAGGATAGAAAATGCACTTCTCAGTTAATAGGCTCAGGGAGAAGCTGTTCTGACCTGGATGTTATGATCTGTGAACTAGTGTTAGGGACCGAGTCTTCCATTGTCAGCTTCTCTGCACCCTATCATAAGCAGAGTCCATTTAGGGGTACTTTCATTTACTTTTTGCTTTTCTAACCCTGTAAGACTAGAAATAACAATAGTTGCTTTGGTATGTAGAACTTGTTGCCTAGTGTTTGTGATCAAAAAACTCTCCCATGATCCACAACCCCTTAATCAAATTCTTTCTTAAAGGCCTTATTACCTAAATATGGCCTTTCAATAAGGCCTAATGTTAAGGGAAAGCATGAAACTCAAAGTCCTGCCATTGAAATGTTGGTTTTGCTCTGACTAGGTCAGACCAATGATTCTCTCAAATCTTTATTTCTACCCTGCCAGTCATCCATGAGTGCCTGAATTGTGACCAGCACAATGACATTGATTGAAAATTAGGAAAACCCACACTTTATCTGGCCAATTGTGTGTTACTCTCCTGACCAGTGACAAAATAAGGTATCCTGGCCCACTTTATTGAGCTATCATATAAGTCTCGGCTGTTAGCCTCTACGGAATGTAAGTGAAAAATTATTTTTGGTTGTTCTATTTTCTAGATGAGGTACAAGGTACAGTAGAAAAAGCAAACTTTGGTGTTAGATAGACTTAGGTTTGCAAACTGGTAGCTCTCTTTGTTGTTTTAATTTTTTTTTAATGTTTTTATTTATTTTTGAGACAATGCGAGAGACAGAGTGCAAACAGCGGAGGGGCAGATAGAGAATCTGAAGCAGGCTCCAGGCTCTGAGCTGTCAGCACAGAGCCTGACGCAGGACTCAAACTCACCAACCGTGAGATCATGACCTGAGCTGAAGTCGGACACTTAACCGACTGAGCCACTCAGGCGCCCCTGTTGTTTTAAATTCTTAAACTCTCAGCCTACTTTGAAGAGTTAGTGTAAGGACTAGAGATAAGACACATAAAGTGCTCAGCATGTAGATAGCCATAAAAAATGGTTATTATTGCCATTATTACTGTCACTCAGCAAAGGACTACCAAGACCCTTTCTGAAGACTTCACTATAACACTGTTTCTAACCAGTCACCTTCCAATTAATCTTCCTTTACACATCTAAGCCTGGTTATGAAAGTGTGCATTTTATGTTGTTATTTGCTTTCTTCTTTCAGATCTGTAAGAGCAAAGCTAAAGAATCTCAGCAGTATTATCACAGCTTGGCTGTCCGGCAGAGTCTGGCTATCCATTTCAACATCCAACAGGACTGTGGGCATTTCCTTGCTGAAGTCCCTAATCGTCTGCTTCCCTGGGAGGATCCTGATGCCCCTGAAGAGGAAGAGGATGAAATGAAAGAGGCTGAAGAAGAGGTAAAAGGAGAAACTGATGGGAAAAGCCCAGAGCCCTGCTCTGAAACAGAGTCATCCCAGAAAGAAAGCCAGGGGGTCATTAGCAGGAAGCAGAGAAGCCACGTTGTGGTCATCACCAGGGAGGTTCCCTATCTCACCGTGGCTGATTTTGTGCGAGACTCTCTGGCCCAGCACGGGAAAAGCCCTGATTTATATGAGAGACAAGTGTGTCTGCTACTCTTACAGCTGTGCTCTGGCCTTGAGCACCTCAAACCCTACCATGTCACTCACTGCGATCTTCGTCTGGAGAACCTGCTGCTTGTCCACTACCAGCCAGGGAGAACCACCCAGGGCCTTGGGCCTACAGAGTCCAGCCCCACCTCATCTTGCCCCACAAGGCTCATAGTGAGCAATTTCTCTCAGGCCAAGCAGAAGAGCCATCTGGTGGACCCTGAGATCCTCCGGGACCAGTCCCGCCTTGCTCCAGAGATCATAACAGCCACCCAGTATAAAAAGTGTGATGAGTTCCAGACAGGCATCCTCATCTATGAGATGCTGCACCTGCCCAACCCCTTTGATGAGAACCCAGAGCTGAAGGAGAAAGAATACACTCGAGCAGACCTGCCTCGCATCCCACTCCGCTCCCCCTATTCCCGGGGCCTACAGCAGCTGGCCAGCTGCCTCCTCAATCCCAACCCTTCTGAGCGGATCCTCATTTCAGACGCCAAAGGCATCCTCCAGTGTCTACTCTGGGGCCCCCGGGAGGATCTCTTCCAGACTTTCATGGCCTCTCCTAGCCCAGCGCAGAGGAGCGCCCTTCTCCAAAACTGGCTAGACATCAAGCGAACACTGCTGATGATCAAGTTTGCTGAGAAGTCCCTGGACAGGGAGGGTGGGGTCAGCCTTGAGGACTGGCTTTGTGCTCAGTATTTGGCCTTTGCCACTCCAGACTCCCTCGGCTGCATTGTGAAAACCCTGCAGCACCGCTAGTGTGTCCTGGTTGCTGCTTGTCTTTTGTGTTCACCTTCACGTCACCCATGCACTTCCCCTTCCTAGTACTCACACAGAATTCAAGGAAAGAAGAGAGACCGACCTTCCATCCCTCTCCAGGAAAAATGAGTCTGCTCAGAAAGCTTACCCACAGTTCCAGATCCAGTCAGAAGCTGGGTCTGTCTTCACTGCGCAGAAATTCTATTGCACAGCCGTGCAGTCGCCTTCCATTGGAACACCTTTCACCCTAATTGTCCCCAAATGCAGGTAAAAAATGAAAACATATATCCTTGAAGGGACAGCTCCTTTAGTATGAACTCATTGAGCTGTGTCCAGCTCCTCCATAATTCTGAAGACCACCTGTCTTTTTAACACCAAGTATTTATTCTCACTAGCAATAGACAGATTTGACCAGTCCTTACTATCATCCACTAAGCTCTCACAACAGATTTTTTTTCTTCTTTAAAGTATCAATAACTGACTCTTACCAGGCAGAACTGCCATCCTTAGCATCAGCCCAGTCTTGTTTCTGGGGACTATAGCCTTTGTTCCAGCAGATAGTACAAAGACAAGGAGAGATTCCATCCCTTGGGTCATGGATGCATTTTCATTTGTTACAGGCAAGTGGGCGCACCACCTGGAGGATGGCCCTAGCGGTCCCCTCTGCTGCCACTGCCTGATTCTCCTTCACCTCTACTCTGTTCCCACTTGCCAATGAAGTTTGGGTTTATCAACCACTTGTGGCCCATTATAGAACTGACCCAAGGTGGTGTCTCCAATGCCTCTCCAGGGTGAGTTCAGTTCAGATCTTATAAATAGCTGGCAGGACACCGGGAGATGATTTTCCACATGTGCAGTTCCCTAGGGGCCACCAGGGGAATAGCTGAAAGTGCTGTCTTTGATTACTGTCAGAGCTGTCGGCGTGGACAGCCAGCACTGGCGGAACCCAGCTCCCGGTGTTCCCCTGAGCAGTAATTGTCCAGCTTGTTTCTAGCGGTGGCCAGTGTTAACTAGTCTACCAAATGCTGTGGACAGCAGCCGTGAATGAGACAGCTGTCAGTTGAGCTCAGATCTGCTTGGAGGGCACGGTGTGCTGGCGAGAGGCCGGAGAGGGGAGGAGGCCACTGATGAGACCGCTGGCCTCCTCCTCAGAACGCTGACCTTTGCTGAAGAGGCTGCCTCCCAGTTGCACTGCACGTTGCTCCTTGGGACTCTCCGAAATGGCTCTGGAGGATGGCTGGCAGCAATTTCAAATGCTGGGGTGGGTGCCTGTGAGCTGTGCACCATACATGGGCTCTGTGCTCCTCTCCTATGAATATATGTGCAATTTTTGTATGTATTGTTTTAACTGTATATTACAGTGTTTATGTGGCAACTTCACCTGAAGCAAGTTCTACAGAAATCCTCCCCTTCTTCCCTTGGCACATACCTGTTTGCGCTAAGAGATGAGTGTTCCTTCCGGGTAGTGGGGGTGGGAGGTGACATGTGTGTGCTTGTTTTCTTCAAAACTGTGAGTATCTGTTTACTTCAACCTTGAAATCCCAAGAGTCACTCAGACGGTGTAAGTGTGTGTACACGTGGGTGCACACACGTGTGCTGGAAGTAGAGGCCAGGCCTCTGAGGGGAACAACCTGTGGCGGGGTTGATGGACACGTTCTCTGCATCTAGTCGGCGAGGGAGCTCTGGGACCCTCCTCTGCCAGCGCAGAGTTCCTTAAAAGCCAAGACTGATTGTGCAGTATTACTTAGATAGCACATTAGTGGCCTTTTGGAAGTTTCTAAACTTTTAACATTTTTAACAGCCTTTCATATGATTCACCTATATCAAAGAGGATCAAGAAAGGAGAAGAATGTATTTTATTGTGATCTTCTTTGGTTTTGTTTTGTTTTGTTTTAAGAAAACGGGACACGTGAGGCTCCAAAGGGAGGATGTCCCTGTCCTCCTGGCCAGCAGTACAGGACTCCCAAGGAAAAGGACTCACTGGCCCACAGGGTCTGGCCTCCTCTAGCCAGAGAGCAGGGCTCTGCCCCGAGGAATGGCCACAGAGGGGGCGTGCCGCTGCAGGCCAGCAGTCCTCTCTGTCTCAGTGTCCTGTGGCCTGGCTGCGCCTTGCCTGGCAGACTGTGTTTAGTTCACCGTAGCATAGCCCATGTGCACATAACTCCTTGCCTAATTAATACACTGAAGTAGCAGCACACAGACCACTGGCCATGTCGGCCAGCACATTCCCCCAGCAGTCCTCCCTCCCCTCCCCCAGACGGTTTGCAGATTGAGACACTTTCTCAATGTCATTCTTGTGGTGCCTTGCCCATGTAAATTTGAATGTTGACTATTTAATGAGGTTTCATATTTAATGAAGAATGTTCCCTAGTCCCTCTATTTGCTTATTGGCTCTCTAGATATCCTCTTTCGTTTCTCTTCTTTTTTATTTTATTTTATTTTTTTTCTGTTTGACTTGGATCCAGTCTTCTTCATTTTAACCCTATGGTATTATAGGCATGGACACTCCCCACTACCGTCATCTTTCAACACTGGTAAACTGAGCACCTCCTTCACATCAGATTTGTTTAGTACTGTTTTTATATTCAAATTTGTGAAGGCCAAAAGATGAATGCCAACTAGTCAGAGAAGGGCCTCAGGCTTCCCAGAGGCAGGTGGCTAGATTAATTTTTCTCTGAGTGGTGGCTGAGGAATGTGAGGGAGAGGGAAAGGGGTGTTAGTTAGAGCAGAACAGACAAGATAACTGTATTTCTAGACAAGAAGTTCTCCATCAGATGGTCCTTGGAATATTTTTCCAGAATAATGAAATTCAGTCAATCTAATATCATCACAAGTAGTTTTTTACAGTCCCATTTTAATTATAGTAGAATCTTTGAATTCATTAATCAACTGGCAAGAAATCCTACCTTCAGACATCTGTATATACATGAGTTTTGCTTTATGACTAGTATTAGCACTTTATGTTTTCTCGAGTAACATCCAGTTATTGTCTTCAATATTAATTGGAATTTTTTTCTATTCTGTTGAAGTCTGTGCTACAGATTCTTCCATTTATATTGAGAGTTTGAACAATTAAGCCATCATTGGGACTTTACCTTAAGCCGCATGAGCAAGAACAATTTCTCTGACACATTTTGGTGCTAGAGAAACAGGGAAATGGGGGGAGTAGCAAAGACCAAGACTGAATGTATAGCAGAGTGCCTTGTTAGAGTGACAACCTAGTCTTGGAAAAAAGAGAATCCCATGTCCTGCGGAGAGGACTAGGACTACGTGACTTCTCCCACGCCGGCCTGAGGAAGAGCCCCTTTGATAAATGTACACCGACGTGATGCTCAGAAGCTAATTTGTGGAGAATAACTGCAGGATGGGACAAAGAGCAGTTGCAACCTATGGAGTCAACGAAAGAATCCCTAGACGAAGTTAGAATTGGAGGCCAGGACTATAGCAGTCGGCTCCAAGCTTTGCCCTCTGGAGATGAACTGGGTAAAGGTAGACAGGGCCCAAGCACCCATGCTACTGATGTTGGGGCCTAACATATGCTTGTTAGGATTTGAAGAGGCTGAGTAGCCTTCCATTGTCAGATTAAGTGGAGGCCAGTTTTGCTTCCAGACTCGGAAGAAGTTTGTTACCATGGGAAACTGTTAAGCCAAGAGATCTAAACCTCTAGAAATATTAATGATATTTCTGGAAGTAAAACTGTATTTTAAAGTTTCTAGCATTATAAGTTTTCATGAAGGATCTTTGGGGCCTACTACATAGTAGGGCATGGAAAGATTGCACTCAGCTTCCCAAATTTGAATTAAAAATACTTTGATGCTGGGAAGTAACCTGACCTGGTTTTGCTGGTAACCTGCAAATAATATTTTTCCCTAGATTATACGGACAGTGATCTGAAAAAAATACAGACCAGTCCCAGAAGTCAGGATGTACTTAGGATACTGCCCTATATTCCAAATGATTCTAGATGTATGAATAAAGTACAAACATACTTGAAGACGAAGGAGAGAGAAACTTGGCTCTCCAGGCCAACTCTGACATGTTTTTTATTTCCCTCGCTAGTTGATAAGGATTGAAAATTCTGGTCCAGCCTAATGAGTGAACAGGATGGCTGCCCACAAAACCAGGTTATTAGTTTTACCTCATTGAAGCTCATATTCTCAGAGGCCCAAAGTGCTGTGCCGAGACAAATCCAAGTGCTGCTCTTGCTGAAGTGTGCACTGAAGTCCAGCTGCCCGTGCTTACGGCAGTGCCCAAAGTCGGGGTTCCATGGACCAAAACTGATGCCACAAGGGAAGCCAGAGGAGCTACAGTGCAAGATCCTAGATAGAGATTATACCAAAGAAATCAAGCCTTTTTGTCCTGATGCTTGAGTTATGACAGATGCCAGAGAAGAAGAACTCACATACATTCCATGTCAAGGTATTTGGCTGATAAAATAATCCATCCTCCAAACAAAGCACCTATCTTTTTAAAATAAGTCCATTTTGTATATTAGGAAAAAAAGAAAAGATGATGGTGATGGTGAAAGTCTGGGACAGACAGTGATATTTCCCAGTAATTAAGGAGAAGGAGCCAGCCCCCGCTCTCCCTGTGATGTGACTGTGGCCGTTGCCCGGACTTCGGTTTGGGAACTTCATCATGTCCGTGTGATTCGGAAAGCTGAGCAATCGTTTCTAAGAGATGTGGTAGTTTCAACAGCTTTGTTTAAAGAGCTCCTGGGAGATTTCTTAACAAATTCTAGTAGTTTTTATAAACCTTCCTACAGAGGTGGTTACCACTCATCACCATCATTTAATATTTATAAGTGCCCAGAATGTACAAGGTGCTATACAGCTGTTACACATCCCTTCTCTGCAGCTGTTTGAAATTAGAGTAGGTTTTTGCATCAGCCACTGCTACAAGCTTCCCCACCTAAGTGGGCTACAGGGGCCTGCGTTCCGGACATCCCGTTACGTTTCCCACTCCAGAGAGCCTCTGGGCTCCTTCCAGCTTCTCACCTTCACCCATCCCACTCACCCTCATGCTTTTTTTTTAATCCAGAAAGTTTCAGGGAATCAAAAGAGGTTGGAAATTTTTTAACCTAGCAGAAGTACAGAGTCCTATATTTTGCTACAATTATTATCGTATTATGGAAAATCCACTTTGCCCGTATAGTGTGTGGAAAGTATCTGTGTGTCTGCACTCATGATAACTTGAATGTTGAACAGCCCTATGGCTTCAGGGTAGCATTTTTGAAAGATAAACCACACTGCTTCAGGAAACCTGCTCCAAGTACTACTTGGTTATCCGTTCCCTCACCAGTTTGAAAGTTATGCGTGAACATACTGGGTTGGGATTTTCTGTTGATATGCAGGGCATTTGGGCATGAGATCAGGGCAGAAGCAAGATGTCCTCCTTCTCAGCATTTGAATCATGGCAGTCTTCATTCCAGTCTCACCTTAGTTCCCCATGGCTCTGCCCACACTCTGTATTTGAAAATCTTGTTCTCTTGCTCTTTCCTGGAGCTTTAACCCTCTGCACATTTTAGAGTTGTATAAATCTACCAACGCAAGGTTCCCTCTGTCACCAGGTGGTGCCGCCCTTTGGTTTGCTGTGGTACTTTGCTGTGTTCTCTGTGGCATCATGTTACTGTGTAAATAAATTTGTTTTAATATACACTAAAAACCAGACAAGCGCTTGTTTTTCAGTAACTCTTCCATATTGATGTTCTGGGGAGGGTTTGGTTGCAGATGCCCTCTTGGAGCTTCATCCTCTGCTGACCTGGATGGTATTTCCTGTTCATTCCCTCTCTGACCTGAGAAAAGTAGGCCCAGAAGAGAAAGTGAAGACCATGGGCTTTCCCCAGAGCTCGCTCAAGTCTGCAGGTCGGCTGTGTGAGATTGCCCCCTGGTGGCCAGTCCTCATACAGCCTTCCTGGGCTTGTGCTACATTTTGAGGGGCTTGGTTACCAGACTCTGGCTGACCCTCTCAGTGAAGATCTCAGAGTTGTGCAGACAATAGGAGCAGAGGCAGGCCCTTGTACAGCATCAAGCATCATCTGCTACAGAATTCACATACCTTTTACCTGTACATGAATGTACACATCCGCAGGGCTCTCACAAAGGCAGACAAGCTAATATGCCGACACTTCGGTAGCAGAGAGGCCACCTGGCTTGCGGGGGAAGAGTCAGCAGTTGGCAGTGGTAGCAACAGCTGCCATGTTATTAAGAGTAGAATGGATGGAAGTGCAAACATGTAGACTCTAAATTTAGACCAGATTTCAGAGCTCTAAACCCTGTACAGTGGACACTATATGTAGCCCATTGTTTCTGCTCCTCTCCACTAGCGATCACTCTGGAATTTATAGGTACTATTTAAGGCATGTTGCAAAACAGTGGTTGCCAGACTCGAGTTTTGTGTTCTGAGGAGGCAACCCCACGTTGGCGTGGCCTCGAAGTTCTCTCTATGTTGTCTGGGCCCAGAAGGAAGGGTTACAACAAAACTCAAGAGACAGTCCCCAGGGACACAGCTCTTCCTGCTGTGACTCTCAGCCTGCTTGCCGGGGAGGATCCTGGGGAGCTGCCCTTCCTAGCTGTGAGCACAGCATACCGGCTTCTTGGGGCAGGGGGAGGGAGAGGGCCAGAGAAAGAAGCAGGCAGTTGGGGCTGTGGGAGGTCACAGAGAGGGCATACCCCAGGCTTGTGTTCCTGTCTAATTCTCTGCTGGCACGAGTGGCCCACCTGAGACTCAGGGCTATGGGCCTGAATGGTGGGGCCAGTTCAAGGTTGCTGTAGCCAGACTCCAGGTGAGATGGAGCAAGGCCAGAGAAAATTGGACATTCTGTCCGTCCACTGGGATCACTTTGTCCTTTGGTACAACTTGAGCACCTGGAGAGAAGTCCTGTTGCCCCTCCATCACTTTACCCAGCGTGGGACCCAGCCCTGGGAATATTCCATCAGTGGGTCCTCTGCAAGAGCAGCCTTGGATTCTGCGTTGTCCAGACACTTGAATAGAGTCTTTGGTTTCCATATGCCTGCAGACTGCTTTCAACGCAGATCCAGATTTCTTTCCTACCTGGGATTAACTGGTTCACGTTCCTCTCTGGGTGCCTGGGGCTGTGAGTATGCGCCCTCCGCTCCAGGAGCTCTTTGCCTGCACTCCAAGGCCCAGCAAATTATGCTTAATTTTAAGTGAGCCTGTGCTATGCAAGGGAAGGAACTTCATTAGTGCCTTAGGAGCCCAGAACTGCAGTTGGCGGATCACAAGTTGCCATTAAGAGCGGCTCAAGGCAATTATAGCTGAAACTTAAAAATTGGATTTCACACAGTGGGGGCAGGAGAGAGTCGGTTGCCAAGATCCAGTTCTCCCAAATTTGCAGAGCTCTGAATGGAAACAGGCTGCCTGGGCACAATCCCTGACTTCCTGGAGATCCCAGCTAACAGTACACGTACTATCTGGAAGGTGCATGGAAGCAACCAGAAGGCTGAGTGGTGTTGGTCACCAGTCTCGGCTTGAGAATCAGAGTGGGGCTGGGAAGGGTGCTGGACTGCTGGGGAATCTGCACTCTGGGGACCACAAGCCCAGGGGTAGAGGGGTTCCACGTGTCTGTCAAGAGGGCAGAACTCAGCTCTCTCACTTGAGCTGGAGTCCCAGAACCGGGGATCAGAAGTCAAAACAGTGAAAACTTCCAGACCTGCAGCTCATCTTCCACTCCCCCACCCCCCAGCACCTTTGCTCCCCACACCACAGCCGAGTGAGAGCATTAACAGTAGCAGTGGTCAATGCGCACTCCGTTCACTCCATCCTCACCACCACCCCATGAGATGGATCCATTCTGCCCATTTTCCACTCAACTAATCAGAGCCAGGATTTCAACCCAGATCTGTGCCACTTCTGGCCAGGCACTCTTTCCTCCATCCCATTCCTGCCACCTCTGTGTGGCCAGGACGCTGGGAGGACCGTAGGGGTTCAGGGGACAGCTTCCAGGGGGCAGTCGTAGAGACTTCTTTCGTTCACTAAGTACTGTGTGCTGGGGACCCAGTGGTGGGCAAAGCCAGCAGGAGCTCTGCCTCAGTTCTGATAGGCTGAAAGGACAGAGGGAGTGTCAGCTGGAAGGGGAGCAAGGGGCAAAGGCACCTGCTCGCTGCTGTGTGCCGGGGGGGCAGTTTGGAGGAATGAGGCCAAGGTCTGGAATGAATTGTTTTCCCTGGGCACCAGAGGCCCATCTGCTGGGCCACACATTTATCCTGCAGATAAAGCAAGCACCTCTGGAGGCCCACGATGGGCCCCAGGGATGCCATATAGCCCAGGACCAGGCAGGCCACCAGTGTTCCTCCCAGCACCACCCTGGGCTAGCTACAATCACTCCCTGCTTCCAGGAAGCCAGAGACCCGGTTTGAAGGGATCTTGAGTACATTTCTTAACCTCCATGAACTCCACTCATCTATAGAATGGGGCCTCATCTACCATATCCTCCAGGACAGTTAGCTGGCAGGATGGATCAGTGCAAATGTTTTAGCCTGAGTTGTCAAAAAGTAGGGCACACCTGGGGCATTCAGAAGGAAGCTGGGGAAGGGAGAAAAGTGTTTCGTGGATCAGACAAAACTGATCATTGCCTGAGAAAGGCCTTAAAGGGATGGTGTTGGGAGGATGAGGCCCTGCTGACCCCATCTCAAGCATCTGCACCCCTGATTTTGCCCACTCTCTTGACCTCCAACCACCTTCAGGCCAATTCATCATGCCTTGCAGAGTGGATGAGGGTCCCAGCCTAAACACCTGGAAGCGGAGTCTTCTCCTCAGAATGCCTGTGTCCCAGTGGGACAGGCTCATGGGGTCTATCTGAATGAAGTGTCAAGGAACCTGCTGGAGGGCAAAGTCACCAGGGCCCAAAGGAAGGACGATGTTGAATGCACTAGAAAATGGAGTCAGTGCCTTCCAGGGTGAAGGACTCAGTCTTCTCTAGGAACCCAGCCGGGATGATTCCCATGAATCAGCTTAATTTTATATTCAAAACCATCCTGTGAGGTTCTAGAATTATTCCCACTTTACCAATGAGAAAAGGAGAAGTTTTGTTTGTCCCAAATGCCTAATGAGGGTCTAGGTCCCAAATGCCTAATGGGGGTCTAGCTGGCTCCTCCTCCCAGCTTCCCGGAGCTTGTGGCCTTCCTCCCTCACCCTCCAGCTGCCACCCCGCTGCCCAACCACAGAGCCCAGGTCCCACCACCTAGTCACTTTCATTTCTGTCCAGACCCATGCCAGCTTCCACCCCACCAGGCTGGCCTCCTCACCGCCCCATCAGACACGCTTCTGGAATTTCCATGCCCACATTGTTCCTGTCCTTCTCTGTTTCGCAGGGCCCCATCTGGCCAAGAGACTTTTGGGGTGACTCCAATCAGACATGTCCCCTCACCCATCTGAAATCTCCAGTTTGCTCCTCAGATTCGGCTCCCTTCCTGTCAGCACTTGCGGGGGAGGCCTTGGCTTCCACTTCTCCACCTGCTCTCCTCATCTGGCTCCTCGGATTCCGACTCAGACCAGGAGGAGGGCAGGACAGAACTGCTCCTGGCTTCTCCTGAGCACAGGCCATGGACCAGGCTTCCCCACATTTAATCCTCACTACAGCCCTCTGACTCCCTTTCAACAGATGAAGACATTGAAACTTGGAGTAGATAAAGAACATGCCCAAGGCTGCATGGCCAGTAAGTGGTAGAGCTGACTCAAACCTAGCCTGGCTGACTCAAGCCAGTCTTCCTCCCCACTGCTTCCCAAGCCTTCATCTGGTGGCCTGTTAATGTGCCAATAGATAGGTCTGGGTGGTACAGGCATTCAGTCCAACTGAGACAGACTAGGGCAGCCACAGAAGGCTTCCTGATGCAGATACAGTGGAGATGGGGAAGGGGGCAAATCCAGAGGGGCCTGCCAGGCTGAGCAGTCAGACCCCTGGATCCTTCTATAGACCAGCTGACCAGGAACAGAGCATCAGCTGAGGAGAGGGAAGCACAGGTCGCCTTCTGGAGCTTCCTGCTTGAGAAGCCCCAGAGCCCACTTGCCTCCTACCACTCATCCAGCTCCACAGGTGAGGAGGGGTGAAATTGTCAAACTAGTGAACCTTGGTTCCACCCACCCGAAGGCCCCTACCAGGGCGGGGGGGGGGGGGGGCTCCCCGACTGTTTCTGAAATGAAAAACACAACCGAGTGACCACCAGCCACCAAAGGCAACTTTGGCACCTTTCTTTTCCTTTCTTTTTTTAATGCTTTTTTTTAAGATTGATTGATTGATTGATTGATTAATTGATTTTGAGAGAGAGAGTGAGCAGGGAAGGGGCAGAAAGAGAGGAAGAGAGAGAGTCCTAAGCAAGCTCCATGCTGTCAGCACGGAGCCTGATTCGGGGCTCCATCTCATGAACTGTGAGATCATGACCTGAGCTGAAATCAAGAGCCAGACGCTTAATGGACTGAGGTACCCAGGCACCCCTTTTTCCTTTCATTTTAGGAGATGAAGGAGGGTTTAATAATCTGCCTTCCATTCATCCACCCCCTTCATGTCCCCCCATCATGGTAATCAAGATTGTAAAATATTCAGTCCCCCACTCCACGCTAGCACAGATATATGCAAACATACACACACATTTACCTGCAGGATATGCACAATACTGTCAGTTGCTTTTCTCATTTAACTTGAGGGCTGACCCCAATAGACATGATGGTCATAACGCTGCTTAAAAGGTAGCTTCTCTCACTAAAAATAATAGTAATATATAACATACATATTTGCAAATTTATGATTCTTATTACTTCTACTTCTCTGGGCATTCGGTCACATACTTGTAGGGATGGCTAAACAATGAAATATGAGAAACTACAAAACTCCCCTGAAAGCTACAGAAGGAGATCATAGAGCAATGATGAGCCATTATGTTGGTTAGAAAGATCATGTTGTCTCCTCAGATATTTTTAATGAAATGTAAGTTAAAAAATCTCAGTGTTTTTTTTTATTTTACAAGTATTTCTCAGAATCACTTGGAAAAAAATTAATAGGTGAAAGAAATCCAGAAACTTGATATCAAGAGGCTATTTAAGCAGATGAAAAAGCTATGATCTATAAAACAGTGTAATACAGGTATAAGAAAAAAAATAGGTCTTTGTAACAAATCACATAACCAAAAACAAAACTTAGTACCTATAAAAATGTAACAGAGGATAAGTAAGACATCACTACATGGAAAGGAAAGAAGGTCTTATCCAATAAAATGTTCTGGTACATTGGTTAGCTATTTGGAAAATAATCTGTATGCTGTAAACCAAAATAAATCCAAACAGATCACACAAAGAGCTATGTGCACAAAGGAAAGAAGAAAGAAAAGAAAGCCTAAGAACTATAAAGAATTCTAAGTCAATATCTGTTTTATCTCTTTTTGATAAAGGACTTTCTAAAAGAAAGCATGGAAAGAAGGCATCTGAAAGGGGAAGATCAATAAGCTTGATTATATACAGCTGGTAAACCATCATCTACTGAAAACATGAGAAGCAAGATAGAAAAGTAAATTGAAAACTATTTAAATAAATATAATGGACATAGGGTCAAAATCCCTAGTTATGAAGAACTTATGTAAATCATTATTAAGTACATAAAATGCCAACAGAAAGTTGAGAATAGACAAGTCAAAGAAGAATCTAAATGTTTGAATTTTCAAGAAATGAAAAGCTAAGGTGGCATACCTAAAAACCATTTTAATAGCTTTTTCTAATGATAAAAGTAATGTATGTTCATGTTAGAAAATCTGGCAAATAAAATTGACCCACTAGATCACCATCCAGAAATGACCACCACTAACACATTTGTGTCCTGCAAGTGGGGTTTCCTCTGCCTTTTTCTTTTTTAATTAGGATTGTACTGTTGGCATCACATTTTCTGCCCATCAAATTAGCAAAGGTCTTTTTAAAGCATATTGTCAGAATAGGGTTCTGACCATGTAGATGCAATTGAGTTGGAAAGGGGCTTAAATCATCTGTCCTTTGAGGCCACGGCTGAGCCCAGGTGTCAGGCAAAGTGTGACCCCAGTAGACAGGGAGGGTGTAAGGATTTCAGTTGCCAAGGTCACAGCACTGGAGTCACCAGGGAATTTTCCAACAGGATAGACTCTGGGGCCCCACCCAAGTCCTGTGAATCAGAGGATCCCTCTCCCAGGGTCCCCCAATTATTCTGAGCTTGCCAGCGGCCTCTCTGCCCCAAGTCTGGCTGCCTAGGTTTGGATCCAGGGTCTATCCCTAACTAGTGGTACTAGTGTACTCGGGCATTCCCTGAGCTTTGGTTTCCGTGGAGACTCCCACCTCGCAAGGGTCATCATGAAGATGTAGGACATAGCCCAGCAAATCTGTTTAGCCCATTGCCAGGCCATAGTACATACGCAAATATTGTTAGTTCAAAAGGACAAACTCCAAATCAGTATTTGCTTCTGTTTTTATAACAAAGGGCTCATCAAGGGATTTTTGCTGAACAAAGACACTGTGAATTCAAATCTGTGCCTCGTGAGAATCAGGAAAATATTTGCAGCTTTTAAATGGCAATTTCCCCAGCTTTCCAAATATCTCCTGGCTAAATTTCAGAAAGCCCTGCTAACAGTCCTTTCTTTGAACACCTTCTACCTGTCCAAGGTGACACAGCACATCAGAGGCAGTAATGGGCCCTGGCCCCTGAATCCACGGGTGTCCCTCCATTCCCTCTCCAGTCTTGATCCTTTAATGCACAGGGATGAGTTGGGGGGGGGGGGCGGGGGAGGGGGGGAGGGAAGGGGGGCTGTAGTAGGCAGGGGGATGAGGATGAAGGCAGCTGTAGGCCGTCCCTCAGGTGTAGGTCTGCTTGCTCATTAGGGAGTCACTGTGTCTAGAAGCATGGCCTCCCTCCCTCACCCTTCCTCAGAGTCGGCTGTCCAGCAGCCCTCGCACACTGTGCCTTGGCATAATAAATACTACTTTCTTTTTGGGAAAGTCATTAAACTACTTTTGTGGAAACATTTTAATTGAATTAGACTGTTTTCTGATTGTAATAAATGTTAATTAATTGAGTGGGCTGGGTGTCCTTGGATCTAGCTGGCTTCTCTCAGTTTAATTAGGAGGAGAGTATGGACTTACTTCTTTTTGCCATGAATCTGTGGTTCAAATTCATCTTTTGTGCTAATAAAGTGATCAGGGAGTGCAGGGAGCAGATTATTTCTTCTATCTGAAATTTAATAGACTGCTTCACTCACAGAGCCAAGTGGCAGCCCCTGCTTGTCATCATCGGGGCGTGACCCAGTCCTCTCATCCGGGCTTAATGAGGTTTCTCCATTTGTCTTGGGGAAAAAAAGAAGTTTTAAGTTCTGCAAACATCCCTTTGTTTCCCAAGAATATGAGTCACCTAGTTCCAGGGGGGTGACATTGCTGATTCCCGTGGGCACATCTGACCAGAGAGATGTGTAGTCTGCCAAGTAGCTGAGTGCCTACAACCCCCCCCCCCCCAAGCTTTCTGTCTACACCTGGAGAAGGCAGGCAGGCCCCGGGCAGTTACAGAAACTCAGAACAGCCAAGAGAGCCCGGCTGCTTCTTCATTATAGAGACGTGGAAACTGGAGCCTAGAGAGGGAAGAAGCATGTCCAGGACAGCGCAGCATTCTTCTGCGACAGTGACATCTACAGCCCAAGGAGTCTTCACTAGTAACAAATTCAGTTTGGTTCAAGCAATGCTGACATGAGCCAGATCCTGGGTTAGGCGAGAGGGCGAAGAGTTGCACAATAGTGCAACTGTGATGGTTGTATAAACTGAGACAACAGAGCAGTCCACACAACATCAAAGGCAACGCGAGGGACCAGGCGTGTCGTCTCGGACTTGTGGGGAAGAAGGGCGGTCGGGAAGCCTTCAAGAGAAGGTGTGCCTGCACTGAGTTCTGGAGGATAAATAGGACTCTTCCAGGTGGACAAAGTGTGAGGAAGGGCATCCTGGACATAGGTAATAGCATGTGCAAAGCCAAGTTCATTCTGGTGAACATGAGAGCCGCAGGAAGCTCTCAGAGGGAGGACATATTCAGATTTGCCCTCTACGAAAGATCCTTCTGGCTGCTGCAGTGGAGGAGGGTCTAGAGGGGGAATCGAGGAGGAGGGACAGCCAGGGGAGAGAGGCTAGGAGATCCCCCAGTTTGACTCACTGCCATGGAAATGCACGAGCAGGGCCAGATCCTAGAAATTCCCAGGAAGTAAAATCAAGAGCTCCTGGCTTGGGCAACTGCCCAGGAGGTCAGGTCTCCAGAGGACTGACACCCTCCCTTTTGGACAAGCTCCTCTGTAACTGGTTTGTACTTCCTCTGAATGGTGCTCTGCAGTGACAAGACTTTACAGTCGCAACAACAGCTCCTGTTGTGCAGCTTGGTTTAGCCAGATAACGTTCCCCGCGCTTTACCTGCATAATGCATCATCTGCAGAATGGCCCTGTGAGATGGGCCCTGTACCTACCCCCTTTTGCCAGTCAGGAAACCTGGGCATGGAGAGGGTCGACTTGCCAAAGGTCACTAAGCTTAGGAAGTGAATGAGCCAGGGCTCCTCTGACCTGTGCCAAAGAAACGTGTGCTCCACATTCACGTAAGTCTTAATTGACTCTCTACTCAAGAAACAGGCAGCAAGAATTTAGGTTTTCCTTTGAGAAATCAAAAGACCTTCCCAGAACCAAACAGCCTTCTCCAGGACCAGACCTTGGCATCTTGTTCCCTCCCCTATCTGTGCCCAGATGCTTCCTGTTTGGTGGGAAGAAGTGGGGAGTGCAGGCTGGACTTCCTTCTCGAAGGTCCCACAGTACAGCAAGGAGGGCCTGGGCTCAAAAGCACGTACTCCTGGTGCGACCCTGGGCAAACCCCTCTCCTCTCTGAGGCTCAGCAACCAACCATATCTGCATCAGCCCCTCCCAACGCTACATGGGGTCTCCAGAGCCCTGGCACACAGGAGTTGGTGGTTGCTGTGATTATGGCCATCCCAGCTCTTCTCCCGGCTCTCTCCAGACTGAGGTGGTCTGAGGACACAAGACCACCCTTGGAAAAGGATCCTCACAGGGGCAGCCACTGACCCCAGAAACTGAGTCCCAGGCCTGCCACCCAGAAATCAAGCTCACTGTCAATGGAGCCTCTTTCTTTAGTAGATCCTTGCTCCTCAGAGAATCCTCGGGTAGTTGCGAGAGTCCCAGAAGCACACCCCTTCCCCATCCACATGCCAGCCCCGACTCTGCCTGTCAGGATTCTATTCACCCTTCAAAGCCTCAGTCTGCGCACTGCCTTTCCAATCCCACAGAGCACCTCCCTGACTGCTGTCTGTCTCCCTCTCCCCGTCTGCCCCTCGGCACTTGTCTGATGCTGGTGAGCTCCCAGGCCAGGCCTCTGCCTCTAAATTGCCCCCAAGGCCTGCCAGAGCCATCCTGGAGGAAGCTCCAGCTGAGGGATGGAGATGGGGTGGAATTTACCAGGATGAAGTTCTATCCCCCCCACCTTTCTTTCTTTCTTTCTTTCTCTCTCTCTCTCTCTCTCTGTCACACACACACACACACACACACACACACAGAAGTGTGCCCATACACACGCATACAAGCACACATGCTGTCTGGCTCTCCTCCCCTTTTTGTGGCAATGCTAGCTTTCCCTCTAGTTGTGCCCAGGGTGGCTCTGGGCCTCTCCCCATTCCACCTTTCTCCTCACTGGGCCCCTGGTACATATTCCCACCCCACCCTTCCCTTTGGGACACGTCCTGACTGTGGGGCAGGGGCTGGCAGTAGACAAGGTGCCACCACACACCACAGTAGTCCTGTCCTTAGGAAAATATGGGGAACATGGTTTGGGAGATGGTCAGCTACCGGCCTCAGGAAACTCCTACAAAATCCAGCGAGAAAGCAAATCTGGATCCTTCCCACTGAGGCCAGGAAAGTGGGCCCTGAAAAGCAAGATTAAAAAGGTTTTCCCTCTCTCTCCACATTCACTAGAGAGCAAAGCAGCAGAGCCAACTTGTTCCCAATTGATGGGTTTCCTGTCAGCACCCCCCCCCCCTTCTCCTGTAGGATAGACCAGCTGTTGGTGCCAGATTAATGGCCACAATTAAAAGCAAAATGCCCTTGCTGTGGCCGACTGTCCTCCCACACCTGTGAGTCTGGAGGCTGAGCTTTAAGCCCTGGGAATGGAAGATTTGTAATGAAATCAGACAGGCCTCTTAACCGCTGATGGTATCAGGGCCCAGGGGAGATGCAGACTTATTTCCTAATCTCCTGCGGAGCATCTGTCAGCCCCACCACACAGCAATGTCATTCCTGTGTGCAGCAAGGACCTTTCATGGGGCAGATGGTCAACTGCCTGCCTGGCTACCCACCTGCCCACCTCTTCCGTCCCCTCCTCCAACCCCTTCCAAGCTCAGGCTGCACAGATATTCACAAGTATTCACACACACACCCATTCATAAATTGCCTGCTGGGATCCATTTGAATAGACAGAAAAAAGAGAAAAATAAGAAGGTCTCTTTAGCAGCAATGGAAAACAGCAAAGAATACCATTGACAACAGAGTAATCATTCTGAGAGATTTCTAGAAGCTGAGAGGCAAAGCTGAGAACCTACGACCCACCAGAGAACTCTGGGGACCAGTTTCCTCACCAGAGCCCAGGAGGCCCCCAACTCAGGGCGGCAGGACTGGGCAAAGTGGCTGGAGGATGCCTCAGAAGCTACATCCAGGCCACTCTTTGTCTTCAGGATTTACTGGATTATGACCACATGCTGAGTCAGTGAGGGGTCCAAGAGGCCTGCATAGCAGAGGGGATAGGACCATACAATCACAGCACAGGGAAACCATGAGAGGGACTTGACCCAGCAGGGGCAGCTCCTGCCATACCAGAAACTTCTCTACTGCTATTGGCTCTAACGGCCCACTCCTCTCAGGAAACCCTGAGATCCCAGTAGTAGGAGGTGTAGGAGTGGGTGAGTGGAGAGCAGGTGGCATGGCCTGGACTCTACCTCTCCCTGGCCCCAGTCTCTCGGTGGGAAGAGTTCCCCAGGAGACCTAGAACATGAGACACAAGGAATATTGTCTCTCCTGTCCCCACATGGCCATTTGCTCTCAGTTCATGCTCTTGGAAGGACATATTTCCTGTCCACACCCTCCCCAACAAGGTTCAAATTAGGTCAGGAAACCCTGTGTGCTACATCCTCCTCTTGTCATTCATAACACACCTTACCTTAAAGGCTCTGAGAAATCCTGCAGTAACTTTTTTGCCTAATTTACATTCAGTGCAGTTACAGGTCTTGAGTGTGCAGTTCAATGAATTTTGACAAAATAACACACCCATATAACCCACAGTCATATCAAGATTTAAAACACTTTCATTGCCCCAGAAATTTCCTTCATGCCCCTTTCCCATCATCTCTATACTTACCCCAGAGGCAACCACTTTATGACTTCTATGACAATAGATGAGTTTTGCCTGTCCCAAAGCTTCATATACATGGATTCTTATACAGTAGGTGCTCTTTTGTGTCTGGCTTCTTTCACTCAGCGTGATAATTGCAAAATCCATCCATGTTGCTGCATGTGCCAGGAGTTCGTTATGTTTAATTGTTGAGGAGTGGTCCGCTGCAAAAACATATTTATTATAGTTTGCTTATCTCTTTTTGTTTTGTTCAAGCAAAAACCTGGAAAACCCTTAAATATTTAGGGCTTTCCAGTTTTTTGCCTGAACAAAACTACTACAAACACTTCTCTACTAGACTTTGTGAGCACGTGTTTTGCATTTTTCTTGCGTCATTATTCCTAGGAATGGAATTTGCAGGTATATGCAAACTTTGTTCTCCAAAGTACCAATTTACACTTCCCCCAGAAATGCATGAGACTTTCTGTTGTTCCATATCGTCACCATTACTTGGTATTGTTTCTGCAGTAACTTTTTAAATTTTTCGCTTAATTCCTCACTTCCCACACTTATTAGACCACTGAACTATTTTTCCTATAAATCCTTCTAATCTCCCACGGAACTAGTGTGCTGTAGAATTCACTGTGGACAGTGAGGATCTGGACCTTCACTCATAAATAGGAGAGGGGCACCTGGGTGTTTCAGTCAGTTAAGCGTTGGACTTCAGCTCTGGTCATAATCTCACGGTTTGTGAGTTCAAGCCCCGCATTGGGCTCTCTGCTGTCAGCATGGAACCTGCTTCAGATCTTCTGTCCCACTCTCTCTCTGCCCCTTTCCAGCTCTTTTTTTCTCTCAAACATAAATAAACATTTAAAAAATAGGAAAAATCAAAATGTTCAGCCACAACAACAAATCACCAAACTATGAGGAGAAAGAAAAGCTCAAAAGAAGGGATCAAGGCAAGAAGTCAGAAGAAAAGGCCTACAGGGAAAAGGAGTGAATTCAATAAATAACTTGGAAATTATTCTGAGATTCAAGAGGATGTCACATAGATAAAACTAGAGCGGGCTACTGTGAAAGAGAAAGAGACCTCAGAAATTACAAACATGACTGAAAATGTGAATGCCACTTTAAAAGCATCTATAAGGGAAATGCTGAAAACACAAAGGCACATGGAGAGAGAACCAAGAGATCAAGAAGTGAGAGGAAGACATCCCCAGAGTAGAGGAAGGCTTGAATTCACAGATTGAAAAAGCACACTACATCTCAAGGAAACCTTGGCAAAGAACAAGATCAACAGCCTTTGGTCCTGGTATGTAAACAGACTAAATAAAGGGACAAATTGAAGACCTCAGAAATAGAAATAATATGAGAATTTAGTTTAGGATAAAGGTAGTATTTTAAATCAGAAGGGGAAAACTATCACTCAAGAGTCTTGGTACAACTGTGTATCCAGAGAAAAAGATGGCTCGCCATGTTATTTCTTATTCTAAAGCAAATTCCAGATGGATTTTAATTGTAAAAATGAAACTATAAAAATAATAGAATCAAACATATATACTAGATAAGGGGCCGTACTAAGTAAATTCCCGAAACATCAGCAGCTTAGTACGATAGTTTATTTTTTGCTCATGTGGAGTCTGACTGGAGGAGATGGAAAGAGCTGGGGACTTTGCTGTCCACAGTTATCCAGAGACTCAGAGTGAAAGAAGTTCTGTCGTCTTCAACAAGTGGTCTCCAAGGCCTCCCTGAGCATTGACATCCATCTGTGAGTCAGAGGAGAGAGAAGTCATGCATGAGACAGCGCACATGTCCAAAACAGGAAAGACAAGCGGGAATAACTTGAAACTGAGGGAATTTAAAAATGATAAAAGGTTTCTCTGCATAACTCTATGTAAATGTATTTGAAAAATCTAGTTGAAATATGGTGATTTTCTAAGAATAGATTATTTATCAAAACTGACCCCAGAAGAGATAGAGAGTCTAAACAGATAAATCTCAGTGAAAGAAACAAAGTTGTGAATGAGCCAATCCCTAGGGGCACCTGGGTGGCTCAGTCGGTTAAGTGTCTGACTCTTGATTTCAGCTTAGGTCATGATCTCATGGTTCATGAGTTGCGGCCCCACATCAAGCTCTGTGCTGATAGTGCAGAGACTGCTTGGGATTCTCTCCCTCCCTCTCTCTCTCTCTCTCTCTCTCTGCCCCTCCCCTGCTTGCTCTCTCTCAAAAAATAAATAAACTAAAAATAAATAAATATTTTAAAAATTAATAAAGAGCCAATTCCTAAAAAATGTCAGAGGGGAGCTTTCTAAAGCTGAAGAAACAAATATTCTCAATGCTTATTAAGTTATTCCAGGGAATAGAAAAAATAAGGGCATGAAGAGACAATGTGAAATTATCTAGCAAATGACTATGGAAATTCAGGTGGCCTGGTAGTAAGCAGACTGTTCGCTGGGGGCTACCTTTACCTCAGCAGCCAAAGTTCAATTTTCTACCAGGCTAACCAGGTGCTAGCAGTTAGTGTTCTAGACAACTCTCTGAAAAGCTGGTGTCTAAATTTAAATTGGACTTCTGGACTTGTCTTACACCAGATTTATCTTATTCAGTGGGTGAATTATACTCTATTTAATTCTTAATGTAAATAGGAAATTATATGTTCAAATACATTTGCTAATAACTTAAAGATAAGCACTAATAATATGGATACGGGATATGGAAACAAAACCACAAGAGGAAAAGCAACAAAATTCAGAAGAAGGAAAAAAGGTAAGAATATTGAAAAAGAATAATAAACAGAAAAAATGAAATAGAATGGCAGAAAGACCAAACATTTCATTGTTACATTATAACTGTGAATTAAATTTCTTTATTAAAGATAAAGCCCCTATTATTGGGCATGCACACACATATTCTTGGATACACTCACACGCATAAATCTGATGATACACCAGTTACAAAATACTCACTTATAGCAAAATGACAAAGATTGACATTGGAGATCTGGCAAAGAGATCTCAAGCAAATACTGATGAAAAGAAAGCAGTGCAGAGTATGCTCATATCAGACAAGGTAGAATTCAAGACAAGACACATGTTAAACAAGATAAAGAATGCATTTTTTCCTCAGTAAAAAACAGTCTACCAAGGAGATGTGAAATAAAAAGGGAATTTATCCAAACCATAGTCACAGTGGGAGAATTTATCTAACCCAGAATCAAACTGAGTAGAGGAAAGAGAAGTTTTGAATATCAAATTTAACAAGCTTCGTGTGTAGCCTCAAAGCAAACTCTGTGTTTTCTTTTCAAATTCTCATGGAACAATAACAACAACTGACCACACACCAGGCCACAAAGATCTCAGTAACCAAAAAGTATACATTATGTGGGCCACGTTCCCTGATCACAATGTAATCAATCTAGAAAATCGACAACAAAAGGATAACACCTTCACCTCAAGCCTAACCACTTGGAAATTCTCAAACATTCCTCTAAGAAGCTCAAGTTAAATTGAAAAATGAAATTAGGATTACAAACTGTCTGAAATTATTAACGAGAATATTTCATATCAAAACCTAGATAATCTGATATATATATATAGATATATAGATATATCTATATATCCCCACACACCACACACACAATGGAATATTACTCAGCCATAAAAAAGGATGAAATCTTGCCATTTGCAACAACATGGGTGGAGCTAGAGAGTATGATGCTAAGCAAAATAAGTAAGTCAGAGAAAGACAAATACCATATGATTTCATGCATATGTGGAATTTAAGAAATAAAACAAATGAACAAAAGGAAAAAAAGAGACAAAACAAAAAACAGATTCTGAACTATAGAGAACAAACAGATGGTTACCAGAGGAAAGCTGGGTCAGGGAGTGAGTGAAATAGGTGAAGAGAATTAAGAGTACACCCATCTTGATGAGCACTGAGTAATGTATAGAATTGTTGAATCACTATATTGTACACATGAAACTAGCATAACTGTATATTAACTATATTGGAATTAAAATTAAAAACTTAATTTAAAAAATTAAGATCTGAGCAGACTGCGCCATGCCTAAGAAAAAAGAAAAATCACAAATATGTATCATTAGAAAGGGTAAAACATGTAAAAACTTAGATCAAAAATAGATGGCTATTGTGGATAAAGTGAATAAATTACTAGAAATATATCAATTACCAAAATGGACTCATGTGGTGGAAAAATTGCATGGTGCAATAACTACAGAAGAAAATGGAATGACTGTGCAGGTTCTATCCACCAAAACACATAAATACCTAGACAAATTCAAAGTAAAATTTGACAAACTATTGAATCTTATTTAAACTACATAGGACATAAAGATGGAGAGAGACTCTTTGGCAAGGCTGGCATACCAAACTCTAATACACAAAATAAATGTTGGAATTATAACTACAAGAGCAGATGCAAGAAGAGCAGGAAGGCTGGAGCACAGATTGCCCTGAGGAAGACACTGTCACAATGGGAGTTGCTGTGCATGTTCAATCGGGCACATGAGTGGCCTGTCACCCAAACACAGCTGTGGGGACATCTCTTAATTTGTGTCCCTGCCCTCTCCTCACTCCCACCACGATCCACATCTATGACTTCATGGGGTGTTCCTTGCACACAGCTGGTCCCCTGGATGTGGACTGCTGTGGTGCTACTGTCCCAGTTGGAGGTGGTCCCAAAAGATGGTGGGGAAGAGAAATTCTCTCAAGGACAGAATGTAGAACAGTACCTCATCCACTTTCTCTGAAAGTACCTGACCACTTTCTCTGAAAGCCTGAGGTACAGATCTACATTGGTTCATGGGCAATAGCTAGTGGTCTAGCTGGACAATTGGGAGCTTGGAAAGAACAGGATTGGAGGTTGGTGACAAGGTGGTCTCGGGAGAATGTGAGTGGATCTCTCAGAATTGACCCAGAAGCAGAGACTGCTTGTGTCCCATGTTGATGCTCTCCAAAATGTGCCCACTATGAAGGAAGTTCTCAATGATCAGGTGGACAAGATTCCTACCCAGTGGATGAGTAGATATCTATCAGCTTCTTCCCTCAGCTACCCCCGGGCCCACTCAAAAATAAAGTGGTTTTGGAGGCAGGAACAGAGACCACCCATCCAAGTAAGGAGTTGACAGCCTCTCCAAAGCTGAAGCAGCCACTGCCACTAACAAGACTCTAATTTCCAGTAGTGGAGGCCAATTCCACAAATCCAATGTATTGCAGTAGAGATGACCTGTCAGCATTTGATAGCAAGTTGGTTACACTGGACTCCTTCCATCAGAGAAGGCTCATGGTTTGTCCTCATTGGGATAAATATTTGTATTGGAGTTAAATATGCATTTCCTCTCCTTCATGCTTCTGTCAGGACCACCATTAGTGCACTTAATAAACGCCATCAGAACAACCCACTCAATACTGTTTCTGCCCAAGGAACTCACTTTATAGTAAAAACAGAAGTGAAGCAATGGGCTGATGGACATGGGATTCATGGGGCTTACCACACCCCAGGAGAGTTGGACTGATAGAAAATAGAATGGGCTGTTGAAAATCAGTTATAGCATCTTGGTAGACAACCTCTGGCGAGTTTGGGATATTGTCCTCTAAGACATGGTATGTGGGCTCAACCAGCAACCAATTTATAGTGATAAAATTTTGGCATTTGTCACTATTGAACCAAATAACCCCCCTTTCAAAAAAAAATTTTGTTCTTATATCTGCTCTATATCTGCTGGTTTAGAGGTTTTGATACCCAAGGGAGGAAAGCTTCATTCTGGAGACATATAGGACGTTAATAGTGCCAACCAGCCAGTATGGGCTCTCTATGCCACTGGATGAACAGGCCCAAAGGGAGGTCATGGTGTTGGCTGGAATGATTGATTAAGATCTGTGCTGTACAATTTACAGCCAATGTGGCCATTATAAATTAATTTAAAGTAAGCAAAATTAGAAATTCCATTCCTCAGTCACAATAGCCACACGTTGGCTGGTCAGTATCTACACATGGCTATTGGCTACCATATTGGGCTATAGCATATAGCTATTGTCTACAGAATTAGGCAGAGCAGATGTGGAACATTTCTATCACTGCAGAAAGTTGCATTAGACAGTGCTGATTTAGACTATCAAAGGGTAATAGGGAGGTTATTACAACAAGACCTGAAGAAATGAGGTTGACTCTCGGGGAACCCTCTGCTTTACCTGCTAGTACTGGTATGAGTGGTGGTCAAAATGGAAGAAAATCTACACAAACATATTATTTATTATTTACTTATTAATTTTTTAAGAGAGAGAGCATGGGGGAGAAGGGCAGAGAGAGAGAATCTTAAGCAGGCTCCATAGTTAGTGAGCCCAACACGGGGCTCCATCCCATGACTCTGGGATGAAATCAAGAGTTGGGCGCTCAACTGACTGGTGCCACCCAGGTGCCCCACAACAAACAAATTTAGGCAGGACCACCAAGTCTCAGACCCCTCAAGAATAATGGTCCAGGCAACCTTACCAGATAAAGAACCCCTGCCAACTGAGGTGTTGGCTGAAGGCAAAGTCAACCTGGAATAAATGGTAGAGGAGGAAGGTCACACCTTAGCCAAGGCATAGAGCCCCATATTCCCTACCCGCGGTTTCTTCCTTGCTCAGCCGTGTGTATATTCATATATTTTAATGAATTTATCTTATATTTCCCTTTAATCCACTATTGTATATATTGTTTGCAGAATATTGGGACAGGATTGGGACAGAATTAGAGAAGAAATGGAACTTACCCCAGAAATCTTGGACTTGGAGTTGTATAGAGTAACAATAAAAGAGTGAAAACATCGTCAGTTTGGCAGGCTGGAACTTCGGTGGGGGGGGGGGGGCACTATAAGCATGAAAAGCAGGCAGAACTGTAATAGGACTTTATTGGTTATTTTGGCTGCTCCGAGTTTGTCTCTCCCAATAACCTTCCCATGTTAGTTTAAGTAGAGCTGGTTTCTGTTGTTTGCAAACAGAACTTCTGACTGGTACAGAAGGATAAATATTGGCAAGGAATTGACCACATGGCTATTTGCAGATGACGTGCTTGTCTTCCTAGAAATTCCTGGAGAATCAATAGGGAAAAAAATAGAAAACACTAAATAATTAATGTGGTGACCAGATATAAAATTGCTTTCCTGTTTATCAGCCTTCTTCTGCAAGGAAATTTAATTTTAAAAATCTCATTTCAAAAAACATAAAATAAAACCCCATTTTCCATGTAAAATAAAACTAGACCCACAAGGGCCTTGAATGCCAGACTCTTTTGTCTTGATGGTGCTGAGGAGCAAAAGAGAAGGTGTGAGATCGTCTAGACCCATCAGAAAGCTGAACAGGGGAGTGTGCAGGAGGGTGAGGGCTCCGGAGACTCATTCCCCCTGGGACATGCCTGTGGCTGCTGCCCGCTGGGCCCAGGAGGGGCGCTGCGGCTTGAGAGCAGTGACAGCGGTAGTGCGTGCTGTGCTGGTGGGGCGTGCAAGGGCTCACCCACGGGAGGGCAGGAGGGACAGGAGTTCTGGTGTGGTCTCCAGAGGGTGAGTCAGTGCCGCTCCTCAGGCCACAGCAGATCCACGTTTTGTGGGCCCTTAGGCTTGTGTACATTGGAGGATTTCTGTAAAGAAAATAATAAAAATTATAAATACAAAATCAGGTATGAACATGAGTAATTACTAGGAATGAGAAAAGAAACCAAAACAACCAACAAAACAATGTATAAGAAAAGCTGACATAGTACAAATATGACAAAATCCCCCCAAATAACACAAAATTCCCCCAAAAGTTTCTTTCGGCTTCACAGCTTATTGATAAAGTTGGAAATTTTCAGGATTGTTGCCAAATTGGGGGAAACCTCTATCAAATATCTTTCATAAGTGAGCTGTAAGACTGCAGGGGGAGGACCAGTCTTAAATATTTGGAATTGATGGCTTATTAACCAGAGCAATTCAGATGCATTCTTAAATTCCTGCTACATTGTTTTTAGCTACATAATTGTGTAAGAAAATTACTCTTGCGCTATGTACACTGTAGTTATTGATGAGTATGTGTAGGAGTTTTGTCACTGGAACACTTGTTTCTCTGGGCCGCCTTGTTCTGTTGGGGATTTCGTGTGCCATTTCATCTGGAAATACCAGACCACATCAGGACAAGATGCATCAGTTACACTGAGATGTGATTCCATATAATGAGATGCATAAAACATACAACTTTACCCAGAAGTACTTGCTACTTGTAGGACGCCTACAGTACACAAGCCCTACTAACGATGGAATTCTGACATTCTTTGAGAGGAGAGAATTTCCGTTTTGACCGGGCATCCATGAGAAATGAGTCCTATGTTCTGATGGTGGAAGCATTTTTTACCAACCAGCTCTGGTTCTGTACGTTTCAAACCTTGTTTCTCCTCCACAACCTGCCAGTACTGGGTGCTGACACATTCATATTTCATATAAATACATATTTCAGTATGACCTCTGGTCTGCACCTTTTTGTCATGATAATGGGTGAGTTGGCATGGTGGGTATTGCTGGGCAGGAGTATTATTGCCAAACGGCTAGCAATAATTTAGCTATACATCAGAGTGATTGTAAAGTACATAACTATATCCCACTAAACCAAATCTTCAATTCAACTTCCCCTTGGTCAGGTCCCAAAGATGTCCACAGCTATCCAACACCATCCAACATGGTGGAAATATGACATGGGAGTTACAGTGGAAGAGGCAGTGATCTTAATGGAAACATTTCACTTCTGTAAGTTTTACAGAAACATTGTGATCATGTAAATGCATCACTAAGATCCTTCACAGGACTTTGGAGAAGATCTGCGTGAGTTTAATTGACATCACAGTATACCCACCTTTGGCTTTGGCTTTCAAACCAGGGGTTGGGGAACCAGGGAATAGTCCCATTAATCATTCCTCTCACTGAAAATCACAACACAGTCCACACCACATACCTCATGCTCACCCTGTCATCTATTCTCACTACAACCTATGAGGCAGGAAATAGCATTCCCGGGCCACAGGTGAAAAAGGGAGACCCAGAAAAGAAGGACTCTTAGTCAGGGTCACACAATCAACAAGCAATACAGCCCAGCTCTTGTGTCCAGTCCAGGGCTCAGTGCCTACACAAGGCCTACACTGTCACATTTGCACCCACGGTCATCCTGACAGAGAGACAAGGAAGGTGTTATGCTTCTATTTTATAGAGGCAGTAGCTATTATAATTACCTCTCATACCTGCACCCACAGGATGGTTGACAAGCCACTTGTACATCCATGAGTTTATTTAACTGTAACAGCAATCTGCAGGGAGTGTTATCCTCTTTTCTGATAGAGGAAACTGAGGTTCATGGAGGTCATGTGACCTAATTAAAGTCCAACAGCAAGGCCCTCCAAGGAGGCACTCCAAACCAGGTCTCCTCACTCTTGGTTCAATGCTCTTTTCACTGCACTTTGCTTTCTTCCCCATTAGAGATCAAAGGAACCCCAGAGTATCCTCTAGTCCCATTCCCTTTTGCCACAAATGAGAAACTAAAGCCCAGAGAAGGGAAAGGACTTGCCCAGGTAACACAGATTCTTAACCTAACTGTCAAGTCTGTGTCTCTGCCTCATTTCTCCAGGAGACTTCATCTGCTCCCCCATGTCTAGGGGACCACAATGCTGGCTGGATCTTTGCCCTGACCTCTGACTGACCCATCCAGAAACAGCATATACCAAGTAAGCCTATCACTGTCTTACTGCCCAAACCCCTCTTTTGGGAAATAGTCTCCAACCACAGCTCCCACTGAAGAGGGAGGGGTATCTTAGTCAGCCCTGTTTGTGCTGCGTAGCCCCGCCCCATGGCCACATCTCATTGGATGATACCTATGAGGGAGGCCAATCCTATATGAGCAAGGCTAGACTTAGGCACTCTGGTGCAGGGCCAGAGTAGGTGGGCAGTCTGAGCACGGGAAGGAGCCCAGACAGACTCAAATTTGGAGCCACTTGGCGGAAAGGCAGAAGCACAGAAAAGAGACTAGGGGACCCCAGAAAGAGCCTCTGCTCTGTTCCTTTACCAATCCCATGATTCCTAGCAGTAACGGAGTCCAGGTTATTTTTCTCACACTCCCCACATTGAATGGGTTCCCATGAGTGGTTTTTTTGTACCATACAACTTAGACACTATAGAATTAATTTATTTTTATTTTTTAACTAGTCTAATGGGTGGTACAGTCATATGGTTCACAAATCTAAACAAAAAGGATACATTTGGAAGTCTCACTCCCACCCCTGTTTCCAAACTCTATTCCTTAGTCCCCAGAAGGGACTTTTCCCACTTTTATTTATTTCTGGTGTATCTTTTTCAGCATTTCTTTATGCAATTATATGCAAATGTGAATATATATATTCTTACTACCTCCCCCTTCCCATGCTTAAACAAAAGAGCATACTGGTGATTTGGGACTTTCTGTGGTTCCATACAAATTTTAGGATTGTTTGTTCTAGCTCTGTGAAAAATAATGGTGATATTTTGATAGGGATTGAATTAAATGTATGGATTGCTTTAGGTAGTGCAGACATTTTAACAATATTTGTTCTTCTAATGCATGAGCATGGAATGTCCTTCCATTTCTTTGTGTCTTCTTCAATTTCTCTCATCAATGTTTTATAGTTTTCAGAGTACAGGTCTTTCATTTCCTTCATTAAGTTTATTCCTAGGTATCTTATTGCTTTTTTATACAACTGTAAATGGAATTGATTCTTTAATTTCTCTTTCTACTGTTTCATTATTGGTGTATAGATATGCAACAATTTCTGTATATTGATTTTGAATCCTGCAACTTTACTGAATTCATGTATCCATTCTGGTAGCTTTTTTGTGGAGTCTTTCTTTTTCTATATAGAGTATCATATCATCTGCAAATAGTGAAAGTTTTGACTTGTTCCTTGCCAATTTGGATGCCTTTTATTTCTTTGTGTTTGATTGCTGAGGCTAGGACTTCCAGTACTATGTTACATAAAAGTGGCAAGAGTGGTAAGACATTCCTGTCTTATTCCTGATAGAGGAAAAGCTCTCAGTTGTTCCCCATTGAAGGTGACATTAGCTGTGGGTTTTTCAGATATGGCCTTTATCATGTTGAGGCACGTTCCCTCTAAACCTACTTTGTTGAAGGTTTTTATCATGAATGGATGATATACTTTGTCAAATGCTTTTTCTTCATCTATTGAGGGGATTATATGGTTTTTATCCTTTCTTTTATTAATTTAGAGTACCACATTGATTGATTTGCAAATATTGAACCACCCTTGCAACCCAGGAATAAATTCCACTTGATTGTGGTGAATGATTTTTTAATTTTTCTTGGATTTGGATTGCCATTATTTTATTGAGAATTTTTGTATCCATGTTCATCAGGGATATTGGCCTGTAGTTCCCTTTTTTAGTTGAGTCTTTATCTGTCTTGGTATCAGGGTAATGCTGGCCTCATGGAATGAATTTGCAAGTTTTCCTTCCTTTTCTACTTTGTGGAATAGTTTGAGAAGAATAGGTATTAACTCTTCTTTAAATGTTTGGTAGAATTCACCTGTGAAGCTATCCTGCCCTGGACTTCTGTTTGTTGGGAGATTTTTGATTACTGAACCAGTTTCTTTGCTGGTTATCAGTCTGACCCCGAATAGTCAAAGCAACCTTGAAAAAGAAAAGCAGGGCACTTGGGTGATCTGACTTCAGCTCAGGTCATGATCTCATAGTTCATGAGTTTGAGTTCCACATCAGGTGAGCCTGAGCCCCGTTTTAGGTTAGCACGAGCCCCACTTTGGTTAAAACATGAGCCCCGGGTGAGCCCCATTTCTCTCTCTCTCTCTCTCTCTCTCTCTCTCTGCCCCTCGTGGGATTCTTTTTCTCTTTATCTGTCTGCCCCTTGCTCACTTGTACTCTCTCTCTCTCTCTCTCTCTGTCTCTCAAAAAAGAAAAAAAAAGAAAAGCTGGAGACATCACATTTCGGAACTTCACATTATATTACAAAACTGCAGTGATCAAAACAGTACAGTACTGGCACAAAAATAGACACATAGATCAATAGAACAGAATAGAAACCCCAGAAATGAACCCACAACTATCTGGTCAATCTTTGACAAAGCAGGAAAGAATATCCAATGGAAAAAAGACAACAAGTGGTCTCTCCAACAAATGGTGCTGGGAAAACTGGACAGCAACATGCAAAAGAATGAATCTGGACCACTTTCTTATGCCATACACAAACATAAATTCAAAATGGATTAAAGACCTAAATGTGAGATGGGAAATTATAAAAATCCTAGAGGAGAATACAAGCAGTAATTTCTTTGACATTGGCCGTGGCAACTTATTTCTAGATATGTCTCCTCAGGCAAGGAAAACAAAAGCAAAAATAAACTATTGGGTCTTCATCAAAATAAAAAGCAGCTGCACAACAAAGGAAACAATAAAATGAAAAGGCAACCTATGGGATGGGAGAAGATATTTGCAAAATGATGCGTCTTTACATATTTAGTATGCAAAATATATAAAGAACTTACAAAACTCAACACCCAAAAAACCAAAAATGGGCAGAAGACATGAACAGACATTTTCCCAAAGAAGACATACAGATAGCCAACAGACACATGAAAAGATGCTCAACAACATTCATCATCAGGGAAATACAAATCAAAACTACAATGAGATATCACCTCACACCTGTCAGAATGGCTAAAATCAACAATACAAGAAACAACAGGTGTTGGCAAGGATGTGGAGAAAGGGGAACCCTCTTGTACTGTTGGTGGCAATGTAAACTGGTGCAGCCACTCTGGAGAACAGTATGGAGGCTCCTCAAAAAGTTAAAAATAGAACCACCCTATGACCCAGCAATTGCACTACTAGGTATTCACCCAAATAATACAAAAACACTAATCAAAAGGGATACATGCACCCCAATATTTATAGCAGCATTATCTACAATGGACAAATTAGGGAAACAACCCAAATGTCCACTGACTGATGAATGGATAAAGATGTGGTATTTATATATAATGGAATATTACTCAGACATAAAAAAGAATGAAATCTTGCCATTTGCAATGATGTGGATGGAGCCAGACAGTATTATGCAAAGCAAAATAAATCAGTCAGAGAAGGACAAATGCCATATGACTTCACTCATGTGAAATTTAAGAAACAAAACAAATGAACAAAGGGGGAAAAAAAGAGAGAGAGAGGCAAACCAAGAAAGTGGCTCTTAACTATAGAGAACAAACTGATGGTTATCAGAGGAGAGCTGATAAGCTCAAGGAGAGCACTTGTGATGAGCACCTGATGTTGTATGAAAGTGCTGAATCACTATATTGTACCCTTGAAACTAATATTACACTGTATGTTAACTAGCTGGAATTTAAATATAAACTTAAAGACATTTTTAAAAAAAGTAGCAGTGGCACCTGGGTGGCTCAGTTGGTTAAGTGTCCAACTATTGGTTTCAGCTCAGATCATGATCTCACTGTCCATGAGTTTGAGCCCCACATTGGGCTCTGCACTGACAGTGCAGAGCCTGCTTGGGATTCTCTCTCCTCCCTCTCCCTCTGCCTCACTCTTTTCTCTGCCCTTCTCTCTCTCTCTCTCTCTCTCTCTCTCTCTCTCTCTCAAAATAAGTAAGTAAACTTTTAAAATAAGTAGCACACTATATACATTTCTCTGTATCTTGCTATTTTCATGAACAGTCCTGGAAATCATTCCATGCCATAAAGTGATGCAATTTTCTTTACAATCAAAGTTCATGGTTCATGTTTGGGGTTCAACTAACCCTGCCAAGGTGTGAGATGCCACCCCCCCTCCCCCCCCCCCCCCCCCCCCCCGTCCCCTGCCGAGGCCTGTCATTTCATGTAAAACAAAAGAGAGGCAGTATCAGGAAATATTCCCGGTCTCTCAGCTGGTGGGGAGAATGGCAGAAGTGAGACTTTGAGGGGCGCCTGGGTGGCTCAGTCAAAAGATCTGACTTCAGCTCAGGTCATGATCTCCTGCTTTGTGAGTTCAAACTGGGTCAGGCTTTGTGCTGACAGCTCAGAGCCTGGAACCTGCTTCAGAGTCTATTGTCTCCCTCTCTCTTCCCCTCCCCTGCTTGCTCTCTCTCTCTCTCTCTCAAAAATGAATAAAAATTAAGAGAAGAAGAAGGAGGAGGAGGAGGAGGAGGAGGAGGAGGAGAAGGGGGATGAGAAGAAGAACAAGTGAGACTTTGACCAGTGTCTGCCGGAGACTGAGGTGCCCGACCTAGGGACCTAGGGCTTGGCCATGGCAGGGATAAAAGCCCATCATCATCTTACCACAAGACTTGCTGGCCTCTGCCCCTCTTCAGCTTCCTCTGGTTTCTTCCCTGTGGAGTTTAGAAATAGGTCTCTCAACTACTTCAGATCTTCTCCCCATATTTCTCTTGCACAGAACTGCTCCACCCACTGAGTCAGTGACTGTAGAAACCGGAAAGCTGCTAAGGCCTCCCTTGCACGTTCCCCCTCTCCACCTGTCTCGGCACTGCTATGCTCACCTCTGCCCCTGGAGGGTCCTTCCTCCCCCATGGCAGCAAGGACTGCGGGCCCAGAACAGGCAGCTTCCCTTGCCCTCTGCTTGTATCCATGGCCTTGGGGAGGCTGTGTTTGGCTCCCCTGCCTGAGCTCCCCTGCCTTTACCCTCTGCCTCCCTCGGGCTTCCCTGGCCCCTGGCCCCTGCTTTTCCACACCCCTTATTCCTGCCCTCTGCCTAGTGCCCCCCCCCTCGGGAGGCACTGGGCTGCCCTGGGTGCCTGCCTCAGAATCACTCTTCCCATTTACTCTTTCTCCTTCTCCCCCACTTCTTTATTCCATTCTTCTGCAAATTGCTTTTGAAAGTCTATTCCTGCTCCAATACTCACTTCCACTGAAATGCCTTTCTTGACTTTCCAGCCTGCTCCAACACCCCACCAACAATTTACTGCTGGTCACCTCCTCTTGTAGTGAATTGTGGTGCATTTGTCTTTCATTCTTCTCTCTCCTTGCCATCTCTCTCTCTTTTTTTTTTTTTTTTTTTTGCTTCTGGCTTTGGTAGGGCCATTGCACCGAGTTGGTGTCAAGTGCATCTCTATACCTGAAAGGAGTGATTATTTTACTTTATTTTATTTTATTTTATTTTGTTTTGTTTTATTTTATGTTTATTTATTTTTGAAAAGAGAGAGAGAAAGCAGGTGAGGGGCAGAGAGAGAAGGGGACAGAGGAGCTGAAGTAGGCTTCTACGCTGACAGCAGAGAGCCTAATGTGGGGCTCAAACTCACGAACCAGGAGTTCACGACCTGAGCTGAAGTTGGACACTTAACCAACTGAGCCACCCAGGTGCCCCAGGAGCGATTATTTTATATGACTGCACATGCACTGTCGTCCCCAGCAGGGCCTGAGAGCCCCTGCTCCAGCTACTCCTTCAGTCGGGAAAACTCCCTGCACCCTAGGGGGACACGCAGAAGAATAGGACGTCCTTGCTGCCCTGCAGGATCCCCCAGTGTGTTGTAGAAGACAAGTCCTGTGCAAGGATAACTGGGGACTACAGGTTGTATTTGTGGTGGAACTTCATCCCCTTTAGTAACTGTTAAACATTTTTTGAGCATCTATTATGTGTCAGGCATCGTGCTGTTACTTCACTTACATTGCCTCATTTCATTTTAACAACCACTGCAAGTTTGGTATTGTTAACTTCACTGTACAGATGAGAAAACTGAGGTGAGAAACTTGAGTAACTTACATGAGGTGACATAGGAGGTTCAGAGTCAGGATTTGATTCCAGGATAGTTTGACCCCAACGCTAGGTTCCTTCACTGGCTAGAGCAGCCCTCTCTCAGCTCTGGTAGCAAAAAGGAGCAGCTTTCACACTGGTTCCTTACCTTGCCTCTTTTCTACCCTCAGTGTAACAGGCTGGGGACAGAGCTGGCCCCGGAGGATGGAAGAGGGCAATTGGCCTGCATGGGGCTGGGGGGTGGGAAGCAGTGCTTGTCTGTTTGTCTGCACACATGCACAAGGACACAGCTAGTAGGGACAGTAGATCTTATGGGAGTAAATGAGGCTATCCTTGCCTTTTTAATGCACTAGCATCTTCACTTGTGTGGAAGCCTTTATACCACCAGAATCACATCTGATAGAAACCCCTAGTTCAAAAAGAGCTACACCCTTCGATCAACAAACCATTACTGAGGTCTTCCCATAAGTGGGGCATGAAATAAAGAGATGCATGAGAAACAGATCTTTCTCCTAAGAGCTTATAACACTGTCCATCACCATGTGGCAAGTAGCTTGACAGAAGAATGCCTGGGGGCTGGGGGGCTGTCAGAGCACAGGGAAGAGGATTTCACTCAGCTTGAGGAGGTAGATCAGGAATCCTTCTTGGAGGTGATGCCTGAGCTGAATTTTAAAGGATGAGCAGTCTTTCAAGTAAAGACAGGTGAAGAGGGCATGCCAGCCCATGTGTGTAATGTGTCCAAAGGCTGGGAGAGGAGAGGGGGCAAGGCAGTTTTGGAGAACAGTAAATAGTTGAGTATGACCAGAGCCTCCGCCAAGGGCTTTGTTACAAAGGGTCATTTGCCAAGGTAGGAGTTTGGTCCCTGTTCAGTAGATAAAGAGAATTAATAAAATCCTTTAAGTGAGGGTAAGGCATGGTCAGAGTTGCATTTTAGAGAGATCATTCCAGGAGATGTCTTATTCTAAATGGTGCCTGGAGAGCAGCCCCTATTATAGCCTCCAGTACTTCTTGCACAAACACACACACAAAACACAAAAATGCAAAACAATTCTGAAAATCAAAACTGACAGATAATCAATTACGAGATTCTGAAAGACAAAACAATTGCTTGTCCATGCTTCAACTAGGAAACAAAACAATCCACTGACATACATAAAGATAGAAATACACTTAATTCTCTTTGTCATCCAGAGACCCCAAATATTTAACAACTAGAAAATTGCACAACTGCCCTTTTGCTATCATGGGCTGCTTTTTTGAGGTAGCCAGTGCAGTGTTCTCAACTTCCTGTCCTTTTTCTTCTTTTGTAAAGATTTTATTTTGAAGTAATTGCTACACCTAACGTGGGGCTCGAACTCACAACCCTAAGATGAATAGGGAGGAAGAAGTTAGAAAAATAAAACAGAGGGCACTTGAGTGGCTCAGTTGGTTGAGTGTCCAACTTCGGCTCAGGTCATGATCTCACGGTTTGTGAGTTCAAGCCCCGCATCAGGCTCTGTGATGACAGTTCGGAGCCTGGAGCCTGCTTCAGATTCTGTCTCCTTCTCTCTCTGCCCCTCCCCACTTGTGCTCTGTCTCTCTGTCTCTCAAAAATAAATACATGTAAAACAATTTTTTTTAACAAATAAGACAGAAAACTAAGCCCAAATAAAGTAGAAGAAAGGAAATAATAACAAAAATGAGTCAAATAGGAAGGCAATTAATTTATTAATTAAATTTAGCAATGTTGCTGGATCCATTCTCCGTATACCAAAATCAGTAGTACTTCTACTAACCACCTACAGTTAGTGAAATTCAACAATGAGACCATTTACAGTAACATTAAAAAAGCAACAAATTTATAGGAACACATCTAGTGAAAGGTGTACAAGACCACATACTATATTACTGAGAAAAATCAAAGAAAACCGAAATCAAGAGAGGAGGGGATGTACCATGTTCATAGATTAAAGGACTAAGAATATTCATACCAGCACCATTCTAAATACCCTAAACTAGAAACAACCCAAATGGTCCTCAACAATAGAATGCACAAATTCAGCGTGATGTAATCCTACAACTGAATACATTCAGCAATGAGAATGAACAAACTTCTGCTGCATGCAGCAACCCAGATGAATTCCATAAACATCATGTGGAACAGTACACATTTATTTCATTTATAAAAAGTTCAAAAACAGACAAAATGACTCTATGGTGTTAGAAGTCTGGATAGCAGGAGATAAAGACAAAGAGGGGCTTAGGAGAGATTTCTGATGTTAGTCATCTGTTTCTTGACCTGGGTGGTGGCTTCATAAGGGTGTTTGCTTTGTTATAATCCAGCCATACATTTATGGTTTGTGCACTTTTCTGAATACGTTTTAATTCAAAAACTCAATAAAAAAAGAATAATTCAGGAAATGGAAAATTGTGATATAAAGGACTTACAAGGTTTCTCAAATTCCATGATCCAGATGAATTCTGTGTCATATGTGGATACTGCAGCTCAGCAAAAGAGCTGAGCACTTTATAGTTATTCATTTATTTAGCCCTCTCTGATTAAATAGTGTTCTATGAAATAGGCAATACTCTTATCATCCACCTACCCACTCTCAATTTGAAGATAGTTGCAAAAGTCTGGAAAAAAAAATTAGTGAATATCATTTCTCATTTTCCAGGTGAGAAAACAGGCCCAGAGAGTTAAAAAAAAATTTTTTTTAACACTTAATCATTTTTGAGATTGAGAGAGACAGAGCATGGGTAGGGAGGGGCAGAAAGAGTGGGAGAAACAGAATCAGAAGCAGGCTTCTGATGCTGAGCTTGAACTCATGGACCGTGAGATCATTTCCTGAGCCAAAGTCAGAAGCCCAACCAACTGAGCCACCCAGGCACCCCAGGCCCAGAGAGTTTAAAGTAACTTCCACAAAGTCAAAAGATAACTAAGGAGTAAGAACCAAGAGTCAAACCTTGGCAGTTTAGTCCCAGGACTCATGCCCTATGCCACTCTGCAGAGTCAGCTTGTCAGCTGTTTCTCTTCCATTCCACTCCTTCCCCAGTTCTTGGAACAGTGTTTCTCAAGCTACATAATTCATTCCACAGTCCATGTCTTTGCCCATGTTTGATGACACTAAAAACAATAGCGCTTCCTATTGTATTGCAGCACTTGCCAATAATGGACAAACTTTTTAAGAGCTTGGAACCCTGTGCCAGGAAAATCACTGAACAAAAAGTCTTCTGTATTTTTGTCACTAGAAGCAGAGTTGGGAAGGGCACATAATACACATGTTCACTGCCAAGAAACTTGCATAATGATTTTCTGCATCTTTAAAGCCCTGAATCCATTAAGGCTTTTTAACTGGTATTTACCACACAAAGGGCAGATATTATCCATATCCATCCCCAAGCTCCTCTTCATGCCATCTTTTATCTAGAACTGTTAAAATTGCTCAGTTAACTATGCATAAACATGTGGAATAATCAGTATTCTCAGCTATGTAAAAATGCAGAAAAAATTTTTAGGAAATATACCAATTATGAACAGTAGTTATCTTTGGGTTGTAGCTTTTTGCGTTGGTTTTTATTTTTTATTTTTTGGTATCCTCAAATTTTCTACAATGATTATATGTCACCTTTTAAATAATACAATTTTTAAAATCAGCTCAGAGTACATAAATTTTTATATAATCATGTAATCATAATTATGTCAAAATGTGTATATAGTAAAAGACTGGAAGTTTTATTATTATTGTTAATAATAATTTTTTCTGGATGTAGGGCAATGAGTTTTTTTCTCATTCTACTTTTTAGAACTTTCCAATTTTTCTGTAACAATCATATCAGTCAAGATTCTTGATTGCAGGGGTGCCTGGGTGGCTCAGTCAGTTAAGTGTCAGACTTCGGCTCAGGTCATGATCTCACTGCTCGTGAGTTTGAGCCCCACGTCAGGCTCTGTGCCTGCTTCAGATTCTGTTTCTGTCTCTTAGCCCCTCCCCTGCTCATGCTCTGTCTCTCTCTTTCTCAAATATAAATAAAAAATGAACATTTAAAAAAAGAAAAAAAAGATAAAAAAGATACTTGATTATTAAGAGTGGAAATTGAGTCCAGCTACCTTAAGCAGAAAAGGCTTTATTATAAGATCATAAGGTGTTTCTCACTATCTTTTGGAAGCAAAGGAAGGCTTAGTAGGACAGAACCCAACCAAGGTCAAACCAAGGTCAACGATTTGGTTAGGAGACTGTCACTGGAACTGCCACCCAGGCACTTGTAGCCATTGCTGCTGCTGGACTCCCGATGCCCGCATTGCTATAACAAATATACTAACTGTCCCTCTGTCTTTGTGTCACTCTTTCATGGTCCAGATTTCTGGGCAGGATCCCCTGATTCACTAACAACAATCACGTGCCCATGTTCTAGCTGCCTGAGCTCAGGGAGGACTGTCTGGCTCTTGACTGGGCTTCCCACAAGGTTCATACAATGGGGATCCTTCCAAACAGACAGGGAGTCCAAATGTGGGATAGCTCAAAAAAAAGATAAATGTCTACTACACTCAGATATTGTTACTATTATTATTATTGTTATTTGCAATGTCTCCAATCAGGCTTCAGAGCTGGTCTAATAAAGATACTAATCACCATAAGTAGGCATTGCTTTTATACTGGGAATAATAATTTTTTTTTTTATAAAACACAGACACTTTGTGTCTGTCACACAACATGGATCAGAGTGCATTTTACTTTACACAGTGTGGATTAAAAAACGGGGTTTTATTGGGAGAAGTTATAAGCCAAGGATCAGTGAAAAAAGGGCACGAGGACTCTATCTTCCCCTTGTTCCCCAGACAGGTGTGCCATGGTCAAGTGCCGCAGGACACAGACTGGGTCTGTGTTTCTGGGGATGGACCTCACACCCTTATTTGCTCCTTTTTTTCTAAGTGCAACTTTGCCAGTGAAGGTAAAATCAGATTGCCTGAGCACTGGGCAGTAGGAATTTATAGAGTGCCAGGAGTTACCCGAGAAGGCTACTTTTCTAGAAAGGAGAAGTCTCCCAGTGAGTGGAAGGAGTCAGCAAGGGATAGCATGGGTATTGACACCCAAGTCTTGGCCTGGATGGGACGATGGGGGTGCTGTTCATTGAGCGAAACAACACAAGCAGAAGAGGGATAGGGTAGGCTTGGGGAAAGCGATGAGTTTGGTTTGGGACGTGCTGAGTCTGGAGTATGTATGAGTCACTCCCGGACAAGGTCAGGGTTCCCATTATACACCCCCCACAGCAGCCTGCACCTCTCTTTTGTATTGCTAATCCTGAATGCACTTTAATCAATAACTGCAGAATTAGTATTGAATCTTTATTCCAGATCATGAGTTCCCAGAGGTCTTGGCTCAGGTCTAACTACTTCACTGTTATATCCCCAGCACTTGGCATTCAGTCAGGCACAGAGTAGGTAACCAATACATATGTGTTGAATGAATTAATGAATCTCTGTGGAGACCTAGAGCAGGCAGTGGGATATGTGGATAGGAAACTGAAAGACCTGGGATGAAGATCTAGATTCAGGAGAGTTCCACACTTAGATACTGAATTCAAGGCACTGGGTAAGCTGGGTTACCCACTGAGCCCAGGTGCGTTGAGAAAACCAAAGAGGCTAAGCCAGAACCCTGGGAAACACCATCATACCAGGGAGGCAAGGAGAGGAACAGCCAGAGGTAGGTAGAGAACTAAGAGAGACGGTGGTGTTCTGGAAGCTAAGGGAGAAGAGAGTTTTCAGCATGGTGGAGTGAATGGAGTCAAATGCTGTCAGTTAGGAGTTCTCGTAAAATGAAAAACACCAGTACTTGTGAAGTTCTTGTGTGCCAGGCACTGTTCTAACAGCTCTCAATGTATTAACTCCCTTAATTTTCAAGACCACCAAGTGAGATGGGTGTTATCATTATTGTTCCCTCCCTAAAACGAGGATACTGAGGCACAGAGAGGCCACCCAGCTAGGAAGTGGGAGGGCTGTATTCTGAACCTAGGTTATCTGTTTCCCAGGTCTGTGCTCTTCACCATTATATCTGCTGCCTCAGAGAAGAGGTAGCCGGTGGGTCACAAGTAACATCAGGGGGAACAAATTTCAGCGGGGCTGTGGGGTGAAGCTACATGGCAATGAGAAAAAAGGTGAGTTGGAAGCAAGAGAGTCAAGACCAGAAGTCCAGCCCTTCGCTACAAAGAGTGGTCCAGCTACACTGACCCCACCTGGGAGTCCATGAGACATGCAGAACCTCGAGCCGCAGCCAGCTCTTCTGAATCAGGTTTTGCAGTTTAACAAGCTTCTTGGGTGATTCATGTGCCTGGTGAAGTCTAGTTGGACTAGATGATCTTTCAGGAACTTAGGCTGTGAAGAGAGAGAGACAGAAGAACACAGTGTTAAGTGAAAGGTTTTTTTAGGTTGGAGAGCCTTGAGCAGGTTTATAGACTAAGACCAGTGGTTTGCAACTCCTGTAACATCCTAGAAGCATCTGGGTGCTATTAAAAAATACTAGTTTCCTAAGGCCTACCCTCAGAAAGTCTGTGGCCCAGGTGATTCTAATGAATCTACATGGCCTACCCAAGGGGAAGGCACAAGTAAGGAAGGACAGGATGGAGGTGGAGACGCCAGGGAATAAAAAAATGGATGAAGGTCTCCTCAGGGAAATGGGAAGGGATGGGGTAAGGATGAAGAAATGCAAAGATGTTTTGTGGAAGGAGGGAAAGCAGTAACAATAAAGCAGAGAGAAATGTGTAGAGGGTGGGGACCCGCAGGCCTGACAGCCATGATTGGTTGATTCTTTAAATGCTAACTAGGACATGCATGGTGTGAGAAGAGGGTACTTTAAGTCAGATGGTGTTACTGGCCTGCTCAGGGCCTTGCAGTATGTTTCCATCACACATGGCTTACTAGGCCCTTGGTGACTTCATTCTCTGCTCTCCACTGACCTCCAGTACACCAACCTCTTCAGTATTCCTTTTCCCACTGACCATGTTCCTGCCTCGGGGCCTTTGTACTTGCTACTCCCACCTATGGGCTGTTGTTCCTCCAGATACTCACATGGCCTGTTCCCTTACTTCAGTCAGGTCTCCTCCAATGCCCTCTTCTCAGAGAAGACTTCCCACATCACTCTCTATTCCCTTTCTCTGAATTGTTTTCTGTTACTGCCCAACATCAGGTCATAAAGCTACTTGCCTATTTGTTTCGGTCTGCCTTCTCTACCAGAACACAAATTCCATTGTCTTGTTCACTGTGGAAAACCCACCGCCTAGAACAGTGAGGCACAGAGGTGTGCTTGTAAAAAGTTTGATGAGTGAATAAATGACAGGTGCTGCTTGGTGCAAATAAATAGGATACTGAAATGAACAGGTATTGCTGACAGTGCCTGGGGAAAGTGAGTAGGTAGGGAGATTGAGGAAGAATAAGATGAGTAAGGACAAGTAAACAGGCAACTTAAAGGCCTGACCGAGGAGGAAGCAAAGGGTTGTAGCAGCAAGAAAGACTATGGTTTCTGCACTACACCAGCAACTCTGTGTTGGTCTGGGAAAGTCTGTTAATCTTCTAAACCTCAATCTCCCCATCAGTAAAATGAGGTTGATGACCATAGTACCCTCCACGTAAGTGTATGATGGGGGCTAAGTGAGCTAGTAGCTCTGGGTGGCTCAGTTGATTAAGCATCGGATTTAGGCTCAGGTCAGGATTTCATGGTTGGTGGGTTCGAGCCCTGCATCTGGCTCAGTGCTAGCAGTGCAGAGCCTGCTTGGGATTCTCTCTCGTTCTCTCTCTCTCTGTCCCTCCTCTACTCACACTCTTTCTCTCTCAAGAGATAAATAAACTTTTTTTAAAAATGTAAAGAAACTATAAGCTCTCAATACGTGCTAATTACTGTGATCAATCCCAGATCATGGGAAGAGTGTGAAATGTTGCCACCTAAAAAAAAGTTTCTAATCATTCCAAGTATTGACCCAAAATGTCCCATCCTGATATAGCCTTGACTTGTTACCTTGCCACCACCCACCATCCACACAAACATGTCTCTGCTTTGCCAAAGCCATCAGCAGCCTTTTCTCCTTTCTTTTTCTTCTTTTTTAAGTGTTTATTTATTTTTGACAGAGACAGAGCACGAGCAGGGGAGAAACAGAGAGAGAGGGAGACACAGAATCCGAAGCAGGCTCCAGGCTCTGAGCTGTCAGCACAGAGCCCGACATGGGGCTTGAACCAACAAACCATGAGATCATGACCTGAGCCGCAGTCGGACCCTTAACCTATTGAGTCACCCAGGCGCCCCGCCTTTTCTCCTTTCTGATGACTCTTCCGAGAACTACCCTAGCGCCTGGCACAATAAGTTCTCCATAAATTGTTGGGAGTTCACTACAATTCTCCCAAACAGTGCTGCTTAAGTGTTACCTTGTCAGGAAAACCTTGATGTGAATTTGTGGCTCTGGCCTTTTTAAGGAAGATGGGCTATGTACAAAGACAGCATTCTACGGGCTTGGAATCATCTATAAGACTGGCATAGTAAACATACCTCACTAGGACGGGAGTGGGTTTGTTCCTCTGGAACTTCCCTGACATGCCTTAGGCGTCCAAGGGCGGCCAGAGGCCAAGAGCTGGTGCGGAACCGTCGACTCCTTTAAAAGGCGTGGCCTCGCTGTAGCCGCCGCGGGAGTGACTGGCTCAAACTGCCGGGGGCGGGACTCGGTTGCCAGGAAGCGGCGCGGGGAGCTCGGGGAGCTAGGGGATCTGCGGAGGCTGCGCGAAGAAGCGAGGTGCTTGCTGGGGCCGGGGCTGCGCGACGGCACTGGGGGCTGCGGTGAGCGCCGCGCAGGCCGTGCAGTTCCCAGCGGAGAGGCGCCGCCGCCATTGCCGCCTCGCTCGGTGAGCGCATCCCGCTCGCCGAGCAGGGCCCCAGTGGGGCGCCGGTACCATGGGCCAGTGCGGCATCACCTCCTCCAAGACCGTGCTGGTGTTTCTTAACCTCATCTTCTGGGTGAGCGGGGTCGCCGGGCGGGAAGGGCGAGGGGCCGGCGGCGCGGGTGAGGGGAGGCCTCGTCTGAGGCGCCCCAGGGCCCGGCGGCGACGGGGCCCTGCGGCGAGGCCCCTCGCGGGCTGGGACGGAGGCCCCGGGCGTAGAGGGCGGTGAAGGGAAGCCCTCGGGCGGCCTTCGCGATTGAGCTTCTTGAGTCCCCGACCTGCTGGCTCCGCGCAGTGAGGCTGGGCCGACACCCCCCCCCCCCCTTTCCGGCCCTTCCCCTGGAACAGCCTGCTCGTCCGAGAGCTCTCAATGCAGATTCTTTCAGGACACCAGGCTTGAAATAGGATATTCCCCAAAGGGTCAGGCTCCTCTTTCTTTGTCAGGGCCCGGAGCCCCCGCAGCTCCAGTGGCAGTCCTGAAGCGTGTGAGCAAACGGTGCAGCGACGCGGGGACGCTAGCGGCACAGGGCTGAGGGATTTTGACTTCCAGTTCTTTGTGTATCTAGAACTTGTTATTTGGTTACCAGCCCAGAAAACTGAAAGGTTTCAACTTATTAAGCCAAATAATTCTTTGCCCGGGAAAATCATTATACTTGTTTGGTCATTGGGCGTGAGTAACCTGAGATTATAAACCTTGGTGAAATAGGATTCGGATGTCAAAAGATTTTGAAAGCGATGAGTTCACTTTCAATAAAAGGTGGCTTGTGAATTTTTTTGGACACGCCCCCGAAGAAAGGAGTGTTTATAACCACTTAGTTCATCTTAGTTCGGTTTCTTATCTCACCAGGGACTTGTAATAACCGGTGTTGTTCCTATCATTCTCCACCCTCTAGTCCATGTGGACCTTGCACCCAGATGAATAGTAAGCATTTCTTCCCTTACATCGTTTTCTTTAAGAAACAAAATCCAGCCCGAAATCTTCAGCAGTAGAATAAGGTTCAGCCTCCTCTTGGTGTTGCAGCTGAAGTCCTCAGTCACCTTTCCTTCCTCATGACTGGCCAGGTTCTTGCTGTCCAGTCCCCAGACATTCCTTGAATGTTCATACTTTGCTTTTGTGTGTCCCTATTCAACTGCTCCTTCTCACGCACACCTAATTTGGAAGGAATCTTTACCTCCTTACCACCGCGCCCCGCCCCCCCGCAAAGGATGAAGCGTTTCATATCCCAACCCCTGTAGCATAAAAGGATAATTCTATATAATAAGGCATTTACTACACACTCTTACTGCCATAGAGTCTTTTAGGGTATTTCTGGTGTGATGGAAAGAGTCCCAGTAATACCTGTTCAAAATCACACATGTGACATTGGGATTTCTATGATCTTTTCTAATTAGAACAGTATTTCTCATACTTTAGTTTGAGTTACCAGCCTTTTTAAAAGGTAAAAGAATATTTCAGTGATCCTCAAATGAGAAACACTCAATTAGATAATAAGGTACTTAGGTAGAGACTTGGCTTTGTATCCTTTACAGTTTCTTGGGATTTTTATGGGCATAGCTATTTGACTTTGAAGAGTAAACTATCAAATGAATTCTCTGCTATTCAGTCTCAGGGACTGGAATCATTAATGTAACAAAATATTAAACATATAGGAGCCATTTTCTTTAATTAATTTTTCATTTACTGTAAAATATCAGTTAATTCTAAGTGCTCATGAATCTTTGGAAATTGTGTATCTACTACTGGTACTTCTGTGGAGAAAGGTCATACCGAACTTCACTTGTGCTTGTCATAGTGGGTTATTGCCAAGACTAAAGTCATACTGTGTAGTAAAAATACCCTTTTTCTAGGTTAGTAGGATAGTAAAGCTTTTGTGAGCAGTAATAAGTTAAACAGACATGCAGGGTCAGGGGTGGGAAATGTGGCTTAGAGCAGGATTAGTGGAACATAACTAATGAGGAAACAGTATTAGACATGTCTCCCACCTAACAGTTTAGGGACAAACTGTTCGAATCTGATGATGCTCGTAATGATAACTAAGATTTTAGTATTTATACCCAGGCAGTGTGCTGAGCACTTTACAGTCTGTGTCCTCACAGCAACCCTATCTGGCAGTAAATATTCTTATGCATATTTTACAGATGCAGACTTTATGGTTTACTGAGGCAAAGTTGCACACCCAAGGTGTGGCAGAGCCTGTGTTCAATCCCAGGTTGTCTTATTATCTAGAGCCTGTGATGTTAGAGCAAAATGTGATTTTAAAAGATTTGGAAAGGGGAAGGAACTCCTTAGCCAAATTAAAGTCACTTTCTCTAAACCATACTAATTTTAACCTTGGTTAGAGCCAGTACTTTCATGTAAACTACACTGACTTGTCAGTTTAAAAAATTAGGTCATTATGAGGAAGTACATAAAACAGATGTTAACTGGTCCTTCCTGAGAATGTAATGCATTCTTCAGTTCTAATAAGTGTATTCTTATATAATGGCCCCTCCCTCCTTTTAATGCCGCATACGTGGAAGAATAAACATTCCCTGCATAGAGCATATCAAAAGTTTATCTAGGTTCCCTGGAGCAACTTTGTGAAGACTATATTAGCTGTGTTGCACTAGTTCCTCACTATCAGATGGTAATGGCTGCTTGTGATAATGGCTGACTGGATTAATTGCTTTGGCAAGATCTTTATACCTTTTAATATCTTGATATCCTGTCTTAGTTGGCAGTTTGTTCAATGAGCTGTGGAAATAGATACGTACCTGAAATACTTAGCCTTGGCACTACATGACCTGCCAGTCAAAATTGTTAATGTGGACTTGACCTGGATTCTTTTGGATGGTGTGTGGTCTAAGAATATTAACTCTGAAAAGGCACAAACGGTCGTTTCTAAAGTCCTAAAGGTTGCCTTATTGGAACTAGAGAGTTCCTTACCAAATTCCAGAATGTTAAGGCTTGAAAGATAATTTGGGACAAGTGAAATCAGATGTACAACTTGAATCTCTACTTTTTGGAGTGGCATAGCTTTAAATGTAAGTTTATTAGTGCTAGACCATGATAATTTATGGAAGACAGGAGTGTTTGAGGTACATTACTAAATTTTGAAGACTGTTGGAATAGTCATTAGCCTCTTCTATTAACTGCACCCTTGTACCAAGATCAGAAAGGATTCTTAATTTGGTGGGTCATTTGCTGTGACCCAGAGGCCTCATCTAAAACTTTAAATCAGTACTTTTTAATTTTCAGGTTTTATTCTCGTAAGTTAATTGAGTACTCAGTCAAGTTCCATATTACACAAATTGCCTTTACTTTTTCTACCCTATAAGAAAAAACCAACTGGCTAGTATTTATTTTGCTGATGTGTCTTAGGTATTATATTGACTGCAAGAGAAAACTTTGTCCATGCTTATAGAATTTATAATGTGGCATATCTATTTAGACTTTTGCTTTTCATCCATATGAGAGGTGATAGTAACACTAAAATACCTATGGGGGTAGGAAATACTACATGAAAGTCAGATAACTTTTTAAGTGTCTTTAGAAAGAACTCCAGAATGTGGCACCTTCACTAATCATCGTTCACTTCTATGAAGTACCCTATACATACAAATCATATTTGAAAGCCACATATAACCTTTAATATTTATCTTAAAAAAAATCTTTTCATACCACACTTCTATCTGAATATATGTAAAGAAAATTGCATTGTTAAACAAATACAGCACAAATACTTGAGCACCTAGTTTATGCTTGTATTATTGATAAAATGATGGAAAAGACAGGGAAGGTCTTGTTCTTACAGAACTAACTTTCTAGTGGAGCAAGCAAAAGTCAGCAAGAAAAATATCAGATAGTGGTGCATTATGCAGACAGTTAAAACAAGGTCATATCATAGAGTGAGTGAATGAATGGCTGCCTTAGGTTGGCAAAGAAGGCTTCTCCAAAGATGTGAACTCTGGAATACAAGGAGGCACCGATTTGGGCATGATTTGGAGAAGATGAGGGCATTCAAGACAGAGAATAGCCTGTAGGCCTTGTGGCAAAAATATACTTGGTATCTTCAGATTACCAAAAGAAGCTTCAACTATAATATTCATGCTTTTGTTTAAAAAAAAAAATAGGGGCACCTGGGTGGCTCAGTTGGTTAAGCATCTGACTTTGGCTCAGGTCATGATCTCTCAGTTCATGGGTTCGAGCCCCGAGTTGGGCTCTGTGCTGACAGCTCAGAGCCTGGAGCCTGCTTTGGATTCTGTGTCTCCCTCTTTTTCTGCCCCTCCCCTACTCGTGCTCTGTCTCTGTCTCTCTCTCTTTCAAAAATAAACATTTAAAGGGTGCCTGGGTGGCTCAGTCAGTAGAGCATCCAGCTTTGGCCCAGGGCATGAACTCGTGGTTTGTGAATTCAAGCCCCACGTTGGGCTCTGTGCTGACAGCTCAGCGCCTGGAGCCTGCTTCAGATTCTGAAGCTCTCTTGTTCCTCCCCTGTTTGCTCTCTCTCTCTCTCTCTCTCTCTCTCTCAAAAATGAATATTTAAAAAAATGTATTTTTTAAAAAATTTGTTAAACGTTTATTTATTTTTGAGAGACAGATAGAGGCAGAGCATGAGCAGGGGAGGAACGGAGAGAGAGGGAGACACAGAATCCAAAGCAGGCTCCAGGCTCTGAGCCGTCAGCACAGAGCCTGATGCGGGGCTCAAACTCATGAACCACGAGATCATTACCTGAGCCGAAATTGAGTTGGACGCTTAACCGACTGAGCCACCCAGGTGCCCCAAAATAATTTAAAAAAATAAACATTTAAAAAATAATAATAAATTAAGAAAAATAAAAAAAATGTATAATGAAGTATTTCAAGGAACACTTCCTGTCAGAAATCTCCTTATACATATTTTGTGTTTTCCAGCACATCTTACACGTTTGAGTTGGGAATGTGATTCTTTTAAACTGGAACTTTCATCAGACATCCCGGAATTTGCTTCTCTGTTTCCTGTATTTCTGTCATCATGAATGACTGCTCTAACAAAGACTATGTCATTGGAACACACCTTCAGCTAACAGATTTTTTTCCCCATAATTGTTTTTCAGTTCACTATAGAAGAAAAGCTGACTTTGTCAGTAAGCAAGTCATGGTACATAATAGATCTGTTTCTTACCTTGTCTTTGGCAGTTATGAAATTGAATGTTTCCAGTCATATTATTTCATTTTCAGTCATCTGTCCACTGATCAAGTGCCTTGTGGCTATGAGTAATCATTGACTGAAAGAACTCAGCATTGGGAACTTGGAATCAGCCAGGTGACCATAGCAGGAAAGCTTTCTTTAGTTGGATACTTATTTGCTTTTTAGAATATTTATCATGCATTGAAATATTTTCATGAATTTTATTCCATAAGACCCAGTTTGGGTTGGGATTTTTGCAGAAAATTTATTCCATAAAATTTATACTTGCACCAGACAGGTATACCCTAAGAATCATTCATTCACAAATGCTTGTTGAATATCTGTGCTTTACTTCACTCATAAATGCTTGTTGAATGTCTATACTTGTTTCTGAGAAATATAAAAGGCAAAAAAGGCATAGTCCCTATTCTGTAACAGCCCATGGGGAGAGGGAGCAGACAGGCAAAATTATCTAATACTTTATTGAATTTAATTTCTAGGCGCACTTTCCCCGTCTCCCCCTCAGATAACTCATGGATAGTCTCAAGTCTTTCTTTATTTCTTCTCCTTCCCCTACCTTAATATTTTGGTAGAATTGGTAGAGGAGAAAAACTACTTGTGTTTATATATTTGTTTTTAATTTTCTAAAGGTGGTTTGTAGTAAATGCCAGCATATTGTATCTTACATTGTTGCTACTGCTGATTAAGATGGACAAACTATAAAGTTTATGCATCCCAGGCTCCTATAGTAATAACTGACACTTTTTATAGTCAGAGGAGGTTATGGGGACAGAAGATCTTAGGAAAAAAGTGCATGTTTAAATTCCATGCTTCTCAGATGACTCTTAGAACCCTATAATCTGAAAACAGCGTTTCCATGCTGTTAAAATAATTTGGTTTTGGCAATTGGTTGATCTCCAGTTTCATTGCCACCCAAACTTTTGGGTCTTTTTAACTGGTAGGTATAATTGGATTAAGTGAACAACTTTGTTAAACTAGATAAACAGTGACATAAAAAACTGAATACAGAAAAAGTAAAAATAAGGCAGAATTGAGGAACATGACCCCTGGAATATCATCAAAGTTATAGCGGTGTAAAAGGATTAAAATATTTTTTCTTTAAGAATAAATGACAGGGCTCCGGTAGCTCAGTTGGTTAAGCATCTGACTCTTGATTTCGGCTCAAGTCATGATCTCATGGTTCGTGAGTTTGAGTCCCACATCTGGGGGACTCAAGTGCGGAGCTTGCTTGGGATTCTTGCTCTCCCTCTCCTGCTCTCTCTCCCTCTCTTCTGTCTCCCTCTCCTTCTCTCAAAAAATAACTAAAAAAAAAAATTTTTTTTTTTTAAATAATAATGGCAGTGACATAGATAATGATGACAGGAGTGGCTTATTGTCAAAACTTTGCGACCCTAAGTAGGAATATTTTTTACTTGGTCTCCTTGAAAGGTGATATTTATGGGGCGAAAAAAGAATAATGTGTTAGATAATCAGAAAACATCTGAAAATGAGTCAAAGCCAGGAGACCAGAGAAAAGTGATAAACAGGGGAGATTGGCAGAAGTGCTTAAAGTATTTGGGGTTGAAGAGATTCATGTTTCATGTTGGTGGAATTCATTTGTGAGGGAACAACAGTCTCAATTTCAGATATAATTTTAAATATTTTACTTTTTTTTATTATAAATAATATATTTGCTTTTTAAAATTTTTTTTTTTTCAACGTTTTATTTATTTTTGGGACAGAGAGAGACAGAGCATGAACGGGGGAGGGGCAGAGAGAGAGGGAGACACAGAATCGGAAACAGGCTCCAGGCTCTGAGCCATCAGCCCAGAGCCCGACGCAGGGCTCGAACTCACGGACCGCGAGATCGTGACCTGGCTGAAGTCGGACGCTTAACCGACTGCGCCACCCAGGCGCCCCTTTTTTTTTTTTTTTTAATTTTTTTTTTCAACGTTTTATTTATTTATATTTGCTTTTTAAAGAAGACCCTAAAAAGTATTTTAAAACAAACTAACATCACCATAATTTCACATGCAGAGACAAACAATATTTTAGTGTGTTTTTTAAATGCCTGTATGTGATACATGTTTTCCCCCTACCACAACACAAGTATATTATTAAATTATGCTTTAACAAAATATGTAAAGGCTATAATGCCAAGTATGCCTCTTAATGCCAGGGTTTTTTTTTTCTTTTGTTTTTGCTATAATTTTGTTACAGTATTATAACATTTTGATGAACATACCTTCTTCCATACAAATCTTTGTTTCTATCTGACTTATTTTCTTCAGGATAGGTTCCTAAAAGTGGAATTAAGTGGTATGAAAGCAGGGTGCCTGGGTGGCTCAGTCAGTTAAGCGTCTGACTTTGGCTCAGGTCATTATCTCAGGGTTTGTGAGTTCAAGCCCTGCATTGGGCACCGCGCTGTTAGTGCTTGGGATTCTGTCTCTCTGCCCCTCTCCCACTGGTTCTGTCTGTCTGTCTGTTTGTCTCTCTCTCTCTCTCTGTGTCTCTCTAAATAAAACCTTTAGAAAAAAAAATAGGTATGAAAGCATAAATACTGAGGTTGGTATGTGTTGCCAGATTGCTTTCTAAAAAGATTATTCTGTATTAATTTTTACTCCAGTTCTTTTCTCTGTACCCTCACACTTCTTTGAATACTGCTTGGCTTAGGGCACCTGAGTGGCTCAGTTGGTTAAGCATCTGACTTGAGCACGGGTCGTGATCCCACAGTTTGTGGGTTTGGGCCCCACATAGGGCTCTCTGCTGTAGGTGTGAAGCCCACTTCTGGTCCTCTGTCTGTCTGTCTGTCTGTGTCTGCCCCTCCCTCACTTGTGCATTCATTAAAAAATTACGTTTGAATACTGCTTGGCTTTATTATTGACCAATTTGTTAGACAATGATGTAATTATTTTCATAGCTTCAGAAAGTCTTGGTAAGAGTAGATGTAATTTCTGAAACAGGATTTGAAATCTTTGGAGTAGTCTTTTTTTTCTTGAAAGTTGATAAGAAAGTAAACGACATATTGGAGTTAGTAAAGGAGTAATTGTGTTTAATGCTATGAAGTATTTTATCAGAGTAAGAGTTGAAACAAAACATGTCTGGACTAGAGAATATTATGGTATGTAGAATGTTAAAAGATTTAAGGTGATTTTAAGACACTTGTAATGGCACAAAACTGGAGTTTGGGGAAGCTTTCAGAAATACCCTGTGCAGAATTACCAGTAGATTTCCTTGCAAGAGAGAAGTATGGTACATAAAAATTAGTATGACTGTACAGGAAACTGAATTAAATGTTAAAAGATGTACATAAGATGGATTTCTGCTGGTATTTTCACCCTCTGCTTCTTTTTTGAAATCTGTTCTCTTACAAAGTCTGGAGAACACAGTGGTTTACCCCTTTCCTTTTCTTGACTGTTTTCTCCCAACATTCCAATCACTTTTACTTTAACAGTTGATTCTTTGAGGCAAAAATTAGTCTGAAGGAGGAGTTGACGAAGACAGACAAGAACTTGTCAAACATTGTGATTTTAGCTGAGTGATCTCACATGGTCCCTCATCTTTACACCGTCTTGATTCTTGCCACTTCTAGACATGAATCCATGACTTACAGCACTATAAGAAAATCACTTCTATTCTTCTTTGCTTTATCCTCCCCCAAATGTTCTATGGGATGCTTTCGCCTTCACGCTTCTGAACTTCCATACAGGTACACTTTTCACATCAGAGCTGTTATCTCCTAGCTTGTAATAAGTCTGTTTGGTTTTTAATAGTGCCCACATTCCAGTATCAAGCTTCCCTGTAGTTCATGTGCCCCCTTTTGTTTCATATTCCTTCTTCCTTAGGAAATTAAAGAATTTAGTAGTTTTGTGTATTTCAGCATTTCATCAGCTGTTTCTTTCACAGAGGATTTGAAAAGTACAAAAAAAAAAAACAACCCCAAAACAACTATAAACTATAGACAACTATAGTTTATGTAGTGTCTAAACTATAGAAAAAACAATCTTGTATAAGAATGAAATTTTTTTACTTTAGAAGATATTTTACATTTGTGCGTATGTAGTGGAAGGGTTAAAGGATAAAATGAATACCATATTTTTGGAACCCCCCAAAATTTTATAGCAAGATAGCTTTATTTTTTAGAGGAACAGCTTGGTGTGGAAAAACACTGGCTCTCCTAAAATTTTAAAATTCTGTGACTTAATTTAGGGCATCCATTTTTTAAAAGGTAAAAAATTATTCTTTTGGTAGTTTCAACCCTCAGCCTTTCCTTTAAATTTCCCTTCACTTCTTTGTAAAAAGGATGAATATTTTTAGTATACTGTCCTGGCACAAATCCTCCTTATAAGCTCAGATTTTTTTCAGCGGTGACTAAAGCAGTGCAGTGCAGTTGCTTCCAAGTTCTACATTTCATCTCCTTTTCTATTGTACCTCCTCCCCCTCTGCAGCTGCTTTGCTGGCAAAGTCCTGATCCTTTGATAGATCCCAATCCCATCCTGACCCTTCAAAAGCAGGATTTAACTCAGCTCACCTTTTAACCTTTCTAATAGCCATAACTCCTATATTAAACATGTGTGACAACAAAGTCCCTATGCATACTAGTTCAGAATTATTTATTGCTTCCCCTCCATTTACCATACAACTCTACCTGTGTCTTTCATACTGATGGTTAGATGTCATTAAAGAAGTTTCTTATTGTTGTTTTTAGGTCTTCATCTATTGTTAGGACACCTACCCTATATTTTTAAAGAAACCTGTCATTTCATAAGTTTATTTTTTCTTTGAATTTTCTCCATTTTACTTTTTTAAGTTTTATTTTTGAGAGAGTGAAAGAGTGTGAGTGGGGGAGGGACAGAGGGAGAGAGAGAATCTCAAGCAGCTCCACGTTCAGTGTAGCCTGACACAGGGCTCAATCTCATGATAGCAAGATCATGACCTGAGCTGAAATCAGAAGTTGCACACTTAAACTAACTGAGCCACCCCTCATAAAGTTGTTTATTATGCAACTTAAGATATAGATCCTATACAGATGTCATTAAAAGAAAATTTTGAAGTTGTCTTCTATTTAGGAAACAAGCCTGTGTTTCCAAGTCATGTGATTTATATGCTCTCATATCAGCAATCACAGTTTCTGCTTTGGTGTGTAACTAGTAAGTTGTTTCCCACTATGTGTTCAAAATAGAGTTCTGTTATGTTCTCAGCTCTGCTGTGTGAATTGGATGTTGACTGGTTTGCAGCTTGGGAAAATATACTGCTCTCAAGTCTATTAGGAAAAAAAACAGGCAGCCTTACAAATGGCATCTCCTGCTAGCCTTCCATCGCATTTGTTACATGTCTGGTTGTATCTGCTGTTGGTTTGTTTTTCTGCTTCCTCAGAGTCTCACTTTCAGTTGAGTGCTTCAGTCTGGGTGAAAGGTAGCAGCACAGGAAGCATTTCCCTTGGCCCATTCCCAGGCAGCACCAAGTGTGAGTCTCTTCAGGTGGAAAACTCATCACTTTGTATTTAAAATGCAAGTATTTCAGTGTCTGTGCTTCAGATTAATTGCTGAGTACATATATTTTCCAGTTTTATCTTGTTTTCACTCATATTTCTGTAGACTAAAATTTCATTTATTAGAAGCTCAAAATGGAGGGTTTTTTTTTTTACTTATTTTTTACTTTTTAAGCTTTATTTATTTTGAGATGAAGGAAGGGAGAGAGAGAGAGAGAGATTGAGAGAGCGAGCATGCACACAAGCAGGGCAGGGGCAAAGAGAGAGGGTGAGAAGGAGAATCCTAAGCAGGTCAGTGTGGAACCCAATGTGGGGCTTGAACTCAGGAACTTTTGAGATCATGACCTGAGCCAAAATCAAGAGTAGCTTAATTGACTGAGCCACCCAGGCGCCCCATTGTGTTTATTTTAATTAAGCCTTTTAAGAAATAAATATTGCCTTTTAGTGTAAGAAAAGCTAAGAATCCAAAGGATGGAAAGATGACTAGTGAAGACAAATTGCACACAATTTGATTAATTTGTATTTAGGATTTCTTCTAAATCAGTTGAACACTGAAAGTATTTAGCAAAATATGTGTATACATACATGTGTGTGTTTCTATATTGCAGATATATAGTTTTTTTTATACCAAAGAAAAAGTAGTATTTGGTAAGAATGTTCAGTAGTCCATGTACTTCTGTCATTAGTTAAGCTACTTTTCTTCTTTTCCCTTTCCTATACCTGCCTTCATCCCATAATAATATACCCCCAGATTAACTATGTCAGTGAACTCTGAGAACTTTTGAAAAGGCATGGTTGCTCTAAGTGCAGCATTTAAAAACTAATCTATTCCAGATGTGATGGCCATCAGGAATTTAGTAAGCTAGAGTAAGTTGCCAAATCATGTTTGAATAGTGAACTGAACACTATACATATTAGACTGAAGAGAAAAAAAGAACACCAAAGCTAATGATAAAAATGGGGCAGGGGTGTGATTTCAAGGGAAAGGATGAAATGAATTGTACTCAATAAATGTTGACTGATTGTGCCAAACACCGTTTTAGGTGCTGGGTGGTGTTACAGGGCTAAAACACAGATGAGCAAAGTTTGTGCCCTAAAGGTATACTGAGACCTGTAGTTATAATAAGGGTGTGTGTGTGTGTGTGTGTGTGTGTGCGCGCGCACGCTGAGATAAATGTAGTTGCAACAGCTGTAATAAATGCTGTTAGAGCCATGTAGGGGGTGAGTGGATAAAGGGCACCTAATCCAGCCTGAAAAACTGAAAAGGTCAAGAATTTGCATTTTAATGGGGACAAGGAGTTCTCAGGCAGATGTGGAGAGGGCATTCCAAAGAGAGCAGCAGAGAGGTACAGAAGTGAGAATATGTGGTACATTTGGGTATAACTTTTCTCTCAGGGTGTTTGAAAGGTAATGGAATCTGAGGTGAGTAGCAAGGAAGAGCAGCTTTGTTCATCAGGGGCTTTATTTTATTTGCCTCATCCTGATTTTAAACGAGCTAATGTCTTAATCTGGTTTGCCCAAGCTAAATGGGTCCCCTAGACATAAATAAACTCTCTCATGTGAGAGAGTTCATGATATTTCTAGTATCATTGTAGAAGGCTATTTTCTAGTTTGGAGGTTAATGATTTATATGTTAATTTTTTTTAAAGTTTATTTCTTTGAGGGGGTGGGGAGAGGCAGAGAGAGGGAGAGAGAATCCCAAGCAGGCTCCACGCTCAGTGCAGAGTCCAACGTGGGGCTCAAACTCACAAAACAGTGAGATCATGACCTGAGCCAAAACCAAGAGTTGGATGCCTAACTCATTGAACCACCAGGCACCCCTATGTGTTAAATTTTAAAGGATAGTGAAATAATTCTTTTGTTGTGAAAGTCTCAAAGTCCTCTACAAATTATAGCTCGTTCCGCCAAATATTTTAACACTTAGCCTCACACTGCATTTGATCATTCCCATATAAGCAAGTGGCATTAGGCATTGAGCAGGTACACAATGATAGCAAAATGGATAACAATAGAGAGGAGAATGCATGTAAAACTCTGCAATTGGAGAATGGTATCTGGAACAGAGCTGAAATAAGGCATATCTCTGTTCCATGACTTTCTACATTCACTTTCCCTTTAGGTGCTCTAAAACCTTATTATTCAAAGTGTAGTCCAAGAACCAGCAGCATCACCTGGGAACTTGGAAATGCAGAGTCCCATGCCCAGCCCCAGCCCTACTGAATCAGAGTCTGCAGTTTAATAAGATCCTTAGGTGATTCCTGTTCATCTTAGAGTTTGAGAAGCACCATTCTAAAGAACAAATCTAAGGGTTTGCAAAGTTCTTTAGTTAACTGAGCTTTCTGACTTTACTGTTTCACAGTCTTGACTTGGGACAGTAAGCTTTTTGAAAATGGATATCAAGGTTACTAGCAATTACTATATTTTCTTTTTCCCAGTGGGTGGATAGAGGTTAGAAATGCAGATTCTGGAGTCAGATTGCCTGGGTTCAAATCCTGGCTCTGCCACTTCTGCATAATTTCTTCATTCGTTGAGGGCAACTACAATGAGCAAAGGGGTATTCCACCACCCCGCTGATCTGTGGTGGAGGTTTAGTTGAGTTAGAAATAAGCCTTTGTTGTGTGTTTGGGGGGTAATTTTTGTCAGTATTATTTATTGTATTCATGATTTCTTGGTCTTAACTGAGCCATCAATTATTGAAAAGAAGGTAGTGTTTGGGAAACTTTTCAACTTTAGTAAAGAAATGTTCTTACTAATGAATAATAGACCTTTTGGCTTCACTGTAAAAAGGTGTATAAGTAGATTTAAAAGTGATGGCAAATCTCATTAAATTATAACCTACTAAGAAATAGTAGGAACATTTTACTATCAGAGCTTAGAGACTTTTACCAGTGCTCTGATCTTGTTTTCTACAGGGGGCAGCTGGCATTTTATGCTATGTGGGAGCCTATGTCTTTATCACTTACGATGACTATGACCACTTCTTTGAAGATGTGTACACTCTCATCCCTGCTGTAGTGATCATAGCTGTAGGAGCCCTGCTTTTCATCATTGGGCTAATTGGCTGCTGTGCCACAATCCGAGAAAGCCGCTGCGGACTTGCCACAGTAAGTTAGCACTTTATTGACTGCATGTGTCATCATAATATGTGGGAATATTTCATTTGTGTTACTGGCTTGAATTGAACATAAAATTCCATAGACTCTTTGGCTCTTATAATTGGAACAGAATTAGCACTTGTCTTCTAGCAGTTACCTCTGGTAACTGTTTTTTATCAGTTTTTTAAATTTGTATTTAATTTTTGACAATGTTTTCTTCCTTACAGTTTGTCATCATCCTCCTTTTGGTTTTTGTCACAGAAGTTGTTGTAGTGGTTTTGGGATACATTTACAGAGCAAAGGTATGTTGTCTACTCTAGTTCATGTTTTAAAAGGCAGTTTAAGTGTTTCGGGTGAAATAGAACAAACTCATTTTATCAAAGTAAACATTTTCTTATGCCTTAACTCCAGTTTAGCCACTGCTTTAAAAACCTAAAGTTGGGGCACCTGGGTGACTCAGTCAGTTAAGTGTCTAACTCTTGATTTCTGCTCAGGTCATCATCTCACAGTTTGTGAGATCAAGCCCCATGTTGGGATTCTCTCTCCTGCTCTCTCTGCCCCTCCCCTTCTCACTCTCTCACTCCAAATAAATGAATAAACTTAAAAAAAATCTGAAGTTAATTAGAAATTGCACAGAGAGAAGGCCCTGGGTGACTCAGTCACTTGAGCATCTGACTTCAGCGCAGTCATGATCTCACAGTTTGTGAGTTCGAGTCCCACATCAGATTGGCTGCTGTCAGCACAGAGCCCGCTTCAGCTCTTTTGTCCACATCTCCTTTATCTGCCCCTCCCTCAGAAATAAATAAACATTAAAAAAAAGAAAGAAAGAAATTGCATACAGAACAGATTGGTGGTTGCCAGATGTGGGGGCTTTGGCGAAATGGGTGAAGGGAGTCAAAAGGTATAAACTTCCAGTTATAAAGTAAGTCAGTCATGGGGATGTAATGTACAGCATGGCAACTAAGTTAATAATACTGTAATGCATATATGAAAGTTGATAAGGGAGTAACTTTTAAAAGTTCTCTCATCACGATAAACGTTTTTTATAATTATGTATGGTAAAGGAGTTAATTAGACTTATTGTGATCATTTTGCCATATAAAAAGATTGAATCATGCTGAAACTAATGTTAGATGTCAATTATACCTCAATTTAAAAAAAAGAAGAAAAAATACATGTAGTGAACACACAAGTCCAGTTTCCTGGCTTAATAAAGAGTACATACTAGAGAACTGAGCTTTTGTTTTATGTTTAAGAATACTGCAACGTTTCAGGCTCTTTTTTCTGAATAGTTCTTTCCATTGAAGTTACCTATATAGGTGTCAAAAGGTTGTGTTTAATGTGGATTCTGATCTCAGGAAGTCTCCTGTAAGCTTATTTGATTATTTATTTCAGTTTTAAAGTATTTTTCTGTTACAGTAATTTTTTTCTACAATGTATCATGTGCTGTGTCAGTTGGGGTCTTGTGAGAAGCAGATGCAAAGATGGAATTCAGTATACGTGGATTCTGTTAGAGGAAAGGTCTGTGAGAGAACATGGGGAAGGAACCAGGTCTGACTGAGAACTGTTAGGCCTGATACAAGTGTAATCCCAAGTACTTGTTAGTGTAATTGTGTGGTTAATTAAATATTGATGAAGTCTAAGAAAATGAGTACATGAAAAAAAGAAAATTGAATAATTTGAAGAGACTTGGTAAAAACAAGTCACTACAACTTTTTTTTTTCAGTTTCATTACTTATAGAGAGAGTGTGTGTGTAGTGGGAGAGGGGCAGAGAAAGAGGGAGAGAAAGAATCCCCAGGAGGCTCTGTGCTGTCAGTGCCAAGTCAGACTCGAGCTCTGTCTCACAAACTGTTAGATTGTGACCTGAGCCAGAATCAAGAGTCAGACGCTTAACCAACTGGGCCACCTAGGTGCCTCAATCACTAAAACATTTTTGATCAAATCAGCTATGAGTACAATTACGTAAAAGTTTAGGGGAAATTTATTAATAATTAGTAGAATTCTACACTTTGATTGTGTTGCAATGTCTCTGCAGTGTAAAGAAACCCAAACTGGAAGTCACTGTCAATGTACTAAGGATGTGATTTGTGCAGAACAAATGATAAAGAGCTCTAATCAGTGGATCCTATGCAAAGAAAAGACAGGCTTGCATTTTAAGATTGGTGTGAAATACACATTTCTGTGCTTTAAGCTAAATGAAAATGTTCATTTTTTTAAAGTTTTATTTATTTATTTTTGAGGGAGAAACAGAGAGGCACAAGCAGGGGAGGAGCAGAGAGGGAGGGAGAGAAAGAATCCTAAGCAGTCTCTGCACTGCCAGCACAGAGCCTGACGCGAGTCTCGAACTCACAACTGTGAGATCATGACCTGAGCTGAAATCAAGAGTTGGACACTTAATTGACTGAGCCACCCAGGTGCCCCGAAAATGTGTACTTTTTCTAAAAGCCTGTGATTTTCTAAAAGCCTGTACTTTTTCTAAAAGCCTCAGTTAACCAACCAACTACTCCTGACCATGCATGGGAGGCTTCTCCATTTGTTAACTATAGTACAACTGCATTTACCACTAATTTTTACATGTAGGATAATAATGAAAACAACAACAACAATATGTTCCTTGGATGGAGAGAGTATGTGAAAGTCAGTTTAGGGTCATGGTTAGGTCCTTTCATTCCACAAATATTCGAGAGGAATGGTTTTAGAACCTTGTCAAAATCATAGATGGCCTACTTGGATTTCACATCTATATTTGACAAACGTATGTATATGGGTACCCATATATATACACCCAGTTGACCTTTGAACAACACGGGTTTTATATGTATAAATTAATGAATTATATGACATAAATTTCTGGACTCAGGGTAGAGATCAGCCAAAGGGTTTTCTTACTATTTCATATAGTCTCTACCCAAGACATGCTAGGGAATATTCAGCTATCATCTATATTACATTTCAGCTCTCTGTTGAAGGAAGGATTCATTTTAAAATTTGATTCATCCAGGCCTACCTCTAACCCCAGACTATTACATTTGATTGATTTGTTCATACAGAATTTCCAGCTAATCCTTAACTGAACTTTATAGGCATACCCTAGTGACTGTTCCACATGAGGGAGATGTTGTAGCCCTTTGTAAAATCCTTCTGGAACTTAAATTAGAGGCTGTTGTAATATCTGATCATAATTCACTTTCCTCATTTGAGGCAGGATAATAGAAACATTAAATCAACAAGCAAGTAATAACTTTTGGACAAGATAGTTTTCTGTTTCCCCCTTGTTGAATTCTGTTACAGTGTATCTTTTAAAGATCTAGCCTGGGGACTCCAAACTTCTTAAGGGCAAGGCAGTCATCTTTGACTGTCCAGCAGTGGCAAGACACCTGGCATAATAAATGTTAATGAATTTATGGATCTGTTGAATGAAAAAAAAATTACAAGTCAAGACTTCTAATCTTATTTAATATAGCAAAGTGTTCTACTATTCTAACTTGTGAGTATTTAACTTTCTTTAAATTACCCCAGAATGAGAAGTTTGTTCAGATTTCCTCAGCCCATAAATTCCCAGTATGGAAGGGGGAAATACACATTTTCTGATTTCTTTTTTAGAGCGAAATTGAGGACTTCATTTTCCATTGCCCCTTTAAAAAAAAAAAAAAAAAGCCTTTGTTCTGGACATAGAAAAAGGTGATTATGAGTTGAGATCCTACCTTCTGTGCCCATCCCTGATGAATGAGGGTCCTGCCAACTTGAAAACCAAGGCAGCTGTTGCCAGCCATTCCCATCTTGCCCCTCTTTCCTCTTTCTTAGTCATTTCCTTTTCTTTCGCCTTTTCTATTTGCCTGCTTTTCCTTTCCACCTAAGTACCATTTAAGGCTATGGGGCGCCTGGGTGGCTCAGTCGGTTAAGCGTCTGACTTCAGCTCAGGTCACGATCTCACGGTCCGTGAGTTCGAGCCCCACGTCAGGCTCTGGGCTGATGGCTCGGAGCCTGGAGCCTGCTTCTGATTCTGTGTCTCCCTCTCTCTCTGCCCCTGCCCCGTTCATGCTCTGTCTCTCTCTGTCTCAAAAATAAATTTAAAAAAAAACGTTAAAAAAAAAATTAAAAAAAAAATAAGGCTAAACAGGCTGCCTTAAAGTAATTAATTGGGGTATAACTTTAGGTCTATGATAAAGACATAATAGAGGTGCTGGCTTGGTTTCGGCTCAGGTCATGATCTCATGGTTTGGGAGTTCAAGTCCTGTGTTGGACTCTCCTGGGATTCTCTCTCTTTCTCTCTCTCTCAAAAATAAATAAACTTAAGAAATAAAAGAGAAGTATTGTTACTATCATTTGTAATTTTAAATCAAAGGCATAATATGCCAATCTAATTTTCAAACCATTGATACATAAGGTACCAGGTAACTGTGCCCCCCAAAAAAATGTATTGGGTTTGCCCCTACTGGTTATCACCTTGTAGTTAAATCACATGACTGGTATAATTACTAAGTAGGTCTAATCATCTTAGAAGGGTAAGGAGAATCTGGTACAAACAAATTTTACTAAATGGTACTTTTCTTGCCATTTAGTGATTGACAGAAATAAGTTATGAAGAGTTTATTTCCTGTCGCCTAATTCATATAACATCAAACTGCACCTTTTTCATAAAATGCTACTTGTAAGGACTGATTTTTTTCACCTGCTGATTACTTTTGTGTATTTGGCTAAATCAAAACATTGAATAAATAAAATGGAAAGTATGTTGGTATTTGTTCCAAAAGTATCTTGTGGGAGGTCTTTATTTTTAATCTACTTTTGGAAAGGAAAATGAGTAAATCCAACCCACTGAAAGCTTATTTGAAAAGAAAGGCAGTTCATTTATAATTTAGGACATCTGTCTCAGGGTTCAGCTGCTTTCTCTCTCTTGAATAGATTGTTAATCTGCTGTCTTGCACACAGTCTTCTCTTTGAATGCTTATAGTGTGTGATGTAATATGTCTGCATTTTTACCTGAATCTCTGTGGAGACAGGGAGAAAAATTTTTTTCTTAAAAGAAATTCACAAAGATATCTGGCAACTCTGCATACATGTCAGTTAGATTTCTTAGCTGGAGCCTTGACAAATGTTAATTTTACCAGTATTTTTAAGGGACCGAATTCTTTGTTTTGATTCAGGTGGAAAATGAGGTTGACCGCAGCATTCAGAAAGTGTATAAGACCTACAATGGAACGAACCCTGATGCCGCTAGCCGGGCTATTGATTATGTTCAGAGACAGGTGAGCTCTCTTCAGGTGAATTCGATTTTGAGGGCCAGTCACTGTTGGGTCAACCTTAAACTCAGCTATTACTGTGTAAATTAAACATGTATTTTTGTAGCCATGGATAGCTTCATGGTGTGTCTAATATTTTCACCTTCACTCTTGAAAAGTTTTTTCCATTGTCACCTAGTGACTTTTTACCAAAAAAGTAATTAGAAAGGTGATAATGGAAGAGAGGTATGTGTCACAGGAAAGATGGGATCCTCAAGGGACTTCAAGGAGGTAAGAGGTCTTCATATACCTTTAGAAAGCAAGACCAGAAAAGATAATAGACAAAACTGTTAAAAAAAATTATGGATAATTGGAAATGTGTGAAGGTAAAGAGACTGGTATAGTAGATCCTTATATCCATTAACCTACCTCAAAATTTTCAATTTTTTGTTAATCTTATTTCATCTTTTACCCCACATATCTTTTGCTAGATTATCTTAAAGCAAATCCCAGACATTTCGGAGAAAATATTTGAAATATATTATCATTGGAAATAATATTTAACATGTAAGAGATGAAGATTTTTCTTAGCTATAAATTACCCCTTGTGGGTAATATGCTTTTCATGTAGAATTTCTAAAGTTACTAGTGGCTAATTAAAATTTAACATCCAGTTCTTTAGTCACTCTAGCCACGTTGTAAGTGCTCAGTAACCTCAGGTGCCTAGTGGCTACTATGTTGAACAAGCAGACACCGAACATTCTTATCATTGTAGAAAGTTTTATTGGACTTAACTGGTCTAGAGTAGCTTAAAGTTCTGCAGTGCACAGAATTTTAAAGTTCAACACAGATCTGTGTGTCTTGGGAGGACTAATATTTCTGTTCTCTTTCCCACTAGCTGCACTGTTGTGGAATTCACAACTATTCAGACTGGGAAAATACAGACTGGTTCAAAGAAACCAAAAACCAGAGTGTCCCTCTTAGCTGCTGCAGAGAGACCGCCAGCAGCTGTAATGGCAGTCTGGCCCACCCCTCTGACCTCTATGCCGAGGTAAGTTTGGCTTCTTGACCAAGACTTGAATCTAGCCTGGTAACCTGGTTGTCTCTGTGAACTATCTTTACCTAGAACTTCTTTTCTACACTCTTTTGTTTGTCTTTATGCTGTTTTATGTTACTGTAAATTATTTTTAAATACATTGTCTTTCCTTCTTTGGGTTTCTGTTATTTCCATTTCTGTGTGACCTTACAGCTTTCACTTAAAAAAAAGACTTTTATTGAGGATGACTTTGTGTGTTTCAGGGATGTGAAGCTCTAGTTGTGAAGAAGCTACAAGAAATCATGATGCATGTTATCTGGGCAGCACTGGCATTTGCAGCTATTCAGGTAAGCACAGGGGTTGTTATCAGAATGTGCTCATTCTCTGATGTCAACCATGAATGGTTTTAATCATTAAGTGCATTTAATCTTTGTGTATATAGATAACTTGGAAGTCATTGAGGTACTGGCCGTCCGTTTCCAATGTCTTCCATTTCCTGTCTCTAGTCCTAGACCCATAATGGTTCCAAGAAACCAGAGATCTGGATGCAGGGACTAGGTTTGAGGAGATTTTGCTTTACTTTCTTGACTTGACTAGTGAGTGGCCTGTTCAAAAATACATACTGTTGCCCGGGGCACCTGGGTGGCTCAGTCGGTTAAGCGTCCGACTTCAGCTCAGGTCACGATTTCACGGTCCGTGGGTTCGAGCCCCGCGTCGGGCTCTGGGCTGATGGCTCAGAGCCTGGAGCCTGCTTCTGATTCTGTGTCTCCCTCTTTCTCTGCCCCTCCCCCATTCATGCTCTGTCTCTCTCTGTCTCAAAAATAAAAACGTTAAAAAAAAAAATTAAAAATACATACTGTTGCCCTAATGTATTCTTGGGAGGTATTTTAATAGAACTTCACAGAATTTTTAAAAATTGTACTGCTTTATTTCACTATGGAAATGGAAAGCTTCATTTCAATCTTTTTGTACTGTTTCTTCTTCTGGTTCTTATTTTTCTGTCCTCATGGTTTTATATGTCCATATATGTACATCAGGAACTCCTACTACAACACTAGACTCTTATGCTGATAGGAGCAATTGAGTTGCTTTACAGAAAAGACGAAGTAAATATGAGGTTCTAACCTCTTCTGTATTTCTGGGCTTAGTTTTATCAGACTAATAGCCATTAAGGAGTCTGTGACATCACTTGGCACATCCAAAAGTATACCATATCATTGTTGGTAGCTGAGAGAACTTGTCTTCCCAACTTCTACCAGTGAAAACAATCTTTTTCCCACCTAATAATGGCGTATGCATAGGAGCTGGTAATTGTTTAATTATCTCTCACTTTATCTACTCCTTCCTCCTCCCTCACCAAAAAATCCCTTCCACCCACATCCTTAGCCCTCACCTGAAAACAAATAAAGGTAGCTATTTTTCTGCTCTGTACAACTACCTACCTTGCTAGTTTCATATACAATGTATCTTAGGGATTCTGTTAGAGGAACATCTTAGAGGAATCTTACAACTGAGAATAACCAACTGTTTAAAATGATTGAGAATCTGGGGCACCTGGGTGGCTGAGTCAGTCTGACTTTGGCTCAGAGCATGATCTCACAGTTCGTGGGTTCGAGCCCCACATGTGCTGACAGCTCAGAGCCTGGAGCCTGCTTCAGATTCTGTCTCCATCTCTCTCTGCCCCTCCCCTGCTCATGCACTGTTTCTCTCTCAAATATAAATAAATATTTTTTAAAAATTAAAATGATTGAGAATCCTTTGTGTCAGATCTAGTTCTCAGTGTTCTTTTGGTTGTTTTTGAAATATGCTTCAGGCCTAGAATCTATTTTAAGAAAGTGTAGTTATCTTTTAATTGTTAGATAAAACCAACGTAATTGCTAGTTTAAAGGTAAGTTGCTTAGATTGCCTGCTGTCTGTGTATTTGAAGAAAAGCTAGTGTATTTAATGAGAAATGCCTTAAAGGTGATTGTTTACTTTGCTGGTACTCAAACAGCTTTGAAATGATTCATTTAAAAGCCTAGCTCTTTATTTGCTATGGTCTCTGCCCTTCTAAGTATTTACTTTGTGGCTCAGCATAGCAGTAATATGTTAATCAGGAGGGATGATATTTTGATTGTCCAAACATATTCATTTAGCTAAAAATAATGAAACATGAAGGAAGTCTCTTCCCAAGTGAAATCCTGGTCTGTGCATTCTTAATTATCTTATTTGTGTTAATAAATCAGCACATACTAGCATGCAGCAAAAAAAAAGCTTTGAAACTGTAAGGTGCTTGTGGTCATGAAATATACAGTATGTATAAGGAAGACTGATGCACATCATTACTTTAGCTTCATCCCTCATTTTGTTAAGCTTATTAACCAGGCAGATATTTCTTCATTAAATATTTTTCATTGGGGGCTAATAAATATTTTAGCTAGTCTTTTAATTTTTAAGTATGCCTTCTCCTATGCATTTTATACTTAAATTACCCTTATTTAAGTAATGGCTGATAGATTTGATGTGTTCAGTTCAGCAAAACTAAGTCAAGGATTCAGAGCTTTCACAGATTCAAATGCTAATGGTTTGAAAATTTTTAAACTTTGGTTTTAAGGGAAAAAAACATACATTAGAAATAACGAAAGAATTTTCCCTAATATGTTTTCTTTTTTTAAAGAGTACCTATAAACCTATAAAGAGTACCTAAACATTTGATACTCAAAATCTGATGTAGATTGGTGCCCTGGGTTTGGAAAACCAGAGCAAAGGTAAAAACAACCCAAAGTGTGCTTTTATGCTCATCCTGATAGAGTTGGAGCTAAAAGGACACTTGGAGAGTCTCCAGTCCCTGTTTCCTTCATAATTGCATTATGTTTTTAATTTCTTTTTTAACATTTATTTATTTTTGAGAGACAGAGTATGAGCTGGCGGCGGTAGACTGGGGGGGTGGCAGAGACAGAGGGAGACACAGAATCCGAAGCAGGCTCCAGGCCCGAGCTGTCAGCACAGAGCCTGATGTGGGTCTTGAACTCACAAGCCGCGAGATCATGACCTGAGCCGAAGTCAGACGCTTAACCAACTGAGCCACCCAGGCACCTCTGCTTTGTTTTAAAGGCCATGAAACGAGGGAGAGCAAGGATAGTATGACTAATGACCATCACTGAAGCTTGAACCCTGGCCCATTGTACTCTGCCTCGAATTAGAAAGTGAAGAATTAAGGTTTTCAAAAGATTAAATTCCTCAATCCTGTTATGCAACCTAACAGTTAATTGACACTTCAGCTTAATAAAATACACAATGTAATAACATTGAAATATCATTAGCACTTTCCTTCGGGTTCTAAAGTGAGAAAGCTAAGAGCAATCATAGGAAATATAGTTCTAAATAATGTTAGGAGTGCCTGGCTGGCTCAGTCAGAAAAGCATGCAACTCTTGATCTTGGGGTTGTGATTTTGAGCCCCAAGTTGGGTGAGGGATTACTTTCTTTTTCTTATTTTTTTTGAGAGGAAGGGGCAGAGGGAGAGAAAGATTCTTAAGCAGGCTCCATGCCCACTGGGGTAAACCCCATGACCCTGACATTACTTAAGTAAATAAAACTTTGAAAAATAATGTTAAAGATCGAAAGATACTTTTTGGTAGTATTGTATCAAAACTGTTGGAAGCATTGTTTCCTTTGAATTTGAGAGTACTTTGTGGTACTGTTAAGTACCATGTTCTGTTGAATGAAGTACTGCATTCTGTTGAAGTTCTAAGGCGTAAAAGTGAATTTAAGAAGAAATGTTTTCATGAACCTAATTTACCAATAAAAGCCTGTAGTTCATGTGTTGGCCATCAGTAGGCCCCGTGGACCAGTCTAGCCCACTACCTGTTTTTGTGTTAGCCACACTCATTTATGCATTATCTGTGACTGCTTTTGTGTTACAGTGGCAGAGTTACATGGTTGTGACAGAGACCCAGTTTTGTCTCTTGGTTTACAAAGCCTAAAGTATTTATTATATTGCCCTTTAAGAAAACATGTGCTAGGGGTGCCTGAGTGGTTCAGTCGGTTGAGCGTCCGACTTCGGCTCAGGTCATGATTTCACAGTTCATGAGTTGGAGTCCTGCGTTGGGCTCTGGGCTGACAGCTCAGAGCCTGGAGCCCGCTTCACATTCTGTGTCTCCTGTCTGCCCCTCTGCTGCTTGCACTCTGTCTCTCACATTGTCTCAAAAGTAAATAAACATTAAAAAAAAATTTTTTTAATAAAAAAAAAACAAAACAGAAAACACGTGCTAACTCTTGCTCTAGTCTAGTTAAATGATCTAGGTTTGAATGGGACCAAAATGATAAAAACAAAAAAACAAAAAAACAAAAAACAGGGGCACCGGGGTGGCTCAGTCAGTTAAATGTCTGACTTTGGCTCAGGTCATGATCTCATGCTTTGTGGGTTTGACCCCTGCATTGGGCTCTGTACTGACAGCTCAGAGCCTGGAGTCTGCTTCAGATTCTGTGTCTCCCTCTCTCTCTCTCTGCCCCTCCCCTGCTCATACTCTGTCTCTCTCTCAAAAATAAATAAACATTAAAAAAATAATTAAAAAAAAAAACCCTGAAAAATACTAGTTAATTGTTAAACAGGATTTTTTAATGTCAGAGAAAGATTTTTAGGATTTTGCTGCACTTCTTATTTTGTTAGCCTTTTTTTTTAAGTTTTTATTTTTAAGTAATCTCCCCTGGACCCAATGTGGGGGGCCAACCCACAATCCTGAGATCAAGAGTCACACACTCAACCAGTGAGCCAGTCAGGTGTCCCTTTATTTTGTTGTCTTTTTAATCAGCAAGCTTTTCACTTCTTTGAGTGTCACCAGCCTCTTAAATTAACAATTGATCAATTAGGAATTTTATATTTAAAAGATCTGGTCATAATAATAGACAAAAATCTATGTTTTGATTTGACGATATCAAGTATTTGCTAGGGTAAGGCTTTCTGCAAAGTAAATATGGGAAAAATGGGAACTGTCTGTCTTTGGAGTCTTACAAAGTTGGCATGTCCTCAAGATGGATCACCAAGAGCAAACTTTCAGAGAGAACTGTTTCCCAAAGCCATGTTGGTTTTTTCTGGTCTGTATTGCCAAGTGTGAAGGAGGTTGAGACTGCTATTTCCTCCTGCTGCTTCTTGACTGTCAGTTACTCATTAATGTGAGTTAAAAACATAAGTGAATAACACTTCACATTGGGCCCCCACATAGGTAAAATCTAGTGGGCTGATTCTGATTCACTCTTAAATATTTCAAGTAACTCTTTTTTAACACGTTAAACCAAGGCTTGGGAAGCTAATTCTTGAGTGGCTAGGTTTTGTTTTGGTTTAGAGGAAATGAAATCTTGTTAACTTTCTGAAAGTTTTGGAAGTTTTACCCATTTGATAGAATTTTTTTCAGATTATTTAAATTTAGTAAAATGTAGGTCTCCCTCTCAGTTTTACCTTAGTTCTTGAGACCCATTCTCCCCATCCCTCATCAAGTGTTAACCACTGATACCAGTTTTCTGTATATCTTCCCAGAAGTAGTTGTGGTTAGACAGTACATAAATATTTTTTATGCAAATATTTTTGGGGATATTTTTTGGGAAGAGCTTATGGTATACAGTTTTCTACCTTGCTGTTTTATAAAATTGTTATAATTGTATGTTCACATGTATTTTTTTTAAGTAAACTAGCCCCATTGTGGGGCTCAAACTCATGACCCCGAGATGAGGAGTCGCATGCTCCACCAACTGAGCCAACCAGGCACCCCTATACATGCGCATTTTTAAGAAGTAATACAGACAAATCTTTGTATGCCTTGCCCAGTCCCCCCCACCCCCGGGGTAATATTTTGCAAAACTGTAGTATATCACAACGAAGGTATGGGCACTGATACAATCCACCAATTTTATTCAGATTTTTCATTTCTACCTGTGTATGTTCAGTTCTGTACAGTTTTATGACCTGGTGGGTTTACTGAACAGTTCTAACACCATAGGGATTCTACCTGGTACCTGTTTATAACTAACTGCACCCACCTCCATCCTGTGCCTCCTCCCCCCATACCTTAGGCAACCATTAATCTGTTCTCTATTTCTAAAATTTTGTCATTTCAAAATATATGAATGGAACCGTATGGCATGTAACCTTTGGTTCCTTTTTTTTTTTTTAAAGTTTATTTATTTTAGACGGGGGTGGGAGAAACACAAGTGGGAGAGAGAGGGAGACAGAATATAAAGCAGGCTCCAGGCTCTGAGCTGTCAGCACAGAGCCCAATGCAGGGCTTGAACCCATGGAACCAGGAGATCATGACCAGAGCTGAAGTCAGATGCTTAACCTACTGAGCCACTCAGGCACCCCTATAAGTGACTTTTTGATACAGAGTTCCACATTTTTCTCAGAAAAAGGTGTTTCCAGTGTGCAGTTCCAAAACCTTATATAACAAACAATACCTATTTTCCCATAATGTCCCCTACATAGTATATTCTAGAACATTTTAATCTTGGCAGTCAGTTTTTTTAATTACCACTTGCCTCTGTATTTAGCAGTTATTTTTTGCAGTTGCTTGGTATTATATTTAGACTAAGTGCAGATTAGTTCTCATGACTTGAATATTGCAGGGCAAATTTTTATTGCAAGAAATAACTCTAAAGCTAAAATATTTCCAAGTCTATTGTTGGAAAATTTTAATCAGTGAAATTTCAGTATAGCAGAGCTTTGGAAGTGGGCCTGTAGCACTTAGTGATGAGGTTTGGAATATAAGAAGTTAATGTGTAGAGTTTAATGTTCATAAACAGACTCATTCCCAAGCATGAGTAGGGTTTTATCAAGTTTATTTAATTGTTTTAAAATCAGTGCAAGTTGACTTAATTGAAATAAAACTCAGGAACAGAAATGATACTTATTTCAGATCCCATTTGAGAGTGCTGACTCCTTCACTAGAAGTTAACCAACTGAAAGGAATGTGAGGGAAGTGGGATGGGAAGAGAGATTTTTTTTCCAGAAAATCAGTAATTTCCGAGCTTAGCGTTTTTATTGCTTAATTTAACATTGCCTGGGAACATGATTCTGTTTGATTTTATAGCTATTTTGAGGATGTACAGTGAGTAGAAATGTATTTCTTTAGGAATTAGATACTAAACATGTCTAGACTGGCTATAGATATTTACTCAATTTTCAACAATATCCACTTTTAAAATGTCTTCAAGGTGTTTTGTGCTAGTACTGCACTCAGCAAATATTGATGTAATGAAACTGATGAATTTAAGCAGCAAATATATATCTTGAATGGGTAGAATGTGAGCTAATTGAGGCTGGAAATTGGAATGTGTGACTTTATACCATGGAGATTCAGATTGAGGACATCGTTATTCTCTGTATATGTATCTCATTAGTAATCTTCCACTTCAAACATTCAGAGCCTGTTTATAGATCTGGTACATTTTGTTGAAATTGATTGACCCCATATGTACAGAAAGCCCTGCCTTTTAAAATCAAATAACTGAAACCATTATGAAAAGTTAGAACAGCAAATTAAGTTACTCTCATTTAGCTCTTTGGTTACTATTTATATTTTGTAAGAAGCCAGGTCAAAAATTCTAGAATCATTTTCTCTTTAATCCAGTTTAATCCTCTTGCTTATTCAAAATAACATGGCATGACTTTATTACAATTCCAGCTTGCTGCCACAGAGGGATTAGGGCTTATTAAAATAAAATCATGAAGGAAGAGTGACCTTTAAAAAGTAATATGTATGTAATACCACAGAGCCAAATCTGGATTTCAAAAATAGTAAATAGTTATGAAAGAAACAAAAACCTTCAGACCAATTGATTGGTTTCCACCATAAGGCTTTTGGGCTGTTCATGCGTGTAGTGAATTTTGTGGTTGTTAATAAAACTTATGTCCCCAAATCCAGATGTCTGAAAAGACCACCAGTAAATTTCCTAAATTCACAAAGTCTTGGTCATTCCACTCCCTAGACCTTTGCTATCAGATACAGAATGTTTTCATCATTGCAGAAAGTTATTTTTTTTTAGAGCACTGCTATTGATCAAGAGTGGGAATGGCAGGAGAGCCTTCCATTTCTCCTCTTCGTGTATTGTTCTTAGGTGTTCTTAGGCAGGGAAACTAAAAGTTGGTATTTAAACAGTTCCTAAAAAGATAATATATTCATTAGAAATTGCCTCTATTACTGTTGTTATTGCTTTTTTGATGATTTGAGATCACTGAACTTTGAAACAGCTCCATTGCCAACAAAGAAATTACACACTTGCTATGAGAGGGTCTTCAGCCTTCTTTTTTCTCTGTTTTCTTCCCACAGCTGCTGGGCATGCTGTGTGCATGCATCGTATTGTGCAGAAGGAGTAGAGATCCTGCTTATGAGCTCCTCATCACCGGTGGAACCTATGCATAGTAGAAAAATGCAAGCCTGAGCTTTTTAGTCTTGTTGTTCTGATTTGGAAGGTGAATTGAGCCAGGTCTACTGCGTTGGCCTCTGAGTTCATTTAGTTAAAGCACACAGGTGTTGGACAAAGCAGCTTGGCTCTTCATGTACCCACCTACTTCCCTACCCACCTATGCCTTTCTTTTCCCTTATTCTAGCTGACCCTCCATGTCCCTAAGTTTTTAAGTATGGCAGTATATGTTCTAATTCAGAACCATTTGCAGGTTGCATAGTGTGGGAGAATTAAAGGAGGGCTTGGACCTACTTCTGTTACCTCCATCAGTAATGGGGCTGCTACCGGAGTGTCCCGGGGCCCTTTCAGTCTTCACAATGGAGAACTCTTGGCCAAAGGTTTTTGGGGGGAGGGGGAGGAAACCAGCTGTGGTTAAAGTTAACACCAGATGGTGCCCCTCATCAGTGTCCTTTTAAAAAACATATACTGTAGTCCAATAAGATAGCAACTGTATAAAATTGCTAAAATAGATTTTAGAATCATACAGTGTGTCTCTTGGTTCATCTTCAAAATCAGATGTCTCGGTTCATCTTCAAAATCAGACTGATCTTTGAAACTAGCAGTTTTTAATCAAAGCTGGCTTTATAGGAGGAGTATAATGTATGCACTACTGTTTTAAAGCAATTAGTGTGAGTGTGTGTGTGTTTTTGTATGACTGAGCCCATTCATCATAAGTCTAAACTCATTAGGATTAATGTACCCATGTAGACTAGCAAAATAGTATGTAGATGTGACCTCAGTTGTAAATAGAAGGATCTAATTCAATAAACTCTGTATCACTCCTCAACATGTACTTTTTAATTATTTGGGGATACTTCATTTCCCAAGCAGCAGTGTAATGTTTTAAATGTTGGTGCATGTCTACATGATTTGCGTGTGTTTTAATTAGATCAGTTGCCAAATTCTAAAGGCCTTGGGATCCAAAAAGCCAGAGATGCTTTTCACTCTAGTATATCCTACAAATATGAACACCTAACCGTGTGCATGACACTGGGCATACGGTGATGATGCTCTCCTTGTCTTGGAGGAATGTGGAGTCCTATTATAGGACTATATACAGAAGCAGTTAATCTCTATACAATGCGATGATTATAGTAACAAGAAAATGGGAGCCCAAAGGAGGTACCCAGAGAGGTCAGAGGCAACTTCCTGGAGGAGAGGCCTGAGCCCAGAGTTTGGCTAGGCTTTGTGAGAGAAAGTACACAGGAATGCGAGATGGGTTGGAGTGTGCAGGGAGCTTCAAGTAGCTTGTTATACCTGGAGCTTAAAATAACAGGGCTGGGAAAAGTTGAAGTGGCAAAGCCCAAGTCCTCTAGGGTCTCCCACGACATCCTGTAGAGGTTCAATGTTACTTGAAAATGAGGCAGCTGTGTGTGTGCCTGTTGTGGATGTCCATGACTGCAGTAGGGAGGATGATTGAAGGGGCGTGAGGTAGGTGTAATGGCTCACGACAGAGCAAAAGCGTGGGGTAGGGTATCGTTGGTGGAGGTGGGGAGAGGGATGGTGGAATTCCATCACTGATTGCATATGGGATAGAGAAAAGGGAGAGGAAGGAAGGAGTCTAGGTTGAGGCCCATGTTTCTGGCTCAGTCAACTGAGGAAACAGAATTAGTAACAGAGCTAGGAAGCAAGTAAGGACCGTATCTATGGGCATGAGTTCACATTCGGTTTTGGATCTATCAATTTGGGGAAAATCATGCAGGTCTGTCCTGCCTGAAAATGGAGGCGTTGAGAAGAGTAAAAACAAACTGCTGTTCACAGAGTGGAAGTTAACTAAAACATTCACGGTTTTTGAGAACTACAGGAGGTTTGCTGTGTTCCTCTGACTCATCCCATCTCTTGTCCCTACAGGTTGCACAGTAGGCAGGAATGTTTTGCTTGTCCTCATGACCTTTCACTACTACCTTCTCCCCCCAGCCCTGTCTCTTTTCTTCTCCCTTCCGGTTTTCGATACGTACCATTCTTTGGCTGTCTCGTCACAGGTTGGAGCTGGGGTGAGCAATATCTGGACCGATGTTGGCTGTCCTCAGCAATTTCTGCACAGCAGAACTGAGCCTCTAGAGTAGGCAGTTGCTTTGGGGAAAATGTACCAATTGTTAGCCTGTTACTTTAACTTGCCCAGGAGGCTAATTCCACACAGTCTCCTTCACTCGTTCCTCTCTGCTTGCCTGGTGAAAGCGCAGCTTCTTCCCTTTAATGGTGGACTGGGAGTTTGTAGTACCTGAGACTCTGTTCCCCAATGCTTATTCTTCAGAGGGCAAAAGAGCCATTTTTTATGTCTGGATTTAATGGATGAGCTCTCAGGCTGTGTCGCTGTCCCACCCTTGCCTGCACATTGGAATCACCTAAAAGAACTTTGGGAACTACAGACCCCTGGATCCCAGAACCTGGGTAGCTTCCAGAGCATGAAGGCTGAGGGCCACTGCTGTATCCTATTGCCTTTTTTTAAAGTTACTTTTATTTGGAAATAATTTCAAACTTAGAGAAAAATTACAAGAATAGAAGGCCCAAATATCCTTCATATAGATTCATCTATTAATATTTTGCCCTGTTTGATCTATCATTTGTGTTTTTGCATGTGCTGTAAGTACCTCATGGCCCTTAGCTCTAATACTTTGGTGGGTATTTCCTAAGAATAAGGATATTCTAATTCAGCACATTAAACACTGATACAATACTTTAACCTACCATTCGTGTTTCATTTGACCTCATAATGTCCTATACACCATATCTCCTCCAGTTCTGGATCCAGTCAAGGACCCAGGTATCATTTGTCCTGTCTCTTTGATCTCCTTTAATCTGGAGCATTGCCATAACTTTGTCACTTATGACACTGACATTTTGGAAGAATACAGTCCCTTCTTTTAAGTGCTGCTGCTCGTTTGGGGTTTGTCAGATGTTTCTTCTTGATTAGACTAGGTTTTGCATTCCAGGTGGCTGGAGCACCACCCATGTCATGTGTCCTCTCAGGGTGTAACAATCAGGAGCACACAATGCCATCTGCCCCACAGTGGTGACGTGGTGATGTTAATTTTGATCACCTGGCACCTGGTGTATCCTTCAGGGTGCAGTGAGGGGATTATGAAAACAGGAAACAATATAAACAGTTGCTAACAGTGGTAAAGATTGGTTAGCTGCTAAAAGCGGTTTTTAAAAAAAGCTCTAAAGCAGCTTAGTAGGAAACCACTCCCACTCCCAGGGTCAAGGGAAGAGAGGACAAGGAAGGAACTGAGAAAGTCAGAGGAGGGCCCTGCAAGTCTGAGGGTTGGACCTGACAGGAGTGCAGTACCTGCCCTGTGCTGCAGGATAAACTCCCTAGTGGTGCCCACCACTGAGCCAGGAGAGCCAAGAGCCACCATGGAGAATGCCGCTGAGATCCAGGCCAGACTGAAACACAAAGTCTCCTCCAGCTGGCAAAAGAGAAATGTCCTCACTTCTATATGGCAAGGAAGGGCGAGTTTGGCACACATTAGTTAAGGTGGTTTTTGTTCTCTCAATGGTATAGTTACTGTTTTCTCCCAACTCAGGCCATCTCTGGAGACCATACAGTAAGACTGTTTAAAAATCCTGCTTCTCACCAAACTTCCCCTAGGTTTAGCAAATATTGCTGATTCTGGCCTGATTTGGTCTTCTCTATGATGATTGTTGTTTTAGATTTCATCTTTACTATGATGGTTGTGAAACACTTTTTCCATTCCGGCACTCCTTCCGTGTTTACCAGTCTGTCCTCCCTGCCTTCTCCCCCAGTTTATGTATGTATGTATGTATGTATGTATGTATGTATGTATGTCTACACACACACACACACACACACATTTATATTCATTATGGACTGATCAAGTCCCATTTTTTTTTCCCAGTGATCTATAGTTCATTATTGTCCTTTTTTTGCTTTTGGTTTTCAAATAGTTTCAGATTTGGCCAGCGGGAGCCCCTTCGAGTTGCTTTTTGTGTCCTGACATTTTTTGTTGAACGTTTTTGTAATTTCTGACTTAACAAGATGTCCCAGGCTTATCTTGTACCCCTGGTGCCCTGGAATCAGTTTCTCTGAGGATCCCTGGTCCCTGACACTAGCTGTGTGCATTACTACAGGGGTGTCTTTGCCGCTTATCCTATCAGAGCTTGTCTTAATCCCTTTTAAAAATTGTTCATAATTCTTTTTTAACAAAAGTAATAGTGCTTTAAAAAATGTAAACCATACAACTATTTTAAAAAAGTACCCACAGGTAAAGTTTAGGGATGGTGTGTATCCTTCCAGACTATTTACATATACAAAAAACTACATTTGGTGATGGGGTTTAGTTTTGCTTTTTGCTAATATATGAATTCTGTTCTACAAGGTCTTTTTTTCTTCTTCACAGCATAGTATGTACTCTGTACCAGAATGTAGAATTCTGTCATTTTTGTTTGTCAGCTGCATGGGTATATTAATATCATGCTTAACCAGTGTGCAGTGGATGGACATTCGGATTGACTCCAGCCTTGCTGCAGTGCAGACTTCTGTACACATGCTGTTAAGCATTTAACTTTTTTTTAATTTTTAAAAAATTTTTATTGAGTTAAATGCACATAGCATAAAATTAACAATTTTAAAGTGCATGGTTCAGCATTTAGTGCATTCAGCGTTGCACAACCACCTCTCTAGTTCCAGCGCATTTTCACCACCCCATGTTGTGCATTTTTACGTGGACGCAAGAATGGAGTAATGGATTTACTCTGGACAAAAAGGCACATTAAAAGCTTTTCATGGTTATGTCCAGCCGCCCTCCAGAAAAGCTATTCTAATTTATATTCCCACTAGAGATGAAAGTGTGCATTTTCCTATACCCTTATTGGCATTTTGTGTATTATCAGCCTTTATTTTTCTTCCACTCCAATAAATAAGAATATGTATTCTTTTACTATTAAGATGTTTTAGCCATTTGTATCTGTTGGATTTCCAGTTTCTGTCATCTGCCTAATTTGATAGGGTTTTGGTAGTGGATTTTTTCCCCTTACATATCTTAACAGGGTTAAGTTTACTTAGGAAACTTTTCTATGAAATTCAGTGTCTACTGCTGTGAGTGGGATAATCTTCCTGATACATTTTCTAACTGGTTATTGTTGGTGTGAGGGAGCACCTCCACCTTAGATACATTGATCTTGTATCCAACACAGGTTGGGGGGCAGTTCTTGAAAATAATTTGCACATTCTGGGTGGCTCTTTGTTACAGTGTGTCTGAGGTCTCCTGAGGGTGTTAGTGACCTTGCAAAAATAAGCTAAGTGTTCCTACTAAATACCTTTTTGGACAGTGCTGTGTACATTCCTATTCCTGGGGAAATGGACTTACACACAAGTCCTTCTCTCCTGAGTGTACTCACTGAAAGAAAAATAGATATGGAAATAATAGGATAGAAAAGAAATGTGTTTATCTTTGCATCCCCAGCGCCTGGCATTTAGTGGGCACTGAATGTCTAAAATAAGTTAGTATGGTGCCGTAAGAATAGGATTTCCATTTTACTTTTTTTTTTCAAGCTGAAAAACCCATTAGCCAGAAAGGTCCTCACTGCTGGCTGCATATTAGAATCACCAAAAGAGGGGCGCCTGGGTGGCGCAGTTGGTTGAGCGTCCGACTTCAGCCAGGTCACGATCTCGCGGTCTGTGAGTTCGAGCCCCGCGTCAGGCTCTGGGCTGGTGGCTCAGAGCCTGGAGCCTGTTTCCGACTCTGTGTCTCCCTCTCTCTCTGCCCCTCGCCCGTTCATGCTCTGTCTCTCTCTGTCCCAAAAATAAATAAACGTTTAAAAAAAAAAAAAAAAAAAAAAAAAAGAATCACCAAAAGAATGTTTAAAATATTTATGCTCAAATTCGGCTGAGAATTGGTTTCAGTCTATCTAAGGTGGGACCAAAGCATCAGCATTTTTAAAAGTCTTATTAGGTAACTCCACTGAGAAGCCAGGGTTGAGAACCACTGCTAGTCCAGCATATAAACTCTACAAGTGGAGTTCAAGATGAAATAGGCACAGCACTCCCTTCCTCCTCCTTTTGGCCCCTAAGTGGGGCTTTGCTGGACACAGTTGGAAAGCCACATCCCTGGGGTCCTGAGAATCCTATGAGGATGTTAAGGGTGGTGTGCCCACTTGCTGGTGGCAGCTTTGTTCTGGGCCTGTGCTACTGCCTCACATGCCAGGATGGGAAATAGGCAGACATCTTGGTTCACCAGACTGAGGCAGATGTGGCTGGGCCTGGGAATAGCTATGGGAAGGTGTTTGGCATTAGGTGTTGGAGCTCAGTGATGGCATGCATCTAGTTTGGCCAAAAAGCAGATCGCTTCTTCTTTACTCCTTGTCTCCTTTGGGAAGGACTTACTGACATAACCACAGCCCTCCAAAGGGCATGCTGAGTGAGGATGATTATGCCAAGATTCAGAGGCCTTTTTGTTCAAAATGGTCATCTCTTGCTTTTAATTAGTACTTATATCTAATTTGAACTTATATGAGGATAGCAGGTACACAAGAGGCTGATTATACCCATCTTACTGAAGATGAAGATGAGGTCCAGAGAAATTGTGACTTGCCTAAAACCACACAAGGAAGCACGAGCCTGGCTTTGGACCCTGATGTTCTGACTTCAGAGGCTGTCATCCACCAGGAAGCAGGCTGCCAGCTCCCTCTTTATGTGGCGCCATCTCTTCTGCCGGAAGGGCTGTTCGTCCACGCAGTTGTTTCATGGCAGCTGAGGTTCTGACCTGCCTGGTGCATGGAGAATGGAGAAAGCTGCAGAGGCCATGACTCTGACTTAGATTCATTTGTGGGTTTTTTCCCTGGTATAAATTGTGACCCGAGTTGCTTTCAGCTCCATTCTCTGGCTGCCTGAACGACTAGAGCACAGGCTCTGTTATCTAACACTCATTACCCATCGCCCTCTGGGGCCGTAGACACTGCAGCACCTGTCAGAAATGATGATAAATATCTAGGCCAAAGGTTTTTTTAAAAATCTCTGTAGTCGAATGGAATGCTCAGTCAAGATGACAAGGTATTTTCAAGGAACAAATAAAGCACGGATACCTAACTTTCTCTTTTTCTTCCCTCTTGGCTGCCCATACGTGACTGACGCCGGTGGTCAGTCTCCTTGGCTGTCCTGCCTCTTCTGGGCCCTTGCTCAGGCTTTGTCCCTGCCGCTGACCCCTCCTCCATGTCCTTCTCAGCCTCGGGAGGACCCGTCTGCCCTCAAGGCCTGGCTCAGTTCAGAAGTCGCTCCTTTCCTCCTTCCTTTCCAGTCCTCCCACTTCTGTCTCTTAGCCTGTAAGTTACCAAGTCCTGTCGATCTGCTTTCCCTGGCCTTCCTGAATTGCTCTTCAGCCCCTTTGCCACTTCCCAGACGAGCCACCATCACTTCCATGTTGGACAGTCTGCACCTAGCATCTGGGGCCTACTCTCACCTGCTTGCTTTCTACCTTATATCAGAGGAGTTACAGCATCTGTGCACCCCTTCTGGAGTGAGTGAGCTCTTTGCACCCCTGAACACCCCTCCACTCCCAATTATTAAATACAGGGCCTGTCACAGAAGTCATCAGGAGGCCTTGATCAAATTCCTTCCGAGGCGCCTGGCAGGTCCCACGCCTGGCAGTTGCAGGCAGGCATTTCCATAGGGCTTTATTCACTGACCTCTCTCCTTCAGGGGAGAAGACCAAGATTACGCACAAGATTATGTTTTCCTTTCCAAACATCCCTATTTATGAACGTCAGATGTGTCAGGGTGTTTGGTCAGTTCCCTTGTAGAATGTGCTTTATAAGGGACAATGACATTTCCAGGAAGATTTAAGCCTTAGTCTGATTTTTTCCAAATGCCCAAAGCCTTTCTCTCATCCCATCTGCCACATTGAAGCAGAGGTGGGTGGTATCCAGCAGAGGGCTAGCTGGAGCCCTGCTTCCAGGAGGCCTGCCCTGCACGGGGGCTGCCTCATGCCTTTCCACCCTGCCTGGCCCCAGCATGAGTAACACTTGGGTAGAAAACAACCGTTTCATTGCTTGATGGACTTTTGTGGTGCCCACACCCAAGACAGGTGAGAGGCTGCACCCCAAAGGTACTACCCCTCCCAAGAGAACAGAGCCCATCCCTTCCACCACCAGGTGCCAAGTGTACTTAGTCACCCCTACTTTCTTGCTCACGTGATAAAGATGAGGCACAGAGCTGGAAATCAGAATAGCCATGGGGGGCAGCCCCCTTTTCTCAGTGCCCTCCTTACCCTCTGCCTAGGGAGGAGCTTGGTCAGATGCCTCATTTTTGCCACCGTAGCACCTGACATTTGCCTGGGCATATGGGCCTTCATGGATGCTGCCTGTCACCAGGGATGTTGATGCCGACTGGGGTACCAAGTGGTGACAGGCAGGGCATTGTGCAGGAGGTCAGATTAGATTCTGCCAGAGTATCTTCTAGTTCTAAATCCTGGGGGATTCCAGTGCTGACCCTCACTCCCTTCTCCATCACACACATGAGCCCTCTCCGGCCCATTGTGGGCTACCAGAGGCAGACAGGAGCAGAAAGGAGCCCTCTTTTTTCTCTGGGAACAGCCCTCCTGTTTCCTTGGCTTCTCTTGGGTCACCTATTCCCAGAAGTCTTGTGACTGCTCTGAACCTCAGGACATTTCCTGTACTGTCATTAAATTTCTGGGCTGTTTGGTCCCCTTGACTGGGTCGTGAGCTCCTTGAGTAAAGCAATACTGAGGTTTACTCCTCTTGCTCGTATGGGGTGGGCCATACAAGTTTATGAATAAGTGAAGTAACGGTCCTAGAGAAAGCTGTCTTCAGGGAATAGTGACTTTCCTTGGCAGTATCTCTCAAGGTGTGCCCAGTGCAGAAGAACGCTGTGTCCCCCGCCACCCCCTTTGGTCGCGCCTGTTGTGCTGGCAGTGTTGGGGCCCCCACAGTTGAGTGGGGGAGTGCCAGGAATGAGGAGCCACCGGTTCCCATGGGCTCTCTCCCCAACACCCACTCCCAACATCTTTGGCAATGATGGCACCTACTGTAGCCAGAGCAGGGCTTTGGCAGGCCTTGGCCAGCAGTGGAAGTTGTGTTTCTGGGGGCCTGAAAGCCCGGCAACCTCAGGGCCCAGGGCCAGCCTGCGTGGGCTCTGGAGCCCCTACCTGGGTGGGACATGCCATGTTTGATGGAGTGGCACAGGCAGCCGTGCCTTCCCTGAGCCTCAGCTGGGTCTGGGAGATAGGGTCGCTTGCACCCACAAGGCTCCAAGCCTGTCGACTCTGCACTCTGGTCCCTTCACCTCCAGTGGACCCATCACCTATTTCCTCCCCAGATTGAGCTTGGCTCATCCCCAGAATGTTCCAGGCATTCCCACCTCCACCCTGTGCTCACACGTTTACCCCACCCTAATGCTCTTTTCTCTGTGCCCTGTCTGCTACTGCCCTTCTGAGACTCCTTTCCAGTCCCTCTGCCCCCAGAAAGTATGGTCCCCCATCCCAGGTCTCTTGAGCACATGCTCATCGCCATCCCCCATCCCGACCCCTACAGCCTTCTCCCATTGGCCTGTGTGTGAATGTGTCTCCCTGGCAGCGTGGGAGTTCCCAGACTGGGGCCAGGGCTCTTGTCCCTCCCCAGCAGACCTTGCGACAGGACTGGCCCGGGCCTTAGTGATAACACTGGAAGTGAGCTCTGCTCCCCTGGACTTCTCCATTCACTCCTTTCCCTCATCTTGGACAATGTACTTGGACACAGGGGCAGGAGAAAGAGTGAAAGGGACCCCCACAGACTGAGAAAAAATGCACTCCTTTATTCCCTGTGGGAGAGACTGTTCAGGGAGCCTCCAGCATACGTCCTGGGGTGTTGGCTTGGTCTTAGGGCCCCAGCAAGGCTGGGGCAGCAGTGAGGACTCTGCTGGCCCCAGGGCAGGGCAGGTCCAGGTGGGGGCTGCTGCCCCTTCCTCAGAGCTTCTCCAGGTAGGAACCAGGGACAAAGCCACGCTGCCCATTCCGTTCCACTGTCCACCAACCATCCTCCCCTTCCAGGATGACTTCCAGGATGTCTCCCGCAGAGATATTCAACTCGTCGGAATTCTGGGCAAGAGAATGAAAGTGCATTGGGCTGGAGGGGCCCTTTCAGGGGGGCTCTGGTGGGCACCCCCGCCCCAGCAGTAAATGGGAACTTGTCTCCCCGGTGGGCCAGGTCTTCAGAGCCGCACCTGGCCTCCTGGAGCCACAAGACGAGGCTGCTCTGGCTGGGGCAGCCTCCGGAGACATGTAAGGTGTGGGGTGTCTTGTGGGACTCGGCCTCCTGCCCTCCTTGGTTTATCTTTAGGCCTTCCTCACCCTGAGGCTTCTTCCCCCACTTTCCCCCCTGCTGCCCACTCTCCCAGCTCTGCTTACACAGGTGTGTTCGCCACGCTCCGAGCCTTCTCAGGCGCACCGCACACAGCCTCCCCACTGCTGCTGAGCCAGCCCCTGTCACACAAGCACACTCCCATTCTCCTGGCCTGTCCCCCCTCTGACCGAGAACCAGGCTTTGGGAGTCTGCACAACCCAGGGCACAGCCTGCCTGCCCCGAGGGGATTCTTGGCTTCCCTCTGTGTGGACTGAGGGGGGCTCTACAACATCCACCAAAGCAGGGAGCAGATTGGACTCTCAAGGATCTCAGAGCACCCGTCCTATGGCCTCTCGACCCATCCTTTCCCCATGGACCTCAGAAGACCAACCCGAGGTCTCGTTCTTGGCGCCTGTGGCCCCAGTCTGAGGGCACAGAGTCTGACCCTTGGTCCATCTCCTGCAGGTTGCCCCAGGTGCTGTCAGCGTGCCTGCACATGCACACCCAAGCACACAGTGTCCGTGAATGCCTGGACACCGCGTGTGTGTGAGAACAGTTTCGGGCACAGGCCCGCGTACCCGTTCCACATTTGCTTGGCAGATACACAGCCACTGCCAAGTGCTGGGTGCTATTCTAGGGGCACACGCCCCAGCTCACTCCACACTCTGGCCTGCCTGTGCCTGCCTGAGAGGGGGTGAGGGCCTCACCTGGGCCGTGTAGTCGTAGAGCACCCTGTAGCCCTGTGCTGGCACGCTTGGGGGGCCCGGCGCCTCCTGCACCGTGATGGCAGAGTAGACAACCTCACTCCGTTCAGGGGTTGGGGTCAGGGTCTCTGTGGAGGCGGAGAGCAAGGTGAGGCTTGGAGCCTACCCCTTTCAAAGGCAGTGATCCCGGAGGCCCCCCTGGCACAGAGCTTCTCCTGACTTGGCTCGGCCTCCCCCCAAAAGCAGAGAACCCGTCTGTGCCACAAAGGAGTCCTCTCCTTTCCCCTGGGCTCAGTTGCTTGGGGGCCCCCACATCACTCCCAGTAACCTGCAGAGGCTGCCAATGATGCGGTCTTGGGACTTCCGTGTAGCAGCCCGGAGAACCTGGGGGCAAGAAGCAAAGCAGGTAGGGAGGGAGAGGGATTCAGCAAAGCCCCAGGGCTGGGGCCATCTGGCCTCTAGGCACAGAGTGACATGAGTGCCCTTCAGGCCTGAGGGTGGTCCTTCCCCTCCCTCACCCGCCTAAGCCTCCTCAGCCTGCTTTTTGCAGGCTCTCCTCACTGCATTCCCAAGGCCCTGAGCCCCCAGACTTCTGCTCCATCCTCCTTCTAACCCCCACAGGTGAAGGGGCTGCCCTCCAGAGTTCAGCCCGCTTGGGCCTTGCTGGGACCTTCACCTGCCTGGGCCCAGTCAGACCTCCTCCCTGCGCTCCACCATGACCTGGCCAGCCCAGCCACTCCCTGACCATGGGAAGTAGGGACTCCAATGTACATAGCACTAGGAAGCAGTGCCAGGCTAATTCACCCCTTCCTTGTGCCTGGCTCATGCCTGGACTGAGCGGCAGCCATGAGGGTTTGCTGCATAAAAAGACCAGAGCCAGCAAGAGGCAGACCCTGGGGGCATTGGGGAGACAGACGTGGGTACCCACAAAGCAGGCAGTGCTGAGGGCTGTGTAAGTAGAGGCTGATGCTATTCCTAGCCTCTGGAAAGGCTTCCAGGTGGGGTTGAGTCCTGAAAGGCAGCTTTATTTAAGTTTATTCATTTATTTTGAGAGAGAGCAAGTGGGGGAGGGGAGGGGAGAGAATCCCAGGCATGACCTGAGCTGACGTCAGATGCTTAACTGAGCCACCTAGGCTCTTTCCCTGAAAGAAAGCTTTAACAGACAGAGATGGTGCAAGGCATAGCCTGTGAGTGGCTGTGAGGTGCAAGGGGGCTGCCCAGGATACATGCCCAGGATAGAAACACATGGACATGGGTGTGTGGACCCGGACTGATGATAATACGGGCTGTGCAGGTTCAGCACCAATGACAGAGTCCTGCCCCTACCCAGAGTCAGGGTAAAAGTCGGCAGGGTTGTGGCTGGGAGGAGCAGAGCTCATGGAGGCTGCTGCCCATTTCCCCAGCTTTGTCTATACCTGTGACACTTCACTCCTTCCCGGCCACTGGCCCACCCCTCCTCAGCTGTACGTGGCTTCTAGCTCTCCCCTGCTTTGGCTCCTGCCCATCCCCTCCAGTAGCCAGGCCTCCTCCACCTGGTGGGACCGCTCTCTCATCAAGGCACCCGTGTCCTTTCTTGACGCTGTCCCAGGTGAGCTTTTCCATCAGGTGTTTAAATGACCATCTGTGCTGAGACCCAGGTCCTTCCTAGGGTTGCAAGGAGACCTGAGTCCCCCAAGACTACACTAAGACTGTGAGGGTGTGACTGCCCTCCCTTGGGGCCTTTGCTTTCTCACGGTTCCTGGAGGGGCATGCTGTGCCCCTGCTCTGAGCACAGGTGGTCACTCCCTGTCTCCAGAGGTGTCCCACAGGGGAGGCTTCAGGAGTTCCCGAAGCCTCAGAGATAAGCTGTCCTCAGGGAGCTGAGAGGTCCATCAACCCCATCCTCATCCTTACCTACCTCCTGAAGGCAGGGCCTTCTCTGCACAAGGCTGGATGGAGAGAGGGCATCACAGGGGCCTCGGGGTGGGAGTGGGGCACAGGCACCACATGAAACCCACAGATGCAGACTCCTCCCACACACACACAGGGCACGTGGCCCCCTCAGGAACTTGGGTGCTCTCAATGAGCTGTCACCATTGTCACCTAAGGCCTGAACCAAGAGGGTCTTTGGATTCTGAGTCTGACCCCAATGACTTCTGGGCTCTGGACCTGGAGAAGGTGACTTGTGCAGGTGACACAGTGATGCATGGCACTAGGATCCTCTGCGGCCAGGCCAGGGAAGGGGCCCTGAAAGGCCTGGGGAATTCTCCCAGAGCACTGTCTATAAGGTCTGCTCTTGTGTCCTGATCCTGCATGAGCAGGAGTGTCACTACCACAGCATGACAGTCAAGGGTACCAACCCAGGCTAGCAGCAGGGCCCAAGGGACAAGGAAGCCAGCCTGGGGCCTCCCTGGAGCTCTGAGTGCAGTCACCGGCAAGTAAATGGGGTGTGATTATTTGCTTAATGTCTGGGTCCCTTTGGACTGAAGGTGTCATGAGTCCAAAATGAGGCTGTCCTGTCCCCAAAGAATGCCCAGCACCTAAACCCAGCACTAGGCCCGCAGTAGGTGCTCAGTAAATACACGTGGGAGAAACACTTGGAGGAGGAGGGGCCGGACCCACTTCCTGGCACTTCCTCAGCCCCATCTGGCACCTCACCTCTTTATCACACCGCAAGATGGTTGTACGCCAGGGCTGCCGGATGAGGGCGCGACCTCCCGATCGTAATAGTTCTGGTAGGGCACCGGAGCTGTGGGCAGCAAGCCTGTGAGGCCCAGGGTGACCGAGGGCAGGGCAGGCGGGACCTGCACCACCTGATACCCGACTTGTCCCCATCCAGAGACCCAGACGGGGGCCCCACTTACCCACTCTGGCCCTAGCCTGCTTCGGTGCTTGGGGAGGGGGCCTCTCTCACTTTGATGAGACACACCCCACTGTGGGCACCACTGAGATCAAATATTCTGGGCTCATGATTTAGTGGAACCAAACCGGCTGTAAGAAGGCTCCCGCCTCTATTTCCCCTTCTGAGAGTTGTGTTCTTAAGCACTGTGCCATCTCTGCTTCAGAGGAGGCAGTAGGCCAGGGTCCTGACCAGGGGGTTGCCCCATCCCTGACCCCTCCTTGGGGTCTGGCCCAGGGTCCTTCACCCAGAAGGGAGCTGTGAGCCTTGTCCTGGCAGTTGAGGCTCAGAGAACTGGGGCCAGGCCTCTTAGGGACAGATGGGCCTGGCCCCAGAGGCTGTCTACCTGCAGGCCGGGCCTCACCCGGGGGCTCAGTGCCTGTGCTCTTGGCCTGGATGAAGCCATCGATGTCGGCTTCCACGCTGCAGCCTTCTAGCGTCACCCGCACCTCCTCGTAGAGCTGGCAGTGGGCAAGAGCAGAGGCTGAGGGATCAGGCCTCACCTTGGGGCCTACCCTCTTCAAAGCCCTGCTCCTCAGTGGGTGTGAACTCTGGCCAGGGGCCTCCACCCCACCAGCCTCCTCACGGGCCCTGTGCGCACAGCTCAGTGCCTGTATTTGGGGGCCTTGGCGTGGAACTGAGAGGTCAGAACCCTGGCTGACAGCTTCTTCTACTTCCTGAACACCTATTGTGCACAAGGTCCTATGCAAGGGACTTATCTCACTCCTGTCCTCTGAAGAAGACACCATTTTCCCCATTTTATAGATGAGGAAACTCAGAAAGGGGAAGAGATTTGCCCAAGGTTGCAGAGCAAGAATTCAGTGTAGCCAGGCTTTGCATTAATGAGAGGATCCAAAGCCCCCATTCCTTCCTCTGCCACAAGGAGACCACCAGTCCGTGGTCCAGGCAGAAGGGTTCAGGCAAGTAACAACAGTGGGCATCAGGGAGTCTGGGCTGCCTCAAGAGAGCTCATGGCTCTCAGGCTCCACTAACAGAGGTCAGAGCCCCTCGTGTAGAAGTGGGGGCCCCTCTCTGCTGGGGGAACCCACCCCAACACTCCTGGCATGTAGAGTTCAGTAAGGGGAACCAGGACACCCCAGGGAGTTGGGGGGCAGAGGAGGGACTGGACCTTGGCTCTTACAAGCACCAGGCCTGGAGTAGAGCAGCCCAGTGTCCTCCAGCCTCTCTGCAAACCTCTGAGGGGCAGTGTCAAAGGGCAGAAGCTCCCTTCTGACCCCAACAGGAAGCAGGTGCTCTGTGGCCTGGAGAGCAGAGCCAAGGACCTGGGAGCAGGGGTGAGCAAAGAGGCAGATGCCAAGGTAACCACAACAGCAGTCTTCCAGGCAAGGAGACCAGGGCCTTGTACTGAGTCCCCTGTCCTTTGGGGCTCCAGGGGCAGAGGCTAAGCCCTGAGCTGTTTGTTGATGGACTCAGACGGACCTGGGCATGCTGTTGCCTGGAGTCTGCCCTATCTGCACACCTCCACCCCCAGCTCACTCTCTGCCCCGCCCTGTCCTTAGTCCCCCACCTCATCGTCCTTGACACACTGCAAGGAGAGCTGGTTACAGTGCACCCACAGCGCATTGCGAAGGATGGTCAATCGATCAAACTCTTGCAGCTGGAAAGCCTGCGAGGTGGAGATGGGATGGAGGTGAGAAGTGAGGAGGGGCTCGCAGGGTCAGGCCAGACTGGGCCCCACTCAGCTACCGTGGCACTGACTAGCCACACGCCCCCCCTGCTGAAAGCCAAGTCCAAAGGAAATGCCCTTCTTGGAGGATCCCCACACCCACCTTTGTGCCAGCACCTGAGGCTTCTGGTTCCTGCCCTCACCCTTCCTCCAGTCTCCATCACATGCTAGAAAAAAAGCCCTTGGGCATTGTTGTGAGAGGAGAACTGGACCCGGAGTCCTAAGGCCTATCTCCCAGGTCTTGTCCACCAGCAGGACCCAGGGAAGCTATGGGCTTTTTCTGAGCCTCAGGGCCGGCTTCAGCAAAAAGGGGTGAAGGATGCCTTACTCCCCATCAGGGCATAAAGCCAGATGGGGAGCTCCCTGGGACAGGGGCCCAGCACAGGGCCTGGGGAGAGAGCAGATGGGTGAATGAATAAAGGAATGAGGCCTTCCTCCCACTACTGCCTCACTTTCCCCCATGAAGCAGCTGGAGGGATGGACAGCCTTCTCATTTTGCAGCAGGAGAAGCAGGCCTCATGCCCACAGTCACTCACCTCACAAGTGGTCCGGTGCTCCTGCTCCCACTCACCCCGCACCTTCTCCAACTGCTCGATGTTCTGCCTGTACACTCGCTCTGGAAGCACAGGTGGTCCTCAGGGAGGTCAAGGCCTAGACACCCACCCCCAACCTCCACCCCTTTGCTCCCTCAGTGCCCCTGCACAGAGTGCCCTCCTGCCCCAAGTCCTCGGAGTCCCTCCTCCTGCCTCAGAGAGACCTGCCCTGGCTTCCGGTGCCTCATCCAAAAGCCTGTCAGGACCACTTACTCTGGTACTGCTCTTTTTGGAGGTGACTCTTAGCTCCCTGCTGTGCTCTGAGCTGCCCAGGGCTGCAGTAGAGCCCACACCTCAAGATCAGAGTCCAAACCTTTGCCACCCCCAGGTCCTACCCTCTCACAATTTCTAGATGGGAAACTGAGGCTTGGAAAGGGCAGCATTGAAGGCGGTGGGGGGGGGGGGGTGGAGCAGGGGAGCTGTTGAGTTGGAACCCAGCAGGCTGGGTTCCATGACCTCCGTTCCCAGAAATCTGAGGGACACCTATCTGCCAGCCAAGGCAGCAGCTGGGTTCTGGGAGAAGCAGAGAAAAAGGGAGAACATTTTCAGGGGGCAATAGGGGTGAGCTCTCTGCCCTAGGAGGTGTACCAACAGAGATGAAGTGTGTTGGGAAGGTTCTGGCATCAGATGAAGGATAGAGGAGACAGAAACCCAGAGAAGGCTGTGTGTGTGTGTGTGTGTGTGTGTGTATAAGAGAGAGATGATGAACAGGTCTGTCTCCCATGATGGTGGTTGTGAAAGTCCTGGACTCTGGAGCCAGATAGACTGGGTTGAAATGCATTCACCACCACTTCTTGGCTGTGTGGCCTTGGGTAAGTACTTAACCTCTCTGTGTCTCAGTTTACTCATTTGCTTAAAAAAAGGATTCAACAGTGTGGCCAAGCCACTCAGCCAGCTGTGCTGGGGGCTAACCTCACCCACCAGCACACCTGCAGCAGCTGCAGCCAAGCCTCTCAGCTGGCCATGCTGGTGGCCAGTCCTGCCCATCAGCAAGCCTGCAGCAGTCACAGCCAAGTCACAATAGGAGGACATATGCAGCCCACACAGGGGATACCTCTAGAGTCCTGGTTCTAGTGACCAGGAAGGTTTGTCCTATTGGGACCCACAAGACATACATAGCTGACCTACCTAACACATAGAAACAAGCACAGTCAGACAAAATGGAGAGATAGAGGAATATGTTTCAAATGAAAGAACAAGACAAAACCTCAGAAAAAGAACTAAATGAAACAAAGATAAGCAGTCTACATGTTAAAGAGTTCAAAGTAATAGTCATAAAAATGCTCACCACACTTGAGAGAAGAGTGGATAAACTCAGAACTTAAAGAGATAGAAGATATTAAAAAAAGAACCAAACAGAGCTGAAGAATGTAATAACTAAATGAAAAATACACTAGAGGCAATCCACAGCAGATTAGGGGATGCAAAAGTACAGATAAGGTAGTAGAAAATATCCAAGTGGAACATCAAAAAAATAAGTTTTTATTTTTATTTATTTTTAATTTTTTTATGTTTATTCATTTTTGAGACACAGAGACAGAGCATGAGTGGGGGAGGGGCAGAGAGAGAAGGAGACATAGAATGTGAAGTAGGCTCCAGGCTCTGAGGTGTCAGCACAGAGCGCGACACGGGGCTTGAACTCATGAACCGTGAGATCATGACCTGAGCCTAAGTCGGACACTTAACCAACTGAGCCACCCAGACACCCCAAGAAAATAACTTTTTAAATGAGGATAGGTTATGGGGCATCTGGGTGGCTTGGTCAGTTGAGCGTCTGACTCTTGATTTTGGCTCAGGTCATGATCTCACAGTTCATGAGATCAAGCCCCACGTCAGGCTCTGTGCTGACAGCAAGGAGCCTGCTTGGGATTCTCTCTCTCCCTCTCTCTCTGTCCTTCCCTTGTTTGTGCTCTCTCTCTCTCTCAAAATAAATAAATATACATGAGCAAAAAAATTTTTTAATGAGGACAGGTTAGGGGACATCTGGAACATCAGGTGTCCTATATTTGCATTTTAGGGGTCCCAGAAGGAAAAGAGAGAAGGAAACAGAAAACTTATTTGAAGAAATAATAGCTGAAAACAACCCTACCATGGGGAAGGAAACAGACATCCAGGTCCAGGAAGCACAGAGAGCCTCAAACAAGACAAACCCAAGGAGGCCCACACCAAAACACATAATCATTACGATGTCAAAAATTAAAGCTAGAGAATCTTAAAAGCAGCAGGAGAAAAACAACTAGTTATATATACACGAAAAACCACAAAGTTATCAGCTGACTTTTTAGCAGAAATTTTGCAGGCTAGAAGGGAGTGATAAAATGCTGGCAGAAAAATAAAAAAAAAAACCCTAAAACCAAGAATACTCTGCCTGACAAGCAGTATAATCAATTATATCTACAAAAATTGGTCAAGAAATATACAAAATAAAAAAGATGTAAAATATGACATCATACATATGAAATGTAGAGGAGGGAGTAAAAATGTAGTGCTTTTAGAACGTGTTGGAACTTAAGTGACCATCAATGTAAAATAAATTACTCTATTCATAGAATGTTATACATGAACCTCATAATAATCATAAACCCAAACCTATAATATTAACAAAAAGAGAAAAGAACCCAGTCATCAAACCACAAGGGAAGAGAGCAAAACTACAAAAACATCCAGGAAACAGTTAACAAAATGCCAATAAATGCATGCCTGTCAATAATTACTTTAAATATAAATGGACTGAATGCTCCAGTCAAAAGACATAGGGTGACTGAATGGATAAAAAAACAAGACCCAGCTATATGCTGCCTAGAAGAGATTCATTTCAGACTTAAAGACACACACAGGTTGAAAGTGAAAGGATAGAAAAAGATTCCATGCAAATGGAAGCAAAAACAAAATAAACAAAAACACAACTGGGGTAGAAATACTCCTTTGAGGCAAAATAGACTTTTTAAAAAGATGGGAACAAGAGACAAAGAAGGGCATTATACAATGATAAAGGGATCACTCCAACAAGAGGATGTAACAATTGTAAATAGCCACACACCCAATACAGAGACACCTAAATATAAAAAGCAAATAATAACAAACACAAAGGGAGAAGTACAATAATATTAGGACACTAACACTCCACTTACATCATGGGTAAATCATCCAGACAGAAAATCAATAAGGAAATGATGGCTTTAAATGATACTTTAGGCCAGATGAACTTAGATATGTGCAGAAGATTCCATCCCAAACCAGCAGAATACACATTCTTTTCAAGTGCACATGGAACATTCTCCAGGATAGATAGATCACATGTTAGGCCACAAAACAAGTCTTAGTAAATTTAAGAATATTGAAATACTATCAAGCATCTTTTCTGATCACAACAGTATGAAACTTGAAATCAATTACAAGGAAAAAATACAAACACATAGAGGCTAAACAACCAATGGGTCAATGAAGAATTCAAAAAGGAAATTAAAAAAATACCTGGAGATGAATAAAAATGGAAACAACATTTCAGAATCTTTGAGAGATGGCAGAAGCAATTCTAAGAGGGCAATTTATACCAATACAGGCCTACCTCAAGAAATAAGAAAAACCTCAAATAAACAATTTAATCTTACATCTAAAGGAACTAGAAAAAGAACAAACAAAGCCAAAAGTTAGTTGAAGGAAGGAAATAATAAAGATGAGAGTGAAAATAAATGAAATAGAGACTTAAAAAAATCAGAAAAGTCAATAAAACTAAGAGCTGTTACTTTGAAAAGATAAACAAAATTCATAAACCTTTATCCAGACTCATCAACAAAGAAAGAAAGAGAAATCAAAAAATAAAATCAGAAATGAATGCGGAGAAGTTACAACTGACACCAGAGAAATACAAAGGATTGTAAGAGACTACTAGAAAAAAACAGATGCAAAAAAGCCATTTGAAAAAATTCAACATCCAGTCATGATAAAAACTCTCAACAAGTGGGTTTAGAGGGAACATACTTCACCATAATAACCCACAGCTAACACCACAGTCAATGGTAAAAAGTTGAAAGCGTTTCCTCTAAGGAAACAGGAATCAGGAACACAACAAGGATGTCCATTTTTATTCAGCATAATATTGGAAGTCCTAGCCACAGCAATGAGAAAGGAAAAAGAAATACCCAAAATGATATGGAAGCAGTAAAACTGTCACTGTTTGCAGATGACATGATACTATACATAGAAAACCCTCAAGTTTTCACCAAAAAACTATTAGAACTAGTAAATGAACTTAGTAAAGTTGCAGAATACAAAATTAATACACAGAAATCTGTTGTGCCTCCATATACCAATAGTGAAGTAGTGGAAAGAGAAATTAAGAAAATAATCCCATTTATAATTGCACCAAAAAGAATAAAGTACCTAAAAATAAATTTAATCAAGGAAATGAGAGACCTGTACTCTGAAAACTAAGGCATTGGGGCGCCTGGGTGGCTCAGTCGGTTAAGTGGCCGACTTCGGCTCAGGTCATGATCTCGCGGTCCGTGAGTTCGAGCCCCGCGTCGGGCTCTGTGCTGACAGCTCAGAGCCTGGAGCCTGTTTCGGATTCTGTGTCTCCCTCTCTCTGACCCTCCCCCGTTCATGCTCTGTCTCTCTCTGTCTCAAAAATAAATAAATGTTAAAAAAAAAAATTTAAAAAAAAAAAAAAGAAAACTAAGGCATTAATGAAAGAAATTAAAGACAACACAAATAAATAAATGGAAAGATAGTCCATGTTCACGGATTATAAGAATTAATATTATTAAAATGTCACACTACCCAAAGAAATCTACAGATTCAATACAAACCCTATCAAAACACCAACATTTTTCACAGAACCAGAACAAATCCTAAAATTTGTATGGAATCACAAAAGACCCCAAACAGCCAAAGCAATCTTGAGAAAAAAGAACAAAGCTGGAGGTATCACAATCCAGACTTCAAACTATACCACAAAGCTATAGTAATCAAAACAGTATGGGACTGGCACATAAACAGACCCATAGGTCAATGGAACAGAATAGAGAGCCCAGAAATTAACTCATGCGTATATGGTCAACTAATCTATGACAAAGGAGGTAAGAATATATAATGGGGAAAAGACAGTCTCTTCAATAAATGGCATTGGGAAAACTAGACAGCTACATGCAAAAGAATGAAACTGGACTACTTCCTTATACCATACAAAAAAATAAACTCAAAATGGGTTAAAGGCCTAAATGTAAGACCTGAAACTATAAAAGTCCTGAAAGAAAACATAGGCAATAAACTCTTGGATGTCAGCCTTAAGAGTACTTTTCTGGATCTGCTTCTTCAGGCAAGGGAAACAAAAGCGAAAATAAACAATTGGAACTATATCAAACTAAAAGCTTTTGCACAGCTAAAGGAAACGACCAACAAAATGAAAAGACAACCAAATGAATGGGAGAAGATAAGGGGGTAATACCCAAAATACATAAAGGACTCATACAACTCAACATAAAAAAAAAAATCTGATTTAAAAATAGGCAGAGGCCTGAATAGACATTTTTCCAAAAATGACATACAGATGACCAAAAGACACTTGAAAAGATGCACAAATCATTAATCATCAGGGAAATGCAGATCGAAACCACAATGATATATCACCCCATACCACTCAGAATGGCTAGTATAAAAAAAAAAAACAACAACAACAAGAAATAACAAGTGTTGGCAAGGATGCGGATAAAGGGAACCTACTTGCATTGTTGGTGGGAAGGCAAACTGGTGCAGCCACTCTGGAAAATAGCATGGAGCTGCCTCAAAAATTAAAAATGGAAATACCAATTCAGTAATTCTACCTCTGGGTATTTACCTGAAGAAACTGAAAACACAAATTTAAAAAGATATATGCATCCCTGTGTTTACTGCAACATTATTTACAAGAGTCAAGATGTGGAAGCAACCTAAGTGTCCATTGATAGATGAATGGATAAAGAAGATGTACAATGGAATATTACTCAGCCATAAAAAGGAATGAAATCTTGCCACTCATGACAACACGGATGAACTTAGAGGGTTATGATGCCAAGTGAAATAAGTCAGACGGAGAAAAACAGATGCCATATGATTTCACTTTATGTGTGGAACTTAAAAAACAAAACAAACAGCAACAACAAAAAACAGATATAGAGTCATAAAAATAGAGAACTGGTGGTTGCCAGAGGGCAGGGGGTTGGGGGATGCAAAATAGGCGAAGGGGATTAAGAGGTGTAAACTTCCATTCATAAAAGAAATAAGTCACAGGGATGAAAAGTACAGCAGAGGGAAGAGAGTCAATAATAGTGTAACGACACTGGTGACAGACGGTAACACTTATCATGGTGAGCACTGCACAATGTTTATAATTGTCGATTCACTATGTTGTACACCTGAAATTGATATGATATTGTAGGTCAACTATACTTCAATTGAAAATCTAAAAATTTAAAAGAGATATAATTAGGGTGGCTCAGTCAGCTAAGTGTCTGACTTCGGCTCAGGTCACGATCTCATGGTTTGTGAGTTCGAGACCCACGTTGGGCTCTGCGCTGACAGCTCAGAGCCTAGAGCCTGCTTCAGATTCTGTGTCTCCCTCTCTCTCTGCCCCTCCCCTGCTCACACTCTGTCTCTCTCTGTCAAAAATAACATAAATAAAAAACATAAATAAATAAATAAATGGGGGACGATTATAGCAGTCATCTCATAGGACTACTGTGTTGTGCAGACTGGTTGAAACATGCAAAGTACCAAGAACAGTCTTGGCAAACGGGAGAACACCAATGTTTTTATTTTACTTGCATGATCGTGTGAGACTGGTAAGCATATGACTCTGTACAGTCCTGCATGAGTGTGTGTCCCCGGGGTGAGGAAAGTGTGGGGTGGGGCAAGGGACAGGCCTATCTGGGCTGCCATCCCAGGGCAGAGGAAGTGGGCCAGGCCGCGTACCTGCCTCCGTGGCTGAGTCCTTGCACTGCTTGGCTTTGTTCTGGCTCTGAGGAGACAGAGGAAAAGCAGTGCTGAGCTGGCCCCAGCGCTCGGGCTCCCAGCCTTCCTGGGGGGCTCTGAGGTGCTTCTATCCCACCCTTCCTGAGCCACCCAGGGGGACACTTAGGAGCCAACCATGGGCAAGTTCTACCATTTACTCCAGCCTCACCCCACAAAGGACCACAATCAAAAAGCGTCCAATTAAAAAAATAAAAATAAATGCATAACCCGTGCAGATACATGTGAAAACTGGATATGAAGATCAGAGGGAGAAATATGGACGGGGGCCAGGTCCCATGGCCCTGGCCACCTCTGAACCCACCAGCTGGGACGTGGGCCCTGCCCTTACCTTGTTGCCCCTAATTCACCCACAGTTCTCTGCCCTTTGTGGGCCTCAGCTGTCCTGTCTGTGCAATGGCTGAAATATGTTCTTGGGCCCTGGTGCCTCTGATGCCTCACCCTGGCCCAGGGGCCAAAACAGTCAAGATCTTGGGTTCTGGATGACCTGGGTGTGTATCCTTTCTTTATTCTTTCTTGGATCTGACACCTTGGACAAGCCACCCACTGTCTCTGGGCCTTGGTTTCCTCTCTGTGGCATGGGTCTCCAAGGGTTATGTGAGAGTTAGCTGGCCCTGTCTATGTCCTGAGATTCCAGGAAACCCATTCCACAGATGGGAAGATGGTAGTTCAGAGAGGAGTAAACAGATGTTCCAGATGTGGACCTTTCTTGGGGTGTCTGTGGCATGCCCTCTTTCCCTCCCTTCCCTGCTCCAGTCCTGGGTGACACCACATGGCCTCAGTGGCCCCACGCACCTTCTCCACTTGCTTCTGGTGGCCATTGGTGCTAATGCGCTCAAAGGCCTGCTCGGCGTCATCGGCGTCCCGGCACTTCTGCTCATATGTCTTCTTGGACTGCGGGTGTGGAGAAGCATGACTGGGTGGGGGGGGTGCGGGGGGCACCCAGAGTGAGGCTCCCTGAACCCAGCCTCCCTTCTCCCTGTCGGGGACTGTGGGTGGAGTGGGGGCCTCCTAACCAGGGACAGGGATCTGGGGGTCCAGAATAGAGATGGAGAAGGAGGTTTTATTTCCAGGCCCTGTCCAGTCTCTTTAGAGACATGGTCACATCAAACCACTAGCAGGTCCCTGAAAATACCATGCATCTGCACGATGCTGGCCTCTGCATATGCTGTCCCCTCTTGCCGAACCTTTTTTCTCCTTTTCACTCAGTGTCCTAGGGGACACAGCTCAGGGGTCCTTTCTCCCTCCACCCCCAAAGTCCCTAGCTAACAGTATGGATCATCCCGTGGGCCACTTCTGGGACTGACCACCAGCCCATCAGTCAGGAGCCCCCCAAGGGCAGGGCCTGGGTCCATCCACATGAGTCCTTGGCTCCCTGCTCAGCCCCAAACACCCAACAGGCGATGGTGTGTGTTGTTGGGCAGGGGTTGAGGCAAGCCCTGTCCCAGGGGCCCAGCCCAGGGCTCCTGAGGTCCACATTGTGAGTCCTCCACCCCTCCAGGCCAAAGACCCTCACACTCACATCCATAGCCTTCTTGTAGAGAGACAGCTTACTCTTCTGGACACGGTCCATGACGGCCTCATACTGCAGGGGACACAAGGCTCTGAGCAGGGGGGCTGCAGCCTCAGGATGCTCCCCTAGGCCAAGAGGACGGGGTGTCCCTGGGATGAGACACAGCATCCCCTCCTGGCTCTGAAGGGAGCAGTGACAAGATGCCACAGAAAACTAGAGCCCGGGGCAGGATGTGCCCATTGTGTCTCTTTGCTGCAGACTCCAACCAGGACTTGGTCTCTGTCCCGGGAATACTCGCCCTGTGCGCACACACACACACACACAGTCCTTCACTCACAGTCTCTGTACCTCCTCACGCTGGTCACACACTGTGTACACACCGGCACACATAGGCACACAAAGTTCCACATGACACACAGAAGTACACACTCACAGGCTCCCATTGCTCCCACCGCTCACGCTCGCACACACAGGCCTTCATGTGCACACTCACAGAGCACCCACAGACACCATCCAAAAGCACACACAAGCCACTCTCCATGTCCCTGTGCACAGCCATAGGCCTGTTCACATAGGTGAACATACACACGCCAAACTTTTGCCACTTGTGGGCACACAGGGCCACTGCACCCCTACCTCACCTCCCAGGTTCCTCATTACAGTAGAGAGAATAGAACTCAGCACGGGCAGCCTCAGCAGGGAGCCTCAGGCCTGCTGCCCAGTCACCAAGGTGTGGGCACACATAGACACTGACACACGTGTACATGCTCACAAGTGAGGACACACGCATGCAGGCTCCCCCCTGCTCCCTCTCACACACGCATGTACGTATGCACACAAGTCCAGGCTATCTCCCCTACATACTACATCCCAGTTCTCCACTTGTGGGGGCTCTGGCCACCCTGGGGAAGGTGTCTCTCTGTCTGGAACAGCTTTTGCAGACATTACAGCCCCTCTGGCCACAGAAAAACTAAAAATAGCCAGCCTGGGGCCAGTCTCAGCAGGTGCCCTGCACACGTGAGGCAAGTCCCAGCTCAGAGTGGTCACCTGCTTCAGCCGCTTGATGCAGCGCTAGCTTTTGGGGCTGGCTTGGGAGACCAACTGTCCACTCAGGGCCCCAAGTTTAGAATCCTAAAAGCCTGAGACCCCAGGTGGCTGGCTGGGCAGATAGAGTACAGTCATGCTCTATTTCTGTGGCCAGAGCCACTTCTCAGAGCCTGTCGAAGAAGACTGAAGGAGCCCTGCTTGTGGGCTGGGTCCCCAAAACTTGGGAGATGCACATACGTGTCCCAACCTGTGAGAGGGAAACTGAGGCACAATGAGGAGAAGAGCTTGCCTGGGACTCCCAGGCCCAGCCTGGCCTTAGCTACGAGCTGGAAGCCCTCTCCTTCACAGCTCCATTTTGTGGGCCTTTCCATTTTTCAATTCTTCGGAGAGTTTGCAAAGATCCTTCATCTCCAAGCAAGAAGTGTTTCTGTGTGCTGCTGGCCTGTCCCATCCTGTCCAGGTGCCACCCTCATCACTAAGGCCTTGTGAGGCTGAGCACGTGTCCCCAGCTGCCTTCCCAGCAGCCATGGGCTCAGCCAGTCAGAGAGTCTCCAGCCTGGGAGGAGACCCTGGGACCCTGGTCACTGAGCCTACTCTCCACCCCACCTCTGTGGCTTCCCTGACAAATAGCCTCCAGACTTTGCTTACATATCTCCCTTGATGGGGACCTTACTTCCTTTCCATATAGTCCCTCCATCTGGAGACAGCTATGCGCTACCCATGGAGGAGAAGTACCTTTGGATGCCAAGGTCAGCATGACACCCTTACCTCCCATCTCCATGCAGGATCTGTGGCTCCTCTCAGCCAGGCAGCCCTACAGAGTGGCTCCAGTGACTAACCACCAAGTCTGCCTTTGTCCTAGACAAACAGCCTTGACCCTTCAGCTCAGGACCAGTTTCTGGTGACTCAGGCTGCCTCCTTTAGATACCCCCAAACTCTCACGGAACTTCTACAGTCTATTATAGTAGGCTAATCAAAAAGACCAATGCCTTTCCCTCTTCCTGGCATGAGAAGCTCAGGAGAAGACCTCCAGTGGGGCTCTCAGGCCTGCATGCTGGGCCCTCATTCCAGTGGCCCGTCTCTGCCCACACGCATCCCCTCTGCCTTCAAGTCACCCTCATCCCCAAGCCTGGAGTGCTGTCTTCCACCGTTCATTGGCTTCATCCCCAAGGTCCATCACTCAACTTCACAGAGATGATGACCACCTCCCACTCGGGGCCCACCCCCAACACCCGCCTCACCTTCTTCCTCTGCTCCTTCTGCCTCTCACGGAACTCCTCGAGGCTTCTCAGCTCCTCACGCAGGGCCAGGGCCAGCTGGATGTGGGCGCTGCCCACATTCTCCATTTCTGGGGGCAGAGCATGGAGGCGTGGAGCCCCGGCCTCCCACATACTCACTCCTGCCTGGACTAGCCCAGCCTCAGCCCCATACCCCCAAATCCTCTGCCAGCCTCAGAGTGCTGTGTGCAGCCTGAGCACCCCACCCCCGCCAGGATCTAACTACCTCCCTCTATGGGGACAGGGGTGTTCCCAGAAGGTCCTGTCACCCTGCAGCCTGGGGTTGAGGACAGTCGGGACTTACGCTGCTTTAGGGAGTCAAAGGAGGCCCTCAGGGAGCTGTAAGACAGAAAGGCCAGGATCAGAAGAAGGAGGGCACAACAGGTCCTAAAGCCCCCACTGGCCCCAGGGACGTTATGTTTGGTAGGATGGCCCTAGATGGCTCACACACACTGACCTAGGCGCAAGGGACCCTCTGATCAGACCCAGTGACCATCCACTCAGCCCCTTCTGGAAGATGGAGCTTCTCTTTGGAAATGATAAAGCCTTCAAACCTTTCCACTGTGCCAGAATGTTCCTGGCTTCTGCATGTTTTCCAGGCCCTCCCTCCTTCAGTGGGGTCCCTCCCCCACGAGGTCCTCACCTGCCTTCAGGATGAGCTGAAGTAGGAAAGAGCAGCATTCAGAACTGGCTTTAGGCAAGTGGCCTGGAGGATGTTTTGGAAGAAGCTGGATGGGGAAGGCAAGCAGGACAGGGATACCAGAGGAGAGAAATGTAGGGTCTTAGGGTAGTATGAGCAGCACATATAGGTGAGGACAGAGAGAGGCTGTCCCTGTCCCTGGCTGGGGTGGCTGAGCAGACAGTGGTGACATTTCTGAGAGGGGACCCAGGAGCGAGTACATGACCCATGGGCAGTGTACAATAGGGTGCATTAAGCTTGGAGCTCCTGAGAGAACCCCTCAGGAGGAGTCAGGAGGCAGCAAGGTGGCCATTCTAGAGTAGAGACATGGCATTGTCCACTGCAGAGGGGATGCCAGGAGGGCAGGAAGGGGAGAGGCTAGCCCGGGCATGGGGGGCGGTGAGGAACATCCAAGGGTAGGGCTGCCAGACAGAACAAATGAAAATAGGGGCGCCTGGGTGGCTCAGTCGGTTAAGCGTCCAACTTCGGCTCAGGTCATGATCTCGTGGTTTGTGAGTTTGAGCCCTGTGTCGGGCTCTGTGCTGACAGCTCGGAGCCTGGAGCCTGGAGCCTGCTTGGGATTCTGTGTCTCCTTCTCTCTCTACCCCTTCCCCATTTATGCTCTGTCTCTATCAAAAATAAATAAACGTTAAAAAAAAAAACCAAACGAAAATACAGGATGCCCAGTTAAATTTGAATTTCAGATAAACAGCAAATACTTCTTGAGTAGAAGTATCCCCCATGTAATACTTGGAGGATACTTACATTTAAAAAGTATTTATTGTTTATCCGAAATTTGAATTTAACTGGGCGTCCTGTATTTTATCCAGCAGCCCTGCCAGGGCCACAAATGGAGCTGGTGCCTGAGCAAAGGTGTTGGAGCCCACCCAGGACAGCAGTCCCGTCTGCTGGTAGGTAATGGGGCGCCATGAGGCAAATCTTTCCTTGGGTCAGAAACAGGACTGGCAGGGGAGAATGCCTCTCTGCAGGTCATTGGATCTCAGGGATAAGGGCCTCTCGTGGGGTGAGTTCCCCATTCTGGTAGAGAAGGAGACTCGAAATGCCAGCCTCAGAAAGCAGCAGGGCCTCGGCAGGGGCTCCCTGCTCTGTGCTCCCACATGCATTAGAAGCAGACCCTGGAGCCAGACAGCCTTGGTTCCGTCCAGGCTACTCACTCTGTGGGACCTCGGGCGAGTTACTTACTTTCTCTGTGTCTCAGTTTCCCCTTTTGTAAAATGAGGACAATAGCACAAACACGATGTTTGTGAGGAATAAATGAATTAATATGTATAAAGTACCTTGTCGGGACCCGGTTGCTGTTGTGCAACCCTCCCCTGAGCCCACATTTGCACACCCCTGTCCTGAACTTGACCTGAGCTGGCCTCTAAACTACCCCACGTAAGAGCTTACCAGTTTCCCCACTTATCAGGACCCTCCCCAGTTTTGCTTTCAGGTAGGGGTTCTCTTGAGGTAGCACCATAGGCTGGGCTCCCTTCTCACCTCCCCAAACCCCAAGGCAGGAGGGGCAGCCTGTGTTCACCAGCAGGTGTGTGGGCATGGGCCCATGGGTGCCAAGTCTCCAAGTGCGCAGAGAGATGGTGTGCAGGCATTGCAGACTGGACCTAAGACGGTACTTGTCTCTCTCTCAGGGGTAAATATCTCGGCCTGAGTTAACTCTGTCCCTTAACCAAGGATGCAAAGTAAGCTGTAGCTCCTTCTGTACCTGGAGGCTCGGTCAGTCGAGGCAGAACGAGAAACTGGGGCCAGAGTGTGGCCAGGCTTGCTGTGGTCACGCAGAGGCAGCAGCGAGTCACCCAGGCTCTGGCCACATCCTCTGCGGCTCTCTACCCAGCCAGCCCTGTGCTCCCCTCCCTGCCTCTCTGCCAAGTGGCACGCACGCCCCCTGGTGGCCATATGGCCTCATGACGCCCGCCCGGGACAGCCCTGGACTCTGGCCCTCCTGCCAGGGTCCCGCAGTCCTTGCAAGGCAGGCTTTCCAGGGGGCTCCCTCCTCTCATTGGACAGTTAGGGAAACTGAGGCCAATGAGGATCAGCAACCTGGTAGAAGTCACGGGGATCCAGGCCTAGAAGAGAACTGTGTGGGGTCTGTCTGGTCAATGCCAGGCCCCTTGCCCTAAACTAAGTGGATCTCAAAGGGTGGTCTGAAGACCAGCCACATGACCATCAGCTGGAAGCGGGTTGGAAATACGGATTCTTGGGCTCCACCTTAGTCCTCGTGAAGCAGAAACTCCGGGGTGGAGCCCAGCACCCTGTTTTCACAAGCCTCCGGGCTTGTGAGAATGGCTGGCCTAATTATTTAATCCTCACAGCTCTGCCAGGGAGGGTCTCATCCTTATCCGCATTTTACAGGTGAGAAAAACAAGCATCAGCGAGGTGAAGAAAGTGATCCACGGCCACACAACAGGTAAGATGGCAAGGCCAGCCCTCTGCTTCTCACCAGAGGAAGGAGGGGTGACTGCCAGGGTGACCCCACCTGCCCTGGGGATGAAGGGTCAGGACTCTTCTCTGACTGAATTGATGCCTTGCCGGTGGCTACACCTCCAACCCCTCTGCCTACCCACACACTCATGTCCTGCCTCAGTCTCTCTATTCATGGTGAGAGCCTCTCCAGACTCAGTGGGGCCCCTCCCCCACCACCAGCCCTCCCCCACACCACCTTCAGGCCCCAACTACTTCACGACCACATCTCCTGCCAGAACTCAGGGCCTGAACACCCACAGCCTGGTCTTCACCTCTTTTTAGATCTCACGGCTCACAGACACCTCAAGTGCAGTGTCCAAAACTGGACTCAGCTCCCCACAAAACTCTGTTCTCAGCAAGGTTCCCCTCTCAGCAAAGGCATCGCCCTCTACCTGGCTGTACACACCAGAGACCAGGAGTCATCCTTGTCTCTACCTTCTCCCTCCCCCTGCACTATCTACCTTCTCACCTCCTAAATCTCTTATCCATCCACCTCACTGCCGCCACCCTGGCCCCTGCCTCATCAGCTCCATGCCTCCAGCTTCACCTATTAGGCCTGTTTTCTGGGCTACCTGGTCACCTGGCCACCCACCAGTTCCTTCTATTCGCCATGTTCATTCTTGCCTCAGGGCATTTGCATGTGCTGATTCCTTATGTGCAACATCTTTGCAGGTCTTCTTCTTCTGTCTCTTCTGGGCACTTGTCCATGTTGTCACCTTGGGGTGATGCATTGAGTATCTGTCCCTGCACTGACCTGTGAGCCCACTAAACAGGGGCAAGGGCTGGTTCTCCTCCCCACCTTGTCCCCAGGCTTGTAGTCCAGGGCAACAAATTCAATATTTGATAAATACCAAGTCCTTTCTTAATCCCAAACCTATCCTGACCCACCCTCCTTGGCCCATGGCCCTGGGGTGACGGTAAGGAGTCACAACCTCCTGGGACAGCTGGTCCTTCTCCCTACACCCCTCCCTGCCCCCCAGAATGGATTCTGGGAACCCCTGAGTCCATAGCACTGCCACGTGGACATTCTCCGTTCCCACCCAGCACAGTCCTGATGGTGACAGAATCCATTCTCGTCTTGGGCTCCTGTTTGTCCGCCAGCTTGCTGCCCCTTGGGGCTGCACGGATGAGGCCACCTTCGTTCTACCTGGGACAGTGGGGTAGGGTTGCAGGCTATGAGCCCTCCATGTTCCCTACCTGCTCACCTCTGGGCTGTGGTCCTTCCCGCCCAGCCCCACGCATTCCTGGTGCTGGGGATCTTCCAGCCCCTACAGCTCCACTCACACAACAGGGCCCAGGACACCACCTCTCTTTCTTGGCCCCAGACTTTCAAGAAGGTAGCCTCTGTTCTATGGGGGAGGAGATACTTCACTGTTCTTGGGACCAGAGGCAGCCCACTGTGGGTTAGCCACAATTCTCCCTTGGAGAACAGCCTTCATCTCTGATCTTGTGGAGGACTTGGGGAGCATTTGAAGTTTTCCTCTGCTCCATGAGACCCAGAAAAGATGGCATCTTGTAGCTTGCCTCCCTCTTGCCACTAGGACCTCCTAGAGTTTCTCTTCTATTGTGTCTCTCTCGCACGGTAAGGGCAGGGCCCCATGCAGGCCTCTATCCTGTGTTATCTGCCACCAATGTCCTCATGTGTGACTCATCCTATTGTCCTTTTTTTGACTTGGTTGTCAGGACACAGAGCCTGAAATGCCATGCTCAAACACGGTCTAAATTGCCAGTGTAAACATGTCCTTCCATATCCTCCCCACCACCTCATACCCCTGCCTAGACATGCCTACCCCTGCCCACCTACTGGCCAGGAGGCTCCTGCCTCTCAGCTTATAGGAGCAGACTCTTCTCACCTCTGTGCTGGAGGCTGGGCCTCACTGAGCTGGTGTCAGAGGACCCCTGATGGGAACAGGGCCTGCCTCTCTCCCTCTAACACCAACAGCATGTCTTCATTTTCTGAGCTCAGAAAAGAGATCATGAAAAAAAACCAAAAAACAAAACCGCTTCTGACAGGAAAAGCACAGCATTTTAGGCAGTGGCCAAACAGTGAGGCGGGGGCTCAAATTCACGGCCTTTGAGGAGCTATCCTGGCCTGCGGTAGCTGCCTAGGGGCTCACAGGAAGTTGGCCGCAGCCCTTTCAGCCTTGATTTCCTTCCATTTCCAGAATGCCTGCCCTCTGCAGCTGCTGGGAGCACGTGGCACCCCAGTACCCCACCCGAGGCAAGATGAGGACTGGACAGGGGAGAAATGAGAGCAACCAGCAGAGCAAAGGCCTGGAGGCTGGACGGGAGAGTCCAAGCGAACTTTCTGCAGAGAAGGACATGGAGTTTAAGCTTGGATAAGCTTGGATAATGGATATCAATGGATAAGCCCTTCACTCATTGAACAAGGTCTTTAAAATGCATTGAGAGGACTTGTGGGGATCCCTCAGTTTGGGGACTGGGTCTCATATGTGTGTTCTCCATTGCCCCTGCCCAGGAGGTGTTTGCTGAGTCCGTGTGTGAAGGAGGTGAATGTTAGAAATTATTTAACGATGGGGGGAACCTCCCTTTAATGTATATGGCTGAGCCTCCAGGCCTGAGAGAGGTTTCTGGCCAGGCTGAGGTCAGAGGATAATGCAGAAATGCTGCATCTCTGGCAGCAGAGGTCAGGGAGACTGGCCCACTCTGCTGTCTTTGCTCTCACTGGGCTTCTTCTGGGGTCACTTAACCCCCCAGCTTTTGTTCTCCCCACTTGCTCCTGCCCAGCCTGTGCACCCCCCAGCCCTCTACTTGCCCTCCATAGAGCTAAGAATGAGCATCTCACGGGACCCAGGAGGGTTGGCCGTGGGGAGGCTGGGAGCTCCACCCTACCAGGGGATGGGCCCTAGAGGATGAGCCGCCAGCCCCATGCTGAATAGCAGGCCATTCCCAGGTGCAAACCTCAAACACAGCCCCCACAAGTCTCCATGAAAACAAGGAGGTGACCCATGTTGTCATGGCCACCCTTCACTCTCCCCACAAAGAGCCCTCCAGGTTGGTAGGGGACAGGGTGACCTGGTCTAATCCAAGACTCTAACAGTCACACAAAGCTGAGTGTCTGGGAGGACCTCCTAGAGGAGGTAGGGCATGAGAAGGCCCTAAAGGGAGGCTTTAATGCAAAGGATTGGGAAGGTTCCGCTCAGTGTGTTCGAGTCAGGCTTCAGGGTGGTAGGACCATTTATTTTACATTATTTTTAAATTCTTGAATCCTCCTAACCCAGCATAGGGCATGACACATAGTAGGTGCTCCATAAATGCTTGCTGAATAAATGGATGGATGATGGATGCTTGGCCCCCAGTTAAAGAAAGGAATGACTGAAGAGTCTTACTAATCTTAGTACATGCCACATGGCTCAATAGCAACACTTATTGAGCACCTAGTATGTGCAGTCAGCTGAGCTGGGAGCTGTATAGGGCATGACTCTGAGGGAGGCAGCAGGTGAACTGAGATGGGTTCAGCTCCTGCCCCTGTCACCCACTGGCTCTGAATGTGTCCTGACCTTGCCCACCTTCAGCAAGGTCTCTGACATCTCCCCTCTGTCTCTGTCTCTCCCAGGAGGTGCCCTCCCCAGTCCACCCTGTTCCAACCATCTGAGCCTAATAGTGAGCTTGGGGCCCTGCTGGCTCTCCCCCACCACCCCCGCCTGCTCTGTGCACATCCCTGTGCACAGGGATGTGGGTTTTATTTCTGCCTTTCCTGCTGCTGGGCAGACTGACCCATGGAGCCTGGTGTTTCCGGCCTAGGCTCCAGCTCCTCCTTGGTGGGCAGCAAGGCAGACCTTGACTCTACCCCTTGCTCTGGGCTGGGACTCTACTACTGATGCTCCCACCTTAGATGAAGGCTGACCCTCCAGTGATACTGGCTTCTAGCTTTCTGGGCCAGGGAGGGGCTGGGCCTCAAAGGAAATGGTCTAGACCACCAAGTCAGGCTTCTCAGCCCTAAACTAAATAAGGTGAGCCCAACTTATCTGACCTACACAGGGGCCGGTAAGACCATAAAGAACCCCACTGTTGATTGAGCATTGCCATGGCCTGGTACTTTCTGCTTGACATCGTGACTCCAGAGCAGCTCTTGGGGGCAACTCCTCTTTCACAGCCCAGCCCAGGAGTCAGCGAGGTATAGTGACCACCCCACTGCCACACAGTACATGGGGCAGGGCAGACCTAGCCCCACTTGGCCTCTTACAGCCATGCAGGGGATCAGGACCACCTAGAGCTTTCCCCTGGCCACTTCTTAATCCTACAATGGGGCAAGATACTGTGTACCTCCTGCATTTCCCGCAGTCCACCTGGCTCCCCTTCCATTTCGTTCTCTTTTTCAGTGGCTTCTCCTTCTCTGTTTAAGTCCCCAGTGACTCACAGGCTTCTGAGTATGAGTGTGCCCTACAGCCTGGCCTCCTGTCATGGCCCTGCCTGGAACACCCTCTCTATCCAACCCCCAGAAGAGGTGACCTTTCCCATCTGGCTTGGGTGGCCAGGAAGCAGAAAGGGATGCCTCCTGGGTCGTACTCCCTCAGCTCCCCTTCCCCAGGGAAGACAAAGAAGGGTTACATCAGACTTTCATTCATTCTTTACCATGCCCTGAGCCCTCCTCTGCACCCAGCCTGCATCTAACCCCAGCCCTGTCCTGTTTATCGGTAAACAGCCCACTAGAGTGGGCAAATGAGAACCAAACTCAACTTGCCCACAGTCACATAGCTCATAAAGGCCAGGTGGGGACTAGACCTCATGCATTCTTACTTCTAGGGCTGTGTTCGTGCTTTCTGGTCCAAAGCACAAACCTTTGGGCATTGAGCATTAATCTCCCCTGGCTCACACCACTTTTAAACCTTCCTCCAGCTCTTCCTGTGTTTTCTCTGGCTCCAGTTTGGAAGCAGAAACCAGGCATGGTCCCACATATCTTTAGAAGACCCAGAAAGTGTTGTATGTTCAAGGCTCAAAATGAGGGAACCTGGATTCGTTCCAAGTTTTGGAGCTGACAGCCTTTCGGGTCACTCCCCTTGTGCAGAGCCAGATACTCATAGGCTTGACCTCCAAGGGGTTGCTATGGCAGCTGCAGACCCCATAGGTGGGGCTCCTGGGTAGGAGGTGCTCACCCAGGGGGAGACTCCACACCTTCACAAGGCAGCCACAAGACTTACTGTTAGAAAGTCCTTCAGGGGCTCTCAAATCATCTTGCTCTCTCTACTGCCTCCCTATCCCCCAGTCTGCACACTGGGACCCAGGCCTCGGGGCTGGAGAAGACCCCTGCTTCACAGCAGAACTACTCCTATTGTCTCCCCTTTGAGCCAGGCCTGAACCAAGCCCCTGGACTCTATTAATCCTTTGATGAAGGTTGTATTATTATTCTGCTCACTGTTGAGGAAATGGAGGCACAGAGAGTGTCAGTGGCCAGCCTGAGATCCCACAACTGTTGGATGATGAGATGTCTCTGGAACCCAGGTGTATCCCCTCCCGCCACTGTCTCTGGCCACACCTGTCCCCTTGAAGCCCAGGCTAAGCCAAGGCCACAGCAGGGCTTGAGCAACCAGTGGAGGGCCCGTCACCTGGCCCTCAGGGCTCTCAGGACTTGGGTGGAGGCTGTCCGGGTGCCGCTGGCTGTGCTACAAACCCCTGAGGACAGTCTCTGCCCCCTTCCCAGAGTCTTTTCGGCACTGAGACAGCAGGGTGTTCTCCCCTACACAGAACCTGACCTCACCCAGAATGCCCTGTAAGCCAAGAGACTTGTCCTCCAGGCATCTCTGCCCTGGAGCCATCCAGACCCTTCCAGGCCCTCCCAGGTCCACCCCAAGCCAGGAAGTCCTAAACCCCATCCAAGGGCCCAGAAGTGCCTGGACAAGGAGGAGGGAGCCCAGGGCACAGGGCCTCTTACTTGATCTCTGTCTGGCCGCCTGCCTTCCGGGCGATCTGCACCAGCTCCTTCCCATACCTCTCCTCTGCTTGGGCCCTGCAAGAACAAAGTGTGGTCACTGTCCCTCTACTTCTGCTGGCTGCGGCTCCCTTAGATATCTAAGTGGTGGAAGCTGAGGGTCCACTCACTCAGCCTCTTGGGGCAGGCTGAGCCTGCAGGCCCTCCTTGACAAAGTTTGGCTCCCAGCCCTCCTTCCAAATACATGTTGGGCCAAATACCCGCACATGTGAGGGGACATCAGATCATTTGCTCATGATGGGAGGCCCTGGCTGGGAAAACCAGGAAAGTCACACTTCCAACAGCAGGATGGCCGGGCTGTCTGTTCCCACAGAGCCAGGAGGACAGCCCACGCCCTGCCGGCCCTCGCCCAGTGGCTGGCTCACCTCTGCCTCAGCAGCTCCTCCACGTCCTTGCACATCTTCCTGCCGTCGAGCAGCCGCTGCAGCAGCACCTCATAGCCTGTGTGGGCCGTGAAGTCCCTGCACTGGAACACGAGACAGAGGGACGCGTGAGTGCCGCTGTGTGGGTTGGGAGGGGCACTGAGTTGGGGGTCCTGGCAAGGACTCCGCTGACACCCAGGAAAAGTCTGTGTCCAGCGTCTGGGGCCTGCCCTGCCTGTCTGCCTCCATTCTCCCACTCAAAGACGAGCTCTTGGGCTTCAGGATGTGGTTTTGCACCGCGGGGCCCCTGTCTGTGGGGGTGCCAGGTGTGTGAGCCCTATGCACCATGGCGCTCACAGTCTGGGACACATCAGCTTCACACAAGATGGCCACGGGGAGGGCCGGCTCCAAGGCCTGGTAATGACAACCCCATAGGGTGCCCAGCAGGGCCCGTTTCTGTCACATTCCCAATAACCCTATTATCTCGGTTGTCCAAGTGAGAACACTGAGGCACGGATGGGTACGGTGTGCCCATAGTGACACAGCTTAGCAGTGGTAGGCCTGGCGTTGGACCCAGGCTGTCAGGCTGGAGTCCATGCTCTCTGCCTCTACACCACACAGCCTCTACGAAAAACTGTACCAATCGTGTCTCCATCAACAACTGTGTGCCAGATGCCACGCTAGGCTCTGTGTGGGCTCCCGTAACCGTCTTGTACCCACCTGGCAAGGTGGGCATCGAGAGTGACTTGCATCAGGATGCAGGCACATCCTAACACACCCAGGACACCTGACACATGCTTAGCACCTTAGGGCCAGCCCTGAAACAGGACAGTGGGGAGAGGGGCATTTGGGAGAGTTCTCCTGGATACGACTGCCCCTCTGCTGCCTGGCACTTTCTCAGCCTGTCCCAGGGCTCCTGACCAATCTGATTCTCCTTTCTCACCCTTGGAATGCATTCTGAGCTGCTGGTGCTGGACTTAGTCCTCATAGTCAAGAACTATAAGAGTCGGTCTAGGGAGTGGGTCTTGGGGCCAGGCTGCACACGTGGCTGATTGACAGAGGAGGGAGATTGATCCTAAGAGAAAGTAGTGAAACATTACGCTGAGAGCAGGGGCTTCTGTGTGTATTTCTTACCTGAGCCTGGCCCCCACATCCAGTCTTGGGGAAGGACCACCCCCCAGGATGCTTGGCCAAGCAACTGTAAATTGAGGCAATCCCTGAGATTCAGCACCTAGTCTGTCTTCTTTTCCATCCCCATGGACCCCCAAAAGCCTCAGAGACTGGAGAAAGGGTCCCTGCTCTCCTGAGTGCACACATCATAGTCCCATGTCAGACCTCAGCAAATCAGTGGGGCTTTCCCAAGGCCACACCTTGGGGAAGGTAAGTCTAGCCCATCTTAGAGTCAAGAGCTGATGGTGCACCTTTCCCTGCCCCATGTCTTTCCTCAAATGCTGTGTATGGGCATGTAGAGAAAGTCAGGAGAGGAGTCTAAATCAAGGAGAGCTTCCCACAGGAAGAGGCATTTGAGCCAGGTTCTGGGAGAGAAGAAGCTGTTCTTCCAGGTCTAAGTAGAATAGACATGGTAGAAAGGGCAGAAATTCCACAAATTGTCCCAACTGGCCCTGTGCCAGGCCCAGCCACCCTCAGCAAACTCAGAATAGTGGAATCTCCAGGCCTATAGCTCACCTACCACCCCAAACTTATTCCCTCCTCCATAAGCATCCCTAGAAATCCCTGAGGCCCAAACTCAGCTGCTGACTGGATCTCAAGCAGTGTGCCTGGGCTCTGGCTGGCTATTTGGGGCCCCAGGGGAAGGAAGTTGCCCCCCTAACTAACCCCTGCCAGCCTGTCCTGGATTAGGCATCAGCTCCCAGGCTGGTGTGGTTGGGCCAGGCTTTCATTTCTGTGGTTTTTGTGAGTGGCCGCTTGCCCACTAACTGGTCAGTAGACCCTGGTTTCCCACCTCTCAGCCTCTGCTCTCCCTCCAAACGCCCCTGGCAGAAGGCTACGACAGCCGGGGAGGAAAAGGAATCTGGAGCCTCAGCCTCCTGCCTTCTCCCCACGAGGGAGGCACTCTGAGCTGGACACCACCATTCAGGACTGAATTCCACAGACCACCAAACTGGGAAGCATTTTGTCCAGTGCCCCCCAGTCCCAGGGAAACTGAGGGCCAGAGAAGGGAAGGACCTACCTCAGGAAACACAGGCAGAGGCAGGACAAGAATGTGGACTTGCAGGGGCCCTGTCACTCTCCATGAAGCCTCTGGGAGAGAGGGCAGAGCTGGCAGAGTCTGTACCCTGCCCCACACCCCACCACAGCAGGTTGCTCTGTTCTTCCCTCCTAGGCCCCCGCCCGACCCCAACTCTCCAGGGAAGCCCCTCCGTCCTTACTGAGACTCCCGGAGTGGAAAGAAGCAAAACCAAACCTACACTGGCCATTCTGTAGGATGCAGAAGGTAGCAAGGCCCTTCAGGCTGGGTCCCCAGGAGCTCAAGTCCCCAGAGCGCTGTAGGCTCAAGAATCTTGTCTAGCCTTTGCTCAGAGCCACAGTGGTGCTAGCAGTGGCTGTGGCCAAGTGAGCCACTGTCGCAAGTGACTAGATTGTTCCGAGGAAGTGCTTGGTTCCCCCAGGGCTGCTCCTTCTCAGCACTGCTCCCCTTCCCCCAGCCTGCATCCTCCTCCTTAGCCCCTACTCCACCACCTCCTCCAGGGAGTGGGTTCTGACTCATTATTCAGAGCTGGGCAGAGTCCTGCTCAGGCTGCTATTGAGGAAATGAATGAACCAATCATTCAGTTAGATAATCAATCAGTTCTGCAAGTTCACAGGCCCGGGCCCAGCCACACAGTCACCCCTGCCAGGGCCCACCCTGGCCTTCCTTCCCAGCACCCACCCAGTTCTACCCTGTGAGTACCAAGGGCTCCATGTCAGCCCCCCTCCTGTACCGGCTGACATTTCCACAATGCAGAAGCCACCAGGCAGGGCCATTCACCTCCTTCCATCTACTCACAGCCTCTGTTGCCTGAAACCCACCCATGGCCTTGATCGTGGTGAAGTCTACCGGCCACACAGTGCACTGTGAACATCACAGGGGTTTTCTCATTGAAAACGCCACACACCCAGGGTGGTTAGGATGGTAAGGAAGATGCCCCAAGGGGGGAGATGACTACCCAAGATCACCCAAATGGTAACGGTCAGAATCTGGAATATGAATCTAGGTCGGCCTGTCCCCAAGCCCACATACCTACACCAGTCATTCAATAGATAGTCCAGCACTGTTTTTCATGTTGAAACATCAAAAACTAGTTTTAAAAAATAACTTTGGAAAATGATTACTCAAATTCTTTCCAGCTTAAATCAAAGCTGTATTTTGGGCTATCATTCAGTTACCATGGATTCACAGAGACCAGGTTTGTGCCCAGGCTAGGTCAGAGAAATCTTCCCTGGAGAAGGGCCACGTGGGCTCTGCAGATGTGCACACTAAGAACCAGCAAGTGGCCAGAAGCCATGCCCCATCCCCACCAAGTGGCACCTACAGCAAGCCACTCTGGGGTATGACGCCAGGTGGTGAGAAGGTACTGTCCCCTCCTTTGGGAGGCCTCCACAAGCCAGAGGTGGGGACTTGCCATCACATTTGTGTGGCTACTCTGGGCCTCCCTTTCCCCACAGAGGAGCCAGATCAGGGCTGAAAGATGTCTCCCAAGGCTCTAAAAGGAATGCTCAGGAAAGTTCTGAGCAAGTGGAATCATATCTGTGCCTCAGCCTCAAGGCAGTGTGGGGAAGGCCTGGGTGCTCTGTTCTACCCGGGGACAGCCCATCTGCTTCCTTCTCTAGGTGGGTCTAGGTGACAGCCATTGTCCAGGCCTGTGCTCTGGGCTGGGCCCTGCCATGCTCCCACTTGGGTGGATAGAAAAACAGCCTTTGTACCCACCATGACTTCACCCTTTTCCTACCCACATCGCCTTTTTCTTTTTTAAATGTTTTATTTATTTTTGAGAGAGAGAGAAAGAGAGTGGGTGAGGGGCAGAGAGAGGTGGGGCAAAGGATCTGAAGCTGGCTCCTCTGTCAGCAGAGAGCCTAATGCGGGGCTCGAGCTCACGAACCGTGAGATCATGACATGAGCCTAAGTCAGACGCTTAACCGATTAAGCCACCCAGGTGCCCCTACCCATAGCACTCTTGGTGGTTGCAGGGGCTAGGCCACAGAGACCAGGGCCTGAGCATGCCATTTCCCTTTGTGGGACTTGGTTTCCTCATGAAGGAAGTGGGAAGAGACCAACCTCTCCCCTCTAGGGCACAGCCCCATCAGGCAGACCTACACAGTCAAGGAAGGTGCCCAGGCCTGGTCTGAGAGACTGTACAGACATCAGCAGACTAGCTGTCAGTTCACAACTCTGGTCCAGTAAAATGGGCCCAACAGTTCCCACCACTTATGGTTGATCTGAGAAGCCAATGAAATAATATGCAAAGGTGAGAATGGTGAACAGAGATCAGAGCATGCCCTAAGTAGGGTATGAGGCTAAGGATTATTACCCACATTTTACAGGTGAGGAAAATGGAACCCAGGGAGTTCACCTAACTTTCCCAGAGCCTGCAGGACACAGCCCGGATTTGAACCCAGCTCTCCCAGGGCAAGATCTTGGCTCTTACCCTCTCAATCTCTTGCCTCTCTGCAGTTCCCCAAGCTCAGCAGCTGCTCCGCAAGTTGTAGCTCCCCAGGCCCTGCCCTGTCCCTGCCTGCCAGCCTGGTGCCACCCCCAACAGACAGCAGGGTGAGAGGGTTGGCCTGTCCAGGAGTTAGCACTATTTTTCTGGGGACCAAGTAGAGGCTGTGGAAGGTAGCTGGGAAGAGCCATCTTGTGACTTTCTGCCCATGAGACCTTGCTGACAGGGAGGAAGGAGCCACCGCAACGGGCTGTGTGGAGGGGACTGCTGGGTGCAACTAAGAGGGGTCAGAAGTGGACGGGTGCAGGCAGCAGAACAGGAGGAGACTCGGTGGGGGAATGGGGACACCGAGGAACCAGCCGAAGTACCCAGGAGAGCAAGAGCTGGCCTGCGGAAATCTGCCACCTGCTGGGCCATTGCCAGCTACCACCTTTCACCCCTTTAGAGTCACTGAGCCCACACCTCACCACAGCTGCGGAGACACCAGAAGTAGCCAGCAGTGGGTATGGGTAGAACACAGCAAATGAAGAAACGAACCCTGTTCTTCCCCATCGTAGGCTCCCAATGTGGAGTGTTCAACTGAGCAAGACAGTGAACTTGTGACATGAGATAGAGCTGGAGTGAGTTATACTGAGACTAGAAAAGGACTAGAAAAGCTCTAACACATGCCCAGGCATGGGGAAGGGAAAGCTAACAGTGGCTTTAGAAGGTGGAAGAAAGAAAAGTTAAGTTGCCAGCTTGCACCTTACTGGGCTCAAAAAACATTTTGCAAAATGTTAACCATTCTTGTTGAAAATGTTTCTAATGTCTGGCATGCTCTTGGGTTGACGGGCTCTTCATTCTTTATTTTTATCCTTTTTTTTTTTTTTTTTTTTTTTAATTTTTTTTTTCAACGTTTATTTATTTTTGGGACAGAGAGAGACAGAGCATGAACGGGGGAGGGGCAGAGAGAGAGGGAGACACAGAATCGGAAACAGGCTCCAGGCTCCGAGCCATCAGCCCAGAGCCCGATGCGGGGCTCGAACTCACGGACCGCGAGATCGTGACCTGGCTGAAGTCGGACACTTAACCGACTGAGCCACCCAGGCGCCCCTATTTTTATCCTTTTTTAAAAAAGAAATATTTGGGGCACCTGGGTGGCTCAGTCAGTTAAGCGACTGACTTTGGCTCAGGTCATGATCTCACAATTCGTGAGTTCAAGCCCCGCGTCGGGCTCTTTGCTGACAGCTCGGAGCCTGGAGCCTGCTTCAGGTTCTGTGTCTCCCTCTCTCTCTGCTCCTCCTCTGCTTGTGCTCTGTCTCTCAATAATAAATAAACATTAAAAATTTTTTTTTTTTTTTTTTTTTTTTTGGGACAGAGAGAGACAGAGCATGAACGGGGGAGGGGCAGAGAGAGAGGGAGACACAGAATCGGAAACAGGCTCCAGGCTCCGAGCCATCAGCCCAGAACCTGACGCGGGGCTCAAACTCACGGACCGTGAGATCGTGACCTGGCTGAAGTCGGACGCTTAACCGACTGCGCCACCCAGGCACCCCCAAAAAAATTTTTTTTAAATAAAAAGAAATATTTATTTTTGGAAGAGTGCGAGTGGGGGAGGGGCAGAGAGAGGGGTACAGAAGATCTGAAGGGGGTTCTGCCCTGATAGGCTGACAGCAGAGAGCCCAATGCAGGGCTCAGATTCAGGAACCACGATATCATGACCTGAGCTAAAGACACATGCTCAATCAACTGTGCTCCAACCATTAAAAAAAAAATTTTTTTTTTGAATGTTTACTTATTTTTTGAGAGACAGAGAGAGACAGAGCGTAAGCTGGGGAGGGGCAGAGACAGAGGGAGACACAGAATCCAAAACAGGCTGCAGGCTCTGAGCTGTCATCACAGAGCGCCACACAGGGCTCAAACCCCTGAACAATGTGATCATGACCTGAGCCAAAGAGGCTTAACCGACTGAACCACCCAGACACCCCTGCCCCTGCCTTTTGTGGAAAACCACCTTTTATCAGCAGGAGAGGAGACAGAACAGGAGACTAGACTCACTCTTCTCACCCCAGAAGCCCCAGACAGTGGCCTGAGCAGGCATCAGGGGCGGCACCGTGCCAGCCGCACTGTCCTATCCTCTCGCACACTACTTTCACTGAAGGGACCTCTGCAGCCAGTGTGCCTCCCATGGCCAGTTTACTGGCCACAGTTTACTGTAGCCAGTCTTCTGTGGACTGAGAAACCAAAGCCTAAAGACAGGAAACCTGACGTGAGCACTGAACTCTCTAGAAGGCAGCTCCATGAAGGGAGAAAGTGGGTCTGTTCTCTTGCTGGGTCCCAGAGCCCAGAATCTGCACAGCAAATACATTGGACAAGGGCTAAATAAATGCCGTAGGGAGGCCCTCGAGAGGCTGTGGCTTTAAGACTGCTGGCTCCTGAGGTTCCCCATGGAGGGGACCAGATCACTGGCTTGCATTTCAATGATTCATTACCCAGCACCTTTATATAAACCAGACAGACCCATCCCCTCTACTTCTTAAAGCAGTATTATCATCCCCATTGTACAGATAAGGAAACTGAGACTCAGAGAGGATCAGTCAATGAATAGTAGCCAGGGTCTTTCCACTGCCCCACAGCTACTTCCTCACAGTGGGGCTAATCTCCACCATTCTTAGTTGGCAAATTGAGGAAGGCAAAGGGCCAAAAGCTCAGGTATGGCTTGGATGGATGGATGGTTGGATGGATGACCAGAGACTTCAGTAAGCAAGCTAGTTGCATACCTGTTGTAAAGCAGGTGGCAGGTGGGTAAAGACAGGGTCCCAAGCCAAGGCCCTTGGGGAATTGATGAGGAACACTGTCACCTGCAGACCTTTGTGGGGCTATCAGGAACAGAAGGAGTGTCTGTGGCTGGTGTCCCCAGAGGCCCAAGCCAGGACTCATGGAGATAGAGAGAGGGAGGCCGACTCCAGATCAGCACAAGGGCTTCCCAAAAGCCCAAGTGATCCCAAACATGGCTATACAGGGTATGCTGCTTCACCAGGTGGAGAGCACCCTGTCACAGGGGTCTGTAAGCAGGTTAGGGATTCTGCAGAGAGGTCTCAGCTGAGTCTAAGTGTCCCTGGCCCAAGGATTGAGGGGTCCATGCATAAGCAGATAAATGTGGGGTGATTTATAGTTTTTCTAAGATGGCCCAGGGTAGGTGTCAGAGGGAGAGATTCAAGAAGGTAAAGGTGGACTTTTATTTTTAAAAGAACAAAAGCACGTTGAATGTGGTTAGATGAGCTACACTGGGGTCAGCTAGGCTGACAGGAGCTTGAGATTAGACATGAGTTTCCAGAGGCATATGGGTGGCTCAGCTGATTAAGCATCTCTAGACCTTGGTTTAGATCACGATCTCACGGTTTATGGGTTCAAGCCCCGCATCAGACTCTGCGTTAACAGTGCAGAGCCTGCTTGGGATTCTCTCTCTCCCTTTCAAAATAAATAAACTTAAATAAATAAATTTATAAAAAAGAAATGAGTTTCCAGAGGACTCCACTTCTCCACTGAGCCCAGTCTGACCGCCTCCCCGGGGCCTTCAGGGGCCTTCACCCAAGCAGCCAAGCAGTAGAGTCCCCTGGTTGGCAGGGGCCCTGAGATGTCTGGGCCCCTCATCTTATGGCCAGCAGTCACCCTGAGCCTTCCAGGGGCCCTGTCAGAGCCCTGTGAACTTTCAGAGCTTCTCAGGGATCCCACATAACCAGGTATGGGGGGCAACACTAGCACCAGAAGAGGACCTACCATGTGTGCGGGTGGGGAGACGGTGGGGGGTGGGGGGGGGCATAGGGAAACACTTATCTTAGTAATACTGACCACAGGGTGCTGTTGTTTGAGGAAAGCAAGAATGAGAGAGGTTATGTAACTTGTCCAGGCCCAATCAGCAAATGTGTGGGCGGGCCTGGCTTTCAACCAAAGTCTGTCTGGTTTTAAAGCTTTGTTCTTTTAAATAAGCCTCCTCAGATTATCAGGAAGGAAAGGTCTTGGCTACCACACTCCCCTCCCCCAGTCTGTGAAGTCCTGCCCACTTCCCTTACGCATTCTCAAGTCTTAAAGGAGTAGCTCGACCCCCACTTCTTCCTACTGCTTTATGAAACCAAAACGTGTAGAAAGATTAGAAAAGGGAAGGGACAGGGAGAGAACACAAGTCCAGGCAGAAGCCTGCGGGTGGGAATGGGCCCCTGAGGTTTAGAAGACTGAAGTCTAACACACAGAGCTCTAAGTGGTCACGGTGAGATCTGAGTGAGGCTGGAGCAGGTGTCTGAAGAGGTAGCCTAAGGCCAGCTGGAGGAGAGACTCATGAGCAGGTGTGGGACCTTCCCAGGAGGTAAAGGGAAGCTTCGCCAGGTTCTGAGTTCAGGGGATGGGAGCTGGGTGGGATGCAGACAGGTAGAGGTCAGTGCTCTAAATCCATTATCACCTCTAATCCTCAGCATCCCCTGGAATGTCAGGCCTGTGCTATTCTTATCGTCCCCTGTTACAGATGAGCACCTGAGGCTCAGCAAGTGGATGATTGCTCAGGTCACACAGTCCCTCTGCACTGGCCCCACCAAGCTGGTGTGGCAGTGGGGACTCCCTAGATCTAGCACTGGGTGGAGTAGAAAGCAGATGCCAGTGGCCGAGGGTGAGGGAAGCAGTGGGATGCAGAGGATGGTTAATGGAGAAGAGGAGAGAACTGAGCCACCCCAGACATTGAGCCCTGGAGGAGACTGACCCCTTCAGCAAGGAGAGGCACCGTCCATTCCCTGTCCATAGCCAGCCACACAGGGCTCCTCGCCACATAGTTTGTGGGGGACCAGCCAGAGACTAGAGGCCAGCACTGATGGTCCACCTACTTACCCTGCACATCCCGTTCCCCTAGTTGCACCCCTCCTACACACCTACACCTGCCAGGGGATACCCTACAGAACACCACCCCAGGGGGAAGCCCAGGCAGTGGGATGTGGGCAGAGCTCAGGCATTGGGTTCTAGTCCTGGCCAGTTCCATGAAACAGGCAGTGCGACCTTGGGCAAGTCACTTAACATCCTGAGCACAGAGCCCCTCCTGTGTAAAATGAATGTGAACATATTGCCCACCTCTGGGCTCTAGGACTAAATGAAATAATACATGGAGGAGCCCAGCAATGGGCATCCTGACACTTAATGAGCTCCTGGAAAATGGTGGCCATGGTGATGAATACATATGAAGTCAAAGAAAGGAAATAAAAAAGGAAAGCTAGGTGTGAATCTTAGCTGTGATTCTTATTTGGACTGGTTGCCTCTAATCTCTCAGACTCAATTGTTTTTATTTGTAAAGTGGGATGAACACTTGCACTTTGTGCCCTCACAGGGCTGATGTGGGGTGTCTTTCTTTGTGGCCATGAACTGCTCCTCCTTTGGGCTTGAGACTTGCTCAAGACACAGAGATGAAGCCCTGGAGCTGCAGAGGAGCCCCATTCCCATCCCTATGCCTTTTCCTGAAGGCAGGGACAGACCGCTGCAGCCTCTGAAGAAGGCCCTGTGGCCTCCTCTGCCAGCCTTGTCAGGTTCTGGATCTCAGAACTGACCCTGGGTTCTGGGTGCTAGCTGGGCTCCTGCACCTGCAGGGGGTCTGCACGTGAAGCTCCTTGCCTTTGCAAGGCCATTAACAAGCATGTTGCCACAAAAATCAATTTAATACAGACAAAGAGTCAGGCTCAGAGAGTGGAGGGACTCACCAGGGCCACCCTGTAAATGTAGTAGAATCAAAGCAGGGCATTAGCTTCTAAAGGCAGTGTAAGAGACAAAGATGGCACCTTGTACAGTAATTTAAATCGTATGGTACTGTCATAAGGATAGGCATATAGACCAATGGAATAGAATAGAAAGCCTAGAAATAAGCACATATATGATTTTCCACAAAGATATCAAGGTCATTCAATGCAGAAAGGAGTCTTTTCAACAAATGGTGCTGGGGAAAGTGATATCCACATGCAAAAGAATGAAGTTGGACCCAGTCTTTACACTATATGCAAAAATTAACTCTAAATTTATCCATGGCCTAAATGTAAGAGCTAAAACTGTAAAACCCTGAAAAGAAAACATAGGAGAAAAGCCTCAAAACACTGGACTTAGCAATGATTTCTTGGATTTGACACCAAAACCACAGATAACAAAAGAAAAAACAGATAAATTAATATTTCATGAAAATTAAAAACTTATGCATCAAAAGACAACATCAAGAGAGTAAAAAGATAATGCCCAGATTGAGAGAAAATATTTGCAAATTATATATATGATAAGGGATTAATATCCAGAATATATAAAGAATTCTTACAACTCAGAAAACACTAACAAAAGAGAGAGAGTATGAGCAGGGGAGGGGCAGAGAGAGAGTTGAGAGCTGTCCACACAGAGCTGAGGACACAGGGCTTGATCGCAGGAACCGTGAGATCACAACCTGAGCCAAAATCAAGACTCGGACGCTTCACCGACTGAGCCACCCAGGCACCCCAAGAAATGAAATTCTGATGTCTGTTGAAACACAGATAAACCTTAAAGACATGCTAAGTGAAATAAGCCAGACACAAAAGGTCACATATTGTATGATTCTACTTATATGAGGTTCCTAGGATAGGCAAATTCACAGAAAGAGAGTAGAATAGAAGTAAGAGACGAGGGAAGGGAGATGAAGAGTTATTGTTTAATGAGTCCAGAGTCTCTGCTTGGGATGATGAAAAGTTCTGGAAATAGGTAGTAGTAATGGTTGTGCAACATTATAAATGTATTAATGCTGCTGCATTGCACATTTAAAAATGGTTAAAGTGTTGGGGCGCCTGGGTGGCTCAGTTGGTGAAGCATCCGACTTCAGCTCAGGTCATGATCTCACGGTCTGTGAGTTCGAGCCCCGTGTGGGGATCTGTGCTGACAGCTCGGAGCCTGGAGCCTGCTTCGGATTCTGTGTCTCCCTCTCTCTCTGCCCCTCCCCCACTCCTCCTCTGTCTCTGTCTCTCTCTCTCAAAAATAAACATTAAAAAAAAACTTTAAATGGTTAAAGTGTTAAGTTTTATGTTAATGTATGTTTACCACAATAAAAAAACATAATCGTAGATTATAAGGTTAAAAAGCAAAACGAAACAAACCTCTACCCTCTATTCATTCACAAGTGAGTCAAATGAGGTCACCTAAGTGGTAAAAGCCAGCTGTATGCTGGTTATCAGCAATGGCAATGCATCCAGCATCACAATTATCCACGCCAACAGTTCTCAACCCTGGCTGCACTTTGGAAACACTCAAGAACTTAGGAAAATACTGATGCCCAGCCTCCCACCCTGAAATTCTATGTAATTGGCCTTGGGTGTGGCCTGGGCATTGGGATGTTTGAGAACGACAGTCCTACAAGGTTTGGCTCCCTGTCACATTTTCGATATTATCTCCAAGTACTACCCACCTCGGTCACTTGGCCTCAGTCACACAAGTCTCCTTGTCCCTTGAATATGTCAAGCACTCTCCTGCCTCAGCCCATCATCCCCTCTTTCCTTCCCAGTATGGCTCAGCTTCTGTTTTCCCATGTCCACTGCTGGGAAACCCTGAGTCCCATCTGGCCACCCCATCCCTGCCTTAGCTGTGGTCTCTGGAGCTCCAGCAGGCACTTCCTGTTGCCTAATAGTGGGTGCTGTCAACACCAGCGGAAGGGGCTGTCATTCCCCCACGTTCTCCTCACCCACTGCTCAGAGTGCCAGGTCTTAGCGAACCACCGCACCTCCCAGTAACCCCCAAGGGCTCTCTGACCTAAGCCTGAGAAGGTAGCAGCCAGGTCTAGACCAGCAACCCCAAAGTCCACCTCGGTGGTATCCCCAGTCCCACATCCCCTCTGAGATTTCTGCCTGCAAAACAGGCATAAGAATACCAAGTTCACAGAGCTATTGTTGGAAGGAAATGCATCTTGTCATTTGAAGCCATGGGAATGACTCTCTGATGGCAGAATTTAATGTGTAATGGTGAACAGAGTTGGGGAGGCATTCTGGGAGTAGGAGGATGCACATACGTGGCTTACCCTGTAGTGCACATGCAATCCTAAGTCTGGGTCCCTTAGAACCTGTTTCTGGTCTGCTTACTCCCCATGGTGAGCAGCAGAAGGTGGTCCCCTTAGTGCTGCCCTTAGCTTCCTCATCTTCAAAGCCTCTGTCTTAGATGAGCATCACTCTGACATCCCACATGAGGAATCTGAAATTCAGAGAAGGGAAATGATTCTCCCCGGCCCAGCAAGTGAAGGTGGAGGCTAGGAGAGGCATTAAAGAAGGCCTGGAGGGAGGAGCTGCTGGAGCGAGTCCAGGGAAGAGCCCCAGCATGGGCAAGCCCCCAGGGCACAGGGTGCTACTCTCTCTTGCTGGAAGTCCAGGCAGTTTCAGTTTCCACACCAAGTTCCCTTCATTGTGTGGTTTGCGGCATCAGCTAGACTCTGGGTGAGGAGGGAGGGCATCCCGCCCACAGCCTGCAGCTCCTTTGCATGATAGGAAACATCCGCTGCTGGAGAGGGTGCAGGGAGGCAGAAGAAAGTGTCTCTGTCACCCCTTAAGGCCGGTCAGGACCTTTCACAATCTCCAGTCACTTTCCTACCAGTCACCCTGCATGAGCCTCTGGGTCAGAAAACTGCCTTCCAAACCCATTGTGCCCACTCCCCACTTCCACACCTTCGTCCGTGCCATTCCTTCCCCTGGGCTGCCATCTGCCAGCCTGCCTTCTCCCAAATCCTTGCCTGCCCTCCATAGCCCAAACAAGGCCCTCCCGCTCCATTCCGGGGGGCTACCCCCGTGGTGTGTAGTACACAAGTCCCAGGAACTGGAGTGCAGGGGGTCATTGAGAAGCAGACCTTGTTTTCCACCAAGAATAAAATTGAGGGTGACCAAGGCTGCTGTGGCCAGTAGATCCTCCAGGTGACCATCTGCCAGCCTCACAAATGCACAGCAAGCATAACCAGAGAACTCTGCCTCCTTCTCACACCATCAAACGGCTGGCCATGTCCTGGGAAATAGGCACAGATGAACCAAGTTCTTGGGCCCCAGGGGGACAATGTACCACAAAGTGCACACAGAGTATGTGCAAGAGGTAATGCTATCAAACCACAAATTTCACTTAAAATCTCAGGCTTGAAAACAGCAATTGCTTAGTTTTGTTTTCAAGAATTTTCCTTTTAATGACATACATAATCTGTGTTCACTTACAGAAAATTAGAGGGGAAATGGAGAGAAAAATAACCCTACTTCCAAAATGACCAAAATCAACGTCAACATATAGAGGGCCACTCATGTATCCTATAAGAATTATAACTGAACCAAGAAGAAACTAGTCAATCTCCTTGAATTCAGAGGCAGAATATGATGGTGTCCAATAGACCTGGGAGGGAGTCCCTGCTCTGCCCTGGACATGTGGCCATGGAGTAGGCCCTCCCATGCCTCCATTCAGGAGATAGGAGGACATTGACAGAGAGAGTCTGTCCTCACTCCTTCAGATGGCCATGGCCAAGGGCACACTGGGAAGGCATTTGGTAGCAGCAAAGGCAGGACAGCTAGGGCCTCCCTCTCCTACCTCCTGCACTGTCTACAAGCCCCTGATGCTTGGGAGGACCCATTCCCCAGCCCCTGGCCTCCTTGGCCTTCAAGGCCATAGGGGCCTGCCCTGCTGCAAATTCTTGAACAAAGTCTGAGCAGGCTTCAGTTCGTGGCAGAGCCCCTCCAGGCCTGGCCCTCCCAGCCCCTTCCAGGCCACTCTGGTCCCTCCTTCCTGCATAAAAAGGCTCCTGCCCAGCTAGAGACGGGGCCCCACTCTCTCACTCAGGAATATCTCTTCTCCCAGGAATCCACCCAAGAAAATAATCCTCAAGTGAAAAATTTTGATACACAAAGATCTACCCAATGCATCACTGTCTAGAATAATGAATAATGGGCAGCAGCAACCTACATGTCCAACAATAGGGATTGAATAAATGAATCATACATCTACCAAATCCACAAGCTGGACTGTGTAGCCATTAACAATGGTGTTTTGAAACGAGGAAATCACACCCACACCCACACATGTTCAAAATGGAATTATGATGAAAAGAGGCAGGAGTGTCCACAACAATGTGAGTATACTTAACCTTACTGAACTGTACACTTAAAATGATAAATTTCATGTTAAGTATACTTTACCACAATTAAAAATAAAGTTTAAAGTGAAAAGGGGTGCCTGGACCGCTCAGTTGGTTGAGCGTCTGACTCTTGATTTCAGCTCAGGTCATGATCTTGCCGTTCATGGGATTGAACCCCACACCCAGCTCAGCGCTGAAAATGTGAAACCGGCTTGGGAGTCTCTCTCTCTCTCTCTCTCTCTCTCTCTCTCTCAAAAATAAATAAATAAACATTACAAAAATTAAAATGCAAGGAAAAAAGGTACAGGAGAATACAAAATTGTGTACACAATGTGCTTGCACCTATGTCAAATAATGTTAGGGAAGCAGAGCAAAATATTACCAGTTGTCTTCGTGTGATGAGACTAAGGGTTCTTTTCTCCTGGCTTTCTCTATTTTCCTACTTTCTTCTTAGGATCTTATATTTATTGATTTTATTTCTTTAGAAGGTATATACATAGCTTTAAGGGCTCAGAACAGAGTAGGTATCCAATGAGCATCAGCCTCTCCTGATTTTCTGTGAGGCCCCAAGACAGTGGTTGGCAGGTCCTGGGGTGGGGGACAGGCCAAAGTGGGGCCTCTATCCTAAATGGGGAACCTCAGAGTCTCAGAACTGGGAAGGGGAAGAGGCAACAGCAGCTGAGCCGGCACAAGAGGGGAGGGATGGGCCCATCCTCAGCCTCTGTGTATCCCTGGTGAGTCATTCCCCCACCCGGAAAGTGGTGCCTTCCTCTCTGCTCTGTCTGTTGGGGAGCTCAGCCCCTCCCAGGATGACACAGAGGTTTCCAGATGATGCTAGAGCTTAGCCTCAAAGGGGAGAGATGTGACTACAAGTCAGAGGGAAAAGTTCAGGCTTGCTCCCTCTGTCCCCTTTGGTGGTCCATCTTACCCCTTAGGGGTGAGATGTTACTGTAATATATGTGGCCCATCCTCCTCAAGCCCTTACGTTTCCTTTTAACAACACCAAAACGAATAGGATGTGGATCTCAATAAAACCTGGTTCAAAACTAGATTTTCCTTCTTAAAACAATACTCAGTGGCTTCTTTCCAAAGCCTGGGAGGGAGCCAGAGGGTGGGATGGGAAGACACAGCTCAGAGCAGGGCACCCCGTGCCTGGCCCAGTTATTAGGGAACCTCAGTGTTCAGTGTTGGACAGTAACTTCCTTGAAGGCCAAACAGTCTCGCTCACCTGATTGGATGTGGGGGTGAGGGTAGGTAGGGATCCAGCTTAGACCACCTAGCAGAGAATACTGTTCAACAAATATTTGTAGAATAGAACTCAAGAGAAATGAAGGAGAAAATGGGTTCAGGAAGGCAGTGGAACCATGTTCATGCGTTCATTCTACAAACATAGACTGAACACTGTCCCTTGCTTGCCAGCCCTGTGTTGAGAATTTAGACAGATGTTTTCTGCAATAGAGTTTAGCTGCCTGCTGGGAGCTGAGACACTGGCAAGGAGACACTGGGAGGTGAGGGGCAGGACCTTGCCTTTTTTGGGCTTCTGTGCCCGTCTGACTCACTGCTGGGCAGGTTATATGAGATCTAAACCCTTCTCAGCTCAGGCACCTGATATTCTTACCCTCAACTTCGTCTCACTGACAAGCCCCACTCTGAGGCCCAGCCACTAACTTCCTGCAACGCTGCGATGCTTTTTATCATTTGTATGTGCAACAGAAATTAAATTATCCCTTCCTTCCCCCCGTGGCTAGTCCACCCCTGCCTCACTCCATAGTGGCCTGCATCTGAATGTTTTGCCACAGAAAATAGCAGGCTATAAATAAATACTGGGTAGCCACATTGATAAATTAGAAATACAGGCCTGTTGAGGAACAGAACTGGCCTGCTCCCACACTGAATGTTCCCATCACTTCTGAGCCATTATGTCGGCTTTTTATAATTTTTTGGTCTCCCACCTTGCTATCAGCTATCAGCTATCTGTCAAACTGTCTTTAACAGTTCATATCACTCATCAATGTATATCATGTTCCATGTAGACCCCCTCTAACTGATACATCTATAAATTAAAAGCTTGGGGCCCCTGGGTGGCTCAGTTGGTTAAGCCTCCGACTTCGTTCGGCTCAGGTCATGATCTCGCAGTTTGTGAGTTTGAGCCCCACGTCGGGCTCTGTGCTGATAGCTCAGAGCCTGGAGCCTGCTTTGGGTTCTGTGTCCCCCTCTCTCTGCCCCTTCTCTGCTTGTGCTCTGTCTCTCCTTCTCTCTCAAAAATAAATAAACATTAAAAAAATTTTTTTAATTAAAAGCTTGTTAAAATTATGGGTAAAATTAGAGTTCTTAAGCCCTAACTAAAAATCATGGGGCATCTCATATGATTAAAGTATATGAGCTTTAATATAAGCTCTTAGCTCCTCAGAAACTGCTTGTGTTTCTCTCTTACTCTGAGCTAGTGCCAGGAATGGGGCTACATACCACCTGTGTTCTGGATGGTTGAGACTGCCAAATAACTGCAGTGCTATGGTGTTAGACATGATCCTTCTAGTTCATGGGCTTCCTTCCACTATTTAAGACTACTCATTTTGAACTGCCAAGCTATGGAATGGCTTGCCCTGGGCTGGGGTAGGGGGAAAGTTGGAGGAGGGGCAGGTTGGGCTCTGTCCCTAGTATTTCTACAGCAGTAAGATCACTGTCTTTTGTTTTATAGATTTTTCTGTAAACTGAGCTTCAAAATACTTCTATAAACCTCGTCTGATCTTCTTACTTCTCTGGGAGGTAGGAAAAACAGACATTTTCCCTCCATTTTGCTGATGTGGCCCAAAGATCCAGTGATCTACTGTGTTGATAGAGGGTGTTGAAGCACCTTGGGTGAGAGCCCAGACACTGGAGCTAGCCTGTCAGGGTTTAATCCCCACTGTGTGACCTTGGGCAAGCTATTTAAGCTCTGTGCCTCAACTTCCTCCTCTGAATAATAGAGATAACAATAGCATCTACTTCATCAGTTTAAGTAGATGAATAGATCAACAGTCCTGAGAACAGTGCCTGGCACTTCCTTAGTACAAGTAAGTGTCATTTGTCCTCATGGGCTGAGCTGAGCATCAGGGAGAGGGGTTAGAATTCAGAGCCCTGGGGTCAGTGATGATGACCATGACCTCCTGGTGCATTTGCCAGGCTCAGGGTGAGAGGCTGGGCACTTCTCTCCCCCTCTCTGCTCTGGCCTTGTCTAGGCTATACCCTCACTCCAGTCCAGGGAGCCAGCAGGGGAGGAGAGGAGGCACTGGAGGTCTTGAAGCCTGCGATGGCTCAGAGGTGGGGCAGGCACAAAGCATGGCTGGATGTCCCTTAGAAAGCCACCACAGGTGGGCTCCTTTATTGCTGCTGCTGCTGTCCCTGCCACACCTTACCCACTCCTATGCCATCCCCCACTGCCCAGATCCTGCCATGGGGGCTGCTCCTTGCCAGAGCTCTGCCCTCAGGAAGGTGGGGCCAGGGGCCCTGGGGTGGCACAGATGTCCTAGAGGTGAAACGATCAGGGTCTCCTGGTCTGCCCTGGGCTACAGAGCACCCTGGATTTCCAGGCCCTACCTCTTTCCCCCACTTTTCACTCTAAGTCACAGCAGAGGTGATGACTCACTGCCCCACCCCTTACTGCAGCCAACACCCCTTCGAGAGGACCCAGTTGCCAGCCTGGTACTTGGGCTGGGCTGAGCCAGGTCTGCCTCCATTGTTTTCTCTGGACTGAGCCCACCTCTTCTTTGTAGAGATGGGGAAACAGAGACCCAGAGAGGAACGGGTACCCTCCCCAGGTGGCCCTCTGCCCACTGTGTGGTCAGGGCAGGTGAGAAGCAGGCCACTCATATGTTGGCCACAAGCCCCAAGCAGAGCACGGCCCGGAACGGAAGGAAGGCCTGGCTTGTTAACTGTCATCCTCCTAGCCACAGGCCCCAGGAAAGGGCCCAGGGAGGGCCAGGATATTGTCTAAGGCTGAGACGGCTGAGTGAAGGACCAGGGAATCCTCTGTGTGGTTGAAGGGAGGCACCCTCAGGACAGCCTCATTCCCCAGCTCTAACCAGAGAGGTCTCCGCTTTTTCCCATGAGCTGCTGGGGACAGCCAGAGCTTGAGAAGCAGAGGAAAGGTAGAGGCAGGGCTGCTAAAAAGCTGAGGGGATCTGGGGTCCAAAGTGGGCTTGCAGGCTGTGTGGCCCATGCCAAGCCATTTCACCTCCACAAGCCTATTGCGTGCCATCATTTCATGGGGGAAAGGATTTGAAGTATGCTTGCACTGAATTTAAGAAAGCTAGCAAGGAATTGCCCAGCCCTGCTGCCTCCTTAAAGGACCCCTAAAGTCTGCAAAGAAGAGAGGTTATATCAGGAAAAAAGAACTGTCATTTGATTACATTAGATCACCTTTTTAAATCCTCCCATTCAGTTGAGATGCTTATTAATATTTATCTGGACTGTATAGCTGGAGAAAATGAGGCTCAGAGAAATAAGATAGCTTGCCCAGTCTCTAAGTAGCAGGGCCAAGATCCCAATTCAAGTTTGTCTGGTCCCCAAACCCATGACCCCCCCTCCCTCCTTCACCTCACATGGCCTCCTCAAGCCCCTATCCATATATTAGATTATCCTTTTTTAAAAAATATTTTTAGGGGTACCTAGGTGGCTCAGTCAGTTAAGTGTCCAACTTCGGCTCAGGTCATGATATCGCAGTTCGTGAGTTTGAGCCCTACGTCAGGCTCTGTGCTGACAGCTCAGAGCCTGGAGCCCGCTTTGGATTCTGTGTCTCCCTCTCTCTTCCCCTCCCCTGCTTGTGCTCTGTCTCTCTCTCTTTCTCTCTCAAAAATAAACATTAAAACAATTTTTTTAAATTTTTTAAAAGTTTATTTATTTATTTTGAGAAAGAGAGCCTAAGTAGGGGAGGGGCAGAGAAAGAGGGAGGGAGAGACAGAGAGAGAGAGAGAGAGAGAGAGAGAGAATCCCAAGCAGATTCTGCACTGTCAGCTCAGAGCCTGATGCGGGGTTCAAACTCATGATCCCCAAGATCATGACCTGAGCCAAAGTCATACGCTTAACCGACTGAGCCACCCAGGCACCCCTAGATTCTCCTAAAAAGATCCTGCAGTGGGGAGAGGGTCTCTCAGAGAAATCAGGCCTGGGTGTATAGAGGATATCCCTCCCCCACCTCACTGTGGAGAAGTTTGCAGAGAAATCAGCACCCCAGGCCAAGGACCCCCTTCATCTTCCAACTCAGAAGGGACAGAAGCCCGGGTCACCTCCACAATAATTAAGACCAAAACATCAACCGCTATATTTATGAGCAAACCTCCTTCCTGGAGCCACACCCCCACCGGCTGCCGTGGGGGATATTTCAGTGGAGCCAGCCTCCCCAGAGCCCATTCCACTTGTTCAATGCCCCAGCTGTCTTCACTCACCCAAAAGGCATCTCTGAACTGAAGCTGGGGCATCATCTTCAGGCAACTGCCACGGCAAAGCTTGCTCTCCTGCCACAGACAGGGCTGAACGAGGGCCAGGAGCCAGGCGCACCGTCCCAGTCCCGACAGGGCTGGCCCAGGCCCCCCCCTCTCTGGCCGGCACCGTCTGCAGCGGCTCAGAAGGCAGCCGAAAGCCAGAGAGGAGCTGCCGGAGGGAGGAAAAGGGCTCAACCTGTTTTGTTTGGGGCTAGAATCAGAAGCAAAATGAGGAAGGAGCAGTACCCTTCCAGGGATGGGAGGGCGGGCCCTGGTGTCCGGCAGGCCCCTCGCCAACCCTGTGGTGATGGAGACACAGTCCAGGCTGCAGGACTGAGAGCAGGGATGCCAGCCCCGGCTGGGAGGCAGTAGCCAGCAGGAGAGGCAGGCTGGTGCACAGGCCAGGCGGGAAGGCAGCCTGGGGCCTGCGCAGGAAGGTTTGTGCAACCTCCCCACCCCACCCCCACCCCCGCCCCCGCCCCGGGCAGGCACCGGGCCCTCGCCCACAGGAAGTGGAGCCGCGGTGCTCCCTGGTGCAGCCCCGCCTGACACCTGCCACTCTGCTGCCCGCCTCCACTTGCCCCCTTCCAAAGCCCTAGCTGGGCCGTTCTCAGAGCCCATAAACTTACGGAGCCTGAAGCCCACCAAAGGTGTGGGTGAGGACGGGGCAGGAACCCCAGTGCTGTCGCCCACCATCCCAGCCCCATGGCCAAGCCAGGTGCAGAGATGCTAGATCTCCACTCCCCAGCAGCAAACCATACCGGAGGGCTCACCCAGGTCCAGGACATCACTATCACTCATCAAACCCTGGCTGCCTAGTGCCTCAGTCCACAGCCTGCCCTCAAGGAACTCGCAGCCTGGGGGCAGACAGCCCTGTGCTATTGTTGGGCTGGGGGGGGCGGGGGTGGGGGAGTGGAAGACAGAGATGGAGTGACCAGGTAACTAGCAAGGGAAAACAGCCTGAGGTCTCATAAGCACTGCCCCCCCCCCCCCCCCCCCCCCCCCCCCGCAAGTCTCCAGATTACACACTCTCTGGGGCAGGAAACCTCCCTCAGGAAATGGAGTCTTCAGGCTGAAGAAGGTGGTTGAACTGAGAGACAGGATTATGAAGGCATAGTGTGGGAGTCTGAAAACCCAGGCTGAGGCGCCCATTTTTGTTTTGCCTGGCCCCTACCCTTTAGTGGTCAAGGGACCTTAATCGACCCTCTAACTCTCTGAGTCTCAGTTTCCCTATCTGCCACCACCACCCCGTCCCCCAACTTTGGAAAGGAGACGGTGTTGAGAACATTACTGGGATTTCCAGTTTGGCTGGGCAGGTGCTGGGGCACTGTCTGGTACCACTTTGGAAAGAGCCCTGGGCTGCAGCCCCGAACACAGCCCCAAAGAGCCAGGGCCTGAATGCTCAGCAGAAAATGCCGGCAGGGGGGCCTAAGCCCAGGGTAGGCAAGAAGGGATGAGTCAGCCTTGTCTACAAATCACCACCCTCACCAATGCCTCCTTTACCACCGACTGAGGTGATAAGACAGATGAAAGCTGGTGTGCAAGACAGCTAAGCTCCCAAGTGCCAGTTCTGTGTACCCAGACTTAGAGATGGGGCACACCCATACTTCTGAAATAGCCACCCAGGAGAGAATACTTCAGGGAGAATTGTAGAGCAGTGGGGCTGCCCCTGGGAGTCCCCTACCTCCAGAACCCTTAGGTTTGAGCCACTAAACATCTTCAGCATTGAAGGCACCAAGCCAGGTTTTCTGTTGCTTGCAGCTGATGACAGCTAATGGTGTAAATATCACCTTGAACTTTGAATGCTGAGGCTGCACCTTATCCTAACGGCAGCTGATAGCACTGACTCAGCCTCCCTGGCCTGTTTTTCCATCTATCAATTGGGGTGATGCCTCTAGTTCTGGAGGCAGACTAGAAACCCTATGGTAACAGGAGGTTACCATTGGCAGAAAACTTCACAGCCAGGTTCCTTCCCCTGACTCTCCAGGGGTTCCTCCCATCACCCTCAACAAATTTCTGTTCCTAACAGGCCTTTTCCCTCGCCCCAGAGGTACCCTTCTCACTGCTACAATTTTCCCCTCTGTTCTCCAGCCTTCCTCCTGGCATGCCTTCCTTGACCTACCTTACCTGGGCAAGTCCCCCCAAGGTCCACCTCAAGGACCCCCAAAATAAAGAATTCCTATCCTGACTGCTCTGGTCTAGCCAGGGCAGCCTCGGAAAGATTTGCTGTGCTGGTCATGGGCCAGAGCAATTGTGGAAGGAAGTAATGGGAGGCATCCAAAGAGGCTCTAAAGTTCTCCACTGCAAAGAGGTCTTTCTCCTCCCCTCACACCGGCCCCACCTTTCACAGCTTCCGAGGCTGGGCCACCAGGGCAGCCAACTGGGCTTCGTAACACTTGCCAAGTACTGGGGACACCATTAAGCTTTCTACACGCACCGTCTCACCTAGTCCTCACCCCATCCTGTGGGGTGCATGCTATCATTGCCCCCACTTCCCAGTGGAACAAACTAGGGATTAAAGTTTATGTGACTCACCCAAGGCCTCACAGCCAAGTGAACAGAGTGCTGGGCTGCACACTCAGGTCTGTCTGATGCCGAAGCCCAGGCTCTTGACCTCCGCGGTATCTTTTGCCAACAGCTCTCTCTTTTAATTTAATTTAATTAAAAAAATTTTTTTTGATGTTTATTTATTTTTGAGAGAAGGAGAGAGAGAGAGACAGAGCATGAGAAGTGGAAGGGCAGAGAGAGAGGGAGACACAGAACCCGAAGCAGGCTCCAGGCTCTGAGCTGTCAGCACAGAGTCCGATGTGGGGCTCGAACCCACAAACCGCCAGATCATGACCTGAGCTGAAGTCGGACACTTAAACAACTGAGCCACCCAGGCGCCCCAACAGCCCTCTCTTAACAATGGGTTTCAGCCTTCCTTTTTCCAGTTCTGCCTCCAGACCCTCTCACCGCAATCCCGAGCTGGAAATACTGAGCCTCGGGAGGCTGTTGGGGCTGGTGGTGCTATTGGGTGAGAGTCCAGTGCTGGCACATGGTCTTCACTGTGTTATTTGCATCCATTGAGGATGTCTTGGTTGCAAGAAACATAAAACCAAAGGGTTTATTATGGAGGACGTGTGTTATCTCCCACATGAGGGGTCTGGAGGCAGCGTGGCCTCCAGGTGGGGTACTTTAGGGCTTCAGCTCAGTTTCTTTGTGGTTCTCCATTTGCTTTCTTCCCCCATGGGTTGCAGCAGCTCTGGCCTACAGCTCCAGACAAAGCCACATCTAGGGAAAGAAACAGGCTACCTCCCCTTGCATCTCATTTTCTTCAAAGTCCTCTCTATCCCCATCCTCCCAGGAGACCTCCCCTCATGTCTTGTGGCCAGAAGTGAGCCACATGTTTGTACTTCACCACTGGGGGGGGATCCCTTGGGGTGTCATGGATGTTGGGAGCCAACCGCTGTTACTACCACAGCCTTCTCTAACCCAGGTCCACAAACACTGCTGGACGCCAACCCCTGCCAGGACTTGCTAGAACTGGGGCCCAGAGAGGAGGCAGACCTGGTCTCTGCCTGGAGGAGCCCACAGACAGATTCTAGAAGATCTTTCCCGATGAGAAGTGGCTTGGGGTAGGAGTGGGGGGTGGGTGAAACCAGAAGAGAGTGTTGTTATATCCCTAAAGGAGAGAGAGAGAGAGAGATGAGGCCTGGAAAAGGCAGCAGGGATGGGGGAGATGGACCGTGGGCGATCCAGGAGGTAGAGAAGCAAGACAGAAACATCTGAGTGCCCCTCAGAAAGGGAACTCTTTTCGGGCCTCCCTCATTCACTAGCCCCCTAGAGAGGTGAATCCAGTCCTGAAAATCATAGCTTTTTAATCACTGTTCCAGCTGCTTCAAAACTCAACTTGCCTTGAGGTCTGGGCAGCTATGCCTCAGGACAGGCTATGGCTCCTCTTTTAAGGGGGAGTCCCCCTGCGGCGCAGGCAACGTCCCATCCTGTTTTGCATGGCATTCGAACACATCTGCTTGAAGAATTCAAGTTGTAGTAGGCCCAAGGATTGAGAATAAAATGCAAAATAGGTTACAACATCGATTGCCACAGCCAGCCACTGGGCAAGGCTCAGCTCCCGAAGCTACTTCAAGATCAATAATACTAGCCTCCATTAAGGGAATATCAGTACCTACAGGCCTGCATGTATTTTACATGCTTTATCTCATTGACTGCTTTCTACCAGGATGAGCTATATCATTTGCGGGGTCAATGCAAAATGAAAATGTAAGGCCTCTTACTAAAAAGGCATAGACAAAACTTGCCATTAAAGGTACTAAAATATAAAGTTTCTCCCTTAGCCATGTTCTCTCACTCTCACTTTTGCGGTGCTTTATTTGCTATTTAATGTGCTTCTGCGCAAACCCCGTCGGCTTTTGGGCTTCCTGTCCAGCCAACCATGGCACTGTCTTCCCTGGCTGGGGACAGGGAAGTCTAGCCAGTCGTCTCCCTTTCCTCAGTAGATAGCAGTCCCAAAAGGTATTGCAAACTCCCGCCAAGACACACTTTTCACCTGCATCAGGAATGGGAGAACGACTCACCCCTGAGTCACCTGCTGAATGTGCCATGGTGCTGTCCACCTAGGGCAGTGTCTGTCACCGACATGCCTCATCCTGAGGTGCCACCAGACAACCCCGAGCCTCCCCACACATGCACCCAGATCCCTTCTGGGGGCACAGAGTGGCAGTGGTTGCTAGGAAGGACTGGGGAGGAGGGAGCTGAGAACCTGTGCAGGGGAGGTAGCAGGAGTCAGGACCACATAGGAGCCAGGGCTCCCCACCCTTCACCGTCTCAGACTTCACTTACAAAACACAAATTCAAAAGATAATATTATTAAGAATTTCAAATGGCAACTGCAGGGTTTTAAGCCCCAAGTGCAGGGTCCTTCTGATCAATAGTGCCCTGCACAACAGCACTAGTAGCTCATCCCTGAAGCCAAATCTGTTCACTACTGTCTGTTCTCCACACAGCAGAATGATATTTTCAGACCCAAATTTGATCATGTACCTTCCCTTTGTCACCTTGCTATGACTTCCCATTGTCCTAAGAACAATGGTCATTGCTCTCACATAGCTTATAGACCCTGTGTGATCCGGCCCCAGCCTACCTTTCAACCTCATCTCATATAGGAAGAGTCTGAAGCAAGAGCTTGGACCCTCCTGGAGAGGGGAAGGGCTATAAAGAAGGAGGGTCTCAAAGCTGCTCAGTGACATCAAGAAACCACAGGGCCTTTACCATAAATTTCACTTGGAAATGGCATTGCCTGTGGTCCAAGGGACATTTATTTTGTTCCTTTCATTGCTGACATGCTGTCTTGATAATATCTGCCATTCTCTAGGCAGGCCAAGCAACACGTGTATCTCCTTCCTTCCTGGAGGAGCAGAGTGCACTGCCATAATGTTGGCCATGGCTGTCAGGTGCCCAAGGGCTGAACTGGAATGTTCCCACTGCCATGCACTGTTCTGGGATGCCTGCAGAGTACCTCTGGGCAGCCAGAGGCTGGGCCACTAGGCTGGGGCTCCCACTCTCAACCCCACCTAGCTTGCCCTGGAATAGGACAAACCCCACTGCAGTGCACCCATCAGCATTTACTGATCTTCCTTCTGAGGACATGAAAACAAGGCATGGCTCCTGCTAGTCTGGTGGGGGAGGCAACCCAGGTGGGGAAATGTGCTGAGTGGCAGGACAGCAGTGTAGCAGTGAGAGAGAGACTCTGCTGGAAGGTCCTCCCATAGGAGGGGATCTGGAGCCTGATTAAGGAGAAGGAACTCACTGGTGAGATTAGGCAGGAAGGGAATTCCAGAAAAACTGCCAAAGCTTGTTGGGTGTCTCACTGCATCAGGCCCTGTGCTATGCACTTCACGTACTTTAGGTCTCACCTAATCCAGCAGATACAGAAACTGAGGCTCAGAGAGGTCGGACAATTGTCAGAGTCCCATCCTAACCAGGATCTTTCCTTCCTAGAGGGTAGGGCTGGAGGTGAGAGGCTGGGCCAGGGTCTGGGGCAAAAGCCTGGCGGGAGGGGAAAGAAAGGAAGTCCCCAGCTGAGGAGGAAGTACAGAGACCTGGGGCCAGGCTGGGTGGGGGTGGGGCTCCTAGATCTTATGTCTGAACCTGGAGATATCCTTCTCTCAGAACCTTGATGGTTCCTGAGGATGTGGCCCTCAGCCCTCAGGATGTGATATAGTTTGTTTTTCAGTTTGTACCAGGAAAGCAGTTGCAAATAATAGTAAGTCTTTTTCCCACTCAGACAGCTCTTCTGAGATGACAAGGAGCTTTCAGATTTACTAATTAGCAGCCACAAAAGTGTGACTCTGAGTTTCCATGCACTGTCAATCTCCAGAAGCTGGGGTGCTGCTCAGGATCCTTGAAAGATGTCAAAGAGGTACAAAGTGGCCAGTGGGCAGCCTGCAGAGTAACTGAACAGAGGACCAGCAGACACGGAGAAGGAGCTCCTTCAGTGAGGGCCAAGAATCCCCACCACCAGCTCACTGGTCAGAGGACAGAGGCCTGCAAAGACCATCTGGAGGTTCTCAAATAGTGGGAGGAGTGCCTACCAGAAGCTCTGTGCGACTTCGTAAAACAGTGTAAGGCCAGGCTCCAACTTAGACCTACTGACTGGGTGGGGGCCAGGGAATCTGCAAAGTTTATAGGTTTCATAAGTGAGTCAGACATACACCCTTTGATCAGAACTCCTGCTATTGCCTTACTGCTTCATTTTACAGATGGGGAGACTGAGGCCCAGCAGGAAAGAATACTGACCTGACTCTAACAGGGAAGGCAGGATGTAACCACCTCCCACCCACTCCACCCCTTGCCCCGCCCTCATCCTTTCCAGCCTGTTTGTGTTTTCTATTGCGCAGCTGTCTCGAATTAGGAGCTTTAAAACAGCTTCTCAACATCGTCTCCTCAATTGGGTTGGTTTTAATTTAGTCAGAAAATGACTTGTTCACAGTAAAGCCAAACTTGATTCTGGCCTTGTTGGTGTTTTATGTATCACCGAGAACCTGGGATTCAGGGGCAGGAGACCTTGACTTCACTTTGGCCGGCAGGAAATTCATGAAGTTCACATAGGAGGAGGGGACCATGGATGCAGGCAAAGGGAATGGCACGTGCCAAGGTGTGGAGGCAGGAAAGTCTCTGGCACATCCAGGGAGGGGGCCGAGAGCCCTAGACTTGGAGTCAGAACAGCAGTGTTTGCAACTTGTTCCAACCTCACCTTGCCAAGACTCGGTTTCTTCATCTGAAAAGCAGGGAATTATCCTATGAATTTAACAGGATTGCTTTAAAGCTTAAATAAGGAGTTTCTAATGTGCCTAGCCCAGAGTCTGAGAACATGAAAAGGTGCCTGGCCCTGAGCCCATGCACAGCAGGCTTCCAACCCACAGTGGTGATGCACCCTTAGACCTGGCATTGTTGCTGCCCACAGCCCTGTGCCCTCAGGCTTGGTGGGAGAAGCCTCACTCTCAGGACTTAAACAGCAGAACCAAGCTGAGGAGTGACTGGTAGCTTGAGCAGCATGGGGAACTCGACAACAGACTCTCATTGGACCATGAGACTCCCTACTCTTGGGGTGCAGGTACCCATCTGCCTAGTTCCTTCCCAAGCCTGGCCCTCAGCAGCACCCTCCTCTGGGTTATCTGTAGGAAGCATGTTTTCTCATTTTGTAAAATACATGTACATTTTTATTCTGGTATAACTTTAAATTTAGAGAAAAGTGTACAAAGAACTCGTCCCCTTTACCCAGTTTACCAGATTAAGTTTTACCCCAAGTGCTTTACTATTGTTTCTTTCTCTATTTGTATATATGCTTATTAATTTCTTTTTTTTTTTTTGCTTATTTCTTATATTATGTTAGCATGGCGTCCCTTCACCCCTAAATTCTTATACCATAGAGACATGGTATCCCTTCACCCCTAATTTCTTCAGTGTATATTTCCTAAAAACAAAAACATTCTCTTACATAACCACAGGACAATTTTTATTTCTAAATGTTCATTTATTTTTGAGAGAGAGAGAGTAGGGGAAGAGCAGTGAGAGGGAGACAGAGGATCTGTGCTGAGAGTGCAGAGCCTGGAGCAGACCTTGAACTCACGAACTGTAATGTATGTTTTTTTCTCCTGGTCTCCTTCAATCTATGACAGTTCCTGCCAGTGATTCTATAGAATGTCTTTCTGTTTGGATTTGTGTCTAGTCCCTTCCTCATGATGAGATTCAGATCATGCATTTTTGGCAGTAATTCCAGATAAACGACTCTGTGTCCTTCTGGGTGCATCACATCAGGAGGCATGGGATGTCAGCTTGTCCCATCAAGGGGATGTTAGCTTTGGTCACTTGACTGAGGTGGTGTCCACCAGTTTTCTTCACCATAAAGTTGCTCTTTTCCCCTTTGTGATTAATCAATAGCTCACAGGAAAATTCTTTGAGACTACGTAAATATGTGTATCCTGTTCCTCATCCCAACCTCACCCATTTGTTTTGGCTTCCAATGATGATTTTCTAACTCCGTCATTGCAAATGTGTCTGTTGGTATCCTACTAAAAGGAGAGAGCCCCCTTTACCTCATTTATTTATTCATTTACTTATAATAATGAGGACTCAGTAACTTCTATTTCATCCAATGGGTTATAATCTGTTACTATTATTTATTTTGATGCGCAAACTGTCGCAGACTTGGCCAGTGGGAGCCCCTCTAGGGTGGTTTCTGTTTCCTTCAGATATGGCTCTGTTGCTTTTTGAGCACTTTCTTAACTTCTTGCACAAGATATTCCAGGCTCATCTGGTACGTTACCTGCCCCAAGCTCTGCAGTCAACCTTTCTCCAAGGATCCCTGGTTCCTTTCAATGGTGAGTCCAAAGCTTTTGCTCTTAACTAAATGTTCTTTATCCCTTGTCTCCCAGAAATGGTTGGAGTAGACTTTGAGGAGAGAGTCCAGGTTTTTCATGAGCAGGAGAGCCAAGAAGTTTTAGGCCATTGCTTCTACTGAACCCTAGGAGTGCCTGTTGTTTGGTGGAGCCTAGAGAAGCATGAGTTCTTTTATTATTATTATTATCATCATCACTATTAATAACAACAAACATTACCATTGTGACACTCACTGAGTCCCCACTCCGTGGCAGCCTGGGAGGATGCAGGGCCAGCCATAAAGGCATTACATGCCAGGCTGAAGATTTGAGACTTCAAGCTAAGGACACTAAAGGGCTATTGAAGGCCTTGGAGCCAGAGGGTCCTCCTATCTCCTCCTTTCCCTTGAAGACTCAAGGCTCAGGTCATGTCTCTTTCTAGGATTGCCTGCTTTCTTCCTGACATCAAGGCCTCGGGGTCAGATCACACAGAAATGGGAAAAGGAGAGAGATAATGTTTAACTGAAGAATAATCTGACACCCTCTCCCAGCAGAAAGCATATTACCAGACCCAGGAGCAAGCACAGAAGGAGGAGAGGGAAGTGGTGAAATATGACAAGCCGGACATTTCAAAACTGCCAGGCCAGAAAATCAGGAACCAGTGTGCTCAGAGGATCTGACTCTCCTGACAGGGGACTCCATTGGTACACTACAACGATTTCTCATTTAATTTTCTTTTCTCTACCTAATCTTTTTAAGCATGTGGACAAGGCACAGGTTTGATCCTCTAAAATTTCTCTTCCAACAGGACTGCCACGTACAGGTGAGCAGGTGGTTCCTTGACCAAGGTGTCACAAACATGAAGATACACTACCCAGATTCCTCTTCAAGGCGGGACCTGCTGCCCAGATGCAGGGAGAGTAGTTAGCAGATACCTCCAGCTGTCAGTTCCTTCATAGCCTTTCTCAGCTGCAGAGTGAACCAGTGCCTGGCAAGGGCGGGGTTCTTGTCTAGGGTCACACAGTGAGCTAATCATAGAAGTGCCGGGCAGCTTGTCAGAGCCCCTTGATGCCCACTCCTGCCTTGGGCCAGCCTCTGCTGACCTGGTACCTGGATTCACCTTACGTCCTGGTATTAAACCAGCCCTTCCCTTTGGACCTCAGCCCCTTGGTCTTGACTTTTCCTGTGGGCCCCTCAAGCCCTGTCCCTCCACCCCACCACTTCCTTCTCCTTCCCAGATCTCCTTCTCAATCAGCCAGGAGATCACTTCCTCCCTCTGTTCTGCCCTCCGAACCCTTTGTTCACTTTCTCTGGCCTTGGCCTTTGCCTTCTGCCCTGCTGTCTGCAGGGTTCCTGGGGGCCTTGGCTTATTCAATGGAAGGGCATATATGCCTCAGTTGGTGGAGACTGGAGCCAAGGCCTCACCTGGCAGCATCAGCTTACAGAAGGCATGAATTCACTCCAGTCCCAAATGGGAAGTGTCACACTGTAGCCGTAAGCAATTAGTGTGTTCCTACCGTGTGCCAGGTGCTAAGTTCTATGCTTTATACTCACCTCACAAAACTGCCTAAGGACAATATCATCACTCCTGTCATACTGTCCTCAGGAAGGAGAACTGATGTGGCCAGGGTTAAGACCCCCAAGTCTGTTTGATTCAAACCCCACCCCACTCTATCTTTCTATTATAATCCTGTAAATACCTCCAAACAGACCCAAGGACTGACAATGCCACCACCACTACAGGGTACACTAGGAAAACCACTTCAGAAAGTCATTTGGTGGTAAATATCAAGGGATTGTTGACGATCTTAACATGTTGACGTCCTGTCAGGAATCCTGTGGCTGGAAATTTACCCCAAGGAAATACCAAGAAACATAGGAAACAACTTGTACACAAAGATGTTCGTAACAGTATTATTTATTATAGGAAAACAGAAACCCTGAAAACAACCTAAATGTCCAAGCCTAATTACATTATGGCATTGCTCTACTCAAAATATACTGCAGCCACTGAAAGTATTTACAAAAGTTTAACGATAACATGGGGGAAATATTTATGACATAATGCCAATAAAAATAGCAGGTTTTAAAACTATGTGTACCGCTTGGTCTCGACCATGAAAACATGCTATGCAATTAAAATAAGAAAAAAGGAAGTGCAAGTGTTCAGCAGCTCCACTTCCTTGGTGTACCCCGCCTGGTGGAGCACAACCCCAATAGCAGTTTCCACTCTGATGGTGTTTCCCTGCTTTGCCTCTCTCCCTATAGGGCTGTGGGCATCTCAGGTGGGGGGCAACTAGGTCTTAGTCCTGTCTGATTTTGTTTAAGTATATTTATTTATTTTGAGAGAAAGAGGCAGAGAGAGGGAGGGAGAGAGAGAATTCTGAGCCAGCAGTGCAGAGCCCAATGCAGGGCTTGAACCCACGAACTGCGAGATCATGACCTGAGCTGAAATCAAGAGTCAGACACTTAACTGACTGAGCCACCTCGGTGCCCCTTCAGTCCTGTCTGATTGAGCAGCAGACGGGACGGAGTCTCTTTCTGAGTGGATGCTCCATCCACACTGTGGAACGAGAGAGCAAATGAAGGAACAGGAGGGGTGGGAATGTTGGCCCAGGTCCCAGGCCACTCACCTCCTTGGGATCAAGCAGTCCAGGATGGGGAAGAGAGAGTGTCCCCATCACCCTGGGCCAGGGGAAGGGAGCTGATGCCTAAGCTGCCGCCCAGAACAGGCACCATATATGCATCATTACCTCGAGTGCTCACAGCTCTAAAATGTTAGAATTGCAAGCCCCTGTTAACATTTACAGAAACTAAGACTCGGTTGTAACTTGCTCCAGCTCTTAGTAAGTGGCAGAGGTGGGATTCAGATTTCTCTATCTGCAAAACCCACATCACGACTGTAAAAGTGACCTTGGGCAAGTCCCTTCTCCTGTATGAGCCCTGGGCTTCCCCTCTGGACAGCGAGGTGCTGACTCAGAGGGCTCAGCTCTCCCTCCCCACCATCACAGATAGCCTGTGATGATAAAATACTCTGATTCAACCCCAACCCCACCTAAGTCCCTTGGGGACTTAGGACTGCAATCCATCCAGGTGAAGGTATCTCTACCAACCCCTTTCAGGCAGCTTCGGTCTGGGGTCTGGGTCTGCCCCTTACCAGACACTGGGAGAAGCCCCAGGAGCATAGGAGCATCTCATCCACACCTCAGATAGACACCTGTGTGGCAGGTTGCTGGCCATTTCCCCCTGCCTTATTCTCCCTGGGCTGACATCTGAGGGGCATGGAAGGTCCTAGGCCAGCTTTGCTTTGCTCAGCTCAGCTCTTATGGCCAAGTAGCTCTAAGAAACAGTCATCCCCCTCCACCCCCAACACACATCCTGATTGCAGGGGAAACCTGCAATAATAACAGCCCGCACCTGCACAGAATCTCCCACCCACCTTAACCCAATAAAGTGGCCAGGACAAGGATGGTAGTCTCATTTTACAGCTAGAGATCTAAAGGCCCAGGGAAAGACAGTAGCTCTCCACAGCCACACAGTTTGTAAGTGGCAAAGCTGGGATTAAGCTCTAGACTCTCAAACCAGTGTTTAGTGCTTTCCAATCAGAGCCTACATTTGTCCTATTTATGTGACACACATTTATTGTTTATTAATCCCTGCCACAGGCAGGATGCTGCGGGGCCGTGAAATGGGCAATACACAGCCTCTGCTGCTGAAGGTTTACAGTTGCATGGAGCAGGAGAAGAAGGATAAGGTCTCACATAGGAGGTTAGTTGGTGGGTTACTGAGATCACAATACAAGGATGAGGTGTCAGAGCAGAGGGCACACAGTGAGGTGCCTGAAATACCTGCTGAATGAAAGGCTGCCTGAGCGAGTTGTTTTATTAACTAGACGGGGAGAGGAGAGCAGGATGGAGAATGAGCCTGAGGTGTGGCAGCAGGAATGAGCACACACAGCCTGACACATGGACAGGACACACATCTGAAAGGAAGGAGAAATAAAGGTAAAAAGTTCAGTAGGACCACCTTCTTGAGCCACTTTAAATGCCAGGCCAGGAAGTTTCAAAGATCCTTTGTAGATAAAGGTCGTAGTTATAATACATGTTTTCAGGCCAGTAGTTTGGCAGCAAAACAGTGAATAATCAGGAAAACAACGGCAGCTCTGGTGGATAGGTGTGAGGGGTAAAGCTGCAGGCAGAGAGGCAGGTGAGGGTTCTAGAAAGGCATGAAGGGGCGGGGCCAGGCCAGGCTGGCACAGAGGGAAAGGGAAGCATGGACATGGGTGAAGAGTGCATGGGCTTGGCTTCTGACAGTGCTCCCAAAAGCTGGGGCACCCTGCTGGCCACCTCAGCCTCACCCCATCCCAAGGGTCAGGCCTGATTCACATAAGGAGGGTAAGAAGGCATCCAGCGGCAGGTCTCATCAGCTCTGCTGCTAGTCCTTTTCCACCTGGATGAAACACAGTAACACAGTGATGTGCCTGGCTTGGTGCCTGGCACACAGTGGGCACTCAGCCCATGGTGGTAACCCTAGACCCTGAGCTGCACCTTCCAAACCCCATAAATGCCACTTCGTCCAGATGTGGGACTGCCCTGCCTCAGCTTGACAGAGCTGGAGTTAGGGCCCCAGATGCCAGACCAAGCTGCTTGTGGCCCTGATGCTAGGAACCACCTGACTCCATGTGTGCCCCTGCCCCCACCTCGTTAGCACTGCCTGTTGGACCACACCACCCTAGGCTGCAGTGGTAGACAAGGGGAGGGAGATGTGAAGATAAACCTGGGTGTGAATTCAACTCTGCCCCTGACTAGCTGCCAGTTCTTGGCAAGTTACTTAGCTTCCCTGGGCGTCATCTATAGAAAGCGGCCAACAATACTCATGTAACAGGATGTTAAATGGGGCTTTCTGTTATCTGAGAGTTTGGTCTGATGCCCAAAGGTGAGGAGGAAAAAAGACATTAGGAAACTACCTGCATTGACAGGATCTGCCAAAAGGGGGCTCCACATAGGTCCTGCACTATTGCCCATCATCACCTCCAGCTTTATGTAGAGTTTGGGGCAGAGAGGAGACTGGTGAAGGAGGATGATTCCAAAGAGAGTTTTGGGGAATGCTGATGTATCTCTTCCTTTCCCCTCTGTAGATTCAGAGAATCAAAAATGGCCTAGAGCTTGATCATTACACCTCTCTCCCCCATTCCCATTTTCTTTCTCTCCCTCTCCATTACCCAACTCTGCTTTCCTGGGAGTGGGCTCTGTTCTCACTCAGCCTCTTCCCATGTGGCTGCCCCTGGCTGTTCAAGGCTGACATCCTCGTTTATCATCCTCAGAAAGGGATACGCTTCTTGTCCAATGCTCCAGCCAAAGTCCCTGCCTAACTCTCCTTTGTCATGTTTGGGTCATGTACCCATCTCTGAACCAATCACTGTGGCCAGGGTGGGATGAGGGTTCCCGATTGGCCAGATCTGCGTTACGTGTCCACTCCAGGAGCCTATGCAGATCAAGAGTAAAGGAGGGAACTTGCTGTACAAGAGGAGGGAACGGGAGGCTAGGCCAGGTGAAATGTCCCATAATTCACTGCTTCAGCCATAGGAGAAAAACACAGCGTCTCCTTTCCGGATGGCCATATTTGATGTAGCTCTCCCCCCACACCCCATTATTCTCTATCTCAGCACCCTCCCAGTTTCTCTTACTGTTCTTATTGCAATTTATAACTATGTATTTTACTTAACACGCTGCCCTGACACGTAAGAGATGCTTAAAGAATAGTTGTGGAATCAATGAGTAAATGTTACCCTTACAGTGACTGCCCTTGCTCTAGACAGCAGCCATACTTATAGGGTATGCCATACTTATACCCACCCCTACCCTAGGCTGCGGCAGAGGGCATTCACACCCCATGGCCTCTTACTCACCTCTCCACTCTGACAGGCCCACCCCCAATCTCACTGGCCTAGCCCCAGCGTGGGTGTCCTTAACCTGCATTCGTGCCCATAAGATAAGGGTCTAGAAGGCAAAGAAAAGTATCTCTCCTCCACTGTTTACTGTGTGGTGGTGTCTATTATACTTGTTGTTGCTTGTGTCTTCCTGAGATAAAGCATTCAGGGAGCCTACCAGGGAAGGTCACTGCTCTCCTGCTAGGGAGGAGAGGACGCAAGAAATGGAACTGCAGCACTAGCCAGTGGTGAGGTGAGGGCTCAGCCTATCTTGGTCACTTTGGGAAGGGTCTGGACGAATAGGAGGAGCTCCTGAAACAATGGTGAAAGATGGTTCTGTTGGAGCAAGGTGGAAGAGAACCAAGCTATACCCCAAAGGACTTACCTTGGTTTGGATTCTGCCTGGGCCAATTTCCCTTGATTCTCCCCAAGGCTTTATCTGAGTAGTCTTTACCATCCCCAGAGGCCCCACCAAGCTCTCCCTTGGTACCCGCCCTTGGTTATGGCTCAGACCCTCAGATATTGGAGAAACAGCGCCCTCTAAAGGTCAGAGGGGTGGGGCCGTGGAAATCAGCAAGAGGTCCTCTAAGGTTCCATCTTTGGGCTTCAAGAACTTCATGCCAGAGTCAAAAATTTCTGAATTGTATTTAGTTCAAGAAGCTTGAACTTCCTAAGGTGGCTCAGGCCAACAGTAAATGAAGATGCTCCCCACAGGCCTGCCTGGCCACGTGCATAGGCGCCACCTGATCCCAAGTGCACCCTCTCAAGTCTTCTGCCTGCCCCGTCCTGCTCCCAAATCTCTTCAGCTTTGGGGCGAGAGGTGGCTGTTCCCCTACCCTGAGCTATGCTCAGTATTCAGGACTTGTAAGCAATATTCGAGCAAATTCTTCAGAGATGTTGGGCCTCTCAACTGGATCCCGGGATGACTACAGAGGAGGGAAGACTGGCTGCTGCTCAACTCTAACTTACATACCCCAAATCTGATAGTTTGTAGAGGTAATCCTGGCACTACCTCTCTACAGAGAGGCATTGTGGCTGTTCAGACTTTCAGAATGTCTCTTCCAGGCACAGGGAAAGGGTTTTGGCATTTGCTGCACTAATATGTTTCCAGACTAAAGCCTCTGTCTTGGTCCTGTGACCCAGAAGTTCTGTTCCTGTGCCCGTCCGTGTTGTGTGAGGGAGCAGGCTGAGAGTCCATCGGCAGGGGAGTGGATTAGTAAAACGTGGCCATGGTTGATGCACTATAGGCAACATGGATGCATCATAAAATTGAAATGCTTCTTTTAAAAACCAGGAAATCAGAGGTGCCTGGGTGGCTCAGTCAGTTAAGCATCTGACATCAGCTTGGCTCAGGATCTCACGGTTCGTGAGTTTGAGCCCATGTTGGGCTCTGTGCTGACAGCTCAGAGCCTGGCACCTGCTTTGGATTCTGTGTCTCCCTCTCTCTCTGCCCCTCCCCTGCTTGTTCTCACTTTCTCTCTTTCAAAGATAAATAAAAGTTAAAAAAAAATTTTTAAGTAAGAAATCAACTGAGATTTTATAATGTAATTCCATATCTATGCATTAATAATACAGGCATAGGTGCATACTTATTTTTAGCATACTTATTTTATTGTGCTATTGCCTCTGGTGTTAATAAAAGGAACATGACTATCTTGTATCAGTGTGTAAAATATTTCCATGACTTCGCTTATTCTTAGGATACTAGGGAAATGTATTTTCACCCAAAATTTGAGCACAAACTTCATAGACCACCATGATTGTATAACATCTCCCTTGTGTTAAAAAAAAATTTTTGTTTTAATTTGCAACTTTCACATTTTTCACATGTGAAAAATTTTTCACATTTTACACAATAGTTGAAAGCTATTTTAGTAATTACGGTAATTTAGTACTATTCAGTACTATTCAATAAGTCAGTATTATTTTAACAATAAAATTTGAAAATTTACCAATTGACAGAAATAATATACATAAGTGGAAATGTAAATATGTGCGTTAATCACAATATATTTTTGCTCCCCAAATTATTTTTAAGCCACAAGTGTGGAATAACATGCTTATTCTATATTTGGATAAAGTTCTGGTAATGTAGTAATGCTTATAATTTTCCACTTACATTTAAGAAAAATACATAATTTTCCAAGTTAAAAAATAGATATTCACACACATCATGTGCAAGAATACATGCAAATAAAAAGGCATCTAGCGCATCAGAATGCTTATCTATAGTGGGAAGGGTGAAGGAAGGAAACTAAGAAATAAAAGGGAATTCATTAATTCAAAATCAAGGAGGGAGTCTGACTGAAGGGTGATAATGGGCCAAGAAGGCTGAGTAACTCAACCTACTTGCTGACACCTAAAGGCAAAAATATAAAACATCTTGCAAAGCTCCTGTCTCCAGGCCAAAGTAAGTCCATCTACTCCAGCTCTGGGGCCCAACTTCTTCCAAGAGTTTGAAACAAAAGCACAGTGGCCTGTGGCTTATCACCTACCCAGAGGTCCAGCATTATAAAAAACTCCCAGAAGCTTGTATGGAGGATGGTCAAGGCTCAGGAAGTTTCACACTATAACCTGTTAGACAGAGAGAAGCGCCCCCTAGAGGCCAGAAATGTGGCAGCGGTCACAGAATTCTCTTTCTGGTCTATTTGAGTTTAACCAAAACTTCCTGGCCAACTTGGAAGCCCTTGACTGCCCCCAAAGCTCTAGCTATGAGCAGTGTTCAGGCTGCTGTGGCTGTGAGACCAGGAATGGGCTGGCAGAGCACTGGCCAACCTGAAGCCTGTGCCTTTGGTCCTTAATATCCAGCTCCTAAAAAAAAAATCAGGATTCCAAGAAGACACAAGTCTCAGATTCACAGTGTGCTGCCTGGCTTATAGAACTCTGAAAAATTCCTGCTGTTTTATATCTGTAATACATTCTGCATCACAGCCTCCTGTGGTACAGGAGCCCTCAGTAAAATTATGAAGAAAGCAAACTTGGGTGGAAGTCTGTACCCCATCTGAAGTCCTCTGTTTATTCTTCATCCCTTCCATTCAAGGGCCAGGGTGCCTGAGACTCTGTTGCCCTTGCCTTTCCTGTGAGAAAAGCTGGTCAACTTGTTCTCACTAAGGTGTGAAGGTCTGAGAGGTTTCCCTTCCTAGGACAAGTTGCATTTGCTCTAAGAGCCTGATGTATATTGCTGCTGAAGCTAACAAAGTACTGATGGTGGGACTTTAAGCAACTGAGAAGCAAAGATTTTTCAAGTTAGGCCAAGAGATTGCCACCTGGTCAACCAAACCAATAAATCTTGGAGGCATTATCCCCTGCTGTTTGGTTTTGGAATGCATACCAGTTTCATCTTGGAGGCACAATATGAATTTTATTTCAATAAGTGCTGTGACTTTTTAGAAGATACAATGTGTATAATTGAGCTGATATTTATTTTCCTCTCCAATCAAACCAAAATAACTATATTATTTATAATGTTACTCCAAATAGTCAAATTTTAAACCCTCAAAGGATAAATCAGTCTCCTGATTTAAGATGGCTTCTAGGACACCCTTTCCATTTGTATGCCTTGATTTTGCTGTGGCTGGTCATCTTGCTGTGGGAATAGGGTTGCAGATGAAAAAATTATCCTTTTTCCATCACCCTTTAGGTAAAAGGCATGTATTTAATTTTGGATTTTGAAAATTCTAAGGGCCTTTCAGGTTTGCTTCATCTGAGATAAAATTTCCATCCTCTCACCAGCCATTCACTGGTATCACTCTGGGGACCCAAGGACTCTGGCGCCCATCATGGACCTCCCCCAACCACATTCCTCTCCACAGCATGAGGAGTCAATAGGAACAAAGAGACATACCCAAGCAGAGCTGTGTCCCCTTCCTGGAACAAATTTCAGATTCCTGAAACTCTGGAATAGCCTTCCCAAACTGCCTCCAAGCCTTGCGAGGGCCTCTTCTTCATACCTGTGTCCTCCTGTGGGTAAACTAAACTGTTGGCATGTGCAGCCATAGGTCCAGAGGATGGGGCAGCTTTGGTAGGCAGCGTGGACAGAGGTTGGACATGTGAGCTGGGATACCCACATGCATGTGCACAAGGTTCTTTGCAATGTAGGACAAAGCTGGGGGGGAGGAAGAAAAAGGGAGCCCTTTCCAAGATTCCATGTTCCAGCACAGTCTAGGCATTTGAAATTTGAACCTGGTTTTCCAGGTCTGTATGAAAGTATATTTGTCAAGGTAAGAGGATAAAACAAATTTTACTTAGTAATTGTTAGTCTGATTTATAACTTTTATGATTTAGACATCCCATGGCATGTTGCCTCGATTTATACTCTTAGCTTGGGCCCTGCAAATTTGGGAAAAGGCCTGACCCTATGTTGTCTTGTGAGTTTGAGACACAAACATCTGTTCTCTTGTTCTATGAGGCAGGGAAGGAGATGCAAAAGGAACTTGAGAAGAGAGTAGAGGAAAAAAATGCCTCTAAATACCCCTTCCAGCCCATCTTCCACACGGCCACTACAGGGATCTTTCTTTTCTTCTCATTGCTTTATGTTTATATTTTTAAACATTTTATTGTGGAAAATCTCAAACATATCCAAAAGTAAGATAGAAGGTAGAACAGAAAAATGAACTCCCATGTCCCTAACACCCACTTGCAGCAATTATCAATTTACAGTCAAATTTATGTAATCTCTATCCCCATTCACGTCCTCCCCCTCTGCTATTATTTTGAAGCAAATCCCAGATATTATATCATTTCGTATGTAAATATTTTTGTATATATTTCTCAAAGATAAGGACTCTTGGGAAAAAACCCATAACCACCTCACACTTAAAAACAATAAACAATAGGGATGCTGGGGTGGCTCAGTTGGTTAAGCCTCCGACTTCAGCTCAGGTGATGATCTCACGGCTTGTGGGTTCGAGCCCCATGTTGGGCTCTGTGCTGACAGCTCCGAGCCTGGAGCCTGCTTCGTATTCTGTCTCCATCTCTCTCTACCCCTCTCCTGCTCTTGCTCTGTCTCTCTCTCTCTCTCTCAAAAATTAATAAAATATTTAAAAAACAATTAACAATAATTTTAATGTTGTCAAATATCCAGCCATGTTCACATTTTAAATTTTTTGTATTAATTTTTAAAAATTTTATTTTTACGTCATCTCTACACCCAATGTGGGGCTCAAACTCCCAACCCCAAGATCAACAGTCGCATACTCCACTGACTGAGGCAGTCAGGTGCCCCAAATTTCTAATAGCCTTTTATTTATTTATTTTTATTATTTTTTTAATGTTTATTTATTTTTGAGACAGAGGGAGACAGAGTGTGAGTGGGGGAGGGGCAGAGGGAGAGGGAGACACAGAATCTGAAGCAGGCTCCAGGCTCCAAGCTGTCAACACAGAGCCCATGCAGGGCTCGAACCCACGAACTGTGAGATCATGACCTGAGCCGAAGTTGGATGCTTAACCAACTGAGCTACCCAGGCGCCCCTCTAAGAGTCTTTTAAATGTCACAAATGTCTTGTTTTTTTAGTTTGTTTGAATCTTGATACAAATAAGTTGTGATTGCTGATATGTCTCTTAAATTTCTTTTAAATATTAGTTTTATATCTCTTGTCTCTTTTTTTTTTCTTGCAAGTTATTTAAGAAATGAGATCATTTATCCTATAGAGTATCCCATGATGGAGATTTTACAAATTGCATGCCCATGGTGTCCTTTTATATTTTCTTTTGTCCCTTATAATTCCTGTAAATTGCCATTTGAATATAGATTTAGGCTGAAAATCTTGACAAGAATACTTCCTAGAAGGCTTGTGATGTCTGGTTGTCTCTATTTGTTTTGTTTTGTTTAAAGTTTATTTATTTTATTTTGAGAGAGAGAGAGAGAGAGAGAGAGAGAGCACGAGCAGGGGAGGGGCAGAGAAAGAGAGACTCTCAAGCAGGCTCTGCACTGTTAGTGCAGAGCCTGACATGGAGCTCAAACTCAAGAACCATGAGATCATGACCTGAGCCGAAATCAAGAGTTAGACACTTAACCACCTGACCACCCAGGCACCCTGGTTGTCTCTACCTGTGATAGCAGATACCGCTAATCAGTGCCACCATTAATTAATTAATTAGGTGTTGCCAAATGGTGATATTCCAATTCTATCATTCCCTCTTCATTTATAAAGGGAATTACTTCTATAAAGAGAAACTCCCCCTCATCACTGTTGGGTTCCCCAGTAGTACAATTTGTATTGGAAAGACAGATAAATGCTCAATTACTTGTCTTTATAAATTTCAAAATAATGAATTCATTCATGAGCATGCTCCAAAGGCAACCGATCAGATTTGTTTTAATTTCATTATGAACTCATGGAGTTAAACTTGATGTGCTTCACTCCATTGCAGTTTTACCTATATTGATGCTAAAATTGTCCTTCTTTGTCCAGAGGGAGCCTTTTCAAGTTGACTCCTAAATCCTTTTAACCCTGTCCTAGCAGTCTTTGAGGACTTCCTTGTCATCTGGTTTGATTGATGTTCCAGGCTCCTCTTGTCCATTTCCTGTCCCAGACATGGAATCAACCATTTTTTCATGGAGCCTATCCTTTTATCAGAAAGGGGGATTTCAAGACCACAATCTGGGCACTGGGGGTGCTCACTGCTACTGGATAGGTTATTGGTCCTAGATCCTTTCAGAGATCAGAACAAGGAAATATGTCTTTTGTTAGTTTTAAAGATAAAACACATACATTCATAATGATACTGTCAATTCAAATTCAAGGGTAGTGTTTTTGCAAAACCTCTTATTTCTTCCACCTGAGTCTCCTTTCTTCCATGCTAAAAATCTCATTTCTCAAAGACACCAAGAATTATAGAATTAGAATTTCACATAGTTTCTCATTTGTTTCATCTCATATGTACACACGACAGTCTCTGAATACCAATATCAATTCTCCCGTCACCCAAATGATTGCTGAAAATGGCTTAAGATCATTTGTTTACAATTCTCTTTGTTCTTAGCTTATTTCTTTCTCTAGATATATAGTCAAATTACTGTGTTTGGAACAGTTTCCCCGTGTGCTTATTCCACCAACAGCAAGCATACTTCTCTTTATTTGTTTCATTTCATTTTTTATTTTCAGGGATTCCTTTTTTAAAAATGTTTGTTTGTTTGTTTGTTTGTTTGTTTGTTTGTTTGTTTTGAGGGAGAGAGATGGAGGGAGAGGCAGAGAGGAGGGTGAGAGAGAATCCCAGAGCCCGAAACAGGGCTCAAACTCACAAACCATGAGAACATGACCTGAGCCAAAATCAAGTCAGTGGCTCAACTGATTGAGCCACCCAGGCACCCCCCCAGGGATTCCTTTTTAATTTGATTTTGTTTTTTACTTGCATGAAATCTTTACTTGGTCCCAAAGTTAATATACAGAACAATGTACATTCAAAGAAGTTCAGCTTCTTTGTTTTTAAGTTTATTTTTTTATTCTTGAGAGAGAGAGAGAGAGAGAGAGAGAGAGAGAGACTGAGTGAGGGAGGGTCAGAGAGAGAGAGAGAGAGAGAGAGAGAGAGAGAGAGAGAGAGAATCCCAAGCAGGCTCCACACTCTCAGTGTGGAGCCTGATGTGGGGCTCAAACTCACAAACCAAGAGATCATGACCTGAGCCAAAATCAAGAGTCAGACGCTTAACCAACTGAGCTACTCAGGCACCCCCAAATAAGTTCAGCTTCTATCCCCATCCCCTCCAGTCTATACCCTCCTTCTCTGTATAAGTAACCATTTTTCACTGGTTTATCTCTCCAATGCTTGTCTGTTTTAAATATAAGCAGATAGGTTTATATGTTTATATATTTGTATCCCTGCCTTTCTTAGACAAATATTATACACACATGTCTTTTTTACTCAATAGTATGTCTTAGGTGGAGATATTCCTCATTCCTTTTTACAGCTGCCTAGTACTTCTGCACATGGGAATGCCAAAATTTATTCAACCAGCCTGCTGATAGACATGTGGGCTGTTTCCCATTACAAATAGTCCTGAAATTAATTGCTTTTTATATTTTGCCCCGAGTTTATTTGGATACAAATCTTAGACATCATATCATTTCATAGAGGAGTACAGAGGTGGTCATGACTCTCCCTTCCTTAAAACCCAGTAATGGCTCCTCCTCACTTGTAGGGTAAAGTCCAAACTCCCTAGCTCAGTAGACAGCACCCTACCAGATCTTACCCTGCTCAGCTCACCAGGTCACATGCTGCCCCTCACTCCCCAGCACCTCTCATGCCCCCTCCACCCAGGAGGATGGTCCATTCTTCCCTGACACTGGGCTTCTTACACATGCTCTACTTTCTGCTTTGAAGGCTTTTTGTCCTTCTTTTCTTCACCTGGTTAACCATGTAGCAGCTTGTGTAAACCAATTGCTGACAATGCATGGATGTATGGATCATGATTTTCCTACATCTACCACCTCCCCTCCTGGCCCCTTCAGAGTTAGGTTTGACTTAATATCTTCCATGCCTAGCAGAAGCCCAGCAGCTCTATGTGCTCACCAAATGTTTGTTGAATGACCAAACAATTGCCTTTCCTTTTAAATAAGCAAAATCAGGGCTGCTTGGGTGGCTCAGTGGGTTGAGCATCCAACTCTTGAATTTAGCTTAGGTCATGATCCCAGGGTTGTAGAATTGAGTCCTGCATCAGGCTCTGTGCTGAGCTTGGGATTCTCTCTCTCTGTCTCTCTCTCTGTCTCTCTCTTCTTTTACCACACTCCCTCTCTCTAAAAATAAAATTTTTAAAAATTTAAATAAACATAATCAGCTCCAGGTCACAGCCATACCTCTTGCCAACCAGAGAAGCGGCTGTACCATAATAAGCTCTCCTTGGTGTTAGTCTTTGTGTGCCCTCCTGAAGGGAAAGCATTTTCTGCCTGTTAGATATTTATAATAAGAGAGACTTGAGTTATCATCACTGTGGAAAAAAAGAAAGATGTTAGCATCCAGAAACTCACGTAGGCCAAGAATTTTATGACAGGAACTCGGTTCTGTTGGAAAAAGGCAGACTCTGAGCCAGCAAATGTTGGGCAGAGAAGGGAGGGCCCTGGAGGTCAGCCCTCCACAGCAGGTCCTTGGGCCATCTCACATTTGGCCCCTTCAGAGTTGAAGAAGGCTCCCTTGTTCACCTCTGAGACCCCCTCCAAGGCAGGCCCAGACAGCCTTCTAGGCTGCCTTCAAGATGGGTTTCCCACAGCATGGCAGAACCAATTCCGTTCATGCTTACCTGTTGGCCCAGGCTTTGGGGTCTGCCTGCTTTGTCATGTCTGCACTAAAGCTGGCTGAAGACAGGCATGTCCCACTTGAGTGAGCTCCAATCACAGCCTCAGCTCTCTCCCTGCCACTATGATCCTCAGCCTCAACTTGGAAGGCCTTCACTGCATGCCATCCCTGAGGAGGACATGTGAGCCATGTGGCTGCAGAAGCACACACTCTTGGATTTGTCCCACCCCCTTTAAACATCACCATCTTGGTGATACCACATTGAAGGAAGCTCTTGGGGAGCTCAGGAGAAGCCTAGAGAGGAAAGAGAAGTTCTGGTTCGAAAAATTATCAAAGCACCACAGAATCAGACAGTGCCCCAGGGATCACTAAAGAGGCCTCTCTTCAAACTGTTTTATAAATTTAGGTACCATGGTGTACTTTCTAGCTTGAAGGAGTCCTGATTAAAAAATAAAAACCCTGATTAAAAAATAAAAAACCCTATGGCGGCTTCTTGCCTGATACAAGAATTCCCTTTACTATGGCATCTTTGTCACGTGGCCATCCAGACTTACATGCTCTATGAGCCAGGAGGCTCCTTATTGCCCCTAAGATGCCTTTCTATTATTGGGCAGCTCTAATGATCGTAAGGAGTCCCCAAAGCCTCCATGGTTCTCTGCATTGGTCCTTTTCCCTGTCTTCTTCCCTTTGGGCTGCAGCCAGTTAGTTGAAGGCAGAGCTCAAATCCTTCCCCTCTTCCCACCTCACCTCTTCTCCTTATTAATATCCTCAGGTCCTTGGTCTGCTCCTTTGATATTTAACAGACCATTACCTGCCCTAAAGGGATTCTCTTGTCAGAAGTAAAAATGTTTTATGGCTATCTCTTCAATTTGCTGTGCTACTGATTCAAAACAGCAGTTGTTTTTCTCTTTAATGGGTTTTTTTTCCTCCTACTTGTGAGTTCTCTCCCTTTTTAAAGGTGTGAAGATGGAAAGCAGGCACCAGCAGGTCTGAGATTGGCTCCCCAGGCGTTTCCCAACACCGTGCTTCTTCCCTTCCTGTCACGGAGGTTGTTGCTGTCAGCAGCCTTACAAGGAGGCAACTTCAGGTGTGCAGAATTACAAAGGAAAGACTTTCTAAATTAGAAGTAAAGCGGTTTGATGATCCACACCAATAGAAACAGTGGTTCAAATTGGTAGTTTCGCACCTGACCGCCTGCACTAGAATTACCCAGAAGGCTTGTTAAAACAGATTCCTGGACCCAGCCCCAAGTTTCTCATTCAGGGGGTGTGTGGTGGGGCCAACATGCATTTATAACTTGTTCCCAGATGGTGCATGTGCTACTGGTCTCAGAACTATACTTTGAGAACCACTGGATGAAATGACCAGAGAAACATTCACAAAGGAAGCAAAGTTTCAGAGAATGAAAGCATTTCTAAGTGCCCAGTAGGAAAGCTTGCGGCTGGACTTGCACACCCTGCAGGTACCTGAGCTCTCTGATGCCCCCGCTCCAGGTGGTTCCTCTCCTGCCTGCCTGCAGCATCCCTCCTCCCAAAAGGAGTCTCACTGGGCCGGAAGCACTGTGCCTGGCACTTAAGCCTTGCTTTGCTGACCATTTTATCTCAGAGACTAAAGGAAACTGCTCCTCTGGACCCAATTTTGGCCATTAAAAAAGAATTGGCAAGAAAATAGCCATTTTGTCTTGGAGGTGGCAATCACCAGAGAACAGAACAAGTCATGGCTCTCAACCAGCATTTAAACAACTCCCATGCATGTCAAAGGGCCCTGCAGACATGTCTCAGTGTCTTCAACACGGCACGGTTCAAAATTCTGGGAAATATGGTTCCCAAGAGATGTGGCTCCTGAGAGAGATGAGAAATACTTTAACAATAATGGTGGCCTGATTTTGCAATGCTAGAGGATGCTAGTAAGGAAGGGAAGCTGAGCAGGAAACCAAAGCAGGAGAACAGGCTGTCACCAGGACCAGGAGGTGTTAGAGTTTGTGGTGGTGGTGGGGGTGGTGGGTGTTGTTTTTAAAATTTTTCACACCACCTGAGCATCAAAGACTGACAACACACTGTGAAACTTCCTGGTCCAAGAGAAAAGGCAGTTAAGTTTCAGGGGCAGGAGCTGTCAATTGGTAGCCAGTGTGTGTGGAAAAGGAGCCTTCATCTCTGGCATCTTAACTCCAGGCTGTGGGGATTCATCTTACCCTGCAGCCTTATCAAAGCATTGCCCTTTTGTTGCTTAGAAAATCACTTTATGGAGATCTTAAAATGCCTAAATTTTCAAACCATTGTCAGCGGCTATCAGAACTCAGATGAGCTTTAATCAGAATGTGTGTATTTTCTGTTTTAACCTTCAAGAGGAACTTCTACAGTACCCACTGAGGTTTGACGAGAACTGTTTTACGACAGCGGGTTCCAGAGCTTTCCTTCACATTGTATTTTGGCCATGCTTGCTTCATCTTTTTATTACCTAGCAGGGAAAGAATTTCCTTTTTTTTTTTTTTTCCTAGTCTAAACATTCCCCACGAGAAAAACAGTCTGCTTCTCTATTGAATAATAGACCAAAGAGCCTGTTAATAAAAAGTAAAGTCTATTTAGAAATTAATGGTAGGTAAGAATCAATATAACTCGCGTTAATCTTATTTTTGCTACCCTATAGAGCACGCAAAAAGCAGATTGCCTTCCTGAGCTTGCTTTGAAGGAGTTGATTCTCTCCAAAATGTCTCCACCATCTGTTGTGAGGACAGTTGTCTTACCCAGGGGCTCATTATTCCTTTCTAGATGAGTCAACATCCTCCTAACCCCCACCCCTGATCTCCCCACCCCCACTGTCCTTCCCTTCCCATTTTGCTAATAATCCTTTCTCCATACACTTCCCAAAACACAGAACTCACCTATGGCCCATGGATCAAGTCCACATTCCTCCTCAGGGGGGCACCACAGAGCCCCCCACCAACATTCCTTTCCAGCTTCACCTAGCCCAGGCTCCCAGTTCCCAGCTCCTGCCTCAGAGCCATCACTTTTGAGTCAAGCAGCCAGGAGCTCTTTCATTCACTCAGCACCCACTATGCCCTTTGGCCCTGGGCCACAGTTTTAATAACAATAACAACAGCTAACATTTACTAAGGACTTTCCATGGGTCAGGCACTGTGCTAGTCCTTTCAGGTAAGAACTCATTTGATCCACACAATGACCCTATTAGGTAAATATAGTAACTCATCAATCTCTGTTAACAGTAATGAAACAGACTCAGAGATGCTAAGCAGCTTGCCCAAGGTGATGCTTCTCAGTTTTTGGGAGAGACAGAAGATCAAAAGATTAAGTGCTATAGTAGAGGTATGATAGTATAGTGGGTGACCAGAGGAGGCTTCAACCTACCTTTTTTCCTTCCTCCCTTCCTCTCTTCCTTCCCTCCTTCTTTCCTCCCTCTTTCTTTCTTTACTCCTTCTTTTTCTTTCTTTCTTTCTTTCTTTCCTCCTTCCTTTCTTTTCTTGCTTTCTCTTTCTCTTTTTCTTTTCTTCTAGTGGTTTTGGTGCACCTGTTATGTTCCAGGCATTGTTCTCAGTGCTTGCAAAATATGAGAGAAGAAAACAAAGAACTCTGCCTTCATGGAGCTTATATTCTTGTGGCAAGAAATGAACAAAAGAGAACAGACATTATAAGTAAATTATTTAGTGTGTTTGAAGGTGGTAAGGAATCAAATGAAGAGAAGGGCCTAGGGAAAGGGGAGTCAGTATGTGATTGGCAGGTTGCGGTATTAAATAGGGTAGTCAGGGTGGCTGAATTAAGCAGGGGACCTTTTACCAAGACCTGATGGAAGGAAAGGAGTTACCCTATGGCGGTATGAGGGAAGAGCATCCTTGGGAGAAGGAACTGGCTAGTGCAAAAGTCCCGAGGCAGGAATATGCCAAGTGCCTGGTGTGTTTGAGGAACTAGAAAGGTGTGGAGAGAGAAGAGTAAATGAGGGAAAATAGCAGATGAGGTCTGAGATAAAAGAGGAGGGGTGGGAAGTCAGATTCTATAGGACCTTGTAGCTATCATAAGGACTTTGGTTTTCAAACTGAGTGAAGTGTGAAGTGGTGGGGAGCTGTTCTATTCTATTCTATTCTATTCTATTCTATTCTATTCTTTCTATTCTGGTGCCCTCTAGAGAAGAGATTATGGAGAAGAAGGTGGAGGGTGGGGGAAAGGGAGTCAAAATGGAAGCAAGAAATAGGAGTTGATTACATTAATCAGAAGAGATGGGTCTGGCAGGAGCAGTGCAGGGGTGAGAAGAGGTGGCTAGACTAGAAATGGAATGAGGGAAAGAGAGGAGTTAAGGACTCAAGGCTTCCCAGAGCCTCACTTAGAAGCCCAAGTGCTTTGTCTCTTGTCCCACCTTCTGTCTACCTTCTGCTCTATTCTGCCTCTTTACAGGTTCCTCTGATTTCACTGTTGGCTTTTAAAGGGCAAGGCACCAGTCCTAGCTGATTTTGTATCCCCAGTGCCCAGCAGGGCTCCTGTTTGCACAACTCCAGTGTTCTCCATTCACATTGTAACCTATAGGCAATGCTGCTGTCCTGTGGGGTGCTTCATTATGGGGAACACAATCAATGATTATCAGAGAAGAAAAGAGGGGCTGTGGAGGAAGGAAGGAAATCTCTTTGAATTAGCAGATTTGTTTGCAATCACACACTCCAAACTGGAAATAGTTCATTTAAGTTAATTTAATATTAGCATTATATTTTTAATATATTATTATTTAAAGAATAATATCTATATAAAAAATAACACCTACATTTTAAAATTCCTACAGACATTTTTTGTCTGTGAGAGTTGAAGTGTTAAATCCATCATCTCCACTTTTAAATTCCTCTCATAAAAAGCAGTGTTTCTTCCTGCCTGTTTAAATCATATTCCACACTGAAATTGGTTATGTAACTTAGGAATGAAAACAATGTCATGCCTTACTTTTAGTTTGTCCCCTGGGAGGTTGGTACAAGGAAACTTATTGAGGTGGAGTGGAGAATCAATAAATTCATAACCGTAAAGCAATTTGATGAACTTTTTCTTAATTAAATGGGAAATATAAAATTCTTTTCAGTAACTGTATCAATTATTAAAACACTCCAATCCAAGTGGCTGCTAGGTAAAGCAGGAAAAGACAGAGCTGGAAAGAAATGTAAAGATCCACTTTGGTTTGTTTGTTTATTTATTTATTTTGAGAGGGAGAGAGAGAGAGAGCACAAGCAGGTGAGGGGCAGAGAGAAAGGGAGAGACAGAATCCCAAGCGGGGCTCGAAACCACAAAACTGCGAGATCATGACCTGAGCTGAGATCAAGAGTCAGACACTTAAGCGACTGAGCCACCCAAGCACTCTGTTTGTGTGTGATCTTTTCCATAGCCCTCTGATGAGGAACAGGACCCAGGGAAGGAGAGAGTGTGGCTGGGATTGTAACGCTGTTGAGCAGCCAAAACCCAGGTCTGCCTTCTGACACCAGCTTAGCGCCTTTCCCAGACACAGTGATGCAGCTTCCTGTCAGAGAAGACACAGAAAACAAAATTACAGGCTTTCAAAGCCAGGCTCTTAAAGCAATACACGGAACCATAGACCAGTGGTTCCAAATGGGGTGATTTTACCCCATGGGAGGCATTTGGCAACATCTGGAGATGTTATCTATCACAAGTAGAGTGGGGAGGTGCTATTGGCATCTCACCAATAGAGGCCAAGGACGCTACTAAACATCCTAGCACACTCAGGACAGGCCCCCAGCAAGGAATTATTCAGCCCCAATCATCAATGGTGCTAAGGTGGAGAAACTCTGAACTAGACTGCAGCCCCCAAATGAAGATAAAGCCAGTGAGGCAGCTCCCACCCTGGGGGCCAGGACCACAGTGAACTACAGAAAGAGCTGCATTGGTGAGGACCCCTGAGCTTCTGTTTGGATTCTATTTCCATGGGATGCCAGCCCGGTGAGCAAGCAGGCAAAGGGACCCAGCTTCTCTGGTAGGCTAGGATTCAAGGCTTCAGTCATCAAAACTAGATGTGTCCTCCTCTGAGATCCTGTTTGCCTGGGATTTTATCCTATCAGTATCATTAGTGAGCTTTATTCTCTCATGATTTTTTTTTTATGTTTATTTATTTTTGAGAGAGAGAGAGAGAGAGCATGAGCAGGGGAGGGGCAGAGAGAGAGGGAGACAGAATCTGAAGCAGGCTCCAGGCTCTGAGCTGTCAGCACAGAGCCTGACAGAGCACAGAGATGGGTTGAGCCGGCTCAAACCCATAAACTGTGGGATCATGCTTGACTGACTGAGCCACCAAGGCGCCCCTCTCTCATGGGATTTTGAATAAGGTCACCATACACCAAAGTATTTAGGGCCCCTTTTTCTTCTGCCAATCTTCTCAGTTACAATAAAAACTGAGCCTGGGTGGCTCAGTCAGTTAAGCATCTGACTCTTGGTTTTGGCTCAGGTCATGATCTCACAGTTCTTGGTATCAAGCCCTGTGTTGGGCTTTGCGCTGAAGGTGCAGAGCCTGCTTGGGATTCTCTTCTCCCTCTCTCTCTGCCCCTCCACTGCTCTCTCTTTCTCTCAAAAGTAAATAAATAAACTTAAAAAAAAACCTTAATATGATGCAAATATATATGAGAGAGAAAATATTCTTCTGCTTTAAAAGATCTCAAGAGGGTAGGAACAGAAGTCAAAAGGGAGGGTAATGTTGATGAGCCTGGGAATTTATAAGGAAAGTCAGTGGAAAGGAAAGAGTTGAGGACATCAGAGGACATCAGATATAGAGTATCTAGAGGAGGATGGGATGGGGACTGGGGCTTAGAACCAACTCTGGTGGCTCTACACTTCAGCTACACATGCCTATTCCAGATCACTTTTTCCAAAATGATCTTCTCAAAGTCAACCTGATAACATACACTTAGTGGTGTTTTCCAGTAAACTCTGAAATGACCCACTTGGTTTCCTGCCTTTACCTCCTGGTTATATCCTTCTGCAGAATCAACCTTGATCCAAGGTCTAAGGTCAAGCCTATCATTAGGAAGTATTTTAAGGGGTAATTCTTACATTTTGATATAATTTCACACCTAAGAAAAGTTTCAAGAATATAACTTTGACTCAGATTCACCAACTGTTTATGTTTTACCCCATTTGCATCATTATTCTCTTTCTCTTCCCCTCCCTCCTCACCCTCTCCATGCATACACAGATTTTTTTTAATGATTTGAAAGTAAGTTGCAGATATCATGCTCCTTCGTCTTCCAAGTACTTCAGTGTGTATTTTTAGAACAAGGACATTCTTATTAAAACCATGGTTCAATTGTCAAAAATAGGGAGATTTATCATTGGTACAATATTAACAAATTACAGTACATTTCCAAATGTCAGTATTGTTCCACTAATGTCCTTTATCCCTATATTTTCTTTCTTCAGGATCCAGTACAGGATCACGTGTTGTATCTGGCTGTCATACTTCAATCTCCTTTAAACTAGAAGAGTTCCATGACCCTTTTTATCTTTCTTCACCTATCATTTTTGAAGAACGTAAGTATTTGTAGAATGTCCCTCGCTTTGTGTCTGTCCGAGGTTTCCTTGCAGTGATTCAGACTATTTTTGTCAGGAATGCCACAGAAATGATGGTGTGTCCTTCTCAATGACCATATCATAAGACAAATAATATTAGTTTGTCCCGGTATTGGTGATGTTAATTTTTATCACTTGGTTAAGGTGGTGTCCTCCAGGCTTCTCAGCTATAAATTTACTGTTTTTCTCTTTGTAATGAAAGAATCATTTGTGGTAAGATGCTTTGAAACTGTAAATATAGTGTTCTTCATCAAGCTTTCACCCACTAGTTTTAGCATCCATTGATGATTTTCTAACCCCATCATTTGTTTTATGTTTATTGGTTGGCATTCTACCATATGGAGGGAGGTTCCCTCTTCTGCTCACTTGTTTCATTCATTACTTTATATCACCATGAACTCATAGATTCTTATTTTATTCAAAATGTTATAATCTATTACCATGATTCATTTTGATGCTTAAATTGTACCATATTTGGCCAGTGGGAGCCCCTACAAGCTGACTCCAGTGTCCCTTTCATGCGTCCCCATTATTCTTCATTTGAGGAATTTTAAGAATTCTTGTTTAGTCATTTAGTTGACTCAACAGGTCTCTGGTTTGCTCTGACCTCATGGCTAAGTCTCAGGAAGAAAATGCAAATGAGATCAAAATAGCAGTGGGATTTTTCTGACAATCTGCACATAGCATTTTTATTTGAAAAGCATGTAAGACTGCATTATATACGTTGCTTTATTTTTGCACTATTAGATGCTCCTAGTTTGTGGTTACGTAACATCTCCAGCTCTCCTGCAATATAAATTAACACGAATTCTTGTAGTAATCATGGCTGACTGAAATCCTGCTCCAAATAAATAGAAATGCTGGACAAAATACAAAATGTTTAATATAAATCAGAGAACAAGAGTAAGAAAATCTCCAGGTTCTAGAAACAAAGAAGGAATAAACACAAAGCAGGAGTCAGCAGGGGCACAATGGCTCACAGGGGAATCAGACATGGCCACTGGATATGGGCCTTAACCACTGGCGCTGAGGTCTCATGCCAAAGAGAGGGAACGAAATGATGCTTGTATATGTGGAGAGCTAGCCAGGACCACGAAGGAAGATCTCTTTGAGATGGAGACTAGAAAAATGCCACTTACTGGTCTAAAAGGAACAAAGAATTACAGTATCTGCCAGTCATGGGTATATAAGGTCACTGATGAGAAATTGGGATCCAAAACTGCGCCTGTGCAGATACAGGGGAGGCCCTAATTCACTCTATTATGAAGTACGGAAACTTCAGGCTAAGAAATTTAACAAAGAAACCTGTCTAGAACAGATAAAACCACAGGGTTTAACAAAGGACACTTCCACGATGTTCCAGATTCCCATGAAAACAATTCTCACTAAATATGAATTCAGCCATAATTTGCAAACCACAGTGAAGCAGTCATTGGACTACTAAATGGGAATATAACTAGAAGTCACAAAATCATCTCAAAGACACTTTAACATAAATAAACTTAAATATCCAAAGAGATAAAGAATATATAGAGACTATAAGGCAAGAAAAAGGGACATAAAAAGAGACATAAAGAAAAAAAAAAGCCACAGCCATTGAAACAAACATATATTATGTCAGCTCTCTCATCTTGTACCATTAGTACATTCACTCAGTAGATATCTACTATGTGCTAATCACATCCTGGACACAATGGTAAAGAAGATATAGCTGCAAGCCCTCAAGAAGCTTACATTCCATTTTTTAAGTGCAAGATAATACACTGATTTCTAGATAAACTGTTATACTTTTTCTTCTTGCCACACATAAACTTTTATAAATGTTTATCATGTCTTTAAATTTAGCAGGGTAGTGGCATTAATACAAACCATCCCCATTTCTTTCCCTCTGTTAAGCATTATGAATTGTTTTGCTTTGGTAGCTTGTTTGGAAGTGAGAGGGTTTAGCTGAGATGTTGCAGTATATAATGGGGAAGGGCTGAAGGAGCAGACTGAAGACTAACTTGCTGTGTGACCATCAGGTAATGTGTAAATCGCTTCATCACAGTTCAGTCTCAGCTGAGCCTAGCTCCCCTTTCCTTATCACCCTGGAGGCAGTCCACAATTAAATGTGATCAAGTTTTTCATTAGAGTATTCTTAGGAAATCAATCACTTGCATAATGTCATTGTCATAGACAGAACAACACGGCATCAGTTCTGACGGTCCAGCAGCTGGCACAAAAATACCCGTGTTTATGTTTTCAGTGTATCTTGTAATGGGATAGCCTCTTTGCCTGTGTCACTAACCACTGCTAATGGTACAAAAGAGCAAAACAGTGATGCCTTCTGTTCATTGGAACCTGGTCTCAGAAGAGATGAAAAATATCTTTGTAGAACAGAGAACTAGTTAGGACTTTATTATTTTTTTTTAATTTTTTTTAACGTTTTTATTTATTTTTGAGACAGAGAGAGACAGAGCATGAACAGGGGAGGGACAGAGAGAGAGGGAGACACAGAATCAGAAGCAGGCTCCAGGCTCTGAGCCATCAGCCCAGAGCCCGACGCGGGGCTCGAACTCACGGACCGTGAGATCGTGACCTGAGCTGAAGTCGGACGCTCAACCGACTGAGCCACCCAGGCGCCCCAGGACTTTATTTTTTAAGGTATGTAAAGTCAAGATTAAAGGATATCTTATTCTAGAGATATTCTAATATTCTAATGATTCTTTAACCATTTTTAATAGTTTTATAAACTCAAATGATTTCCTTTCTACACCTCATGAACTAACTTTGGTTAATTTGAAATGAAGATATGGCAAACTTTAGGTATTAGTTTTTCTTTGTGTTTGGATTGAGTCCTTTTTTCCAAATAAAACTGAGATATATTTGGTAGCTTCTCTGGAAGCCCTTAGGTAGGAGAACTAGGAATCTAGCCAAATATTTATTCCACAAAACTCAATGTTGAAATAAAGCAAATGAGTTGTTAATACTTTTATCAAAATTTTCACTCTAATTGGCTTTCCTAAACCATTTTCCAAAGTGAAAAAAAGATTTCATAGCTTATAAGTAGAAATTTCTCACTGAAAAGGAAATATTGTTACACAAAAACCTTAGAGAACGAACAGCACAAATTTATTCTTACATTTAAAACTGTAAAGGAATCTGAAAAGACCACATGCTGTATGATTCCAACTATATGACTTCTTAAAAAAGGCAAAACTAGAGATACTAAATTCAGTAGTTGCCAGGGGTTAGGGATGGAGAAGCACAGATGATTCTTAGGGCAGTGAAACAACTCTATATGATACTATAATGGTGGATGCATGTCATTATATATTTGTCCAAATCCACAGAATGTGCAACACCAAGCGTGAACCCTAACGTAAACCATGATCTTTGGTCTTTGAGTAATAATATCGTGTCATTGTGTGGTCACTGATTGTAACAAATATCCACCCTAGTGTAGGATTTTGAGAGCGGGAAGGCTAGTCGTATATGGGGAGCAGAAAGTATATGGAAAAATCACTGTACCTTGTGCTCAATTTTGTTGTGAACCTGCAAGTGCTGTAAAAAATAAAGCTGCAAATGGAAAATAAAAATAAAGCTGCTGTAAAAAACTGCAATGGAAAGAACAAGCCAAACATGACATCATGGCTTTTACCCTGAGTGTCCTGGCTTCCTTTAAATTCATATCACAAACTAGACAGCCATTTTCTGTCCTGTAAAATTGCCCAATCAGAACCACCTAAGAATTGATTTATCCAAATCCTGTCAACTTTTTCATTTTGAAGTAGTACCTGCAGTCAAACAATGGAAGTGATTAAGTCCTTTAGCCAGAATCAGCCAATAATTCAAAAAGTCACATTCCATTTTTACTCTCATGCTACAAAGATATTCAAATTCTCCTAATTCCATCAAAATAAAAACAAAAGCTTTATTTTTAAATTTTTTAATTTTTAATAAATTTTTAATAATTTTTCTAGTTTGACTTATTAGAAGATATAGAAGCTCTTCTCAAGCAGATGATTCTTTTTCTCCATTTGCCTGTAAAAGCCAGTTGTTTAATACTAAATTTTCACTCAGGATAAGCTAGGCTCTGCTGTGGTTAAACATACATATCCCCCTCCCCCAAGATCTCAGTGGCTTAACAACCACACACACAATCTCAGCAGCTTAACAGAGTAAAAGTTTATATTTTTTGATCATGCAAAGTCCACTGAGGGTCCAGCTGACCTCCATGTGGTCACTCAGAAATCAAGGCCTCTTTGATCTTGTCGCCCCACCATGTCACCTGAGGCCTTCTCTACAATGCCATGGCAAAGGAAATGGGTTGGTCACTGGCCCAGTCTGAGAGTGACACACACTATTTCCACTCACTTTTAACTGGTCAGAGGTAACTGTCTACCTACAGGGAGGCTTGGAAGTGTAATTTTCCTCTTGCCAGGAATAAAGGAGAACAGATATTACTGAACACTAATAATATCACCAAAATTCTTATATGTGATGATATCAAGGCTGAATGTAGAACTTTCTTGGGGCACCGGGGCGGTTCAGTGAGTTGAGCTGACTTCGGCTCAGGTCATGGTCTCACGGTTTATGAGTTTAAGCCTTGAGTTGGGCTCTGTGCTGACAGCTCTGAGCCTGGAGTCTGCTTGAGATTCGGTGTCTCCTTTATTCTCTGCCCCTCCCCTGCTTGCGCTCTGTCTCTCTCTCTCAAAATTAAATGTAAAAAAAAAAAAATTAGAATGTTAATTCTTAACTCATTAAGATAAAAATAAAATCCGTATCTAATGATCTAACAATTCTGATATAGATTTTGAAGAACCTAATAACAAAAACAAATAGTATCATGCTAATCAAACTGGTTATTTCTAATATTCCAACTTCAGTAAGGCTGACAAGTGACAAGTGAGTGATAATGGTGTATCTTTAAATCTTAAACTGCTATCACCAGATAGGTGTTGTAGGTTAAAATGAAAACCTTATACTTTAGGTACCAGGGTAAGCAAGCTATCAGTATGGTGTAAGAGTTTACAATTTGCATTCACACTTCACATCAGCAAAGATGGGGACAACAGAGAGGTAGGTAGATGCTGTTAATTCTATCAAAAAGAGCTTCAGGCTTTCCCAAATACTCATTGAAGACTTGCTAAGCCCCCTGACTGCTATGTGTGCCATAGAAGACACAACTTTATTCTGGAAGAAGATTAACAGAATATGTAGCTGACCTCTTCCCCCACAAATAAAAGTAATTAAAAAAAATTTTTTTTAATGTTTATTCATTTTTGAGAGAGACAGACAGTGGGGGAGGGGCGGAGAGAGGGAGACCCAGAATCCAAAAGCAGGCTCCAGGCGCTGAGCTGTCGGCACAGAGCCCGATGAGAGGCTCAAACCCACGAACAGCAAGATCATCATGACCTGAACCGACGTTGGCATTCCACCAACTGAGCCACCTAAGTGCCCCAAAGTAATTAAAAAAAAAAAAAAAAAAAAAAAAAAAAGGAAGACTATCTGTAGGTAAGAGCTAGGAAAGCAAATTCCTCACCTTGTCACTTTTCTTCCTCCCCACAAAGGTGAATAAATGGATCCCCTGAATGAGGTTGAAACTGACAAATACTTACCAAGTATGATTTTAATTTCAATAGAATGGACAGTAAACAATATCATTGATAACTAACCAGCTATACTACTGATTTCAACCTGTGTAATTCTTAGGGTTATTTCTAGCACAAAACAGCAAGACTACATTTGTTACAATAGCAACCGAAGTAGGTCAAGTGTACATTCAATTATAACTTGATTCTTTTATCAAAAAAAGAAAAAAAAATAAGAATATGTAGCAAGAATAATTTAAGTTTTGAGAACACTCACTACCAAAATCTAAGAACGAATAAGGTAAGATCATGTATAATAACAAAACCTATGTGAAATATCTGGGAGATCAAAGAAAAACAAACAAACATATAAAAAGATAGGACATTTCATTTTTAATCAGTCAAAAATGAAGAGTTCTGGACAATGTCAAATTCCACACACCATAACGCTATAGTTACACATTAAATATAATTACTATCTATACATATGCAAAAATATAGTTCTATTTCATACAATAAAACCCTTTATAGAAACCATTTTAAAATTAAGCAGAACTTCTCAACATTAAAATGTGAGGTATAAGTCCTTCTAAAGGTTCCTTTAAAGGTTTTAAAACAAAATGCTAAATCTAAAAACAATGTCCTTTCTGTCAGTTCCAAAGTTATATCTACTTAAAACAAAAGAAAAACTGATAGCTCAGTCACATACTATTTAAATAATATTGTTCAGGCATCTCTAAAATCCTGCATTTTTTTCAAGTATGGAAATAGAACTCAAATATCCCACGATACAGTACTAAACAGATGGAATATTTAGGAAAGACTTTGTTGTCATATGGCACAATATTGTTTTATTCCTTCAATACATTTTGAAATAAATACCAGGTTTGGTTCTGTTCTTCTAAAAGGCCAAAATTACAATCTACATTTAAGATCATTTTGACTGTGTTAAGACTTGAGTGTAAAATATAACATCAATATTTTATCACAAAAGTAAAGCTGGTAACAAATTATAAAAGAGACAGTACTCTACTCAGATCTACCCAGGGATTAAAGCTCATCGTGATAGAAATACTCATCATGAAGCTGTCTGCCATAATCTGTAGCTTCACTGGTAAGAAACAAGTCCTGGTTCTCCAGAATCTCTGCTTCAGAGAGCTTTCTGTCACTATTCAAATCCATTTCATCAATTAGGTGAAGAGCCTTTAAAACAAAACAAAACAAAATAAAACCAAAAGGTGTCAAGTGTAAGTATTTTCAGCAAGATGTTCACATTTCAATGTGATTGGATTTGTCAAAATCATTCAGGTGTGCCAAATACTCATTATCTCAGTATCTCAAAATACTACACATTATAACCAAGCTATCTACCGCTTCTCTTACTATCTCCTTTCTTAATTTCTGCTAGGTTCTGCCTCCTCCCCACTCAAATCCAATTCAGGATACCTCAAAGTTAAGCAAAATTAATATAACCCACTTTGGGCCCTTATAGGTAAAGTATAAACTTTTATTGTTCTATTCACTGTACTATCAAATTAATACATGATATAATCTTAACTTCCTGGACAATCTAAAACAGTTCACAGATTTAAGTCAAGAAATTGCAATGCATGGATCCTAAAGAAACAATGATTCCATTACTTCTTTCTTCAGCTTATGGCTTTGAACTTCTTTTCTATTAATAGCACCAAATCTGGGGAAGAGGAGAATATATAGTCACTTTTTAACACTCACCTCTTCTTGTGCAATTCCTTGATTATTGGGTACTACCCAAGACAACAGCTCTTGGGGGTCAAGCCTGCCATCGGTATCTTTGTCATAATCATTCAGGAATCTATCTTTCTCAACCAGTATCCACTCTGGATCCTCATTTGCTGCTTAATTAAAAAAATAAAACACAATATGCATACACAAGAATAGAACCTGTATCCAATAAGAAGTTTGGTACATCCCTAGAATAAAGGAAATGAATTTAAAGCTTACTACATCAAGGAAGCCCAATGAAACAGATCTACATATCTGGAAAGTCCTAAAATAAGTATACACTATATAATTTTCAAAAGTGACATGTAAGTCTAAATGACCCAGAGTTTTTATTTTTTATTAAAGGTTTTTTTGTTTTTTTTTTTGAAAGAGAGAGAGAGAGAGAGAGAGAGAGAGAGAGAATGAGCAGGAAAAGGACAGAGAAGGAGAGGAATAGAGGATCAGAAGCGGGCTCTTTGCTGACAGCAGAGAGCCTGACATAGAGCTCGAACTCACGAGAACTCATGAACTGTGAGATCATGACCTGAGCCAAAGTAGGACACTTAACTGAGTGAGCCACCCAGGTGCCCCACCACTCAGAGTTTTTAAAATGATGTATATTATCACAACAAGTTAAGTCTGTTAACTGCTGCTAATTGTTCTGGTATCTAGTTTCCCCACATTTGAGCGGGGTACATGTACCCATGTACACATTACATGTACATCATGCAGCTATATAAAGCTTGCCATGTGTGCTTATAAAGTAACATGTGTAATTTTAAAGTGAAATTCACACTAAGTGATGCTTTGAAGCAACAATTCCAAAAAGACCTCTGTGAAAAGAAAAAGCTGCACATGCAGACTCCTCAAATTTCAAACACTCAGTAAGATGCCATCCATGGTCTATACCAGTAATTATAGTATTTTGTTTCTTTTTCTTTTAAGATCTACATGCAAAGGTACAGGATTTTGTTTAAAAATATCAACCTCTACTTCCTTGCCCATTTGAATCGATAATTACGTTACGTTTGTTTGGAAAGGAAGAAAACTCTTTGAATCTACAAGTGGAACTAAAAGTGAGATAGCATTCTCACATAAGCCATGAGTCTGTTTTGCTTATATTATATTTACTCGGCAGAACAAGCAGAAATCAGGCACAATTCTTCTTGTTCCATTTCCCTCTGTCAAACAGACCTCAAACAGAGTAAGGCTCTCTCCCAATTCCTTTCTTCTTTAATTCCCATGTTTCCTTCCTCCTTCCACACATCCCAGGGTACTTACTTGGATCCCGCCTGTAGTCACCAAGAAATTCTTCCAAACTAACAAATCCATCACCATTTTTGTCATGTTCTTCTAAAGCCTCTTGAATGACAAATTCCTATTGTATGTTCATAAACAACAACAACAATTAGTTACAAAATTTTCCCACCACCGTCTGAATCCATCCCAGTACAGAAGTTCTTTAGGAATAATCATTTCAGTTGTCCATACTTGCAAGACAATCTTTCTAAACTGGAATTTAGAAGCAGGAATAAAACCACAAATATTAAGTAGTTTTAAATTCAATGTCTTTAAGCTTCTGCTATTAAGAAGAACTCCACTTCACTCTCCTAAACAACCTGAACACTAAACTCACAATCCTATTTTCTGCACATTCCCCTCCTTCTCCAGAAGGACACCTCTTATCACCTAGGTCTCCTTTAGCTCCACTTTTCGTCTAGTCCATTAACAAACCCAAAAGAACCCCCATTTTAGATCCCTTTGCGTGGAAGTGTTCTGCCTCTAGATCTAAGTGAAATGTGTCAGTCCCCCATAAACCTACACCTCCTTTCTTCCTCTTCCACCAAATCTACCCCATCCACTGCCCCAAATCTGCTCCTCATTCTTATCATGGCTTCTTATCAACCAATCCTCTCTAACCCAAAGATTACACGCTTTCTAGTTACATTTGACCCAAGGTGACCTGTTTAATGGCCAGCTATTTGAGGCCTTCCCTTATTACCTTCCTGTATCTTCTTTTTTTTTTTTTTTTTTTAATTTTTTTTTTTTTCAACGTTTTATTTTATTTTTGGGACAGAGAGAGACAGAGCATGAATGGGGGAGGAGCAGAGAGAGAGGGAGACACAGAATGGGAAACAGGCTCCAGGCTCTGAGCCATCAGCCCAGAGCCTGACGCGGGGCTCGAACTCACGGACCGCGAGATCGTGACCTGGCTGAAGTCGGACGCTTAACCGACTGCGCCACCCAGGCGCCCCTCCTGTATCTTCTTGTACCCTTTTCTTACTTTGCCAATCTCCACCCTGTACAGCAGACCCACATCACTTTCTCCTTTATTCCAGAATCATAAAGTCTAAAAGAAAGAGAAACACAAATACAAATACAAACCTAACGCTTATAAATTAATTTTATTCCTTTCAGTGGGCTCTCACTGCAGTTTGGAAGTCTGTCTCTGCCTCAGTTTCCCTAACACATACTCTAAAGCTGTTTTTTGAAAATTCCACTTTGAGCCTGACTACAATTCTATCCAAATACTCTCCCATTTTTCCAAACAAGGTACAGGTCTTCTGAGAGATAGGGCGTGAATGGGGAAGGGAGAGAAGGGGACAGAGGATCTAAACCGGCTCCACACTAACAGCACAGAGCCTGATGTGGGGCTTGAACTCATGAGCTGTGAGATCATGACCTGAGCTGAAGTCAGAAGCATCTGACTGAGCCACCCAGGCGCCCCAAGGTATGCCTGTTTATCAGCATTGCATCCTCACCTTTAATTACCTCTATTTTTATGCCTATTCCTCTCATCCTTCTCTTCAATCTCAGGAATTTGCTATCTTTCCCCTTTCTCTAAATTTGCTATCTTTCCCCTTTCTCTAGGGTGAATCCCTCAACACTCTTCCTAGGAAGACTTTTCCCATACTTTTCTATTTCCTGAGTGTTTTCTTTCACTCTTAACTCTGGCCTCTCCTAAGGCTCCAATCTCTTCTCATCAGCTTCTTCTTCTATGCCTTTAACACATTCAAGTCCCCAGGACTTTGCTATACTCTTTAATTACCATCCTGGATTCTTTGATGCCTAGCTTTGTATGGGTTACATTTATTACTTTGTCCTCACGACCTGCTGCCACCCAAACACCTTTCCACCTGGATTCTAGCATCACAACTGTAACAAAAACATATTCTCAAAAGTCTCTAATTCTAGCCAAACCCAAAGGCTTCCTTTACATCTGCATGAAATAACTTAAATACAAGTTGTTAGTTTTCTAAAAATCAAATGTTACAGATTTTATATATAGAAATAAGGGGATCTTAACCTGGATATCCAAAGATTAGTTTTAGAGAATCTGAGAATCTCCTGAAATTATAATACCATATTTTGTGTGTAGGAGCCTATGTGATTTTTCTGGGATAGTCTACAGGTTGCTCCATATTTTTAAAGGAGTCTGTGATCCCATACAAGTTAAGTAATCCTCTTGGGAGACAACAGACTTATTTCAATAATGTTGCCATGATTAAAAGAAATTTTGGGGGCACCTGGGTGGCTCAGTCGGTTAAGCATCTGACTCTTGATTTCAGCTCAGGCATCTCATGGTTGTGAGATGAGGCTAAACCTGCTTGGGATTCTCTCTCTCCCTCAAAAAAAAAAAAAGGAAATTTTGGAACTACATGAATGAAAGTACTTTAAATTCTAACTTTTAATCCAAAGTAAAACCATCTAGTTGATCTTGTACCCTGCCTTTTCCTTTATCAAACATATCTTTAAATGGAAAAAGGGATACACTAAAACAAATTAAGGTAAATAAGAATTAATGAAGCTGCTTTGAATGAGACACCACTTTTTGGTCACACATCTTATGTGCCACAGTCACGTAAGTGGGAGTCAACTCCCACTTGGCATATCCTGTCCCGTCCTGACACAACCCATTCTGTCAATGGTACTACTGTTTTGATCATTTTTATACAAGCTCAAAACCTCACAGTCCTCTCTAGCTTTTCCTTTCTCTTCCCACACTTATTTAGTCAGTCAACATTCTTGCTGTGTTTTCTTCAAAATGTTGTTCATGCCTATTTTGTTCCATTGCCACATTGTACTCTGGGGCCGTGGCACATGATGCCCAAATTATTTCATTGTTTTCACTGGTCATTCCCCTCCTCAGTCTTCAATTCAATTGTTCCTTATTCCCCAGAGAATCAATACCTGCCTGCCATGCTAGGGTTCAATTAGCTAGTCTTAACTTAATTTTGGCACTTAAACAAATTGTGCCCAGCATTGTTCTAAAACTAGGTCGTGTGTTTTGTGCCAGGTGAGAAATCAGAAGCCTCAGTGGCAAATGTGGTCGCAATCATGGTGTCTTGCCACTGGGCTATGGAGAAAAAGGTTAACTGCAGCCTTGTTATTCAAGGCAGCAGCTTTTGGCCATGACCCATTTAATATAAAGCTATGTTCCCTCCTTGAAATATCTTCCCTCCCTGAAATATCCAGAGAACCAAGCCACACAGCTGGAGGCTGAGGCTAGGCAACAGACCTCAATATTGAATGTTTAGTCTATTTTTTATTTTTTTTTAATTTTTTTTTTTTTTTTATTTTTAAATTTTTTTTTTTCAACGTTTATTTATTTTTGGGACAGAGAGAGACAGAGCATGAACGGGGGAGGGGCAGAGAGAGAGGGAGACACAGAATCGGAAACAGGCTCCAGGCTCTGAGCCATCAGCCCAGAGCCTGACGTGGGGCTCGAACTCACGGACCGCGAGATCATGACCTGGCTGAAGTCGGATGCTTAACCGACTGCGCCACCCAGGCGCCCCTAGTCTATTTTTTAGAAGGCTATTTGTTATATTAGCCTTTACAATAGTAAAGTTAACTAGCCTTTACAATAGTTTCTGTTCTCAAGAAGCTTGCCGCGTCATAGTAGGGACTCAATCAATGTTTGTTGAGCTAAATTCTAGAGTTCAACAAAAATTCTGAAGAACTGGTAATTCTTTTAAGTACTAAAGTGATGAGAGGGATCATTCCTCACACTGCAAACATGTTATTCAGCAGCGGCTACACCTACACCCCTCACCAACACCCTAGGAAAAGGGATCCGAAGGTGATGTTTTCCCAGACCTGAAGTTTTTACAAGTGATGTCGTAAACTAAATAGAAGTACTGATGCTACTGATACTGGAAAACAGAAAAGTGTGAAAGCTACAAAAGGACAAGGAAGGCAATGAAAGTAATGTGGTTATAAGGGAGAAAACAGCCAAGGGAAGCATGCCACTCACACATTTGACAGAGATTTACCTTCTCCCTCCTAATCAGCACTCCTCCCCCACCAGCAGAAATCCTTTCCCACCTCTCATCTTAAGTGGGGAGATCTTTGGATCTTAGGTTCTCTTAAAAATTCTCATTGCTAGATGATTCATTTTAACAACTTAGAAAAAAACAGGTTTTAAAGTTTTGGTTACTCAAGAATTCTCTTAAAACTTCCTTACCGTCATATAATCAACTTCTTCAGGATGCTCAAAAGCAATAAATTCTTCAAGATTCAAACCAGGACCAGAATCTTGGTTCGCTTTCTCAAATCGCTTCTTGTCCTTTAAATGAAGCTTTGAAAATTAAACATTGAATTTATTTAAGGTCTCATCCACAAACATCATTACACATACTTTGAAAAATACATACTATGTGCAATCTGAAGTACATTCTCGTACATTATCTTCACATTGCTTTTTTTTTTTTTTTTAATGTTTTTCAACGTTTATTTATTTTTGGGACAGAGAGAGACAGAGCATGAACGGGCGAGGGGCAGAGAGAGAGGGAGACACAGAATCGGAAACTGGCTCCAGGCTCTGAGCCATCAGCCCAGAGCCTGACGCGGGGCTCGAACTCACGGACCGCGAGATCATGACCTGGCTGAAGTCGGACGCTTAACCGACTGCGCCACCCAGGCGCCCCCACATTGCCCTTTTGAAGGTAGGTTAGACAAATTAACAAACATTTATGAGAAGCAACTGAGACACAGACTCTAGACTCAGAGACTCAGATCTGAATGCCAGCAATGCCACTTACCAGCTGTGGTAAGAGCACGTTGCTTAACCTCTCTGGTTTCCTCAGCTATAAAATCAGGATAAAAATCTCCATTAAGCAATTGGGATGAGAATCCCTCTCAAGCAAGTAGTAAACCTTAGCATTTAAAAACTGTTACATATTACTATTATTGATAGAAAACTGAAATTAAATGATTGAGAGAGATGTCAGAAATACAGCTGGTATGCTGAACTTTGATCCTCCCCGTTCTTCTACAGTACTACACGTTATCTTCTTTAACAATCTCAACTTTTCCGAATGCCCCAAAAGCAATAAATTCAGACTATGTATTAATTCTTGATATATCATTTTCAAATAATTTCTGGTCCTTGGAATGACTTTTCAAAAATGTTAACAGATTTTAGAAAAATAGTCCTCTTACGAGAATATTTCTGGTATATGTATCTAATATTTGAAAGTCTATTGTTGGTAGGCCATTTAGAGTGCTAATAATTACTCAGGTACAAACACATCAAAAGGTGAAACGGACCTATTTTGAGGTTAAGTAAACATACTTTTTTACTTTCTCACACCATCTTCCTTTTTTTCCTTTTGTAAAGTATGCACAAGTAGTAAATCAAGAAGCAGCTATTAGAGACAAGGCTGTTTTTAATGCATTTCTCAAAAGGAATTCTGTAATCAAGAACCTTGGAAGCCAATAGTGCTATATTGCTAATCTTGCATAAATTCTATTTTGAGAATTTATGGGAAAAACTTTCCTTTCTGTAAACTGTATGTATTAAACAGCACATGAAAAAAAAACCACAATTTCAAATATTTTGGAGGTTTTTAATATATGTATCTCATTGTTGAAAATAAATGCTCTTTTCAGTTTTCTAGAATAGAGGTTAGGTAGCAGTCATTTACCGAAACACTAGTTCTTTTAAAATGACTGATTTACAGTGGAGAGGCTCACTTCTTCCCCAAGAGTTCATCTTTTAAACCATCCAGATCCCACTAGCCAGTTATTACTAAATCATGACAGAAAAATAAATAAATAAATAAATAACAACAACCTTGTTTCCAAATAGCTACTTTTAACTTAATGTTTCCTAATTTCACGTAACTAGACCAAATAATTTACATTTGCTGTTCAGGGGCTTAACATGGGAAAAAGTACACAAGAATTTGAGGTACTTTGTTGAGTCAATCAAGTTCTTTTTGAATAAACTACTATTCAAAATACCAAGTGCTTAGATTTCCTTATGAAAGAACCCTTCAGTTTGGAGCAAAAAGGTCCATGTTTCAGCAGCGGGAGCTGAATTTGGCCAAATTTGCCTATGGAAAGAAAGGATCTCTTTGAACAAGCTCAGATTGTTTTTTAAAAAATTAAGGAAAGTAGTTTTCTTGTTCATATTTCTCAGATTTTTAAAATCAAATGAAATAATGAGATTTTTAAAAAACAGTTTTATTCATGGTTATTTGAAGAAAACAATTTAAGAGCAACTCAAATTAAAGAAGCCAATACACAGGAAGATTGTTTTTCCAAAGTGGCAAAAGATTACAACAAAAAAGGCTGTCAGCTTCATAAAACCTCAACAGTCTTCTGTGTAAAAACACTGTATTTTAGTGGAGAGTAGAAAGTGCTACATACAGTTAGTAAAAAGGTAGAAATGACCATAATCATTTATTTTTATATTGTCACAGAAACTTGTGAAGAACAAAACTGCCATCTTTTGGTAGACTAATGATTTTACACGAGGAAATATATAACCTGTGATGCCAGAACAAAAGTCTAGGTCTTAAAAATTCTGATCAGCCATGTGCCAGATTCTATCTTACATAAATAAATATTGCTTGTACATGCACATTCAGCAGCTGGCTTTAAAAGTTAGACCAATTGAACTTTTGCCAGGTAGATGCCCAAACTTTAATTATCCTGCCTAAAAGTGCTGACTATAATTGTTCATCATAACGTAAAGAAATGCTTTTTCAAGCATTTTACAGCCTTAGAGGGCCATTATTACAGGTTATCTCTATTCTCTACATGGAAAGTTACTAAAAATAAGATAAAATTCAGGCATCAAATTGATTTTTGTTTAATAGGCTTCCATATAGAAAAATTTTATTTTATTTAGATATGCAATTCCTTTTGATGATTAGTTATGGTATAATGTTAAGTCTGTAACTTTGAGTAAGACTGATTCATTCTTCATCCTTGTTGATTTTTATTTTGAAGAATAATACATACGTTTCTGAGTTCATCTTTATAATCCATATCCACTTTGAGGGGGTTATATATAACAAATTCTAATAAAGTATTATCAATGAAACTTCATATAGAGACATGAAGAGAGACATGAGATAATACCTCATGCAGAGATATTCCTGGGTTGTCAAAGAATAACCAGTAGGACTCCCATTGAGAAGTGTTCATTTTAGGGATCCATCAATTCCTTTACACTATTAAGATCTAATTCACTCTTAAAAAGTAGAGTCTTATAATCAAAATGTACTGAGTACCTTGGTGGCGAACCCATTATCAGAACCACACATTTTTTAAAAGAAAAACTGTTCTTAAGTAGGTTATATTAATGAGTCATGTATCCCTTCAAAGTGAAGATTTTTTTCTCAACACCATCATCTATTACTAATCACCCTGTTCCAAGAATATAGACTCAAGAAACCACACATAAACATTTCTCATGTTTTGATGGAATAGTTATTAAATCTTTTGGGTGCCAAAAGAAAAAAAAAGACACAATTATAGTCTGATGCTGGTAAAATTTTAAAATATTGTATTTAACTTCTCTCTTGTTACCTAGCAGGTAAGTCATTATATCATTCCATGGTTTGGTTTTAGAAAAGTCTCAGAACTCAAACAATACTTTTAAGATTAATTGATTCCTATATGATACCTAGGAGACAGGCAAATCCCAAATCTCATTATCGTTTGTTTCTTTTTTTAGCATTAAGTAGTAAAAAGACTAATTTCCACTCTCTGTAGTCCACTGTAAGATGAAGACCCAAATAAGGAGGAAAAAAGGGAAAAGGAATCTTAACTAATCTAAAGCTGATATAGTTAACCAATTCTTCAATAATTTTTAAAAGCTAATTATGTATTAAATATAAACCTATGTGAATCACACATGCTTTCTTCAATAATATTCTTTTGTGGGGCACCTGGGTGGCTCAGTCGGTTAAGTGTCAAACTTCAGTTCAGGCCATGATCTCATGGTTCCTGAGTTCGAGCCCCACGTCAGGCTCTGTGCTGACAGCTCAGAGCCTGGACCCTGCTTCAGATTCTGTGTCTCCCTCTCTCCTGCCCCTCCCCCAATCATACTCTGTCTCTCTCTCAAAAATAAACATTAAAATAATATTCTTAACCGTCTGAGCCACCCAGGCACCCCTAAAATATTATTCTTTTGTTTACTGTTTAATATTCTGTTGACCTACCCAACTGCTACTATTTATTGCTATCTCTCCATACTTTTATTATCCTCATTTTTTGAGATGAGGAAACTGAGGCATAGGGAGGTTTAATAGCTTACCCAAAGCTGCACAATTATTAAGCTGTACAGCTGGATGTGAAGCCAGGCAGACTGACTCCAAGGCTGAAGCCCTTAACCTCTACATTGGTGGCATACACATAGCATAATCATTAGCAGAAAAAACAATCCACTTTGAGTTAGTGATGGCCTATAGAGCTCAAGTGGCCAATATGATTCTGAAATAAATAGAATGTATAATGATAAATATGGCCACAACAAAACCTAAAAAGTAGACACCATAATGGAATGTTAAAGAATGGAAGAGGCTCAAATGTTATCCAAGTATCCTTGACTAATATTTTGGGATGTAATAATTTGCAACAAGGTGTTTGGTTTAATTGAATCAGTTACTTTGTTTATTCATTTATTTAAAAAAAATTTTTTTTTTTTTAACATTTATTTATTTTTGAGACAGAGAGAGACAGAGCATGAATGGGGGAGGGTCAGAGAGAGAGGGAGACACAGAATCCGAAACAGGCTCCAGGCTCTGAGCAGTCAGCACAGAGCCCGTTGCGGGGCTTGAACCCACGGACTGGACCGTGAGATCATGACCTGAGCTGAACTCAGACGCTTAACGGACTGAGCTACCCAGGCGCCCCTCATTTATTTTTTAAATAGGCTCCATGCTGGGCCCCTAACACAGGACTTGAACTCAGGACTCTGAGATCAAGAGTTGGACACTTAACTGACTGAGTCACCCAGGTGCCCCTGGGTTTATTTTTTCCACATAGAAAAAACTATCTATTCAAAAAAAGTCTTTAGAGTTACCTTTGAAATATAAAAGTTCATATTGAAATAGCAATTTCTTAAGCTTATTTTCCTTTGTGTTAAAAAGTTCGTACAAATTAATAATTAAAAGTTCTTATTAACTCCTAAATAAAAATTGTCTTCCTCACCTCTGTTTAAGAAGCATTAGAACCTGTGTGGCTCAGTCAGTTAAGTGACTGACTCTTGCTCTCGGCTCATGTCATGATCTTACGGTTTGTGAGTTCCAGCCCTGAGTCGGGCTCTAAAGCTGGCAGCATGGAGCCTGCTTGGGATTCTCTCTCCCTCCCTCTCTCTCTGCTCCTCCCCTGCTCACGCTATCTCGGTCTCTCTCAAAATAAATAAACTTAAAATTAAAAAAAATACTTTTTTAAAAAAAGCATTAGAAGAAGACATATTTTAATTATGACAAATTAAACCATGAGAATCAACAAAACTTATAGTGACACTGAATCTTCAAAAATGAGTTACTTTAAATGGTACAGTCTCTATGGAAGACCATATGACAGTTCTTCAAAAAATTAAAAATAGAAGTACTACACAATCCAGCAATTCCATTTCAGGGTGTATATCCCAAAGAATTAAAAGCAGGATCTCAAAGAGATATTTGTACACCCATGTTCATAGCAACATTATTCACAAGAGCCAAAAAGTTGAAGCAACCCAAGTGTCCATGGATAAACAAAGTGTGGTATATACACACAATATATCCATGGATATACATGTGGTACATACATACAATAGAGTATCATTCAGTCTTAAAAAGAAATCTCACACATACTACAACATTATGAGGACATGATGTTAAGTGAAGTAAGCCACTCACAAAAAGACAAAAATATGTATGATTCCACTTATATGAGGTTCCTAGAATAATCAAATTCAAAGACAGAAAATACAATGGTGACTGCCAGGGACCCAGGGGAGGAGGAATGGGGAGTTGTTGTTTTATGGGTTTAGAATTTCAGCTTTGCAAGGTGAAAAGAGTTCTGGAGATTGGTTGTATTAACAATGTGAATGTACTTAACGCTACTGAACTGAACACTTAAAAATGGTTAAAATGGGGGTGCCTGGGTGGCTCAGTCAGTTAAGCATCTGGCTTCAGTTCAGGTCATGATCTCACGGTTCATGAGTTTGAGTCCCGCATCAGGCTCTCTGCTGTCAGTGCAGAGCCTGCTTCAGATCCTCTGTCCCCGTCTCTCTGCCCCTCCCCTGCTCATGCTCTCTCAAAAATAAAAATAAACATTTAAAAAATTTTTAAAAAATGGTAAATTTTAAGTGTATTTTATTACAATTAATTTTTCCAAATAGTTATTTTATATAAAACTATCTGTTTACAAATGGGAATGGGCCTCTAGTCTTAGTCAATATGATATAAAACTGTTCAATAATAACAAAAAATAAAATACTGAGGTACATATTCAAAATACACTAAAAAGCAACTGTAGCAATGAGGACAAATGATGCAGCTGGGAAAAAAAAAATGCAAGGATAATTTAGGTAGTCCGGAATAAGAGTCCTGAATCCGGTGAGAAAGGAAGCCATCAAAATGACCACTGAAGTGGAACAGGTGATTGCCCAGAGGACAAGGCAATCCCAGTCTATAACCTCAGAACCTCTTGTGCTCATTCATGCAGGAAGGGAAAGTGAACTGATAGATCAAAAGGAACAGCCCATGCACGCATACTCACCTGCCGAAAAGACTCCTCTTCTGCGTCATCCAGAGCAGTGTTCTCATCAAAGTCAATCACACGATCATACATCTGAATGTTGTATTCATCCCATGACACACTGCCGTCACCGTTTTTGTCATATTCAACAAACTGTTGTTTCGCTTCTTGCATAGCATAATGTTTGAAAGACATCTGAATCCACGAACTGAGTTCACCTGTGAGAATTTCCCAGAACACAATGAATGTTGACGGTAATTCTGGTATTTATGGAAGTGAATGTTTCTAAACTTTATCTAAAAGAAAAAAATCCTGAGTGTTTTCAAATACTGAGAGAGAATTAGCCTAGTTGTATTCAATAGAAACAGGAGTAGAAGGTGGTGAGAGCAGTTTGGAATCTAAGAATATAATATTATGTGATCCAAATAGAATGCAAACTCTGAGTAGAGTTTGGGTATGTTTTGTTCATTAAGGTACTCTAAATGCCTAGAAAGTGCCTGGCTCAATAAGTTATTTGTTAAATGAATTACCAATTAGCTAAAATAGTATTTGACTTTCAAAAATTATCTACAAAATTGCAGATGACCTTTGCTAACTATCACAGATCTCTTGGGAAGTACAAATATGTTAATAACTACCTATTTATTTTAATATGTATTAGAAATAAGTTTTTCATTTATGAAAGTAATATAAAGTTTCCCTTTAAAATAAATTTCATGTTGAGTTGAATCAAAACCATATTAAGGAAGTAACAGATGGCAAGTAGCTATGGTCTAAATTGTGAAAATCTATTCAAGTGACTGATGTTTGAGAAACACTATTACAGTATATGTCCTTCAACCATGTCATAAAACTTCTGGGTGAAATTTTAACAAAAGTTATGGGTAGCATTTAGGATTTAAGCCCTCTTGCAACAGCTCTCTGTCTTATCTTGGTACCTGAAGACATGGGAGAAAATTTCTAAATCTCTAATGTCCACGTTCAGATCAACTTTAAAAAAATCTATTCAGAGATATTTACTCTATTGCATTATAGAAAAAAAGTGGCGGGGGAAGAACATGAATATTTGCAAGGACAGCAGGAGTACACCATTTGGTTTAAAAGTGATATACCATTTGGTTTAGAGTGGTACTCTTCTAACTGGTTTGGGGGAGGTCAAGTGGATAGAAAAGTGAAGACACTTTGTCTCTCCTGAAACTCGAAATTAGGGCAGAATAATTATCATGGTAACCATGTACTGAACAATTATTATATATTAGGTCCTCTACATATGTTGTCTCTAATCTTCACAGCAAGGCAATTCTAATCACTGTCCATTTCCGTTTCTAATCTAATTTATTTTACAGTTCAAGAAATTGCCATTTGGAATTGAGGACTCACAGCCAGTAAGCAGAATCCAGATTCAAACCTATGTCTGTTTCTAAAGCCCAAAATTCTTCCACAGAATTTCGGGCTCTCAAGAACCTGAGTCCAGTCCTACCTCTTACAGTGCAAATTAGCAAACTTCTCTGAAGGGTCCTTCAAGTACGATGAGGGTTTCTTCTGGTTTATTTAAAGAGATCATCATGACATAATAGAATACAGATTGGAAAAGGGACCAGAAACATGGGTTCACACTTGAGCTCTGCCATAAGGGGTAAGTTTACTCACCCAAGTTTTTGTTTTCTCATATGTAAAATGAAGATTTGAACTAAGTTCCTTTTAACTTTAAATTTAAAGTTTATTATTAAATATTTGAACATATCTAGGCCCTAATAGGTACCACAAAGTCTTCCAAATCAACTTTTTCTGTGTGCTTGCTCGTGTAACCAAAGATAGACCTATTTTTAGTGGACAACTAGAGTCAAAGCTTTGTTTTTATTTGAAGTAGAGAACCCAAAACCTTAATATTTCTGAGGGCACCAATTTTACTGACAACACATCTTAAATTTACCAATTATTTTGTACTTCTCTGTCCAGCAATTTTCTTTATGATTGACTTCAGACGATGAGAAGCATTTAAATAAGAATTATAGCAAAATATGGGATGCCTGGGTGGCTCAGTCGGTTAAGCATTCAACCTTTGGTTTCTGCTCAGGTGATGATCTCACAGTTTGTGAGTTTGAGGTCCACATAGGGCTCTGCACTGACAGCACAGAGCCTGCTTGGGATTATCTCTCTCCATCTCTCTTCCCCTCTCATGCTCTCTTTCTTTCTCTCTAAATAAATAAATAAGCTTAAAAAAAAAAAGAGTTATAACAAAATATCTCCTGAATTTTTTTGATCGACTTAGAAAGTTGAGAGGGTTTACCACTTGAATTAAGCAATGAAGAGAAACAGTTGCACAGCAATTTAATATTCTTTTAATAATCTGTGCATTTCATTTCTGACTGGAGAACCTACCTGAGAGCAAATTTTTTAAAGTAAACTCTACCAACTGAGCCAGCCAGGTACTCCTCATAAAAAAAAAAAAAAAAAATTAATGTTCATTTATCTTCGAAAGAGAGAAACAGAGAATAAGTGGGAGTGGGGCAGTGAGAGAAGAAGACACAGAAACCAAAGCAGGCTCCAGGCTCCGAGCTGTCAGCACAGAGACCAATGTGGGGCTCGAACCCATGAACCATAACATCATGACCTAAGCCGAAACTGGATGCTTAACCAGGTGCCCCTCAGATTTTTTTTTAAGTGAAGGATATTAAAAACTGAATTAAGAGCAAGAAATCTGGATTCTAATCCTGGCCACTCATATAAGAAAGGCACTTACCCCTCTGGATTTCAGTTTCTTCAGCTCTACAAAGAGAGGTGGACAAGATGATTCTAAGGCCCCTACCAGGTGTAGTAAGTTGTAATAAACATAATTTACATGCAACAGGTCTTTTTCTACTTATGAAAAAGAAGCAAATTCTTAAATTGCTAATGAAGCATATATCAAAAGAGCAATACAGCATGTAACACCATAGGTTTTTGACATACTTATGTCAAAAGTCTATTGTTGACATCGATAAAAGTCATATGAGAAACGGGGTGTTTGCTCAGTGTATGACTTACACATACCGTGTAGCGTCCACGATGTTTATATATTACCGGAGAGCACTGATTTTTACTTGGAACCTATGCCTAAAGATTTCCAGATAAAACCTACTCAACATGTTCCCCCCACCCCACCCCCCGTCACAGTACCTCTCATTTGTTGCAACACTAGCAATCTACACTCAACAGATAGACCCGCTTAATAAAATGTTTATATTTCTATCTCCTACAAAGGGATTTCTCCATTGTTAGTTGTGTAGGACGTCCTTACTTTCGGTGAGGAAGCCATCTGAGTCCAAGTCAATTTTCTTTATGATTGACTTCAGTCTTTTGTGTTGCTCTTCAGGGGTAAGTTTAACATACTCATCGACTTCTTCCTTTGGGGGGGTAAGCAATACATAGGGGGGTAAAGCATTACCATCAGTGCGGTAAAATGGTGGAAAAAATAAGGCTACCAGAAGCCTCTCCTGTCCAGGGTTTTGGGGTGACCCACACTTGCTCTCCAAGGCCCCCCACCTCCTACACACCTTCAGTGATCCTGCCCCGTGTCAGAGGGTGGAAGGGTTCCGGCTCCTGGGCCGCTCTATTTCCTCAGGCTCAGAGGCCTCGGGGTCCCCCTGAGAGTGAGAGGCGCCCCGCCCGGACCCCATTGTCAGGCAGCCCGGGCCAGGCCTCGTCTGGCCGCCCCTCTTTGTCCCGGGACAAAGCCCGCCGCAGCCGCGGTGCGAGGCCCGGCCCTCCCAGCCCCCGGCCTGGCCACCTCACCTGGCCGCCCAACAGAGCCTCACGGTCGTATTCGCTGCGGTGCTCGCCTTGCGGGTAGTGCAGCTCCTCGGCGTCCCCGGCGCCGGCTGTAACGGCACACAGCAGCAGCAGCCCCAGCGCCGCGGGCCTCGGGCCCAGCCGCATCGCGCCGACCCGCCGCGGACAGAGAGAGGCGAGGAAGGAGACCGGCGGGAGCTCAAGCCCGCGGCGGCGCTTCGCGGGCTGCTGCGGACCGGCGGTGCGGCGTTATGTGGGGAGGAGGGAAGGAGACGCGGAGGGGGCGGTGGCCGTCTTTCCTCGGGCCGTAGGCGGATGAGGCCTGAGCGACTACTGCGATGTTGGGGCTGGCCAGCCCAAGGCCTAAATGGCCCCGGCGGAGGGGCGGGGCGCCGGGCCGCGCCGCTGATTGGGCCGTCCGGCGCTGGGGGAGGGCCGCGGCGATGTGGCGGTCTGCTGCCGGTACGACAGCTCCACAGCGCTAGCGTGGCTGCCGGGAGGGGAGACCCCGCGCGGGCGCCTTCGTCTGCGCCAAGAAACCTTCAGAAAGCACGACCCCACCTTACTCCCTCCCTGTCTTTTCCCGTCAGTCTTGTTAATGGCAGAAATTCCCCACTCCATGTGTCCATCCGCCCTCGAGAAAAGCTGGAGATTTGGATCAAAAAAATATGGTACCTAGAAAAATGTTTATCCTGAGGAACCAACCAACAGTATGCATTTCCCAGTCTTCAAGTGTATGTCTACTTATTTATTTCACCAGAGCAGGAAGAACAAACCCAGCTACTGAAGTCAGGTATTTGTAGCTGATGCTCAATTTCGTGACTTACAGGTTCTGTGACCATGGCCAAGTTCCTTGGCCCTTGAAAACTTGTTTGCTTACTTATAAAATGGACGTCAATTGACCTTGTGAAGGTTATATTAAATAAAATAATGCGTTTAGAACAGTAGCTGCAGCATATGGTAAAGTGTTCAATAAATGTGAGCCTACATCCATGTGGGTGAAAAAGTAGATGAATGGACAGATGGCATAGCTTAGAAAGTACCTAGGAAAACCTTTATGAATAGAATGCATGTACTCGTAGCTTCTATTCCATGTCTGTCTACAGGTCTACGTAATTTCTGTACCTCATCCACACTAAACACACAAAAAATTTGTAGGCTGCAGCTTGAGCCCTTTTCTTTCATTGACTGCTCCACTTAGGATCAGGCCTTTTCACACAGAAGAAAAGGCTTTCTGGGTTCTCTTTCACTTCCCACAGTTTGTTTCTATTTGGATTGGGAGTAAGAATCCTGTTCCAAACTGAAAAACTGAGTGGGCACAAATCAGACAAATTTCCTGGGTGAAGATGGAATTTTATTGTTTTTAGAGACCATTGAAAGGTTTACAGAGTAGACTAAGTTCAAATGGGATCTTTTCAGCGTTATAAAGAACAATGCAAAATAAAGTTTTAAGTTTCAGAGTCTAAGTGTAGGCTCTAGAGTTGATTTCTCTAAAACAAACAGAAAAGAAGGAAAAAACTTTTATCACCAAGCCATTTTAATTTTAACTTCAGTTCTGGGTTTTGAGGCAGTCTGTGAAAAAAAGAGACACAAATGTCTCTAACTTAGCTTTGTACCTATTCTCCAGTAAGTGCAAGGTAAACTTTGACTAGCTTCTGATGTGATTCCAATTACAAAGGTTAGGATAAAAGGTATTATAGAAGTTCTTCCGGTCTCAAGGGCTCGACAGGTGGGGGTTTTGGGGCAAAGCGAATCTAACGATATCTAAAGAGGCAGTGGTGAACACAAATGTCTGAGTATCAGAACACTTGGGTTCTGTCTTCCCTCAGCCCCTAAACAGGCTGCTTTTCCTCCTTGTGCCTATTTTTTTCCTCTGTTGCAAAAGGATTGGGTTAGCTCTGAGGATCTTAATTTGAGAATTTAGGGCTGCTAAGGGTTCCTAAATGGTGTGATAATCTCAAAATCTCATGCAAAATTGTGTGCATATGTACATTTCTGGGGAGGAGGTCTATAGTTTTGCTTTCATCAGAGTCTCAAAAAGATCCATGGTAGCAACACTTGTAGAAGTTTCTAAACAACTCTTCATCTCTTAAATGCACAATTTTATGATCTTGGCAGTCAGAATTGTTAGAGGGCAGATTACAGTAACGACTTGTGCTTAAGAGAGGCAAGAATGATGCATTGTCGTTATTTGTAATTAATCCATTTTATTCAGGGAAAAATAAGTATCTAAAATAAGCAGCCTGTTCATAAAAAAAAAAAAGGCATTATGAGAATCTGGAGATCAACTTTCTTGACCTATAAAAGTCATAGCACATAGCAAATTTGTTTTTATTTGTATTCAAAGTATAATTTATATATAGTACAGTGCACAAATCTTATGTGTACAGCTCAATGAACTTTTAGATATATATGCACCTTTGAAACGTGCCTGGCACCCCAAAAAACTCCCTCCTGCTTCCTAGATATCATCTCTGCTAAATGTAGTTACTATTCTGACCTCTCTCATCATAGATAAGTTTTGGCTATTCTCATCATAGATAAGTTTTGGCTATAAAGATGACATCATATAGCATTAAAAATTACTAATCATATGCCCTTCTGCCCTGCTGGAAAGCAGTATGGTGCCATGGAAAGAACACAGACAATCTTGGAATCACACATACAGAGTTTGAATCTTCAGTATCCATAGCTTACTCCCTATGTAACCTTGAAAATGGCTTAATCTTGTTTTTGACCCTGTAGAAGAATGGAATAATATAAAACTGATAAGTTTTGTGTGATAAGTATATTAAATAATCTATATATCTGATCCATAGAAGGAGCTTAAGTTTTTTACTTTCCTTTCTTTTTCCCTAGAGAATTCCTACTCAACCTTCCAGACCCAACACAAGTGTTTCCTAAATGAGGTCTTTTCCAACTCCCTGACAACCAAAATTTTTAATCTCTTAGGTCTCCTCAATGTTTCCTCATTGTCCCAACATTGTACATATGTTCTTTGGTACAGCATTTAGCACAATCTACTGTGACTATTTGTTGACACTACTACAAGAACATGGGAGCCTTGAGGTCAGGAAATGTGTGATTGTGCCTGTATTTCACTAGTGTCCCTACTAGTAAGAGGAGCTCAATAAATTTTTGTGGAATGAATGAATTCTGCTGTAGTGACATTCTTTTAGAAGTATGGAGATAGGAGAGTTAGAAGGGGACATTTATAGATTTCCTCTTGAGTTGGGTAAAATGTGTGTTATGATGACAGTGGCTTAAAAAACAAAGCAATTCTTAACGTACATAGTGTGGGCATTTGTGTTATAAGTCAAGGTCCATGGAAATGAGTGATTTTTGGCACAATAAACAACTTAAGTGGAAAGCCAACAAATTCCATGAATTTGTAGCTTTTCCAAAGTTGGAAGACACAGGACAAAAGAACAGACTATAGGGCAGTGAATGAAGGAACAACTTAGACTGAATGATCACACAATTACAGGGATTTTGTCAGTTGTTTAATCTTTTATTAGTCTTTTGAGGAGAGGGGATGTGAAAATTCCAGGGTCACAGTAGAGTCCTAGAAGGTGACAGAAAATATGAAGGTGGGTAGGAGTGTTATACTACTTAGAAAATATTTTCATTTCCAAGTGTGTAAGTAGTCATAAAATCTTAATAATCTATATAATTCCAAAAAATTCAATGTTATTGTTTCTTACTGAATGAAAGTTCCTTAAATTAAACATGAATTTGTCCCAATGATCAAATGTAATGACAGCTCTGTCCTCAAATAAAAGGCATCCTCTATATCCGGCAATTCACATTTATGGCCCCAGGCCAGTTACACCCATCTCTGGCTCTAAAGGCAGCCCAAATGGACAGATACTAGTCAGATTCCTTCCCTGATTTGTTCCCTAAATCCATAGGGTGAATGCATATCTTGGTTGACCTGGCATAATTGTTAATCATGTCCCCTTTCACTCTCAAAAGTTCCAGAATGGGGTGATAAATTATAATGTCACCGTACCTTTGGGCCCCACACTCAAACTGTCCAGCCCCCTCTCAGTACCCCTCCCCAAGTCCCAGTCTTTATTAAGCCTCAGAACCCTTTCCCACACTCTATTCCTCAGGTTCTCAACAATAGGTCCTTGAAGGCTTAGTCAAACACAGTGGCAGTAAAAATAATGAGTACAAAGAAGGAAGGGATGAAACTTAGCTGAAGAAGGCAGTGAGACAAGGAACCAGAAGAGTAAGATTGTGGACTAAAACAGGAGTTTTAATGAATTATAATAGAATTCATTTTCTTTAGGCATTACTAAACCAGCCTGAAGACAATTTTGTCAGAGGAAATCCAAAACTGATATGAGCAGAGTGGCTTCTCTGAAAGACAGTACTTCCTGAATGTATAAGTTTTGGGTGATTATAGGATGAAAACTCAGGATTGCTTTATAGTCACACCATGCATGCAAACCCTACATGTTCTCAGATCCAACCAACAAAGAGAAAATACAGTTGCTATGATTGCAGCTCCATCACAAGATGGTGTTCTGGGACTTGTGAATGATTTGGGCTTCAGTTTTTTAGATTCAAGATCAAACTCAGGTCTGTGGGCCTTTGAGGTTGATTTCTGTTAAAAAAAAAAAAGGCTTGTACTGCAATGTAGTGCAGAAACAAAGGATATATATAATGCATGCTTGTTTATTTTAGGAAAGTCAGTATATACAAATAAGCAAAAAAAAAATGATCACAAATCACATTCTTATAAATAACTGCTATTAACATTGGTGTTTAACTTTCGAGAGTTTTTCTGTATGTGTTATACATATTTTTGAAGGCAGATATGCTTTATGCAAAACTAAGATACAAAGGAAGGTACTACTATCAATGAAATAGCTTAAAGAAACAGAGGAGCATAGCCTAGAATGTCCTACAAGGTCTGGGGACAAGGTAAAAATCCTCACCAAATATGTGCATTCCATCTCAGGAATTTCTTTGTGTCAGTTCTCTGTAATGAACTTTTGCCTGATATGCTTTTCCTTATTTTCTCCCTTTCTTGTTGCATGTCTTCACCTCCCACCACAAATGCTGCTTGGCCTAGATCCATCTCACCTCTATGAACATATGCTTTGGAATGGAGTATAACAAACTAGACCTTTGAATCTCCTCCAAAATATGGCTCCTGGTCTCTATCCTTACATTTTACTCATAATACCCAAAGTGAAAGGTATCTCTCATGCCCTCTCTCCCCAGCACTCAGTAGGAGAGTGGAATTGGAATACAAGGGGAAAAGACAGACATGATTGTATCTGTTATTTATTCTGTTACAGAGGCCAGTTCTTGGACTCCTATTCCCCATGTCTCCCCCACCTGGTGCCTTGGGGCAAAAATAATCTGTGTTCTGAAGCTGTTGATTGCAATTTTCTATGTGTATCAATTAGGTAACGTTTGTTCATTGCATAGTATGGATCTTTTATGACTCTACTGGTATTTTGCCTGCTTGTTTTATCAGTTACTGAGAGATATGTTTCATAATCTCCTACTCTGGTTATTTCTCTACTTTTTTAAGTTTTGTCAATTTTTGTCATATATATTTAAAGCTATGTTATTAAGGACCTACAGTTCTGGGGTGTCTGTGTGGCTTAGTTGGTTAAGCATCCAATTCTTGATTTAGTCTCAGGTCATGATCTCTTGGTTTGTGGGTTCAAGCCTTGCATCAGCTCTGTGCTGACAGTGCAGAGCCTGCTTGGGATTTTCTCTCTCTCTCTCTCTCCCTTTCTCTCAAAATAAATAAATAAATAAAAAGGACATACAACTACATGATTTTTATTATCTTTCTGGTAGGCTGACATTTTGACATTATGAAATGTTATCTTTAGTTTTAAAGCTTTTTGTCACAAAGACTACCTTGTCTGATGTTAGTATAACTACATCAGGGTTCTTTTCATTACTGTTTGCAGGTATACATTTTTCTATACATTTACTTTTAGCCTCATTGTATCTTTATATTTAAGGTGTATTTCTTGAAACAGCAATGGTTGAATATTTATATTTAGTTTTCAAAATTTTTGCCTTCTAATTTACTTATTTTTGATATAGTGACTGAGAGATTGGGTTTAAAACCATCATCTTACTATTTCTTTTCTACCTGTCTGATATGTTCTATGTTCCTTTTTCTTGCCTTTTTAAAATTCATTTTCTTTTCATTATTTTGTTTTTTCTCTTATTCATTTGCTAGTTACACATTGATTTACTGTTCCTTTAGTGTTTGTTATCAAAGAGATTATAACCTTGATCTTTGATTTCTGAAAATTTCTCTAATATAAGATAGGACTTTCACCACTCTCTGAATAGTGCAGGGATCTTAGAATCCTTTAATAACATTTACTACCCACCACATGCCTTAATGCTGTTGTTGTTATGTAGTATAATTCTTTCTACATGTTAGACTCTACAAGATATTGTTGTTGTTGTTGTTGTTGTTGTTGTTATTTCACAAATCAGAGGCGCCTGGGTGGCTCAGTTGGTTGAGCATCGGACTCTTGATTTCGGCTCAGGTCATGATCCTAGTGTTGTAGGATAGAGCCCCACAATCAAGCTCTGCTCTGAGCATGGGGCCTGCTTCAAATTTTCTCTTTCTCCTTCTGACCCTCTCCCCAACTTGCATGCATGATCTCTCTTCCTAAAATAAAAATAAATTTTTTTAAAAAAAATCAATATTTATTACCTACATATTTACCCTAGCAAGTCCCAGGAGGAGAGTCATAGTACAGACCACTTGGGTTCTATAGTAAAGCCATGAGGTCTATAGCAGAGAATTTTCTTTGAAAATAGAGTTAAACTCTATTTTAACCATTTGAAAAGTATCTCTACGTATGCTATTGTGCCTTGGTAAAGAATGAACATCTGACTATGATGATATTTTGTGAGGATGGTCTCTATCTTTCTTTATTCCTTCAACCAACAATCATTCTGTGGTTCTGGGTCCCCAGTCAGTACAATACATGGGTCTGGGAACCAGAGAGTGGAAGTAGGAGCAGCTCCATTCACTGTCATTCTTAGAAACCCGTTTGAAGAATTTAGGTTTTTTGTCTCCATAACTTTAGGTCTTATGGTTCTGTATATCCTGCTTTCTGGAAAGAGGATACCGATACCAGGAAACAAAGAACCCCACTGAACTTAATACTATGACTGCCTCCTTACTACTTTGGGTTCTTTGTGCCAGTAGAAAGGAGTTATAACCTTGTGAAGGAAATCATGAGGAGACAGGTCTGCTGCTGCACAGTGGGGATAGGCAGAAATGTTTGGCACTTGGGTGATCTACTAAAGAGTCTCTTCGTACTTACGGCAATTTTAACTATAAATGGAACTATTCCTAATAAGTGAATGGTAATCGGGAGCTCAGGCTCCCCAGAGATGAGGATTGGGTCACCTCACCAAACAAACCATGTAGACCAGCAGAAGTACTACCTGCGGATGAGGAGAACCTAGATTGGATGGTAGAGGAGAAAGATGATGAATGTCATCGATGGCCTTGGGTCCCGCTACAGAGGAGAGACTGTAGCTCATCTCACAAAGACTACTTTCTTCTATTTTGCCAGAAATTGTAATTCACCAGAATCCTTGAGAAAGACATGACAGAGTAGAGTGAACCGAATGTGTAAAGCACTCGGATCTGAACGGTACAAGAGGTAGCCTTTGCAGATATCGTTGATGCTCTGCCCAGATCTTCTGAGATCCCTTTTCCCAGTTTGGTTGGGTAGTATCCACTACCCAGCAGCCATAGGTACTTGAAGTAATGCGCCATACCTGCAACTTTCTCTGGAGGATTTCCCTTGTATATTTAAATCCTCTGGGGCTGGAGGTTCCTGGAGTTTGACCAACCTCCCATTTCATAAACTGTGACAAATAATTGATTGGGGGCAAGGGTACAAAAATTCTACTCCCTTGTTTCAAGGCAAGACAAGATCTATAGTGCACTTTATACTTCCCCAGCTTCTTGTAGGATGAGGTTGAAACTAGATTTCACTTGGAATCCCATTATTCCATAGTTCCTTGCCTATCCTGCTTTCCTCCCCCACTTCTCTGTCTCTTCTGAGTGCATTCTCAATAAATTACATGCAAACAAATACCTATTTCAAGGAAGCTTACTTAAAATTTCTCCCAAATGAACTACCTGCACCCAATTCTTTCTCCAGTGTAAGAAAGTAGTCATTTATCCAATTGATATTTAATACCTGGAAAGACCATATGACCCTAAGTTATTATAGGAAACAACACCTGGACTTCAACTGTTATAAAAACCATTAAACTTGAATCACAGTATATATTGGCATGCATAACTATATTTATACTTTTAAGGCATTTTAACTCTCTTTTTTTTTTTTTAATTTTTTTCAATGTTTTTATTTATTTTTGGGACAGAGAGAGACAGAGCATGAACGGGGGAGGGGCAGAGAGAGAGGGAGACACAGAATCGGAAACAGGCTCCAGGCTCTGAGCCATCAGCCCAGAGCCTGACGCGGGGCTCGAACTCATGGACTGCGAGATCGTGACCTGGCTGAAGTCGGACGCTTAACTGACTGTGCCACCCAGGCGCCCCTTAACTCAATTTCTATATGAAAGATTATGTGCATTTGTAGAAACCTCATTAACAATGCAATATGAAAAACTTCAAGATGTGAAATTAGTTTCAAGGGTATAAATTACAGTAACAAGAAAATCCATTTATAGGGAGAACTTTTAGCTTTTAGAGTGGCCTCAGATTAGGTTGAATTTCCTGTCATCTTAGATTTTCAAACACAAGCTGGATGATCACATGGTGAAAACAAAATAAAGGGCTCATCAAGCATCAGAAGCATTGTATTGGTAGCTAGTTGATGCAGATGATCTATCGTTATGATCTATATTCGGGAACTTAAATATAGTATTTTGAACCCTCTGTTGGTTGGAGAAGGATTCAAGTGAGAAATTATTATTTCCAATTATTTACTTTTTCTGTTTTTTTTTAATTTTGCTTTCTGATACCTAGTACTAAATCCATCATTTGTTTTGTACACTTTTTGCTTTAACCAAATATCATCTTTATAGTAATTACTATGAACTAAAAACATAACCAACACATCAGCCTATGTGATCTTTCAATGAATTGTGTTGGGCAGTGACCATGACTGGAGGTATGGACTGGAAACCATCAGCTTTCTATACCTGTAGATGGCTGAAAACCAGATTTAAATTTCAGTTGTTGAATTTGACCACTTACTGAATTCATAGCCTTTCTCTCATGTGAAAATTAAAGCATCAATTAGGAAGTAGGATGCTTAGAATTGAAGTGGGATATATGGTAGTCTTTGGATGATTGCTGTCTGATGGTACCATTCAATATCCCTGCCCACCATGCCTTAGACCATACCATCATCCATAGCCCTTAAATATCTTATACACCTTCATGGTATCCCATGTAATATTACTTCTGGAAAAGAAAACACACTTTATGATGAAAGAGTTAAGGCAATGAACTGATATCTATGGGATTTGCTGGTCTTATCATTTATTCCATCACCCAGAAACAAATGGTCTTATAGAGAGGTATGATGGTCTATTGAAAACTAAAATAATGCTGGCCAGAAGATTTTCCAAGGTTAAGGTGCTACTTTTCAAGGTGTCCTCTAAGTCAGCAGTCAAAATATAGTCTTATTTTCTTTTTCCATTGTAAAAGTATAGGTTCCAAGATGGAAGTGAGAAGTATACCTTTTTTTTTAAGTTTATTTATTTATTACATTTTTTTTAATGTTTATTTATTTTTGAGAGTGAGAGTGAGAGAGGAAGAGAGAGAGCACAAGTTGAGGAGGGCTAGAGAGAGAGGGAGACACAGAACCTGAAGCAAGCTCCAGGCTCTGGTTGTCATTACAGAGCCCGATGCGGGGCTGGAACCCACAAATCGTGAGATCATGACCTGAGCTGAAGTCAGACGCTTAACCTGCTGAGCCACCCAGGTGCCCTTAAGTTTATATATTTATTTTGAGAGAGAAAGAGCATGAGCAAGAGAGAGAGCATGCACTTGAGCAGGAGGGGCAGAGAGAAAGGGAGACAGAGAATCCCAAGCAAGCTCCACTCAGTGCAGAGCCCAATGTGGGGCTCAATCGCACCAACCACGAGATCATGACCCAATCTGAAATCAAGAGTCAGACGTTCAACCAACTGAGCCACCCAAGCACCCTGGAAGTGTATCTTTCATACATAACGCAAATTAGAAAAAATGTTGGTTTTCTTTCCATGATCCTTGATGGGCTAGTTTAGAGGTTTTGGTATGCATGAGAGAAATGCTTCTGCCAGAGGCAGGTCCAATTCAGGTCCTCTGAATTGGAAATTAAGACTGCCACCTGGGTGCTTGAAGTTCTTTCTATCACTAGGAAAACAGGTCAAAAAAGGTACTGACTCAGATGATTGATCATCCCTATCAAGAAGAGATAGTGTCACTGATAAGTGGCAGGGGCTTAACAGACTACAGCTGGGACTCACAGATCTCCTTGGGGTCACCCTTATTACTGCCATGTCCAGTGGCAAAGTAAATGGAAGACTCCAACAATCTTAAGTGGGCAAGACTATCAAAGGCTCAGATCCCTTGGGAATGAAGGTTTGGGTCATTCAAACAAGTAATGAAGCCTGACCAGGTGGAATTGTTGCTCTGGGCAAGAGAACATGAAATGAGTGGTGGAGGATAGAGGTTAGAAATATCAATTCCAGCCTTGTGACTATTTGCAGAAATAAAGCTTATAGAATCTGCCTAATTTTCTCATATGTTTTGCTCTGCATATACTTTAAACTAGTTTTATTTTCTTTTCCATCCCTTTCTTCCAGGGCATGCTGGTGGTGTTTAGCTTTACAAGTTCACTCATGGGTTACAGAATTCTGAGAGAGGATCTTGATGGGACTAGATGAGGACTGAATACCATACAGAGAGTCAAACTGTATTCAGCTACCAATGGGATTTGAGGTTATCATTCTTTTAGGGAGGGAGTGAGCACATTTTAATTTTTTCTTCTGCAGGATTAAATACAGGAAGAAGAGTTATGTTAATATTGGACAGGGGCAGCAAAGAAGTGAGCTCTAGTGAATATTGTCACTTTTTTTCCATCTAGCATGGATGATTGGATGATTGGATGATTTCGATGATTGGAGAATTCCCCACCTTAAATCTGCCTCTTACTCTAGAAGTTGAAAATGGCAAATATTTTCTTACCTTCCTTACAGTAAGGGTATGGGTACATGATCTAGGACCCACCACTAACCAGACACAATCTTCCAATACTCTATATTGGGAGTAAGCCACAGGAGGACTGTGGGGAATTCTTAGCAGCATTACAGAAGGATCAAGTTCCTTGGGCAGAAGTAGTGCTTTCAATGACAAGTTTCGGGGTATGAATTTGGGTATGTTTCTGGCTGGGTAGCACGGGGAAATTCTTGGAACAGCTCCTATGTCATGTTTTTTTTTGGTTTGCAAAGCTTGATTTTTGTATAATTTCATACTTGTCAGCAAAATTGTAAGAATAGTTAAGGAGCCATATGCCCTTAGGACAGGGAGAAAGTGGGGGGTGGGGGTGGAAGAGAGCAAGCACTGGGAAGAATGGTAAAGGAAATGAAGCAAAGTGTAAACAATTGGTAAATTTAAATGAAAGGAATATGGGAATTCCTTAACCATTTTTGCAACACACACACACATACATACATGCACATATTTTCTCTCATCTGAGAGTAAGTTGTAAACATAGCTCCGTACCCCAAAATACTTCAGTGTATATTTCCTAAAAACATGAATATTCTTTTACATAACTACCATACATTTATCTAAATCAGAAAATGCAGGGGCGCCTGGGTGGCTCAGTCGGTTAAGCGTCCGACTTTGGCTCACGTCATGATCTCACGGTCCGTGAGTTCGAGCCCCGTGTTGGGCTCTGTGCTGACAGCTCAGAGCCTGGAGCCTGCTTCAGATTCTGTGTCTCCCTCTCTCTCTGACCCTCCCCCGTTCATGCTCTGTCTCTCTCTGTCTCAAAAATAAATAAACATTAAAAAAAATGTTTAAATCGGAAAATGTAACATTGATATAACGCTATTATCTAAAGTATAGTCCACATTCAAATTCCTGTATCAGTTAAACAAATTTATTTTCTGCTTAAATGAATCAGTGTTAGCTTCTGTGAACTCTGATTAATTCAAAGTCTCAGAGAGCTATCACTTCCTCCCAGATATGTTCCTGGGCCCCAACTTTGGGTTAGATGACTCTCTTATGTACCCTTTATAATAGAGGGTACTCTACCTACCAGAGTATTTATAACACTATTCCTGATTATGTATCTGCCTCTCTAACCTGAATTAAGCCACTTAAAAGGGTAGCTATATCTCTTTTTCACTGGTCTTTCTTCACTGGCTAGCACAGTTTCTGAGATATGGTATATGCTCATAAATATTTGTTGGACAATTGGATCTGTACACTTTAGTGGCAACTCAAATTAAATATGTTCTTTTTAAAATTTTATATATTTTTACATGTTTATTTTTGAGATAGTGAGAGCAAGTGGGGGAGGGGCAGAGAGAGAGGGGGGAACAGTGGTTTGGAAAGAGGCTCTGTGCTGACAGCACAGCTGTGGTGTCAAACTTACAAACCATGAGATCATGACTTGGGCTGAACCGACTGAGCCACCTAGGCCCCCCTCAAATTAAATATATTCTAAGTTGAATTTGTCATCTTCACTTTTTCAATTGAAAGCTATATCTTTCATGGTTCAATGCAGAAATTAGAAACCATTCCAGGTACTTTTTATAGGAAGAAACTTATTACAAGAAATTGATGCATATAAGGTCTAGGAGAGCAAGATCTAGTCTGGGCCACTGGAAATTATTCCCAGAAAAATACAGAACTGGACCATCAGCAACATTCTGAGGTCATCATTTGAATTATTCAAGACACACCTATATAGTTTTGGACCAGGGGTCTGGAAACTGTAATTAAGAAGCTGTTGCCCCTACCACCATGGATGACTTCACTGCCTCTTGGCACTCAGAAAGCTGGAAAATGGCTATAGGAATACAGCTGCAGAAAAAAATTCACATTTTCACAAGTTTTCTTGATAGTTTAAAGGGTAAAAAGGTGATTTTCAGCTTCATCTCACTTCTACTTGTCATATTTCATGAGTTTATCCCATTATCAGAAACTAATTCATATTCAGAAACCTAGTTGCAAAGGAGTCTGAAAAAGTAGTTTTCTGCTATCCAGGCTTTGCAATGAAGGAAGATAGCCCACAGAGACAGAGTTGATCCCCAGCATGCACCACAATGGCATCCCCATTCATGAAGTTGCTGAAGTTAGACACCAGTGTGCAAACCTCCACTCCTTTCTGATACCAAGCTGCTCTTCTTGGATGGATGGAGGTGGTAGCACCTCTTCTCTGTGAGATTAAATTTAGAGGAATAAATTTAGTATTCTTAGGGAATGGAACGAAGTACACCTTGGTTGACTGCTCCAGAATCACTGATCCTCTGAGCAATTTTCTGCCCAACAAAATGGCACTCACATGACTAACTTGGACTTTCCTCCCTCTGGAGGTGGCAATAACAGATTAATTCATTTTCCAGGTACCCTGTGACTTTTGGGGTCATGTAGTAGAAGGAAAGTGGAGAAACCAAAGCCCAGATTGATGAGGAGATCTGGGTGACATTATGGAAAGAGCAAGGATTTTATAGTCAGGTGGCCCTGGATTTGCTCTTACTAAATATAACACCTAGAACAAGTTCCTTAGTTTCCCTATATCTTGATTTGTTTATCTTTAAAATACCTATCTCCTAGTGTTGTTGTGAGGATTAAATTAGATAATACACATAGAATGCAGGTATATAAAAGTACACAAAGAAAATGTTGGTTCCTTTATTGATTTCCTATGGCTACAATGATAAATTATGATACTCTTAGTGGCTTAAAACAACATATATTTACTCTTTTACAGTTTTGGAGGTAGAAGTCTCAATTCAGTTTGACTGGGCTGAAATGAAGGTGTTGCAAGGGCCATACTCGCTCCAGAAGCTCCAGGGGAGAACTTGCTTTTACCACCTTCTAGATTGTTTGGAGAGAGCTGGAGACATGGAGGAAATATAGCCACTAATGGACATGTTGCCTGAGAAAAGAGTGAGAGAGCATAATACCCTGATTGTCCCTTCCTTCCACCTTTCAGTACTCTGTCAGGGCCTCTCACTGGCCAAATCTACCTGGAAGCCACTTGCCAAGGGATGCCAGAAAATGTACTTCCCTGAGAGCAAAGCAGAGGAAGATCAGGGAACGGGCCAAGAGCAAACAGGCAAATAAGTGTCACAGTCCACATCATTAGCTATTCAAAATATTTACCTCCTTTATTACAGTTTCATGCTTCTTTCTAACAGGATGCAACTGTGCTTCACACAAATGAAGATGCCCTCGTCATCTCCTCAACCTGGGTGAGATAAGTCATCATTGCCATCTTAAAGTCCATCATCTGTAGGAAATTCAGTCTTTCCCAATAAACTGTGTTTCTTATAGTCTGGTAACATCTGAACTTATTGGCAAAGTTAATACCATTGACATTCTTTGTGTAAATTAGTAGGAAGAAGGAGAAAAAAAAGAAATGATTATATTAAAATATACATAACACAAATATGCATAGCTGTTAGTAATTTCTATAACTGGTCATAAGAGCAGAGTTGATATTTATCACTTCCTTCTTTCGCTATTCATTCCATGTTTCTGTTGTCCTTAGTTAGTGCTTGACTGTTTGTTGTTTTTACCTGGGTAGTGACCTAAACCTTCATTTTTGAAGGATCTGAATCCTACTGGTCTTGCCTTTATTGGGTTTTGCCTTTTTTGGGGGTTTTCCTTTAAACTTTTCAATTGGAGATGGAAAAACAGAGGTACCCCATTGATTCCCCCTGGGTACCAGATAGGGTCCTCTTTGTCTTCATTGCTAATTGGACTTACTGCTTCATCCAGTATTGTAACCTCTCCTCTGGCTATTGGTTCAGTGGCATGAGGCCCCAAAATAGTCAGGTGGCAGTTTCTTTTTCTCATTCATTACTGTGTACTCTCATGAAAGCATACCTCCCTTGGGACTGTAGCAGATGAGGTGGATGCCTCTCTCCATGTCCTATCAGTCCACCTGAGTTCATCTGCAGCTGCAATGGAGAGTTCCCTGAACAATGACAGCTTTCTCCCTTCTCTTGCCTCTTCTGGTGGGCTTTCTCTGGCACTCTGCCAAAGGGAATTATAGCCCAAGAATGTGAGAAAGTTAATGTCCTGTGAGTAGGAGTTGTTGGGTATATTCCTTGGTTTCTTGTACCCCTAAAGGACAATTCTGAAGCTTATTTCATACTGTTTTTCAGAGGGTTTTTGGTGAGATTGAGCTTTAGTTGCCTACAGTGCTCATCTACTCATTGTCACACGTTTATTGGTTTTTCTCCCTTCTCTGGCTCACTTTCCTTTCTTCCTCACTTGTGTTTACTAGGATCATTGCCCAAACAAACAATTTGCACCCAAGACCTGTCTTAGGACAAGAACCCAAACTAAAAGAGGAACTAAGACCTCTAGAAGGGTCTAAGGTTGTGGACTTTGTCAGTGGGTCATTAGGTTTCCAGAACGTAGGTGTTCTGGCTGTAAGAGAAACAGCACCATCTGTTGGTCACTAGCTCAAAGCAAATACAGTATTCCATTCTGTAGGACAGCACTGTGTCTCACAGGGGTGTTATTATCCTATGGGGGTGCTGTAATTATGACTTCAGTAGGCCATTCCACCAATCTACTAGGTCAGTTATTCTCTGGTGATTCTCACCCCTGCTTCCATGGCTATTAGTACACAGGCCCACTGAACCAGGCTGAGGTGGCTTAATAAAGGATCTGACCATAGTTCACAGAGTGAGTGGGTCATTCACGTGGTTATATTGAGAGCCCTCTCTGCAGTGAATGCCTTTTGATAAAGCATTCACATGAGAAGCAAAAATCCTCATCCTACTGGCCAATTTTGAGAGATCTATCCACATACCTCTTCCATAGGTTTCTTTGTTATAAATATTCCAATATGATTCTTTCCAAGTCTCTGAGTAACAGGCATAATAATTAATTACTACCCATGAGCCAGAAGAGGTTTGTACTTTGGGCCATGTTTTCTTCAGGCAAAATGGGCATCCAGAAGTGCTGCCCAAAGTTCTCCCTATTTGGGGAGAGAGTTGACTTTCACCATTTTCCTTCAGAGTGATTCCTGAATGGAATGGTGATAGTCCAGCAGTCCACTTCCACCTGATGCCAACATATTGTGCAAACCCATTTTTAGACTAGGCCCAGGTTTTTTTTCCCTCTGTGACAACTGGTTATAGGGAACTCTTCATGAGGCCGTGGGGTCTGAGCCACCTGCCCATGCAACCTCCTGGTCTGCTCAAGTGTAATCTTTTCTATACCATTTTCTTTTTTAAAAAAATTTTTTTTTTCAACGTTTATTTATTTTTGGGACAGAGAGAGACAGAGCATGAACGGGGGAGGGGCAGAGAGAGAGGGAGACACAGAATGGGAAGCAGGCTCCAGGCTCTGAGCCATCAGCCCAGAGCCTGACGCGGGGCTCGAACTCCCGGACCGCGAGATCGTGACCTGGCTGAAGTCGGACGCTTAACCGACTGCGCCACCCAGGCGCCCCTCTATACCATTTTCAATTGATGATGGTTTATTGCTATGTATGCCCAATCTTATGGCAGTCCAAGAATGGCATGGGGTGCCTGGGTGGCTCAGTCAGTTAAGTGGTTAAGCATCTGACTCTTGATTTTGGCTCAGGTCATGATCTCACAGTTTGGGAGATCAAGCCCTGCGTCAGGCTCTGCACTGACAGTGTGGAGCATGCTTGGGATTCTCTCTCTCCCTCTCTTTCTCTGCCCCTCACCCCTCTCAAAATAAATAAATAAACATTAAAAAAAAAGAATGGCAGCTGAGATCACATCGATCTTGATGTCATCAAGACATGGTCTCTACCAGAATCCAGTGCCCTTTCAGCAGAGGAGAACATGGTATTGTGTTCAAAATCCTAAAATTCTGTGCATCAGATATCTTATTGGGGTTTGCCAGAGGGTCCAAACAGTATCCTTACTTGCCACAGACACTTTGGATCTTCTGAATCATTAGGCTAGAGTGGCAGAGACTTTCATTTCCTGGGAACACAGGTTTCTCAGTAAATGGGTCAAAGAAATATACCCAAATATGGTATATATGTTGCCTCCAAAATTCAAAGGCTCACCAAGATTGTGCCTCTTTCTTAGTGTTAGGATGTGCAAAGTATAGAAACTTCTCTTTCACTTTAAGGCAGGGATTCTCAACCTCAGTCTTAACATTTGGGCTTGATAATTCTTGGTTGTGGGGAGCTGTCCCGTGCATTGCAGGATATTTAGCAGCATTTTTGGCTTCTACCCACTAGATGCCAGTAGCCACTAACTCCCTTACTCTCAGTTGTAACAACCAAAAAATCTCTCTAGATATTGCCTGTTAAATGTTCCCTTGGGGACAAAATTGCTTCTGGTTGAGAACCACTGCTATAGGGAGATATTCCAACAATCCTTTCACTGAGTCTTTGTATTTCTGGCATTCATGTGTCTTACTAAGAATATTTGCTACTTCCTGTTCACCAAGTCAATCAGCATGGTGTTATCAATGTAGTAGATCAGAGTGATGTTCTATGGGATGATCAAGATCCCTGTGGGCTAGACTGTGACAAAAGTTTGAGAGTTGACATGGCCCTGAAGTAAGACTGTAAAGGTGTATTGCCGACAGCTGAAACTTTGCTGCTAATTGATATGAGGGGAGAATGATTTGTCAGATAATAGCAGCATACTAGATGGCAGGACTATGTTGACTTGTTCCAGAAAAGGTGCCATATATGGATCGGAAGCTGCAAGTGAAGCCACCATCTAGCTTTGTCACTGTCAAACATAGGAGTTAAACAGAAGTGTGTTGAGAATCATCACTCCTGCAACTATCAAATCTTTGATGGTGGCCCGAATTCCTGCAGTTCCCACAGGGATGTGATATTACCTTTGGCTTACTATTTTGTTAGGGAAGAGCAGTTCCAGGGGCTTCTGCTTGGTCGTACATACCATGGTAGCCCGTTCATTATGGGTCAGGGAGCCAGTGCAGAGAATTTGCCAGTTACGAACATCTAGCCCAAATATGCATTTAGGACCTAGAAATTGCCTTAGAATGTATCTACAGAGGCCATTGAGCTCTCTGTGTGGTGGACTTGGATATACATTTAGTTTATCATCTGATCACCCAAAGCCCTCCATCTATTCAGCTTTAATCTAAGCTGCCTAATGCTTGTGAAGTTGTTACCTTACTCTATAGTCCTTGTGATTATCATTACTAACACATGGCAGAATATAGCAGGTCCCCAAGGATGTGCATGAATTCAGAGCAGCATCTAATAATCCTTCAAAAGTCTAGTTATGTTCCTTTCTTCAGTGCTCACTCATCTTAATAGACACAGGTTCTTTTGGGAAAGACTTGGAGATATATTTATAGTATGTAGTCATGACAATGTTGCTGTGTCTTTCCTCAAGAAGACCCAGTTTCTCCTTCAATCACTGGGCCCTGGGTATGTGGCATAACTTAGGTCTGCAACTAAATGAGAGGCTATGACTTCCTTTTGTAACAACTCAAGTCAGGTCTTTGTACACTAGACCTATAGTTTTCCCAGTTGTATATATAAAGTAATACTTTAGTAGGCTGCCCATCTATTTCATTCCTAAAGACCTTGTCATCAGGGAAGCACCCCCACATATCCTTGAGGGTCAAAACATTCCAATTGCCACTTTGCCCCTGTTGTCCATTATGGTAATCGTGCCCCCTTGTCTCTGATGGTTAAGTATTGACACATGGCCTCTGCCACTCTGCCAACATTACCACTGAAATCAGAAAACCCATCCTTGCTCTAGAAAGGATAGTCATTTCAGAGCTTTCAAGGATGCCTATGTTTCTCTCACTAATGTTTTCTCAGTACCTTAGTGCCCTCTGGTCCTTTTCACGCAACATAGTCAGGAAAAGGGTGAGCAGGTTACACATAACAAATCCACTCCAACATTCCCATCACCCTGATGCTTTCGTATATTCTGTGGGTTGGCCCTTTTGAATAGGACTTTTTACATTCATTTCTCCATATTATGTGAGGTGAATTTCTGGCATCTCAGCTTCATTGAAGTCAACCAACCAAGTAAACCATTAGATACTCAACTTAGTATATCAAAATTGGGATCTCAGGTAAGGACATATGTATTTAAATTTAGCCTGGCTTGTCAAATATATTCTATCTTTTCTGATGTAACATCCTTAGAATCTACTCCATATAGTTTTCCAGGTTACTGCTAATGTAAATGCACAAGATATTGCAATTCTTTGAGTGTATAAGTTTTGTTTTGTTTTGTTTTGTTTTGTTTTGTTTTCTGAAATAGACCTTACAATTCTGTTCTGGGTTCCTGGATTTGATTATAGAAGTGGGTTTGGAGGTAATGAGGGGTGGTGGATAGTATCTGGAGAGAATAGACATCTCTTTGCCAGGCAACTGCTGCATACAGAATCATTAAACAAGGGAATGTCAGTTTCCTAAGATAGAATAGGGATCTCAGGGATATTTACGGGGCTAGTCTGAGGTCCCCTCAAATGTCCCCATCCTAAGTCTCAGAATCCCACTTCTTTCCAATCTATGTCCTATCTTTAACACAGTGATTTAGAAAACCTGTGAGTTCAATTTCATTTTACCCTAGCAACTTGCACAAATAAATTTGGTTCTGATCCTAAGCCATGGTCTGTCCTTAGGCCATAAGAAATAAGAGATTCTCAGCCATGAGCTGAGAGTTTAAAGCACTAATTTTAGCATTTAGTAGCTTCCTAATGCTTGCGAAGTTGTCAACTTACTCTATAGTCCTTGTGATTATCATTACTTTCATGGCAGAGTACAGCAGGCTCCAGAATTTTCAATTCCCTTACCTCCATCTGGCATTTTATTTCAAGCAACCACAGATATTAATTTAAGTGATTACACTACCATTGCCTGCCATGGATTACTAGAATTCTACTTTCCACTTACTAGGAGGTGATAACAGCATTCAAGTTAAATAGGTGAGAAAATTAATCCCTTGGTGAACAATGGAATGGGGTGCTGGGATCAGAACCTCAAAGTCAGGGGCGCCTGGGTGGCGCAGTCGGTTAAGCGTCCGACTTCAGCCAGGTCACGATCTCATGGTCCGCGAGTTCGAGCCCCGCGTCAGGCTCTGGGCTGATGGCTCAGAGCCTGGAGCCTGTTTCCGATTCTGTGTCTCCCTCTCTCTCTGCCCCTCCCCGGTTCATGCTCTGTCTCTCTCTGTCCCAAAAAATAAATAAACGTTGAAAAAAAAATTAAAAAAAAAAAAAAAAGAACCTCAAAGTCAAGGCTGTCAGGGAAAATCCAGAATCACGGCCAGAGATTTCCAGTTGGAGCTACTGCCGTGGAAGAGGTGCATTGGCCACTGGAGATGACACCTGAGGGAACTGTTATACTTTGATCTCTATATGCTAAACTATTCTAACTGCTTTCTAAAAATTGATTAATTTAATACAAAACCCACTTAGGTATATCTTATTGCTCCATTTTACAGATGAGGAAGATGGAGTTTAGAGATGTTTAATAATTTTCTCAAGAACACACAATTACATAATCTGACTCCAAAATCAGAGTCTTAACTGCTATGGGATACCACTATTCTATACTATACTTCCATTTCATATAATTTCTTATTTATTTATTTATTTATTTATTTATTTATTTATTTATTTAAGTAATCTCCACATCCAATGTGGGGCTCGAACCCACAACCCTGAGATCAAGAATCACACACTCTTCCGACTGAGCCAGCCAGGTGCCCCTCATATAATTTCTTTACGTGGATTAAATACAGTCCATGCGAAGTGCCTCAGCATGGTGCCTCCTACAGTAAATACTGAAGAAAAGCTAACTCCCTTTAGCTATTATTATAGCCTAATGATTCAAAGAGGAGCTTTGGAGTCAAAGAGACCTGGTTTCAAATCCTAGCACTACCCCCTTCTAGCTGTCTGCCCTAGGAAAAGTAAATCTAGGGCCTTTCTTGATTTGTAAAATAGTAGAAATTACCTAATTCTCAGGGTTTTTTTTCAGATGAAATAAGACTCTCTCTCTATAGTCTTGCACATAGAAAATTCTTAGGCAAAATTAGCTATTACTATTCCAGTAATAAGGAACAACTTGAACAAAGAGGAAGAAATGAATTTCAGGGTTTCAGTGTACTGTATTTTGTCTGGAACACAGGCTGGTTGAGGAAATGGCCTGGAAATGAGGTTGAAGAAGTTATCAGGCCTGATTCAAGCCTTGTGGGCCATGTTAAGGAGGCTGGAGAGATAGTAGATCCACACAGCACATGGGACAAGTGATACTTTAGCACAGGCTAGGTTATGGTGCAGTAACAAATGTACCAAGCATCTGAGTGGCTTACCAAAATAAATGCTGCATATCCATTGGGGAATCATGCAGTTACATAATCTGGTTCTGTTCCATGCCATCTTCACTCTGGAACCCAGGTTGATGGAACAACTTTTCTCTGAAATAAATCACCGATCTTGTGGCAGACAGAAAAGAGACATGGTGAACCCACAAGCTGGATTTTAAAATTTCTGCTTGGAATTGATCCTTCTTCTCACATTTTATTGGTCAAAGCAAGTCACCTGGTCAAGTCTGCCATTGGTGGGGCTGAGGAAGGGGCATTTCATGGAAGGGCACCAGAATATTTGGCAGAACAATAATCAGAACAGATTTTGTGGCAAAAGTTAATGAGCTGTGGGGCGCCTGGGTGGCTCAGTCAGTTGAGTGTCTGAGTTCAGCTCGGGTCATGATCTCACGGTTTGTGAGTTTGAGTCCCGTGTTGGGGTCTGTGCGGACAGCTCAGAGTCTGGAGCTTGCTTCGGATTCTGTGTCTCCTTCTCTCTCTCTGCCCCTCCCCAGCTTGCACTCTGTCTCTCCCTCTCTCAAAAATAAATAAACATTAAAAAAAAATTTTTTTTAAGTTAATGAGTGGTAATCCAATTAAAAAATGACCAAAGGATTTGAATAGACATTTCTTCAGGGACATACACAAATGGCCAATAAGCACATGAAAAGCAGTTGAACATAATTAGTCATTAGGAGAATATAAATCACAACCACACTTTACCCACTAGGATGGCTGTAATCTAAAAGACAGATGATACAACGGTTGGAAAAAGTGTGGAGAAATTGGAACCCTTGTAAACTGCAGGTAGGAATGTAAAATGGTGCAGCTGGTTTTGGAAATAGTCTGGCAGTTTTTAAGAAAGTTGAACATAGAATTAGCATATGACCCAGCAATTCCACTCCTAGGTCTATACCCAAGAGAAATGAAAACATATGTCCACCCAAAACTTATATGCAAATGTTCATAGCAATATTATTCATAATAGTGAAAAAGTAGTGATACCTAAATGTCCTTCAACTAATGAATGGATAAATAAAATGTGGTATATCCATACAATGGAATATTATTCAGCCACAAAAAAGGATTGAAGTATTGATACATGTTATACTGTGGTTGTGCTTTGAAAACATTATCCTGAGTGAAAGAGGCCAGTCACAAAATACCACATATTGCATGATTCCCTTCACATGAAATGAATAGGGAATTGAGGGAAAATGGGCAAGTGACTATTAATGAATATGAGGTTTCTTTCTGGAGTGATGAAAATCTTCTAAAATTGACTGTAGTGATGATTGCACAATCCTGTAAATGTTTTTAAAACCACTGAATACATTAAGTGGGTGAATTGTGTGGTATGTAAATTATATCCCATAAGGCTGTTTTACATGTATATAAGAAAGATAATGAGTGTTTTTATTTTCATCTTGTTGGTTTTGAGAGGCTCAAGTGGAACTAACCAGGTAGTTAACCATGTAGATCTGAAGCTCAGGAGCAGAAATCAGGCCTGGAGATATATACTGGGAAATCTAGAGCACAAAAATGCTAACTGAAATTATGTAAAAAGAAGCAATCACCCAGAGAGTGTGTCCAGTGGGAAAAGAGAGGGCTTGCACCTATCCCTGAGGGATACCAACATTTGAGAGATGAGAAAAATAAGAGGAGACTTCAAAAGAGATGAAGAAAGGGTGGTTAGAGATGAAAAAGTGAGATCAAGAGAGTAAAAATGGTAGGTGAGGAAAAAGTGTTTCCAGAAGGAAGAAGTGTCAAAATTTGCAGAGAAATTAAGTGAGGTCATGATGAATACATCCAAAGCATCTGTAGTCAGGTGAGCCCTAGTGACTTTGGAAAGAATGGTTTTCATAGGGTGGTAGGGAAGAAACCAGAGTGCAATAACACTAGTTATTAGACATGAGTTGTAGTTGATGAAGTAGAGACATCCTACACTGGAGAAATGTAGTTGTGAAGGGCAGATCTGCAAAGAAGAAAATAAAGTGGAGGTTGAAATGGGGTTTGTTGGGTGGAACATTTCAAGATGGGAGAGGTTGTTTAAACCCTTATGGGAATTAAAAGAGAGGAGAAAAGGAATAGTTGATTAGAGGAATAAAAGCCCTGACTACACTTTATGAAATTGCAGTATGTTCCCTACTCCATCCCTCTTATCCTACTCACTTTGTTTACTGTAGTGCTTATCACATTATCATGTAATTTACTTATATGTTCACTATTTATTGTCTCCAGCTGGCTCCAAGAAGGCAGGCATCTTTATTTATTTTTATTTTATTTTTTAAAGCATTGTTTTAAAAATGTTTATTTTTGTGAAAGAGAGAGAGGCCATGAGCTTGGGGGGGGGGGGGGTCGGGGAAGGGCAGAGAAAGATAGAGACATAGAATTAGAAGCAGGCTCCAGGCTCTGAGCTGTCATCACAGAGCTGGAGGTGCTGGGCTGGAACCCATGAGCTGTGTGTGAGATCATGACCTGAGCTGAGCCACCCAGGCACCCCAAGGCAAGCATTTAAAAAAATGTTTATTTATTTTGAGAGAGAGAGAGAGAGAGAGAGAGAGAGAGAGAGAATTCCAAGCAGGTTCCACAGTGTCAGCTCAGAGCCCAATGCACGGCTTGAACCCAAGAACCATGAGATCAGGACCTGAGCTAAAACCAAGAGTCAGATACTTAAATAACTGAGCTACCCAGGTGCCCTAGAAGGCAGACATTTTTAATGTTTTTTTTTACTTATTAACTCCAACCATCTAAAATACCATTTGTCATATGGTAAATGCCCTACAAACAGTTGTTAAATAAATAAAAGAAATTTTCTAAGGAGGCAAAAGGGGAAAGGAACCAGAACATAGCCATTTAATATGGTTCCTGCCTTCAACAGCGTTTATAGTCTATTTGTGAGGCAGACTCCATTAGATTCCATGACTTTGCTTATTGTGGGTAACAAGGGAAAGGGAAACGTAGAGTCTGAACTTCCCAGGTGGATGAAAAGTGATGAGGAATATTCATTTGATAATTACGGTCTGCGCGGAGTTTTTCTATTTCATTCAGAACTATGATTTAAACATCGTTATTTAATTGGTGTGTTTATTTCGTCTTTGAGGTAGAGAAAACATTTGGTAGATCCTTGTACTTTGAGCCTTTCAAGGCTGGCACGCAGGGGATGAAAAAAGGTTTATCGCGGAGGGTAAGCAATGCTTGGTGTAGTGCTGCGTGCTTTTCCAAAGCGTTTTCACAAGTATAGATTTTTGTAAGGCGGACCTCTAGCTCGTTATCTGTGGGACTGTGACAATAAGACAGGAGGAGGGAAGGGACTGAATCCAAGATTGTGGCTAAAAGCCGCGGTGAGAATGCAGCCTAACGAAGGGAAGAGCTCCACCGAAGCAACCGCGCCGGTACAACGAAAGCCAACCCACGCCAAGTCTCCCCGCCTTCTCCGCTGGTCGGCGCGAACCTGGCTGCGCCTGCGCGCGGGAGGCCGCAACTAGGGAGGGGAGCAGCACGGCCCCGGCTGGGGGTCACGTGGTGCTCCGGCAGCTGCCCCGCCCCCCGTAGCCGCCCCTCCCCGCCCCGCCCCTTTCCCGGCGGGACGCTCGGAGCCGCCCCGAACTGCGCAGGGCTGCCAGGGGTGAGTGTCCGCGAGGGGCGCGCGTAGCGCAGACCCAGGAGGCCCGGGGCTGGGGCCTGGCCGGGCGGAATGCGTTGCGGGGTCCAAGGGACAAAATGGCGGCGGGTACTCCCCTTCACCCTCTCCCCTCACCTGGCAGTGTGGGCGGAGAGGGTCAGCGATCGCTGCTGGGGGAGGGGAGCCACGGCTGCTCGGGAGGGCCCGGGGTTCCTCTGAGAAGGCCTGGGGGCGAGGGTAGGCAGGCTCCCGGCCTGCGCTGCGGGTTCAACTGGGGTGGGGGTGAAGGTGGGGATGGGTACTGCCTCACCCCTTCACTGAGTACGCGGTGGTGCGCGTGTTGAGGCTTCTGGAATGTCCAAACTGCAAGGGGTTTCCATAGGAGACTCCCACCCAGCCCTTCATTTGACAGGTGATCGCCATCATTTCATTCTCCGCAGGGTTTACCACGCTTTCCCTGCTTGATGATTCGGGTCTTAGCTCTGCTTGGGAAGCAGGGCGGGAATTGTCTTACAAATTCGTAAACTGAGGCCTGGAGGGGTGAAGACTTGAACCAGTGCCTCACACCTGGGAGTATTAGGACCCAGCCTTCTGCCTGTGTTAGTACTCCTTCCCCCCGCCCCAGTGAGTGAAGGGATTTTTAGAAAGCAGTCAGAAAACTGGTTCTCTGAGCACCTGCTGCTGTCAAGTGGCTCCCGCTGGGATGGGGCTGCCTGCCTGAGACCAGTTTCCTGTTGCTCGTGGATTGTTCCCTCCTTCTATATGTGCTGAGATATTTTCCATGAAAATGGCTGTTCATTATAGTCATTTTACTGAATAGATAGCAATTCCTTATAAGTACCATAGTTTGGTATGGTTTGCACATTGATTTCACCAACATTAGCTATTTCATTCTCATAATCCAAGGTAGAAGGGTGGGCTAGGCATTATGTTCATTTTATGAATGGGGAAACTAAGGTTCAGAGACGTTATTACTTGCCCCAGGGTCACCAGCTGGTGAATCGTTGATCTGGGATGATGCTTTTATACCTTGGGTTGGTAATCTGACCATTATCCCACTCTGGTTTATTTTGGTGCCCTGGCCCTTGTATTTTTTTTCTAGCTATGACTTTTCATCAAAATGTGTTGGGTGCAGATTGATTTATGTCACATATGGAAATGATCTGAGTAATATTCGCTAAGGAATTAATATTTTAATTAATCAGAGAGTCAGTTTTTAATATGACTTGGAAAGTTTCTTTGTGGGAGGAAGTGTGAGAATGAGGGCTTTGAAGGAAGACTGATTTGAGTTTGAATCCCAGCTTCACTACTTGTCCTTTGGCAGATTACTTAATTTTTCTGAGCCGTGGTTTCCTCATCTGTAAAATAGGGATAATGTGATTCACCTCATAAATTTGTTGATAGCAAGTAAATGAGGTATGTGTACAGCATTAAGAACTGCTCCTCGCCCATAGTAAGCCCCCAACAAATGCTTGCCTCTTCCTTCTCCGCATTCCCTTGAGCTGCAATTTTTTTGTTCTCTGTAGTTAACCACTTTACGTTAGTCCACCTGGTGGATTGTGCATGGACGCATAATCAATGTTGCTATACAAATGCATTTATAAATAATTTTGGTTACTAAGGTTCAAAGGATATAGTGTTTTAAACATAGATTTTAAAAATATCCTTAGGGCTTCATAGATACTTAATCACTGAAAGGTTGATTTGATGTTAACTTTATTAAAAGCTTCACTTAACTACTTTACAAGAATGTTAAGATGAAGGGGGTTGATATTCTATCTTTTCTTTCACCTTCCTACCTAGCCACAACTCAACCTAGTTTTAAAGGAGAAACAAAAGTTATTTGGGAATCCCATGTGAACATTCTTTAAACACTTAGATGGTGGTGGTAAGTGGGAAGTTAAACAGAATTCTCTCTAATGGTGCAACCTGATATCCATTGTGAAATTCACGTTTCTGAAATTGTAGAAGTGAGAACTGCAAATGGCTTGAATAACAAAATAAGTAGTAAAAATCTGTTTCCAGTTTTATGCTGGGATGGTAACCTTTTTCACACACATGTTTGGCTTTGGCAGTAGATATTATGGGAAAAGCAAAAAGATCTGCAGTTCACTGGTGAGGCCACCTTAAATTATTAGAAGGAAATGATTTATAGAAAGACTTTATTCTGGACATAAAGATTTCATGGAGCTTTGCTAAAATAATGACTACTTTTTAATGATAATTTCTTCAATAGTAAGTTCATTATATGTTTTGAAAACGTGAATTAGAATAGTAGAATTAATTGCTATGTACCAATTTTCTATTTCAGTAATTATGTATGCATGCACAATTTTGTCTCATAAAAGCTAATCCCCTTTCATTGTTTGGAAGCATATCTCAGAGGTATTTCATTTGTAAAGATTTCAGTATGTGTTAGGCCTATTTAATATAGTATTGCAAAAGAGAGGTAGTTTTGGTTTTTTCAAAGAGGCATGCCAGGTTCATGGGAGAAGATAAATTCATCCTGTGTGATTTATTCATGGTAGTATATATGGAAGTGCTCAGAATTGAAAACTTCATTAAACAACTGGAATTATAAATAAAATGTCTATATTCTTCAAAGTACTTATTTTGCCATAATACACTTAATTTTCCACTTCGCAAAGCTGTGAACAATTACTGGTAGTTTTTGAGTATGCCTGTGACAGCATTGTTTACCAGACTCAGGGAAATACTTGGATTGTCTTCAATTTCAGAAAATGCAAGTACATGAGTGGTAGACTTTGTGGACACTGGAGATTGTAAACCCCAGCTTTGCTAGAATTTATTGGCGAACATGAGAACAATTCATACATGTACTCACCTGGTTTCTGTTAGATGGGTCTGTATTTTTTAGAGTTACTAACAGGCTTCTCACCATTTGGGCCTGCCATTTGCTTCTTGCCCTTTCACAACCTGCGTACCTAAACTCAGATGAAGAGAGGCAGGCCTTTCCTGGCCCTTGAGCCAATCTTCCCATTTCCATTTGTAGGACTCAGGTGTTTCCACAGACTTTCTGGGACTGTAGAGCAGACTAGGACAAGTGACACTTCAGTTTATCATTGGCAGCTACTTGTTTTGAAATCTCTGGCCCAGGGTCCATTTCCTGTTTACTGACTTGTTTATTTTTTGTGCTCCATTTTCTGCTTGCCCATTGTTTTGCTGTAGCCTAGAGTTTCTCAAATTTATTTGAGGAGCACTGCCAAATATTTGCCACATCCATTTTTTTATATTAACTGATTTTTTTGTTTATGGTAACATTTTAGATTTTCTTTTAAAATGTAAGTAAAAGGGGCACCTGGGTGGCTCAGTTTGTTAAGCATCCAACTTTTGATTTCAGCTCAGGTCATGATCCTATGGTTCTGAGATTGAGCCCCACATAGGATTCTGTTTGGGATTCTCTCTCTCCCTCTCTCTCTGCTCGTTCTCTGCTTGTGCATGCTCTCTCTCAAAAATAAATATTAAAAAATAAATTGTAAGTAAAAGTGTTTTATTTAGGGAAAAATGTTATATGAATAGTAGTATGGGTGGTAGTTAATGGCAAATATGAAAGTAGTAACTGCTTGAAATTTTGGAAGTTCTAGATTAGGTGTTAGGTTTTTTTTTTTTTTTAAACAACTTATTGCGATATATTTCACACCATAAAATCAGCCATTAAAGTATACATTTCAGTAGTTTTTTGGTGTATTCACAGAATTGTGCAAACATCACCCCAATTTTAGGACATTTTCAAAACCCCATATGAAACCCCATAACAGCCATTCTCTATTCCTGACTGTCATCTCTTCTCCTTCCCACTTTCTGCATGAGCCGTAGGCAACCACTAATCTACTTTTTTTTCTCTGTGGATTTGTCTGTTCTGGCATTTCATATTAATAGAATCATATAATAGGTGGCCTTTTGTGTTTGGTTTCTTCCATTTAGCATAGTATTTTCAATGTTCACCCATGCTGTAGTGTATCAACACTTCCCCCCCCTTTTTTTAAACTCTTTAATGTTTTAGAACAGTTTTAGGAGCACAGAAAATTTTTTTAGGGAAAGTACGGAGATTTCCCATATGTTCCCTGTCTCCACTTAGCTTTGCTTCTCCCATCATCAACATCCCCCACTAGAGTGGAATGTTTGTTAAAATTGATTTAACTTACATTGACAAGTCCCTATCACACCAAAGTTCATAGTTTACATTAGTATTTACTCTTGGTGTTGTATTTATGGGTTTGAACAAACGTGTAATGACATGTATACACCATTATAATATCTTAAGGAATACTTTCATTGCCCTAAAAATTCTTTGTATTCTGCCTGTTTATCCCTTTCTCCCTAACCCCTATAACAATTGATCTTTTCCCTTCCATAGTTTTGACTTTTCCAGAAACTTCATGTCTTTTTATGGCTGAATACTATTTTATTGTGTGGATATACCACATTTTATTTATCCATTCATCAGTTGATGGACATTTGGATGGTTTCACTTGTTGAATATTATGAATAATGCTGCTATAAACATTTGTGTACAAGTTTTTGTGTGGACATATGTCTTTATTTCTCTTGGGTATATACCGAAGAGTGGAATTGCTGGGTCATATAGTAACTCTACCTTTTGAAGAACTACCAGATTGTTTACAAAACCAGCTACAGCATATGACATTCCGAAGTTTATGTTGCCTCCACAATTTTTCCACATCGTCTCTAACACTTGTTATTGTTTGTCTTTGGGATTGTAGCCATCCTAGTGGGTGTGGGTGTGAAGTGATATCTTATTGTGGTTGTGATTTATATATCCCTAATGATTAATGATATTCAACATCTTTTCATGTTCCTATTAGCCATTTGTCTATCTATTTTGGAAAACTGAGGACATAGCCTTTTTTTTTTTTTTTTTTTTTTTTTTTTAAGTAGGCTTCACACCCAGCGCAGAGCCCAACACAGGGCTTAAACTCATGACCCTGAGATCAAGACCTGAGCTGAGATGAAGAGTCAGACACTTAACTGACTGAGCACCCAGGCACCCCAGGACATAGTTTTTTTAACTTCTTCATTTTTATAGATGAGACTTCTGATACTCAAAGAGATCAAATGACTTCTCATGGTCACAGCCAGTGATTTGGTTGACTCCAGTGTCTCTATATACTCTTTCTACTACATCGTGCTTTCTCCTACTTTTTATTTTTTATTTTTATCTATCTATCTCCTACTTTTTACAAGTGAATACAGATGAAGTGATCTGGAAATTAAGATGTAGAAGACATCTGTCAGCTGGGGATGTCAGAGTAGGCTTTATGAAGATGACTTTAGAGTTGGCCTTGAATAGTTAAAAGGCTTTGAATATGTAGGAGGGTGAGAGGAAGGCAACATGGTGAGCAAATATTCTTTAGCATGGGCTTTATCAAATAAGTATTTAATGTTTATTGAATGCCTGGTACTGTTCTAGGTTCTGAGACCATAGCCGTAACGAAACCAACAAACACCATGAAACTTATGTTCTTGTTGGGGGTGGGGGGAATGGACAGTATACCAATTAAGTAAATACTATAAGGTGATAAATGCTCTAGAGGAGAAGTGGGATAGGAAGTGCCGGGGGTGGGAGTCAGGATAAATGGGTTGCAATTTAATGTATTTTAATTTATTAAATAATTTAATTTTGTATGTAATCTTTACACCCAGCATGGGGCTTGAACTCTCAACCCTGAGATCAAGAGTTGTGTGCTCTACTGACTGAGCCAGCCAGGTGCCCCTAAATGGGTTGCAATTTTAAATAAAATGTTTGGGAAGGCTTCACTGAGGAAGTGATATATGAGTAAAGATGGAGTAAATCTTGAGTCTTTCAGATAAGTGGCCAATAATTAAAAAGCCCTGAGGCCTGAGTGTGTCTGGCATGTTGGGGAACATAAAGAGGCCAGTGTGGCTGGAGTGGAATGAACACCAAAGAGGAGAGGAGTTGAGGTATGGACAGGGAGGTATGAGTGTGGTAGGCTACTATGAAGACTTTGGCTTTTACTCTGAGATGGGGAGTAACTGGGAGAGTTGTGAACAGAGAGGCACTGCATTAAAAAATTACAGTTTAATTGAGGTATAATTTATACAGCATACAATTCAGCCATTAAAAAAAATGGCTTTTGTATCCACAGACTTGTGCAACCATCACCATAATGAATTTTAGAACATTTTTGCCATTTCAGAAAGAAACCTCATGCGCATTAGCAGTCACTCCCAGTTTCCTCCAACTTCCTAGCCTTAGGCAACCAATAATCTATTTTCTGACTCTGTGGATTTGCCTGTTCGGGAAATTACGTATAAATTATTCGATATGTTATCTTTTGTGACTGGCTGGCTTCTTAGCATAATGTTTTTAAGGTTCCTTCATGTTGTAGCATGTATAAGCACTTTATTCCTTTTTATGGCCCAGTAATATTCCATTGTATGTATATACCACCTTCTATTTATCCATCATTTGATGGACGTTTGGGTTGTTTCCACTTTTGGCCATTATGTATAATGGTGCTATGAATACTTGTGTATAAGTTTTTGTGTGGACTTATGTGTTGTATTTTAAAAGGAGCAAATACACTTGGCAAAGGATAAATTACCTGGCTCTGATCCCAGAAGCAACTAGGTTCCAACTGCTACATTTCTTCATTCATTAGCTTTTCTTATGGGGTTAGGTCATTCTATACAGGAATATCTTTGTTGCTTTGTGTTCTATCTCGGTTTCTGCTTTGGGTTTGAGTAAAGGTTTGGCCACATTATATTGATATCCTGAAAAGTAAGATATGTTCTATGTGGAGACTTATATAATAGTAATTAAAATATTCTGATAAAATCTCAGTTTTTGAAAGTTCCTAAGAATAGGTATATCATGTTTTGTATCCTGGGTTGGCATTCATTAGTGGGTCATAAATCAGTTCAGTGAAAGCAGCATTTGAAAAATGAGAAGGAAATCTCAGAGTACATCTCACACAATAGGTATAAACATCACTTTATGAAACTTTTGTTGCAGTTAAACATTTGTGAACTGAGTAAGGATATACTATATGTGTGTTCTGTGTACTATATAGATGGTAGTAAAAAAAAAAGTCTCTGGATTGAGAGATCATAGACTCTTAATGTAATTAATTAACAGTGTTTCTCTTGTATTTAATTAAAAAATTTTTTTGGAGAGCACTGAGGTATTGTTCAGCATGGAATATTTAAAACATGCGATATTACATCCAAACAGTATAAAAGAGCAATTTTATTTTTTTGTTTAATGTAATGACAAACTTGTGGTAATGAGACTTCTGTCTTTTTAAGAATAAATGTTTTTTTGACAATCTTATGACTAAGATTTTTTTTTTTTTTAATTGTAGGAGTCACACCCCAGGGGTTCATGTGGTAAATGAGCTTCTTGGCATACCAACGGAATTAAAGAATGATGGTAAGTGATCAAGCTACCTTAAACACTAACCTGTTTTTTTGTCCTTCCTTCCATCTCTTTTTCATTTATTATCTTTGCAGTATACTCTAGAGCATCAGAGAGCTTTATTTCCTTTTACAGCTTCATAGTATTTCCTGTTGATTTGTGTTGTTTTTAAATAGCTCTGATGGGCAAAGTGTAGTAAAAGCATTGCTTGTTTGCCAACTGTGATGGTAAGGAATGTGGCCAAAAACCTGAAAGTAAATTAAAAATGCCTGTGATCATCCATAACAGATAATTCCCATAATGAAAGTATATTCACTTTACTTTTTGTAACATTTCCTGTAATTCTAACAAATAAGAATTGAAAACTGATAGCTTGATAGGGAAAAAGAGAAAATAATTGAGAATTAAGCTTTTGTGTTCTGCCTAATTACCAGGAAGTAAAGAGCTCAAAAAATCTAAAAAACACTTTGGTCTGAACCTATTAATTTTACAGCAACCATCCTCTGCATTTCTATAGTTCCTGAGGGCATATTGTAATATCATACAAAAGTTTTTCCTAGTGCTAACTTGAAAATATCAAGAAAGGAGGAAGTTGATTCAGTAGCCACTGTTTATTTTTTTACCTATTTATTTTTAATCTTTATTTATTTTTGAGAGAGAGAGAGACAAAGCACGAGCAGGGGAGGAACAGAGAGAGGGAGACACAGAATCTGAAGCAGGCTGCAGGCTCTGAGCTGTCAGCACAGAACCCGACGTGGGGCTTAAACTCACAAACCATGAGTTCATGACCTGAGCCGAAGTCGGATGATTAACCAACTAAGCCACCCAGGTGCCCCAGCACCCATTGTTTAAAAGTCAGGGAAGTATGATCAGATTCTCATCCAAAATGGTAAAACTGAAAAGAGTTTGTGCTTAGCAGGGCTAACTTCAGTTACTTATTTTTGTTGAATACCTCGTTTACAAATGATGTTCATTTATTCATGATGTACTTATTTCAGTCATTTATTCATGATATCTTTATCATGCCAATTATTCATCATTCATGGGAGAAGATAGATGGTAAATACATAAGTATATGATTTAAAATATAATTGTGACATGTGCTACAAAGGAGTACAGGTTTGTTCGAGCATATAAAAGGGGTCCTGGCTGAGTCCGGGGGTTAAAATACTTCATTTTGAGAGAGTTGCTGTTTAAGTTGGAACTTGAAAGACCAGTAGGTTTTATTTATTTATTTTATTTATTTATTTTTTAAGAACAGTAGGTTTTAGTTGGGCTAAGAGAAACACCATCATCAAGGTGTCATCAAGTATTTGATTGCTTTTTTTCCCTTCTCTCTACCATCTAGTGTGTTTCCATTATATTAAGCTTCTTTATATGATCCTAATTGCCTAGAGGCAGATTTTCTATTTTTTGGCAGAGTATCACATGACTGATGATGTGTCCTTCTCAGTGAATCACATCAGAAAGCACATGATGGTCAGTTTGTCTTGCTTTTGGTCATGTTACCTTTGATCACTTGGTTAATACAGGATTGTTTTTCTGTTTAAAGTTTGTGTTTTCTCTTTTGAAATTAATGAGTAGTTTGTTGAGAGAGACTTTGAGGCTGTGTAAATACCCTGTACCTCATCAAATTGTCACCCGCTAGTTTTAGCAGTCAATGATGGTAACACTTACTAAACATCTGTGAAGAAAAGGTTGACATACCCACCTATCCGTGTCTGGATACTTGGATTTTTTATTTTATTTAATGTTGTAGTCTATTACTATCATTATTTATTTTGATGCTCAAATTGTTCCAGATTTAGCCAGTGGAAGCTCCTTCAACCTGGCTTTTGCCATATGTCATTATTCTTTGAGCATTTCTGTACTTTGTAGTGTAACAAACTGATCCAGGTTCATTTGTGTTTTCATTGCCTCATTCTTTTTCCCACCTTATTACACAGGCTAGGGCCTTTCTTTAAAGGGAAGTGGTGATGGTGGGCAAGATCCTTGTCTCTTTCAGCATTATAGCATTAAATATGGTGTTTGTTGTAGTTTGTGAAGAGTTTTTATCACATGCTTTTTTTCATCTGTTGAGATGAACATAGGGCTTTACTCCTTTATTTTGCTTATTTGGTATATTACATTAATTGATTTGAAAATGTTATACCAGCCTTGCATATTTGAAATAAACTCAACTTGGTTGTGATATCTTAGCTGGATTTGGTGTACAAATCTGTGTGTGTGTGTGTGTGTGTGTGTGTGGTATTTTCACATCTTCACTCTTTTTTTTTAAAATTTTTTTTTTCAACGTTTATTTATTTTTGGGGGGACAGAGAGAGACAGAGCATGAACGGGGGAGGGGCAGAGAGAGAGGGAGACACAGAATCGGAAACAGGCTCCAGGCTCCGAGCCATCAGCCCAGAACCTGATGCGGGGCTCGAACTCCCGGACCGCGAGATCGTGACCTGGCTGAAGTCGGACGCTTAACCGACTGCGCCACCCAGGCGCCCCTCACATCTTCACTCTTGAACTGGGGGCCCATGGAACGGGATCCTTTAAGACATCCAACAAACGAGCCCACTCATGCCTGCATGGCACTATGAAGAGCAAGAAGCCCTTTGTTGGCTGGCTGGGTGGAGTGGTTCTACCTGGAACCAGGGCTTGCAGAGCGGGTCCCCTTAAGACATCAGGGTTTGAATCCCAGCCCAGCACCTGGGGAGGGGGGAGACTGTGGAGTGGTACAAACTGGTGTGCTGGCATCTACACTGCACTGTGAGGACGGCTTAAACAGAGTGGTTTTGGATACCTGGTCCAGGGAGAATGACTGGGGTGTTGCTATTTTTCTCCCCATCACAACAAGGTGGGGCTTCAGGGAATGGGCAGTGGGCCCACAGTGGAGGCATGATGCACCTACACCAAATCACGTCTCTCCACGCCTGGTAACTGCATATCTACTGGAGCAAGACTGACACTGACCAGACCAGACAGCCCCTCATCCAGACCAACGCAGTCACTGGTTCCACCGCAGCATCAGATATCTGTCTAATGGTTTTGCATTTTCTGATTTGAGTTTTGGTCAGTCCTTACTGTTTATATACATGTATAAGTATATAATTTTTTTTTTCTTCTTCCTTTTCTTCTGCATGTTCCTTCCCTTCCCTATTCTGGTTACTCTGGTTGTTGGTTTGTTTAAAGAGACCTTTTTAATCTATTCTTTTTATACCTCTTCTGTATCTCCTTCTTTATTTTCCCCCCTCTGTCTCTCTGGATTAAGCCATATAGTTCCTCTGATTCTTTGCCTGATCAGTTTTTTTTTTCTTTTCTCTTTCCTCACCCCTGTCATTTCTCTCTTATTCCTATGGGATAAGGCTTCTTCTACCACCAACCCCCCGCCCCCCTTAAAGATTTTTTCCAGGGTTACTTCAACAAACAAAGCATACCTGGTAGAAGGCCCAAACCACCACTATGAGCAGGGAAATAAAGCAACCAGAGTCACAACAACAGAGAACATGCAACACACTCCAAAAACACCTCCTGAAGGGCCAAGCCCTGGACAGTATATGAGCCTTTTTTGATATAATAGTGCTCGCAGGTGCAGGCCACATAATAAGCTATTAAAACACACAAGGGACAGAAAACTATCCAAAATGATGATCCAAAAGAATTCTCCTCAAAAGAAATTCCAGGAAGAAATGCCAGCTAGAGAATTGCTGAAAACAGATATAAACAATATATCTGAGCAAGAATTTAGAATAATAGTCATAAAATTCATAGCTGGGCTTTAAAAAGCATAGAAGACAGCAGAGAATCTATTGCTTCAGAGATCAAGGAACTAAGAAATAGTCACCATGAATTAAGAAATACTGTAAATGAAGTACAAAATAAACTAGATGCAGTGACATCAAAGATGGAGGAAGCAGATGGGAGAATAAGTGAAATGGAAGATAAAATTATGGAAAATGATGAAGCCAAGAAAAAGATAAGAAAATACTAGATGAGGAGGGGGGAATTAGAGAACTAAGTGATTCAATGAAATGTAATAGTATCCATATCATAGTTTCAGAAGAAAAGAGAAAGGGGCAGAAGGTTTACTTGAACAAATTATAGCTGAAAACTAATTTGGGGAAGGAGGCAGACATCCAAATCGAGGAGGCACAGAGAACTCCCTTCAGATTTAACAAGAATATGTCTTCTCCATGGGATATCATGCTGAAACTGGCAAAATACAAAGATAAAGAGAGAATTATGAAAGCAGCTAGGGACAAATGGGCCTTAACCTACAAGGGTAGACATATAAGGGTAGTAGCACACCTGTCCACTGAAACTTGGCAGGCCGGAAGGGAATAGCAGGAAATATTCAATGTACTGAATAGGAAAAATATGCAGCCAGGAATCCTTTATTCAGCAAAACTGTCATTCAGAATAGAGGGAGACAGAAAGGCTTTCCCAGACAAACAAAAACTGACGGAGTTCATGACCACTAAACCAGCCATGCAAGAGATTGGAAGGGTGACTCTGTGAGTGGAATGCTGCAAAGGCTACAGAGGACCAGAGATATCACTACAAGTGTGAAACCTACAGATAACACAATGACACTAAATCCATATCTTTGAATAATCACTCTGAAGGTAAATGGACTAAATGCTCCAATCAAAAGACATAAGGTATCAGAATGGACAAAAAAACAAGACCCATCTATATGCTGTCTACAGGAGACTCATTTTGGATCTGAGAACACCTTCAGATTGAAAGTGAGGGGATGGAGAGCATCTATCATGCTACTGGAAGTCAAAAGAAAGCTGGAGTAGCCGTACTTACATGAGACAAACTAGATTTTAAACTAAAGGCTATAGCAAGAGATGAAGAAGGGCATTATATCATAATTATGGGGATCTATCAAGAAGAGCTAACAATTTTAAATGTTTATGCCCCCAACTTGGAAGAACCCAAATATATAAATCAGTTAATCACAAACAAAAGCAACCTTATTGGTAAGAATACAGTAATTGCAGGGGACTTTAATACTCCACTTACAGCAATGGACAGATCGTCTAGGCAGAAAATCAATAAAGACACAATGGCCTTGAATGATACACTGGATGAAATGGACTTGACATTATTGACATATATTGACATATATTGACATCTTGACATATATTCAGAACTCTTCATCCAAAAGCAGAAGAATACACATTCTTCTTGAGTACACATGGAACATTCTCGAAGATAGATCACATACTGGGTCACAAAATAGTCCTCAATAAATATAAAAGAATTGAGATCATACCATGCATATTTTCAGATCACAAAGCTATGAAACTTGAAACCAACCACAAGAAAAAGTTTGGAAAGCCACCAAATGCGTGGAGATTGAATAATATCGTACTAAGGAATGAATGGGTCAACCAGGCAATTAAAAAAGAAATTAAAAATGTATAGAAGCAAATGAAAATGAAAACAAGACAGTCCAAACCTTTTGGGATGCAGCAAAGGCAGTCCTAAGTGGAAAATACATTGCAATCCAGGCCTATCTCAAGAAATAAGAAAAATCCCAATACAAATTTAACCACACACCCAAAGGAACTAGAAGCAGAAGAGCAAAGAAACCTCAAAGCCAGCAGAAGAAGAGAAATAATAAAGATTAGAGCAGAAATAAATAATATAGAATCCAAAAAAGCCCAGTAGAACAGATCAATGAATCTAACAGCTGGTTTTTTAAAAAAATAAAATTGAGAACCCTCTAGCCAGACTTTTCAAAAAGAGAAGAAAGAGGGGCGCCTGGGTGGCGCAGTCGGTTAAGCGTGCGACTTCAGCCAGGTCACGATCTCGCGGTCCGGGAGTTCGAGCCCCGCGTCGGGCTCTGGGCTGATGGCTCAGAGCCTGGAGCCTGTTTCCGATTCTGTGTCTCCCTCTCTCTCTGCCCCTCCCCCGTTCATGCTCTGTCTCTCTCTGTCCCAAAAATAAATAAACGTTGGAAAAAAAAAAAATTTAAAAAAAAAAAAAGAGAAGAAAGAGAACCCAAATACATAAAAATCATGAATGAAAGAGGAGAGATCACGACCAATCACTCAGATATACAAACAATTTTTAGAGAATACTATGAAAAATTATGCCAACAAACTGGACAACCTGAAATGGACAAATTGCTAGACACCCACGCACTACTAAAACTCAAACGGGAAGAAATAGAAAATTTGAACAGACCCATAACCAATGAAGAAATGGAATCATTTATCAAAAGTCTCCCAACAAATAAGAGTCTTGGGCCAGATGGCTTCCCAGGGGAATTCTAACAGACATTTAAAGCAGAGTTAATACCTATCCTTCTCAAGCTGTTCCAAGAAATAGAAATGGAAGGAAAGCTTCTGGATTCATTCTATGAAGCCAGCATTACCTTGATTCCCAAACCAGACAGAGACCCCACAGGCCAATATCCCTGATGAACATGAATGCAAAAATTCTCAACAAGATACTAGCAAATCGAATTCAACAGTGTATTAAAAAGAATTATTCACCATAACCCAAGTGGGATTCATTCCTGGGCTGCAGGGCTGGTTCAACATTTGCAAATCAATGTGATACATCACATTAATAGAAGAAAGGGTAAGAACCATATGATTTTGACAATAGATGCAGAAAAAACATTTGACAAAATACAGCATCCTTCCTTATTAAAAACCTTCAGGAAACTCGGGATAGAAGGAACATACCTTAACATCAAAAAAGCCATATATGAGGGGCACTTGGGTGACTGTTGATTGAGCATCCAACATCGGCTTGGTCATGGTCTTGCAGTTTGTGAGTTACAGCCCCACGCTGGGGTCTGCTGACAGCTCAGAGCCTGGAGCCTGCTTTGGGTTCTATATTGCTCTTTCTGCCTCTCCCCCACTCATGATGTGTCTCTCTGTCTCAAAAATAAATACACATTAAAAAACTAAAGCCATATATGAAAAGCCCACAACTAATATCATCCTCAGTGGGCAAAAACAGAGCTTTCCCCCTGAGATCAGGAACACAACAGAGATGTCCACTATCGCCACTGTTGTTTAACACGGTGTTGGGAGTCCTAGCCTCAGCAATCAGACAACAAAATGTAATAAAAGGCATCTAAATTGGCAAAGAAGAAGTTCAGACTCACTTTTTGCACATGACATGATACTCTACATGGAAAACCTGAAAGACTCCACCAAAAAGCTGCTAGAACTGATACATGAATTCAGCAAGGTTGCAGGATACATAAATCAGTGTACAGAAATCGGTTGCATTTCTATGCACCAATAATGAAGCAACAGAAAGAGAAATCAAGAAATCGATCCCATTTGGAATTGCACCAAGAACCATAAAGTACATAGAAATAAATGTAACCAAAGATGTAAAAGATCTATATGTTTAACCATAGAAAACTTATGAAAGAAATTGGAGAAGACACAAAGAAATGGAAAAACATTCCATTCTCATGGATTGGAAGAACAAATATTGTTAATATGTTGATACTACCCAAAACAATCTACACATTCAATGCAATCCCAATCAAAATAACACCAGCATTCTTCACAAAGCTAGACAAACAATCCTAAAATTTGTATGAAACCACAAAAGACCCCAAACAGCCAAAGTAATATTGAAGAAGAAAACCAAAGTAGGAGGCATCACAATCCCAGACTTTAGTCTCTACTACAAAGTTGTAATCATCAAGACAGTATGGTGTTGGCACAAAAACAGACACACAGACCAATGGAACAGAATAGAGAACCCAAAAACGGACCCACAAATGTATGGCCAACTCATCTTTGTCAAAGCAGGAAAGAGTATCCAATGGAAAAAAGGCAGTCTCTTTAGCAAATGGTGCCTGGAGAACTGGACAGCAACATGCAGAAGAATGAAACTGGACCACTTTCTTACACCATACATAAAAATAAACTCAAAATGGATGAAAGACTTAAATGTGAGACAAGAAACCATCAGAACCCTAGAGGAGAAGATAGGCAACAACCTCTTTGACCTCAGCCATAGCAACTTCTTACTCGACACATCTCTGAAGGCCAGGGAAATAAAAGCAAAAATGAACTATTGGGATCTCATCAAGATAAAAGACTTCTGTACTGCAAAGGAAACAATCAACAAAACTGAAAGGCAACTGACAGAATGGGAGAAGGTATTTGCAAATGACACATCGGATAAAGGGTTAGTATCGAAAATCTATAAAGAATTTACCAAACTCAACACCCGAAAAATAAACAATCCAGTGAAGACATGGGCAGAAGGCATGAATAGACACTTTTCCAAAGAAGACATCCAGATGGCCAACAGACATATGAAAGATGCTCAACATCACTCATCATCAGGGAAATACAAATCAAAATCACACTGAGACACCACCTGACACTGGTCAGAGTGGCTAAAATTAGCAACTCAGGAAGCAACAGATATTGGCAAGGATGTAGAGAAACGGGAACCCTCTTACACGGTTGGTGGGAATGCAAACTAGTGCAGCCACTCTGGAAAACAGTATGGACGTCCCTCAAAATATTAAAAATAGAACTACCCTTTGACCTAGCAATTGCACTACTAGGAATTTATCTAAAGGATGCAGGAATGCTGATTCATAGTGGCACTTGTACCCCAGTGTTTATAGCAACGCTTTCAACAATAGTGAAAGAATGGAAAGAGCCCAAATGTCCATCAACTGATGAATGGGTAAAGCAGATGTGGCTTATATCTACAATGGAATACTACTTGGCAACGAGAAAGAATGAAATCCTGCCATTTGCAACAACCTGGATGGAACTGGAGAATATTATGCTAAGTGAAATAAGTCAGAGAAAGACAGGTATCATATGTTTTTACTCATATGTGGAAGTTGAGAAACTTAAGACCATGGGGGAAGGGAAAGGGAAAGGGAAAAAATAGTTTTAGGAAAGGGAAAGGGAAAAAATAGTTTTAAACAGAGAGGGAGGCAAACCCATAAGAGACTCTTAAATACAGAGACCAAACTGAGGGTTGATGGTAGGGCACGGGGGAGAGGGGAAAATGGTTCATGGGCATTGAGGAGAGCACTTGTTGGGATGAGCACTGGGTGTTGTGTGTAAGTGATGAATTACGGGAATCTACCCCCAAAACCAAGAGCACACTGTATGCACTGTATGTTAGCCAACTTGACAATAAATTATATTTAAAAAAAAAATAGTTTGAACTGGCAATTTACTTTGCTTGTATTATCCTGTTAGGTTCTGTTATCAGGGTGATGCAGGCCTCATAAAATGAGTTGTGTTCCTTCTATTTTATTTTCTTTATGAATTTAGTGTAATTTTTTGTTTACATGGTTTGGAAAATTCACCAGTGGAACCCATGGGATCTGGATTTTTTCTTTTGTGGGACTCAGTTTCTTTAATAAATACTCAGATTTTGTTTCGTTTTATGCCAAAGTTTGATAATTTATGTTTTCCAAGGAATTTGCATTTCATCAAATACTGTAAATTGATATTTTTAATATCCTTTTTTTTTCTTTAAAGGTTGGAGGTTCTAGAATCTACAGGGATGTTTCTTTTTAATTCCTAATAATGGTTAGTTTTGTGTTTTTTTCCTTGATCAACATTTCATTGGTGTTTTCAAATAGCCCATTTTAGGTTTTATTAGTTTTTTACTATCATAGGTTTGTCTTGTATTTTATTTATTTTTGGTGCTTAATATTTCCTTCTTTTCTGGAATTAATATGCTACTGTTTCTAGCTTCTTGAAATAGAGACTCAGATAATTGGTTTTTAGCTTTTTGACATTCTCTCATTTATGGCTATACATTTTCCTTTAAGCATGGCTTTGGCTGCTGTACAAGTACTGATGTATCATATTTTTATTATGATTCAGTTGAAAGTATTTTAAAATTTCCAGTGTGGCTTCTTGTATGTATGTTAGTTAGAAATGTATTGCCTAATTTCCTAACGTACAGGGATTCTTCTGGTTGTCTCTCTTTGGTACTTTCTATTCTTTGAAATTTAGTGCGGCCTGCTTATGACCCAGGATATCAACAGTCTGGAAAATTCCATACACTGGAAAAGAATGTATATTCGATCATTGTTGAGTGTTGGGTTCCAGATGTGTCAGATATGTCGAGTTTGCTCGTTATGGTGTTCAGACTTCTGTATTGTTAACTCTTTTTGTCTATTCTGCCATCTTCTTAAGAGGTATGTTAAAATCTTCCATAGTAATAGTGTTTTTTTTTCTATTTCAGTTTTTCCTTTTATGATATTAGATGTATATTTAGAATTGTTACATTTTACTGGTTGATGAACCTTTTATCATTTTGAAATATCACTGTCTCTAGCAGTAATCCTTGCCTTAATGTTGGCTTTGTTCAATATTGATATAGTTACCATTCTTTTTTAAATTTAATTCCAGCAGAGTTAACATACAGTGTTATATTAGTTTCTGGTATACAATATAGTGATTCAACAATTCTCTGAATTAGTTTTCTCTTGTTCTTGTTCATTTGTTTGATTTCTGTATATGAGTGGAATTGTATGCTATTTGTCTTTCTCTACCTGACTTATTTTACTTTGCATTATACACTCTAGACCCATTCATGTTGTTGCAAATGGCAAGATTTCATTCCACCTTATGGCTGAGTAATACTCTAATTTATGTGTATACTACATCTTCTTTATCCATTCATCTGTCAATGGCTGCTTCCATAATTTCACTATTGTAAATAATGCCGCAATATAGAGATGCATATATCTTTTTTATTTAATGTTTTTATATTCTTTGGGTAAATACCTCATAGTGGAATTGCTGGATCATATTGTAGTTCTATTTTTAATTTTTTGAGGAACCTTCTTACTGTTTTCTTCAGTGGCTGTACCATTTTGCATTCCCACCAGCAGTGCACAGGGTTCCTTTTTCTCCACATCCTCACTGGCACTTGCTGTTTCTTGCGTTTTTGATTTTAGACATTCTGACAGGTGTGATGTGATAGCTCATTGTGGTTTTGATTTGCATATCCCTGATGATCAGTGATGTTGAACATCTTTTCATGTGTCTGTTAGCTGTCTGTCTTTTGAGAAATGTCTGTTCTGTCCTCTGCCCATTCCTTAATTGGATTATTTGCTTTTTTGTGTGTTGAGTTGTATAAGTTCTTTATATATTTTGGATACTAACCCTTTATCAGATATGTCCTTTGCAAATATCTTCTTCCATTCCATAGGTTGTCTTTTAGTTTTGTTGATTATTTCCTTTGTGCAGAAGGCTTTTATTTTCATGTAGTCCCATGCCTCAGGAGACATATGTAGAAAAATGCTGCTATAGCCAATGTCAGAGAAATAAACTGCCTGTGCTTTTTTCTAGAATTTTTATGGTTTTAGGTCACATTTAAGTCTTTAATTAATTTGAATTTATTTTTGTGTATGGTGTAAGAAAGTGGTCCAGTTTCATTGATTTGCTCATAGCTGTCAGCTATTCCCAACAGCATTTGTTGAAGAGACTGTCTTTTCCCTATTGTATATACTTGCTCCCTTTGTCAAATATTAATTGACCATAAATGTTGACATATTTGTAGGCTCTCTATTCAGTTCTGTTGATCTATGTTTTTGTGCCAGTACTATACTGTTTTGATTATTATGGCTTTGTAATATAACTTGAAATCTGGGATTGTGATACCTCCAATTTTGTTGTTCTTTTTAAAGTTGGTTTTTTGTTTTTTTTTTTTTGCCATTTGGGGTCTTCTGTGGTTCCATATAAATTTTAGGTTAGTTTGTTCTAGTTCTGTGAAGAATGCTGTTGGTATTTTGATAGGGATTGCATTAAATCTGTAGGTTGCTTTGGGTAGTAGGGACATTTTAACAATATTTGTTCTCCTACTCCATGAGCATGGAATATCTTTCCACTTATTTGTGTTGTCTTCAATATCTTTCATCATTGTTTTATGGTTTTCAGAGTATAGGTCTTTCACCTTTTTGGTTAAATGTATTTCCAGGTATTTTATTATTTTTGGTGCAATTGTGAATGGGATTGTTTTTTTAATTCTCTTTCTGCTACTTCATTATTAGCTTATGGAAATGCGGTGGATTTCTGTGTATTGATTTTGAATCCTGTGACCTCACTGAGTTTATTTATTGTTCTAGTAGTTTTTTGGTGGAATTCTTAGGGTTTTTGATATATGGTATGATTCATTTGCAAATAGTGAAAGTTTTAGTTCTTCCTCACTGATTTGGATGCCTTTTATTTCTTTTTCTTGTCTGATTGTTGTGGCTAGGACTTCCAGGACTATGTTGAATAAACATGGTAAGAGTGGACATCCTTGTCTTCTTTCTGATCTTAGCTCTCAGTTTTTGATGTTGTTTGCTGTGAGTTTTTCATATATGGCCTTTATTATGTTGAGATATATTAACTCTCAACCTACGTGGGTGAGGGTTTTAATCATGAATGGATGTTGTACTTTGTCAGGTGCTTTTTCTGCATCTATTGAAAGGATCATATGGTTTTTATCCTTTCTCTTGTTATGATATAGCAAGTTGATTGATTTGTGAATATTGAACCAGTCTTGCAACCCAGGAGTGAATCCCACTTAATCATGGTGAATGATTTTTTTATATTGTTGGATTTGGTTTGCTAGTATTTTGTTGAGGGTTTTTACATCTGTGTTCAATAGAGATAGTGGCCTGTAGTTCTCTTTTTTTGTAACGTCTTTATCTGATTTTGGTATCAGGATAATGCTGGCATAATGAATTTGGAAGCTTTTCTTCGTCTTCTATTTTCTGGAATAGTTTGATAGTATAGGTATTAACTCTTCATTAAATGTTGAGTAGAATTCGCTTGTTGAAGTTCTTTGGTCCTGGATTTTGTTTTTTGGGAGTTTGTTTTTTTGACTATTGATTCACATTGATTGCTGGTAATCAGTCTGTTCAGATTTTTTTTTTTAAATTTTTTAATGTTTTATGTTTTTTTTTTTTGAGAGCATTCTTACGGGTACCAGATAGAGTAATAGTGGGGGAGGGGCAGAGAGAGATGGAGACACAGAAAGTGAAGAAGGCTCCAGGCTTTGAGCTGTCAGCATGGAGCCCAACACGGGGCTCACACTTGGGAATTGTGAGATCATGACCTGAGTCACAGTTGATCGCTCAACTGACTGAGCCACCCAGGCGTCTCTGTTCAGATTTTCTATTTCTCCCGATTTCATTTTTGGTAGTTTATATGTTTCTAGAAATGTATCCATTTCTTCTAGGTTGTCCAATTTGTTGGCATATAATTTTTCATAATATTCTTTTACAATTCTTTGTATTTACATTATTTCTGTTGGTATTTCTCCTTTTTTCATTTCTGATTTTGTTTGAGTCCTCTCTGTCTCTCTCTTTGATGAGTCTGGCTAAAGGTTTATCAATTTTGTTGACTTTTTTAATTAAAAAATTTTTTTAATGTTTATTTTTGAGAGAGAAAGAGAGAGCAGGAGAGGGGCAGAGAGAGAGAGAGAGAGGGAGACACAGAATCAGAAGCAGGCTCCAGGTTTTGAGCTGTCAGCACAGAGCCCAACACAGGGCTTGAACTCACCAACCTTGAGATCATGACCTGAGCTGAAGTTGGACACTTAACCGACTGAGCCACTCAGGCACTCCTGTTGATCTTTTTGAAGAACCAGCTCCTTATGGGGTACCTGAGTGGCACAGTTGGTTAAGCGTCTGATTTTGGTTCAGGTCATGATCTGTGGTTCGTGAGTTCAAGCCCCACATCAGGTGCAGTGCAGTGCTGAGCCTGCGTGGGATTCTTTGTGTCTCTGTCTCTCTGCCCTCCCCCTCCATTTGCATTCTCTCTCTCTCTTTCAAAATAATTAAACTTAAAAAAAACAACAACAACAAACCAGCTCCTTATTTCATTGTTCTGTTGGTTTTTTAGTTTCTGTTTCATTTATTTCTTCTCTCATCTTTATTATGTCCTTCCTTGTACTGGTTTTGGATTTTGTTATTCTTTTCATATTCCTTTAGGTGAAAGTTTAAGTTGTTTAAGATGTTTCTTTCCTCATGAGGTAGACCTGTGTTGCTCTAAATTTCCCTTTTAGAACAGCTTTTGCTGGATCCCAAAGATTTTGGACCGTTGTGTTATGATTTTCATTTGTCTACATGTATTTTTTTTTTATTTTGTTTGAGTTTTTGGTTGATGTATTCATTGTTCAATAGCATGTTATTTAACCTCCATGTATTTGTGTTCTTTCCAGGTTTTTTCTTTTGGTTCATTTCTAGTTTCGTAGTGTTGTGGTTGGAAAAGATGCATGGCATGACTTCAGTCTCTTTGAATTTGTTGAGACTTGTTTTGTGGCCTAATACGTGATCTATTCTGGAGAATATTCCTTGTGCACATGAAAATAATGTGTATTCTGTTGTTTTATGATAGAATGTTCTGAGTATATCTGTTAAATTCTTCTGGTGCATTGTGTCATTCAAAGCTACTATTTCCTTGTTGATTTTCTCTTTGGATGAGTTATCTGTTGACATTAAGTGTGGTATTAAAATCCCCTAGTATTACTGAATTACTGTCATTTACTTTCTTTGTGTTCCATACTAGCTGCCTTATGTATTTGGGTTCCACCATGTTGGGTGCATAAATATTTACAATTGTTGTATATTCTTGTTGGATTGCTCTCTTTATAATTATGTAGTATCCTTTTTGTCTCTCGTTACAGTCTTTGTTTTAATGTCTATTTTTTAAGTATTGCTACTCCAGCTTTCTCTTCCCTTTACATGATGTTTTTCTATCCCTTTGCTTTTTTTTTTTTTTTTTTAATAATTTATTGTCAAGCTAGCTAACATACATTGTATATACAGTGTAGTTTTGGCTTCGGGAGTAGATTCCCATGATTCAACACTTATATACAACATCCAGTGCTCATCCCAACAAGTGTCCTCCTCAATGCCATCATCCATTTTCCTCACTCCCAACCCCTCACCCCCATCAACATTCAGTTCTCTTTTTTTTTATTAACTTTTTTTAAATGTTTATATTAGAGAGAGAGAGAGAGAGTGAGAGAGCATGAGCAGGGGAGGAGTCAGAGAGAGAGAGAGAGAGAGAGAGAGAGAGAGAGACAGAGAGAGAGAGAGACATAATCTGAAGCAGGCTCCAGGCTCCAAGCTATCAGCACAGGGCCCAAGGTGGGGCTCAAACTCAACGACCGTGAGATCATTACCTGAGCTGATGTTGGATACTTAACCAACTGAACCACCCTGGCACCCAAAGTTTGTTCTCTGTATTTAAGAGTCTCTTATGGTTTGCCTCCTTCTCTGTTTGTAACTTATTTGTCCTTCCCTTCCTCTATTGTCTTCTGTTTCTCAAGTTGCACATGAGTGAAAACATGATATCTGTCTTTTTCTGAATGAATTATTTCACTTAGCATTGACTGTTGTTGATAGCGCTGCTGTAAACATTGGGGTACATGTGCCACCATGAATCAGCATTCCTGCATCCTTTAGATAAATTCCTAGTAGTGCAATTGCTAGGTCAAAGGGTAGTTCTATTTTTAATATTTTGAGGGACGTCCATACTGTTTTCCAGAGTGGCTGCACTAGTTTGCATTCCCACCAACCGTGTAAGAGGGTTCCCGTTTCTCTACATCCTTGCCAATATCTGTTGCTTCCTGAGTTGCTAATTTTAGCCACTCTGACCAGTGTCAGGTGGTGTCTCAGTGTGATTTTGATTTGTATTTCCCTGATGATGAGTGATGTTGAGCATCTTTCATATGTCTGTTGGCCATCTGGATGTCTTCTTTGGAAAAGTGTCTATTCATGCCTTCTGCCCATGTCTTCACTGGATTGTTTATTTTTCGGGTGTTGAGTTTGGTAAATTCTTTATAGATTTTCGATACTAACCCTTTATCCGATGTGTCATTTGCAAATACCTTCTCCCATTCTGTCAGTTGCCTTTCAGTTTTGTTGATTGTTTCCTTTGCAGTACAGAAGTCTTTTATCTTGATGAGATCCCAATAGTTCATTTTTGCTTTTATTTCCCTGGCCTTCAGAGATGTGTCGAGTAAGAAGTTGCTATGGCTGAGGTCAAAGAGGTTGTTGCCTATCTTCTCCTCTAGGGTTCTGATGGTTTCTTGTCTCACATTTAAGTCTTTCATCCATTTTGAGTTTATTTTTATGTATGGTGTAAGAAAGTGGTCCAGTTTCATTCTTCTGCATGTTGCTGTCCAGTTCTCCAGGCACCATTTGCTAAAGAGACTGCCTTTTTTCCATTGGATACTCTTTCCTGCTTTGACAAAGATGAGTTGGCCATACATTTGTGGGTCCGTTTTTGGGTTCTCTATTCTGTTCCATTGGTCTGTGTGTCTGTTTTTGTGCCAACACCATACTGTCTTGATGATTACAACTTTGTAGTAGAGACTAAAGTCTGGGATTGTGATGCCTCCTACTTTGGTTTTCTTCTTCAATATTACTTTGGCTGTTTGGGGTCTTTTGTGGTTTCATACAAATTTTAGGATTGTTTGTCTAGCTTTGTGAAGAATGCTGGTGTTATTTTGATTGGGATTGCATTGAATGTGTAGATTGTTTTGGGTAGTATCAACATATTAACAATATTTGTTCTTCCAATCCATGAGAATGGAATGTTTTTCCATTTCTTTGTGTCTTCTCCAATTTCTTTCATAAGTTTTCTATGGTTAAACATATAGATCTTTTACATCTTTGGTTACATTTATTTCTATGTACTTTATGGTTCTTGGTGCAATTCCAAATGGGATCGATTTCTTGATTTCTCTTTCTGTTGCTTCATTATTGGTGCATAGAAATGCAACCGATTTCTGTACACTGATTTATGTATCCTGCAACCTTGCTGAATTCATGTATCAGTTCTAGCAGCTTTTTGGTGGAGTCTTTCAGGTTTTCCATGTAGAGTATCATGTCATGTGCAAAAAGTGAGTCTGAACTTCTTCTTTGCCAATTTAGATGCCTTTTATTACATTTTGTTGTCACATGGTCATCTATCTGTAAGAAACCAGAAAGTGTTATCTAGCTTTGTAGCAGGAGAAAAACCTAGTGGTTTTGGTGAACATATTATTGTCTCTGTCCCAGAGGCTGTTATAATAATTTATGCTTGACATGGTAATGGCTCAGACTAGGGTAATACTAGTGGATTTATAATTTCAAGATATATGTAGGGATAGAATTGGTAATATTTGATATTACCAATTCTAACAGATCTGAAAACAAAGTAGCTCATATAAAATTGCAATTTATTTTTGTCCATTGTGATAGTCCAGAAAGCCTCAGTTCATCTATGGCTTTATTCAGTCTTTAGAAAGATGTGAAATACCAGTAAGATCTGACAAAGTTATCATTCTGTTAGGGAAATTGAACCAGTTACTCAGTTTCTGAGATAAGTTTGTGGTTTGTAAAAATGTAAATGCTACAATTCTTAGAGTTTTAATGTACTCCTGGTGTTCAGTGACTGGTAATCTTATCTTCATTCTATTTAAAATATGAAGGGCTTAGTAGTGGGAATTTAAAACAAAGGGTCTTGAGGCACCTGGGTAAGGCTCAGTCGGTTAAGCATCCGACTTTGGCTCAAGTCATGATCTTGTGATTTATGAGTTCGAGCCCCACATGGGGACATGCTGACAGTGTGGAGTCTCCTTTGGATCCTCTGTCTCCCTGTCTCTGCTTCTTCCCTGCTTGTCTCTCTTTCTCTCAAAAATAAAATAAAAAACATTAAAAAAAACAAAGGTCTTTCCTGAATTATTTGAAAAGCTGAAAAACCATCTTAAAAAGGATGGGGATTTCATTTTATGAGCAAGTAGTATTATGGATGGATTTTGAAGAATTTATAAGGAGTAGATACTTTTATGGAGATACAAACATAAAAATTTAATAAATGGTGCTTGAAACCAGTTCAGGATTATGAACCAAGTTGCTTAAAGTGGAAATTATTCAGGAGAAAAACAGGTTGAAACTTCTTTTCCCAATCTAGGAGCAAGTCTCAGAAATTATATGCATAAATCATAAACTGAGAGTTAAACGTAAAAACTTTAATTCAAGACTGATATTTATTCCTTTTATTGAAACATTTAGTATTTGAACAAGCCTCTGCAAAATCTCCATATGGCACTAGGTGGCACACTGTGACTTTGGATGAAAATAATATATTTTGTTTAAGTCTCCTGGAAGAAAAGAACTTAGATGAAAATTTTGTTTGAAATAGATAATCTGTAATGTTATGAAGTATCTCAGAGTCATTTATTGAATACCAAGCCCTGATGCTGAGATTAAAATGTTTAAAACTACTGTACTTTAAGTTACTACTGACATCCTTACAATAATAGGGTTATTAAAAATGACTAGAATTTATTAGTTTATTGAAGAGTTCACTCAGCATATATTACAGAATGCACCTATACTTTTATGGAAAAATGATTTTCAGTCAGGCGTTGTCGTAAGATGAATGTTATACTGGTTTTGCATATGAAATATTAGAATTAAGAATTAAAATAAAGTCTTGAGCTAGTAGCTCTTTCTTTGAATGTGTGCATGTGTACTGAATGTAAAAGAACTAACTTTGCAAAATTTATGGTAGAACTGAAATATTTATAGAAGAAAAGAATATTAGATTTCCAGTTTTCTGTTCAGACATTACTGCAGCATTGCTATCTTGTGATAACTTTAGTTCCTAGAAATTCATGAATTTATGAAGACTCTTGAGTTAGAGAATAATGTATAGAATGATGGATTTTGTGATCTGATATGTATCTCCATTTATCTACCTATAAGATTTTATGTGATTGCATAATTATTGGAAATATCTGAAATTATTGGAAAAAGAGATGAAAAGCAGGCCACCTACTTAAACTTGTTCATCTGGCCTGAAAGAAATAGTTATACTCCTTGGTTAAACAATGCTTAGGTAACCTAAATGATAGATGCCAATCTAAGTTATCTATAGAGCTAATAATCATTGGGAGATGTGTTTAATCAAAAGGAGATTTTATTGTGTTAAATTTATTGGAAAGTATGGGAATAGAGATGATTCAAGAATTTTGCACAGGATGGAGTTGGAATAGTGGTCACAGATTAATGAGTTTTGGTGTAAGCTTATGAGTTAGGTAAGTAGATGCCACGTGTATATCCGGCGTAAAGTCAGAGGAATGAAAGAATGTAGGGGTAGGTATTTATTTTAAAGATGTAGAAGTTAAATTCTGGCTGCTTTCATACAAAAACTATGATTGAGTAGTTGTCACAGAGATTGTATGGCCTGCAAAGCCTGAAATAAATTATTATCTGGCCCTTTGTAGAAGTTTGTTGACCCATGCTTTAGAGGGTAATGCCTTTTTCCTCTCTTCAAGTCATACCACTCGTCAAGCAGTTTCTTTGAGAATAATGTATTGCTTTCTTTCACATACTCCCCCAATAAACAAGCAATTAAAATTAACCAGCAGGTGAGGAGAACCCAAAATGGAATGTGAATAACGTAATCACACTGAAAGTAGTGAGGATGGGAAGTACTAATTTAAGTAATTTTGTAAAACAAAATGCAGTACTTTGGATGCTGTAAGGCTAAAGATAACTTTATAGAAATGTAATCTTAATAATATGTTTCTCAGAGTTGTGGGCTCGCAATTATGAAACTATTTTATTTGTATGTTAGAATTGAACATGTAAGTAAATTTAGATAATGAGAACTGAGTTTCTCACTGGTAGAGAAAGAAATTACAAATGAAGAAAGGGAAAGAGTAAAATCAACCCTACGCGTGGGATTAAAATGAGAGGTATCAGACCTGTGATACGTAAGTCGTGGTGCTACAGTGTGTACACAGCAGTATTTGTGCTTCTTAGAAGAGCACATTTCCAAACTGAAGATTGTATTTATTCTTGAAGTAATTTGTTTATTTTTAAAGTTGTAAAATCAGTCTTTTTAGAAATAAAAAATCTGACTTACTTTCTTTTCCTCGTTTAATCTTTCAATCCCAAATTAGTTTTAAGTGTTTCCTTTATGAGAAAATGTGAGAAATAATGAATTTGTCAGCCAAATATATTTTATATGTTGACTAATCTAATAGTATAATAAATATTCTCTTTTCTCTATATAGGCTTCATTCCAGCGCTCTAATAGTCATGACAAAGTAAGGAGAATAGTTGCGGAGGAGGGTCGTACAGCAAGAAATCTGATAGCTTGGAGTGTTCCACTAGAAAGCAAAGATGATGATGGTATGTGTTTTTAAGAAGTTTCATTTTTGTTGTAAATTAGGAGGATATATTTAGCCCTAAACAGTAGATGGACCGAAAACAGTTTACAATTCAAACTCTTGAGCAAATTAGCATGCATTAAATAGGAAATAACTTTTCTGTTGCTTTTTTATCTTAGCTAATATACAAATGGTTTCATGAAAGTGTTAGTTTTGCTCTTTCACATAGGAAGGAATGTGGGTTATGATCGGCATATTAATTTTCTTTTTTAAGTTATAGGAGATTTAGATTTTTTTCTTTTGTTAAATTCTTCTGAAAATAAAGAGGCTTTAAAATTCTACTGTATTCACCACAGTTACCTAGATATAGTTTAATATAATGTTTTAGAAAATAAAAGATGAGTGTATTTCTTTAGTTATTATTTGAACTAGTTCTTTCACTTCAATGGGTAGAATGATTGTGAGCACTGCCTAGATCCTGGGGATCCAGAAGATTGTCTGGAGATATAGAAAAAAGGAGGGTGGAGTGTGCCAAAGGGCACCTCACTTTGAAATTTTCTGAGGGCTTGTAGAATATTCCTCATACTGGGTTTGTGTGATGTCCTTTCATGATTAGACTCAGTTATATATTTTTGGAGGGATTCTGTAGAAATTATGTTGTGTCCTTTTCAGGGCATCATAGGAGGCACAAGATAGTGGTTTTGTTTTGTTACGATCGATGTCAACATTTACCACTTGGTTATCTTCTGAGTTTCTCTACTGTTAAGTGACTAACTTTTTCATTTGTAATTAATAAGTGATATGTGGTAAGATAGTTTGAAACTATGTAAATATCTCTTAAAACAGTCTACCCACTACTTTCAGCTTCTGTTGATAATTCTTAGCTGAGTAAGTTATTACTCTGGTGGTTGTAAAATGGTGATTTGCTAACCTCAGCGTTCCTTCTATACTTATTAACTGACATTAAAAAAAAAAGATTTATTGATTTTTGAGAGAGAAAACGTGAGTGTGGAAGGGGCAGAGAGAAGGGGGGACATATAATCCAAAGCAGGCTCTGAGCTGACAGCAGACAACCTGATGTGGAGCTTGAACTCCTGCACCATGAGATCATGACCTGAGCCAAAGTTGGAGGCTCAACCAACTGAGCCAATGAGGTGCCCCTAGCTGACATTTTATTAAAAAGTTTATTTATTTTTGAAAGAGAGAGAATGCGTGCACACAAGTGGATGAGGGGCAGAGAGAGAGAGAGGGAGAGAGGGAGACCCAGAATCCAAAGCAGGCTCCAGGCTGTGAGCTGTCAGCACAGAGCATGACTCTGGGCTTGAACTCACAAACTGTAAGATCATAACCTGAGCCAAAATCAGCGCTTAATCAACTGAGCCACCCAGATGCCCCTATTAGCTGACATTCTAATGTAAAGAAGAGGTTTCTCTTTTCTCTTTGTATTTATATGTGTAAGTTTATATTTGTTTAAATTTGCATGGGGTCATGATTTCTAATTTAATTTAATTTCTTATTTAAAGTTATAATCTATCGCGGCGCCTGGGTGGCTCAGTCGGTTGGGTGTCCGACTTCAGCTCAGGTCACAATCTCACGGTCCGTGAGTTTGAGCCCCGTGTCGGGCTCTGGGCTGATGGCTCAGAGCCCGGACCCTGCTTCCGATTCTGTGTCTCCCTCTCTCTCTGCCCCTCCCCACTTCATGCTCTGTCTCTCTCTGTCTCAAAAATAAAAACGTTAAAAAAAAAAATTAAAGTTATAATCTATCACTCTGTTTTGATGCTTAAATTGTTCTAGGTTTGTCTTAATTGTTCTGTCAGTGGGACACCTGTTTTAAGCTGGCTCCTGTTTCCTTTTGACATATTTTTCTTCTTTGAGAACACCCTTACCCAGCAGGATGTTTCAAGCCATATAAGAGTTCATCTGTGTTTTATTCTTTTGAATTTACTTTATGTTTACATATATTTTTTAAAATATAAAATTTATTGTCAAGTTGGTTTCCATACAACACCCAGTGCTCATCCCAACAGGTGCCCTCCTCAATGCCCGTCACCCACTTGCCCCTCCCTCCCACTCCCCATCAACCCTCAGTTTATTCTCAGTTTTTAAGAGTCTCTTATGGTTTACCTCCTTCCCTCTCTGTATATGTTTACCTATTTTTTTACATTTTATCTTGCTTTTTATACTTTTTTACTTAAAAGTTTATTTTATCTGTATTTTACTTTCTACACTTTTATCTCTGATCCATTTGTAGTTTATTCTTGCATATTGTGTGAGTTGTGGGTCTCATTTTATCTTTTCCCATATGGTAAACAAGTTGCTCCAGCATCACTTACTATAAAGTATATCTTGACCCCATTTTTTTTGAGATGTCAGCTTATCATAAATTGAATTTCCATATGTAGTTATATTCTATTTCACTGGGGTGTTCATTCATGTATGAAGGCCATGCTGTTTTAATTATAGAGGCATTATAGTATATTAAAATATCTGTTTAGGGGTGCCTGGGTGGCTCAGTTGGTTAAGCTCCAACTTCGCCTCAGGTCGTCTCACGGCTCGAGGGTTCAGGCCCTGCATTGGGCTCTGTGCTGACAACTCCCCTGCTCACACACGGTCTCTCTCTCAAAAATAAACATTAAAAAAAAATTAAAAAAAAAATCTGTTTGGACCAGTCCTCCCTCAGTAGCTTTTCTTTGCCAGTCTTCCTAGATATTTTTAAGGAACAGTTACTTTGAATCAAAAATTACTGAATAGAGAGGGAAATTAAATTTGTCTTAAAATTTTTTAAAAATGTTTATTTTTTGAGAGAGCAGGAGCGAATGAACTGATGGGACTGTTGAACTGTTGGGGAGGGGCGGAGAGAGATGGAAACACAGAATCTGAAGCAGGCTCCAGGCTCTGAGCTGTCAGCACAGAGCCTGACATGGGACTCGAACTCATGAACTTTGAGATCATGACCTGAGCCGAAGTCAGACACTTAACCAACTGAGCCACTGAGGCATCCCAAATTTATCTTTTTATATTTAGCTCTATTCTAGCCAAAAAAAAAATTTTTTTAATTTAAATCCCAGTTAGGTAACATATAGTGTAATAATGATTTCAGGAATAGAATTTAATGATTCATCACTTACATATAACACCCAGTGCTCATCCCAACAAGTGTCCTCTTAATGCTCCATGCCCCTTTAGCTCTCCCCACCACCCAACACTCTGCCAGCAACCCTCACTCAGTTTGTCCTCTGTACTTGAGAGTTCTCTTATGGTTTATCTCCTTTTGTTTTTATTATTTTTGCTTCCCTTATGTTCATGTGTTTTGTATCTTAAATTCCACGTGAGTGAAATCATATGATATTAGTCTTTCTCTGACAAATATCCTCTAGTTCCCTCCACATTTTGCAAGTGGCAGGATTTCATTCTTTTTGATCACCGAGTAATATTTGATTGTGTATATATACCACATCTTCTTTATCCATTCATCCGTCGATGGACATTTGGGCTCTTTCCATACTTTGGCTATTGTCGATAGTGCTGCTATAAACATAGAGGTGCATGTGCCTCTTCAAATCAGCACTCCTGTATCCTGTGGATAAATACCTGGTAGTGCAATTGCTGGATCATAGGAGCGGTTCTATTTTAATTTTTTGAGGAACCTCCATACTGTTTTCCAGAGTGGCTGAACCAGTTTACATTCCCACCAGCAGTGCAAAAGAGATCCTCTTTCTCTGCATCTTTGCCAACATCGGTTGTTGCCTGAGTTGTTAATGTTAGCCATTCTGACAGGTGTGAGATGGTATCTCATTGTGGTTTTGATTTGTATTTCCCTGATGATGAGTGATGTTGAGCATTTTTTCATGTGTCTGTTAGCTACGTGGATGTTTTCCTTTGAAAAGTGTCTATTCATGTCTTTGCCCATTTCTTCACTGATTATTTGTTTTCTGAGCATTGAGTTTGATTAAGTTCTTTATAGATTTTGGATATTAACCCTTTGTCTGCTATGTCATTTGCAAATATGTTCTCCCCTTTCGTTGGTTGCGTTTTAGTTTTGCTGATTGTTTCCTTTGTTGTGGAGAAGCTTTTTGTCTTGATGAGGTCCCTCCCAATAGTTCATTTTTGCTTTTGTTTCCCTTGCATGGAGGGAAGTAAGAAGTTGCTGTGGCTGAGGTCAAAGAGGTTGTTGCCTGTTTTCTTCTCTAGGATTTTGATGGCTTCCTGTCTTACATTTAGATCTTTAATCCATTTTGAGTTTATTTTTGTGTATGGTGTAAGAAAGTGGCCCAGGTTCATTTTTCTGCATGTTGTTGTCTAGTTTTCCCCTTACTATTTTCTGGAAGAGACTATCTTTTTTCCACTAGATATCCTTTCTGCTTTGTCAAAGATTAGTTGGCCATACATTTGTGGATCCATTTTGGGTTCTCTGTTCTGGTCCATTGATCTGTGTGTCTGTTTATGTGCCAGTACCATACTGTCTTGATGATTACAGCTTTGTAATATAGCTTGAAGTTCGGAATTGTGATGCCTCCAGCTTTGGTTATCTTTTTCAGGATTGCTTTGGCTATTCTGGGTCTTTTCTGGTTCCATACTAATTTTAGAATTGTTTGTTCTAGCTCTGTGAAGAATGTTGGTGTTATTTTGATAGGGATTGCATTGAATGTGTAGCTTGCTTTGGGTAGTATTGACATTTTAACAATATTTGCTTTTCCAATCCATGAGCATGGAATGTTTTTTTTGTGTCTTCTTCAATTTATTTCATAAGCTTTCTATAGTTTTCGGTGTATAGACTTTTCACATCTTTGGTTAGGTTTCTTCCTGGATATCTTATGGTTTTGGTGCAATTGTAAATGGGATTGAGTCCTTGATTTCTCTTTTTGCTGTTTCATTATTGGTATATAGAAATGCAACCAATTTCTGTACATTGATTTTATATCCTGTGACTTTGCTGAACTCATGGATCAGTCCTCGCAGTTTTTGGTGGAGTCTTTTGGGTTTTTCATATAGAGTATCATGTCCTTTGTAAAGAGTGAATGTTTGACTTCCTCCTTGTTGATTTGGATGCATTTTATTTCTTTGTGTTGTCTGCTGAGGCTGGGATTTCCAATGCTGTGTTGAATGACAGTGGTGAGAGTGGACATCCTTGTCATGTTCCTGACCTTAGGGGAAAAGCTCTCAGTTTTTCCCCATTGAGGATGATATCAGTGGTGGGTTTTGTATATGGCCTTTATATTCTTGACGTGTGATCTTTCTATACCTATTTTTTTTGTATAAAAGTTTTTTTTTTTTTATCAAGAAAGGATGCTGTATTCTACGTCTATTGAGAGGATCATGTGGTTCTTATCCTTTCTTTTATCAATGCGATGTATCACATTGATTAATTTGGAGATATTGAACCAGCTCTGTATCCCAGGAATAAATTCCACTTGATCGTGGTGAATGATTCTGTTAATGTATTGTTGGATCCAGTTTCCTAGTATCTTGTTGAGAATTTTTGCATACATGTTCATCAGGGAAATTAGTCTGTACTTTTCCTTTTTAGTGGGATCTTGTCTGGTTTTAGAATCAAGGTAATGGTGGCCTCATAGAACAAGTTTTGAATTTTTCCTTCAATTGCTATTTCTTGGAACAGCAAGGTATTAACTCTTCTTTACATGTTTAGTAGAATTCTCCTGGAAAGCCATCCAGCCCTGGATTCTTGTTTGTTGGTACATTTTTGATCACTGATTCAATTTTTTACTGGTTATGGGTCTGTTCAAATTTTCTATTTCTTTTTGTTTCAATTTTGGTAGTTTATGTGTTTCTAGGAATTTTCCATTTCTTCCAGATTGCCCAGTTTGTTGGCCTATAATTGCTCATACTATTCTCTTAATATTGTTTATAATTTTGCAGTGTTGGTTGTGATCTCTCCTCTTTCACTCATGATTTTATTTATTTGGGTTCTTTTCCATTTTCTTAAAAAAAATTTTTTTTTAGTGTTTATTTTTGAGAGAGAGGGAGAGAGAGGGAGGGAAGGATGGAGGGAGAGAAAGCACAAGCAGAGAGGTGCAGAGAGAGAGAGGGAGACACAGAATCCAAATCAGTCTCAAGGCTCTGAGCTGTCAGCACAGAGCCTGACGTGGGGCTTGAACTCATGGACTGTGAGATCATGATCTGAGCTGAAGTCGGATGCTTAACTTATTGAGCCATCCAGGTGCCCCTCCCTTTTCTTTTCTTTTTTTTTTTTTTCTTTCAACGTTTTTTATTTATTTTTGGGACAGAGAGAGACAGAGCATGAACGGGGGAGGGGCAGAGAGAGAGGGAGACACAGCATCGGAAACAGGCTCCGGGCTCCGAGCCATCAGCCCAGAGCCTGACGCGGGGCTCGAACTCACAGACCGTGAGATCGTGACCTGGCTGAAGTCGGACGCTTAACCGACTGCGCCACCCAGGCGCCCCCCTTTGCTTTTTGATCAAAAGGAGGTTTATCAATTTTGTTAATTCTTTCAGAGAACCAACTCCTGGTTTCATTGATCTGTTCTGTTTTTGTTTTTTTTTTCTTATTTTTAATTTTGTTGTCATTGATTTCTGCTTTAATCTTTATTAGTTCCCATCATCTGCTGGTTTGGGGCTTTATTTGCTGTTCTTTTTCCAGCTCTTTTAGGTGTAAGGTCAGGTTATGTATTTGAGACCTTCCTTCTTCAGAAAGGTCTGGATTGCTATGTACTTCCTTCTTATGACTGCCTTTGCTGCATCCCAGAGGTTTTGGGCTGTCATATTTTCATTTTCACTGGCTTCCATGTACTTTTTATTTTTATTTTTTTTTATTTTTTTTTTCTGAAATTTATTGACAAATTGGTTTCCATACAACACCCAGTGCTCATCCCAAAAGGTGCCCTCCTCAATACCCATCACCCACCCTCTCCTCCCTCCCACCCCCCATCAACCCTCAGTTTGTTCTCAGTTTTTAACAGTCTCTTATGCTTTGGCTCTCTCCCTTTCTAACCTCTTTTTTTTTTTTTTCCTTCCCCTCCCCCATGGGTTCCTGTTAAGTTTCTCAGGATCCACATAAGAGTGAGACCATATGGTATCTGTCTTTCTCTGTATGGCTTATTTCACTTAGCATCACACTCTCCAGTTCCATCCACGTTGCTACAAAAGGCCATATTTCATTTTTTCTCATTGCCATGTAATATTCCATTGTGTATATAAACCACAATTTCTTTATCCATTCATCAGTTGATGGACATTTAGGCTCTTTCCATAATTTGGCTATTGTTGAGAGTGCTGCTATAAACATTGGGGTACAAGTGGCCCTATGCATCAGTACTCCTGTATCCCTTGGATAAATTCCTAGCAGTGCTATTGCTGGGTCATAGGGTAGGTCTATTTTTAATTTTCTGAGGAAGCTCCACACTGCTTTCCAGAGCGGCTGCACCAATTTGCATTCCCACCAACAGTGCAAGAGGGTTCCCGTTTCTCCACATCCTCTCCAGCATCTATAGTCTCCTGATTTGTTCATTTTGGCCACTCTGACTGGCGTGAGGTGATACCTGAGTGTGGTTTTGATTTGTATTTCCCTGATAAGGAGCGACGCTGAACATCTTTTCATGTGTCTGTTGGCCATCCGGATGTCTTCTTTAGAGAAGTGTCTATTCATGTTTTCTGCCCATTTCTTCACTGGGTTATTTGTTTTTCGGGTGTGGAGTTTGGTGAGCTCTTTATAGATTTTGGATACTAGCCCTTTGTCCGATATGTCATTTGCGAATATCTTTTCCCATTCCGTTGGTTGCCTTTTAGTTTTGTTGGTTGTTTCCTTTGCTGTGCAGAAGCTTTTTATCTTCATAAGGTCCCAGTAATTCACTTTTGCTTTTAATTCCCTTGCCTTTGGGGATGTGTCGAGTAAGAGATTGCTACGGCTGAGGTCAGAGAGGTCTTTTCCTGCTTTCTCCTCTAAGGTTTTGATGGTTTCCTGTCTCACATTTAGGTCCTTTATCCATTTTGAGTTTATTTTTGTGAATGGTGTGAGAAAGTGGTCTAGTTTCAACCTTCTGCATGTTGCTGTCCAGTTCTCCCAGCACCATTTGTTAAAGAGGCTGTCTTTTTTCCATTGGATGTTCTTTCCTGCTTTGTCAAAGATGAGTTGGCCATACGTTTGTGGGTCTAGTTCTGGGGTTTCTATTCTATTCCATTGGTCTATGTGTCTGTTTTGGTGCCAATACCATGCTGTCTTGATGATGACAGCTTTGTAGTAGAGGCTAAAGTCTGGGATTGTGATGCCTCCTGCTTTGGTCTTCTTCTTCAAAATTCCTTTGGCTATTCGGGGCCTTTTGTGGTTCCATATGAATTTTAGGATTGCTTGTTCTAGTTTCGAGAAGAATGCTGGTGCAATTTTGATTGGGATTGCATTGAATGTGTAGATAGCTTTGGGTAGTATTGACATTTTGACAATATTTATTTTTCCAATCCATGAGCAGGGAATGTCTTTCCATTTCTTTAAATCTTCTTCAATTTCCTTCAGAAGCTTTCTATAGTTTTCAGCATACAGATCCTTTACATCTTTGGTTAGATTTATTCCTAGGTATTTTATGCTTCTTGGTGCAATTGTGAATGGGATCAGTTTCTTTATTTGTCTTTCTGTTGCTTCATTGTTAGTGTATAAGAATGCAACTGATTTCTGTACATTGATTTTGTAGCCTGCAACTTTGCTGAATTCCTGTATCAGTTCTAGCAGACTTTTGGTGGAGTCTATCGGATTTTCCATGTATAATATCATGTCATCTGCAAAAAGCGAAAGCTTGACTTCATCTTTGCCAATTTTGATGCCTTTGATTTCCTTTTGTTGTCTGATTGCTGATGCTAGAACTTCCAGCACTATGTTAAACAGCAGCGGTGAGAGTGGGCATCCTTGTCGTGTTCCTGATCTCAGGGAAAAAGCTTTCAGTTTTTCCCCGTTGAGGATGATGTTAGCTGTGGGCTTTTCATAAATGGCTTTTATGATCTTTAAGTATGTTCCTTCTATCCCGACTTTCTCAAGGGTTTTTATTAAGAAAGGGTGCTGGATTTTGTCGAAGGCCTTTTCTGCATCGATTGACAGGATCATATGGTTCTTCTCTCTTTTTTTGTTAATGTGATGTATCACGTTGATTGATTTGCGAATGTTGAACCAGCCCTGCATCCCAGGAATGAATCCCACTTGATCATGGTGAATAATTCTTTTTATATGCCGTTGAATTCGATTTGCTAGTATCTTATTGAGAATTTTTGCATCCATATTCATCAGGGATATTGGCCTGTAGTTCTCTTTTTTTACTGGGTCTCTGTCTGGTTTAGGAATCAAAGTAATACTGGCTTCATAGAATGAGTCTGGAAGTTTTCCTTCCCTTTCTATTTCTTGGAATAGCTTGAGAAGGATAGGTATTATCTCTGCTTTAAACGTCTGGTAGAACTCCCCTGGGAAGCCATCTGGTCCTGGACTCTTATTTGTTGGGAGATTTTTGATAACCGATTCAATTTCTTCGCTGGTTATGGGTCTGTTCAAGCTTTCTATTTCCTCCTGATTGAGTTTTGGAAGCGTGTGGGTGTTCAGGAATTCGTCCATTTCTTCCAGGTTGTCCAATTTGTTGGCATATAAGTTTTCATAGTATTCCCTGATAATTGTTTGTATCTCTGAGGGATTGGTTGTAATAGTTCCATTTTCATTCATGATTTTATCTATTTGGGTCATCTCCCTTTTCTTTTTGAGAAGCCTGGCTAGAGGTTTGTCAATTTTGTTTATTTTTTCAAAAAACCAACTCTTGGTTTCGTTGATCTGCTCTACAGTTTTTTTAGTTTCTATATTGTTTATTTCTGCCCTGATCTTTATTATTTCTCTTCTTCTGCTGGGCTTAGGCTGCCTTTGCTGTTCTGCTTCTAGTTCCTTTAGGTGTGCTGTTAGATTTTGTATTTGGGATTTTTCTTGTTTCTTGAGATAGGCCTGAATTGCAATGTATTTTCCTCTCAGGACTGCCTTTGCTGCGTCCCAAAGCGTTTGGATTGTTGTATTTTCATTTTCGTTTGTTTCCATATATTTTTTAATTTCTTCTCTAATTGCCTGGTTGACCCACTCATTCGTTAGTAGGGTGTTCTTTAACCTCCATGCTTTTGGAGGTTTTCCAGACTTTTTCCTGTGGTTGATTTCAAGCTTCATGGCATTGTGGTCTGAAAGTAAGCATGGTATAATTTCAATTCTTGTAAACTTATGAAGGGCTGTTTTGTGACCCAGTATATGATCTATCTTGGAGAATGTTCCATGTGCACTCGAGAAGAAAGTATATTCTGTTGCTTTGGGATGCAGAGTTCTAAATATATCTGTCAAGTCCATCTCATCCAATGTCTCATTCAGGGCCCTTGTTTCTTTATTGACCGTGTGTCTAGTTGATCTATCCATTTCTGTAAGTGGTGTATTAAAGTCCCCTGCAATTACCACATTCTTATCAATAAAGTTGCTTATGTTTATGAGTAATTGTTTTATATATTTGGGGGCTCCGGTATTCGGTGCATAGACATTGATAATTGTTAGCTCTTCCTGATGGATAGACCCTGTAACTATTATATAATGTCCTTCTTCATCTCTTGTTACAGCCTTTAATTTAAAGTCTAGTTTGTCTGATATAAGTATGGCTACTCCAGCTTTCTTTTGGCTTCCAGTCGCATGATAAATAGTTCTCCATCCCCTCACTCTCAATCTAAAGGTGTCCTCAGGTCTAAAATGAGTCTCTTGTAGACAGCAAATAGATGGGTCTTGTTTTTTTATCCATTCTGATACCCTATGTCTTTTGGTTGGCGCATTTAATCCATTTACATTCAGTGTGATTATAGAAAGATACGGGTTTAGAGTCATTGTGATGTCTGTATGTTTTATGCTTGTAGTGATGTCTCTGGGACTTTGTCTCACAGGGTCCCCCTTAGGATCTCTTGTAGGGCTGGTTTAGTGGTGACAAATTCCTTCAGTTTTTGTTTGTTTGGGAAGACCTTTATCTCTCCTTCTATTCTAAATGACAGACTTGCTGGATAAAGGATTCTTGGCTGCATATTTTTTCTGTTTAGCACCCTGAAAATCTCTTGCCAATTCTTTCTGGCCTGCCAAGTTTCAAAAGAGAGATCAGTCACAAGTCTTATAGGTCTCCCTTTATATGTTAGGGCACGTTTATCCCTAGCTGCTTTCAGAATTTTCTCTTTATCCTTGTATTTTGCCAGTTTCACTGTGATATGTCGTGCAGAAGATCGATTCAAGTTACGTCTGAAGGGAGTTCTCTGTGCCTCTTGGATTTCAATGCCTTTTTCCTTCCCCAGTTCAGGGAAGTTCTCAGCTATGATTTCTTCAAGTACCCCTTCAGCACCTTTCCCTCTCTCTTCCTCCTCTGGGATACCAATTATGCGTATATTATTTCTTTTTAGTGTATCACTTAATTCTCTAATTTTCCCCTCATACTCCTGGATTTTTTTATCTCTCTTTTTCTCAGCTTCCTCTTTTTCCATAACTTTATCTTCTAGTTCACCTATTCTCTCCTCTGCCTCTTCAAGCCGAGCTGTGGTGGTTTCCATTTTGTTATGCATTTCGTTTAAAGCGTTTTTCAGCTCCTCGTGACTGTTCCTTAGTCCCTTGATCTCTGTAGCAAGAGATTCTCTGCTGTCCTGTATACTGTTTTCAAGCCCAGCGATTAATTTTATGACTATTATTCTAAATTCACTTTCTGTTATATTATTTAAATCCTTTTTGATCAGCTCATTAGCTGTTGTTATTTCCTGGAGATTCTTCTGAGGGGAGTTCTTCCGCTTGGTCATTTTGGATAGTCCCTGGCGTGGTGAGGACCTGCAGGGCACTTCCCCTGTGCTGTGGTGTATACCTGGAGTTGGTGGGCGGGGCCGCAGTCAGACCTGATGTCTGCCCCCAGCCCACCGCTGGGGCCACAGTCAGACTGGTGTGTGCCTTCTCTTCCCCTCTCCTAGGGGCGGGATTCACTGTGGGGTGGTGTGGCTCGTCTGGGCTACTTGCACCCTGCCAGGCTTGTGATGCTGGGGATCTGGCGTATTAGCTGGGGTGGGTAGGCAAGGTGCTCGGGGGCAGGAGGGGCAGGCTTAGATCGCTTCTCCTTAGGTGATCCACTTCAGGAGGGGCCCTGTGGCAGCGGGAGGGAGTCAGATCCGCTGCCGGAGGTTTGGCTCCGCAGAAGCGCAGAGTTGGGTGTTTGCGCGGAGCGAGCAAGTTCCCTGGCAGGAACCGGTTCCCTTTGGGATTTCGGCTGGGGGATGGGCGGGGGAAATGGCGCTGGCGAGCGCCTTTGTTCCCCACCAAACTGAGCTCTGTTGTCAGGGGGCTCAGCAGCTCTCCCTCCCTTTGTCCTCCAGCCTTCCCGCTTTCCGAGCAGAGCTGTTAATTTCTGACCTCCCAGACGCTAAGTCGCGCTTGCTGTCGGAACACAGTCCGCCCGGCCCCTCCACTTTTGCAAGCCCGACTCGGGGGCTCTGCTTGGCCGGCGAGCCGCCCCTCCGCCCCGGCTCCCTCCCGCCAGTCCGTGGAGCGCGCACCGCCTCGCCGCCCTTCCTACCCTCTTCCGTGGGCCTCTCGTCTGCGTTTGGCTCCGGCGACTCTGTTCTGCTAATCCTCTGGCGGTTTTCTGGGTTATTTAGGCAGGTGTAGATGGAATCTAAGTGATCAGCAGGACGTGCGGTGAGCCCAGCGTCCTCCTAAGCCGCCATCTTGCCGCAACTCTTCCATGTACTTTTTAATCTTCTCTTTAATTTCTTGGTTAACCTATTCATTCTTTAGTACAATGTTCTTTAATCTCCAAATATTCGTGGTCTTTCTAAATATTTTCTTGTGGTTGATTTTGAATTTCATAGTGTTGTGGTCTGATAGCATGCAAAGTATGATCTTGATCTTTTTGTACTTGTTGAGGGCTGATTTGTGACTCAGTATGTGATCCATCGTGGAGAATATTCCATGTGCACTTGAGAAGAATGTGTATTCTCCTGCTTTAGGATGAAAATTCTAAATATATCTATTAAGTCCATCCAGTCCAGTGTGTCTTTCAGAGCCATTGTTTCCTTGTTGATTTTCTGCCTACATGATCTGTCTTTGCTCTAACTGGGATGTTGAAGTCCCCTTCTATTATGGTATTATTATCAGTGAGTTTCTTTATGTTTGTGATTAATTGATTAATATATTTGGGTTCTACCACATTGGGGTCATAAATATTTATAATTGTTAGATCTTCTTGCTGGATAGACCCCTTAATTACCATATAATGCCCTTCTTCATCTCTTGTTACAGTCTTTATTTTAAAATCTAGTTTGTCTGATGTAAGTATAATTACTCCAGCTTTCTTCTTGATGACTATTTGCATGATAGATGGTTCTCCATCCTCTTACTTTCAATCTGCAGGTGTCTTTAGGTCTAAATGAGTCTCCTGTAAGCAGCATATAGACGGGTCTCATTTTCTTATCCATTCTGATACCCTGTCTTTTGAGTGAAATGTTTAGTCCATTGACATTTAGAGTGAGTATTGAAAGATATGAGTTTAGTGCCATTGTGTTGCTTGTAGAGGGTGTTTCTGGTGATGTTCTGTGGTTGTTTCTAGTCTTTGTTGCTTTTGGTCTTTTTTGTTTTCTTTTGTCTTCTCTCCAATCAAAGGGTTCCCCTTAACATTTCTTGCAGGGCTGGTTTAGTGGTCATGAACTCCTCTAGTTTTTGTTTGGGAAACTCTTTATCTCTCCTTCTATTTTTGAATGACAGCCTTACTGGATAAAGAATTCTTGGCTGCACATTTTTCCGGTTCAGCACTTTGAATATATTCTGCTACTCCTTTCTGGCCTGCCAAGTTTCTGTGGATAGGTCTGCTGCGAATGTGATTTGTCTTCCCTTATAGGTTAAGAACATTTTTGCCTTGCTGCTTTCATGATTCTTTTCTCATCTGTGTATTTTGTGAATTTGACTACGATATGCCTTGGTGATGGTCGGTTTTTGTTGAATCTAATGGGAGTTTCCTGGTTTTTTGGATTTTGATGTCTACGTTCTTCTCTAGAGTAGGAAAGTTTTCTGCTTAAATTCACTCACATACACCTTCTGCCTCTTTTTCTCTCTTTTCGTCTTCTGAGACTCCTATGATTCGAATGTTATCCCTTTTTAATAAGTCACAGAATTCTCCAAGTCTTGTATCGTGATCTTTTGCTCTGTTTACCTCCTCTTTTCTGCTTCATTATTCTCTTTATCTTCTAAATCATTGATTTGCTGCTCTGCCTCATCCATCCTTGCCATCGTGGAATACATTTGAGATTGCATCTCGGTTATAGCACTTGTAATTTCATCCTGACTAGATTTTATTTCTTTAAATCTCTGCAGGAAGGGATTTTATGCATTTGTCAACCCCAGCTAATATCCTTATTATTGTGCTTATAAATTCTAGCTCAGACATCTTGCTTATATCTGTGTTGATTAAGCCCCTGGCTGTCATTTCTTCCTCCTCTTTCTTTTGGGGTAAATTCCTTTGTTTTGTCATTTTGGAAGAAGAAAAAAATAAAGTGAAAAATAAAAATGAAAAAATGAAAAATCAAAGATCAAATAAAGGAAGCTATATCCTAGGTGTGTTTTTAGTCTGCTTGTTGAAGGAATCTTGATAGAGAAAAAAGGGAAAGAAAAGAAAAATAAGACATTTAAAAATTTTTTAAAAATAGATAAAATAGAATAAAGTGATATAAAGAAAATGAAATAGAATAAAAATTAAAAAAAAGTAAATGTAAAGTAGAAAAAATAAAAATAAATTTTTCTCTTTGTGTCCACTAAAGAGAATGAAACGAAAGAATGAAAAAAAACAATTTAATCAAAAACAGAAGCAAAAAAAACGAATGCAAAACAGCAAACAGAATGAAACCTAATGAAGTTGCATCCAGTTTCCCCTAGAACTGAAACTTTGAAGCCCTGTATAGTCCATCTGTTCACTAAGTATGTGATGTGACTTCTGCTGGTCTTCTAGTGGATGTGCTTGGAGGGCGCAGTTGGGCGGGGCTTGGTGTAACAGCTCTATTCTCCACTAGGTTTCACTGCTTAGCTTACTGTGGTTGTCATTGTTGTGCGCAAATGTGTGCAGAGAGTGGAAATGGCTTCACCCAGTTCCCTAGTCTCTGGCACAGGAATGTTGCACTTTGACCAGTTCACAATCAAGCACCCCTCCTTTGTCTCAGGCCTCTGTCCACCTTCAGCCTCTACCCTCTGCGTGTCCCAAGCTGTCTGCCTGCCAGGCAGCACCTCCCTCCAGAATTTTATATCAGATGGGGTTGTGTTTCAAATCCTCACACTTCAGAGACCCCTCCGGCTTGGACCCGTGCTGACTCCCTGTGGGAGGTTCTTGCTGAGCAATGGCTGGGTGCGGGATTGCCCCTGAAAATGTTCATGCGATCGCATAGCAGAAGAGGGTCAGAGATTATGTCAAATCACAACACAGCTGTTACTGGGTTTCACCACACTGTGGTGTCTTTGTCCCAGTACCAGCGAACATGGCTGCCCTCTGGGGTCTGCTGGGACCTTTGCCTGTTGGCAGGCCTTGTGGCCTCTACCAAATGCACTCCAAGCAGGGGAATCGCTTCTCCTGGGGTGGCACATGGACCCCTTAGATCCCTCTGCCTGCTCCTGGGAATCTACATCCTTATTTCTTCACCAGAGCACCAGGCACTGAGTTTCGGAACTTTAGACTCTGGGCTCCACTGTTTATATAATCCTGATGGTATTGAAACCCTCTCCTTTCTTCCTGTCAGTGGTTTTGGGGAACAGATTTCTTGTTCAGTCCCCTGCAAGTGTTTTCACTCTTTCTCTCTCTTTCTCTCCAGCTACTTGCAGGGGAGTGTTTTTCCTGCACTCTTCTCATGTGCTGCACACTCCCCTTTCTCTGTCTTCTCTCTGCAAAAACAGTTTCCTACCCTCCATGGCTTTTCTCTTCCCTAGTTCACCTCTCTGCAGTGTGTATCCGCTGAGTTCTGTAGCTCAAGTTATGCAGATTGTTGTGTTAATCCTTAGGTCAATTTCCAAGGTGTTCAAAATGGTTTGATGTTGACCTAGCTGAATTTCAGGGACAAGGCAAGCTCAGGGTCTCCATACTGCTCTGCCATCTTAACTTCTCCCCTCTGTATTAGCCAAAATTTTCATAAGGAAGCTTACTGTTACATTTTTAAATTATTTGATAGAGAATATATATTAATATTATTTACTATAAAAGTTATAACATGAGACCTAAGATTGTCTTATGGTTGTTATATATGATTAACGAAATTTTATTTTCCCATTTCCATGGGTTATTTTATTATATTTATTAAAGTTTCTTATAGTCAAAAAACATAAAACTAAAGAAAATACAACAGTGAATCACATCTCTGTATATAACCTGATTTTGCATGTAAGTGCATAAGAAATTGGCCAGTACAAATTTAAAGCTTCATTCATGCTTATTTCAAAATAACGGAACTATGAGCACAGAGAATCAGAACTTTCTGAATTTCTAAATAATGATGACAAAAGAAGAATGTTAACTTCATAATTTTTGAGGATTATTTTATATTGTCAGAACTTTGCCAGTAATAGGAAAATTTTTATTTTCTTTTTAAAAAAATAGCATCTTGTTCTTATTTATGGCTATAATATATACTCACGTATTTCTAAGGATAATAATTCAGTTTTTAATAGTTTTCTTCTCTTATTTGTTTTCTCTGGTACTTGTTCTAAGCTGGTTATTCTACTGGATATTCTAAAAAATCTGCTGGTACCTTGTTCTCTATAATCAAAGGATGAATAATATAAGGACTGTGTAGGTGAGTGTAGTTCTATGCCTTTATCCCTGGTAGAACATTTGAGGGAGGCCCACTTATGTGTGATTAAATTGTTAACAGGTATTATGGCTCATTTCACTTATACTTCTTTTCAGGGGTCCTGGTCCAAAATTATTTTGCAGAAAGGAAAATCATTCTATTATACATTATAGATAGAATCTTATTCCTGTTTTGTCTTGCTCTCAAGAATAGAGTGATTATAAAACAGTAGTTAGGGGTGCCTGGGTGGCTCAGTTGGTTAAGCATCTGACTTCGGTTCAGGTCATTATCTTGTTTGTGAGTTCGAGCCCTGTACTGGACTGTGTGCTGACATCTCAGAGCCTGGAGCCTGCTTCAGATTCTGTGTCTCCTCCTTTCTCTGCCCCTCCCATGCTCATGTTCTGTCTGTCTCTCTCTCTCAGTAATAAATAAATGTTAAAAAAATTTAAAAAACATCAGTAGTTAGTGTCTTTCTAACTACTGGTGAGAAACAGGTGAGAATGATTTAAATGACGTCAAGAATACAAGGAACTGAAAACTCCTCTTCCCAATAAAACTGTGTATTTCATAAATCAGATAAATTAATCAAAATACTGAGTTTTTAAATGGTAAAAAATATTCTTGATTTGATTGTTAAAATAAATTTTGAATTCAAAGAAGTATTTTTCAGACCTGTTTATAAGTTGAGGAATATCACTAACTTGATCTTGTTTTTAAATTACTGGAATATCTGACTTATTTAAGAAGTTGATTTATTCCAGTTCTGAGAAAGCCATTCAATAAAATCAGTTTCTGGTACCATGGAAGTTTTTTTTTTTTTTTTTAATTTTATATTGACCATGTATGGATTGTACTGTTCTGTGGTCTCTAGAAGGAGATTATATGTTAGAGTGTCCAAATGATTTGTGTAGTTCAATTTTGTATTATCCGTTTGTTGACTTTTATATTTGTCTATTCTTGCCTTGAAGGAAAATCTAAATGTCAAACTGGTGGAAAATCAAAGAGGACAATTCAAGGCACACATAAAAATACCAAACAGGTACAGCATATACAGCTTTCTACTTATAGAGTTTTAATTTCATTGAGACAATAAATATTGTGTATTTTGTCTTTATGTAAAAATCATTGTAACATTCTTTAGTTAACAAATGTGTGTATAGTACTGTATACCCAGCTCGTACTAAATACTTTACAAATATAAATTTATTGCTGCTTGTCACAGTCCTTCAATGTTGGCATTATTATCTTCATTTAAAAAATGAGGAAACTGAGGTAGGAAGAAGTTCTATAACTTGCTAGTGAGTGATAAAGCCAAGATTTGAACCCATGCCATTAATTTCTAGTTTATGCTCTTAATGCTTCTGCTATACATCCCATATTTGTGAATTCTTTATGATTTTCTTTCTTGGTATGACAGTGTCTTTAGGTTGTAGAGTAGTAAGAGTATTGTCTCTAAAAATTTTCACATTGCTTTACTAAAATTTGGAGAATGCAAGCCTACTTTATTTAAAATTTTTTTTTAGCATATGAATAGTTCACTTTTTAATTCATAGTTATTTTCTCTTAAAGCATAGTTATATATGCTTTTCATATGTATTATTTTGGTTTTGATATTAAATATACCAATATGATTCTGTAAGCCAAAAGCTTCATTCACATAAGGAAAGCAGGAACTTCTAATCAAAATGTCATTGTGAGTTCCTAAGAAAATCCCTGACTCACATACAGTGGTATCAATGATAAAAAAATTAGTTTTAATTAAAAAGATAAAGGATTTTCAAAAATAAGATAACCATCTCTGTGGATCAGAAGTAAAACAAACACATTGACAGGTAGGTGGAGTTGGGGATGTGAACCTAATCAACAAATCTTAGGGGTAAAGGAGGCTGAAATGTCCTGATTATGATGGGAAAACAGATGGAGGATATGGTATAAAATTTTAGGCTTGTGTGGGGTTCTACATTAGAAGCAAAAAAAGCTACAATCTTCCTGGGGTTGTGCCCTGTGAATTGATGTCTGAAGCAGTACAAGGGAGTAGCCTGTGGTTTATGACAGGATCTGTATTCTTGAAGGGTGAGAGTTTTAAGTCCCAGGTAAAAGACCTCTGGAAGTGAGATCACTTCCAGAGTGGGCTAGATGATGGTCATCATAACACTAGTGCACATGGAGTGAGGGTGAGCAAAGTGAAGAACAAAAATATGAGAAATTCAGACTCAAAATGAACTTGTGATGTAAAATGTCAAAGCACATGAGGAGAATAATGTTATAAAATATAGATAACACATTCTGTGAATGAGGTAATGAAAAGGAATTTTCCTAGAGAAGACTTGCAAATAGCTTAAATTTCTCAAAGGAAAGAATAACTACAAACAAAAAGGAAAATTCTTAAAGAATACAGATGGATATTAATTTTGAACATTTATGGGTGAAAGTGAACCAATTAGAAATCTTATAAATGAAATGTCAATGAAATAAAAAAAACCCCATAATTAATGGAGTAAATGTTGTATTGGACAAAGGGAATTTGTGAATTGGAAGACACTACTGTGGAGAATTTAAAACATGTCTCAGAGACCTAACGAGATGGAAAATAAGAAAGATGGATTCCAGGACTGTTGAAAGTAGAGAATAAATAGTGGGCATTGAATATTTGAAAAGATAATGTTGAAACATTTTCTCATTTTGAGTTCCCAAGAGCTTCAGAGCATAACTGTAGAGCTAAGCAGGGTGAGTAAAAAGAGATATATTCCTAGCTACATTCTAGGGAGTCTGAAGAATGTTAAGGTTAAGGAAAAAAATCTTTAAAAATACCAGGAAGTCGGGGCTCCTGGGTGGCTCAGTCGGTTAAGCATCCGACTTTGCCTCAGGTCGTGATCTCGCGGTCTGTGAGTTTGAGCCCCGTGTCGGGCTCTGTGCTGACAGCTCAGAACCTGGAGCCTGTTTCCGATTCTGTGTCTCCCTCTCTCTCTGACCCTCCCCCATTCATGCTCTGTCTCTCTCTGTCTCAAAAATAAATAAACGTTAAAAAAAAATCTTTTTTAAATAAAAATAAAAATACCAGGAAGTAAACAAAACTACAGAGGAATGACAGATTAATAGCCTTATTATGAACAAAAGGACAATGAAGCAATATATTCGAAGTTTTAAGACAAAATTACTTTTAACCCAGAATTCTATGCTCAGCCAAGTGCAAGAGTAAAATAAAGCCATTTTTAGATATTTTAGACAAAGACTAAGTGTTTGCCACCCACTGACGCTTAATGAAGGAACTATCAAAGATAAACTTCAAGAAGAAAAGGTAATGTGGAGGAAGGAGCGTGATAAAAAGGTATGTGTAAAATATGTTCGTAAATCTTACTGAAGAAAAGGTAATGTGGAGGAAGGAGCGTGATAAAAAGGTATGTGTAAAATATGTTCGTAAATCTTACTAACAGTTGATGGTTTGAAAACACACACAATTAGATTCAGAAAAGTGAACTATAGTTTTAGACAATATTAACATGAAAGCTAGATTGTAGGGAGTTAGAATGGAGTTAGAGTGATAAAATCCTTGTCTTATTTAGGAGGAAGTTTTTGTTAGGAAAATATGAAGTAAATGTGTATGATAAAAAGGCCATCTACTAAAAGCAGCCATGATTTCCAAATACAGGAAAAGAGGAAGTAAATAAATCAAAGCTTTTCAACCCCGTAAAAGGCAAGAGAAAGAAAAGAAAAATTATGGTAAATAAAAAACAGAAAAGATGGTGGTGGATATTAAGCATAAGTATATTAGCAAACATAATATGTGTAAACTGATTAAATTCACTACTTACAAGTACTGTATGTTAACTGGTTGTGTCACTGGAGCTGCACAGGTTAAGTTCACCACTTAAAAGGCAGTTGATTGAACTAAATCTCTCATTTCAAATTGAGCTATATGTTGCTTACAAGGGACACATTTAAAACTTCAAGGAAAGACAAAAAACAAAGGGATAGAAAAAAATCCAGGTAGATACTTGGTATTCTAGATATACTCTAAAGTTAGTATAGCAATACTCAGATCAGATGGAATTCAACATGAAATGCATTGACAACATAAAGATGGTAGTTGCATAATGGTAAAAATAATAATCATCTATGGAGTATAAAAATAGCAAATTTTTATGTACCTTACAGCATAAGCTTGAAATAAGTAAAGCCCAAACTAACAGAATTATAATAGGAAATGTACATTCATAATCATACTAGGAAATATTAATGTCTCCTACTCAGAAACTGATAGATCAAGCAGAAAAAAAATAGTAAGGTTATAGAATTAGTACAATTATGTTACATCTCACATAAATAAATATATGTGTGTGTATTGGCACTCAAGAAATAGTGTACACAGAACATATATGCAAAAATTGACCACATACTAGGTCGTAAGGGTAGTCTCAATAAATAGAAGTCAGAGAAGTCAGAACATGTTCTTTGACTGTAAGTGCAATTAAATTAGAAAAAAAATGGAAGGATATTTTAATATCATATACAAAAAATAGATTATTGATGGACTAAAGCCCAAATGTGAGAACAAAAATTTAAAACTATCTAGAAAGATATTTTTTATTACCTTGAAATAGGAGAGACTTTCCTAGATAAGACAAAAAACACAATTCATGCATAAGTTACGTAAAATTAAATTTATATGCTAAAAAAATCAGTTAAACAAAACTAAAGGTAAGACTGGGAGAAGATACTATATATCAAAATTTATAAAGAGCTAAGATTAATCAGAAACAAACCGTAAAAAATTGTGGGAAACCTGAATAGCTTGTAAACCTGTGAAAAGATGCTTCGTTTTAGTAGTAATCAGGGAAATGCGTCTTGTGAAACCTTGCCACTTTGCCCTCTAGAACTAGGTTCATCATCAGCATATCTTCTGTATTCCACTCTTCTCTTGAACATTCCTTTTACCTTCTTGTTTTAAAACTAAATCCCAACTGACTTGTGAGGATCCTGCTTCCACGGTCTTTAAGTAATAGCTGCAGCACTTCGATCTCTGGTTGTAAAGTTTGGTTAGGTTTTCTGCCTTTCCTTACTGCCATTTCAGACAATTCTCCCTTCTGTCTCCTAAAACTCCCTGGATCTGAAGTGTGTGCTATCAGACTATACCACCTACGTTTCCTTCTTGTAGTTGCTGACAGACTTCTAAGTCACTTTTTATTCCTTGAAGATATAATTTCCAGGCTCACTGCAGGCTTTCTACCATCACTGCCATCCTCTCAATTCCTTGCATTTCTTTCTTCCAGCAGTCTTATCTTCTACTCATTTCCATGGTCACACTCTTGCCTTGTCCTTACTGATAACTACTCTTCCTCCAGTATCTCAGTCTCCATCCCTCTTCTACGTGTCATCTTTCTTTCCACCTTACTTCCTCTGATCTCCTGACTCTAATTGTTCTTCAACCCCATATAATCTGTAATTTATTGATCGTGCCACCCTTTGGCTATCTTTCATTTTCCATATGTCTACACTTCCCTGAAAATCTACCTGAGATTCTATGGTTTGTCTGTCATAATTATTTTCCTGCATACTCTCTTGACTGTCTTACTACCCTGCCCCTTGGCAGTATATGCTTGGCAGGACTGTCCTGTTTAAATCTACCTTTCTGGGGCGCCTGGGTGGCTCGGTCGGTTAAGCATCCGACTTTGGCTCAGGTCATGATCTCACGGTCCGTGAGTTCAAGCCCCGCGTCGGGCTCTGTGCTGACAGCTCAGAGCCTGGAGCCTGTTTCATATTCTGTGTCTCCCTCTCTCTCTGCCCCTCCTCATGCTCTGTCTCACTCTGTCTCAAAAATAAATAAACGTTAAAAAAAAAATAAAAAAAAAAAATAAATAAATCTACCTTTCTGCCTGTTGTGCTGTGTATACCTATGCATTTTGAACATGGCTAGAGAAAAGTATCAATTATGTTGACTAGGCTATTTTTACATTTATGACTGCTAACTTCACGCGGATAGTACTGTCCCAAAGTCCTATTGCATGCCCCTAGCTTTTTATGTCAATACAGATCCCAGAGTTATTAAAAGGATAATAAAGGAATACTACAACTAACTCTATATGACACAAATTTGATAACCTAGATGAAATGGACTAAGTCCTTTAAAGGCACACTATCAAAACTCTGTGAAGAGGGGCACCTGGGTGGCTCAGTCAGTTAAGCCTCTGACTTTGGCTAAGGTCATGATTTCATGGTTTGTGAGGTCGTGCCCTGCATCAGGGGCTGACAGCTCTGAGCGTGGAGCCTGCTTAGGATTCTGTGTCTCCCTATCTCTCTGCCCCTACCCCCTTTGTGCTCTGTCTCTGTCTCTCAAAAATAAACAAACATTTGAAAAAAAAAAACCTCTCTGAAGAAGAAATAGATAATCCTTATAGGCCTAAAGCTATAAAGAAATTGAATCAGTAATTAATAATCTTCCAAAACAGAAAGTGCCAGGCCCCTGTGGATTCATTGTTGAAATCTAAGTATTAAAGGAAGAAATCAAACCAATTCTCTACAGTCTCTTTCAGAGGGTAGAGGCAGAGGGAATAGTTCCTAACTCATTTAATCAGGCCCTAATACCAAAATCAGACAAAAACATTATAAGAAAAGGTAACTGCAGACCAATAACTCTCATGAACATAGATGAAAAACAATCTTCCATAAAATATTAGCAAATTGTATCCCACAATATTTGAAAAAAATGATACACTATGACCAAATGGGATTTATCCCAGGGACAAAGCTAGTTCAACACTCAAAAGTAAATAAATGTAATGCATTACATCAGCAGGCTAAAAAGAAAAATCACATTATCATATCAATAGGTGCAGAAAAAACATGTGACAAAACTCAACACTGATTTATGACAAAAACCTTCAGTAAGCTAGGAATAGAGGGGAGTTTCCTGAACTTGATAAAATAAAATCTACAAAAAAACCTACAACTAATGTGATACTTAATGGTGAGAAAGTAGAAGCTTTCCCACTAAGATCAGTTATAAGGCAAGGATGCCCCTTTCACTACTGGTTTTCAACATTATAATGGAAGTTCTCCTAATGCAGTATGACAAGAAAAGGAAATAAAAGGCATACAGCTTGGGAAGGAAGAAATAAAACTGTCTTTGTCCACAGATGATAAGATTATGTAAGAAATCTGAAAGTATCAAGAAAAAACTCCTGGAACTAATAACCCATTAGAGCAGGTTGCAGGGTAGAAGATTAATACACAGAAGTCAGTGGCTTTCCTGTATACCAGTGATGGACAAGTGGAATTTAAAATTAAAAACACAATACCATTTATATTAACACTCCCTTGAATTAAATACATAAGTATAAATCTAAGAATGTATGTATGGATCTATATGAAAAAAACTATAAAACTCTGATGAAAGAAATCAAAGAACTAAATAAATGGAAAGGCATTCCATGTTCATGAATAGAAAGACTGAATATTGTCAAGATGTCATTTCTTCCCAGTTTTATGTGTAGATTCAGTATAATCCTGACAACTTATTTTATAGATACTGACAAACTGGTTTAAACTGTATGTAGAGTCAATGAAATATTGAAGAAGAACAAAGTTGGAGGACTGACACTACCCAACTTTCAGACTTTCTATAAAATTACAGTAATCAAGGCATGTGTTGTTGGCAAAACAATAGGTAAATGGATCATGGAAGAGAATAGAGAGCCCAGAAATAGACCCACATAAATAGCTAGCTACTCTTTAACACAGGAGCAAAGGCAATACAATGGAGCAAATATGGTTTTTTCAACAAATCATGCTAGACCAACTGGATGAACATCCATATGCAAAAAATGAATCTAGGCAGATACCTTATACCCTTCACAAAATTAAACCAAAAAATGGATCATAGACCTAAATGTAAAGTGCAAAAACTATAACATTCCTGATAACATAGAAGACCTAAATGACCTTGGGTATGCTGATGAGATTTTAGATATAATATCAAATTTGTGATCCATGAAGGAAATCTTGATAAGCTAGATTTAATTAAAATTAAAACTTTGCTTTACAAAAGACAATGTCAAGAGAATGAGAAGACAGGCCACAGACTGGGAGAAAATATTTGCAAAAGACACCCTTGTTAAAGGATTGTTATCCAAAATATATGAAGAACTCTTTAAACTCAAATAGTAAGATACAGTGTTATATTAGTTTTAGGTGTACAGTATACTGATTAAACAACACTGTATGTTAACTGCCCTAGAATTAAAATAATAAAAAACCTCAACGATAAAAAAACAAGCAAACTGATTAACAAACAGGCCAGAGGATATACAGAAGGCAAATCAGCCTATGAAAAGATACTCCACATCATATGGCATCAGGGAAATGTAAGTTAAAGCAACAATGGGATGTTACTACACACCCATTAGAATGGCCAAAATTGGGAATACTGATAACACCAGATGCTGGTAAAGATGTGGAATCACAGGAACTCTCATTCATTGCTCATGAGAATGCACACTGGTATAGTCACTTAGGAAGACAGTCTGGCAGTTTATAAGTTGCTAGTTTATAAAGTCTTATAAAACTAAACCTACTCTTACCATATAATCGAATAGTCATGGTCCTTGGTATTTACACAGAAGAGTTGAAAACTTAATGTCCACACAAAAATTTGCACATGGATGTTTATAGCAACTTTATTCATAATTGTCAAAACTTGGAAAAAACCAAGATGTCTTTCAGTAGGTGAATGGACAAATAAGCTGTGGTATATCCAGGCAATGGAATGTTATTCAGTAAAAAGAAAAGAGCTATCAAGCTATAAAAAGACATGGGGGGGGGGGGGTGCCTGAGTGGCCTAGTCAGTTAAGCGCCCGACTTAAGCTCAGGTCATGATCTCACGGTTTGTGGGTTTGAGCCCTGTGTCAGCTCTGTGCTGACGGCTCAGACCCTGGAGCCTGCTTCAGATTATGTCTCCCTCTCTCTCTGCCCCTCCCCCGCTCACACTCTGTCTCTTAAAATGGATGTTAAAAAAAGAAAAAAGTCATGGAGGAACTTTATTATTATTAAAAAATTTTTTTAAATTGTTTATTTTTGAGAGAGATACAGAGCATGAGCAGGGGAGGGGCAGAGAGAGAGGGTGACACAGAATTTGAAGCAGTCTCTAGACACTGAGCCGTCAGTGTCTAGACACATGGCCGTCAGCCATGAGATCATGACCTCAGCTAAAGTTGGAGGCTTAACCGACTGAGCCACCCAGGCACTCCGACATGGAAGAACTTTAAATGCTTACTACCAAGTGAAAGAATCCAACCTCAAAAGGGTACATACCATATGTTTATATGGCATTCTAGAAAAGTCAAAACTGTGGAGACAAGATCAGTGGGGTGGACGCTGCCCAGTAAACATCATTAAACTCTTCCCCCTCACCACCATCGTGTCTAAGTCAGAGTCTCCCAAAGAGCCTGAACAGCTGTGGAAGCTTTTCACCGGAGGTTTGAACTTTGAAACAACTGATGAGAATCTGAGGAGCCATTTTGAGCAATGGGGAACGCTTATGGACTGTGTGGTAATGGGAGGTCCAAACACCAAACACTCCAGAGGCTTTGGGTTTATCACGTATGCCACTGTGGAAGAGGTGGATGCAGCCGTGAATGCAGAGCCACATAGGGTGGATGGAAGAGTTGTAGAACCAAAGACGGCTGTCTCAAGAGAAGATTCTCAAAGACCTGGTGCCCACTTAACTGTGAAGATTTTTGTCGGTGGCATTAGAGAAGACACTGAAGGTCATCATCTAAGAGATTATTTTGAACAGTATGGGAAAATTGAAGTGATTGAAATCATGACTGACTGAGGCAGTGGTAAAAAAAGGGGCTTTGCTTTTGTAACATTTGATGACCATGACTCTGTAGATAAGATTGTCGTTCAAAAATACCATACTGTGAATGGCCACAAATGTGAAGTAAGGAAAGCTGTATCTAAGCAAGAGATGGCTGGTGCTTCATCCAGCCAAAGAGGTTGAAGTGGTTCTGGAAACCTTGGTGGTGGTCATGGAGGTGGTTTTGGTGGGAATGACAACAGTGGTCATGGAGGAAACATGAGTGGGCGAGGTGGCTTTGGTGGCAGTTGAGGTGGTAGATATGGTGGCAGTGGAAATGGCTATAATGGATTTGGTAATTTGGTAATGATGGAAGCAACTTTGGAGGTGGTGGAAGCTATAACAATTTTGGCAATTACAAAAATCAGTCAATGAACCCTTCTGAGAGAGATGAGTCAGAAATCTCAATTTCTCCCCTCCTTTTTCACTCTCCTTACCTTTATTCTTCCTCTTTCCCTCAAGAGTCATTGATTAAAACAGTATAATGTCACGGAATTCAGTTGTGTCAAACCTTTCTCACCAATTTAGATTGCTTTGTCTTCTTGAGGATCTTGAAAGCAGCTTACTACAGTGAGCTGTAGTAAGGGTATAATTCTCAGATTTTGAATCTTGGTTTTATCACTTAGTGTGAGACCTTGTGTTCATTTCCTAATTTAGTTAAACCTGAGTTTTCTCTTCTGTAAAATGGAGATAATAAAGTTACCTATTATATAAAATTGCTTCAAAGATTAAATGAAGTGTAACTGTGTGGAAAGCACTTAGCACAGTGCCTGGCACATAGCAAGTATACCATGAATGTTAGATGCTGCTGCAGTTATTTATTATCATTGCTATTATTTTTATCATTGGTAAGTAAGAGCCATGTACTTTGGAACTCTATAGTGACTTAATCTCTACAATTTGATTTATCTGTTCCACTCTTTTTCACAAATTTGACAATTTTGCCATTAGTTTATTCCCATTTTTTTCTATGAGCACATTTCTTCTCTTATTCATCTTTCCCACTATAATCATACCTAACATTATTTGGGCACTAATTGTATGCTAGGTGCTATGTGAAATGCTTTATGAACATTGGAGTAGAAGTTGGAAGACTAGGTTCTAGTCCTGGTTCCATCACTCACCCTTTGACCTGCTAAAAAATTCAATCTTTCTGAGCCTCAGTTTTGTTATCTATATAGGAATAATAAATATTTGTCCTGTCTTTACAGTTTGTTGGAATGATTAAATGATAAGTCTTCAAAATCCTTTGATAAAATATAAATAAGCATGCAAGTATAAAGTATTACCATTGTTGCAAAGTTAAACATCAAATTTGCATAGCATATTGCCCTATAGATGGAATTTTCTAACTGTAGTTTTTTGCCTTACTAACAACTTTCCTAGTAAAAGCTTCACATAGAGCAATCACAGAGAATAGAAACATCTTAACCTGCAAGCAGTAGTGGCTATTCTACATTGTAAGAAGGGATGGCAAAATGTTTGAATCATATACACATGGTTGCGTGACAAGGTAAATGCATAAATGGGTGAAAATGAGTGAAAGTACTTTTGAGAATTCATAAGATTAGAATCTAAAGGGGCGCCTGGGTGGCGCAGTCGGTTGAGCGTCCGACTTCAGCCAGGTCACGATCTCGCGGTCCGTGAGTTCGAGCCCCGTGTCAGGCTCTGGGCTGATGGCTCGGAGCCTGGAGCCTGTTTCCGATTCTGTGTCTCCCTCTCTCTCTGCCCCTCCCCGGTTCATGCTCTGTCTCTCTCTGTCCCAAAAATAAATAAATGTTGAAAAAAAAATTAAAAAAAAAAAGAATCTAAAGTCACAGGAAGCTACTAGCTCTTTGCTGATCAGTGTAGAACAACTTCATGAAGGAGGCACAATTTGGGAAACTTCACAAATTACTTTAACTTTGGATGGTGTATGGGAAGAGAAGTGAAATGGTCTGGGCTGTATGGTAAAGGACTGGCAGCACAGGGCCTGCATTACATTACACGCAGTGTAAATGGTAAGCAGTGTTTTTGTGGAACTCTAATGGGAAGATGGTCTCCTGTGGCTATATGATCTTTGACAAATGAGCCTCTGAACCTCAGTTTTCTGAACTATAAAGTGGAGCTAATAATAATACATAGTTTATGAATTGTTTGAAGGAGGTTAGAAGATTATGTAAAGTTGCTTTATGATGTTTTGTTGTCCCTGTTATCAGGAGAGTGGACAGAATTGAGCTTTACTTTGGGATAGATGCTAGTTGAATGGGATTTTGAATTTGGTTTAATCCAAGGAAGGGATATTTGCCATAATAATAAAATTATTTACTACTAGGGCCAGAAAGAACTGGGAAAGCAAGTGAGGCAAAGATGTTGTGGATTGTTGATAATCACTTCAAATTTTATTGCTTGAGTATTGAGAATTTGGACCTGGGCTAGGGCTATCACATAAAATGTTTGCTAGTTTTCATTTGTGAAATCTGGTTGGGGGACTGTGGAGGGAGGGTAAGCAGCTCCATCTCAACCTCCTAAATGCGTATATGTCTGTGTATGTATGTATACTTTATTTGCTTCCTTTTTGGTGTTAAAGATTCTGTGTAAACCAAAGATTGGCTATAAAAGATTTACGAAGTTTAGGATTGCTGTTATATTGAAGACCAGAGCCTAAAACAAAACAGGAGGGTATTAGCCTGTTTCGGCTACTGTCCACTCTAGAGCTCTTCTATGAAAAAGAAAAACAAGCAATCAGGAATGTTACACACACATACAAAACAACCCAAAGAAACCTGGGATTGTTTGTTGCTCTAACTGTAGTAGAGGGTTAATATTCATTTATTTTTCAGTTTAAGTAGCCACAGAAAGATAAGCAACTCTTTTGTACTTTTGAATTTCGGTCTTTATGTAAACTACATGCTTTTTGGTGGAATGACTCTGGTAGAGTCTGTAAAACTATAGAATGTAATCTTTATTTTCAAAGCTTGCCAGTGCAACTGAGCAAAGAATGGGTCCTTTAGTGCTCCTTTTTGACTAAGGGTCTGTTAACTGTTGAAGCCATGCTAATCTTCAGTAAGACATGTCTGAAATAAAAACATGTCCTTAAAAACCTGCTGGATTTAAGATGAGAAGCTTCGTTTTGATGAATTCAGTGTGGTGTAAGATAAAAAGAAGAATGTCACGTTTTTAAGTATTTATGTTGAAAAATGTGTTTTATACAAAAGTCCAATCCCTGAAGGCTTTTACAAAATATTTTTATACGTTTATGTTTTGTTTTATCTTACCAGAATGTTGGAGTAGACTGTAAGATAACATCATCTACAACTGGAGATAAACACTTTGATAAAAGTCCCACTAAAGCACGGCATCCTCGGAAAATTGATCTAAGAGCTAGATACTGGGCATTTCTTTTTGACAATCTTCGCCGGGCAGTAGATGAAATTTATGAAACTTGTGAATCAGATCAGAGTGTGGTAGAATGTAAGGTAAGGTTTGCCTGGAGACTCTGAAAGTCAAATTCTCTAATTTTTGTTACACCTGACATGATCATTTTCCTCAGTATGCAGTACTGTATTGTTAACTATCAGTGTCATCATGCTGTATATTAGATCCTCACAACTTATTCATCTTATAACTGAAATTTTGTACCCTTTCATCAGCTCTATCTTCCCAACTCCTTGGAAGCACTATTCTACCCTCCTTCTATGACGGCCTCAGGTTTTTTTGGTTTTGATTTTTTGAGTTACCCCCCCCCCCCTTTTTTTTTGTATTACCTAATTATGTACTTTAATATTCTGTGCAAGATTTGGTAGAAAGCTGTGTTAATACATATTCCTGGGCCAGATACCAAAAACGATGGATACACACACACACACCCCACACAAAATTATTTTGCAAATTTCTTATCTGCATTTTCCATTAGTACTGTAGGTGGCACTAGTGAGATTTTCACATTCTTTGGTTTCATGTTTAATGTCTTTAATTGGACATTGCTCCCTTTCTGCTACCATTCTGATCACTCTCCTAATTCACTGTGGTCAGGGAAAAGTGAGATTGATAGCTAACCATAAACGATCCTGGGTGGGATTGGGATGTCATTCTAAGGTGTGTTTTCCAATTTCGGATAACCTTGTGTTTGTAATAGGACATTAAACACATAGTACAATCTGTTTCTAAAAATTCACTAAAAAGCCTTACCTTTTAGTAAGTAGAACTATATGCTATCTTATTTAATACTGAATGAAATTATTTTGAGAAAAGCCAGAGTGTTACGTCTTCATAGAAATATCTTTATAAAGATAGCTTGTTTTTACAGTGAACAGGATTGAAAACCCTGGAATTCATTATTTAACTTTTGAAAAATATGAAGGGTCTAAGAAAAGTTACATGTTGAAACAGCAGCTGTGTTTCCTCTATAATTGGAAACAGCCAGAATAGGTTTTAGAATAGTTTAAAAATATCATTCATTAGAAGCAGGTTGCAGAATGAAAAGTAATTGAAATCACCCAAATTTTTAGTCTGTTTGTCACAATTTTGTTATTATCACCATGTAAAAATTTTTATGTTTAAAAAATATGTTTAAGCAAAATCATAACCTTGGAGTTTAATGAGTCAGCATGTTGTGGTAGAAAACACTATTGACCTTAATTTTAGGTTACAGTTTCTTCTATAAAATGAGCATGTGGACCTAGATCATTTCTTTTTTTTTATTTATTTTCATTTATTTATTTATTTGTTTACTTAAAATCTTATTTTTTTAAATTGACATCCAAAAAAAAAAAATAAATTGACATCCAAATTAGTAAGTAAGCCATAGAAATCAGTTAGATCAGGAAATTCTTTGATTTTTGTATTTAAAAACAACAAAAGGTTGAAGAAATAAAATTTGTTTGTAACATGTGTACTTCTTTATAGAAGTGAGTTTGACCAGTTGCAATCATGTTTCTACCATGAGCAGAAACCCTTGCAACTGTCTGAGTTTTGGTCTCTCTTGTTCATCTACCAAAGCTTTGTGAAAATTTAGTAACGATAGATCTTTTTTTTTTTGTGCAAGGTATAGATTATAAAAGTAGAGAAGGTTTTGACAAAGAGAGAGTAGTACAGATGTGTTCTTTATTTTTTGTACTGCTCCAAGATGCTCAAAGGCTTATGCTGGGAAATAAAATCTGAGAGCTTAAAAGCTGATTTTCATACCCAACTCTGCTCTTCTCTCCATCCAGGACTTAACAGGTGGTGAGGTAAAAAGATATAGTTTGGTCTGAGCATGTGCTGGCTGTGTAATAACTAAAATTCTTTTATTTTTCTTTTTCTTTAGCTCTGTCCTTACTATAAAAGCGCTTTATTTCTTATCTCATTTGATTAGTACCTTTCTGAGACAAAAAACCCAGAGAGTTTTCCTCACTGTGCAGGTAGATTCAACTCTTGCTTTGTGAATTTACTGACAAGATTTACCCCTATTTGTGATTTTTGTGTTTTAGCCTTATTAAGTAATCACAGTTCAGTTCTTTGTCTCATGAGTAAAATGCAGTTAATAACACCTGTATTATGTAATTCACATGCTAAGTATAGCCTGATAGTGGAAAGTATCTTTTTTATTTCAGCTAGGATGGCTGACGAGAGCTCCACTGTATAATCAAGAGGCTAAATTTCTAATTGTTTTAGTTTGAAGATGTGCCTTTTATGCCGTCATCCACTTCCCTGTATGACTTGCTAAGAATTGACATTTCAGCAAAACTGTAACCACCACCATTGCATTTCCCCATCTCCTTTATAAATTGGGCTAGAGGATGGGCTAGGGCAGATTGCCTTTTAGAGAGTACATAGTTAATGAAGCGGTAGCCATCCTCTCACCTTGTTCTCACCAAAGTTTGAGGTGGTTTTGAATTTCTTGTAAAGTTTGTGAGTATGGCTGCAAGAATGAGAGACTGGCATCTTATTCTCTGGCTGGATCTTTGCTATGCTGACTGATTTTGATGCCTTTGGAATGTGTTGAATGAGTTTGGGGGAAAGTATCCTGGGTACACATTGTCTTTCTTTTCCCTGTTTCCCATTTTAGCCTGGGGGGTCTGGATGTGTGGCTCTGGAATATTGGGTATAGAGACTGGTGTATGTATCTGCTTTAGAGGTTTCATAACACTATAGGCTTTCTGGCATAACTCATGCCAGCTGGGCTTGAAGGGACTATACAATAATATGTCTTGAAAGGAGATGGGATGGGAGTTATCATTGAGCAAGTAAAGAGGACCTCCAGTGAGTCTGATGATTTATGTGAGGGAAGGAGAGTGGACATTGGTGAAGATGTTGTAGTCAGAGGGGCTTCCTATGGGGACAGTTGGTTAGGTGAGAATATGCAAAATGCTGGTGGAGTTGGGGCAGATACTGGTTGGGTAGAGGGAGCCAGGGTGACCTGAACACTGCCTAGAGAACCACATATGCTATCTGTGCAGAAATCACCATCTACTGCAGAGATCAGTAGAGACCAGTGACCTCAGACTGAGTTAGAGAAAGATTAGGGATATATCTCTGCCTGGCAGCACTTGACTCTCTTGGCAGTCAGCATTACTTTTGTCTCTGGAGAAGGACAGGCTGATGACTATAGCAGGTCACTAATATTTGGTGAACTCTTGTAAGTAGAATATTGCTCTGTTCCCATAGCTGCTGCACATGGCAAAGCACATAAAGTTTGTGAATGTAGGAGAGTGAGAAGGAGAGTACAGGGGAAGAAGAGAGGAACCAATGAGAACAAGCCATACCCTTCCCACTACCAGCATCTGCTAAAGGCCATGTAATTCTCACTTGTGCTTAATAGGCAGGTTGACTGTAGATGGGATTTAAAAACTACGCTTTGATAATTGAATATAATTGGAAAATTGTGGAATTTCACTGAGCATACTCAAGAAGTTTAGTATTCAACTTAGTATTTAAGTAAGGTTATAGGGAAAAATATAAAGTATTCTATGTTTATATCTTGGTGAGTTGAGACTTCTCAGTCCAACAAGGAGTAAAGTGAGATGTGAGGAAATGCTTTGGAAGATATGACACGCACTAAAAAGAAACTTCAAGGGCTTCTAGGTGGCTCATTGGTTGAGCATCTGACTCTTGATTTTGGCTCAGGCTATGATCCCAGGTTGTGGGACCAAACCCTGCCTTGGGCTCTGTGCTGAGCATGGAACCTGCTTAGGATTTTCTCTCTCTCTCCCTCTGCTCCTCTTTCCTGCTCACACTCTCTCTAAAATTAAATAAAAGAAACTTTATACTTAGATATAAGGAGAATGTCACAGTTGGGAAAATAGAGGTCCAGAGACAGAGAAAGAATACTCGTGGAGATAGGAAGAAGACCAGGAGAATAAGAATGTCCTGAAAGCCATGAAAGAAGTAAGTGGTATTGGAGAGGTCATGAATGATTGCAGTTGAGAGAAAGCTTTTTCAGTTTGGCCTTCAAGAACAGTAGATAGGATCAAGGCAAAGATTTGCGTTAACAGTTTGAAATTCCTTCTGATGAGTTCCTTGCCCTTTTTATTTTTGAAAAGTAGGAGGTATGGGCTGTTGGTTGCAGCCCTGAAGGTCACAGTTTTGATGGGAAATTCTTCTCTTTCCTGTATCTTCAGTTTTCCTTATTAGATTCCTTCCTAGTCAGCATTTAACATGTTTATTTCTCTTCCATAGTAAATAAGAACAATAAAAGCCCAAACCCTTTCTCTACTTATCCTTTCATCTCTTATCCCACCCCCATGTTTCTCCTTTCCTTCTTAGCCAAGTTTCATGGAAGAACTTTGTGTATTTGCTGCCTCCATTTCCTTTTTTTCCAGGTACTCATTAGACTACTCCAACCTGGTATAACATCCTATCAGAGCTCCAGTTAAGCTCTTATTAAAGTGGTTGTTCCTCTCAGTGTTACTAAGCCCAGTAGATGTTTTTCAGCTCCTTCCATGATCTTTGAGTAGCATTTCACACTGTTGACCACTTCCCTCTTCTTTTAGCACTCTCTCGTTTGACTTTTATGAAATAATCTCTGCTATTTTTTTCCTCTTTGTTGGCTGCTACTTCTGCCTCTTTTTTTTTTTTTTTTTGGTTTTTTGCTTTTCCCACCTGATCTTTAACTGTTGGGAGGTCATTCAGTCTCCTTTTAGTCCATCTTCTTTTCTCACTATCACATACTTTCTCTCTTGGCAGTTTTCTCCATGCCATGGCTTAATTTACCACTCATTTGCTGATGAGTCTTAGTATATATCTCTAGCTTACACCTTTCTTCTCACTTTTAGGTCTGTATATCCAACTTGCCTAGTTGGGACCTCCAGTTGGATATCTCACAAGCATATCAAACTGACTTACAAAAAAACTAAGTTCATGATCTCTTCTACCTGAAGATGTATTTCTCTCTCCTGAATGGGCCTCTACCCCACCCCCCCTTTACCTCACTCACGCCAGCCACTGTCCAATGAATTACCTCCTAAATCTTTCTAATCTGTCTACTTTCATTTCTCATATTTTATGATTCAGTGTTAAAGTTTAGAGATAGATAGGTTTCATTTAGTCTGTTTAACATGACACTTAATTGTTGATTTATGGTTGACAAATCTTTGTTTCTTATACCTGGTTCTCATATATATTATACTCAATAGAGCATGGATTATTTTCTTTTTGGGTATTTGGAATAACTTAATAACTTGATCTCACAGTTACCATGTCATAACTATTACTGGGGTTAGTTAAATCTGATTTTTCTGAGTTAAGAGCTTAGTTTTTAGGAGTAAGCATCATACCATTTTATACCATACTTCACTCTTATTTATTTATTTAGGTATAAGTGTAACTTTAAAAAATGTTTTATTAGTTACAGGTGTACGATATAGTGATAACAACAGTTCGTTACATTATCTGGTGCTCATAATGACATGTACACTCCTTAATCCCAATCACCTATTTAACTCAACACCCCCCCTCCCCCCCCCCCATCCTCTACCCTCTGGTAACCATCAGTTCTCTATAATTTAGAGTCTGTATCTTGGTTTCTGTCTCTTTTTTTCCCTTTGCTTGCCTGTTTTGGTTTTTAAATTCCACATATGAGTGAAATCATATGGTATTTGTCTTTGACTGACTTATTTCGCTTAGCATTGTACTCTCTAGCTTCATCTATGTCATTGTAAATGGCAAGCTTTCATTCTTTTTGATGGGTCAGTAAAATTCCATTGTATGTATATACCACATCTCATCTTTATCCATTCATCAGCCGATGGACATTTGGGCTGTCTCCATAGTTTGGTTATTGTTGATAATGCTGCTATAAACATTCCAGTGCATGTACCCCTTCAAATATGTATTTTTGTATCCTTTGGGTAAATACCTAATAGTGCCATTGCTAGATCATAGGGTAGTTTTAGTTTTAGTTTTTTGAGGAACCTCTGTTGTCCAGAGTGGCCGTACCAGTTTGCAGTCCCACCAACAGTGCCAGAGGGTTCCCCTTTCTATGCATCCTCACCAATGCAGTTTCTCATATTGTTAATTTTAGCCATTTTGTTAGGTGTGAGGTAGTGTCTCACCTCACAAATGAAATTGTGATTTTGATTTGTATTTTCCTGATGATGACTGATGTTGAACATCTTTGTGTCTGTTAGCCATCTGGATGTCTTTGGAAAAGTATCTGTTCATACACCTTCTCGTTTCTTTACTGGGTTGTTTTTTGGGGGTGTGGAGTTTAATAAGTTCCTTATAGATTTTGGATACTAACTCTTTATCAGAAAGGTTGTTTGCGTATATCTACTCCCATTCTGTAGGGTGCCTTTTAGGTTTGTTGATTATTTCCTTTGCTGTGAAGCTTTTTATCTTTTTTTTTTTTTTTTTTTTTTTTGAGAGGGCACAAGGGAGCCAGCGGCAGAGAGAGAGAGAGAAGTGGTGTTCACCTGGAGCTCATGTTTTACCTGCAGTGGGCTTGAACTTGCCTGAAGTGGGGCTCGAGCTCTCCTAAAGTGGGGCTCGAGCTGTCCTGAAGTGGAGCTCGAGCTCGCCCAAAGTGGTATTCAAGCTCATCCAGTATTGGACTCAAACTCACGAACTGTGAGATCACGACCTGAGCCAAAGTCAGATGCTTAATGACTGAGCCACCCAGGCACCCAGAAGCTTTTTATCTTGATGAGGTCCCAATAGTTCATGTTTGCTTTTGTTTCCCTTGCCTTCAGCCACGTGTCTAGCAAGAAGTTGCTCCTGTGGAATTCAAAGGTTGCTGGCTGTGGTCTCCTCTAGCATTTCAGTAGCTTCCTGTTTCACGTTTAGGTCTTTCATTCATTTTGAATTTATTTTTGTGTATGGTGTAAGAGAGTGGTTGAGTTTCATTCTTTCCATGTCACCATCTGGTTTTCCAAGTACCATTTACTGAAGAGACTTTTTTCCATTGGATATTCCTTCCTGCTTATATAGTTGTGGGTTCATTTCTGGGTTTTCTATTCTATTCCATTGATCTATGTGTCTGTTTTTGTGCCAGTACCATACTGTCTTGATGACAACAGCATTGTAATATAGCTTGAAATCCAGAATTTTGATGCCTCCAGTTTTGTTTTTCTTTTCCAAGATTGCTTTGGCTATTCAGAGTCTTTCTGATTCCATGCAAATTTTAGGGTTGTTTGTTCTAGCTCTATGAAAAATGCTGATGGTATTTTGATAGGGATTGCATTAAATGTAGATTGCTTTGGGTAGTATAAACATTTTAACAGTGTTTGTTCTTCCAGTCCATGAACATGGAATACTTTTCCATTTCTTTATGTCTTCTTTAATTTCTTTCATAAGTGTTCTATAGTTTTCAGAGAACAGATCTCTTACCTCTTTAGTTAGCTTTATTCCTAGATATCTTACTGGTTTTGGTGCAGTTGCAAATGGGATAGATTCCTTGATTTCTTTTTCTGGTGCTTCTTTATTGGTCTATAGAAATACAACAGAGTTCTTCATATTGATTTTATATCCTTTGACTTTGCTGAATTTAGTCTTAGTTCTCACAGTTTTTAGTGGAGTCTTTTGGTTTTTCTACATAGAGTATCATGTCATCTACAAATAGTGAAAGTTTTGACTTCTTCCTTGCTGATCTGTATTGCCCCTTATTTGTTTTGTTGTCTGATTACTGAGGCTAAGACTTCCAGTACTATGTTAAATAATAATGGTGAGAATAGACATCCTTGTCTTGTTTCTGGCAGTAGGGGAAAGGCTCTCAGTTTTTTTGCCAAGGAGGATAATATTAGCTGTGAGTCTTTTTTTATATGGCCTTTATGATGTAGAGGTGTGTTCTATCTATCCCTACTTTGTTGAGGGTTTTTTAGTCAAGAATGGATGCTGTTACTTTATCTATTGACAGGATCATATGGTTCTTATCTTTTCTTTTATTAATGTGGTGTATCATGCTGATTGATTTGTGAATATTGAACCAGCACTTTAGCCCAGGAGTAAATCCCACTTGATCATGGTAAATAATTCTTTGAATGTACTGTGGAATTCAGTTAGCTAGTATCTTGTTAAGAGTTTTGCATTCATGTTCATCAAGGATATTGGTCTATAATTCTCCTTTTTAGTGGGGACTTTGTCTGGTTTTGGAATCAAGGTAATGCTGGTTTTGTAGAATGAGTTTGGAAATTTTTCTGCATTTCTATTTTTGGGAACAGTTTGAGGAGAAAAGGTATTAATGTTTGGTAGAATTCCCCTGGGAAGCCATCTGGGCCAGGACTCTTGTTTGCTGGGAGATTTTTTGATTACTGTTTCCGTTTCTTTGCTGGTTATGGGTCTGTTCAAATTTTCTTTTTCTTCCTGTCTCACAGTTTTGGTGGTTTGTGAGCTTCTAGTAATTTGTCCATTTCTTCCAGATTGCCCAGTTTGTTGTCATATAATTTTCCATAGTATTCTCTTATAATTGTTTGAATTTCTGTGGTGTTGGTTGTGATTGCTCCTCTTCTATTCGTGATTTGATCTCTTTGGGTCCTTTCTCTTTTTGATAAGTCTACCTAGGAGGTTATCAATTTAGTTTATTATTTCAAACACCAGCTCTTGTTGATCTGTTCTACCAGGTTTGGTTTTTTTTGGTATCAATTATTTCTGTTCTAATCTTTATTATTTCTCTTCCACTGGCTTTACGCTTTATTTGCTGTTCCTTTTCTAGTTCCTTTGTGTGTAAAGTTAGGTTGTGTATTTGGAACATTTCTTCCTTCTTTAGGAAAGCCTGGATTGCAATAACTTCCTTCTTAGGACTGCCTTTGCTGCATCCCAAAGGTTTTGGACTGTCGTATTTTCATTTTCCTTTGCTTCCATGTATTTAAAATTTCTTTAAACTTAACAGGAACCCATGGGGGAGGGGAAGGAAAAAAAAAAGAGAGAGGTTAGAGTAGGAGAGAGCCAAAGCATAAGAGACTCTTAAAAACTGAGAACAAACTGAGGGCTGATGGGGGGTGGGAGGGAGGGGAGGATGGGTGATGGGTATTGAAGAGGGCATCTTTTGGGATGAGCACTGGGTGTTTTTTTTTTTTTTTTATAATGCTCATAGATTTTATTATGAAATTAACATTCATAGCTATGATATGCACACATTATCACAGCTTACACATATTCTGAAACTAAAAACAGAGCTGGGATGTAGAAGGTCCAAGTTTGCAGTTTTAGAATGCAGCAGGGCCAGAATTATCAACACATAGAATCAAAATGAGCTACAGGGAAAATAATATCCTTGAGTTACACTTTGTCTTCTCTTTGCACTGGCCATGTTCAGTCTCAATGAATTTCTGTTTGTCACATGATTTTTGTAACAGCAACTGCCCTGTACTTCTCACAGCGTTTCTTCAATGGTAAAATCTCTCATAATTCTCATTTCTTAAGAAAAAAAATTAGAACAGAAATATTCATATGGACAGCACAGCCAGGTAGTCAGCACAGTAGGCCTGAGGCTGGAGAAGACAGGTACCCAAAGGCCCATTTATACATACTTTTGCTCTAGATTATCAGCTTCCTTGGACATCAAAGGTCTATAATGGTATCAGAATTTAAGGAGCCACAGGGAATCAATGGGTGACTTTAAGATTCTTTTCATGTTTGAGATGACATGATAGTTAAGACAAGTAAACTGCCCTTGAAGAGAAGGTGCTAATTATAGTACATGCATCCTTTGTATATCCCCATGCACTGTGCTTATAGGTGCTTATCCCTTACTTAGAATATGCAATGTGGTTTTCAACAACTATGGACTGAGTGTCAAAGAAGTTAGATCATGGGGTAAAAAAAGAAACACATTTCTCAGCCTTCTTAAGGCTGAGTATCTTATGGGAACACCTACTTCTGACTCAGTCACACAACAAAATATGAAATTAGTCCCAAGAAAAAGCTTCAGAAGAAAAGAGATACATGGGGTTATGTGTAATGATCAAGAAAAGATTTCCCATATTCAAGGGCAAAGCAAGCTTTCCTAAGAAAACGCTTTTGAGCTAAGACAGGAGGCCTGACCAGGAGCAAAGTCTATAAAAGGGAGAAGGAAGCATGTGTGTAAAAAGGAGTAAATGTTTCCAGACGATGTAGTCGGAGGAAGCAGGACACTGCTGAGGGGCTGTAAGAAGGTTTGAGTGACTGAAGCACAGAACAGGGTGAGAGGTCTGGTCTGGGAAGAGGCTACATAGGGGCCAGACCATGATCTTATGTATTGCAGGCTGTTTTTTTTTTTTTTTTCAATATGAAATTTATTGTCAAATTGGTTTCCATACAACAGGAGCACTGGGTGTTGTTTGGAAACCAATTTGACAATAAATTTCATATATTGAAAAAAAATAAAAAAATAAAAATAAAAAAATAAAATTTCTTCTTTAATTTCCTGGTTAACCCATTCATTCTTTCGTAGGATGTTCTTTAAAATTTTTCTTTAATGTTTATTTATTTTTGAGAGAGAGAGAGCACAAGCAGGGGAAGGGCAGAGAGAGGGAAACACAGAATCTGAAGCAGGCCCCAGGCTCTGAGCTGTTAGCACAGAGCCTAACGTGGGACTCGAACCCACAAACCATGAGACCTGACCTGAGCCGAAGTTGGACACTTAACCGACTGAGTCACCCACTCACCTCAGTAGGATGTTCTTTAGTCTCCAAGTATTTGATGGCTTTTCAAATTTTTTCTTGGGGTTGATGTCGAGTTTCATAGTGTTGTGATCTGAAAATATGCATGGTATGATCTTGATCTTTTTGTATTTGTCGAGGGCTGATTTGTGACCCGGTACGTGATCTATTCTGGAGAATGTTTCATGTACACTTGAGAAGAATGTGTATTCTGCTGCTTTAGGATGAGATGTTCTGAATATATCTGTTAAGTCCATCTGGTCCAATGTGCCATTCAAAGCCATTGTTTCCTTGATGATTGTCTGCTTAGATGATCTGTCCATTGCTTTAAGTGGGATGTTGAAGTACCCTTCTATTTTATTATTATCAATGAGTTTCTCTTTTTTCAATTTTATTTTTTTAATTTACATCCAAATTAGTTAGCATATAGTGTAACAGTGATTTCAGGAGTAGATTCCTTAATGCCCCTTACCCATTTAGCCCATTCCTCCTCCCACAACCCCTCCAGTAGCCCTCTGTTTGTTCTCCATATTTAAGAGTCTCTTATGTTTTGACCCCCTCCCTGTTTTTATATTATTTTTGCTTCCCTTCCCTTATGTTCATCTGTTCTGTGTCTTAAAGTCCTCATATGAGTGAAGTCATATGATATTTGTCTTTCTCTAATTTCGCTTAGGAGAATACCCTCTAGTTCCATCCACATAGTTGCAAATGGCAAGACTTCATTCTTTTTGATTGCCGAGTAATACTCCATTGTGTGTGTGTGTGTGTGTGTGTGTGTGTATACATGGATAGATGCATGGGTAAAGAAAATGCGGTGTGTGTGTATATATATATATACACACACACCGCATTTTCTTTACCCATGCATCCATAGATGGACATTTGGGCTCTTTCCATACTTTGGCTATTGTTGATAGTGCTGCTATAAACATGGGGGTGCATGTGTCCCTTCAAAACAGCATACCTTTATCCCTTGGATAAATACCTAATAGTGCAATTGCTGGGTCGTAGGGTAGTTCTTTTTTTAATTTTTTGAGGAACCTCCATACTGTTTTCCAGAGTGGCTGCACCAGTTTGCATTCCCACCAACAATGCAAAAGAGATCCTCTTTCTCCACATCCTCGCCAACATCTGTTGTTGCCTGATTGTTAATGTTGGCCATTCTGACAGGCGTGAGGTGGTATCTCATTGTGGTTTTGATTTGTATTTCCCTGATGATGAGTGAAGTTGAGCATTTTTTCATGTGTCGGTTGGCCATCTGGCTGTCTTCTTTGGAGAAGTACCTATTCATGTCTTTTGCCCATTTCTTCACTGGATTATTTGTTTTTTGGGTGTTGAGTTTGATAGATTTTGGATACTGACCCTTTATCTGATATGTCGTTTGCAAATATCTTCCCCCATTCTGTTGGCTGCCTTTTAATTTTTCTGATTGTTTCATTTGCTGTGTAGAAACTTTTTATTTTGATGAGGTCCCAAGAGTTCATTTTTGCTTTTGTTTCCCTTGCCTCTGGAGACGTGTTCAGTAAGAAGTTGCTGTGGCCAAGATCAAAGAGGTTTTTGCCTGCTTTCTCCTCGAGGGTTTTGATGGCTTCCTGTCTTACGTTTAGGTCTTTCATCCATTTTGAGTTTATTTTTGTGAATGGTGTAAGAAAGTGGTCTAGTTTCATTCTTCTGCATGTTGCTGTCCAGCTCTCCCAGCCCCATGTGTTAAAAGAGAGTGTTTTTTTTTTTTCCCCATTGGATATTCTTTCCTGCTTTGTCAAAGATTAGTTGGCTATATATTTGTGAGTCCATTTCTGGGTTCTCTGTTCTGTTCCATTGATCTGAGTGTGTGTTTTTGTGCCACAATGAGTTTCTTTTTTAAAAAAAACTTTTTTTAACATTTATTTATTTTCGAGAGACAGATCACAAGTGGGAGAGGGGCAGAGAGAGAGAAAGACACAGAATCTGAAGCAGGCTCCAGTCTCTGAGCTGTCAGCTCAAGCCTGATGTGGGGCTCAAAGCCACAACTGTGAGATCATGACCTGGGCTGAAGTTGGACGCCCAACCGACTGAACCACCCAGGCGCCCCCACAATGAGTTTCTTTATGTTTGTTTTTAATTGAGTTATATATTTGGGTGCTTTCACATTGGGGGCATAAATATTTATAATTGTTAGATCTTCTTTCCTTCTTGTTAGATGGAAAGACCCCTTAATTATGATATAATGCCCTTCTTTATCTCTTGTTACAGTCTTTGATTTAAAAATCTACCTTGTCTGATATAAGTATGGCTACTGCAGCTTTCTTTTGATGTCCATTAGCATGATAGATGGTTCTCCATCCCCTTACTTTCAATCTGCAGGCATCCTTAGGTCTAAAATGAGTCTCTTGTGGCAGCATATAGACTACTTTTATTTTTTTTTATCCATTCTAATACCCTGTGTCTTTTGATTCGAGCATTTAGTCCATTTAATTTCAGGGTGATTATTGAAAGATGTGAATTTAGTGCCAGTGTGTTACCTGTAGAGTTAGTGTTTTTGGTGATACTCTTCAGTCCTTTTTAGTCTTTGTTGCTTTGGTATTTTAAATTCTCCAAAGAGTCTCCCTTAAAATTTCTTGCAGGGCTGGTTTAATGGTCATGAACTCCTTTAGTTTTTCTTTGTCTGGGAAACTCTTATCTCTCCTTCTGTTTTGAATGACAGCCTTGCTGAATAAAGAATTCTTGGCTGTATATTTATCCTGTTTAGCACATTGAATATATTCCTGCCGTACCTTTCTGACCTGCCAAGTTTCTGTATACAGATCTTCTGTGAACGTGTAGGTTAAGGGCTTTTTTCCCCTTGCTGCTTTCAGGATTCCTTTCTTGCCTGTGCATTTTGTGAATTTGAGTATGATTTGCCTTGGCAGTCGTTGGCTTTTTTTTTTCCTTTTTTTTTTCAACATTTATTCATTTTTTTTTAAATGAAATTTATTGTCAAAGACACTGTGCTAACTACTTCACCCAGATCATCACACTTAATCCACACAATATTCCCACAGACCAGTACTGCTGTTCCCATTTTCAGAAAAGAAATCCAGGGTTTAGAGAGGTTAAATACGGCAGAGTAAGGGCCTCAATCCAGGCAGCCCCCCTGCTGAGCCTGAGCCTTTAACTACTTTACTACATTGTAGTGAGGGTTAATCAAGATGACATGTGAAAGTGCTTGGAAATTAGAAAGCACTAAACAAGTGTGAGGGAATTTTTATTGCCACTTCCAGATACTTAGACAAGTGACCATGATTAGCCTTCATCCAATGTTAATAATTTAAACATTGTTTCCCCTTGTAACAGCTATTCAAAAGACAATGCTTCATATTCAGCAAAAGGTGCAAAAGTACCTGTGAAGGTGTTGTTTTTTTTTTAATATGAAATTTATTGTCAAATTGGTTTCCATACAACAGTGCTCATCCCAACAGGTGCCCTCCTCAATGCCCATCACCCACTTTCCCCTCCCTCCCACCCCCCATCAACCCTCAGTTTATTCTCAGTTTTTAAGAGTCTCTTATGGTTTGCCTCGTTCCCTCTCTGTAACTTTTTCCCCCTCCCCCTCCCCCATGGTCTTCTGTTAAGTTTCTCAGGATCCACATAAGAGTGAAAACATATGGTATCTTTCTCTATATGACTTATTTCACTTAGCATAACACTCTTCAGTTCCATCCATGTTGCTACAAAGGCCATATTTCATTCTTTCTAGTTGCCAAGTAGTATTCCATTGTATATATATACCATAATTTCTTTATCCATTCATCAGTGATGGACATTTAGGCTCTTTCCATAATTTGGCTATTGTTGAAAGTGCTGCTATAAACATTGGAGTACAAGTGCCCTTATGTATGAGTACCCCTGTACCCCTTGGGTAAATTCCTAGCAGTGCTATTGCTGGGTCATAGGGTAGATCTATTTTTAATTTTTTGAGGAAGCTCCACACTGTTTTCCAGAGCGGCTGCACCAGTTTGCTTTCCCACCAACAGTGCAAGAGGGTTCCCATTTCTCCACATCCTCACCAGCATCTATAGTCTCCTGATTTGTTCATTTTAGCCACTCTGACTGATGTGAGGTGGTATCCGAGTAGTTTTGATTTGTATTTCCCTGATGAGGAGTGACATTGAGCATCTTTACATGTGCCTGTTGGCCATATGGATGTCTTCTTTAGAGAAGTGTCTATTTACGTGTTCTGCCCATTTCTTCATAGGATTATTTGTTTTTCAGGTGTGGAGTTTGGTGAGTTCTTTATAGATTTTGGATAATAGCCCTTTGTCGTCTGATATGTCATTTGGAACTATTGTCTCCCATTCTGTTGGTTGCCTTTTAGTTTTGTTGATTGTTTCCTTTGCAGTGCAGAAGCTTTTTATTTTCATGAGGTCCCAATAGTTCACTTTTGCTATAATTCTCTTGCCTTTCTTACTTGTCAAGTAAGAAATTGCTGCGGCTGAGGTCAGAGAGGTTTTTTCCTGCTTTCTCCTCTAGGGTTTTGATGGTTTTCTGTCTCACCAGGAAATGTCCTTCATCCATTTTGAGTTTATTTTTGTGAATGGTGTAAGAAAGTGGTCTAGTTTCATTCTTCTGCATGTTGCTGTCCAGTTCTCCCAGCACCATTTTTTAAAGAGACTGTTTTTCTTTTCTATTGGATATTCTTTCCTGCTTTGTCAAAGATTAGTTGGCCATACTTTTGTGGGTCCAATTCTGGAGTCTCTATTCTATTCCATTGGTCTACGTGTCTGTTTTTGTGGCAATACCGTGCTGTCTTAATGATTACAGGTTTGCAGTAGAGGCTAAAGTCTGGGATTGTGATGCCTCCCACTTTGGTCTTCTTCTTCAATACTACTTTGGCTATTCAGGGCCTTTTGTGGTTCCATACAAATTTTAGGATTGCTTGTTCTAGCTTCGAGAAGAATGCTGGTACAACTTTGATTGGGATTGCATTGAATGTCTAGATAGCTTTGGGTAGTATTGATGTTTTAACAATATTTATTCTTCCAATCCATGAGCACAGAATGTTTTTCCATTTCTTTGTATCTTCTTCAATTTCCTTCATAAGCTTTCTATAGTTTTCAGCATACAGATCTTTTACATCTCTGGTTAGGTTTATTCCTACGTATTTTATGCTTCTTGGTGCAATTGTGAATGGGATCAGTTTCTTTATTTGTCTTTCTGTTGCTTCATTATTAGTGTATAAGAATGCAACTGATTTCTGTACATTGATTTTGTATCCTGTGACTTTGCTGAATTCATGTATCAGTTCTAGCAGACTTTTGGTGGAATCTGTCGGGTTTTCCATGTATAATATCATGTCATCTGCAAAAAGTGAAAGCTTGACTTCATTGCCAATTTTCATGCCTTTGATTTCCTTTTGTTGTCTGATTGCTGATGCTAGAACTTCCAACACTATGTTAAACAACAGCGGTGAGAGTGGACATCCCTGTCGTGTTCCTGATCTCAGGGAGAAAGCTCTCAGTTTTTCCCCATTGAGAATGGTATTAGCTGTGGACTTTTCATAAATGGCTTTTATGATGTTTAAGTATGTTCCTTCTATCCCGACTTTCTCGAGGGTTTTTATTAAGAAAGGATGCTGAATTTTGTCAGATGCTTTTTCTGCATCGATTGACAGGATCATATGGTTCTTATCCTTTGTTTTATTAATGTGATGTATCACATTGATTGATTTATGAATATTGAACCAGCCCTACAGCCCAGGAACGAATCCCACTTGATCATGGTGAATAATTCTTTTTGCATGCTGTTGAATTTGATTTGCTAGTATCTCGTTGAGAATTTTTGCATCCGTATTCATCGGGGATATTGGCCTGTAGTTCTCTTCTTTTGCTGGGTCTCTTTCTGGTTTGGCAGTCAAAGTAATACTGGCTTCATAGAATGAGTCTGGAAGTTTTCCTTCCCTTTTTCTTTTTTGGAACAGCTTGAGAAGGATAGGTATTAACTCTGCTTTAAATGTCTGGTAGAATTCCCCAGGGAAGCCATCTGATCCTGAACTCTTATTTGTTGGGAGATTTTTGATAATTGATTCAATTTCTTCGCTGGTTATGGGTCTCTTCAAATTTTCTATTTCTTCCTGAGTTTTGGAAGTGTGTGGGTGCTTAGGAATTTGTCCGTTTCTTCTAGGTTGTCCAGTTTGTTGGCATGTAATTTTTCATAGTATTCCCTGATAATTGCTTGTATTATGAGGGATTGGTTGTAATAATTCCATTTTCATTCATGATTTTATCTATTTGGGCCTCTCCCTTTTCTTTTTGAGAAGCCTGGCTAGAGATGTATCAATTTTGTTTATTTTTTCAAAAAACCAACTCTTGGTTTCATTGATCTGCTGTAAATGGCATGGTGGGCCATAGTGAGACTGTGTTCTTCCTCATGGCTGTGCCCTTAGTTCCTGAAAGCTGGCCCAAAGCTCTGAAGCGTAAGCCCTCAGACAAATACGCACCAGCTTCTGGATTGCAATGTATTTTCCTCTCAGGACTGCCTTCGCTGCATCCCAAAACATTTGGATTGTTGTATTTTCATTTTCATTTGTTTCCATATGTTTTTAAATTTCTTCTCTAATCGCCTGGTTGACCCATTCATTATTTAGTAGGCTGTTCTTTAACCTCCATACTTTTGGAGGTTTTCCAGACTTTTTCCTGTGGTTGATTTCAAGCTTCATAGCATGTGGTCTGAAAATGTGCATGGTATGATCTCACTTCTTTATACTTATGAAGGGCTGTTTTGTGACCCAGTATGTGATCTATCTTGGAGAATGTTCCATGTGCACTCGAGAAGAAAGTATCTTCTGTTGCTTTGGGATGCAGAGTTCTAAATATATCTGTCAAGTCCATTTGGTCCAATGTATCATTCAGGGCCCTTGTTTCTTTATTGATCCTGTGTCTACATGATCTCTCCATTCCTGTAAGTGGAGTATTAAAGTCCTCTGCAATTACCACATTCTTATCAATAAGGTTGCTCATGTTTGTGATTAATTGTTATATATATTTGGGGGCTCCCATATTCAGCACATAGACATTTATAATTGTTAGCTCTTCCTGATGGATAGACTGTGTAATTATCATATAATGCCCTTCTTCATCTCTTGTTACAGCCTTTAATTTGCACTCTAGTTTGTCTTATATAAGTATGGCTACTCCAGCTTTCTTTGAGTTCCAGTAGCATGATAGATAGTTCTCCATCCCCTCACTTTCAATCTGAAGGTGTCCTCAGGTCTAAAATGAGTCTCTTGTAGATAGCAAATAGATGGGTCTTGTTTTTTTATCCATTCTGATACCCTATGTCTTTTGGTTGGCGCATTTAGTCCATTTACATTCAGCGTTACTATAGAAAGATATGGGTTTAGAGTCATTGTGATGTCTGTAGGTTTCACGCTTGTAGTGATGTCTCTGGTACTTTGTGGTCCTTGCGACATTTCACTCACAGAATCCCCCTTAGGATCTCTTGTAGGGCTGGTTTAGTGATGAATTCCTTCAGTTTTTGTTTGTTTGGGAACACCTTTATCTCTCCTTCTATTCTAAATGACTGACTTGCTGGATAAAGGATTCTTAGCTGCATATTTTTTCTGTTCATCACATTGAAGATTTCCTGCCATTCCTTTCTGGCCTGCCAAGTGTCAGTAGATAGGTCTGCTACTACTCTTAGGCATCTACCTTTGTAAGTTAGAGCGTGTTTATCCCTAGATGCTTTCAGAATTCTCTCTTTATTCTTGTATTTTGCCAGTTTCACTATGATATGTTGTGCAGAAGATCGATTCAAGTTTTGTGTGAAGGGAGTTCTCTGTGCCTCTTGGATTTAAATGCTTGTTTCCTTCCCCAGATCAGGGAAGTTCTCAGCTATGATTTCTTCAAGTACACCTTCAGCCCCTTTTTCTCTCTTCTTCTTCTGGAATTCTTTTGATAGGGTTATTGTTCCATTTGATTTCATCACTTAGTTCTCTAATTCTCCCCTCATACTCCTGGATTTTTTATTTCTCTTTTTCTTAGCTTCCTCTTTTTCCATAATTTTATCTTCTAATTCACCTTCTCTCCTCTGCCTCTTCAATCCATGCTATGGCCACCTCCATTTTATTTTGCACCTCATTTATAGCATTTTTTAGCTCCTCCTAACTATATCTTAGTCCCTTTATCTCTGTGGCAATAGATTCTCTGCTCTCCTTTATGTTTTTTTCAAGCCCAGCAATTAATTTTATGACTATTATTTTAAATTCTTGTTCCATTATATTGCTTACATCATTTTTGATCAATTCGTTAGTTGTTGCTACTTCCTGGAGTTCCTTTTGAGGTGAATTCTTCTGTTTCTTCATTTTGGGTAGTCCCTGCGGTATCTCCAAACTGCAGGGCACTTCCACTGTGCTCTCCAGAGTAACTTGTCTTGTTGGTAACTTTCGCTGTGCTCTCCAGAGTAACTTGTCAGACTGGTGTGTACCTTATCTTCCCCTCTCTTAGGGGCAGGACTCACTGTGGAGTGGTGTGGCCCCTGTCTGGGCTGCTTGCATACTGCAAGGCTTGTGGTGCTTCTTTAATGGGATCTGGCCAAGGGTGTATTAGACAGGGTGGATCTGCAAGGTGCACTGTGGCTGGAGGGGCAGGCTTAGCTTGCTTTGCCGTAGGTGGTCCCCTGCGGGAGGGTCCCGAAGCACCAGGAGGGAGGCTGGCCCCTAGGAGGGATGTATCCACAGAAGCACCGCATTGGGTATTTGCGAGGTGCAAGCAAATTTGGTGATGGGAACTGGTTCCCTGTGGACTTTCGGCTGGGGGATGGGAGAGGGAAATGGTACTTGCCAGTGCCTTTGTTCCCCTGCTGAGCTGAGCTCTGTCCTTCTGGGACTCAACAACTCTCCCTCCCAGCATCCTCTTGCCCTCCCCACTCTCAGAGAGTAGAGGTGTTGAGTTTTAACATTCCAGATGTTAAGTCCTGGTGGCTGTTAGAACTCAGCAGTCCAGCCTCTCCGCTTTTGCAAGCCAGACTTTGGGAGCTCTGCCTTGCAGAGTGGGCTGCCCCTCTGCCGCCCTGGCTCTTTCCTGCCAGTCCGTGTAGCATGCACCGCCTCTCTGCCCTTGCTACCCTCTTCTGTGGGCCTCTTGTTCATGCTTGGCTCTGGAGAGTCCGTTCTGGTGTTTTTCTGAGTTATGTAGGCAGATGTGGGTGGAATCTAAGCGATCAGGAGGATGAGGTGAGCCCAGCGTCCTACACCTCCAACCTCCTCTTCTTTTCTCTGATATTCTTTCTCTCTCTAATTTGTTAATGCTATACTTTTTATTTCTTTCTGCTAGCTTTGGATTTAGTTTGTTATTTTTTAGCTTCTTAAGTTGTAAAGTTAAGTTTTTGATTTGATATCTTTCTAGTTTTTTATGTAAGCATTTATAGCTATAAATTTCCCTCTGAGTACTGCTTTAGATATGTCTCCTAAGTTTTAATCTGTTGTATTGTTATTTTCATTTGTCTCTGTTTTCTGTTACCTCTTGTGATATTTTTCTTGACCAATTTATTGTTTAAATTCAACAAATTTGTGAATTTTCTAGTTTTAACTTTGTTATCAGTTAACTTTATTCTGCTTTGGTTGGAGAAGATACCTTGTATGATGTCCATCTTTTTAAGCCATCTTTTTAAATGGAGACTTACTATGTGTGTCCTAATGTGTGTTGTATCTTGGAGAATGTCTAGAGTAGGGATTCTTAACCTTGAATTCTTAGACCTGTGTTCGTAAATCATCTGTAGGTATTGAAATTATTTTGTTCATGTATGTTGTTTTGGGTAAGAGGTCCATAATTTTCATGAAATTCTTAAGGATGATTGTTACCTGAAAAGGATGTATCACAGATTCTTGATTAATCTATTCTACTTACACCCTGGATGAGAAACATGGATGATAAAGCATAATAGAGGGATGATGTTACAGACTTGGAAATTTAACTCTCTCTCTGAAAAGTTAAAAAGGGCTATCTTAGATAGCCATCTCAGGAAAGGCTTAGTTATCTAGTCTCCTGTCAAGATGATGAGACCCATTAGAAATGCCCCTGTTTTTGTCTTCTCTATTCCATGGTGCCAATAATTTAGTCACAATTTTTGATTGTGGCAACATGTTAGATCTCCAAATTCTCAGTCTCTTTCTAACCATGCTTGTGGCTTCAGCCTGTCTATAAACTGCCTCATCTTGAATCCTGTTCACTTGCTCTCATCCCCTCCATGAATCCTGTCAAGGTTTTGCTCATTTCTTATTTCCTGGTATTCTGACAATGCCTTCCAATAACAGGCTTCAATACCTGTAAACCTGCTCTGCTGCATTTCTGACTTGGGCTTCTTTTTGGAATGACTCTTGTCACAATTAAATTAGGTGAACATTTCCTTATCTTTCCATGATTCCCATAAAAAATTAACTATATTGCAATTATAAAAGAGGAAGACTGAATAAAACAAGGCAAGAACATTAAGAAGGTAAACCTTGAATTCCTAATGTTTGCTGAGTTTTATTTTTTTGGTGAAGTTTTGTTTCTTTGGTGAAAACTATTTAATAGGAATTTATTCGTCACTGTGGGCACATCAAGGAATTTGAGCTGATGGTGTTAGGAAACAGAGAGAGAAATCTTTAGGAAATGGATTTTTATAAAATTGTATCCCAGGAAATTCTGTCCAGTGTTCTTTAGCAAGAGGCTTCTTATTTCCCCTTCAGAAGAGGATGAGACAGTCATTTGAGTGGGATCTAGCTACACTGTCATGTAGTTGCTCTACACCCATTCCTCTTTTCCTCACTGTTTTTAAATATTTAATAGAGGCACAGTCATGGAAATGATGGTTTGCAAAAGTAATCCATGAAGATGTGCTGCCAGTGAGCTCAAATTACAAAGTGCATTGATAATGATAACAATATCAGAAATATAATAATTAGCTCTCATATGGCTGATATGTGTAGTTCTCTTAGTTGTTATATACACTAACTTCTTAGGTGAACATTCCTGTAAGCTATTTCAATTTAGTTGGAATGCTGTAATTATCGATTATGGGACTGAAGTCTTTATGACAGTGTGCTCTTCATTTCATTAGGTGATAGTGAAAGAATGAAGTAGCATAATTTACCATATTAATTTACCAATTATCCTCCAATAAAATAATAAATAAGTGAAATTGAACGATTTGGGGGAGTTTACAGATATAATTGTTCTTAGTCATGAACAAATAAGGCAGATTTCATGGTAATTTCATGAAATTTGGTCATGATCCATTTCTTAAGTAGAAGTGTTTGGTATTTTTAATATTTTTAATAAGATTGGAAGCATCTTTAATGAAGACCATGTCATCTACTTTTTTTGTTTCTACTACACTCTGGGTACATACAGTAAAAATTTAATAAATGAGTCTTAAATCTAGTTTGTGATACTCTAGTAAAAATTTACAGGGCCTACAAAATATTTATACAGTCTTTCCTTGGCAATTACCTTATTTTTAAGGTATCATGTTTTTGTTTTAGAATTAAGTTATTTGTCTCAGAAATATTTTTTGTAGTTATAGGCTTAAAAACTTTAAAATAATTATACTTCATTTAACCGCTACCCCAATACTGATTTTGTAATTCAGTTACACTCACCATAGAGCATGAAATTTTTAAAAACAGTTGAGTTTCATAAGTGTCAAAGGATGAATTTATAAGGATTCTTGGAAATAGAACAGTTTCCGTAAAAGGTACAGTTCTTGTTTCCTGTTTATTTTTTTAATCATAAAAAAAAATTTTTTTTAAGGCGGCTCCATGCCCAACATGGGGCTTGAACTCATGACCCTGAGATCAAGTGTTGGATGCTCTACTGACTGAACCAGCCAGGTGCCCCTTATTTCCTACTTATAATTAGAGTATTTTTTTTTTTTTTTGTAAAACTTCACATTTAAAAAATCAAGAAATACAAACAGACATATTAAAATTTAGTTTTGTTAGAAAAAAAGAATTTAAAATGTACATATGATTTGTATTAGAAACAAAAATATCACAGAATGTGAAATAGTATCATAAATCATATCTGAATATAATTTTAGAAATTATATAATGCAGCCTTCTTATTTTACCCATAGGAAACTGAAAAACTAAGTGATCTGTCTGACATTATGTAATGAATTACTAGCAGAACTAACCTTTAGTTCTGGACTTATCTTTCATGCAACAACTGTTTACTGAATATTTATTACTGCTTGCACTGTTTTGGGTGCTATTCATGAGCCTGAAAAAGTTATAACTATAACAAAACTGTTTTTGATCAAACACATCCTATTGATATAAACATCAAAGATTTTATAAAAATGTATTTAAGGACTTTCTTTTAGAAAGGAATATCTGTGCCATTCCTGCTGTGGATATTATCTTGGGTTATTGATATTTTTCATCGAGCGTTTCTGTTTTTTTTTAATTTTTTCAGTTATTTTCTACTGTTATGTTGAAATGACAGAAATTTACCAGATAATGAGTCAACACAGAACATAGATCTTGGTGTCCAGACACAAGATGTATAGCAAAGGTTATAGTTCTGTCTATTATTCCTCTGGATCACTAAAAGTATTTGAGATTTGATTGATGAAGAGAGTCAGTTTATGCCTTTGAAATAGATTTTGCTCTTCCATGCATGGTGACTCAGTGGGAGTTAAAATTTTAGAAAAAGTCATGGTGTTTTTCTCTTAGGATGTGAGATGTGTTATAACAATAACCATTTATTTATAACAATAAATGGCATGAGGGAGAAAAGTGTTTTTTCCCTTTCAGGTTCAGGAATAGCACTTAGGAGTTTAGTCTATGTATTGACATTAGTTATTATACTTGGTAATATCATAGCTGGAGAGGTGACTTTGGGTTGTAGGATTGTGGGAGAGTTTTGCGCATGGTATTTGTACTGTCCTTTGCAAGGAAAGTGAGGAATAGTCGTGATTTCCATGTTTCCTCTAAGCTAGTTGTAGGACTTTGGAAGAAATCACCAAACCTTTTTCTACCTTTGTCTCTATAAACGAGGAGCTTGGTATAAATGAGTGCTGAGGACCTTCAGCCTGAATATAAGCATTTAGTTTGGTATTGGGAGAATAGTTTGGCAAAAGAAATGCCTTAAGCAGGTGTTTAGGTAAACTTGCAGGCATCAGTGGGGAATTTGAGTATGTTATTTTGAGACTTGCAACAATTTTTTTTTAAGATTATGTCAGGTTGGCTAGCATACAGTGTATACGACAGTTTTCTAAAAATACTTATTTTTGAGAGAGAATGAGAGAGCTTGAGTGGGGTAGGGGCAGAGAGCGAAGGAGACAGAGGATCCAAAGTGGGTTTGCACTGGTAGTATAGATCCCACTGTGGGGCTTGAACTCACAAACTGTGAGATCATGACCTAAGCTGAAATTGGATGCTTAACTAACTGAGCCACCCAGGTGCCCCATGACAAATTATTTTTTAGTATCATTGTTTACTTATTCTTAGCTGCAGTAGGTCTCTTGAGTTTTGTTAGTAGGAGTACCATAAGAGAAAATGTCTAATCAAGCCAGCTTGTAAATGAGTTGAGATAAAAATTAGCCACCGCAGTAGAATGTTTGTATCATTACCCAGGCAACTGCAAATTTTATTTATCCACAAAGAACCTGGTAAAAATTAAATTAAAGGAGAGTGGTTTCCATTAGCAGATTTTCATTTATAAGTGTTCATTCATTGAATATGTTTTGTATTTTTTTTTTACTAGGCTGCTTATATAGAAAATTAAGGGGAAGTATTTGAAAGAAATGAATGATTAAAGGTTGAAGACTACTGTGAATGATACTGTTAGTTTTGAAAGTGGTTTACTTGCCATTTTTCTTTCCAATGATTTCTCTTTTGAACTATTTATTCTATTTGTAGCTTTTAAAAAACTTTTTAAAACTATTGTTCTTAAAAATAATGCTTTTAAAAACTTGTTTCACTTTTGGTAAAGCTCTTTCTTATAAGGTTCCCTTTATCACTGACTTCTCATGTGATGCATGTTTCCATCCCTTTATCACCACAGGGGCACACCACTGTGCACATTCCTGTAGCTGAATTGGAGGGCTGTGTTGATGTCCTGGGCCCAAGGGCCTGTGCACTAGTATTGTGTGTCAGGAGGACAAAGGGATGGCGCCAACCATCCTGCTCTGTGCGCCAGTAACTAGAATTAATTACAAACCAATCGAACCCGTTGCAGCCAATTGGTAAACTAATTGGTAATTTTAGCTGTATATCTATATGTAGTTATCTGAATGCCTATAACATTACTTTCAGAGCCACTTTTGTTCTGTTTCATCCTGATTGACAAAATGGCCTTCATAGCTGTAGGGAGAAAGATGTGCATCAGTGACTAAGAAGCTGCTCCAGCTGCGTGTCTTGTTTGTATTCCCCTGTTCATAAAACATGACTCAGATTACAGCTGCATGGTACCACTCTGATCATTTCTGATAACATTGTGCTAAGCATTCCTTAAAATAGGTTGTTTAAGCCACCAAATGTACTTTCTCTGTGCCAACTAGTATCAGAAGTGTAGCTGCTTATATGCTTGCCCATTAGAGGGTTTTTTTCTCTTTTTTTTCTTTTTTTCTTTTTTTTAAGCAAAAAGGGAAATCATAAAACTTCTGAAATAAATTATTCTGAATTACATCTTTCTGTGCCTAATGTAGGCGATTTAAGTTGAACTTAATTGAATTTGAATTATATTCGTAGAATTGAGAAAAGGAAGCCAAGTAAATTAAAAAATGTTTTCCTTTTCCTGATTGTAGAAGACTTCTATTACCAGGGATTTGGCACTAAGGATTACCTTTGAAAGGAAATAAACAATGCTTCTTTGTTCAGAAGAGTATTTTAAATTAGAATATAACATTTATGACTAATGTGAGGTTGGTACTGTATTTTATTTGTGGCTAATTTGGCATACATAATCAATCTTGGGTCTGATTTCCAAAGTGTATCTATATTTTAAAAAACATAAGTGAAAAGTGTTTTTGAGGTTTTGAGTTCCACTGAATACTAGAAAGTAAGCTTAGTTATGGAAAAGTAACATGTTTATAATCCAAGTGATCATTTTTATAGTTGGTTGGAGTTACAATAATACTAGAAAGTAAGACTTAGTTATGGAAAAGTAATGTATTTATAAACCAAATGATCATTTTTATAGTTGGTTGGTATTTTCTGATGGTCATCTTTGGGAGTATGGAAAGTTGCCATTTCTAGTAAAATGAGACTGGTATGTCTCTATAGTAAGGTGAGTAAGGTGAGAATGGTATGAGACTGATAAAGTGAACACTTTAAATTTCTTTGTCTTATACATTTTAAATGACAACTTTGGACAATTAACCACTATCTACACACATATTTATACTTGGGATCAGTTTTTCTTTCTGAGCAATGGAGTGGATCTCAGTGGCCTATATTTTTATAGTCTTATATACATTTTCATTGCCATTAGTATGCAAGACTAATCAGTACCAAGAAGAAAAAATCTTTGCCAAATATGTAGAATGTAGTATTACAGTAATGTAACTTGAATTATCTAAAGACAAAAATTAGCTTTCCCTGCTAATAACAGGAACAAAATACTGATGTCTATTCTCACTGCTTCTTTTCAGTCTTATACTTGAGGTTCTAGCCAGGGCAATTAGACAAGATAAAGAAATAGAAAGCATCCAGATTGAAAGGAAGAAGTAAAATTATATCTGCAGATGACTTGGTTCTACATATAGAAAACCCTATAGAATCCATTCACACACATAAAATAATTAGAGCTAATAAACAAACTCAGAAGGGTTGCAGAATACAAGATCAGTGCATAAAATTGTGTTTCTATATGTTAGTAATGCACAATAAAAAAGTGAGATTAAGAAAGCAGTCCCATTATAATGGCATGAAAAAGAAAAAAAAAAGAAACATTGAGTAATAAATTTAACCAAAGACGTTCAAGACTTGTACACTAAAAACTACAAAACATCATTAAAAGAAATTAAAGAAGACCTAAATAAACAGGAAGATATCTGAACTTGTGGATTGGAAAACTTAATATTAAGATGGCAATGGTCCCCAAAGTGATATATAGATTTGGTTCAATCCCTACTGAAATTCTGATCTCCTTTTTTGCAGAAGTGGACAAGGTGATCCTAAAATCTGAATGGAAATGCAAGGGACAAAGAATAGCCAAAAACCATCTTGAAAAAGAACAAAGTTCTTTTCAAAACTCAGAATTCAAAACTCATTACAAAGCTACAGTAATCAAAATAGCATGGTACTGGGATAAGGATAGTTATAGATCAGTGGAAGAGAATTGAGAGTTCAGAAATAAATCCACATCTGTGACCATTGATTTTTGATAAGGGTGCCAAGATCATTTAATGGAAAAATAATAGTCTTTTCAACAAATGGTGTTGGGATCAACTAGATATCCACACACAAAGAATGAATTTGGATCCTTACCTGACACCATATACAAAAAAATAACTGAAAATAAATGAAAGACCTAAATGTAAAAACTGAAACTATGAAATTCTTTGAAGAAAACATAGGTGTAAATCTTTGTGACCTTGGACTTGGCAGCAGTTTCTTAGATATGATACCAAAAACACAACCAAAGGTAAAATAAATGAATAGAATTTCATTAAAATTAAAAACTTATGTGTATTACAGGATGCTGTTAGTTGACAAGACACCCCACAGAATGAGAGAAAATATTTTCAAGCCATGTGTCTTATAACAGTCTAATATTTAGAATATATAGAGAACTCTTGCAGCTCAAAAATATAAAGGACAAATAACCTAGGCCCAAAATTGGCAAATAATTTGAATGGACATTTCTTCAAAGAAGATTTGCATATGTCCAATAAGCACATGAAAATATGCTCAATAACTTTAGTCATCAGGGAAATGCAAATAAAAACCACAATAATACTATACTTGTTAGGATGACTAGACTCAACAAATCAGAAAATAGCAGGTGCTGCTGAGGTTGTCAAGAATTTGGCCCTCATACAGGCATACCTTGGACATCCTCCAGGTTCAGTTCCAGACCACTGCAATCAAGCAAATACCACAATAGAGCAAGTCAATGAATTTTTTGGTTTCCCAGTACATATAAGTTATGTTTATACTGTAGTCTAAGTGTGCAATAGCAGCATGTCTAAGGAAACAATGTATGTGCCTTAAATAATGCTTTATGCTAAAAATTGCTAACAATCATCTGAGGTTTCAATGAATTGTAACCATAACAAATATAATAGTAATGAAAAAGTTTGAAATATTACAAGAATTACCAAAATGTAACATGAGACATGAAGTGAGCAATCACTGTTGGAAAAATGGTGTAGACAGACTTAGCACAGGGTTGCTACAAACCTTCAATTTGTAAAAAAACATGATATCTGTGAACTGCAATAAAATGAAGCATAGTCAAATGAGGTGTGCCTGTATATTGCTGCTGGGAATGTAAAATGGTGTAGCTGTTGTGGAAAACATTTTGGTAGTTCATGTTAAATTTAGAGTTACCATATAACTTAGTAAATCCACTACTAGGTATACACCCAAGAGAAATAGAAACATATTTTCATAGAAAAACTTGGATGTGAATATTCATAGCAGCATTATTTCTAATAGGCAAAAGGTGGAAACAAGCCAAGTATCCATCAACCGATAAATGAATAAGCAAAATGTGTTTGTTTATGCAATTATTTAGTCACGAAAAAGAATGAGTACAGATACATGGTACCAGATGGATGAATCTTGAAAACATTAGCGGCGCCTGGGTGGCTCAGTCGGTTGAGCGTCCGACTTCGGTTCAGGTCATGATCTCACAGTTCATAAGTTCGAGCCCCACGTCAAGCTCTGTGCTGACAGCTCAGAGCCTGGAGCCTGCTTCGGATTCTGTGTCTCTCTCTCTGTCCCTAACCCACTTGCATTCTGTCTCTGTCTCTCTCAAAAATAAATATAAAAAAAAATATATTCAGAAAAAAAAGAAAACATTAAATGAAAGAATTTCGCCACAAAAGGCTATATTCTGTATGATACTGTTTATTTGAAATGTCCAGAACTGGCCAGTCCATGGAGACAGAAAGTAGAGTAGTGGCTTCCAAGGGCTGGAAAGAGGAGAGAATGGGGAGTGACTGCTGATGGGTACTGGGTTTCTTTTTGGGGTGATGGCAATGTTTTGGAATTGGATAGATGCACAACTCTGCATGTACTAAAAGTGACTGAATTGTATAATTATAAATGGTAAATTTTATGGCGTGTTAATCATATCTCAACCAAAAAAAATGAGCAAAATATTGCCAGTATTATACAGACTCTTCTAGAACATAGAAAAAGAACTCTGCCAGCATAACCTTGATAACCAAAGGTCTCAGGAGAAATAAAAATAGAGACCACTTAATAATACAGATGCACAAATCCTAAACCAAATATTGATATATTAATCTGGTTATTCAAATACTGGACAATACATCACAGTCAAGTTGGGTTCTTTCCAGTACCGCAATGTTGGTTTTATCATTTGAGAATGAAATTAATATTTATCAAATTAGATGAATAAAGGTGAAAACCATATGATTGTCCCAGTAGACCTAGGAAAAATATTTGATGAAATTCAGCAAACTGAGAACGAACATCTTTACTAATAGAATCTTCCAAAGAACCTATGTAAACATCATACTTAATGGTGAAATGTTGAGAACTTTCCTTCTGAAATTGGGAATGAGACAAAGTCTGCTATCTTTATTTCTATTCAACATTGTCCTTAAGATCCTGGCCAACACAGGAAGACAAGAATAACATATAAAATATATAACACTTGGAGAGGAAGAAATAAATATGTCATTATTCACAGATGACATATTCATATTTATGTATTTAGAAAATCCAAAAGAATCTAAAGAGAAATTATTAGATGTATTGAGTAAGTTAAAGTTGCTGGATACAAAAATCAATGGTAACAGAAAATGAAAAAAAAGTTAAATAGCTACCATTTATTCTTAGGGCTAAAGCTAAAAAAAATGTGCAAGACCTCTACACAGGAAACTATCATACATTTTGAGAGACACTGAATAAGGTACAAGTATATATAGGTATAAATAAGATATATATATATTTCTTCATAGACCAGAAGATACAATATTATAAAAATGTCAGTTTTCATCTAGTTGTTTTATAGAATATATACAATTACAATTAAAATTGTATTTTTAATTTTTTTTCCTGGGAAATTGATAATATGATTTTAAAATTTGTATGGAAATAACAAGGGGCTGGCATTAGCCTAGTCAAAGATATAGTTGGAGGATTTACTCTACTGGGTTTTGCATTTTATTTTAGAGTTACAGCAGTGTAAGTTAGGTTGATATTGGTACAAAAATAGATAAACAGACCAGTGTAACAGAGGAGAGACTCCATGCTCTAAAAGACAATATTGGAGAATATCTTCCTGACCTGTGGTAGGAAAATAATTGCTTAAAATTGATGCAGATAGTATCAGTCTTAGAAAAAAGAGTCAGAAGTTAGACTACCTTAAAATTAAGGATTTATGTTCATCAAAACATTCTATTCCATTAGGAGAGTAAAAAGTCAAGTATATGTGTGCAACATGTATAACCAAAAAAGGCCCATATCCAAAAGATGGAAGGAATTCCTTCCCATCAAAGAGTCTTGAATAGGCACTTCACAAAATGAGGATGGCTAATAAGCATGAAAAAAGGCTGAAAATCATTAATAATCATAGAAAACCATCTTGAAACCAAAATGAAACCATTACATAACCACCAATGAGAGTGGCTCAGGTTAAAGTAAACCCCAAACAGACAATACCAAGTGTAGTTGAGGGTGTGGAGTAAGGAGGGCTCATACACTGCTGGTGAGAGTGGCAACCACTTTGGAAAACAGTTTGGTGTTATATACTGGAGTAGAGCATATGCTCATCTTGTGACTCAGTATTTCCTCTCTTGGGCTTGTTCTCAATAGAAATGCATACATATGTGCAGAGGACATACATGAATAACAGCATATAATTTGGAAATCACCTCAATGTTCTTCAGCTGTAGATTGGGTAAATAAATATGCATGCAATATAATGCTGTTCAGTAAGTGACCTTGGACAATGGCAATAAATAAATTGCAGTTTCATCCTGCAACATGGATGAGCCTAGTAAACAAAGTAAAAAAAGAAGTCACAAAATGTTAATACTCTATGAATTTCATTTATATGAATTTCAAAATCAGGTAAAAATTAAACTATTAAAAGTCAAAGCAGTGGTTGCCTCAGAGCAAGGACAGAGTAATGATTGGGAGGAGACACCAGGTAATTTCTAGAGACTAGCATTGTTCTGGGTGGATGGATGCATGGGCCTTTGCTTTGAAATGATCTGTATATACATTTATACTTTACTGTTTATTAAACTTAATAATAAAAAAGATTAAAAGAATGGTCATGGGGGGTGGTTCTTGAGAAAGAATATCAATACCATCTCTTGGTCTTTGGACTCTCAGCTTTACTAATTTCTTATCATACAGTGAGAACGAAAATAAAACAAGATAAAAAAAACTAAATCAGTAGGTTTTGCTACTTTCTCAATGAGGAGTATAATGTAAAAACTATTAATTCCTAAGTACTTCAGTCTAAAGTTTTTTCTTAAAACTTTTCAGTATCAGAATGGAGTTTAATGATGTTGTTTGTTTTAACTAGGAGGTGCTAATGATGCTGGATAACTATGTGAGAGATTTCAAAGCATTGATTGACTGGATTCAACTTCAGGAAAAGCTAGAGAAGACAGATGCTCAAAGCAGGTAATGAACTTTGGTCTCTATAGCAGCCAGCAATTTCAAAAGCAGTCATTGAAGTTGACAGTTAACTTGACCTAAGCTTAACTTAAAACTTGTAAAAATCTAAAAGTTGGGATCTGTATTTCTTATTCAGTTCAGTAACAGATATTTATTGGGTACCTACTAGTGCAAAGCACTTTTATCCAGTACAGAGATTTAATTGGTGAATATGATACATTCATGAATTTGTAGTGTAAGGGTGGAATTTGTAGTGTAAGGGTGGAATAAAATAGAGCTTATTATTACAAAAAAGCTATTACAGGTGTTCAGAACAGGACAGGGTCATTTCTTTTGTAGGGGATAGATGAGGAAGGATTTCATGCAGGATGCAGAAGTGTTTAAAAGATGTGATGGATCTTAACAAGTGGTTTGCCTTTTATTTTATCTTTTAAAGTTTATTTATTTTGAGAGAGAGAGACAGAGCGTGAGCAGGGGAGGGGCAGAGAGAGGAAAAGAGAGAGAATCCCAATCAGTGCTGATAGCGTGGAGCCTGCTGAGGGGCTCAAATTGTGAGATCATGACCTGAGCCCAGATCAAGAGTGGGACACGTAACCAACTGAGCCACCAAGAAGCCCCAAGTGGTTGGCCTTTTAGATGAAGAGAGAAAATTAAGACAGCTATTAAAATGCAGAGCATGTGTGAAGTGAAAGTAATGTAGGGAAAATTATAGTATTTCTTCTTATATATTTATTTAAGTTTATTTTGAGAGAGCATGTGCAAGCAGGGTAGGGGCAGAGAGAGAAGGAGGGAGAGAATCCCAAGCAACTCTGTGCCGTCAGCACAGAGCCCAATGCAGGGCTCGAACCCGCAAACTATGAGATCATGACCTGAGCTGAAGTCTAACACTTAACTGACTGAACCACCCAGTCTCTCCATGTTTCTTCTTAATGTAGTACTCAGTGAGGAAAATTGATGATTTTTGATTAGGGGAGTAATGAGAGATCAAAGTTACTTTAGAAACCTTCATTTTTTTGTTTGTTTGCTTCAAAATTTTACCTAAATTCCATTTAGTTAACATATAGTATAATAGTTTCAGAATTAGAATTTAGTGATTCATCACTTACATGTAATACCTAGTACTCATCACAAGTGCCTTCCTTAATATCCATCACCAATTTAACCCACTCCCCTGCCTATGTTTCCCTCCAGCAACCCTCTTAACTATAGAGTTAAGAGCCTGTTTTATGGTTTGCACCCCCCCTGTTTTTTTTCCCTTATGTTAATCTGTTTCGAGAAACTTTAATTTGAAATAACCACACAACATTTGAGTCCTAAGTGCCACACTCTGGAACTATTGTTGTGAAGGAAACAGACACAGTCCCTGCCCTTAAGAAATACATAGTGCATTCACAGAAAATATTGATGTGAAATACTTATCAGTGCACAAAATTCATCAAAAAGAAATACAGGGTACTTGGGAAATATAAGAAAAAGCACCATCATCCATTTTGCTGAATCCAGGAAAGCTTCCCCAAGGAGGACATATTTAAGTGAGGCAGAAGTATCAAGTAGGTGTTAGCTTGACAACGAGAGAACAAAAGGGTAATCCTGGGTAGAGGTGATGGGTATATGTGATATCCTGGAAGTAGAAGACAGCACAGTATAGTCAGGGAATTTACAGTTTAGCAGGACTGCAATGGAGAGAACAAGGGGAAGATAGCATGAAAGGAACCTAGAGAGGTAGGTTGGGACCAGATTATGTAGGGCTCTGTAGACATGATACAAACTTTAGACTTTTTTTAAGTTAAGGAAGTGACATGTCAGATTTGTGATTTTAAAATTCTTTCTGGCTGCAGTGTGGGGAGGTTGAAGTGCAGCAGTATAGATTATAGATTATGGCTATTCAGACTGGAATAGTAGCAACAGGGAGAGTTGAGAGATAACTCCAGAGATAGATGATCAACTAGACTTAGTATTATTTTGGTTATGTGCAAAGGCAGAAGAACAATTTATTACTCAGTTAAGCTTATAAGTGAAAACTGAGCCATTGTGAACTGGACCAAGTCACTTGAAGCTACGATGGTACCTTTTTACCCAGAGAAAACAGGCCTAGGCTCCTCTTTCCCTTGGATTTAACTGTGGTTCAGTTTCTATAAGTGGAATCATTCGGTACAGAACATGTTTTTTGTCCTATCCTGAGGTATCAGCCCCATGAAGGAATGAGGAGACTAAAGGTATCCCAAGAGACAAGTCCAGGAAGGCTTGATCCCCAGGAAACCAAATTCAGGGAAACCATGATGTGTTGATTTTTTTAACATTTTTGTTCCTCATAATAAAAAAAAAATTGTTTTTAATTCGTGTGTAGTTAACATACAGTGTTATGTTAGTTTCAGCTGTACGATATAGCAATTCAACAATTCTGTACATTATTTAGTACTCATCAAGATAAGTGTAATCTTAATCCCCTTTACCTATTTCACCCATCCCTGCCCTTACCTCTGGTGACCATTGTTTGTTCTCTGCAGTTAAGAGTCTGTTTTTTGTTTTTCCCTTTTGTTTTGTTTCTTAAATTCCACATTTGAGTGAAATCATATGGTATTTGTCTTTCTCTGACTGACTTCGTATCTCATAATGAAAATTTTTGATATGGTGTTTTTGGTACTTGATTTACCCACACTCCCTGGGTGAGTCAAGCCTAGTTGTCTGTGTTTGTACCAAACAACTTCACACTTAACCCTGGATAATAGGTAAGTAGATTTGTGGGGGCAAGGGATGTGCATTCCCTCACTGGGTTGAACCAAGTTAAGGGATCATCATGCTGATTTGGGATTGGTGGCTCTATTGTTTTTGTGAAGATAAGCAGAAGAAAGCAGGTTCCAAGAAAATGGAAAAGATATACCCAGAGAATCAGGAAACAAGAAATCATGTGGACTTTGAGAGCGTCAGAGTGTTGCTTTAAAGCCTCTCTCTTCTTGGTCTTATCCTCATGAGTCTTGATTCTAGTTTTTTTCCCACCTTGGATGTCCTTGACCTTGTACATTTTATATCCTTGCAATAAATCTTTATTTTCTTCTTTCCTTTTTTTAAAATTTCTTTTTTTTTTTTTTTATTTTTTTTTTCAATGTTTATTTATTTTTGGGACAGAGAGAGACAGAGCATGAACGGGGGAGGGGCAGAGAGAGAGGGAGACACAGAATCGGAAACAGGCTCCAGGCTCTGAGCCATCAGCCCAGAGCCCGACGCGGGGCTCGAACTCACGGACCGCGAGATCGTGACCTGGCTGAAGTCGGACACTTAACCGACTGCGCCACCCAGGCGCCCCTAAAATTTCTTTTTAAAATTTATTTATTTTTAATATAATTTATTGTTAAATTAGCTAAAATAACAGTGTACAGTGTGCTCTTGGTTTTGGGGGTAGATTCCTATGATTCATCACTTACTTATAACACCCAGTGCTTATCCCAGCAAGTGCCCATCACCCATTTTCCCCTCTCCCCCACTCTCCCATCAACCCTGTTTGTTCTCTGTATTTAAGAGTTTCTTATCGTTTGCCTCTCTGTTTTTATCTTATTTTTCCTTCCCTTCCTCTATGTTCATCTTATTTCGCCTAGCATAATACACCCTAGTTCCATCCACATTGTTGCAAATGGCAAGATTTCATTCTTTTTGATCACTAATATTCCATTGTACAGTAAAACCTTGGTTTGTGAGGACAATTCATTACGGAAACATGCTTGTAATCCAAAGCACTTGTATATCAAAGCAAATTTCCCCTTAAATAATGAAAACTCCACAGATGTTTCATTTCACAGCCCAAAAATATTCATATAAAAATGATTGCAATACTATAATATAATGCAAAATAATAAAATACAAAATATAAAGAAAAATAAATTAACCTGCATTTACCTTCAAAAACCTTCATAACTGGTGTGAGGAAGACAAGAAAGAGGAAGGTTATTGTGTAGGACGACTTTCACTATCAATGGAATCAATGCTATCTGTTGGCTCAGTGGAATCTTTTACTTTTCATGCAACTTTAACAAGGAATCTATCCAATGATGCTTGCTTTTGCCTCCTTTTGAGGGTTTCATGCAAATGTGACATTGCATTGTTGTTAAACAGATTCATTGCTTGCACTGCTAACAGCCTTATTTGGGTAGTACTTTTCTGCAAAACTTTGCATTGTTTCCCACATTTTATACATCTCCTTAATCTCATTTGAAGTGAGGAATTCTTCTGCCTTCTTTTCTTCCTCCTCTGCAGACAAGATGCAGACACAGACTTACAAAATCTTGTACTTTTGGCCAGTCGCATACCTTGTTTGTGCTTCTTGATTTCTTTCTTAACTTCTATCATAATCATTTCCTCCTTCTTACTGCCTTTCTTTTCAACCTTTTTCTGCATGGGAGCCATTGTGCGCCCTTGCATGGATGTTAACGACAGTACAGTATGAATAAACTCTTGTCATATATGGTATTTAATGTAACTGGCAATAAGGCAGCAGAGGAAAGGGTCTATATATGCAGGCAGCCTGACCTAGAATGAAGCAAAGCATTCCTAAGCTTACTCTTATATGGAAAAACAAAGGACTGTCCATAGGTCCTTGAAGTAACAAAAAATACACTAGTACCAATTCTGGGCACCTTCCAGTGTTCTGAAAAATCACTGATTTCTGCTAAACACCGCAGCCTGAGACTGAGCATTCGAGCATGGGCGACAATAACCCACAATCCTACAGCAGGAGAGGGAGAGAACCAGTTCTGATCATGTGATATACAGCATCCCATAATACTTGTATCACAAAACTGCTTATCAAGTGAAAATTTATTAGAAATTTTTGGGGGCGCCTGGGTGGCGCAGTCGGTTGAGTGTCCGACTTCAGCTCAGGTCACGATCTCGCGGTCCGTGAGTTTGAGCCCCGCGTCGGGCTCTGGGCTAATGGTTTAGAGCCTGGAGCCTGCTTCCGATTCTGTGTCTCCTTCTCTCTCTGCCCCTCCCCCCTTCATGCTCTGTCTCTCTCTGTCTCAAAAATAAACGTTAACAAAAAAATAAAAAATAAATTTTTTTGCTCATCTTGTTGAACACTCAATAGAACAAGTTACTTGCAAAATCCAAGATTTAACTGTATGTGTGTGTATATATATATATATATATATACACACACACATATACATATATATACGTATATACATACACACACATACACACACATATATATATATATATATACATATATATATATATGCATGCCACATCTTCTTTATCCATTCATAAAACAGTGGACATGTGGGCTATTTCCATAATTTGGTTATTGTTGATAGTGCTACTGTAAACATTGGGGTGCATGTGTCCCTTCAAAGCAGCATTTTTGTATCCTTTGGATAAATACCTTGTAGTGCAATTGTGGGGTCATAGAGTAGCTCTATTTTTAATTTATAAGGAACCTCTATACTGTTTTCCAGAGTGGTGCCACCAGTTTGCATTCCCACTAGCAGTGCAAAAGTGCTTCCCTTTCTCTGCCTCCTCATCAACATCTGTTGTTTCCTGAGTTGTTAATTTTAGCTATTCTGACAGGTGTGAGGTGGTATCTCTTTGTGGTTTTGATTTTCCTAATGATGAGTGATGTTAAGCATATTTTCATGTGTCTGTTAGCCATCTGATTTCTTCTTTGGAAAAGTATCTATGTCTCTTACCCATTTCTTCACTGGATTATTTGTTTTGGGGGTATTGAATTTGATAAGTTCTTTATAGGTTTTTGTCTACTAACCCTTTATCTGATATGTCATTTACAAATATTTTCTCTCATTCTGTCAGTTGCCTTTTAGTTTTGTTGATTGTTTCCTTCACTGTGCAGAAGCTTTTTATCTTGATGAGGTCCCAATAGTTCATGTTTGCTTTTGTTTCCATTGCCTCTGTAGACATTCTAGTAAGAAGTTGCTGTGGCCGAGGTCAAAGAGGTTGTTGCCTGTGTTCTCTGGGATTTTGATGGTTTCCTGTCTTATATTTAGGTCTTTCATCCATTTTGAGTTTATTTTTGTGTATGGTGTAAGAAAGTGGTCCAGGTTCATTCTTCTGCATGCCACTGTCCAGTTTTTCCAACACCATTTGCTGAAGAGACTGTCTTTTTTCCATTGGATATTCTTTCCTGCTTTGTTGAAGATTAGTTGGCCATACGTTTGTGGGTACATTTCTGGGTTCTCTATTCTGTTCCATTGATCTATGTGTCTGTTTCTGTGCTAGTACCATAGTGTCTTGATGATTCCAGCTTTGAAATACAGCTTGAAGTCTGGAATTGTGATGCCTCCAGCTTTGGATTTCTTTTTCAATATTACTTTGGCTCTTCGGGGTCTTTACTGGTTCTATACACATTTTAGAATTGTTTGTTCTGGCTCTGTGAAGAATATTGGTATTATTTTAATAGGGGTTGCATTGAATGTATAGATTGCTTATAGTGTCAACATTTTAAGAATATTTTTCTCCCAGTCCATGAGCATGGTATATTTTTCCATTTCATATCTTCTTCAATTTGTTTCATAAGCTCTTTATAGTTTTCAGCACATAGATCTTTTACCTTTTTGGTTAGGTTTATTCCTTGGTATTTTATGATTTTTGATGCAATTGTGAAGGGGATCGATTCCTTCTCTTTCTGTTGGTTATCGGTGTATAGTAATGCAACTGATTTCTGTACATTGATTTTATATCCTGCGACTTTGCTGAATTCATGTAACAGTTCTAACAGTTTTTTGGTGGAGTCTTTTGTGTTTTCCATGTAGAGTATCACTGGGACATCTCTTTTTATCTTAACCGCTTATCAGCATATATACTCTTTGCTTCTTGAGGCAGCTTTTAGATATAGAAAACAACCTTAAATTCCCTGTAGATGGCATTACCCATCTTCTGTTCCTCAAATCAAGCATCAAAATTCATTTCATTTAGACTTGAGATTTAAATGTAAAAACTGCAATATTTATATATTTTTATTTTGGGTAAGAATTCTTTTTTTTTATTAAATATGAAATTTATTGTCAAGTTGGTTTCCATACAACACCCAGTGCTCATGCCAACAGGTGCCCTCCCCAGTACCCATCACCGGCCCTCCCCTGCCTCCCACCCCCCATCAACCCTCAGTTTGTTCTGTTTTTAAGAGTCTCTTATGTTTTGGCTCCCTCCCTCTCTAACCTCTTTCTTTTTTTTCCCTTCTGCTCCCCCATGGTCTTCTGTTAAGTTTCTCAGGATCCACATAAGAGTGAAAACATATGGTATCTGTCTTTCTCTGTATGACTTATTTCACTTAGCATAACACTCTCCAGTTCCATCCATGTTGCTACAAAAGGCCATATTTCATTCTTTCTCATTGCCATGTAGTATTCCATTGTGTATATAAACCATTTTTCAGTTGATGAACATTTAGGCTCTTTCCATAATTTGGCTATTATTGAAAGTGCTGCTATAAACATTGGGGTACAAGTGCCCCTATGCGTCAGCACTCCTGTATCCCTTGGGTAAATTCCTAGCAGTGCTGTTGCTGGGTCATAGAGTAGATCTGTTTTTAATTTTTTGAGGAAGCTCCACACTGTTTTCCAGAGCGGCTGCACCAGTTTGCATTCCCACCAACAGTGCAAGAGGATTCCCGTTTCTCCACATCCTCTCCAGCATCTATAGTCTTCTGATTTGTTCATTTTGGCCACTCTGACTGGCGTGAGGTGGTATCTGAGTGTGTTTTCATTTGTATTCCCCTGATGAGGAGCGGCGTTGAGCATCTTTTCATGTGCCTGTTGGCTATCTGGATCTCTTCTTTAGAGAAGTGTCTATTCATGTTTTCTGCCCATTTCTTCACTGGATTATTTGTTTTTCGGGTGTGGAGTTTGGTGAGCTCTTTATAGATTTTGGATACTAGCCCTTTGTCTGATATGTCATTGGGAAATATCTTTTCCCATTCCGTTGGCTGACTTTTAGTGTTGTTGATTGTTTCCTTTGCAGTGCAGAAGCTTTTTATCTCCTTGGGGTCCCAGTAGTTCATTTTTGCTTTTAATTCCCTTGCCTTTGGAGATGTGTCAAGTAAGAAATTGCTGCAGCTGAGGTCAGAGAGGTTTCTTCCTGCTTTCTCCTCTAGAGTTTTGATGGTTTTCTGGCTCACATTCAGGTCCCCAGTGACCGAGGTGAGCTCTGTCTTCCGGGGCTCAGCAACTCTCCCTCCTGTTGTCCTCTCGCCCTCCCCGCTCTCTGAGAGCAGAGCTGATGACTTTTAACCCTCCAGATGTTAAGTCCCGGTGGCTGTTAGAACTCAGGCAGTCCGGCCCCTCTGCTTTTGCAAGGCAGACTCACGGGTGCTCTGCCTTATTGGGAGGGCTGCCCCTCCACCGCCTCGGCTCCCTCCCGCCAGTCCACGTAGCGCGCACCGCCTCTCCGCCCTTCCTACCCTCTTCCATGGGTCTCTTGTCTGTGCTTGGCTCTGGAGAGTCCGTTCTGATAATCTTCTGGTGGTTTTCTGGGTTATTTAGGCAGGCGTGTGGGTGGAATCTAAGCGATCAGCAGGACGCTGTGAGCCCAGCATCCTCCTATGCTGCCATCATTGGGAGTTCAGGATTGTAAGAATTCTATAAGACTAAAGCAGAAACCACAAAGGAAAGTATTAATAGGCTTGATTTTTTTTAAATGTTTATTTATTTTTGAGACAGAGAGAGACAGAGCATGAACGGGGGAGGGTCAGAGAGAGAGGGAGACACAGAATCTGAAGCAGGCTCCATGCTCTGAGCTGTCAGCACAGAGCCCGTCGCGGAGCTCCAACTCACACACCAGGAGATCATGACCTGAGCCGAAGTCGGCTGCTTAACCAACTGAGCCACCCAGGCGCCCCTAATAGGCTTGATTTAATAGAAATAAAATATGCCTTTCCACATAAAAGAAAATCAAAAATAAAATTCGAATTTAAATAATTCTGTCATCTGTGCCAAAGGATTGGTAGCCATAATAGTAATAATAATAGTAGTAGTAAATGATTTCAAATTAAGGAGAAAATGATGCAGATTCCACTGGAAAAAATGACAAAAGCTACCAACATGCAAATCCTAAAAGAAGACATTTAAATGGGTGGTAAGAAATTTCAGCTTCACTAGTAGTGATAATAAAAATAAATAAGTTCAAAAACAAAAACAAATATTTTGCTAATGAATTTTTAAAAAATAAACACCGTTACTAAAATTTGTATAAGAAAATGAACTTGTCACATACTGAAACTCTAGCACAGAAGTCAGCAAACTTTTCCTGTAAAGTGCCAAGTAATAATTATTTTAGACTTTGCAAGCAGTGCTGTCTCTCCCAAGCCATTGACGTTTCTAAAATAAGATACTGTTGACAAGGTTCAAGGGAAATGGACACTTTTTATTTGGCTGAGTTATAATTTGTTAGAACCTTTCTGAAAGGTGATTTGACAATAAATTGTCAAAAGCTTTAGACTTTATTTGGATAATCTTTTATCAGAATTTTCTTGTTTTCTAACAACAAATGTCAGTTTTTAATGTGACAAGAAAATCGCAACCACTAGATTGAATGCAGAGTAAGAGAGAAGGAGATTCTGAGAGTTATGGAGGTTCCCATTGAGGGCATTAGGGATAGTGAAAATGCTGCCTTAGGAAAACATTTTAGTAAAAATTGTGCATCCTGTCAAGGTTTGGAGAACAGTGAAGAAGAAGTTAGCTTTCCCAGCAAAGAGAAAGGAAATGTTTATGTTCCCACTCCCGTGTAGAAAAAAGGAGACTTCATATTTTCCTGTGTATTCTTCATTTAACCCTCTCATTCTGTTTTTCTGTCTTGATCTCTGTTCTACACACTTAGTTTTCCAGGGCATCATACACCAGTTTAGTTGTGTAAGTAAGCTCAATTAATACCATTGTCTTTTTAATGTGTTTTTAGCTGGGTATATGGAGACTTTTAAAACCTAAGTAGTGTATCTCATATCTTTGTAACCCCAAAGCCCATTTTAGATGTTACTGTGCTGCAGTGGGTGGAAAATCCTGGACCATGTGTCATCTGTGTTCCTTCCTGGTAATATGGTAACTTGCCAGTAAACAGTACTCTAGGGAAAAATTGTGACCTGATTATGTTTTCACCCAGTAACAGCCAGAAAAAAGATGAAAAATTTTTCTTTTTTCTCTGTTAATTTAATCTGTTGTATGTCTTGAATTGACAGACCAACTTCTTTGGCATGGGAAGTAAAGAAGATGTCTCCAGGACGTCATGTGATTCCAAGTCCATCAACAGATAGAATAAGTGTAACATCAAATGCTCGAAGAAGTTTAAATTTTGGGTGAGACAAACTCAAAAAAGCCTACTAAGGCTTACATTACAGTAAATTATTTTCTGTGAATAATACAGTATTATACAACTGATATTTCACTTAAAAAAAATCCATGTATATGTTTGTGTATATGTTTGAAATTGTTTGAATCAAAAGTTTAAAAAATCCAGTAAAGTTTAACTTTTCGAAGATTTTATAAAATGTAATATATTCAAATAGGATCCAAAAATTAAAATTCATAAACATATTTCATGCTAAATGATTCATAACATGAACTGGCAATTTCTTTATAACAAAAGATCTAAATGTATATCATAAGCTATGTTACTGTCATGAAATTACATCTTTATGCGTTGTAATCCCATCAGTGCAGTTTTATAATTGTTATTTTATGCAGTTATATTTTAAATCAATAGAAGAAAAGTTATAAAGAAAAAAGACATTTATATATTTTTTTGTATTTATTACCTATGTAGTTACTTTTGTTAATGCTCTTTATATCTTAGTGTGGATTCAGGTTACTGTCTATTTTTCTTTCATTTTGGCCTGAAGGACCCCCTTTAGTATGTCTTGTTGGGCAGTTTTTCTCAGTTTTTATTTTGAAACTATATTAATTTGTCCTTTAGTTTTAGAAGGATAGTTTTGTAGTGCATAGAATTCTTGGTTGAAAATCTTTTTCTTTCAGGACTTTGAATATGTTCTTTGATAGTGTCTTCTATGTCAATATATTGACAAATTAATGTACATTTATATTATTAAAAGATAAGAGTTTCAAAATAAAATATTTAACTTATATATGTATATTTTTTAAAGGTCCCCATTTAACTGAAATTTTCTTTTAAACTGAATTAATGAGAGGTTTTATATCATCCCTGTTCCCATACAATATATTATATTAAATTAATGAAGTATTAGACCAACATAAATTTTTAAATATATTTGACTTAAATTGTTATTGTATGGTACTCTGTATATGTGGATACACACACACACACACACACACACACACACACACACACAATTAAAATTTAAATATATTAAGCATATATTTAAAATTTTAACTTTTTGGGGGAAAAGTCAAGCAGTTTTAGGGTGGCTAGGTGGCTCAGTCGGTTAAGTGCCTGGCTTTCACTCAGGTAATGATCTAGTGGTTTGTGAGTTCGAGCCCTGAGTCAGGGTCTGTGCTGATAGCTTGGAACCTGGAGCCTGCTTGGGATTCTCTCTCTCCCTCTCTCTCTCTGCCCCTCCCCTGCTTGTGCTCGCTCGCTCTCTCTTTCTCTCTCAAAAAAAAAAAAAACATTAAAAAAAAAGAAACAGTTTTGAAATGTGTTAAATTTATTTAAATAGACATGACGTAAATAGTGATAGTGACATTTATATAGCCAAATCAGTAGGGAGTAAAATGTTGCACTGATTTTTTTTTTTTCTTCTTCAGATATAGGGGAGAAAGAGAGTACATAAGTAGGGGAGGGACAGAGAGAGAGGGAGGGAGAGAATCTTAAGGCTCCATGCTCAGTGTGGAGCCCAATGCAGCGCTCAATGTCACCACTGTAAGATCATGACCTGAGCCAATATCAAGAGTTGGATGCTTAACTGACTGAGTACCCATGTGTCCCTACATTGCTTTTTTATTTGGAAACATTTCAGGTTCTTTTTTTTTTAATCAGACGTATTCCATTTCTTTTTTATTGACTGCATAATATTTCATCATATATATTTTTTCACTTTTTAAATTTTTTCTCAAATTTTTTCTTTTATAATGTAAATATTTAATATGTAAATATTAAATACCACACTACTGCACAAGCAATGGGCCAAATGAGAAATCAAATGGCAAATCAAAATATGTCTCAAAAGAAAAAGAAAATCCAATATTCCAAAACCTATGGGATGCAGCAAAAGCAGATGTTAGAGCGAAATTTATGCTACAAATGTTTGTGTTAAGAGAAAAGGTTGAAATAAACAATATTACACCACAAGGAACTAGAAAAAGAAGAAACTTAGTCAAAATTTACTAGAGGAAGGAAATAACAAAAATCAGAAATAAATAAAACAGAGACCAGAATAATATTAAGTATGTATTTAAAGTTTAAAAAATTTTAACTTTTATATTTGATTTAATAATGCAGAATTTTCTCCATAGGGGTTCACCTGGCACAGTAGCTGCTCCCCGTCTGGCTCCCACAGGTGTCAGTTGGGCTGACAAGGTAAAGGCTCATCACACAGGCTCCCCTGCTTCTTCAGATGTATCACCTGCCCAGTCTTGTCCACCAGTAACAGTGCAGAAGACTTCCCGCAAAAATGGCAAGTGACATTGAATCAACCTTTTTATGTGGTAGACAGGTGGAAGGCTATGGAATTTTACTTATTTTATTTAAAACTGGTGCTAATAGTATTGCATATTTACCTTTTGTATCATTTATGTGATATTAATTTGCCTTGAAATAATCTTAAAATAATAAAATAATCTTTTGCAGATCATTGTAATCTCAGGTTTGCTCTGTGTAAACTTGAAGGAGAGTGATTCTTTAAAAAAAATTTTTTTTAATGTTTATTTTTGAGGGAAAGAGAGAGAGAGACTGAGTGCGAGTGGGGCAAGGGCAGAGAGAGAGGGAGACACAGAATCCGAAGCATGCTCCAGGCTCTGAGCTGTCAGCACAGAGCTTGATGTGGAGCTCCAACTTACGAGCCATGAGGTCGTGACCTGAGCTGAAGTTGGACACTTAACTGACTGAACCACTCAGGCACCCCAAAAGAGAGTGATTCTTTTGTTAATTCATTTGTAAGATCCTTTATAACTCTTTTGACTTAAATAGAAAAAAAATGACTACTAGTTCATTCCCTAGGCAGTATACTCTTTTTGTGTAACTACTTCATTTCATTAATATTTGAATACTGTTTTGGTACTAAAAATGATATTCTTATCTTTGCTTACACATTTGTTTTCTATGCCATCAGAATAATTAAGGGGCACAAATAAATGTAAGGACTGTTATTCCAAGGACCTGTTTATCCCATAAGAATTTCCTTCATGGACTTTGACAAAAGTGGTGTTTGTACTTTATCATACAAAACCTAGAGTATACAATGCAGAAGCAGAGGTCATGGGAAGGTATTTTAAGAAGAAACTAGAGTCAACCTTGATTTGGGAAGATCAATGTTGATACAATGGGGAGGATAGGCACCATGAGGGATGACTGGGGACTAGGGAGTAAGATGTCTGTTTACTTTTAAAGTTTTTATTTATTTATTTTGAGAGAGAGAGAGTGAGAATACAGGTACGCTCACATGGGGAAGGAGTAGAGAGAGAGGGAGAAAGAGAATCCCAAGCAGGCCTCGTGCCATCAGTGAGAACCCGATTCAGGGCTTGATTTCACTAACCGGGAGATCGTGACCTGAGCCGTGATCAAAAGTCAGACACTTGGGGCGCCTGGGTGGCGCAGTCAGTTAAGCGTCCGACTTCAGCCAGGTCACGATCTCGCGGTCCGTGAGTTCGAGCCCCGCGTCAGGCTCTGGGCTGATGGCTCGGAGCCTGGAGCCTGTTTCTGATTCTGTGTCTCCCTCTCTCTCTGCCCCTCCCCCGTTCATGCTCTCTCTCTGTCCCAAAAATAAATAAACGTTGAAAAAAAAAATTTTTTTTAAAAAGTCAGACACTTAACCAACTGAGCCACCCAGGGGCCCCTGGGATTGAGATTCTTATTAATCAGAAAGAGAAGTAATGAAAATGAGAAATATATCAGATCTAACTGGAATCTCTTTTGGAACACAAACATTATCTTGTCTCTTTTAACTGAAAGTAGTCTGAACTTAGAACATAAAAAATAAAAACTGGTTGTTTAATGTAAAAAAAAAAAGATCTTCCTTCATAAAGCCTTTTTATTTAGACATCAAGAATGAATTTTTTTTTAATTTTAAACATTTACTAAGTTGTGCTAAACTTCTGATATATAGAAATGTATATCCACATAACTATATATATACACACATATAAATTATATCAATAGTAATATTTTGAGCTTTACCTATGAAATTAATTTTATTTTTGGTCAAATATTTCATCTGTATAATAAACCTAATCTGTTCATCAGAACCTTAAATCCATCTGAGGTAAGGAATATAATCCTGGGTAGGACTTGGATATGGTAGTAGAATGGTCAGAACTGCCCCTAGCCCATACAGGATGACTTGGTACAGTTTAGAAAAGGGAGTCTGAGTGGATACAGTCATACACCCATAAACTTGGCTTGGTGAGTAGAGCCTGGCAGCATTTCAGCTCTCACTGTCTCAGCCTGGTGCCCTTATGCAGGGCATAACCTGCATATAGGTGGCAGTCCTGGAAGGAGCTGCTCAGTGGTAGAGTGAGCAGAAAGTGGTGATCAGGCCACCCTTGTACTGCTTTACTCCTGTCTGAAAAAGATTCAGTTTGGCTGAGTTTGGTCAGATAGGGGGTCCCTTCTGCTCCTTCAAGCCACTTCTGTTGATTTGGTTGAAGAGGGAGATCTTGAAATGGAAGAAGATCATTTTCATGTTCAGGTGTGCACATGGCTATGCAGCATCCAAGTGGTTTTTCAGGGCCCCATCTTAAGAAATAACCCATGGTTCATTTGTGATTTCTAAAAATTATGCTGTCAAGCTGACAGTAGGTGAGCTGTAATTTCTCTCTTTAACTCTCCTTAACCTTTAAGTACAAACCATAAGGAAGGCCTGTTCTAAAACTACTAAGATGAATTCATCACTAGGAGTGGGAGATCAAACCATTGCTCTTGGAGCCTTGTCTTGACTGCCTTTAACCCTGGGTATGTGGAGAGGCTGAGGGGAGAAGAGAGGAGCCAGTGGGCAATCTCTAGGCCATGCTCTCACCTTAGGCACACGGGCCAGAGGCTCAGGGTGGTGGATTTCTCCAACCAACCCCTTGGCAAGGCAGGTGCCCTAGGTCTACGTCTACCAGGCTGTTGCCGAGGGCTCCACCGGGTCCTCCCACTCTAACTGCTACTTCAGGGCAGCCACGAGGCCATTGGGCCCAGGGACATACTTGTGCCTGGGCTGCCCCTCCCCCAACCTCGAGTGAAGTTTTTGTATATCTATAGAGGCTTGGATTTTAGAATAATACTAAGTAATCGTGAATTTGTGTTATAAGTTAAGGAGTAACTTCAGAATACTGCTTTCTCCTTTCTTTAGTGAAACATCCCTTTGGAGCTTCTTGGTTCAGAAAGAAATGTTTTATTGGAGATAGCAAAGGCATTGCCACCTTTGCATTATGGATATTCTTTTTCCCATTTTTGTCTCAGTAAGGTGTGTTGACCTATTTCAAATAATACTTCTTACTCTTACCCATTATGTTGCCTTTGGTTTCTCTATACAGACTGAGTAGTAGTAATGGTAGTAGTAGTAGTGGAAAATTGAGAGTAGTCATGAGTTCTTTCTTCTAGGAGAAGGTAGGAAAATGTGGGATCATCAAGTTTAGCTTTTTGTATTGTGAAAGAGTCTGAGAAAAATGTGTTGCATCGTAATTGGAAAAAATATCTTAAAAGAATCATGATATTGGCATATATGATGGTTTTGTTTAAAGCATTACTCTCAGATTACTCTCATAAATATAAGTGTGACTCATTTGGTTGGGATGAAATGAAAGATCTTGATTATAACTAGGCTTAAAGTATCCATGTTCATATATAAGCAAATTTTGTTTTTGACTACTTTGGTCTCGGGGTTTGGGGTTTTGACGCACTTTTATGAAAGTGAATTATGGTGCATATAATTTTTTTTCTTTTCATGTGTTTACCATTTTAAATGTCTTATTTGATGAAACATCTGTGCAAGTCACTGTTTTTTAATGGGTTGTCTTTTTCTTATTGAGATTTGAGAATTTTTTTTTTTTGGTTATTTTATTTTATTTTATTTTTCTCAACAGAATAATTTTATTTTTTTAAATTTACATCCAAATTAGTTAGCATGTAGTGCAACAATGATTTCAGGAGTAGATTCCTTAATGCCCCTTGCCCATTTAGCCTATCCCTCCTCCCACAACCCCTCCGGTAACCTTCTGTTTATTCTCCATATTTATGAGTCTCTTATGTTTTGTCCCTCTCCCTGTTTTTATATCATTTTTATTTCCCTTCCCTTATGTTCATCTGTTTTGTCTCTTAAAGTCCTCATATGAGTGAAGTCATGATTTTTGTCTTTCTCTAATTTCACTTAGCATAATACCCTCCAGTTCCATCCACGTAACTGCAAATGGCAAGATTTCATTCTTTTTGATTGCCGAGTAATATTCCATTGAATATATATAGACCACATCTTCTTTGTCCATTCATCCATCGATGAACATTTGGGCTCTTTCCATACTTTGGCTATTGTTGGTAGTGCTGCTATAAACTTGGGGGTGCATGTGTCTCTTCGAAACAGCACACCTATATCCCTTGGATAAATGCCTAGTAGTGCAATTGGTGGGTCATAGGGTAGTTCTATTTTTAGTTTTTTGAGGAACCTCCATATTGTTTTCCAGAGTGGCTGCACCAGCTTGCATTCCCACCAACAATGCAAAAGAGATCCTCTTTCTCCGCATCCTCACCAACATCTGTTGTTACCTGAGTTGTTAATGTGAGCCATTTTGACAGGTGTGAGGTGGTATCTCATTGTGGTTTAGATTTGTATTTCCCTGATGATGAGTGAAGTTGAGCATTTTTTCATGTGTCAGTTGGCCATCTGGATGTCTTCTTTGGAGAAGTGTCTATTCACGTCTTTTGCCCATTTCTTCACTGGATTATTTGTTTTTTGGGTGTTGAGTTTGATAAGCTCTTTATAGATTTTGGATACTAACCCTTTATGTGATATGTCATTTGAAGCTATCTTCTCCCATTCTGTTGGTTGCCTTTTAGTTTTGCTGATTGCTTCCTTTGCTGTGCAGAAGCTTTTTATTTTGATGAGGTCCCATTAGTTCATTTTTGCTTTTGTTTCCCTTGCCACTGGAGACGTGTTGAGTAAGAAGTTGCTGCGGGCAAGATCAAAGAGGTTTTTGCCTGCTTCCTCCTCAAGGATTTTGATGGCTTCCTGTCTTACATTTAGGTCTTTTAACCATTTTGAGTTTATTTTTGTGTATGGTGTAAGAAAGTGGTCCAGGTTCATTTTTCTGCATGTCACTGTCCAGTTTTCCCAGCACCAGTTGCTGAAGAGACTGTCTTTATTCCATTGAATATTCTTTCCTGCTTTGTCAAAGACTAGTTGGCTATACGTTTGTGGGTCCATTTCTGGGTTCTCTCTTCTGTTCCATTGATCTGAGTGTCTGTTCTTGTGCCAGTACCACACTGTCTTAATGATTACAGCTTTGTAATATAGCTTGAAGTCCGGGTTTGTGATGCCTGCTGCTTTGGTTTTCTTTTTCAAGATTGCTTTGGCTATTTGGGGTCTTTTCTGGTTCCATAAAAATTGTAGGATTATTTGTTCTAGCTCTGTGAAGAATGCTGGTGTTATTTTGATAGGGATTGCATTGAATATGTAGATTGCTTTGGGTAGTGTTGACATTTTAACAATATTTGTTCTTCCTATCCAGGAGCATGGAATCTTTTTCCATTTTTTTGTGTCTTCTCCAATTTCTTTCATAAGCTTTGTATAGTTTTCAGTGTGTAGATTTTTCACCTCTTTGGTTAGATTTATTCCTAGGTATTTTATGGTTTTTGGTGCAACTGTAAATGGGATCAATTCCCTGATGTCTCTTTCTGTCACTTTATTGTTGGTGTATGGGAATGCAACTGATTTCTGTGCATTGATTTTATATCCTGCAACTTTACTGAATTCATGAATCAGTGCTAGCAGGGTTTTTTTTTTGTGGAATCTTCAGGGTTTTCTATATAGAGTATCATGTCATCTGCGAAGAGCAAATGTTTGACCTCCTCCTGGCCGATTTGGATGCCTTTTATTTCTTTGTGTTGTCTGCTTACAGAGGCTAAGGCTTCCAATACTATGTTGAATAACAGTGGCGAGAGTGGACATCCCTGTCTTGTTCCTGACCTTAGGGGGAAAGCTCTCAGTTTTTCCCCATTGAGGATGATATTAGCGTTGTGTTGTTCATATGTGGCTTTTATGATCTCGAGGTATGATCCTTCTATCCCTACTTTCTTGAGGGTTTTTATCAAGAAAGGATGCTGTATTTTGTCAAATGTTTTCTATGAATCTCTTGAGAGGATCATATGGTTCTTGTCCTTTCTTTTATTGATGTGACGAATCACGTTAATTGTTTTGTGGATATTGAACCAGCCCTGCATCCCAGGTATAAATCCCACTTGGTCGTGGTGAATAATTTTTTTGATGTATTGTTGGATCCACTTGGTTAATATCTTGTTGAGGATTTTTGCATCCATGTTCATCAGGGAAATTGGTCTGTAGTTCTCCTTTTTAGTGGGGTCTCTGTCTGGTTTTGGAATCAAGGTAATGCTGGCTTCATAGAGTTTGGAAGTTTTCCTTCCATTTCTGTTTTTTGGAACAGCTTCAAGAGAATAGGTGTTAATTCTTCCTTAAATGTTTGGTAGAATTCCCCTGGAAAGCCATCTGCCTCTGGTCTCTTGTTTTTTGGGAGATTTTTGATTATTGATTTGATTTCCTTACGGGTTATAGGACTGTCCAAATTTTCTATTTCTTCCTGTTTTAGTTTTAGTAGTGTGTATGTTTCTAGGAATTTGTCCATTTCTTCCAGATTGCCCACTTTATTGGCATATAATTTCTCATAATATTCTCTTCTTATTGTTTTTATTTCTGCTGTGTTGTGATCTCTCCTCTTTCATTCTTAATTTTATTTATGTGGGTCCTTTCCTTTTTCTTTTTGATCAAACTGGCTAGTGGTTTATCAGTTTTGTTAATTCTTTCAAAGAACCAGCTTCTGGTTTCATTGATCTGTTTTTTGGGTTTTGATAGCATTAATTTCTGCTCTAATCTTTATTATTTCTTGTCTTCTGCTGTTTTTGGGTTTTATTTGCTGTTCTTTTTCCAGCTCTTTAAGGTGTAAGGTTAGGTTGTGTATCTGAGATCTTTCTTCCTTCTTTAGGAAGACCTGGATTCCTATATCCTTTCCTCTTATGACTGCCTTTGCTGTGTCCCAGAGGTTTGGGGTTGTGGTGTTAGCATTTTCATTGGTTTCCATATACTTTTAAATTTCCTCTTTAACTTCTTTGTTAGCCCATTCATTCTTTAGTAGGATGTTCTTCAGTTTCCAAGTATTTGTTACCTTTCCAAATTTTTTCTTGTGGTTGATTTCGAGGTTCATAGCATTGTGGTCTGAACATATGCACGGTATGATCTCAATCTTTTTGTACTTGCTGGGGGCTGATTTGTGTCCCAGGATGTGGTCTATTCTGGAGAACATTCCATGTGCACTGGAGAAGAATGTATATTCTGCTGCTTTAGGATGAAATGTTCTAAATATATCTGTTAAGTCCATCTGGTCCAGTGTGTCATTCAAACCCATTGTTTTCTTGTTGATTTTTTGATTAGAAGATCTGTCCATTGCTGTGAGTGGGGTGTTAAAGCCTCCTACTATTATGGTATTACTATCATTGAGTTTATGTTTGTGATTAATTGATTTATATATTTGGGTACTTCCACATTTGGCGCATGTTTAGAATTGTTAGGTCTTCTTGGTGGATAGACCACTTAATTATGATGTAAGGCCCCTCTTAATCTCTTGATACAGTCTTTATTTTAAAATCTAGATTGTCTGATGTAAGTGTGGCTACTCCGGCTTTCTTTTGTTGACCATTAGCATGATAGATGGTTCTCCATCCCCTTACTTTCAATATGAAGGTGTCTTTACGTCTAAAGTGGGTGTCTTGTAAACAGCATATAGATGGATCTTGTTTTCTTATCCATTCTGTTACCCTAGGTCTTTTCATTGGACCATTGAGTCCACTGACATTTAGAATGAGTACTGAAAGATATGAATTTATTGCCATTGTGATGCTTGTAGAGTTGGAGTTTCTGGTGGTGTTCTCTGGTCCTTTCTAATCTTTGTTGCTTTTGGTATTATATATATATATACACATACATGTGTGTGTGTATATATATATATATATGTGTGTGTGTGTGTATATATATACACACACACATGTATGTGTATATATATGTATATATACATATATACGTATATATATGTGTATATACGTATATATACATATATACAAATATATGTATATATATACATAAATGCATATATGTATATGTGTACATGCATATATATGTATATACATATATACATATATATGTGTATATATATGTGTGTATATATATGTGTATATATATGTATAATTTTTTTTTTTAATCTTTTCTCCCCACAGAGAGTCCCCCTTAACATTTCTGGCAGGGCTGGTTTAGTGGTCACAAACTCCTTAAATTTTTGTTTTTCTGGGAAACTTTTTATCTCTCCTATTTTGAATGACAGCCTTGCTGGATAAAGAATTCTTGGCTGCATATTTTTCTGATTCAGCACATTGAATATATCCTGCTACTCCTATCTGGCTTGCCAAGTTTCTGTGGATAGGTCTGCTGCAAACCTGATCTGTCTTCCATTGTAGGTTAGGGACTTTTTTTTCCCTTGCCGCTTTGATGATTCTCTCCTTGCCTGAGTATTTTGTGAATTTGACTATGACTATGCCTTGTTGATGGTCGGTTTTTGTTGAATCTAATGGGAGTCTTCTGTGCTTCTTGGATTTTGATATCTGTGTTTTTCCCCAGGTTAGGAAAGTTTTCTGCTCTGATTTGCTCACATAAACCTTCTACCCCTATTTCTCTCTCTTCCTCTTCTGGCACCCCTATGATTCTGAGGTTGTTCCTTTTTAATGAGTCACTGATATCTCTAATTCTTAAATCATGCTGTTTTGCCTTAATCTCCCTCCTTTTTTCTGCTTGGTTATTCTCCATAAGTTTGTCCTCTATATCGCTGATTCTCTGTTCTGCCTTATCCATCCTTGCTGCCGCAGCATCCATTCGTGATTGCAGCTCAGTTATAGCATTTTTTATTTCATCCTGACTAGTTTCTACTTCCTTTATCTCTGCAGAAAGGGATTCTAATCTATTTTCGACTCCAGCTAGTATTCTTATTATCGTGATTCTAAATTCTGGTTCAGACATCTTGCTTGTATATGTGTTGGTTAAGTCCCTGGCTGTCGTTTCTTTGTGCTCTTTCTTTTGGAGTGAATTCCTTTGTTTCGTCATTGAAGGGAGAAAAGGAATTAATGAGGTAGAAAAAATTAAAATAAAAAAATTAAAATGAAAAAATATTAAAATTCAAAAATTAAAAACACAGACACACAAAAAAATCGATTAAATGATGCTACATTCTAGGTGTGTTTTGGTCTGGGTGTTGAAAGTGGCTTGATAGATTAGAGAAAAAAGGGGAAAGAAGAAGAAAAAGGAAATCGTTGGAAAATTGACAAAATGAATACACTGAAGCAGACTAAAATGAAATGATAGAAGTAAACCAGAATTTGAAAAAATTTACACAAAAGTAAAAAATATAGTAGGAAAAAATTTAAAATATTTTCAGTAAAAATTAAAAATAAAGATGAATTTTTTCTGTTTGTATATTCAAGAAAAAGAATAGAAATGAAAAAGAAGAAAAGAAAAAAAAGAAAATTGTTTGAAAATTTGAAAAAAGGAAAACATTGAAGTAGACTAAAATAAAATGATGCAAGTAAAATACAATTTCAAAAAACTTACACAAAAGTAAAAAATATAGTAGAAAAATTGAAAAAATATTTTTAATAAGAATTGAAAATAAAAATGAATTTTTTATTTTTCTCACGAAAAATAAAGAAATGAAAAAAAGAAAGAAAATTGAATAGATGGACCTGCTAACAGATTGAAATATGACTGAAATTACTTTGTTTTCCCCTAGAATTTAGATTCTGAATCTCTTTATAGTCCATAAACTAAGCAGGTGGTGAGACTTCTGTTCTTGATGAGCAAGTTTGGCCCAGTTGAGCGGGGTTAGTGAAACGGCTCTGTTCTCCACTAGGTGGCGCTGGTAGCCTGCTGGGGTGGATTGTTGTGGCACTTGTAGGTGCATATGCCCATGTGTGGGAGTGGTGAAAATTGTGTCACCCAGCTACCCAGTCTTTAGTATTAGAACTCTGTTCTCTCCAGTCAGCAATTGTGCACCTGTCCTTTGTCTTCAGCTTTTAGCTACTCCCCTCTTTTACACTGTCTGTTACCAAGCCCCAGGTAGTACCTCTTTCCTGCGTTTTGTTTCAGTTACAGCTGTTTTCCCCAGCCCCTTACTTCTGAGGGACTGCAGCTTTGACTCGTTGTTCCCCTCTGTGGGAGGGTCTCACCGAGCAATGGCCGAATGCCAGCTGTACTCAGGAAAGTTTGTGGGTACTGTGCTGCTGCTGAGGCCCAGAGATTGCGGCCAGGTGCTAGCCCGCCCCAGAATAAGTTCACAAGATAGTGTAGCAGCAACGTTTCAGGGGTTATGGAAAATCACAACACACATCTGGCACCAGCCTTCACCCTTAACGACCTTATTCCAGCACCAGCAAATGTGGCCATTCTCTGCAGTCTGCTGGGCCCAGGTTGCCTTACAGCTTCTACCAAATGTCCTTCCAGCAGTGGAACTGCTTCTCCCTGTGTGGCCCGAGAACCTCCCTCACCCCACTCTGCTCCTGGGGATTCACCCTTCCCACCAGAGCACCGCCAGGTATCGAGCTGTGGAGTTGCAGTCTCTGCACTCCCCTGTTTACAGTCTTAATGGAATTTAAACCCTTTCCTTTCTCCTTTCTTCCTTTTTAGTTCAGTCCCTGCGCCTGTTTCCAATTTTCACTTTCTCTCCAGGTGCTTTTTGGGAGGGTGCTTTTCCCATATTCTCCCCACTATCTCCGTCCTCTCTCTGCACGCAAAAGCACCTCCCTGCCCTCCACGGCTTCTCTCTCCCCACGTTCACCTCTCCCTGCTGTGTACCTGCTGAATTCTGTGGTTCAGGTTGTGCAGATTGTTGTGTTAATCCTCAGATCAGTTTTGTAGGTGTATACGATGGTTTAAAGTTGGTCTGGCTGTATTTCATGTATGCGAGACACACAAAAAACTTCCATGCTGTTCTGCCATCTTGACTCCCTGCCTTAAGTAATTTATAATAGCAGTAGCTTATAGTATTGAAATTTGTAATGATAGCTTATAAAAATGATTTTTGTTAAAGGTGATAGAGCACATACATTTACTTTTTTCTTTCCCTAACCTCAACTAAAATGATATAGAAAGATTTAATGTTTATTTATTTTTCAAAGAGAGAGAGAACTCAAGCGAGAGTGGGGCAGAAAGAGAGAGACAGAATTGGAAGCAGGCTTCAGGCTATGAGCTGTCAGCATAGAGACTGACGTGGGGCTTGAACTCATGAACCATGAGATCATGACCTGAACTGAAGTCAGATGCATAACCAACTGAGCCACCTAGGCAACCCTAAAGGAATTTCAAAATAAGACTTAAGGGAGAATAGGTAGGAGAAGAGTTAATGAACACATTTTTGGAAGTTAGAAAGTAGAAAGACATATTCTAGTTTCAAATGTTAGTGGTGACATTTGAGTGAATTAGGTGAATCCTGGACCCAGCGAGTGGGCAAAACTGTAATGCAATCCAGTTTGCTTCAGAGAACTCCCAAATGAATAGGAAATTCCAGAGCAGGTATCTCTGGAAGTGAGGGTAAAGGTAGGGATTATATGTTAATCATCCCAAATTCTCCCCACTTGCCTTCAGCTGTGAGTAGTAGGATTACTGTATTTCCCTCACCCCAGCAGAACATTGGAGGTTATTTCTGTATAGAACGTAAAAGAGATGTATCTTACTGAGGGATACCAGGCAGATACAAAAGTTGGGAGTGCTGTATTGATAACAAGGAGATTAAGTGAAAGACTGTAAAGATAGTGTTTAGATGTGCCTCATCCTTGCATCTACTTCAAGCCTTCTTCTCTCTCCCACTGAACTACCAGGTTTGCAGATCAAGAGAAAACACACCTGAGGAACAAATCCAGAACCAGTGTAGATAATGAGATAATTGGTCTTGACGTTGACATGTAATTGGATGAGTGTCTGGTAGTCTCACAAGACTTTGGAAATCTGAAGCCAGATTGTGGACTACAGTAGATTGTCTGCAAATATGGGTGCCAGCAATTTCTCCCATTCCTATGCATACATGCCACTCCCACTGTCAAGTGGTAGAGTCTGTTTCCCCTCCCCTTGAATCTTAAGTTTGTCCTGTGACTTCATATGATTAATAGAATGTGACTGAAGTGATTGGTTAAGTTCCCAGCCTAGCCTGTACAAGGCCTTGCGCTTACCATTATCATTTTCTCCTGTGGAAGCCAGCTGCCATGTAAGGAAGCCCAGGATAGGTCGTTGAATAATGAGAGACTATGTGAAGAGGAAGAGGTGATGAGAAGGAGAAGCAGCTATCTCAGCCAACACATGGTACCAAGACTTTAATTTAGGCATGTTGGTGAAGCCATCATGAACATTCTGGCCATATTTGAATCACTCTAGCTGACATCATGTGGAGATGAGAGGAGACCTCCCTCCACTGAACACTCCTCAGATTTCTGACTCAAAAGTCATATGGTTAGTGTTTTAAGATCCTAGGTTTTGGGCTTCTTATATAAAAATAGATAATGGGAATATCCAATATTTGAATAACAGGAGTTTTAGAAAAAGAGAGAAAGAAAGGAAATTATGAAATTATTAAAGGAAATTTACTTTAACAGAAGGATATGTTTCTTCTTATAGTATAATTATGTAGAAGTATAATTGCTTCTGCTAAACTATCACTAGAAGCCACAAGAAAATTGAACAATGTCTTCAAAATTACGAAGGAAAATGATTTCTATTTTTTTAATGTATTTATTTTTAGAGAGAGAGCACAAGCAGAGGGGGAGCAGAGAGAGACAGAGGGAGAGAAAGAATCCCAAGCAGGCCCCATGCTGTGAGCACAGAGCCCGATGCAGGGCTCAATCCCAGAAACCTTGAGATCATGACCTGAGCCAAAATCAAGAGTCAGATGCTCAAATTACTGAGCCACCCAGGCGCCCCTGAAGGAAAATGATTTCTAATCTAAAATACTGTGTTCAAATTATCTGTTAAATGTGAAAGTAGGCCAAAGATATTTTCCTTCATGCAAGATCTCAAAAAAATTTTTTTTTTACCTCCATGGACCCAATCAGTGCTGGAGGAAGCCAGCCCAGAAGAGAGGCCAAAGTAATACTCTGTGGTGCTGATGCCACTATGATAGCTGTGTACCAGTTGTAGGGAGCAACCAATCCGGATTTGTGATGGTCCCAGTTCTCTGGAAGAGAGGAATCCAGGAAGACAAATGAAATTCTTAAAACATCTGATGTATTTGCACACATCAATAAGATATTTAAAATTTAGGAGAGTTGGGGTTGAATTAATTCAGAGTGTAGTAGAAAATATTGAGGCTAAATAATGGAGCAAAACAAAATAGGAAAGTTCATAGAGGCACATAAGAGGCACAACTGTAAATCGAGTCTATGAAGGGATAGAGTGAATGGTGCAAAGGTAACGTTTGAAAAGATAAACCCTAAGAATTTCCCCAAACTGTTGAAAGACATCAAGTCTCATATTTAAGAAGCACTGTGAACTCAAAGCAGAAAAAACAGAAAACAAATCTCATTAGGTGTAATATAGTAAAAATACTAAAAATCAAAGAAAGAGAAAATCTTTACAAGTAGAGCCAAAAAAAAAAAAAAAAGAAAAGAAAAAAAGAAAAGAAAAAAAGCCAGCGCGCGAGAGAGACTATAGTTGACCCTTGAACTACCCTTGAAAATCCATGTATAACCTTTGTCTTCCCCAGGACATAACTATGCATAGCCTGTTGCTGACTAGAAGCTTTAAAACATAACTAGTCAATGAACACATATTTTGTATATGTGTTATATACCGTATTCTTCTAATAAAGTAAGCTACAAAAAGGAATGTTGTTAGGATCATAAGAACAGATTAACTCATAGTACTATACTGTATTTTTCAAAAGAAATCCTTGTATAAGCAGACCCACACAGTTTAAACTAATGTTGTCCAAAGGTTAACTCTATTTTCGAAGGAGCAAGAGTAAGTTGATACCTAATGGAAGCCAGATGACCATGGAATGACATCTTTCAGGTGCTGAAAGAAAATAACTGACAAGAAAGAATTCTCTATCAGCAAAAAAAGTAAAGGTGAAATAAAGACAATTCAAGACAAATAAAAATTGGGAGAATTTGTAATCAGTAGAATTATACTAAAAGAAGTACTACAGACATTTTTGTAGGTTGAAGGAAAAAGATTCCAAATTCAGACCCAGAAATGCATGAAGGAATGAAGAACACCAGAAGAGTAAACATGTGGAGTACATTAAATATTTAGTATTGACTGTGTGAAACATAATGTCTTTAGAAGCTTGAAATACATATGAGATGAGACTTTCTGACAATAGTCCAAGAGACAAGAGAAGAATAAATGGAGATTATATTTTCTAGGGTGCTGGAATTGTCTTTGAAGTTACAAAAATACTAACTTGTATTAGATACTATAAGTCAAGGATGTATTTGTGAATTCAAGAAAACCGCAGAGAAGAGTAAAGGAATATTCAACTAATAAAACCATTGTGATTAATGCAAAAGAGGCCAAGAAAGGAAAAAAAAATCATAAAACAGATGAAACAAATGAAAACCAAATTATAATGTGATAGAAGTAAATGCAAATATATCCATTCTTACATTAAAGGTAAATGGTCTAAATATTAAAATTTAAGAACAAAGATTACAATTTCATTAAACATAAAGCCCAACTGTATCCACTTAAAGGGATATACTTTCAGTATGAAGATAGAAAAGTCAGAAGAAAAAGGGGGAAAAGATAGTCTGCGAATATCCCATTCAGATCAAAGGTGGCATTGCTTTAGTATCGGACAAAATGTATACAGTAGCCAAGAAACATTTTAAAGAGAAATCTTTTTTCATTATTAAAAGATTATTTTAACAGAATGGGAAAATAATTCTAAATTTATATGTAACATATCTTTAAAACATATAAAGCAAAACTGACAGAATTGAAAGAAAAATGGAAGAATCTAGACTCATACTTGGAAATTTTAACACAACTGTCTCAATGACTGATAGTACAAGAATACAAAAATCAATCAAGATATACAATATCTAAACAATATGATTAATGAACTTGATATAATTGATATGTCTAACAAATAATGCTATTCTTTTCCATTTTATTTCCTTTTGATGCATCAACGTAGAAACATTTTACCGATCCTCTGTTCTGTGTATCTAACCCATATTTTCTTAAATATATTAATAATAGCTATTCTGTAAAGTCTGAGTCTGAAAAGTAAAATATCTGAACTACCTGTGGCTATGTTACCTTAAAAATATTTTGGGGGAGTTTTCAGTTATTTGACCCTTGTTTTGATTCCTCATAATATTTAAGTGAATATTTAACATGGTATATTTAAAATTATAGAGGCTCCTTTCAAAAATACTGTTGTTTTTTTCTTCTGGCAAGACGATAGAGTATAAGCAGTTCACCATAATCCTTTAAGGTTTGGTTTGAGGTTTTATTAAAGTTGATGTGTTTCAGTTTTGTCCTTATTCCTTTTGGGGTCTTACCTGAAAATCTGGGGTGTTTGCCAAGGCTACTACATTCCCGAATTCCTCAGCACTCCACAGTTGCTATAATATCTGCTTAGCTCATTAGCATCCCAGCTGCTGCTTTTTGCTGGGTGTCTTGGAGCCTTGCCTTGTATATGCAAAGCTTAGTAGCTGTCAGACTTCTAAAGGGAAGATTAAATGCAGGTTTTTTGGGCTCATTTTCTTGCAGTTCCTCCCTCTCTAAGATTTTTGCCCTTAAGGTCTCAGTTGTTTTAGACTCATTGAATTCCATTATCTGTTTCAGCCAGACAGGACTGCTGGTTTCTGCTAGGACTCACTTCCCCTGTACTGTGAATTTGAAATGTCTTCAGGGAAAAATTCTAGGGTGAATGTGATCTCATGTTGTCCTTCTCTTTCCTCAAGAGTTGTAGTTCCTTAAAATCTTGCCTACTTTGGTTGCTTTCCAGTGCCTTTAAATGGTTCAGTTATATAGTTTGTCTAGCTTTCATAGTTGTGTTTGGCACGAAGAGGATTAATTTTGATGTAGGCTACTTTGTCCTGGTAGTAACTTGTAAGTCCAAATAAAGATCCAAACACACATGGAACATTTACCAAAATTGACACATGCAAAGCCATTAAACAGATTTCAAAAATTCAGATGATTGAACTCTTTTTGTCTTGTTGAACACAGCGGAATTATGTTAGAAATCAATTAAAAAAGATAGCCATATACTTCAACAAATGGTGTTGGGAAAGCTGGACAGCAAATTGTAGAAGAATGAAACTGGACCACTTTCTTATACCATACACAAAGTTAAACTCAAAATGAATGAAAGACCTATATATAAGACAGGAAACCATCAAAATCCTAGAGGAGAAAACAAGCAACAATCTCTTTGACTTTGGCCACAGCAACTTATTTGACATGTTTTCTGAATCCAGGGAAACAAAAGCAAACATGAACTACTGGGACCTCATCAATAAAAGGCTTCTACACATTGAAGGAAACAATCAATAAAACTAAAATACAACTGATGGAATGGGAGAAGAGATTTGCAAATGACATATCAGATAAAGGGTTAGTATCCAAAATCTATACAGAACTTATCAAACTCAACACCCAAAAAAATAAATAATCCAGTGAAGAAATGGGCAGAAGACATGAATGACACTTTTCCAAAGAAGGCATCCAGATGGCTAACAGACACATGGAAAGATGCTCAACATCACTCATCATCAATGAAATACACTTGTCAGAATGGCTAAAGTTAACAACTCAGGAAACAATAGATGTTGGGGAAGAGGCAAGGAAAGGGGAACACTTTTGCACTGTTTGTGGGAATGAAAACTGGTTTAGCTACTCTGGAAAACAGTATGGCATTTCCTCAGAAAGTTAAAAATAGAACTACCATACAACCCAAGCAATTGAACTACTAGGAATTTATCCAAAGGATACAAAAATGCCGCTTTGAAGGGGCACATGCACCCCAATGTTTATAGCAGCACTACCAACAGTAGCCAAATTATGGAAAGAGTCCACATGTCCAGTGACTGATGGATGGATAAAAAATATGTGGTATATATACACAACGGAATATTACTCAGCTATCAAAAAAAATAAAATCTTGCCATTTGCAACAACATATATGGAACTAGAGTGTATTACAGTAAGTGAAATAAATTAGAGAAAGACCTATGATTTTACTCATATGGAATTTAAGAAACAAAACAGATTAACATAGGGGAGGGGAAGAAAAAAATGAAGATAAAAACAGAGAGGGAAGCAAATCATAAGAGACTTAAATATAGAGAACAAACCGAGGGTTGCTGGAGGGGAGATGGGTAGGGGGGATGGGCTAAATGGGTGATGGGCATTAAGGAAGGCACTTGTTGGGATGAGCTCTGGGTGTTATATGTAAGTGATGAATCACTAAATTATCCTCTTGAAACCAATACTACATTATATGTTAACTACTTGAATTTAGATTTAAAGAAGTAAAAGGATAGCCATATAAATCTCAGATTTTTGAAATTTTGGAATATATTTCTGAATAATCCATGAGTCAAAGAAGAAATCACCATGAAAATTAGAAAATGAAAATGCATATTTAAAATCTTATGGGTTTGGGGCGCCTGGGTGGCGCAGTCGGTTAAGCGTCCGACTTCAGCCAGGTCACGATCTCACGGTCCGTGAGTTCGAGCCCCGCGTCAGGCTCTGGGCTGATGGCTCAGAGCCTGGAGCCTGTTTCCAATTCTGTGTCTCCCTCTCTCTCTGCCCCTCCCCCGTTCATGCTCTGTCTCTCTCTGTCCCAAAAATAAATAAACGATGAAAAAAAATTTTTTTTTAAATCTTATGGGTTTAAGGTTAATGCTGTGCTCTGAGAAAAATTTCTAGCCTCAATTGCATATATTAGAAAAGAAGAAAACCTAAAATCCACATTTTTTGCCTGTCTCCAGAAGTTAGAAAAGAACAGGTTAAATCCAAGGAACATAAAAAGAAAGGAAAAGATATAGGTGATAACTGAGAAAATCAATAGAGCCAAAAGATAATCTTTCATATAGACTAACAAAATTTCTAATACTGATAAAAAAAGAGGAGACAAAGCATAATACCAAGGTACTACATAAGACTATTGGTAGAAATTCCATGGATATTAAGAAGATAATAGGATATGACGAACAATATTATATACTAAATTTACAAACTTAGAAGAAATTGACAAATTTCTTGAAAAACACTATGTAAGCAAACTTACATGGTGAGAATTAGAAAAACATGAAGGAACTTAGTAATTTTTTTTTAAATGTGAGTCTATAATTAAACATTTTTTTGCAAAGAAAATTCCTGGTCAAGATGGCTTCACCTATGAATTCTTCCAAATGTTTAAGGTAAAAATAACAGTAATCACATAGAAACTCTTACTGAAAATGAAAAAATGGAGCTTGCTTTATGATGCCAGCATAACCTGAATGTCAAAACCTAGCAAAGATTTTATAAAATAGAACATTTTCTCTTAAACACTGATATAAAAATTATAAACAAAATGTTAGTGAATTAAATATAGTGATAAACAAAAATGATAACATCAGTCAGATGGGAATAAATCTGGTGCTTTTCAATTATTGGTTATATTAATTTGTATTTAGTGCTACTTTATTAATGACATTTATAAAATTTTTAAAAATGTACAAGTTCTTGGGTGTAAGAACTATGATAATGAAATAAAGTTTTAAATTTTGTGTACTTCTAAGATTATTCTGAATGTTTAGACACTCTCTGACAGTTTAATTACATAATTTGATATTTTCAATAAGCATTCTTCATTATGGGAATGGTTTTTCAATATAGTTTTTATTGAAAGTTCCTTAAGAAGGTAATTTGTTCATAGCTAATTTCTTAGAGTCTAAGAGACCTATGTTATAGTTTCTATTTTGATATACTCCTCTTTGACTTGCTTCAATCATTTCGCTTTTTTTTTTTTTTTAATTACATGACAGTGTTTGTGTTGGCCATAATACTGGTTGTGGAGTAGGTCCAAGTGTTAAGCAGTATTTCTATAAGGAAACTTTGAAAGAGGAGTGTTTTTCTTTCCTTTAAAAAGTGAAGTTATTAATCATACTGCTTCTAAGGGTGAGCCTGTTAAATTAACTGGAAACTAAACTCTTTTATTAAACTTAATTTTGGTATGTGTGATTTTTATTAGGTTGATTATATATATTTTTAATTTATATATATATACATATATATATACACATATATATATATTTAAAAGACAAATGTAATGAGAAATTTTTGAAAGTTAAATACGGAAGAAAATTGATCTCAGATTGGGTAGGATATGATTTAATTTTAATTTAATTTAATTTTAATTAATAATATTTTGTTGTTTACCATAATGATATTGTTATATTTCTTAAAAAGTCCTTTTAAAGACACATACTGAATATTTGCAGGAGAAATGATAATGATGTATAGGATTTGTTTTAAAATCTTTCAGAAGAAACAATAGGGAAAGGGAACTAGATGAAATAAAAGTGGCAGAATACTGGGGCGCCTGGGTGGCGCACTCGGTTAAGCGTCCGACTTCAGCCAGGTCACGATCTCGGAGTCCGTGAGTTCGAGCCCCGCGTCAGGCTCTGGGCTGATGGCTCAGAGCCTGGAGCCTGTTTCCGATTCTGTGTCTCCCTCTCTCTCTCTGACCCTCCCCCGTTCATGCTCTGTCTCTCTCTGTCCCAAAATAAATAAATAAACATTGAAAAAAAAATTAAAAAAAAAAAGTGGCAGAATACTGATAATTATTGAAGCTGGATAATTGTAACATGGGGTTCATAATACTATTTTATCTATATTGTGTATTTTAAAATCTTCATGGTAAAAAGTTAAAAAAGCACAAGACAAATTTAAATGTAGTTTTCCCTTAGAGATTTCAAAGTGTAGACCTTTGAAAGAAAAAGTTATAGGTCTTTTTTTCTTTTTATTTTAAAATATACAGTACTAATATAGTCACTGCATTTTATTAAAATTTTTTTAATGTTTATTTATTTTGAGAGAGAGGTGAGCACAGGGAGGGGCCAAGAGAGGCAAAGAGAGAATCCCAAGGAGGCTCTGCACTGTCAGTGTGGAGCTTGACGTGGGGCTTGGACCCGTGAACCATGAGATCATGACCTGAGTCAAAACCAAGAGTCTCAGACACTCAACTGACTTGAGTCATCCAGGTATCCCAACAGCCATTGTATTTAAAAAAATAGGATAATGAATTATTCCCAGTTATAAGAACCAGTATTTTGTAAGTATTTTTTTCCCTTGAAATAATATTCCTTTCCTTTAGTGAATCATTTGGTGGTATGGTCTTGATACTCATAAAAAATGTAGTTTTCAAAGTGATGTAAGTTTTTAGTTTTACAGAAATAAGTCTGAGAAATCAGCTTACTTTTTCCTATTAAATTTTTTGCTTTTAATTCTTATACCAAATTTGTTAAGATAAAATTCATACCATTCAATTCATCTATTTATAATTCATCTATTGTTAGTATATTAACACATATATAGTACCATAATCACAGTCAATGATAGAACATTTTCATCACCTCAAAAATATATGTCTTGGCAATGATTTTTTGGATTTGACATCAAAGAAAAGCAACAAAAGCAAAAAACAAGTGGGACTACATCAAACTACAGAGTTCTGTACAGCAAAGGAAACCATCAACAAAATGAGGAGGTAACCTATAGAATGGGAGAAAATACTTGTAAATCATGTATCGGATTGGGGCTAATATCCAAAATATATAAAGAACTCATACAACTCTTTAGCAAAAAACAAACAATGTAATTAAAAAATTGGCAGAGGTTCTGAATAGACACTTCTCCAAAAAAGTATCCAACTAGCCTCAGGTACCTGAAAAAGTGCTCAACATCATTAATCATTAGGGAAAGGCAAATCAAAACCACAATGAGATATGACCTTACATCTGTCAGAATGGTTGTCATCAAATAGACAGATAACAAATGTTGGAGAGAATGTGGAGGAAAGGGAACCTTTGTACAGTGTTGATGGGGATGTTAATTGGTATAGCCACTATGGAAAACAGTATGGAGATTCTTCAGAAAATTAAAATAGAATTGCCATATGATCCTGCAATCCCACCTCTGGGTGTGTATCCAAAAGAAATGAAAATACTAACATACCTGCTCCTTGTTCGTAGCAACATTATTTACAACAGCCAAAACATAGAAACAACTTAAGTGTCTATTGGTCAATGAGTGGATAAAGAATATGTGGTGTATATATATTTGAACGTTGCTAAGAGAGTAAATCTTAGAAGTTCTTATCTCAAGAAAAAACATTTGTTAACTGTGTGAAGTGTTGTATATTGACTAAACTTACTTTGGTAATCCTTTCCTGATATATGCATATATCAAACAATATGTTGTACACCTTGAACTAATACGATGTTATATGTCAGTTATATCTCAGTACAACTGGAAAGATAAAAAAGAAACCTCATATCCTTTACTTAACACCCTTCTAACCCTGCATCTCCCCATCCATTATTAGTATGTAATACTGTGATTATATTGTATATAACCATTCTGATAGGTATAGAGTGATATCTCATTGTGGTTTTTAATTTGCACTTCACTAGTGGCTAATGATGTTGAATGTCTTTTGTTTACTTCTTTGCCAATTGTATATACCCTTCATTGTAGTGTTTCTTCATATCTTTTGCCCATTTTCTAGTTGGATTGTCTGTAATACTACTGTTGAATTTTCAGAGTTCTTTATATATTCTAGACATCATTGGGTATTTCCTACAAGTCTGTTGTTTATCTTTTCATTGTCTTCATAGAGTCTTTTGCAGGGGAAAATTTTTCAATTTTGATGAGGTTTGTGAGGGTTTCCTATGGATCATGCTTTTGGTGTCAAGTGTAAGAACTCATTGTCTAGCCATATGTTCGAAAGATTTCTTGTTTTTTTTTTTTTTCTTCCTAGGTTTTATAGTTTTACATCTTAAATTAGTGATACTTTTTGACTGAATTTTTGGGTGAAGTGTGAGTTTTAGATGGAGGTTTACTTTTTTGCCTTGGATGTCTGGTTACTACCACCATTTGTTGGAATTTCTCTTGAAATTTTATCAAAAATCAGTTGGGCATATTTGTGTGGGTGTATTTCTGGGTTTTAAAGTAGTCTATTTCATTGATCTGTGTGTCTGTTGTTCCACCCATACAGTACTTTCTTGATTAATCTCACTCTGTGGTAAGCCTTAAAACATTGAATAGAGTGATTACTTTTAATTTATTCTTTTTTAAAGAAAATTGTTTTTAGCTCTTTTAGGTTTTATGTCTTTCTATATAAATTTTAGAGTAAGCTTTTCTAATGTTCAAAAAAATGTTACTGGTATTTTGATAGAAATTACATTATGCTGTTGATCATTTTAGAGAGAATTGACACTTTTACGATGCTGGATTTTCTAATAATTTTTTAATGAACATGGTATGTCTTTCAATTTATTAGGTCTTCTCTTTTTTTAATCAGCCTTTGTAGTTTTTAGGATACATATTCTGTACCTTTTTTCTTAGACTTATTACTAAATATTTTATTTTTTTTAGTGTAATTATAAATTGTTTCAAATTTGTTTTCACATGTTCACTGTTAGTCTGTATAAATGCAGTGCATTTGTGCATTGACTTGTATCCTACAACATTACTGAATTTATGTAATAATTCTGGAATTTTTATGTAATTCCTTGGGATATTCTATGTAGACAATCATGTCATCTGAAAATGGGGACAGTTTTATTTCTTCTTTTCCTTCCCCCCATCCCCACATCCCATGCCTTTTTGCACTGTCTAGGACTTCCGGTACTATGTTGAAGAAGGATGGTGAGAGGAAACATCCTTTTCTTGTTCTAGATCATGGGGAAAATTATTCATTCATTCTTGCACCATTGAGTATATGTTAGCTATAGGTTTTTTGTCGATGCTTTTTATTGAGTTGAGTAAGTTCCCCTATATTATAGCTTAATAAATTTTTCTCAAGAATGGATATTGGATTTTGTGAAATACTTTTTCTGCATCCGTTGATAAGATCATATGATTTTACTTGTATAGTCAGTGGACAGTAGTGAATTATGTTGATTTTTTTTGAATGTTGAACCAGGTTTGCATACTTGTAATTAATTCTACTTGGTCATGGTTTGTAATGCTTTTTATACATTGCTGGATTTGATATGTTGATATTTTGTTGAAGATTTTTATATCTAAATTCATGAGAAATATTGTTATTTAGTTTTATTTTTATGTACTGTCTTTGTGTGTTTTTGTACCAAGGTAAAACTGGCTTTGGTACTTGGGAGGTGTTCTCTCCTCTCCTATTTTCTGGAATAGTTGTGTAAAATTTTTATCCTTTTAAAAGTGTTGCATAGAATTTGCCAGAGAAACCATCTGGGCCTGGAGGTTTTTTGAGTGGGGAACTTTTAAAAAGTACAAATTGAATTCTTTAATAATCATGAGACTATTCAGATAGTCTGTTTTCATTTTGGTTGAGTTTTATCGTTTGTGTTTCTTATAGAATTGGTTCATTAAACTTTATTTTATAGAATGAATATGGTCTGTGATACTGAATGTTCTGTATATATTTGAAAAAAAAAAGCATTTTACTGTTGAATGGACTGTTTTGTATATGCTATTATATCAAGTTGGTTGATTGTATGTTCAATTTTTCTATATACTTGCTGATTTTCTATCTAGTTCTATCAGTCCTTGGGAGGGAGTTAGAAGTCCACATTTGTAATTGTGTATCTTTCTCTTTCTCATTTCATCCTTATCAGTTTTTTTGCTGTGTATCTTGAGTTTATATTGTTCGGTGTATACATATTTAGGGGTATATATCTTCACTGTGCAATGCTTTTATCATTATATAATATGTTTTTGTTTCTTTAGTAATTTCTTTGCTCTGAAGTCTACTTTATCTGATAATAATATATCTACTCCTGCTTTCCTCAGTATTTGCATGGTGTATCTTTCTCGCTTTGAACTTACATATGACCTTGTATTTAGGTGAATACAAGTATTTAAGTGAATTTCTTGTAGATAACCTAGAGTTCATTCAATTGTATTTTTATTTTTTTTTAATATTTGAGACACAGAGCACAAGTGAGGGAGGGGCAGAGAGAGAGGGACAGAGGATCCACAGCAGGCTCTGTGCTGACATACAGTCAAATGTATGCTATTAGTACTAGGATAGAGGAAAGAACTTGGACTTTTGAGGTAGGCCTATGTTTGGATTCTGAAAGATGGGGGTGGAGGGCAGTTTTTATGTAACCACTGGGACATGAACACCAGAACCAATTTGCCTAAACTTGCATCTTGGCTTTACCTTTACTGGGTGTGTGACCTTGGGGAAATTACTTAACCTCTCTTTGTCTCATTATTTTCAATGATAAATGGGGTAAGTGAAATGACAAATGATAAATTTTATCAATGATAAAATTGGGATGATAGTATTGGTATTACAGGGTTGTTGTGGAGATTAAGAGTTACAATATGTAAACACTTGGAACAGTGCTAGCATACAGTACACACTATATAAATGTTTATTATTACTTTCTGACTCTGTGGCCTATGTCAGTCTTAATCTGAATCTCAGTTTTGTCATTTGTAAAACATGGAAAATCATACCAACCCCACAGTGTACTTTTATTAGACATTACATATGCACATACACACACTGCATCTTGTATAGTTAGTGTCATGTTTATATATTAGTTACACTTAATACGAATTTGATTGGAAAAAGTTTTTATTTTATAGGTTTTGAAAATTTTTATCATCTAAAGAAATCTTGATTTATTTCCTTCCCTCAATTGCATAGAACGGAAAGATGCTGAAGGATGGGAGACTGTTCAGAGGGGAAGGCCCGTTCGCTCACGATCAACAGCAGTGATGACAAAAGTTTCAGTAGCAACAGAAACATTAAGGTCAAAGGATGACAGTGATAAAGAAAATATACAACTTTTACCTGATGAAAGCATTGAGAAAGGTGAATTTGATGGAGATGGACCTTCTAATACTATAGAATCTCGGTCCAAAGACTCATTACACTCTTGTGACCATCCTCTTGCTGAAAGAACCCAGGTAGTACATTCTGAAAATCCTTTTACTACATTTTTATAAGGGATATGTCTATGCCGGAATGTCTTATTTTCCTATTTTATTTTTAACTTTTTATTGTAAAAAAATTCAGATCTCCAGAAAAGTTGCAAGAATGAACAATGAACTCTCCTATACTCTTTACCTAGATCCACAGATTAACATTTGCCTCACTTTTTCTTTTTTCTTCTTTATTCATACTTACATGTCACACACATGTATATTAAACAATATGCAAACACCATAACCATTTACCTGCATTATAGCATGTATCTACAAAGAATAAAGAAACCCTTAACCATTTTAATTGTAAATTCAGGGAATTTGATATCTATATAGTATTTTCCTCTAATTTATAATTCATATCCATGTACCAGTAATTTCTTCATAGAATTTTTAAAATTTATTTATTTATTTTGAGGGGGGAAAGGGCAGAGAGAGAGGGAGAGAGAGAGAACCCCAAGCAGACTCCACACTGGTAGTGAGGCGCCTGATGCGGGGCTTCAACTCATGAACCGTGAGATCATGACCTGAGCCGAAGTTGGATGCTTACCCAGCTGAGCCATCCAGGTGCCCTTTCATCATAGAATTTTTTCTCTGAGCAGAGATCCAATCTAGAATCACACATTATAAATTCAGCTTTGTTTTTTTAACATCTTTCATCAGGGACAGTTTTTCAGTTTATCGTTGTTTTTCATGACATTAATGTTTTTGAAGAATACATTGCATTATTTTTTTTGTAGAATATCCTTCAGTTAGTTTATTATCCAAGTTAGCTTATGCATTTTTGACAGAAATAAAGTGATTGGCCTTAGTGTCACATCTAGAGGCATATATTAATTTTCCCAACCTTGTTGTTAATTTGAATTACTTGGTTTAAATGGTGGTCTACTGTTTCATTTGGAGTGTTATTAAAAATGTTGATGAAAGTAAGGATCATTTTGAACTTGCTCTCCTTTTACATCCTGCAATTCAAGTGTATAGTCATTTGCCAATATTTAATGTAATTCTTTAAAGATGATATTCTCGGGGCGCCTGGGTGGCGCAGTCGGTTAAGCGTCCGACTTCAGCCAGGTCACGATCTCGCGGCCCGTGAGTTCGAGCCCCGCGTCAGGCTCTGGGCTGATGGCTCGGAGCCTGGAGCCTGTTTCCGATTCTGTGTCTCCCTCTCTCTCTGCCCCTCCCCCGTTCATGCTCTGTCTCTCTCTGCCCCAAAAATAAATAAATGTTGAAAAAAAAATTTTTAAAGATGATATTCTCAGTATTTCTGCTGTTAGTCCATTTGAAATTTATTTTACTTATTTGATGAAGGAATGCATTTTTTAGATATTTGTTTACATGAAAATATATGTTCAATAGGCATAATTTTATGCAAAATGAAACATAAGAGATTCTTTATATGATACAGGGGCTAAGTAAAAATTTGTAAAATAGTTACATTATTTCTCAGTTTAGAATAGTATTTCTGCTTTCAAGTTTTCTCTTTTTACATGTAGGATATTTGTTTTTATTGGAAACTGTACTCAATTTCCATGTTTTTCTTCTTAATGATGATAATGGCTCTTAACTATACATTGTTCCTGATGTTCTGTAACTCCTTAATGTATGTATGTTTTATGCCCATGTGAGATTGGAAGCTTCTTGTGAGTGGTATCTTATGTTGCCTTTAATTTACTGCATTATGGAGCAGAATCCTAGACACAGGAAATAATCAGTATTTTTGTTGGTTATACTTTTCAGAAACTTTTTAATGTAGGTAAAAAATCTTTTTGTATCACTTAACAGACCGGTAGCATTTTTGCTAACATATATTTTAGCTATAAAACTTAACAATATAAAAATTACATTGGTTTTGGGTAATGAATAAACTTACATGATTTGGGATTTTAGGAATAATCCATACATACAACTTTTGAGTAATTTAACTATTGCTAAAATATTTCCATATAAAAAGTTCACTGCTCTTGGTGTCCAAGCTAATGATAATATTTGTTTTTTCCACTGTCATTCTAAAAATGGAAATAGCATATTGTATATTTTTTCAACATTATAGTTTAGCTTTGATTTTACTGTATAAATGATACTGATTTTTTAATAAACAGAGTTGACTATATTGTAAACATCAGTAATGCCAATATAAATATTGCCAAGAAGATTATAAACTATGGTGAATGATGTATAGATAATGTTGATAGTGATATAAACAATGAGATACAATTTAAATAATACCTACACTAAAATCAGTGCTTTGGGACACTAAGTTTTGACCAATAGTAGAATTTTTAAAGTAGTTTATAAGACTTGACCAAGTTTCATATTTATATAAATAATTAATCAAATTGGGAGCTTCATGGCCACTGCAATATTTATCTAATGTTTATTTAAATAGTGATGTGAGTGGGTTTGAAATTCACAATTTTAGATTTTAGTTCTACTTGTAGCTCATTACTCTGAGTATAATTGGAAAACACAGCACCATTCTTTCTGTACTCTGTTACAAAGTGGAAATAAAGACATGTTTCTATTTACTAAACTAGGAGGTTTTTAAAAAATGGGTATTTGGCTTAAGACAGTACTTTATTTGACTTAGATCATTTTCCTATTTTTGTTGGTTATGTGTTAAATATTTCTAAAGGGTAATGGGGGAGGATATTGAAATCTAAATAGGAATTGCTTGCTCAGATATACTATACTTTTTATGGTGTATTTTCTCTTTTAGATCTGAGAATTGGTATTGTGTACCATGTGGGTTTACATGAAAGATACTTTGAGGTTTGTTAATGTTATCTTAAGAGAGCAACTGTCTTGTTATGAGTAAAATGCCCTGAAAGTATATATTTTGGTGAAAAGTGCCTTCATTTGATATTAGACAGACAATCTTTGCAAAACCACATAAATACCTTTAGTTATTTGAATATAAGACAAACTATTATACTTGTGACTAGAATTTCTTTTGTGATGTATATAAAGTACTCATCAAGAATCAGCCTACTAAAAATAAAAATGTAATTACAATATAGCTTAATAAAGCTAAGCTTTCATAAAGCATTTCAGGTATTGCCCTGTACGTAGTAGGTGTGCAAATAAAATTTGTTCTGCTTAATGGTATTTTTTTTTCCTTACACTTGAAACATAGAAAAAAGATGAGTGAGTCGTCAACCAGTCAGCTACTGCTTTAGTTGATAGGTGTATTATAATCATTTTTTCTACAATGGAGTAGTTTGTCTGATTCATTCTGTAAATGTGTTTTGTTAGTTCACAGTGAATACACTGGATGATGTCAAGAGCTCTCGCAGTAGTACTTTACAAGACCATTCTCTGCGAACTTCTGAAATACCTGCTGTTCACATTGATACAGAATGTGTTTCAATTATTCAGCAAGCTGATATGCCTCCTTTGCAAGCAAATGACATATTTTCAGCAGAGAAAGCAGGGATAGAGAGTGAAATGGACCCTTCAGATATTTCAAATGTGAGTGCTGCTAACTTGGTAAGAACAACTTATCAGAATTCTGAGTAAATATATTAAAGAGGCATAAAACTTTAATAGTAATAAGTTGTGTTACTTTACACTTTATAAAGTATTTTGTACATGTTATTTCTTTTTAATATTTTATTCTTATAGCAAGCTTTGAGATGCTTCTCATTTTGTAGAGGACGAAAATAAGATCGCTAAATAGCTGTTGCTAAAATCATTCATTTTGTGATTTGATCAAATGTTTTTTAGTCTGGCATTAAGAAACTAAACCAGTAACAATAAAGTCTTCCATGCAACATCTAGCACTCTGATGGATGGGAAATGTTGCCTACTGGACTTTAGAGTTCTTTAGATAGCCTCTGCCATTTGCTTGGAGTTGGTCTTCAAGATGAAATTTATTTACCATCCCTATTGCAGAACCTTTAAAAATGTGTTGATTTGGAATTACAGTTTTATGCTTTTAGATGACTACTTATTTGTCCTCATGTCTATTTCTCACTTTAGTAGTAAGATATATGACCTGAGGATAATCCAGAATGGGTTAGTCTAGTATAAAAGTAACTTTCAGAAGAAATAGGCACACACAAAAAATTACTGAGAAAAATCATTCAAATCTTATTTTACTTTATTTTTATTTATTTTGAGAGAGAGAGAGCATGCACGTGTACAAGTGGGGGAGAGGTAGAGAGAGAGAGAGAGAGAGAGAGAGAGAGAGAGAGAGAGAGAGAGTCCCAAGCAAGCTCCACACTGTCTCAAGGCTTGATCTCACAAACCATGAGATCATGACCTGAGGTGAAATCAGTCATATGCTTAGCCGACTGAGTCACCAAGGTGCCCCATCAAATTTTATTTTTTAAATGGCCACCGTATACTGTACTTTCCTTAAAAACTTAGTGCCTTATCATGCTGAAAGATGCTATTGACAGATGGTATTAGATCAAATTATGTATCTTAGATAATAACATTAGACACAGATGAAACTTGAATAGGGGTTTGTATAAGGGAAAAATAAGGGCTCTATAGTATTAAGAAAAACATTTAAAAATTTAAAGTAAGGAATAAAGAGAAAATTATATTTTAAGTTGGCTCTTTTAGTGTGACTGTTCTTAAAGGTGAAACATAATTATGGTCATGTAAGTACTAGGTTTAATATATGCGATAGAAATTGGTCATATTTATATTTTTTATTTGCATAGCTAGGCATCATATTATTTATTTTGTGAATTGATTCTGTGAGAATCAAATTTCAGAAGAGGAAAAAGATCCCATACTTAAATAAGCACTAAATAGTTATTTAAAAATTCTTTCATCCATTTTATTTTGATCACATGTATAAATAAGCTTGTGGTAGAATATTAAAAACTCTTAGTTATTTTAAGGATCAAATTTACGTACTTTACATACTCTGCTTTTGATATGAATATTAGTATATTCTTAGAGTTCTTAGAAGAATTTTAATTAAACCAGATTTTAAAAACCTTTTGTGTTTGGATTTGTCTTGGTGGAGCTAAATCTTTGGATTGCTCTCTACATGTACCTCATTGTATAGGTTCTCAGTGGGGGGTTGTAGAGAATTGCTGCCTGTGATGACAGAACTTTTTCTTTTCTTTCTCAATGCAGTAGTCCTGTAGCTAAAGGTAAATAATAATAATAATAATAATAATAATAATAATAATAATTCGGTTATCTTATTCAACAGAAATTTTGGTAGAAAATGACTGTTCAAGGGGCACCTGGGTGGCTCAGTTGGTTAAGCGTCCTACTTTGGCTTAGGTCATGATCTCACAGCTAGTGAGTTTGAGCCCCGCTTCAGGCTCTGTGCTGACAGCTCAGAGCCTGGAACCTGCTTTGGATTCTGTGTCTCCCTCTCTCTGCCCCTTACGCAGCTCACACTCTGTCTTTCACTCTCTCAAAAATAAATAAACATGAAAAAAATTTAATAGAAAATGACTGTTTGAACCTTTCTATTTAAGCTCAACTTTTGCCATTGTTGTAAAAAATGTGCTAATATAAAACCTAGCTACAGTGGATCTAGGTTTTTAGATTTACTATAATTTCAAATTTTTTTTTTACAGTTTATTTATTTTGAGAGAGCGTGAGCTGGGGAGGAGCAGAGAGAGAGGGAGAGAGGGAAAATCCCAAGCAGGCTATATTCCTTTTATAGTGCTTTTCTTTTGTCTTAAAGATACTTGATCTACAACTGTTTTGAATTTTGGCACTCAAATGAAATTCATACTTTGACATTAATAATAATACCTGTTATTTGTATAACTTCACAGTTTCTCATACACAGCTGTCTCATGATGAAGGTAAGTCATGAATTATTGTACCATTTTATGGAATACAAAATAGGCTCTTGGTTTTAAGAAGCTTCCCAGTCACACAAGTAGCAAGTGGTTGAACTTATACTGAACCCCACATTTTATAATTCTAGATCAATGCTATTTTATGTATACTGTTGAGTGTGTCGTTAGTACATAAAGAAATGATTACTTTCCACTTAATTGATGATTCTTTTGTTTGTTTGTTTTTAACTTTTAGTCCATGGCAGAAGTTCTTGCTAAAAAAGAAGAGCTAGCAGATCGTCTAGAAAAGGCCAATGAAGAAGCTATTGCTAGTGCTATTGCTGAAGAGGAGCAGTTAACCAGAGAAATTGAAGCAGAAGAAAACAACGATATTAATATTGAAACTGACAACGACAGTGACTTTTCTGTGAGGTTTTATTTTTTAAATTAAAAATTTTTGTTTTTTATTTTTTATTTTTTTTAAATTCCAGTATAGTTAACATATAGTGTTGTATTAATTTCAGGTGTAATATAGTGATCACCAATTCCGTACATCTTTACTCAGTGCTCATCCTAAGTGTACCCTTAATCCCCATCACCTGTTTCACTCATTCCCCCAGCTATCTCCCCTCTGATAGCTTTATTTTAAACGAGCACCCTCAGGTAAAGAAGGGTATTTTTTTTTCCAACAAGAGCATTTTTTATTTGAAGCATACTTCAGAATACATGATTCTAAAAGATATATTTAAAACATTCCATCCAAGAAAAATAGAATAGACATTTTTTTTAAGTATTCACAAAAGAATCCCAGAGACATAACAAATATTACAAATTAAGAAGACTGAAATCGGGGTGCCTGGTTGGCTCAGTTGGTTAAGTGTCTGACTTTGGTTCAGGTCATGATCTTTTAGTTCATGGGTTTGAGCCCCGCATCAGGCTGTGTGCTGACAGCTCAGAGCCTGGAGCCTGCTTCGTGGATTCTGTCTCTCTCTCTCTCTGCCCCTCTCCCCTGCTTGTACTCTGTCTCCCTCTCTCTCAAAAATAAATAAATAAATAAATAAATAAATAAATAAATAAATAAATAAATAAATAAAAAGTAAATAAAAAACATTAAAAAAAAAGACTGAAATCATACTAATTTCCATTTACAATGGTACAAAACTAAAGATCCACAATAAAACAAAGCTGGAAAATCTACAATGTAAATATTAAATATTTAATGTGTAAATATTAACACACCACTGCACAAACAATGGGCCAAATAAGAAATCCAATGGCAAATTAAGATATGTCTTAAAACGGGCACTTGGGTGGCTCGGTTGGTTGAGTGTCCAACATTGGCTCAGGTCATGATCTCATGGTTCGTGAGTTGGGGCCCCACATCAGGCTCTGTGCTGACAGCTCAGAGCCTGGAGCCTGCTTCGGATTCTGTGTCTCCCTCTCTCTCTGCCCCTCCCCCCACATGCTCTGTCTCTGCCTCTCAAGAATAAAGAAAACCAATAAAAAAAAAATTTTAAACAAAAGAAAAATAAAACACAATATTCTGTAACCTATGGGATGCAGCAAAAAGCAAATGTTAGATGCTAGATGCTATAAATGCTTGTATTAAGAAAAAGTGTTGAAGTAAACAACATTATATCACAAGGAACTAGGAAAAGAAGAGACTTAGGTGAAATTTAGTAGAGGAAGGAAATAACAAAGAAAAATCAGAAGTAGAGACCAGAGTAAACAATAATATAACATTGAAAGTCATGACTGTTTTTTCCAAAAAAAAAAAAAAAGGAAATAAAATTGGCAATACTTTACATTAAGAAAAAGGAGAGAAGACACATAAGCCAAAATGAAAAATAGAAGAGAAAACAATACAACAGATGATAACAGATTACTATAATTATATATTAATCAAATAACTAGAAGAAAACCAAACAAACAAAATTCCTAAAAACGTACAAGTTACCAAGATTGAGTCATGAATCTTGAATCTAAGAAGTAGGAAACCTTCTTAGACCAATAACAAAAATGAAAGTTGAATTGGGAATCAAAACTCTGAGCACAGAAAAGTCTAAGACCACATGGTTTCATTGGTGGAATTCTACCAAACATTAAAAAAAAAAAAAACCAATGACAATATTTACCAAATCTCATAAATAATGGAAGAGAGGAAACATATTCAAAATCATTCCATGAGGCCAGTACTGTTCTGATACCAAAGCAGGATAAAGACAATACAAGAAAAAAAAGTCTAGTTTGTCCCATATAAGTATTGCTACTTGGACTTTATTTTGACATCCATTTGAGTGATAAATGTTTCTCCACTCCCTCACTTTCAATCTTCAGGTGTCTTTAGGTCTAAAATGAGTCTCTTGTAGGCAGCATATAGAGGGGTCTTATTTTTTTTAATCCCTTCTGACACCCTATGTCTTTTGATTGGAGCATTTGGTCCATTTACATTCAAAGTAATTATTGATAGATATGTATTTATTGCCATTTTATTACTTGTTTTGTTGTTTTTAATGGAGATTTCCTCTGATCCTTTCTTGCCTTTGTCACTTTTGGCCTTTGTACTCAAAGAGTCCCCTTTAATATTTATTGCAGGGCTGGTTTAGTGGTCATGAACTCCTTTAATTTTTGTTTGGAAAGCTCTGTATCTCCCCTTTTATTCTGAATGATAGCCTTGCAGGATAGAGTATTCTTGGCTGCAGACTTTTTCCATTTAGCACATTGAATGGAGCATGCCACTTACTTCTGGCTTGCCAGGTTTCTGTGGAGAGATCTATTGCTAACCTGAGGGGTGGTCTTTTGTAAATTAAGGACTTCTTTTGTCTTGCTGCTTTTAGGATTTTTTCTTTCACTGTATTTTAAAATTTGATTACAATGTGTCTTGGTGTTGGCCCGCTTTTGATGATTTTGATCAGAGTTCCCTGTGCTCCTGGATCTTGATGTCTGTTTCCTTTCCCAGATTATGGAAATTTTCTGCTGTTATTTCTTGAAATAATATTTTCTGCTTTCTGGGACTCTTCTGATATGAATGTTTTTATATTTGATGGGGTCACTGAGTTCCCTAAGTCTATTCTTGTGTTGCATAATTATTCTTTCTTTTGTTCAGCTTCATTATTGTTGATTATTTTATCTTTTAGGTCACTAGTTCATTCCTCTGCTTCTTCCAGCCTGCTGTTCATTGCATCAAGCCTGTTTCCAATCTCATTTATTTCATTCATCTCTGGTTGATTTTTTTAAAACTCTTTTATCTCTGTTGTAAGGGTCTCACTGATGTCTTCTTTTCTCAAGCCCAGTGAGTATCTTTATGATTATTGCTTTAAATTCTCCATCAGGCATGTTACTTATATCTGTTTGCCTTATCTTGTTTTCATTTGGGATAAATTCCTCTGTCTTGGCATTTTATCTGGTATCTGCCTTCTTCTCTGTGTTAGAAAAGCCAGTTATGTCTCCTTCTCCTGAAAGTAATGGCCTTATGTACTGCCCAGGGCCTGGCGCTTCAGGGATTGGCTCTGGTGTGTGCTATACATGCTTTACTGTTGTGTTTTGGCTGCTCTGCCCTTTAGGCCAGTTGTCTGTAGAGCCTCTCCTTGCCTGCTGGGGGCAGTGTTTGGTCCCTGGCCTGAATGTGGTAAGTTTTAACTAGATGTGCTCTGGTGTGTTTGTGCATTAAGACCTGACACCAACTCCACCAGAACCAAGGTCTTGTAGAACTCTCTGGTCAGGAGATGTGGTGTGGGCAGGGGTTTGTGCTGTTTTTCTGGGAGAGGGACTCACCACACTAGGGCTGAGGCAAGCTTGACTGAGAAGGGCAGTCCCGCTAGAGCACAGATGTGTGGGACTTGGTGGAAGCAACTTAGGCAGCCAGTGTTGGCGCTGAGCTGCTTCCCTCAGATGGCCTTGTGTTCATGCTGAGGGGTGTTGGAGGGAAATGGCTTCGGCCAGTCCTTTGTTCCTGGACAGCAGTCTCCATGAATGTTGCCTCTCTGGGAAACACTCCTAGAATAGGGAATAATCTCATCACTTGTGCCCCAGCTGTTCTTCAGATCACTGTTTCCACAGTGACTGTCCCTGGGGTTGTTTGCCTGCCTCCTCTCCAGGAGCGGGGTTGTGCCCTCCGGGCTCTATCCCAGCTAAGCCTGCTGACCTTTACTACTTTAGCGTTTAAACCCTGCTGGTTGCAAGAGCTCAGAAAATTCAGTCCCTCTCTGTTTCCAAGCTAGTGGCTTTGGGGAAACGTTCTCCTTGTGTGTTCCTGGGCTTGTCTTTTTCTCTCGCCCTTCCTCGTGACCACAGCTCCTTCCTCTCTGCAGCACCCATGATCTGTTTCTCCCCTAACCCATGTCTGCACTTCCTACTTTCTTTGATATGGCCTCTTCTCTCTTTACTTGTGGAGTATGTCCTGTCTTCAGGGTGATTTCGGGGGTATTTAGGATGATTTGATAGTTACCTAGTTGTGTTCCTGGGACAAGATGAGCCTAGGGTCTTCCTACTTCACTGCCATTTTGGGTTCTTTCTGAGAGCTTTCAGAATTTTTTGCATAATTGTTCAAAAATTACATTTAGAAATAAAATTCTTAGGGCCAGAAGGACTTAGAGTTCATACAAAAACAATAGGAAATCATTTTTTAGCACTTTAACCATTAGAGTATTTTTTTAAATTTTTCTAATGTTTGTTTATTTTTGAGAGAGAGAGAGACAGAGCATGAGCAGTGGAAGGGCAGAGAGAATGGGAGACACAGAATCCGAAGCAGGCTCCAGGCTCTGAGCTGTCAGCACAGAGCCTGACATGGGGCTCAAACCCATAAACCGTGAGATCATGACCTGAGCCAAAGTCGGACACTTAACTGACTGAGCCACCCAGGCGCCCCACAGAGTATTTTTGTATATAATGCAACTGACAAGTTGGAAGTTGTTATTTTCATTTTACAAATCAAAAAATTGAATCTTGGAAAAAGTAAGAACTCAGCATTACTTACATTTTAATTGCAGAGGCTGAAATAGAATCCAAGGTATTTACTTTTTTTCTGTTCCACTAATAAAAAGCAAATGATACATACCTTGCTATCACTAAGCATTAAGGATATGTATGTTGATAAGAGGGATTTCTTCAGAATGAAAGTAACTGTAAATGTTTTAAATATTTTTCTATTAATTTTTAATGCCCAGTGAATAATCTTGAGCTCTTCTGAGGTATACTATGAGTACGGAAGAGTTATATAGTAATAGTATCAGGCCAATATGTTTCTTTTAAATTTACTTGATTTGTCTCTGCTGTTAATGACAAGTAGGTTGGTCTTCCTCTTAAAATATATAGACTATATAGTATTTTAACTTGGTGATTATTGTAACTATAAGAGGTATATAGCTTTTTTCTGGTTTTGAACTGTTAAATTCTCACTAACAGGTAAGAAAATTACATCTACAGTTCATTTTTAAGGTGATAATTGTGTTCAAATATTTGTTTTTCACTCTTCCTTATTACATTTTAGGCCAGCATGGGCAGTGGGAGTGTATCTTTCTGTGGTATGTCTATGGACTGGAATGATGTCCTTGCAGATTATGAAGGTATTGTGTGTGTATGCCTGTGTGCATTGTCTGTGTGCAGCTAAAAGGGTTTAAAATAGATTATCTTATTATGTGGAGTTTATATGTGTAAAATAAATAATTTACAGTGGGAATGCTGATGCCTTTTAAAAGCCTGTTCTCAAATGTTGGTTTTATAGAACTGTGTGGTTAAACAGTAATGGTGGTTTTCTTTTTTTCTGGGCAGCTCGTGAAACTTGGCGCCAAAATACATCTTGGGGGGATATTGTAGAGGAGGAACCTGCTAGACCTCCAGGCCATGGAATTCACATGCATGAAAAACTTTCCTCACCATCTCGTAAAAGGTCTGGCCTTTGAAAATTAATTTGAAATGTTTCACAAGAGGGAAACTGACTAGTCTTTAGTAAAATTGCTATACAACATTTTAAGGCATATTATTCAGGATAGTTACAGATCTATTGAAAAGTGACAATGTTTTCCTGAAATGTTAAGCCAAAATTAGTTGTGTGTACTTCCTGTATTTATTTTAAGAATGTTGAAGACTAAAAATATTTTTGGCTTTATCATGTAAACATTTGTGTCTTCTATCCATTTGTTTGTGTTAATAGAACAATTGCAGAATCTAAGAAAAAACATGAAGAAAAACAAATGAAAGCACAGCAGCTAAGGGAAAAGTTACGTGAAGAGAAAACATTAAAGCTTCAGAAATTATTAGAAAGGGTGAGTTTTTAATATTTAGAAAATTTTGACAGCCTTAAATTGATGGACTCATTTTTAACTTGACTGTTTCTTGGGTCTAAGAGAAGCTAGCAGAACTATAAAAATTAAATTTTCTGGGAAACAAAAGCATTTCTACCTATTGAATTACAGAAGGTTACCTGCAAAAAAGAAAAAAAATTGACATTTCTAAATTAGCTAGTAAATTGATGTTTGCAGAGTTGGCATGGATTATTGAAGTTGCATTTTGTCCTTTCTTGTTTTCATTGGGGCGTTTCTTTGGGGACTCTTGTGGACAATGTAGGATGAGTTGGTAGGATAGTTTTGAGCTTCAGATGATCAGGTTTGAATAAGTTGGGGCACTAATTGAATTTATAAAGAGATTTTTAGAATATTTAGAGAAGTGCAACTTCTGATCAGTGTGATATAGTAGAAAGAACATGGGATTTGGAGATGGCCAAGCAGGGTTCAAATCCTGGTTTTACCACATAATAAAATATGATGCACTGGGCAAGTTACTTGACAATATTACATTTCAGTTTCTTTCTTTCTTTTTCAAATTAAAAAGAATTTTTTATGTTTATTTATTTATTTTTAGAGAGAGAGAGAGAGAGAGAGAGAGAGAGAGAGCGCTCAAGCTGGTGAGGGGCAGAGAGAGAGGGAGAGAGAAATCCCAAGTAGGCTCCACAGTGTCAGTATAGAGCCCTGTGCGGGGCTTGAACTCACAAACTGTGAGATCATGACCTGAGCCAAAACCAAGAGTCGGACGCTTAACCAACTGAACTACCCAGGCACCCTTCAGCTTCTTTATTTTTAAAATGAAAATTTTAATTATTAACATGATGTGATGATTAAATATGGCAAGTGTGTATAACAATGGCATAGTATTATGATGGCTGATGCTCAGTGTCTGGTCATTCTTACTGTTATGTCAAAGTGGCAAATATAGGCAAATACTGTATTAGTTACATGTGCTATATAACAAAAGACCTCAAAACTTAGCCACTGAAAACAGATGTTTATCACATTATATGTGGGCAAGAGAACCCGGAGTGGCTTGCCTAGTGATTTTTATTCAGAATCTTTCATGAATTTGCAGTCATGCTGTCATTTGGAGCTACAGTATCTACTTCTGGACTCACTCATGTGGTTGTAGGCAGGCCTCAGGTCCTCTTTAGCAGTTGGCTGTAGACTTCAGTTATTTGCCATGTGGGCCTTTTCATAGCCCAAGTGTCCTTATGACATAGCCCCTCGCTTCCCCACAGAAAGTAATCCAGGAGGAAGGGAGGAAAGGAGAAGGGGACAAAGACAAAGACAGAGACAGAGAGAAGGAAAGAACAAATGAGCTGCCAAATTCGAAGCTGCCCTTGCCTCTTATAACCTAATCCTGGAAGTGATAAACCATCACTTTTGCTGTATTCTGTTGGTTGCAATCCTGGTACAGTGTGGGAGGGAATTAGACAAGGATCTGAGTACTAGGTGGCTGGATCGTTGGGAGCCATCTTGGAGTCTGTGTACTTCAAGTACCTAAAACAACATGACAAAAGATGTGTGACTGTCACAGTATATGGGAACTCCTTTGTTACCTTCTAGTACTAGAAAAGAGTACTAATATGCATAGGTTAGAATATTATTTGCATTGGGGTGCCTGGCCGGCCCAGTCGATGGAGCATATGAGTGACTCTTAATCTCAGGGTTGTGAGTTCAAGCCCAATGTTGTATGTAGAGATTCCTTAAAAATAAAATCTTGGGGTGCCTGGGTGGTTCAGTGAGTTAAATGTCTGACTTTGGCTTAGATCATGATCTCACGGTTCGTGGGTTCTAGCCCCACCCTTGGGCTCTGTGCTGACAGGTCAGAGCCTGGAGCCTGCTTCGGATTCTGTGTCTCCCTCTCTCTCTGCCCCTCCCTCGTTTTCTCTCTCTCTCTCTCTCAAAAAATAATAAACATTTAAAAATAAAATCTAAAAAAATATATTATTTACGTTACTTATAATGTGTAATTTAAATTTAGGAGAGATAGTTGGATCAAATAATCCCAATATTTTTAAAAAATGAGGTGTGGTATAAGATTCTCTTTAGTACAGTAGAAAAGTTGATTGGGAAAAGAAGGAAATCTGTGATTTTTCTCTTTACCTAATGCTTTATTTTATTTTATTTTATTTTATTTTGAGAGAGTGTGAGTGGGGGAGAAGGGCAGAGGAAAAGAGAGAGAGAATATATATATATTTTTAATGTTTATTTACTTAGAGTGAACATGAGTGCGGAAAGGTCAGAGAGAGAGAGAGACAGAGAGAGAGAGAGAGACAGAGACAGAGACAGAGACAGAGAATCCCAAGCAGCTTGCCACTGCCAGCGCAGAGCACAATGCAGGGCTTGAACCCACGAACTGTGAGATCATGACCTGAGCTGAAATCAAGAGTCAGATGCTTAACCAAGTCACCCAGGCGCCCTGAGAGAGAGAGAGAGAGAGAGAGAGAGAGAGAGAGAGAGAGAGAGAATCTTAAGCAGACTCTATGCTCAGCACAGAACCTGACACAGAGCTTGATCCCACGACCCTGGGATCATAACCTGAGGCAAAATCAAGAGTTGGATGCTCAAATGACTGAGCCACCTGGGTGCCCCTCTTTACCCGAATCTTAAGAATTTGTCATTATTATTATTTTGATCATTCAGAATCAATAAATTAAAATGAAAAACTGCATGTTCTAGGATTCTATAAGAGTTAATGTATTATTTAATTTCAGCTTTAGAGAAATGCTGTAACACAACTACAACTTCACCTCTTACTGTGTTTTTCAGGCAGGAAAAATTATATAGTTTAATTTCTTACATATATATATATGTAATCTCCAAGTATTCCTGCAAACAGAATAATAAATTCTTGAAATTGTACAAGATGTTAGAGGTTGTACAACTGGTACAACCTGGTTTAATTTTTCCATTAATTTTAATGATAAATCCCACCTTCCTTTTATATAATAGGTTGTTATTTCAACACTGTTTTACATATGTGGTCTCATCTGATCACCAGAATTCTTTGTGGGTCACAGAACTAAACATACTGAATCCCATTTTACAGGTGTAAAAACTGAATCTAGGAGAGGTGAAGTGCTGTTTCCAGTGTCACATTACCAATAATTTGCTGAGCAAGGGCTTTAAAGATCTGTGGTCTAGCTCTTAATCCAGTGCTGTTTCTGCATTATACTTTTTGAGGTTGTTAAATGCATAATTATGTAGCTAAAATTCAACTTCAGTTGAATGCTAGTTTTATTCCCACTCATGTTGAGCCAGCATTTGATTTTAGCTAGCAGGTGACCAAAGTATATTATGAACTCAAGCAGTCTGGCTTCCTAGTCTGTGTTCTCAATCATTAGTCATGCTCCTTTAGGTCTTTCTGGGTTCTAGAATTTATCATTCCGAAGCTGTTTATCAGTTTTCCCTTCTGTTAAATTACTATGTATGCTGAAATTAATGATATGATAACTCTGTATAGGAGAAAGACGTCCGGAAGTGGAAGGAAGAATTATTAGATCAACGACGCAGGATGATGGAAGAGAAATTACTTCATGCTGAATTTAAACGAGAGGTGCAGTTACAAGCAATTGTTAAAAAAGCACAAGAGGAAGAAGCTAAGGTAGATCTTAGGTGCTTTGAACATTGAATTAGTTACCCAAGTACTTTTTTTCAGTTGTTAATATGAGAAGTAATATTTATGAAGTGTTTATTCTGTGCCAGAATAACAGGCTCACTAAAACTTATTAGGTGCAATATCACATACTTACAGTAATCCTGTGAGATGTATATTATGTTTTTACAGCTTTTTTTGAGGTGCAATTGACAGACAATAAATAGCACATATGTAAAGCTTCAATTTGATGAGTTTTGACATGTATATATTCCTGAAACCATCAGCACAGTGAAGATAATAAACAGTTCCATCACCCTCAGAAGTTTGTTCATTCTTCTTTGTATTCATTCCTTCCTCCAACTCTTTTACTGTGCAATTGCTGATCTGTTTTTTGTCATTATACATGTTAGCAGTTTCTAGAATTTTATATGAATGGAATCGTACAGTATATATTCTTTTCCTCTGGCATCTTTCACTCAACATAGTTATTTTGAATGTAATCCATACTGTTGTGTATATCAGTTCCTTTTCATTGCTGAGAAGTGTGTCATTGTATAGAAATACCATAATTTGTTAATCCAGTCACCTGTTGATGGGTATTTGCTTACTTTCTAATTTTTGGCCATTATAGATCTAGGTGCTGTGAATCATCATGTGTAAATCTTTGTGCAGATGTGTGCTTTCATTTTCTTGGGTGAATACCTAAGAATGAATTAGCAGTGCCTCATGATAGGTTCATGTTGAACTTTTGAAGAAACAGTTTTCCAAAATGGTTATTATATAAGTTTCCCCTACTATCTGAAAGTAGTGTTCCTATGAAACCTTTTGTAACCTGAAATGCCATAAAGATGCAATTACCATTAATTTATATGGAAAAAAATTTGAGCATTCCCAGACCCCAAAATAACCTCTTTTAGTCTTTTCTGATATGTTAGAACACAACTTGCTAATGGATGCACAAAATAAATTGAGATAAAGCACAGATGTTCACACAGTTCAAAACTATGGTGGCCTAAAGCTGAGATGGTGAGTGTAGCTCCTGGAGAATAAGTGTGGCAGTCCACTCTCTCTCACTATTTGGGGTGTGCTAGCTCTGTAATGGCTCCCTGTAAAACACTGAATATAGTTTTTGCTTTTTGCCTTTTTTCATTAAGCAGAAATTCTCTTTGGATTTCTTTTCTTTTGGTTAGGGAAAACAAGTATAATGTAGGTCTCTTGTAAAAGCGAAGTGGTGTAATGAGAACTTTTGGAAAGCAGGGGATTTTTGTAGTAGTAGACATTCTTACCAGCGGTGGATGAGGGTTCTAATTAACCACATTCTCACCAACATTTGACATGATTACACACTGTAATTTTAGCCACGTAAGTTTACTATGTGTGTACAGTATCTCATTTGGTTTTAATTTTCATTTTTGAACATCTTTTCATGTGCTTATTTCATATCTTTAGCTCTTGTTTGGTGAAATGTTTGTTCAAATATCTTGTACATTTATTAAAGTTGGATTGTTTTATTGTTGAGTTTTTTCAGCTTTACTGAGGTATAATTGACAAATGGTAAGGTATATAAAGTATACAACAAGATGATTTGATATCCATATACATTGTGAAAGGATTCCCCTCATCAGGTTAAATAATGCATCCATCACCTCACATGTTTATCTTTTATGCATGTCTGTGAGCGAGAGAACATTTAAGTTCTATTCTCTTAGCATATTTCAATTAGTGTTATCAACTGTAGTTACTGTGTTATGCATTAGATCTTCAGGACTTATTCTTCTTATAACTGAAAGTTTATACCTTTTTACTAACCTCTCCCTATTTCTTTCTCTACCCTTAGCCCCTGGCAGCCACATTTCTACTCTCTATTTTTATGAGTTCAACTTTTTTTTTAGATTCCATATTTAAGTGATACCGTGCAGCATTTGTCTTTCCTTATCTTGTTCATTTAACTTAGCATATTGCCCTCCAGTTTTATCCACATTGTCACAAATGAAAAGATTTCTTAGAGGACTTTATGTATTTTAGATACTAAGATCTATGTTTTGCAAATACTTCCTCACAGACCTTGGATTGCCTTTTCTTTTTCTTAAAAGTATCTTTTGAAGTTTTAAAAATTGATCAAGTCCAATATATTAACTTTTTTTTTTCTGTACCATGTGTCTTTTGTGTCCTATTTAAAAAATCTTTACCTGAATTTAAGGTCACTAAGATTTTCTCTTAATTTTTTTGTAGGAGTTTTAAATTTTACAATGACATCTGTGTCCTCTTTTGAATTAAATTTTGTATCTGGTGCAAGATAGGGTTGAGGTTCATATTTTCATAGGGATATCTAATATTCAAGTACCAGTTGAAAAGATTGTCCTTTTTACATTGAATTGCCTTAGGACCCTTGTTGAAAGCTATTTGCCATATACTGGATGGGTTTGTTTCTATTCTGTTTCATTTGTCTCGATGCCTTTTTTTATGCCAATGCCATTTTATCTTGATTACTGTTATAATATCCTGTTACATTGATACATGTCTCTTTAGTGCTTTGAAGTTTTTAGTATGCAAAAAGTTTTTCAACTCATTTAAATTTATTCCTGAGTATGTACTCTTATAGATGTGATTGCAGATTGGAATTGTTTTCTTTTTTTTAATCTTGTCTCATTTTATTTATTTGTTTATTTATTTATTTCCAAGTTAATATGTAGTGTAGTATTGGTTTCAGGAGTAGAATTTAGTGATTCATCACTTACATGTAACACCCAGTGCTCCTCCCAACAAGTGCCCTCCTTAATGCCCATCACCCATTTAGCCCATCCCTGCCCCACCACCCCTCCAGCAACCCTCAGTTGTTCTCTGCATTTAAGAGTCTTTTATGGTTTGCCTTCCTCTCTGTTTTTATGTTATTTTTCTTTCTCCCCCATCTGTTGTATTTCTTAAATTCCACCTGAGTGAAATCATGTAATATTTGTCTTTCTTTGACTTATTTTGCTTACCATAATACGCTGTAGTTCCATCCACATTGTACCCTATGACCCAGCAATTGCACTACTACGTATTTGTCCGAAGGATACCAAGATGCTGATTCGAAGGGGCACATGCACACCAGTGTTTGTAGCAGTACTATCAACAATAGCCAAATTATGGAAAGAGTCCAAATGTCCGTTGACTGATGAATGGATAAGGAAGATGTGGGTGGATATATATATACATATACATACACACACACACACACACACACACACACACACACACACACACACACTGGAATATTTCTCAGGGATCAAACAGAATGAAATTGTTTTCTTAACTTCATTTTCAGATTGTTTACTGCTCGTGTACAGAAATAGAGTTGAATTTTATATGTTGATCATGTTTCTTACAGCTTTGTTTGGACTGGCTCTTTAGTTCTAATAGCTTTTTAGTGGATTCTTTAGGATTTTCTGTCTCCAAGATCATGTTATCTGCAAATAGATACACTTTTACTTCTTTTCCAACCTGGATGTCTTTGATTTGTTTTTCTTGCTTTTTGTTCTAGGTAGAACCTGAAATACAGTGTTGAAGTGGTAAATGTGGACATGACATCCTTGTCTTATTCCCAGTCTTTAGAGGAAGTATTTAGTCTTTTATCATAAAGTATGATGTTAGGTGTGGGGTTTTCATAGATGCCTTTCATCAGATTGAGGAAGTTCCTTTTTATTCCTATTTTGTTGCATGTTTGTATCATAAAAGGATGTTGGATTTTGTCAAATGCTTTTCTGCATCTACTGCAAAATAATATAGTTTTTGTTCTCTTGATATTTTCTGTATTACATTAATTGAGTTTGGTATGTTTTATGTATTTCCCTAATTTTTTAGTTGTTTAAGGTGGTTGCTTTTTCTGGCCTTAAAAATATTCTTAAGGTCTACTAGAAATGTAATTTCCTTGAGACATGTACCAAATATATTCATTTTAGTCCTGTTATATAATCAAGATATAATTTTTATCTCATATACACCTTCTGTGAGTTTGTGAAGTAAGTTAATAGTCATTTCAAATTCCTTATTTTTGGGGTATATATATACATGGTTGAAAACAAAACATCCACTGTTTAGTTGATAGTGACTATTATTATAACCTACATTAATCAGGACCCGATTTTTTCACTTGCAACATCTACTCATTATTACAGTAGACTTTTACAGTAGACTATTACAGTAGACTTTTTTATGAGGAATAGATCTCCTTTTCCTGATTTCTGGCAGTAGCCCTCTTCCATGTGCTGTGTCCTCTTGCCTGCTCTTTGAATTTGCTTCATTACTTCTTGTGCCTGCTCCTTTGCTTTTTTTCCTCTAGACTACCTACTTGTATACTCCAGTTCTGCAGATTATCTATTCTGGCCTTTTGTGAATCTGCAGATTCCTTGGAAAGAGTGGGCTGAGCTGATTTTCACCACCTCATCACCCATATCTTCTTGAATTTTTTATAATACCATTTTCCCTCTATGCTATACATAGAATACATACATAGAATAGTATCACTGTAGTATAGAATGTTATCACTAAGTTTAAAAGACTTTTCTGAATCTTTCCATTATGAATCCTGTGAAATAACATTTTCTAGAATATTCTGCACTACCTTGATTTTCTTTGTTTTCTAACTAATCCTTTACTGTCTTTCCTTTTTCTTAAATTTTTTTTTTCAACGTTTATTTATTTTTGGGACAGGGAGAGACAGAGCATGAACGGGGGAGGGGCAGAGAGAGAGGGAGACACAGAATCGGAAACAGGCTCCAGGCTCTGAGCCATCAGCCCAGAGCCTGACGTGGGGCTCGAACTCACGGACCGCGAGATTGTGACCTGGCTGAAGTCGGACGCTTAACCGACTGCGCCACCCAGGCACCCCCTGTCTTTCCTTTTTCATTTGATGCCTAAGTTTTACTGACTTCAGCCCATTTCACTTGTTCTTTTCCTCGAGTATGATAATCATTATCTTGCTTCAACTATCATCTCTCTAGTGACTTCTAGATTTGCATCTTTAGCCCCAACCCCTAATCTTTATTTTTTATTTCTTTTGATGTTTGGGAATATTTCTTTTGAATTTTAATTCCCATTTAAATAACATACAGGTGTACAATAATTTCAGGTGTACAATATAGTGGTTTAACAATTCTATACATTACTCACTGCTCATCATGATAAGTGTACTTTTAATCCCCTTCACATGTTTCCCCTATTCCCCTACCCAGCTGCCCTCTGGCAGCCACCTGATTGTTCTCTAAGTGTCTGTTTTTTGTTTCTCTCTTTTTTTCATTTGCTTTGTTTCTTAAATTCCACATATAAGTGAAATCATATAGTATTTATCTTTTTCTGACTACTTTCACTTAGCATAATACCCTCTGGATCCATCCATGCTGTTGCAAATGGCGAGGTTTCAATCCTTTTTATGGCTGAATAATATTCCATTGTATATAAATACTACATATCCTTTACCTATTCATCTATCAGTGGACACTTGGGTTGCTTCCATAATTTAGATACTGTAAAAAATGCTGCAGTGAACATAAGAGTACATATATCTTTTTGAATCAGTGTTTTCAGATTCTTTGGGTAAATACCCAGTACTAGGATTACTGGATCATATGGTAATTTTTAATTTTTTGAGGAACCTCCATGCTGTTTTCCACAGTGGCTATACCAGTTTACACTCCCACGAACAGTGAATGGAGGGTTCCTTTTTCTCCACATCCTCTCCAACACTTGTTGCTTCTTGTGTTTTTGATTTTAACCTTTGTGACAGGTGTGAGGTGATATCTCATTGTGGTTTTCATTTGTGTATCCCTGAATATTAGTGCTGTTGAACAACTTTTCATATGTCTGTTGGCCATGTTGTATGTCTTCTTTGGAAGAATGTCTGTTCATGTCTTCTGCCCAGTTTTTAATTAGATTATTTGTTTTTGGGGATGTTGTATGAATTCCTGTGTATATTGGATATTAACCCTTTTTTGGATATGTCATTTGCAAATATCTTCTACCATTCAGTAGGTTGTCTTTTAGTTTTGTTGTTTGCTTTGCAGAAGCTTTTGGTTTTTCTTATTTAAGTTTTTATTTAAATTCCAATTAACATACTGTGTAATATTAGTTTCAGGTGTACAACATAGTGATTCAACACTTGCATACAATACCTGGTGCTCATCACAACCAGTGCACTCCTTATTCCCCATCACCTGTTTCACCCATCCCTCTACCCATCCTCCCCTCTAGTAACTGTCTGTTCTCTATAATTTAGAATCTGTTTCTTTGTCTCTCTCACTTTATCTGTTTTTTTTTTCCTTTTCTCATTTGTTTTGTTTCTTAAATTCCACATATGAGTGAAGTAATTTGGTATTTGTCTTTCTCTGACTTATTTTCACCTAACATAATACTCTCTAGTTCCATCCATGTCATTGCAGATGGCAAGATTTTATTCTTATTTATGGTTGAGTAATATTCCATTTTCCCTATATACATCACATCTTCATTATCCATTTATCAGTCTGTGGACACTGGGCTGTTACTGTATTTGGCTATTGTACATAATGCTGCTATAAGCATTGTGGTGCACATATCCCTTTGAATTAGTATTTTTGTATTCTTTGGGTAAATACCTAGTAGCATAATTGCTGGGTTGTAGGGTAGTTCTATTTTTAACTTTTTGGGGAATCTCCATACTGTCTTCCAAAGTGGCTGCACCAGTTTATATTCCCACCAACAGTGCAAGAGGGTTCTGCTTTCTCCACAATCTTGTGAATATCTATTATTTCTTGTGTTGTTGATGTTAGCCATTCTGACAGGTGTGAGGTGCTTCTCCTTGTAGTTTTGATTTGTATTTCCCTGATGATCAGTGATGTTGAGCATCTATTCATGTGTCTGTTGGCCATCTGGATGTCTTCTTTGGAAAAAATGCCTATTCATGTCCTCTGCCCACTTTTTAATTGAGGTATTCATTTTTTGGATGTTGAATTTTGTAAGTTTTTAATATGTTTTGGATAGTAACCCTTTATCAGAGATGTCATTTCCAAATATCTTCTCCCATTCCATAGGTTGTGTTTTAGCTTTATTGATTGTTTTCTTCACTGTACAGAAGCTTTTTATTTTGATGAGATCCCAGAGTTTATTTTTGCTTTTGTTTTCCTTGCCTTGGGAAATGTATCTAGTAGGACGTTGCTGTGGCTGGTGTCAAAGAGGTTATTGCCTGTGTTCTCTACTAAGAATTTTATGGTTTTTCAGCTCTCACATTCAGGTTTTTCATCCATTTTGAATTTGTGTTTGTGTATGGTGTAAGGAGGTGGTCCAGTTTCATTCTTTTGCATGTTGCTGTCCAGTTTTCCCAGTACCATTTGTTGAAGAGACTGTCTTTTTTCCATTGGATTCTCTTTCCTGCTTTATTGAAGATTAATTACCCATATAGTGAGTTCATTTCTGGGTTTTCTATTCTGTTCTATTGATCTATGTGTCTATTTTTGTGCCAGTACCATACTGTCTTCATCACTTTAGCTTTGTAATATAACTGGAAATCCAAAATTGTGATGCTTCCAGCTTTGCATTTCTTTTTCAAGATTGCTTTGGGTATTTGGGGTGTTTGTGGTTCCATGCAAATTTTAGGATTGTTTGTTCAAGCTCTGTGAAAAATGCTGGTGGTATTTTGATAGGGTTTGGATTAAATGTATAGATTTCTTTGAGAAGCTTTTAAATTTGATATAGTTCCAATAGTTTATTTTTGTTTTTATTTCCCTTCCCTTGGGAAGTATATTTAGAAAAATGTTACCACAACTGATATCAGAGAAGTTATTCCCTATACTCTCCTCTAGAATTTTTATGGTTTCAGGTCTTACATTTAGGTCTTTAATCTTGAGTTTGGAAGAAAGTGGTCCAGTTTCATTTGCTAGCATGTAGCTGTCCAGTTTCCAGCACCATTTGTTGAAGAGACTCTTTTTTCCAATGTATATTCTTGGTTCCATTGTATAATCATGGGTTTATTTCTGGGCTCTGTCTTCTGTTCTACTGATCTGTGTGGTTTTTGTGTGTGTGTGTGTGTGTGTGTGTGTGTGTGTGTGTGTGTGTGTATTTGTACCATAGTGTTTTGATTTCTACAGCTTTATATTATACCTAGAAATCTGGGATTGTGGTATCTCCAGTTTCATTCTTTTTTTTCAAGATTGCTTTGTTTATCTGAGACCTGATGTGGTTACATACACATTTTAGGGTTATTTGTTCTAGTTCTATTAAAAATGCTGTTGGTATTTTGATAGTGATTGCATAAGATCTGTAGATTGCTTTGGGTAATAAGGGCATTTGAACAATATTTTTTCTCCCAATCCATGAGCATGGACTATCTTTCCGTTTGTGTCATCTTCAATTTATCACTATTTTATAGTTTTCAGAAGGTCTTTCACCTTTTTGGCTAAGTTTATTACCAGGTATTTTATTATTTGTGGTACACTTATAAATGAGATTATTTTCTTAATTTATTTTTCTGCTACTTCATAGAAATTCTTCGTGTATAGAAATTCAATGGATTTCTATGTATTGATTTTGTATCCTGTGACCTTACTGAATTCATTTATCAGTTCTAGTAGTTCTTTTTGTGGAGTCTTTAGGGTTTTCTATATGTAGTATCATGTTATCTGCAAGTAGTGAATGTTACAATTTTTCCTTACCAATTTGGATGCCTTTTATTTCTTTTTGTTGCCTGATTCCTGTGGCTAAGACTTCCAGGTCTATGTTGAATAAAAGTGGTGAGAGTAGACATCCCGTCTTGTTCCTGACCTTAGCTTTTCACCATTGAGTATGATGTTAGCTGTAGGTTTTTCATAGATGGCCTTTATTATGTTGAGGTATATTCCCTGTAAAACTACTGTGTTGAGAGTTTTTGTTACAAGTGGATATTGTACTTTATCAAATGCTTTTTCTTCATCTTTTGAAATGATCATACAGTTTTTATTCTTTCTTTTGTTGATGTGATGTATCACGTTAATTGATTTGTGAATATTGAGGCTTTTTTTTTAATGTTTATTATTTATTTTTGAGAGACAGAGTGTGAGCAGGAGGAGGGGCAGAGAGAGAGGGAGACAGAGAATCCTGAGCAGGCTCCAGACTGTGAGCTGTCAGCACAGAGTCTGATGTGGGGCTCGAACCTACGGACCTCAAGATCATGACCTGGGCTAAAGTCGGTTGCTTAACTAACTGAGCCACCCAGGTGCCCCTGATTTGTGAATATTGAACCATTCTTCCATCCCAGGAATAAATCCCACTTGATCGTGGTGAATGATATTTTTAATGTATTGTTGGATTCACTAATATTTTGTTGAAGATTTTTGCATGTGTGTTCATCAGAGATACTCCCCTGTTCTCTTTTTTTGTATTGTCTGGTATTGGTTTTGGTAACAGGGTAATTCTGGCCTCATGGAATGAATTTGGAAGCTTTTTTAACTCTTCTGTTTTTTTTAGAATAGTTTGAGAAGTACAGGTTTTAATCCTTACTTAAATGCTTAAATTTCATTGCCTGTAATCTGTCAGTTCAAATTTTCATTATTTCCTGATTGAGTTTTGGCAGGTTATAGGTTTCTAGGAATTTATCCATTTCTTCGAGATTGTCCAGTGTGGTCCTTTTTTTTTTTTTTTCTTTTTTCTGATGAGTCTGGCTTAAAGGTTTACCAATTTTGATAATGTTTTCAAACAATGAGCTCCTGGTTTCATTACTCTGTTCTGTGTTTTGTTTTGTTCTGATTTTTTTTTTTTTGGTTTTTATTGAATTTATTTCTGCCGCAATCTTTATTATTTCATTCCTTCTACTGGCTTTGAATTTTGTTTGTTGTTCTTTTTCTAGCTCCTTTAGGCAGAAGGTTAGGTTATTTGAGGTTTTTCTTACTTATTGAGATAGGCCTGTATTTCTTTAAACTTCCCTCCTAAAATAGCTCTTTCTATATCCCAAGATTTTGGACTGTCCTGTTTTCATTTATCTCCAGGTTTTTTTTTTTGTTTGTTTGTTTTGTTTTTTAAAAAATTTTTTTAACATTTTTTATTTATTTTTGAGACAGAGAGAGACAGAGCATGAACGGGGGAGGGTCAGAGAGAGAGGGAGACACAGAATCGGAAGCAGGCTCCAGGATCTGAGCCATCAGCCCAGAGCCCGACACGGGGCTCGAACCCATGGACCGCGAGATCGTGACCTGAGCTGAAGTCGGACGCTTAACCGACTGAGCCACCCAGGCGCCCCTATCTCCAGGTTTTTTGATTTCCTCTTTGATTTCTTGGTTGACCCATTCATTTTTTTGTAGTATGTTATTTAACTTCTGTAGTATTTGTGTTTTTTCTAGATTTTTTTCTTGTGGTTGAGTTCTAATTTCATAGAGTTTGATCAGAAAAGATGCATGGCATGACTTCAGTCTTTCTGAGACTTGTTTTGTAGGGGCACAGTTGATCTTTGGATTCAGTTATCTATTGCTTGGTGATGGCTTTCAGTGGAACTCATCAGCTCACCACCTCTATCTTCCAAACCATCTACTTCCTGAAATACATATTTCAGATAATGATATCCCTAGTTTCCCATTCATTTAGACTTGGAAAAGTTTTGATCATATAGTTTGATTCACTGTTGTTACTGTTGTTGTTTTAAAAGATAAGCTAGTCTTGGGGCGCCTGGGTGGCTCAGTTGGTTGGGTGTCTGACTTCGGCCCAGATCACGATCTCATGGTTCATGGGTTCGAGCCCTGTGTTGGGCTTTGTGCTGACAGCTCCTAGCCTGGAGTCTTTCAGATTCTATCTCCCCCTGTCTTCCCACCCCTGCTTGCATTCTCTCTCTCTCTCTGTCTCCCTCTCTCTCAAAAATAAATAAACGTTAAAAAAATTTAATAGTTTTAAAGTTTATATATTTTTGAGAGAAGGCACACATGTGTGAGTGGGGGAGGGGCAGAGAGGGAGAGGGAGAGAGAATTCCAAGCAAGCTTCCTGCTGTTAGCACAGAACCCAACACGGAGCTCGATCTCAGGAACCATGATATCATGACCTGAGCCAAAATGGAGCCGGACTTTTAACTGACCGAACCACCCAGTTGCCCTGGGCTGTGTGGCATTTCTATATGAATACATTTTGGCTAGAGATCAGATACATAGTTCAAAATGGTTTTCCTTCAAAATTTTGTAGGTTTTATTTTCTTTTAGCATTAACTACTTCTGGGGAGAAGCCTGAGGCCCAACTGATTTTTTTTTTTTCCCTCTTCTTATAGGTGATTTGCATTTACTGCTTAGAAGCTTAGAAGAGTTATTCTTTTTCCTTAGTGTTTTGTAATTTAATATGGATATTCTTGGTACTGATTTTCTGAAAATTTTTCATGACAACATGGCTTCTTTAAGTTCTCAATTTGCTTTTTTTTCATGGAAAATTTTTTGTATTATATGTTGCAATATTTTCTTTTGTCTTTTTTAATTATAGATGTTATTCATGCTTATATTAGGCCATCTTCATTTGTTCTTTATATTAAAAGCTTGTTACTGATACATAAATTTTCGTTTTTAAATTCTGCATTAACTTATCAAAAGACTTAGCGATTTATTTTTTTGCCATCTTTATTTGTTCCATGCTTGTTCTAATTCAGTTAATTCTATGATGGTGTTACTTTTGTCCTCAGTTTGTTTCCTTAGCTTTCTAATCTTTTATTGTTATGTTGTTTTGTCATTTTTTTCTACCTTTAAATTCAGGTTTTTGTTAACTTCTATATTACAAAGTTTGCCTAGGGTATTTTCTGGTGTTTCGTGGGTTTTATTTTCTTTCAGATGGGGTTTTTTAGTTTCTAGTTAACTTCTTATCTATTATTTATTTATAGCTTTATTGAAATATCATTGACACATCAAAATTATATATATTAAGGTTTACAACTCGATGTTTTAATATACATACACATTGTGGAATGATCACAACCCAGCTAATTAACATATCTATCACCTCTCCTTAGTTATCATTTGTATGTTTGCATATGTGCTGAAAAGATTTAAGATCTCTCTTCTTAGCACATTTCAAGAATACAGTATTGTTAAGTGTCATGATCATGCTGCACGTCTCTAAAACTTATTCATCTTCCATCATTGAGACTTTGTACCCTTTGACCAACATCACAGATTGAAATTACTTAACTTTTGCTCACTTTTCTAATTTTATTTTACTTATTTTTGTCTAGAACATTAAGTCCCATTTCTTTTTCTTTCATCTTGATTATGCTTAATGTGTGAGCCCTGATACAGTATGATTCATTTTCCTTCAGTACTGCTGTTTGCCTTATACTTTTAGTACAGTTTGAGGGATGGTTATGTTATTATCCTACTTAAAAAAGTGGCCACGTGGCAAGATAAGTGGGAAACCTTGGTTAGAACTGTATTCAAATTCTTGTCTGAGATGTATAACTTATCTAGTGGTAGGTTTTATTCCATTCAGCATGGATTCCTGGAGTCTGTTCTTCTGTCAGAGTCAGTCCCGGTGTTTACTTCCCTGTTTTAGTCCATCATTTTCACTGCAGCATACCTTCCCTCTGGCTTTCAAGAATGAGAAATTTGATCCCAACTGACATTTCCCTGCTTTATCTTTAGCTAAACTTTACTCATAAAACTTCACTTTCTAGCAAAACCTGGCTGGAAAGTATCAATATATGTGAAGTCGAGGTGTAGTGTATTTTCCACTACCTTGTTCCTAATTGTCACGCATTTGGTATATGTTGAAGGAAAATGATGTGATGCTCACTTTAAGTTTTGTCTTCTCAAACTCATTAGAAAAACATGTACGTACCTACTTAAGTCTTAATGTAATTTATATAATTGCAATCATAATGAAATAAGTAGAACTTCACAAGATGTTTTTTGTAAGAATCTTAATTCGTTTCTTGACCTAAAGCTATTTCATTGGCAGATCTTTATTCTAAATTACTCCTTACTAAGGCCAATGGATTTGTTATATACACTGGATTATTATCCATTTTGAGGTAAATATTAAAGGAAAAGACCCATATTTAATTTTTGTTTTCTTCCTTATTAGTGGTTTATATTTTTATATAATGACTGCTGTGGGGTTTCTTATTTTTGTGGTGTGTCTTAGAATTAACTTGATTTGAAACTCCTTTTCTTTGTTTTTATTGAAGGTAAACGAAATTGCCTTCATAAATACCCTTGAAGCCCAGAATAAGCGCCATGATGTCTTATCAAAATTGAAGGAATACGAGCAAAGGCTTAATGAATTACAGGAAGAACGTCAGCGAAGACAGGAAGAAAAACAAGCACGTGATGAAGCTGTTCAGGTAGAATTTATTCGGCAAGCAGTTATTGAGCACCTGCCGTATTCTAGGTTCTGAGCTAGGTGCTGATGATCCAAAATGGAGTGACACCTAATCTCTGACCCAAGGGTGCCTAATTTAGTATAGCACTGTGGAAATATGAGGTCTGATTGCCAAAAGACAATGTGTACCCCTTTAGATAAGGTAATCAGTGCTTTCGTCAGTACATAGCAGTCATAGAGTCTGAATCTCTAATCTCAACCAGATGAAGGACTAAATTGGACAGATTATTATCTATTCTTTTCTAATTGGGCTTTGTAAGAACAAGCTTCTTCCATTTAAAAAAGGAATGTGTTTGATTGAGTATATGTAGCTTTACAGAACTGGGCAATCTTTATGCTTATGACAAGGAACATCTGTCATTTATTGGGCAGTATCATCAGATACTTTAATTGCTTGGCTCTTGACCTCTGTAGTGAACCCTAATTTAGGTACCATTTTCAGGATAGGAAGAACTGTACTAATGTTTATTAACTATTTTAGATCTTACTTAGTAGAAAGTCTTGCCCACAAGACTCTTTTAGGACTTGACATTTTTGTTTGTTTGTTTGTTTAAACTGGTGCCAAAGATTTTATTCAACTCAATTAATTGGTGAGGGATCCAGTAAGATGTTACAACCAGCGTGAGGGAGAATTCAAAGAATAGACCCATACGTGGGTGATCAGTAATGTTGAAATGAATTTGCTGAACAGATATAAAACTGTTCAACAGTCAGAGGCAACAGTCAACAGATGACCAACCCTTCCCAAAATTGTATACATTACCATCATTTTCTTACAACTCACAGTTGAATATATTAGCTCAATGAGACCAGCAGGCAGGGTGCACCCTGTGATTGTGTTTTTCGCAAATCAATGCCTTTCTCAGTTTTCCCATTGTTAAAGAGGGGTTTGTTGCCAAAGTGTAAATGTGCGGTAAATTATTCTAAAAATGTGCTAAGGCTCTGGGTCATATTAAGTATGCTTTCTGAATTCACATTATATTTGCATCAAAGACTGTATTAGAAAAATAAATGTTTTTAGAGGAGGGGGATGATTTTGAGGTAGAAAGTATCCTCACATGTGGACATGCACCTACATGTAAGATATAAATTACAGTTATGTTCACACTGAAAAGAAACTTCTAATGGTATGGTGCAGAGTTGGCCTTTGAGTAGAGGTCCACAGAGAGATTTTGAGGGCACAGAAATACTCAATTTTACTAATAAGGAGGATGATTTCTTAGGACTTATTGATGACATGGCTTTTCCACTCAATTGCAAACCAAATACAATTACCATCTCACTTTTATCAGTTGATATGGCACATTAAAACCAACACTTAAAGAGACTAAAGTGGTATAGGAAATACATAAATATAACATACATACATATGGGTAAGCATATACATATATGTACACATATTTTACATTTTTCAGCCAGGGTTTAGAAAAACTAAAAAGGAAAAGAAATAAACACAAATGTAATTTTATTTTGTCTTAGAAAAGGAAGTATTTTACATATATATGTGTGCATGTGTAAATACATACACATATATACGTACACAAGCACCCACATGCAACCATGTATGTATGTATATTTGTCATATATGACTATTACATGATTATTTAAATATAATGACATTGTATGATCACTTACATATTCTATATGATTATGTACATGAGTACTTTGATCTCTCTTTTGGACTATCTCTGCTGTTTCTCAACTGTGTCATTATGATTTGTCAGCACTAGCCAGAGTAAGCCAAGCCCACTAGGGATGAGAAGGCCAACCTCATGGGCTGGAAGGACTGCTCACATGGTGATTTCCTGGGTGGCATGGGTCACCTGAATGGGTGCAGTGGCCGTGGTGCCCAGAGTGCATGGTGGGCAGCTTATTCATAGGTCTGCAAACTGAACAGTTTTGGCTGGAAGTCCTGAAGGGAATCCAGCACCAAGATGGCTTTTGAGGTCAAGTGTTGCTACAGGTTTCCATCTGGAACCATGACCACCTACATGCTGGCTGCAAGGGCCGTCTCCACACCATTGAGAACATCTTCAAAGACAAGGCACTTCTCCATGGGAAGAGGAGGAGAAAACCTCTTTGTACAAGCTAGAAATAAGGACTTGACACTTTTGATGTAGAGAACAAATTTTGCAGTGTTCAAATATAAGTGAGGACATACTTTATTATGACCAATGTTTATTTGTTCATTCAGTGATCATTTATTGAATTACTACTATAAGCCATATGTTGTGCTAGATTCAAGGACATGAAAAGGATACATCGTTGTTCTCAATGGGGAGATGTATATAAACAAATCTTAATCCTTTAGGATCAGTATAACAGCAACGGCATTCTTGGAAGCACAGAGGAAAACACCATACTCAAACTGAGAGTGGCAAAGAGATGAAGAAGTGAGGTAAAGCTTCCTAGAGAAGATGGTCCCTCAGCTGAGATTTGAAAACAATAAGATAGAAGCAAACAATGAGAAGTAGGCATTCCATGCAGGAGACATAGGAGAGTACACTCTCTAGAGTTAGGGAACAGGTCATGCAGAGCTTTGTTATGTTAAAGATTAGAGATGTTATTAATACTTCATGCTTCTTTTTTAAAAATTTTTTTTCAATGTTTATTTGTGAGAGAGAGAGAGAGAGAGACCAATTGTGAGTCGGGGAAGGGCAGAGAGAGAGGAAGACACAGAATCCCAAGCAGGCTCCAGGCTCTGAGCTGTCAGCACAGAGCTCAACATGGGGCTTGAACTCACAGACTGCAAGATCATGACCTGAGCTGAGTCACCCAGGTGCCTCTCCTGCTTCTTTATGTTACTGGTGGTTTTAGGAAGTTAAAATATGAATACATTTTTAAAAGTTCATTGATTATTCTCTACTATTTGTGGGTATTGGCAGGCATTCCTATATTCATCCCTGATTTCTATTTGATTTCAGTTCAGTGTCTTATTTTAATCTGAGTTCTAAGCTAATTTATGTTAAAAAAAATACGCAATGATTCTGTTTGAAAAACTTAAGATTTTCTTCTCTAAGGAGCAACAAAAGTTTTTATTTTTATTATTTATAAGTTGCTTCTCTATTAACTAATTAAATGAGTAAATAAAACAGGAAATTTGAAGTTTTAATAAGAGATGTCTTTTCAGTATGAGTGCTATTTCTCTGCTTGCGACCGTTTTATAAAAACCATTATGTTTTGTAAATTATGTGTTATTTTTGAAGAACCATTAGGCATTAATAATTCAGATATAATTAAGACACAGTCCTTGCCTTATGGCAAACAATACAACACAATGTGAAAAGTGTTGTAGAGCTATGTATGAGCTACAGATTAACTCTGTTGGTAGGAAGGGAAATATATGAGTAATATTGCATATTTTGAATAGACAGCTTCATTTTTTTGCATTCACTTTATAGATCTGAAGATTTGAAATATATAGTTATCTTCCATTTAAAAATGATGACTCTTGGGGCGCCTGGATAGCTCAGTAGGTTAAGCATCCTACTTCAGCTCAGGTTGTGATCTCACAGTTTGTGGGTTTGAGCCCTGCGTCAGGCTCTGCTGACAGCTTAGAGCCTGCAGCCTGCTTTGGGTTCTGTGCCTCCCTCTCTCTCTGCCCCTTCTCTGCTTGCACTTTGTGTCTCTCTCTCTCAAAAATAAATAAACATTAAAAACAAAATAATGACTCTTATTTCACAAATTGGGACATTTATTAAAGCCAGAAGGAAAGCAGTTCTTTCCTGAAAGTAGTAAGGAATTTCCTGTACACACTAGCACTTTAAAGTTGTTTTGACTGCTTAGAATTATTTTTCTAATTAAAGGGGTGCCAAGGTGGCTCAGTAAATTGAACATCGGATTTCAGCTCTGGTCATGATCTCACAGTTGTGGAATTGAGCCTTGCGTCAGGCTCTGTGCTGACAGCATGGAGCCTGCTTGGGATTTTCTCTCTCCTTTCTCTCTGCCTCTCTCCTGCTCACACACTCTCTCTCTCTCAAAATAAATAAACATTTAAAAAATTTGGAAATTTCCTATGGATTTAATTTTCAATGAAAAATTAAAAACCCATCAAGTTTAGTCAACCTATACTGATATTAGAAAAGTCCTTTGGGGTGCCTGGGTGGCTCAGTCAGTTAAGCATCTTACTTCAGCTCAGGTCATGATCTCGCGGTTTGTGAGTTCAAGTCCCGTGTTGGGCTCTGTGCTGACAGCTCAAAGCCTGGAGCCTGCTTTGGGTTCTGTGTGTCCCTCTCTCTCTGCCCCTCCCCTGCTCATGCTCTGTCTCTCTCTCAAAAATAAATAAATATTAAAAAAATTAAAAAGAAAAGCCCACTGGTAATGTATAACTTATTTATAATTAAAAAAATTTTTTACCGGGTAGTCATTAGTAGATGTGCAAGGCACTAATGGCAAGCATTCTGTAGATGCAATAATAGTAAGGTCCTCTGCTTTTCTTTCACTATTTTACTTTTTAACATTCCCATAAACTGTTACAGGCAATTGTGACCCTTCTTTCTTGTGAGTAAAATACTAAGTATATGCTGTCATCATATATTCTCAATTTGCCATTTTAGTTATGTAAATTATTGGTTAGTTTTAAGTTCAATTTCCTTAGATATTCTGCCTGTCCTTTTGCCCTAGTCACTAAATTGTAGGCCTAAAGAGCATATAGGGGTAGCAGTATCCATTCTTAGGCTTCCATAAACAAATACTGATTGGAATAAGCAAAGTTTGGGGGGGGTTTCAGAGGTTTCAGAAGGCTTAAGGGTTAAATATCTTTCTAACTCATTTGCTGCAGGTTGATACTCTTTATTTGTGTGTATATAGATTTATAATGCCTATTATTTTATAAAGTTATGCTTCATTTAAGAGATATTCATGGAACTCTTGCACTGTGCAAAATGCTTATGTGGGGTACAAAGTTTCCTATATTTAGGAAACTTAAATTTTAGAAAGGAAAATATGAGCTGAACTTAATAATTTTATTCATTAGCTATAGTTACCAGTTATCTTTTCCATTTATATTAAAAACAGAAATTAAAATATTGAATATTTTTTGAAGTCCAGTTATATCTATTGGTACAATATTGGAGTATCTGTTATATATATGAATAAGATCAAAAGTTGGCATTATATTTACACATTCAACTTGGCTACATTGTACATACACATAAATTATATATACACATATATTTCATTTATAAGACCATTTTATAATTTTTGAAAGCATATTTTTGAAACTTTTGGTTTTACAAAGTATGAAATGAAAAGTTCTGGTTTAATTCTTTATATTTAATATCTAAGTTTATTGTATTTTATTGTGAAACTTGTGTTTTCACATGATATAGTTTTTTAAGGTTTTATTTTATTTCAAGTTAACATACAGTGTTATATTAGTTTTAGGTATACTATATAGTGATTCAATAATTTCGTATATCCCCCAGCGCACATCACAAGTGCACTCCTTAATCCCCACCACCTATTTTACCGATCCCTCCACCCACCTCTCCTCTGTTAACCATCAGTTGGTTCTCTATACTTAAGAGTCTGTTATTGGTTTGTCTCTCTCTTTTTGTCTTTCTTTTGTGTGTTTGGTTTCTTAAATTGCCCATATGAGTGAAATCATATGATATTTGTCTTTCTCTGACTGACTTAACTTCCCTAAACATTATAAGCTCAGTCCATGTTGTCACAAATGGCAAGATTTTGTTCTTCTTTATGGCAGAATAATATTTCATTGTATATATATATACCACATCTTTATCCACTCATCAGTTGATGGGTACTTGGGCTGCTTCCATATCCTGGGTATTGTAAATAATGCTCATATAAAGATAGTGGTGTATGTTTGAATTAGTGTTTTTGTTTTCTTTGTGTAAATACCCAATAATGCAATTGCTGAATTATAGGGTAATTCTATTTTTAACTTTTTGAGGAACCTCCATAGTGTTTCCCAGAATGGATGTACCAGTTTGCATTCCCACCAACAGTGTAAGAGGGTGCCCCTTTCTGGACGTCCTCACCAACACCTGTTGTTTCTTCTGCCTTTGATTGTATTGACATATTTTTTTTTTTAATTCATTCCCATTCCCCAGGTAGCTCACATAGCCTCTCCCTGGCCCCTAGTCTTTATGATTAATGGAACACAGTGATGGTAGGTTCTCCTAATTACTACTTATACATCCTTGTGCAAGTCATTTTACCTTAAAGACCCCCAGTTTGTTGTGATACTAAAATTGCTAATATGGGTAAATACTTAGCAAAGTGTTTAGCATAGTAAGTGCCCAGTAAATGACAGAAAAAAAATACTAAGGCAGTTTAAGAGAACACTGAGGAGACATCTGAATACTTCTAATAACTAAGCTCACTATGGTAACTTCATACCTACAAGAAACCCTATCTACCCCCGCAGAAGAAAACTTTTTTAAACTAGTAAGCTAAAAAGTCCCTACTTTTTTTCTTTCTCTTTTTCTTTCTCTTTTTCTTTCTCTTTTTCTTTTTCTTTTTCTTTCTTTTTTTTGGAGGGGGCCCAGGGAAAGAAGGATTGGGAACTACAGGGAATGTACTGATTTCCGGAAGGCATATGTGGTAGATTACAGACTACTGGAGGCATACAGTTAGATTTTAAATATATTCTTTACTGTCAGGCATACTAATCATGAACTAATTGATTATAGCTCTTCTCATTACTAAGAATAATATGTGGAAATTTTTCTAGCTATATATAAGATCTCAAAAACTCTTTAAGACTAAAAACAACAATGTCTGGCACAGAAAATTATTTACAATGAAGAAAATATAAGCAAAAGAGTTTTCTCTTAAACTCACATTTATTTGCAGTTAAAAAAAAACCTGCATTGGCAGTTTATGGAATGGGAGAAGGTATTTGTTAATGACATATCCACAAAGGGTTAATATGCAATATATAGAAAGAACTAACAACACCCAAATATCAAATGATTCAGTTAATAAATGAGCAAGACGTGAAGACATTTTTCCAAAAATGACATCCAGATGGCCAACAGAGACATGAAAAGATGTTCATCATCACTCATCATCAGGGAAATACAAATCAAACTGACAATGAGATATCACCTCACACCCCTCAGAATGGCTAAAATCAACAGCACAAGGAACAACAGGTGTTGGTGAGGGTGTGTAGAAAAAGGAACCCTCTTTTCACTATTGGTAGGAATGCAAACTGGTGCAGCCATTCTGGAAAACAGTATAGAGGTTCCTCAAAAAGTTAAAAATAGAACTACCCTATAATCCAGCAAATTGCACTATTGGGTTTTTACACAAAGAATACAAAACACTAATTCAAACGTGCACCCCTATGTTTATAGCAGCATTATGTACAATAGCCAAGATACGGAAGCAGCCCAAGTACCCACCAGCTGATGAGTAGATAAAGAAGGTGTGGTATATATACAATGGAATATTATTCAGCCATAACAAAGAATGAAATCTTGCCATTTGCAATGACCTGGATGGAGCTAGAGGGTATAATGCTAAGTGAAATAAGGCAGTCAGAGAAAGACATATACCATATGATTTCACTCATATGTGCAATTTAAGAAACAAATGAGCAAAAAATGAAAATAAAAAACAAAAACAAAAAACCAAGAAACAGACTCTTAACTATAGAGAACCAACTGATGGTTACCAGAGGGGAGGTGCATAGGGCAATGGATAGGTGAAATACAGGTGGTGGGGATTAAGGAGTGTATTTGCTGTGATGAACACCAAATGATTAAAAACTTGAGAAAAATAAATAATAGAAATGAAAAATAATATCATTAAGAGAAAATGAAGATGTGATAATACATTTTTCTCAAAGAATAATAATTTCTTTTTTTTTATTTCTTTTTTTTTTTTTTCTGAAATTTATTGACAAATTGGTTTCCATACAACACCCAGTGCTCATCCCAAAAGGTGCCCTCCTCAATACCCATCACCCACCCTCTCCTCCCTCCCACCCCCCATCAACCCTCAGTTTGTTCTCAGTTTTTAACAGTCTCTTATGCTTTGGCTCTCTCCCATTCTAACCTCTTTTTTTTTTTTTTTCCTTCCCCTCCCCCATGGGTTCCTGTTAAGTTTCTCAGGATCCACATAAGAGTGAAACCATATGGTATCTGTCTTTCTCTCTATGGCTTATTTCACTTAGCATCACACTCTCCAGTTCCATCCACGTTGCTACAAAAGGCCATATTTCATTTTTTCTCATTGCCACGTAATATTCCATTGTGTATATAAACCACAATTTCTTTATCCATTCATCAGTTGATGGACATTTAGGCTCTTTCCATAATTTGGCTATTGTTGAGAGTGCTGCTATGAACATTGGGGTACAAGTGGCCCTATGCATCAGTGCTCCTGTATCCCTTGGATAAATTCCTAGCAGTGCTATTGCTGGGTCATAGGGTAGGTCTATTTTTAATTTTCTGAGGAACCTCCACACTGCTTTCCAGAGCGGCTGCACCAATTTGCATTCCCACCAACAGTGCAAGAGGGTTCCCGTTTCTCCACATCCTCTCCAGCATCTATAGTCTCCTGATTTGTTCATTTTGGCCACTCTGACTGGCGTGAGGTGATACCTGAGTGTGGTTTTGATTTGTATTTCCCTGATAAGGAGCGACGCTGAACATCTTTTCATGTGCCTGTTGGCCATCCGGATGTCTTCTTTAGAGAAGTGTCTATTCATGTTTTCTGCCCATTTCTTCACTGGGTTATTTGTTTTTTGGGTGTGGAGTTTGGTGAGCTCTTTATAGATTTTGGATACTAGCCCTTTGTCCGATATGTCATTTGCGAATATCTTTTCCCATTCCGTTGGTTGCCTTTTAGTTTTGTTGGTTGTTTCCTTTGCTGTGCAGAAGCTTTTTATCTTCATAAGGTCCCAGTAATTCACTTTTGCTTTTAATTCCCTTGCCTTTGGGGATGTGTCGAGTAAGAGATTGCTACGGCTGAGGTCAGAGAGGTCTTTTCCTGCTTTCTCCTCTAAGGTTTTGATGGTTTCCTGTCTCACATTTAGGTCCTTTATCCATTTTGAGTTTATTTTTGTGAATGGTGTGAGAAAGTGGTCTAGTTTCAACCTTCTGCATGTTGCTGTCCAGTTCTCCCAGCACCATTTGTTAAAGAGGCTGTCTTTTTTCCATTGGATGTTCTTTCCTGCTTTGTCAAAGAATAATAATTTCAAGATAGTCTTGGAATTTACCCATAATTCTGTACTTGTAAATATGGAGATTTATATGTTGAAAAAGATACTAAAAGGCATTGGACATAAGATAAAAATGTCAACAAATGGTTTTATGGAAACAAAACAAAACAAAGATATTAGGAACTTTGATGGGAACAAAATCTTTAAAAACATGACTGAAAAAAAAAACCATGACTGAAAATTTTTCTGAATTTTATAAAAAAAATCTTCATATAAAAAGTGTATTTAAAATGGCAACCACAAAAAATAAAACTATGTGCACAAGTAAAAAATGTGTCAGTACAGATAGTAATATGGTGAAAGTTATCAAAGTACTCCTAGTAGGCAAAAATGTACATAGTACATAATACTTCACAGTATTTTAATTAATTATCTTCTGCCTTAATGTTGTGGATGATAAATAATTACTGAGAATTTACTATATGCTAGGCCCTCTGGTAAGTATTCTTTATGTATTACCTCATTTGTTCTTTACAATATCTGAAGATGTTAGTGATGTTATTATTTGTCTTCCAGAAAACTAAGGCACAGTTACAATACAACTAGACCAGAGTCCCTAAGCCAGTAAATAATAGGATCACGGAATAAAATCAGGGAATCTGACCCAGTGCCCACTCTTTTACCCACTATGCTGTATTATGATACCTTTTTCCTTGCCACAAGTTTTTCTTTTTTTTTCCATTTAACTCCTTCATGACATTTTCTGCATCATTTTCTGGTATTTTTGAAACCATTTGTAAACACAAGACTATAGAAGTGATTGACCATAAAGTACATATTAGGTTCTCACAGACTATGAATAACATAGTATCTGCTTCAGAGAGCACTTATTATGTGTAATACTGGTAAATGGCATATGAAAACCAGATTATCATTGATACTTGATTTTTTTTTAATTCTGTGAAGTTTACCTAGTAGTAAGGATCTACTTGAATATCTAAATTTATGTCAAAACTGTGCCACCTTTAATCATTTTCACTTTACACATAATTCTAACATTTTAAACATTTCTGACTATAGGAACGTAAAAGAGCACTAGAGGCAGAACGGCAGGCCCGTGTAGAAGAATTGTTAATGAAAAGGAAAGAACAAGAAGCCCGAATTGAACAACAGAGGCAAGAAAAGGAAAAAGCCCGTGAGGATGCAGCCCGAGAAAGAGCTAGGTACTTCATTTGCTATCATGCTTTTGATGCTGATGAACTTTTTGTAGTGAGTGGATATTCAGATCAAGTCTTAAAGTCATTTGCTGTCATGTGGTTTTCTAAAGAAAGAGTCACAAATACAGAAATGTAATGAATTTTGATTTCCAGGAATTGTGTCATTGTACTCAAAACAGAAACCTTTTGAATCTTCCTATTGAAAGGGAAACTTGAAGTATCAGTAGTTTTTGATTGCATGAAATAAAATTTGATAGAAATAGAATTTGCTAGCTTAAGCAAGGGAGTTTTTTGGAAAATATCGGGAGTGTAAGTAATAGGAAGTTAGAGGAACAGGCTTGGAAGTAATCAAGCATCAAAAGGCTAATCACAAGAGCCACAGTGGTAGTATTTTGATGGAAACAGTCTAATCAGCATATTGCCACTCTATGATAAATGATCTTCAGCCACTGCTGCGTTTTAAAATCACTTGGTTAAGATTCAAAGATCTAGGAAAAATCATTTAAATGGCCAAGTCTAAGTCACTTTTGGTTGTTGTACACATTTCTAATGTGATATTCTCTGATCTCTTAATTGGGGCAAATTTAGTGGATGTGAAAAGATAGCTGTTTGTGGTTTTAATATGCTTTTTTGTCCAAGATTAGTAATAATCTTGGCTGAGCAACTTTGCTCATACTTACCAGTTACTCTTTTTTTTTTTTTTTTTTTTTTTTTTTTTAATGTAAAGTGCCTATTCAAGTTCTTTGTTCATTTCTGTATTGGGATCTATTGATGTTTAGGAGTTATCTTTACTAGATACCAATTCTTTGTCAGATACATATGTTGCAAATATTTTTGTAGGTTATGGCTTGCCTTTTCACTATCTTTATGATATCTTTTAATACAATTCTTTCTTTTTTAAAGTTTTTATTTAAATTCCAGTTAGTTAATATACAGTGTAATATTAGTTTCAGGTGTAGAATATAGTGATTAAACAATTGCATACAACTCCCAGTGCTCATCACAACAAATGCACTCCTTAATTCCCATCAACTATTTAACCACCCCCTACCTGATTAATATAATTCTTGATTGCAGTGTAGTATAACTGAACAGACTTTGTGATTTGTGCTTTTTTATCTTATTCATGGAATCTTTACCTCTCTGGAGTCCTCTAAAATATTCTTTTTTTAATTTTAATTTTAATTTTAATTTATTTTTATTTTTTATTTTTCTTTTTTTGAGACAGAGAGACAGAGTGTGAGTGGGTTAGGGGCAGAGAGAGAGGGAGACACAGAATCAGAAACAGGCTCCAGGCTCCAAGCTGTCAGCACAGAGCCCGACGTGGGGCTTGAACCCACAAGCCGTGAACCGTGACCTGAGCCGGAGTTTGACGCTTAACTGACTGAGCTACCCAGCTGCCTCTGTAGTCCTAAAATATTCTTTAAAATGTTGTAGTCTTTTTTTTTTTTTTTTTTTTGTAATAGGAAAGTCTATCTACCTAGAATTCATAATTGTATGGGTTGAGGTAGGAATCCAATTTCATTTTTTTCTCCATGTGGAAACCCTATTCTAAGACACTTTATTGAAACAGCAGTTTTTTTCCTACTGGTCTACAAAACTTTCTAACATAAATGAAGCTTCCATGTATTCATGGTTTGTAGACTCTATCTTATGTATGTATGTTTGTATGCATGTGTTTATTTACATCCAAGTTAGTTAGCATATAGTGCTATAATGATTTCAGGAGTGGGTTCCAGTGATTCATTCCCCCATGTATAACACCCAGTGATCATCCCAACAAGTGTCCTCCCTAATGCCCCTTACCCATTTAGCCCATCCCCACACTGACAACCCCTCTAGCAATCCTCAGTTTGTTCTTTGTATTTAAGAGTCTCTTATGTTTTGTTCCCCTCCTTTTGATTTTATATAACTTTTGCTTCCCTTCCCTTATGTTTATCTGTTTTGTATCTTAAATTCCTCTTATGAGTAAAGTCATATATTTGTCTTTCTCTGACTGGCTAATTGCGCTTAGCATAATGCCCTCTACTTACATCCACGTAGTTGCAAATGGCAAGATTTCATTCTTTTTGATTTCTGAGTAATATTTGATGGTATATATATATACCACATCTTCTTAATCCATTCATCTGTCAATGGACATTTGGGCTCTTTCCATACTTTGGCTATTATCGATAGCACTGCTATAAACATTGGGGTGTACATGTCCCTTCGAAGCAGCATACCTGTATCCCTTGGGTAAATACCTAGTAGTGCAATTACTGGGTCATAGGGTGGTTCTATTTTTAATTTTTCGAAGAACCTCAGTACAGTTTTTTTTTTCAGTGTGGCTGCACCAATTTGCATTCCCACCAGCAGTGCAAAAGAGATCCTCTTTTTCCACATCCTCGCCAACATCTGTTGTTGTCTGAGTTGTTTATTTTAGCCATTATGACTGGTGTGAGATTTTAATTTATGTTTCCTTGATGATGAGTGATGTTGAGCATTTTTTCATGTGTCTGTTCACCATCTGGATGTCTTCTGTGAAGAAGTGTCTATTCATGTCTTTTGCCCATTTCTTCACTGGATTATTTGCTTTTTGGGTATTGAGCTTGTTAAGTTCTTTATAGGTTTTGGATACTAACTCTTTATTTGATATGTCATTTGTAAATGTCTTCTCCCATTCCGTTGGTTACCTTTTAGTTTTGTTGGTTGTTTCCTTCACTGTGCAGAAGCTTTTTATTTTGATGAGACCCCAATAGTTCATTTTGCTTTTGTTTCCTTTGCCTTTGGAGATGTGTTGAATAAGAAGTTGCTGTGGCTGAGGTCAAGGAGGGTTTTGCCTGCTTTCTCCTCTAGGATTTTCATGGTTTCCTGTCTTATGTTTAGGTCTTTCATCCATTTTGAGTTTATTTTTGTGTATGGTGTAAGAAAGTTGTCAAGGTTCATTTTTCTGGATGTTGCTGTTCAGTTTTCCCAGCACCACTTGCTGAAGAGACTGTCTTTATTCCATTTTACATACTTTTCTGTTTTGTCAAAGATTAGTTAGCTATATGTTTGTGGGTCCATTTCTGGGTTCTCTATTCTGTTCCATCAAACAGAGTGTCTGTTTTTGTGCCAGTACCATACTGTCTTGATGATTACAGCTTTGTAATACAGCTTGAAATCCGGAATTGCGATGCCTCCAGCTTTGGTGTTCTTTTTCAGGATTGCTTTGGGTGTTCAGAGTCTTTTCTGGTTCCATACAAATGTTAGGCTTGTTTGTTCTAGCTCTGTAAAGAATGCTGGTGTTATCTTGATAGGGATTGCAGTGAATATGTAGATTGCTTTGGGTAGTGTTAACAATATTTGTTTTAACAATATTTGTTCTTCCAATCCATGAGCATGGGAATATTTTTCAATTTTTTTCTGTCTTCTTCAGTTTCTTTCATTAGCTTTCTATACTTTTCAGTGTATAGATTTTTCACCTCTTTGGTTAGGTTTATTCCTAGGTATCTTACGGTGTTTGGTGCAGTTATAAATGGGATCCTTTCCTTGATTTCTCTTTCTGTTGATTCATTATTGGTGTATAGGAATGCAACCAATTTCTTTGCTTTGATTTTGCTGAATTCATGGATCAGTTCTAGCAGTGTTTTGGTGGAATCTTTTGGGTTTTCCATATAGAGTATCATGTTGTCTGCGAAGAGTGAAAGTTTGACTTCCTCCTTGCTGAGTCAGATGCCTGTTATTCCTCTGTGTTGTCTGATTGCTGAGGCTAAGATTTCCATTACAGTGTTGAATAACAGTGGTGAGAGTGGACATCCCTGTCGTGTTCTTGACCTCAGGGGGAAAGCTCTCAGTTTTTCCCCATTAAGGATGATATTAGCAGAGAGTCTTTCATATATGGTTTTTATGCTCTTGAGGTATGATCCTTGTATACCTATATTCTTGAGGGTTTTTATCAAGAAAGGATGCTGTATCTTGTAAAATGCTTTCTCTTCATCTTATGAGAGGATTGTGTGATTCTTGACCTTTCTTTGATTGATGTGATGTATCACATTGATTGTTTTGCAGATATTGAACTAGCCCTGCATCCTGGGTATAAATCCCACTTGGTCATGGTGAATAATTCTTTTAATGTATTGTTGGATCCGGTTGGTTAGTATCTTGTTGAGGATTTTTGCATCCATTTTCATCAGAGAAATTGGTCTGTAGTTCTCCTTTTTAGAGGGATCTTTGTTTGGTTTTGGAATCAAGGTAATGCTGGCTTCATAGAAAGAGTTTGGAAGTTTTCCTTCCATTTCTATTTTTTGGAACAGCTTCAAGAGAATAGGTGTTAACTCTTCCTTAAACGTTTGTCAGACTTCCCCTGGAAAGCCATCTGGCCCTGAACTCTTGTTTTTTGGGAGATTTTAATTACTAATTCAATTTCTTCACTAGTTATGGGTCTGTCCAAATTTTCTATTTCTTCCTGTTTCAGTTTTGGTAGTTTATATGTTTCTAGGAATTTGTCCATATCTTCCAGATTGACATTTTATTGGCATATAATTGCTCATAATGTTCTATTATTATTGTTTGTATTTCTGCTGTTTTGATTGTGATCTCTCCTTCTTCATTCTTGATTTTATTTATTTGGGTCATTTCCTTTTTCTTTTTGATCAAACTGGGTAGGGATTTATCAATTTTGTTAATTCTTTCAAAGAACCAGCTTCTGGTTTCATTGATCCATTCTATTATTTTGGTTTCAATAGCATTGATTTCTGCTCTGATCTTATTATTTCCTGTCTTCTGCTGGTTTTGGGTTTTATTTGCTGTTCTTTTTCTAGCTCTTTAAGGTATAAGGTTAGGTTATGTATCTGAGATCTTTCCTCCTTCTTTAGGAAGGCCTGGATTGCTATATACTTCCCTCTTTTGACCTCCTTTGCTGCATCCCAGAGGTTTTGGGCTGTGGTGTTAACATTTTCATTGGCTTCTATGTACTTTTTCATTTCCTTTTTAACTTCTTGGTTAGCCCATTCATTCTTTAGTAGAATGTTCTTTAGTCTCCAAGTATTTATCTTTCCAAATTTTTTCTTGTGGTGATTTTGGGTTTCATAGTGTCACGATCTGAAAATATGCACAGTATGATCTCGATCTCTTTGTACTTGGTGAGAGCTGACTTTTGTCCCAGTATGTAATCTATTCTGGAGAATGTTCCGTGTGCACTTGAAAAGAATGTGTATTCTGTTGCTTTAGGATGAAATGTTCTGAATATATCTGTTAAGTCAATCTGGTCCAGTGTGTCATTCAAAGCCATTGTTTCCTTGTTGATTTTCTATTTAGATAATCTATCCATTGCAGTAAGTAGGGTGTTGAAGTTCCCTACTATTATGGCAGTATTATCAATGAGTTTCTGTATGTTTGTAATTCATTGATTTATATATTGATTAATTGATTTACATATTTGGCTTCTCCCATGCTTGGAGCATAAATGTTTACAGTTGTAGATCTTCTTGGTGGGTAGACCTCTTAATTATGATATAATGCCCTTCTTCATCTCTTGTTACAGTTATTTTAAAATCTAGGTTGTTTGATATAAGTATGGCTGCTCTTGCTTTCTTTTGGAGACTATTAGCATGATAGATGATTCTCTATCTGCTTATTTTCAAACTGAAGGTGTCTTTAGGTCTAAAGTGGGTCTCTTGTAAACAGCAAATAGATGGATCTTGTTTTGTTATTCATTCTGTTACACTATGTCTTTTGATTGGAGGATTCAGTCCACTGTCGTTTAGAGTGAGCAGTGAAAGGTATGAATTTATTGACATTATGTTTCTTGTAGAGTTGGAGTTTCTGATGGTGTTTTCTGGTCCTTTTTAGTCTTTGTTGCTTTTTGTTTGTTTTGTTTTTCATCTCTTCTCCCCTCAGAGAGTCCCTCTGAAAATTTCTTGCAGGGCTGGTTTAGTGGTCACGAACTCCTTTAGTTTTTGTTTGCCTGGGAAACTCTTTATCTCTCCTTCTATTTTGAATGACAGCCTTGCTGGATAAAGAATTCTTGGCTGCATATTTTTGCAGTTCAGCACTTTGAATATATCCTACCACTCCTTTCTGGCCTGCCAAGTTTCTGTGGATGGGTCTGCTGTGAACCTGATCTGTCTTCCCTTATAGGTTAAGGACTTTTTTCTTTTGGTACTTTCATGATTCTTTCTTTGCCTGAATATTTTGTGAATTTTAACTATGCTATGCCTTGTTGATGGTTGGTTTTTGTTGAATCTGATGGGAGTTCTCTGTGCTTCCTGGATTTTGATGTCTGTGTCTTTCCCCAGGTTAGGAAAGTTTTCCACTATGATTTGCTCACATAAACCTTCTACCCTTTTTGTCTCTCTTCCTTTTCTGGGACCTCTATGATTTGGATATTATTTCTTTTTAATGAGTCACTGAATTCTCTAATTCTTATACCATGCTCTTTTGCCTTAGTTTTCCTCTTTTTTCTTTGCTTCATTATTCTCCATAATTGTATCTTCTAAATCACTGATTTGCTGCTCTGATTCATCCATCCATGCCATTTTGGCATCTGTTTGAGATTGAATCTCGGTGATAGCATTTTTAATTTCATCCTGACTAGATTGTATTTCTTTTAATCTCCATAGAAAGGAATTCTATGCTTTTTTTTCAACCCCACCTAGTATTCTTATTATTGTGATTCTAAATTCTGGTTTAGACATCTTGATTGTATCTGTGTTCATTAAGTCCTTACCTGTTATTTGGGGTGAACTCCTTCATTTTGCCATTTTGAAGGGATATAAAGAGTTAATGAAATAAAGAAGAAAAAAATAAAAATTCAAAATGACACAAGAAATCAATTCAAGGAATCTAGATCCTAGGCGTGTTTGGTCTGGTTGTTGAAATAAGCTTGATAGAATAGAGAAAAAAAAGGAAAGAAAAGAAAAAAAAAAGGAAAACATTTGAAAATTAAAATAAATGAATACAATAAAATAGAATAAAATGAAATGGTGAACATAAAATAGTTTAAAAATTTTACAAAAAGTAAAACATATTAGAAAAAAATTAAAAATCTTTTTTATAAAATGGAAAATAAAAACTTTTTCTGTACTCAAGAATAAGAAAACAAAAGAAAAAGAAAAAAATATTGAATAGATGGACCAGTGAACAGAATGATATACAATTGAAATTACATCCAGTTTCCCCTGAAAGTCAAACTATGAAACCCTTTATACTTTATAAACTAAGGAGGAGGAGAGATTTGCATCATTCCTCTAGAGCACAGTTTGCTCAGTCACAAGGGGCTTGGTGTAGTGGCTCCGTTTTCCACTAGATGGCACTGCTTAGTTTATTGGGGTGGATTGTTCTGGTGCATGTAGGTGCTATGCGTATGTATGGGAAGGATGAAAATGGTGTTACCCAGCTACCTAGTCTCTACTGTCAGAACTCTGTGCTTGCCTACCGGCAATCAAGCACCCCCGCTTTGTCTCTAGCTTCTGTCCACTCCCCGCTTCTAATCTGTCCGTGACCAAGCCATTGGTCTGCCAGGCGGCACCTCCCTTCTGCGTTTAATTTCAGATGGGGCTGTGTTTCCAAACCCCTCACTTCTGAGGGCCCTGCAGCTTTGACCTGCTCAGACTGTCTGGGGGAGGGTCTTGCTGAGCAAAGGCCGGGTGCTGGTCTGCCATCTGGAACATTCTTGTGACCATGCTGCTGCAAATTCTTAGAGACTGTAGCCAGGTGTGAGCCCACCCCAGAAAAACTTCATGTGATAATGTAGCAGTAGTGTTTTAGGGATTATGGTAAATCACAACACACATCTGGTGCCAGGCTTCACCCTTAACGTCCTTATTCTAACACTAGCGAATGTGGCTGTTCTCTGGGGTCTGCTGGGACCTTTGCCTGTGGGGAGGCTGCACAGCCTCTACCAAATGTCCTCTCAGCTGGGAAATTGCCTCTCTCCCTGTGGCCTGAGGACCCCTTTGTCTTTGTTGTCTGCTTCTGGGGATTTGCCCTTCCCCCCCGGAACTTCACCAGTGTCTTGAGGGAGGGACTCAAGACCTTGCCTGGTAAGTTGTCCCGTGCTTGGTGACTTGGTTCTCTTTGGGTTTTTTTTTTTGTTGTTTTTTACAAAAATAAAGCTGGAAGAACCTATTTGGAAAAGATGTTGGGTAATCATGGTTGTAGACGCTTATACAGCCCAGGAAGCCGCAGCTAAATGTTGTACTGGGAGGTTCAAAATCTGGTTCTGGACTTAGCACCCCCAGCTGCAAAAAAAAAAAAAAAAAAAAAAAAAAAATGTCTTAGTGGAATTTAAATTCTCTCCTTTCTCCCTTTTTTCAATCCCTTGTAGTCCCTTTCTCTTTTCTCCCTTTTTTGTTTAGTCTACTCTTTCTTTTTCTCTCCAGCTGCTTTCGGCGGGGGGGTGGGAGTACTTTTCCTGTATTCCCCTCCCATCTCCATCCTCTCTACACAAGCAAAAACAGCTCCGTGGTTTCTCTCTCCCCTAGTTCACCTCTCCACACCACATACCTGCCGAGTTCTGTGGTTCAGGTTGTGCAGATTGTTATGTTAATCCTCAAATCAGTTTTCTAGGTGTGCAGGATGGTTTGGTGTTGATCTAGCTGCATGTCTGGGAGGAGAGAAGCAAAAAAAAGGTCCATGCTGCTCCACTGTGTTGGCCCCTCCTATAGACTCTATATTCTGGTCAAGTGATCACTTTGTCTGTCTCTAGCCTTAATTCTAAAGATTTACAATAATTCTTGGTGTCTATTACTGTCCTTTATGTTTTTTTTAATTATTAGGACTGTCATGGCCCTTTTGCATTTACATTGTTAGAATCAGCTTGCTCAATTCTAAATTAAAAAAAAAAGAAATTATAAACATTATCTTGTGTTTTTTTAACTTTTAGATACAGAATTTACTGATGCAACACTTATATACAACACCCAGTGTTCATCACACGTGCCCTCTTTAATCCCCATCACCTGTTTAACCAACTCCCTCCCTCCTCCCCTTCTATAACCATCAGTTCTCTATACTTAAGAGTCTTTTTCTTGGTTTTCCTTGCAAATGGCAAGATTTCATTCTTTTTTATGGCTGAGTAACAATTCCATTATATATATTCACCACATATTCTTTATCTACTCATCAGTTGATGTATAATTGGGCTCTTTTCATAATTTGGCTATTGTTGATGCTGCTGTAAACATTGAGGTGCATGTATCCCTTTGAGTTAGTATTTTTGTTTTCTTTGGGTAAATATCTAATAGTGTAATTTCTAGATTGTAGGATAGGTATATTTTTAATTTTTTGAGAAACCTCTGTACAGTCTTCCACAGTGGCTGCAACCGTTTGTATTCCCATAAACAATGTAAGACGGTTCCACTTTCTCTACATCCTCGCAAATACCTATGTTAATTTTAGCTTTTTTGATAGGTGTGAGGTGATATCTCATTGTAGTTTTGATTTGTATTTCCCTGATGATGAGTGATGTTGAGCATTTTTTCATGCATCTGTTAGCTTTCTGGATGTCTTCTTTGGAAAAATATCTATTCATATCTTATGCCCATTTTTAACTAGATTGTTTTTTGAGTATTGAATTTTATAAGTTCTTTTTAGATTTTGGATACTAACCCTTTATCTGATATGTCATTTACAAATATCTTCTCCCATTCCACAGGTTCATTGTTTCCTTCACTGTACAGAAGGTTTTTATTTTGATGAAGTCTCAGTAGTTTATTTTTGCTTTTGTTTCCCTTGCCTCTGGAGACATGTCAAGTGAGAAGTTGCTGCCCTTGGTCAGAGAGGTTGTTGCCTGTTTTCTCCTGTAGGATTTTGGTGGTTTCCTGTCTCACATTTATTTACTTATTTATTTTTTAATTTATTTTTTAATGTTTATTTATTTTTGAGAGAGACAGAGACAGAAGGCGAGTGGGTTGGGCAGAGAGAGAGGTAGACACAGAATACGAAACGGGCTCCAGGCTCTGAGCTGTCAGCACAGAGTCCAACGCCGGGCTCGAACTCACAAACTGCGAGTTCATGACCCAAGCCAAAATCAGATGCTTAACTGGCTGAGCCATCCAGGCACCCCCTCCTGTCTCATATTTAGATCTTTCATCCATTTTGAATTTATTTTTCTGTATGGTATAAGAAAGTGGTCCAGTTTCATTCTTCTGCATGTTGCTGTCCAGTTCTTCCAACACTGAAGAGACTGTCTTTTTTCCACTGGATACTCTTTCATGCTTTGTTGAAGATTAGTTGACAATATATTTGAGGGTTTATTTCTAGGTTTTCTTTTCTGTTATTTTGATCTGTGTGTCTGTTTTTGTGCCAGTACCATACTGTCTTAATCACTACAACTTTGTAATATAACTTGAAGTCCAGAATTATGATGTCTCCGGCTTTGCATTTCTTTGTCAAGATTGTTTTGGTTATTCGGGGTCTTTAGCAGTTCCTTGCAAATATCAGGATTGTTTGTTCTAGCTCTGTGAAAAATGCTGGTGGTATTTTGATAGAGGTTGCAGTAAATGTGTGGATTGCTCTGGGTAATATAGACATTTTAACAATATTTGTTTTTCCAATCCATGAACATGGAATGTTTTTCTTTTTCTTTGTGTCCTCTACAATTTCTTTCATCAGTGTTTTATACTTTTCAGAGTGCGGATCTTTCCCCTGTTTGGTTAGGGTCATTCCTAGGTATCTTATGGTATTTGATGCAGTTGTAAATGTGATTAATTCCTTGATTTCTCTTTCTATTGATTCATTATTGGTGTATAGAAATGCAGTAGATTTCTGTATGTTTGTTTGGTGTCGTGTGACGTTACTGAGTTCATCTGTCAGTTCTAGCAATTTTTTGGTGAAGTCTTTTTGGTTGTCTGTGTAGAGTATCATGTCATCTGCAAATAATGAAAGGTTTGACTTCTTCCTTGCCAATTTGGATGCCTTCATTTCTTTTTGTTGTCTGATCAATATGGCTAGGACTTCCAGTACTATGTTAAGTAACAGTGGTGAAAGTGGACATCCCTGTCTTGTTCTTGACTGTAGAGGAAAAGCTCTGCTTTTCCCCATTGAGGATGATATTAGCTCTGGGTTTTTTGTATGTGGCTTTTATTATGTTGAGGTATGTTCCCCATAAACCTACTTTTTTGAGGATTTTTATCAATAATAGATGTTATACTTTGTCAAGCGCTTTTTCTCATCCATTGAAAGGATCACCTGGTTCTTTTCCTTTCTTTATTCATGTGGTGTATCATGGTGATTGATTTGCAAATACTGAACCACCCTTACAACCCAGGAATATATCCTACTTGATCATGGTAAATGATTCTTTTAATGTACTGTTGGATTTAATTTGCTTGTATTTTACTGAGAATTTTTGCTTCCATGTTCATCAAGGACCTTGGCCTGTAGTTTTCTTTTTTAGTGGAGTCTTTGTCTGGTTTGGTATCAGGGTAATGCTGGTCTCATAGATTAAATTTGGAAGTTTTTCTTCCATTTCTATTTTTTGGAATAGTTTGAGAAGAATAGGTATTAACTCTTCTTTAAATGTTTTTTGGGGGGGCGCCTGGGTGGCGCAGTCGGTTGGGCGTCCGACTTCAGCCAGGTCACGATCTCGCGGTCCGGGAGTTCGAGCCCCGCGTCGGGCTCTGAGCTGATGGCTCAGAGCCTGGAGCCTGTTTCCGATTCTGTGTCTCCCTCTCTCTCTGCCCCTCCCCTGTTCATGCTCTGTCTCTCTCTGTCCCAAAAATAAATAAACGTTGAAAAAAAAAAAATTTAAAAAAAAAAAAAATAAAATAAATGTTTTTTGGGGATGCCCAGATGACTCAGTCAGTTGGGCATCTGACTTCAGCTCAGGTCATGATCTCATGGCTCGTGAGTTCAAGCCCCACATCAGGCTCTGTGCTGACAACTCAGAGCCTGGAGCCTGCTTCAGATTCTGCGTCTCCCTCTCTGCCTCTGCCCTCCCTCACTCACATCTGTCTCTGTCTCAAAAATAAATAAACATTAAAAAAATTTTTTTAAATGTTTTTTGGAATTCCCCTGTGAAGCCATCAGCCCACGTACTTTTGTTTGGGATAATTTTGTACTTTTGTTTTGGGATAATTGGGATAATTTTGATTACTGATTCGGTCTGTTTGCTGATTGTCTGTTCAACGTTTCTGTTTCTTCCTTTTTCAGTTTTGGTAGTTTATATGTTTCTAGCAATTTATTTATTTTTTCCAGGTTGTCCAATTTGTTGGCATACAATTTTTCATAATATTCTTTTATAAGTGTTTGTATCTCTGTGGTGTTGGTTGTTATTTCTCCTCTCCTCATTTGTGATTTTATTTATTTGGGTCCTTTCTCTTCTCTTTTTGAGAAGTCTAGTTAGAGATTTATCAATTTTATTAATTAATTCAAGGAACCAGCTCCTGGTTTCATTGATCTGTTCTATTGTTTTTTTAGTTTCTATTTTTTTTATTTGTGCTCTAATCTTTGGCATTGTATTGAATCTATAAAGTAATGCGGGGAGATTGATATATTTTAAATTGATCCTTCTAGGTTTATGAACATACTACGAAATGTTTTTTTTCTATTTGTTTAGATCTTCAGAAATATCTTTACATGAACTGTAACTTTTAAAATGATTAAAATAGTAAACTTTATGGGGTGCCTGCGTGGCTCAGTTGGTTAAGTATCAGACTTCAGCTCAGGTCATGATCTTGCAGTTCATGAGTTTAAGCCCCGCTTCGGCCTCTGCACTGGTGCTGCGAAGCCTGCTTTGAATTTTCTCTCTGCCCCTTCCCCACTTGCTCTCTGTCTCTCTCAAAATAAATAACTAAACTTTAAAAAAAGTAAATATTGTATTATATATATTTCACTACAATAGAAATATGTACAAAAGCTGTTTATTAAAAAGGTTATAAAACTTGTATTATAAATTACATATTTGTGTACTACAAATTATATATTATAATCCTTATAACCTTTTTATAAACAGTTTTTGTGCATATTTTTATTGTAGTGAAATATACATAACATAAAATTTACTATTTAAATAATTTTAAAATTTGCAGTTCATTGGCACTAAGTACCTTCCCATTGTTGTGCTTACCATCAACACTGTCCATGTTCATAACACTTTTCATCTCTCAAAACTGAAACTCAGTATCCATTAAGTAATAGCTTTATATTTCACAACCGTCCCCTCCTGCCACCAAGCCCATGACAACCACCATTCTACTTTCTGTTTATGAATGTGACTACTCTAGGCACCTCATATAAATGGAATCGTATGCTATTTGTCTTTTGTGATGTCTTTAAGGTTTTTCTATGTTGTAGCATGTGTCAGAATATCCTCCCTTTCTAGGGCTGAATAATATTGCATTGTGTGTAGACACTATATTTTGTTTACCCATTCATCTGTCAAGGGACACCTGGATAACTTCTCCTTTGGGCTGTTGTGAATAAAACTGCTGTACATGTGGGTATATAAATATCTGTTCAGGTCCATATTTTTAATTTTGGGGGGTATATAGGTGGCCAGAAGTGGAATTGTTGGATCATATGATAAATTTATCTTTCATTTTTTTGTGGAACAGCATACTTTGTTTCTGTAGTGGCTGCTCCATTTTACATTTCCACTGGCACTAAAGTTCTAATTTCTCCATATCATCAGCTTTGCTTTTTTTACTTTTGACTTTTTTTCTTCTTTTTGGGGGAGATAGTAGCCATCCTAATGGGTTGTGAGGTGGCATCTTAATTGTAGTTTTGATTTGCATTCCCCTAATGATAAGTGAGGTTGACTACCTTTTCTTGTACTTAATGTACATTTATATATCATCTTTGGAGAAATGTCTATTCAAAATCTTTGCCTGGTTTTTAATCAGGTTTTTTTTTCTTGTTGAGTTGTAGAAGTGTCTTTATATATTTTGAATATTGACCCTTATCAGACATTTGATTTGCAAATATTTTCTCCCATTCCGTGGATTGCCTTTTCATTATGTTCTTGTTCAAAAATTTTAAATTTTGATGTATTCCAATTTGTCTGTGTTTTCTTTTGTTGCATGTACATTTGGTGTCATACCCATGAAACCATTGCCAAACTCTCTGCTCCATATGCTTTCTTCTAGGAGTTTTAGTTTTAGATTTATGTTTAGGTCTTCAATCCATTTTGAATTAATTATTGTATATGTTATAAGGTGGGGGTCTAACTTCATTCTTTTGCATGTGAATATCTTTTCCCAGTATCATGTGTTGAAAAAATTGTCATTTCCTCATTCGATGGTCTTCCCTTGGCACCCTTATCAAAAATCATTTGATAATATATTTGAGGGTTTATGTATTGGCCTTCTATTCTGTTCCACTGTTGTATAAGTCTTTATACCAGTACTTTAGGTTTGTAATAAGTTTTGAAATCAGGGATCTTTTAGCTTTGTTATTGTTCAAGATTGTTTAGGGTATTCAGGGTCCCATGTGAATTTTAGGATAGATTTTTTCCCCCCATTTCTGCAAAAGAAATCATTGAGATTTTGGTAGAGATTCCATTGAATCTGTGACTTGCTTTAGATAGTACTGACATCTTAAAAATATTAAGTCTTCCGATTAATGAATATATGGTTTTTAAAAATCTTTTTGTGTTTGTATTTTCTTTCAGCAAAGTTGCACATTTCAGTTTACAAGCCTTTTACCTCATTAGTTTATTTTTAATTATATGTGTGTTAACATTTTTTGAAATTTATTTTTGTTAGTTTATTTTTATTATGCTGTTATAAATAAAATCTCCTTAAAAATTTTTTTTTAAACATGTATGTTGCTGGTGTTTAGAAATACCATTGATTTAGACCTAGGGCTGCCATAGCAATCTTGAGAAAGAACAAAGATGGAGGTTTCACAATCCCAGATTTCAATATGTCTTACAAAGCTGTAGTAATCAAAATAGTATAGTACTGGCACAAAAATAGACACATAGATCAATGGGACAGAATAGAGATCCCAGAAATAAACCCATGTTTATATGGTCAACTAATCTATGACAAAGAAGGCAAGAATATATAATGGGAAAAAGATCATCTTTTCAACAAATGGTGCTGGGAAAACTGAAGAGCTACATGGAAAGTAATGAAATTGGACCACCTTCTTACACCATACAGAAAAATAAACTTAAAATGGATTAAAGACCTAAATGTGAGACTGAAGGCATAAAACTCCTAGAAGGAACATAGGCAGTAATTTCTTTGACATCAGCCATAGAAACATTTTTTCTAGATAGGTCTTCTCAGGCAAGAGAAACAAATGCAAAATCAAATTATTGGAACTATACCAAAATATAAAGATTTTACACAGCAAAGGCAACCATCAACAAAATGACAAGGCAGCCTACAGATTGGGAGAAGATAATTGCAAAGAATATATCCAATAAGGGATTAATATCCAAAATATATAAAGAACTTATACAAGTCAACACAAGAAAAAAACAAGTAATCCAATTAAAAATGGGCAGAAGACCTGAATAGATATTTTTCCAAAGAAGACATATATAGATGGCCAACAGACGTATGAAAAGCTGCTCAACCTCACTAATCATCTGGGAAATGCAAATCAAAGCCACAGATATTACCTTAAACCTGTGAGAATGGCTAGAATCAAAAAGATAAGAAATAACAAGTTTTGGTGAGGATGTGGAGAAAAAAGAACTCCAATGCACTGTTGGCAGGAATGTAAATTGGTACATACATTATGAAAAACAATATAGAGATTTCTATCAAAAATTGAAAAATAGAAATAGTATATGATCTAGTAATCCTGCAGATTGGCCTTCTATTCTGTTCCACTGTTGTATAAGTCTTTATACCAGTACTGTAGGTTTGTAATAAGTTTTGAAATCAGGGATCTTTTAGCTTTGTTATTGTTCAAGATTGTTTAGGGTATTCAGGGTCCCATGTGAATTTTAGGATAGATTTTTTCCCCCCCATTTCATATACCCAAAGAAAATAAATACACTAATTTGAAAAGATTTATACACCCTTGTGTTTATGGCAGTATTACTTATAATAGTGAAGATTTATGGAATCAACTCAATAGTCCATTGATAGATGAATGGATAATGAAGACGTGATGCACATGTGTGTGTGCGCATGTGCACGCACACATACATATTGAATATGACTCAGCCATAAGAAAGTATGACATATTGCCATTGGAGCAACAAGAATGGACCTAGAGGGTATAATGCTAAATGAAATCAGTCAGAAGACCAAAACTATGTGATGTCTTTCACATGTGGAATTTAAGAAACAAAACAGATGAATGTAAGGGAAGGGAAAAGAAAAAAAGAGGGAAGCAAACCAAAAGTGACTCTTAACTACAGAGAGCAAAGTGACGATTGATGGAGGGAAGTGGGTGTGGGGGAGGTGTGTTAAATAGGTGATGGGTATTGAAAAGTGCACTTGTGATGAGCACTGGGTGTTATATGTAAGTGATGAATCATTAAATTCTACTCTTGAAAACAAGGTTGTATGTTTTTTAAAATCATGGAGTTGAATTTATCAAATGTTTTATCTCCTTATATAGATATGTTCATGTAAAATATCTCCTTTAATCTGATCTAATGTGATGATTAATTTTTTAATATTTAATCAAGCCTGCATTCCTGGGATAAACCCAACTTGGTTTTGATGTAGTATGGGAATTTGTTCATATAAGTATGGTTTTTAACTTAAAGGGTGAGATAACCCTATATTTTTTAAATTAATAAACATTTTTCTGAACTATAACATAAGCAGAATAATACACAAATGAATAAATCTGCAGCTTGGTGAATTGTCACCATGCCCCTGTATCCTCTAACCTGGTCAAAATATGGAACATTTAGCAGCACCACAGGATCCCTCCCATGTATCTTCCAAATTACCACCCCTTCTTCAACCTTAATAATAATCACTATACAAGCTTCTTGCACTTTTTAGCCTAATTGGTTTTATGCCTAGGAATGAGGTTGCTGGTCTCTGGGTTATTGCAAATGTTCTGCATTAGTAAACACTGCCAAATTGTTTAGCAATATAGTTGTACAGTTTACATTTTCACTAGCATTTTGAATATTCTCGATACTCTATATTGTTGTCTAAAATTGGAGTAGGCAGTTTTTAAGAAAATTTTTTTACAATTTTATTGTGATATAATTGACATATGAAAAATTGCATTTATTAAAGTGTACTATTTCATGAGTTTTCACATATGTAATCTCTGAAACCATCAGCATGATTAAGGTAATGAACATAACCATCATCCCTCCAGATTTTCTCGTGCTGTTTGATAGTCCATCTCTCCTTCCCTCTACCCTCCTCTCCAGACAGCCAATGATTTACTTTCTCTTTTGTCTTTCACTTTCTTTTGCTCAGCATTATTATTTTGCGATTCCTTCAGATTGTTACTTGTACATACAGCTTCTTTTTTATTGCTAATTAGTATATATCCATATACTAATCATGCATTTTTCTATTGATAGAAATTTGGGTTTATTCCACTTTTTTGGTCATTATAAATAAGCTTTTCTGAACGTTTGTGTATGAGTACTTTTTGTGGACATATGCTTTCATTTCTCTTGGGCAAATAGCTAGGAGATGGATGGCTGGGTTATAGGTTGATGTATGTTGAACTTTTTAAGAAACTACAAAATGTTTTTCCAAAATTAGTCACACCATTTTACATACCCACTAGTAGTGAAGGAGTTTCAGTTTCTTCAAAGCCTTGACAACACTTGGTGGATCAGTTTTTTAAACGTATGCCTTTCTAGTTGGAATATTGTCTGTTTCATTGTGATTGTAATTTGCATTTCTCTGATGACTAATGTTCAGCATCTTTGCATGTGCTTATTAGCCATTCATCTATCTTCTTTGGTAAAACATCTACTTATATCTTTTGCCCATTTTTCAAGTGAGTCCTTCATTATTATTGAATTGTAAAAATTCTTTATATATTCTGGATTCACATCCTTTCAGGTATGACTTAGAATTTGTGGCTTATCTTTTTATCTTTTAAATAGTTATTTGAAGTGCAAAAGTTTTAATTTTAATAAAACCCAATATATCAAACTTGTTTTATGTATGAAGCTTTTGGTGTCATATCTAAGAAATCTTGCCAAACTCAAAATCACAAAGATTATTTTTTACATATTTTCTTCAAGAAGTGTTTCAGTTTGGCACTTACATTTAGGTCTATAAGTCCATTTTTCTTGTGACTTTATTTAATTTAATGACTTTTATTTTTAGTGTAGTTGACACACAGTGTTACATTAGTTTCAGGTCTACAACTTAGTGACTTGACAAGTTTATACATTATGCTTTGTTTGCCACACGTGTAGCTACCATTTGTCCTGTTACATCACTATTACAGTATCATTGACTGTATTCCTTATGCTGTGCCTTTTATTCCCATGACTTATTCATTCCGTAACTGGAAACCTGTATCTCCCTATCGCCTTCACCCATTTTGCCCAACTCTCCATATCCCTCCCTTCTGGCAGCCATCAGTTTTCTATATTAATAGGTCTGATTCTGATTTTGTTTGTTTGTTCGTGTATTCTTTTCCTTTTAAGGTAACTTTTACGTATGGTATGAAACAAAGATCTAAATTTATTTGCATATGGATATCTATCACAGCATCATTTGTTGAAAGACTATTCTTTCACCATTTCTTGCCTTGCCACCTGTTCAAGATCAATTAGTCATACATGTAAGGGTTTATTTATGGATCTGTGCTGTTCTATTCATATGTATATTTCTATTCTTATGCCAGTACCAGACTGTCAATTACTGTGGCTTCATAGCAAGTTTTGGAATCATGCTATGTAAGTTCTCTTACTTTGTCTCTTTCAAAACTGTATTTTCATGTAAGTTTTAAGTTTGCCAGTTTCTACAAAATAGCTTGCAGGGATGTTGGTAGGAATTGCCTTGAATCTATAGATCATTGTGGGAAGAGTTGCCATCTTTACAATATTGTATATTCTTATCCATGAATATGATATCTCTATATCTCCTTTAATTTATCTCAATAGTGTTTTATAGTTTTTAGTTATAGTTCTAATTTGTAGGTCTTGCACTTTTTTTCTTAAATGTATTCTAAGTACTCTTCTTGAAGTCATTGTGATTGGAATTATTTTCTTTATTTTTGGTAGTATTTGTTGCTAGTATACAGAAAGACAATCAATTTTTTATATATTTCATTTTACAATTTTGTTTTTTTATTACCTGCTCAGTTTTCTTACTAGTTTTGATGGTGTTTTCTTTTTGTTGTTGTTGTTGTTTTTCCTTAGTATGTTTTACATATAGACTCACATCATCTGGAAATTACGAGTGTTCTACTTCTTGCTTTCTAGTATGAATGTCTTTTTTTTTTTCCATTGTCTTTTTGCACTGGCTACATGCCAGCGTATAATTTTAATAGAGGCTGTGACATTGTATATACTTACTTTGTTCTTAATTTTAGTAGTGAAGCATTTAGTCTTTCCCTGTTACCAATGATGTTAGTTGTAGGTTTTTCTTAAATCCTCATTATTAGATTGAGGAAATTCTCTTGTATTTCTAGTTTGTTGAGTGCTTTTTAGCATGAATGGACTGAGTTTTGTTAAATAAATGTGCTTTTTTTTTTTTTTGCACATCCATTAGGAGGATTGTGCAGAGTTTTTTTGTATGTTGTAGTTATTACATTAATTCATTTTCAATATTAAACCAACCTTGCATGCCTGAGTTAATTCCTACTTGGTCATGGTGTATACTCATTTTTATATGTTCCTAATTTCTTGTTAAGGATATTTACATGAGGGATATTGGTGTATAATTTTCTTGTGATGTCTTTGGTTTTCATTCCTCATAGAATATGATGGAAGTGGTTTTTCTTGCACTATTTAGGGGAACTGTTTGTGTTAGGATCAGCATTATTTTTTTATTTTTAAAAAAAATTTTTTTTTCAACGTTTATTTATTATTTTTTTGGGACAGAGAGAGACAGAGCATGAACGGGGGAGGGGCAGAGAGAGAGGGAGACACAGAATCGGAAACAGGCTCCAGGCTCTGAGCCATCAGCCCAGAGCCCGACGCGGGGCTCGAACTCACAGACCACGAGATCGTGACCTGGCTGAAGTCAGATGCTTAACCGACTGCGCCACCCAGGCGCCCCTAGCATTATTTTTTTAAATATAATTTGCCAGAGAATCTGTCTAGGCTTGGATTTTTCTTTTGGGGGAGATTTTAAATTACCAACTCATTTTTTTTCATGTTTCAAGTTTTATTAAATTCTGGTTAGTTAAGGGATTCATCACTTACATATAACACACAGTGCTCATCACAACAAGTGCCCTCCTTAATACCCATCACCTATTTAGCATTTTATGGTCTATTGGGATTTTTTTGTCTCTTATTCAGTCAGCTTTCATAATTTGTGTCTTATTAGGAATTTGACCTTTCCATTTAAGTTCTCTATTTTTATATATTTATAAAGTTCATTATTTCTAATAAGTAATTTCATTATGATCTATAGTGATGTCTCTCATTCCTAATTTTTGTTTACTTTGGGTTTCATTAGCTCTGCTTTTCCTACTTTTATGAGGTTGAATCTTTAGTTGATAGATTTTATATATTTCTATATTCTCTTTTAAATTTTAAAAATTAGGGACGCCTGGGTGGCGCAGTCGGTTAAGCGTCCGACTTCAGCCAGGTCACGATCTCGCGGTCCGTGAGTTCGAGCCCCGCGTCGGGCTCAGGGCTGATGGCTCAGAGCCTGAAGCCTGTTTCAGATTCTGTGTCTCCCTCTCTCTCTGCCCCTCCCCCGTTCATGCTCTGTCTCTCTCTGTCCCAAAAATAAATAAACGTTGAAAAAAAAAATTAAAAAAAAAACTCACTTTTGTTTAAAAAAAAATTTTTTTTTAATTAAAAACATTTTTTAATGTTAATTTTAGAGAGAGAGAGAAAGCGTGAGTGGGGGAGGGGTAGAGGGAGAAGGAGAGGGAGAGGGAGACGGAGGATACGAAGCAGGCTCCGCAGAGAGCCCTAGGTAGGGCGTGAACTCACGAACCATGAGTTCATGACCAGAGCCAAAGTTAGATGCTTAACTGACTGAGCCACCCAGGTGCCCCTATTTCTACTTTCCTAATTCAAACATTTAAGGGTATAAAGTTTTTTCTCAGCACTTCTTTAACTTCATCCCATCAATTTTGATATGTTAATTTTAATTAAAGATATTTTCTAATATTTTTTAGATTTTTTTGATACATGAATTATTTATTTATTTATTTATTTATTTATTTATTTATTTTTGGGACAGAGAGAGACAGAGCATGAACGGGGGAGGGGCAGAGAGAGAGGGACACACAGAATCGGAAACAGGCTCCAGGCTCTGAGCCATCAGCCCAGAGCCCGACGCGGGGCTCGAACTCCCGGACCGCGAGATCGTGACCTGGCTGAAGTCGGACGCTTAACCGACTGCGCCACCCAGGCGCCCCGTTACATGAATTATTTAGAATCATGCTTAGTTTCCAAATATTTGGTGATATATCCCCAATTTTCTGTTGTTTTATAATTAAATCTTTTGTAGTCGAGGAATATTCTTTGTATAATTTTAGTCCCTTTAAATTCATTGAGATTATTTTATGACCTTGAATGTAAACTATTCTGGAGAAAGTCCTACAAGCTGTTGTAAAGTGTTTGTGTTCTGCTGTTGTTGGGTCAGGTGTTTTTGTTGTTTTTTTTTTTTAATGTTTTACTTATTTTGAGAGAGAGAGAGTGGGGGAGGGGCAGAGAAAGAGAGAGAGAGAATTCCAAGCAACCTCTGCACTGTCAATGCAGAACCTGATCTGTGGGGCTCAGTCCCATGAACCTGTGAAATCATGACCTGAACTGAAATCAAGAATCTGATGCTTAACAAACTGAACCACTCAGGCACCCAGGATGGAGTATTCTTTAAATGTCAGTTAAGTTAGTTGGTAGTTTTGTCTAGGCTTCTGTATACTTACTGATTTTCTGTCTAGTTTTATTAATTTCTGATAGACTGTTATAGAATTCCCCTGGAAAGCCATCTGGCCCTGGACTCTTGTTTTTTGGCAGATTTTTGATTACTAATTCGATTTCCTTACTGGTTATGGGTCTGTTCAAATTTTCTATTTCTTCCTGTTTCAGTTTTGGTAGTGTGTATGTTTCTAGGAATTTGTCCATTTCTTCCAGATTGCCCATTTTATTGGCACATAATTTCTCATAATATTCTCTTATTATTGTTTTTATTTCTGCTGTGTTGGTTGTGATCTCTCCTCTTTCATTCTTCATTTTATTTATTTGGGTCCTTTCCTTTTTCTTTTCGATCAAACTGGCTAGTGGTTTATCGATTTTGTTAATTCTTGCAAAGAACCAGCTTCTGGTTTCATTGATGTGTTCTGTTTTTTGGGTTTTGATAGCATTAATTTCTGCTCCAATCTTAATTATTTCCTGTCTTCTGCCGGTGTTGAGTTTTATTTGCTATTCTTTTTCCAGCTCTTTAAGGTGTAAGGTTAGGTTCTGTATCTGAGACCTTTCTTCCTTCTTTAGGAAAGCCTAGATTGCTGTATACTTTCCTCTTACGACTGCCTTTGCTGCATCCCGGAAGTTTTGGGTTGTGGTGTTATCACTTTCATTGACTTCCATATACTTTTGAAATACTGTTGAATTGTCTATTTATAGTCTCAGTTTTGATAATTTTTGCTTTGTGTATTTTGGTGTCTCAATATTAGGGGCATATAATATCTTCCTTGGGTATTGACTCTTCCATCATTCTGAAATGTTCCTCTTTCACATTAAAAAAAAATTTCTTGCTATAAAGTCAATTTTTTTCTATTTTAAATATAGCCATGGCTATAGTTTACATGTAATGTCTTTTTCTGTCCTTCTACATTCATACTTTTGTGTCTTTTTTATCTAACCTGTGTCTCTTATGGTCTAAATAAAGTTGAAGTTACTTTTTGATCTAGTCTGCTAGTTTCTGCTTTTTCATGAAAGTGTTTTGTCCATTCTCATTGAATATAATTATTGATATAATTACATTTATATTTTCTGTTTTGATCCTTGTTTTCTATACATCTCAAGTTTTTTTTTGTTCTCTTGCTACTGCTTTTTTTCTTAATACTTTTTTAGTGTGTTATTTAAATTTTTCTCTTGATTTTTAGAACTATTATTTTAGTTGTTGTGCTTAGTGGTTGCTCTCTTTACGACAATACAAAGTAAAGAAGTAGATTATTAAAATCTACTTTTGATTAAAATGAACTTAATTTTGGTAAGATAGAGTAACTTTGTTCCACTATAGGTCTATATCCTTTTCCTCTAGTGTTGTCATTGTCACATATATCTATATATGTGGTAAACTCAACAATCCAGTGATAGAATTATCTCTTTATGTAGTGTCACATTTTTCAAAGAAATTAGAGTAAAAGAGAAAATACATTTATAAGTTCCTTTATACTAATTAACATATTTACCATTTCTGGTGTACTTCATTTTCTTTGTTTATGGATTCAGGTTACTTTTTGGCATAATTTCTCTTTAGCTAGATGGCCTTTCTTCAGTATTTTCTACGAAGGGAGTTTTGCTGTCATTGAATTATCTTGGTATTCACTTATCTAGGAATATTTTGCCTTCATTTTGTTTTTGTTTTTAAAAATTTTTGTTGAAGTATCATTGGCATTTTCCTTCATTCTGAATGATATTTTTGGTGGATTTATTTAGAGTTATTGTTTTTTTTCTTTTTTGTTTTCAGTAGTGTGATTTTTTTGACTTCTGTTTTTTTCTGATGAAAAGTTAGCCATTAATCATATTGGTTTTTCTCTGTGTATGGTGAGTTGTTTTTTTCTTCCTGCTCTCAGAATTTTCTGCCTGTGTGTAACCAGTTTCATTCTGATTTGTCTAGGTTTATTGTCTTCATGGTTATTCTGTTCTGTACATATCAAGTTTGGGAAGTGTTTGGCCATTATTTGTTCAGATATTTGTCATTTCTCTTCTGAGTTGTCACAGTTTCTTAAACTTTGCATGGTTTTGATGACCTTGACAGTTTTAGGTAGTGGTCAGGTATATTGTAGAGTGTTCCTCAGGTAGGACTTGTCTGATGCTCTTCTTATGGTGAAATTGATGTTATAGCTTTTGGGGAAGAAGAGCACAGACATGACTGTGAATTACCATTTGTAACATGTCAGAGGTTCATGCTATCAATTGGACTTACCACTGATTTTATTAACCTTGATCACTTGGCTAAGCTAGTGTTTGTCAGGTTTCTCCATTGTTACTTTAAAAATTTCTCTATGCTGTCCCCGGTGGAAGCAAGCCACTAAGCATAGGCCATGCTGAAAAGGTGGGGAATTATTCTTTACCTCCTTGAGGGAAGAATTCCTACATTAGTTGCTGATAATTTTTCTGTACAGGACAGTTGTCTATTCTCTCCTATTTATTCATTTAAATGTTTTTTTTTTAATGTCAGTGTGGACTTATATATATTTATTTTATACATTGTGCTGTAAACCAGTATTATTTATATTGTTACTCAAATTGTTCCAGCTTTGGACATTGGGAGCTATTTCATATGGAATCATCCATTTGTTTGAGGATTCTTGGTTTCTTTTATTGGAAAGGTTTTTAAAAAAACTTTCTATTTTTCTGTTGAGATTCCCTATTTGTTGAATCATTGCCATAATATTTTTCTTTAGTTTGGCATACTTTCTTTTAATTCTTTGAACATATTTGTAACAGCTGTTTTGTAGTCTTTGTCTACTAAATACAGCATATGGCCTCATTCAGGGACAGTTTCAATTGACTGCTTTTTCTTTTCTTTTTTTTTTTTTTTAAGTTTATTTTTCAGAGAGTACGAGAGAAAGCATAAGTGGGGGAGGGACAGAGAGAGGGAGGGAGGGAGAGAGAATCCCAAGCAGGCTCCACACTGTCAGTGTGGAGCCCAATGCGGGGCTTAAACTCACAAACTGTGAGATTGTGACCTGAGCTGAAGTCTGATGCTTAACTGACTGAACCACCCAGGCGCCCCTAGTTGACTGATTTTTTCAAAGCCTGGTCATTTTTCTTTGTATGTCTCATAATTTATGATTGTTTCTTTTCCTGTTATTTTTGTCTTTGTGAGTTTATGCCTATTCTATTCATTTCTTGTGGTTTTTTGGAAGGGAACAGAAATAAATATGTTTTCAACATGCCGTGTGTATTTTTTATTTATTTTATTTATTTTAAATTTTAGTTAACATACAATGCAATATTGGTTTCAGGAGTAGAATTCAGTGATTCATCATTTATATGCAACACCCAGTACTCAGCACAAGTGCCCTCCTTAATACGAATCACCCATCTAGCCCATCTCCCACCCACCTCCCTCCAACAACCCTCAGTTTGTTCTCTGTCATTGAGAGTTTCTTGTGGTTTGTTTCCCTCTCTCATCTTCTTCCTCCACCCTTCCTTCCCCTATGTTCATCTGTTTTGTTGTTTAAATTCCATGTGAGTGAAATCATATGGTAATTATCTTTCTCTGTTTGACTTATCTCTCTTAGCATAATACCTTCTAGCTCCATCAATGTCATTGTAAATGGCAAGATTTCATTCTTTTTGCTGGCTAATATTCAAGTGTGTGTGTGTGTGTGTGTGTGTGTGTGTGTGTGTGTGTGTGTGAGACACACACACACACACAAACCCCACATCTACTTTACCCATTCATCATTTGATGGACATTTGGGCTCTCCATAATATGCTATTGTTGAGAATGGTGCTATAAACATTGGGGTGCATATACCCCTTTGAATCTGTATTTTTGTATCCTTTGGGTAAATACCTAATAGTGCCATTGCTGGATCAAAGGGTAGTAAAAGTAAGCTAGATCTTTTTTCCCCTAGATCTGAAGCTTTGTATACTTTTTGATCCATAGACTTGGTGCAAGCAAGTTGCTTATGCTGTTTTTCTGGGGAAGAGGCCTGCTGTGCTGATTCTCAGGCTGACTTGTTGCAGTGGAAATGTGCCTTCAGGGCATGGGGGGGGGCTTGTTGTAAATGGCTCTGGCCTCTGCTAGTTGATATAGTTTTGCTCCCTGAGGGCTCTCCATGCTGATGGGTGAGTTGAATATGGCTCTGCTCCCCTCTCTAGCCCAGAGCTGAAAGATAATGCCTCCTACTCTTCAGGGGAACCCTCACAGAAGAACAATCAGTCACCCCTCTTTTCACTCCTGTTTCTGTCAGAACCCTGCATTCACTCTACCTGTGTCCTAGCTTCTTTATCTCAGGCCCATGACGGAGTTTCAGAACTCCTCCAAATTTTAGGGACTCTGGAGGCATGGACCATTGCTTTTTTTCTGGGGGAGGGCCTTGGAATGCTTTTGCTGGCCTGTGGGAGGAAAACAGTGGCAGGACTGTAGCAGTTCAGGGTTTATGTCAAAATGTAGCAGAACACCAACAACTCTGCTTGCTGCCCTCAGCCCTTATTCTGCTCCTGTGCCTGGATATAGTGCAGCACCTTTGCCCCACCTGTCCTTTTTGTGACCGAGGGGGTCCTCAGACCACGCTGGCTGTCACTCCTGGGATTCCTCCCTGCTTTGCTACTTGGGCACCTTTAAGCCAGGCAATTCCTCCACTGTAGCAGACTTCTACAAGTTCAGATTTTGCACTCCACTGCTTATAATACTTTGCGATAGCCTCCATAAGTAGGCTCCCTCCCCATTGCTATACCCACAGCTATGTTTCCCCCAAGACCACTCTCTGCACCTCCTGCCTTCCAAAAGGTGGTTGCTTTTCTACTTGTAGACTTGCAGTTTTTGTTTTCTTAGACCTCTGGTTGATTTCTTGGGTGTTAAGAATGATTTTTATCAAATCATTGTGAGGTCTGTTTGGTGTTTTGGAGGAACAAGACAAGCTTAGGATCTCCCTACTTGTTGCCAATTTAACTCCTCCCTCTCAACATGCCATGTTTAAATGAGAGTTCCAGTGGTAGTTAGTATTTAAAACCATACCTGGGTCTGTGTCCAGAAATCTATTATTTTTAAATTTCTTTTAAACATTTATTTATTTTTGACAGGGAGAGAGTGCTGTCAGGGGAGGTGCAGAGAGAGAGAGGGAGACAAGGGATTTGAAGCAGGCTCTATGCTGGCAGCCGAAAACCCAATGTGGGCTGGAGCTCATGAACCATGAGATCAAGACCTGAGCTGAAGTCAGATGCTTAACTGACTGAGCCACCCAGATGCCCCCAGAAACCTATTTTTATAACTGAAAACTTGTGTTGCTTTTTAAACATTTATTGAGCAGTGTATTTGGGACATAGGCACTCAGAAAGAATAATTTAAAAAATAATAATCCTGTAGAATATATAAGCCTATGTATCCTAATCATATTTAACCTCGTGAAGTTCGATTCTCCAAGCAGTTGAGTGTATCGTTTTTTACTATCTTCTTACAGAGATAGGGAAGAGCGATTGGCTGCACTCACAGCTGCTCAACAAGAAGCAATGGAAGAGCTCCAAAAAAAAATTCAGCTTAAGGTAAGGATAGTATATATTTCAATGTGAAATTTTAGAGCTTTCAATGGCACATGAGATTAAATCTTTTATTTAAGGGATTGTATAACATTTTAATTTGTATTCTTAATATTTGGTTAATAAGACTTACATGATTTGGTTTTGGTCCGTTCTAATTCAACTGTCTGAAAAATTTATTTTAATATGATAAAATGATGAGAATAATTAAAGGAATTTTAACTTTCCTGTTTTTACTAACAAATTTGTTAGTGACTTGAAGGCATTACTCTTTGGTTTCTGATAGTTATACTTTTTAATTATTTACAAATAAACAAAAAATGATTAGTATAATTAGTTTCACTTGATTTTCAGTGCCTATGAATTGTGCGATTGTAACTTGGGAAATTGTGATAAACTGCTATTTTCTAGAAAATCTTTACCATTAGTAATACAGTTTCTAGCAGTATATTTTACACTGTGTAACAATTACTTATACATTGTCTCCTCACAGAGATAGTACATTCCATAAGGTAGAGGGCCATATTTTATCACAGGACGTTATCATTCACTAAAATTTAATGTACCAAAAATCTGTTGAGCCTTGTAGTAGACGTGGGGTTAATGAGATGAGTAAGTCATGATTCTAAATTCCAAGAAACTCTTAATGTAGTGTGAGAATCAGTTGCTACACAGATAATTTCCATATGGACATATTACTTGGAGTGCTATGAAAGTATGGATGAGGACACTGAGTTTAATATGAAGCATTTCAGAAGTCAGGAAAAAATTTTAGAGAATAACTCCTGAGCTGAATCTTGAATGGGTAGGAGAATAGGTAGGTGGGTGGGATGACATTTCCAATCATATGAAAAAGTATGAGTGTTAAGTCAGAATTCTGGAATTGTGTTTTTTCAGCTTGGTTATGTTTTTTGTTTTGGGGGTAAGTCACTGGAGGTGTGGAGCAACCAGAAATGGTGGTGTGGAGTTGGTGTGGTAGAAGTCTGCATCATGATGGGGTTTGTCTGCTATGAGGATATGCTTGGTCTTTATGTAGGGGTCAACATGTCCGAAAGTGTGTTCCCAGAAGTGCTTCTCAAAAGTGTGTTGTAGTCAATTAAGTGTGTAAAATGTTTTTTAGTATGAGCTAGGCTTATTGAGTCACAATGCACAGAGACATACTACAGGCTCCATATAGTTCAGTGTTAAAAACCTGTTTTGCTTTAATGTAGTGTTTTCCAAATTTATTTGCGGATAGAACCTTTTCCACAAAGCACTTACAACATCCTATGGTGTTGTTCCAAGAAGCACACTCTAAGAGACGTTACTGTGCATGTAGGAGATATTAAAGGGCTTTATGTAAATTCTTATTCTTAGTGTTCACATCAACATTGAATGAAGACATTTCTTCTATTATTGTAGAAACTTTAATGGAAATACTGTTTTTTTAAGTTCTCCGTATAATTTGCATCATTTTTATATTCTCACGCTTTGACTTCATTCACAGCATGATGAAAGCATTAGAAGGCACATGGAACAGATTGAACAAAGAAAAGAAAAAGCTGCTGAGTTAAGCAGTGGGCGGCATGCAAATACTGATTATGCCCCCAAACTGACGCCTTATGAAAGAAAGAAGCAGTGTTCCCTCTGTAATGTCCTGGTAGGTTGTCATTACTAATATTGTGATGATATGATTCATTACTAAAGTTTGTTAAACTATGGAAATGTATTCTCCCGGTCTTTTAAAATTCATATGATTTTAAACCGTGGATTTCTTTCATGATTTTTATGCTAAGTAAGTAGTATAAAAATAGCATTGGCATTTAAGAGTATCAGTGCAAAGTGCCAGAGTAATGCAATTGCTGCTAAAATGGATATATCCTGCTTAATTGATAGCCCAAGCAATATTTTTGGGTACTGGAATCAAAAAAGAAAAAGGCATTTTCAGTCTTGAAATTTGAACTCTGATACTTAGAAGAAATGATATCCTGTTAAGGTTGGTTACAATGGCATGATTTTTCTTATGTATCTTCTAGAGGATTCTCAGAGTTGTGTTTTAAAGAAAATATTTTTAGCCTAGTATGTAAAGGCTAGTGTGATATCAACATGCATATAATATACTGGCCTGAATATATAATTAGATATAATTATATGTTCATTACAGTTGCTTTGATTTTATGCTTTTAGATCTCTTCAGAGGTGTATCTTTTTAGCCATATTAAAGGAAAAAAACACCAGCAAGCCGTAAGAGAGAATAGCAGCATTCAAGGGCGTGAACTTTCAGATGAAGAAGTGGTAAGCTTTACTTCTGTTCATTTCCACATATTTATTGAAAACTCAGTATGTCCTATATTATAAAGAATTCCATGTTCGGTTGTGATTATTTAAAATTATATTTAACATTTAATAACTACTAAAATATAGTATACAAATATGTCATTTAGTATACAATTTAGTGCTCACTTTGACAGTGCATATACTAAAATTTAGTATACGGTTTAACAAGAAACAGAAATAAGAACAATTTTACTGTAAAAAAAGGTCATAGTATTTTGATATTTTAATAATATACAAAAGAATTATTTAGTGATGCCCTGCATTTCTTGGAAAATAATTAACAATATACATGTCATGTAAATTGATAATTTTATGAGTACAGTATTTAGAAATTTTTGGAAATGCATTATTTATCTACCTATAATTGCTTACAGTGGAATTTAGATTTGTATGAATATTTTTAGAAATATTTTACATTCAATTGTTATCTAGACATGGATGACATTGCTAATCTATGAATTTGTTGGTTCTATTTATAATAGCAAATTTCTAGAGCTACCCAAAGATGAGACATTCATGTTTGTGAAGTATCTCTTAAGGTGCCCAGGAAAAGTTATTATGGTTCTAATGAGAGCAGTAACTGTATATACATACATGTGTGTGTTTAACTCCTGTTCCCCAGTGTAACGAATATTAATAGAGTACACAAATCTCAAGTATACAGCTTGATTGATTTTTACATATGTTTCACTCACATCAAGATATAGATCATTTCTTATACTCCAGAAGGCTCCCCATGCTCCAACCCAGACATGTCCCCAAGTGGTAACTAGTCTACACCATCAGTTAGTTTTCCCTGTTCTGGAACATTCTTTAAATGGTATCATACAGTATGTACTTTCTGTGTCTGGCTACTTTCACCTACCCCTAACTCTGAGATTGATCTTAAATGTTTATGTGAAGTTGTAGTTCATTCTTTTTCTTAGCTTTTTATCAATGCTCTCCAGGTGAAGACCATCAGGAATATATTTGTAGTTGAATAAAATAGGGTTTTATTAATTAAAGAATGGAAAATGTATACTGTGGGGAATTATGGAGCTTCTCAAATAAGGTGTTAGAAAGGGCTTATTATAGGATTTGGGCTTGTGCTAAGTGATTTGGTTGGGGAGGGGAAAGTTCGAGGACTTGAAGCTTTGATCTGGATTGGATGCTGTCAGGAAGCAGGAGTAAGTCTGTGGTTGGTTCTTAATAAATCAATAAATCTTACCTGGGTAGGAGGACTGAAGCTACTGTTTTCTCCTGAGTTTCTGGGTATGACCAGCACTTGATGGGAAATTGCACATAGTTATTTGGGCTTACTTCTCTATGATTTCCTCCTTTTGAGGATATTCCCCCCTCAAGCTCCAGTGGCTTTGGCAGCTCTAAACCAAATTCTGTCTCTTCAGCTCAGTAAGGCTGCTACTTTTAGTTTGCAGTGTCTCCATGCCAAAAATTGGTATAAGCCTTTCAAGGAAAAATCCAGAGTGAATGTGGAGCTTACCTCATGTGCTTCCTTTCTGTTAGGGATAACGGTCTCTCAAGTTCTGGCTCTGTTGGCTGTACTGTAATGCCTTCAAATTGATATTTGGTATACTTTGTACAACATTTTGAGTTGGGAGATAGTCCAGTCAGTATAAGCCAGTCCACTGTGGCTGGAATTGGAAGTCTCCTAATATTTAATTCCTGTATACACATTGTTTGACATAATGCTTGACACATGGTAAGGTATTTAATAAAAGCTCATTGAGCTGAGTTGAACTGAGAGCTTCTACTGAATGGCTTTAGGTACCTCTAATAAAACATGTAATTAATCATCTATTTAGTTTACCTCAAATAATTTTTTGTCTTTTACTCAAATTGTATGAGTATTTTAAGAGTGAATAGTAAGGATTTTTTTTTATTTTACTTGAATCATTCATATAATTTACCCCATTCACTCTTTAAGTTTGCTGTTTAGAACAAGAGTCATGTGTATATGTGTGCCACTTTGAAAAAATCTTAAATTGCTTTCTTTAATTATAATTTTTAATTATTCCATTACAAATGAAAATTTTCCATTTATAGAAATTACTTGTAATTCTCTTAATTAAAAAACTGTATTATTTAATTTACAACAGATTATTTAAACATTTTCTGGAATGTTGCTGTTATATAAATTGAAATCTATATTTTATGTGTTTTACTTCAGTGAGAAAAGTTGAGAAGGAAAGAATAGTTCATGCAATTTGAAAGAAAAATGTGCAGTATTGTCTAACTTTTGTAGCTCTTATAGCATAGCCTGATGTTTAGCTGTTGTGATTTGAGATTTGGTTGATGTGTTCATTTTTTTATATTATTTCAGTTGAAAGGAATTAAATTTTCCTTAAGTTCTCACTTAATTCATGTAGTTATTCTGGGTTATAGCCCTTTCTTCCTGAAAACAAACATGCGATATAGGATATGAGTTATGTGATATAGTAAGGCAGTTTTATATTTACTCACATGGAAGTTTCATTTTTAATCAGTGGAGGTATCTGTAGTAAACATACTTGTTCTACTTAAAGTTATTACTTGTCATCTGTGATGTCTTTATGTTATATACACCTTGTCTGTGACCCTTCTTCCTTGACATGTAAGATTTTATTTATACCACCTCTGACCTAATAAAATTGTACCTTTGACCTTATGCACTTGACATATCAGATAACTTACTCTTGATCTTTGACACATTTTTTTTTAAGCCTGTTAAACGTAATAGGTAGCTGCCTGGCAAGAAAGGTATAATGTTTTGTGTTTTTGTTGTAATTTGACTGGGAAATTTTTCTTGTTTTTTTGAGACTTCACAAAAAGAGCTGTTATGTGTTTGATTTTTTTTCTCTTTCATTGTCTTAAAATCCAGGTGTTAAAAGTAGCTAATTTTTGAAGGTCAAAACAAATGGGTGCTAGTTTAAATACATTCCAAAATTTAGTTTTTATACATTGCTAGAGAAATAATGAAGTATGAGTTTTAATTAAACCTCTGATTTCTGAGTCATCCTCTTTTCACACCAGTATCTAAAGAAGCTAATAGTGATTTTTGTGAATGTTGAATGAAGTACATCCAACCTTATATAGAGAATGAAGTTAAAAAGCGTTTTTTTTTTTTAATCCATATTTTTCTGTTTGTGAGACTCCTTGGTGTGTTTGTTAACCTGTGTACTTAAGTAAATTTTATTTTCATTTGGTTCATGGATGTATAAAAAGGACTTTCATGAAGGATCTTAACTATAATTTATTGGATGTTTACAACCAAATGTGATTTTATGAATCCCAAATTAGTATTTCAGCTTGGAAAAATTATGCAAATTAGGTGATTGAAAGAAAATGATATTTTAAGTTAGCAAAAACATGAAGACATTACTGTACTTAATGAAATATAAGCTGATCTCTTTTGCCAGAGTGCGCTGGTGTTGAGGTGAAAGAAGTCTCCTAGATATCTCCTAGAATTGATGACAGTCTAGGAAATAATAGATAATTCCTAACAGATTGGTTCATTTCCTTGCCTTGCTTACCTTTGTTTGTAGAAGCCAGAAGTATTTGTTGTCTTTTTGTAATCATGTTAGGAAAGCATTTTGTCTGCTTCTCAACAGAAAGTCAAGTCAAATGAACAAACTGGGACTCATTTAGAATAAATATTTTTCCCCCAGTACCTCAGTTGGGTACACTTTAAGTTAATTTGATAAATTATCTAAAAATGCCTTACCCTTTCTTGTAGGATATAGCTTCCATTGCCTTTATTTTCTCTTTAATAGGATGGGAAAAATTTTGTGGTGTATGTGTATATGTGTGAGAGAGAATGTGTGTGTGTGAGAGAGAACATGTGTATGTGTTCAGTATGTAAGACACATATATAGCTGATTGTTAACATATAATTCTTCTAACTTTTAGAATTCTTATGGTGGTAAATTCACCACATTGGAACGCGGGCGTGCAGAGGCATGTAGCTATTTATCCGTGCTGATTTAGTCTTCTTCATTGGTTTAAGGAAAAAAATTGAAGTAGGTAACCAGTTTGTTTTAAACTTAGTTTGATCCAATAATTTAAACAGTTTCTCTAGTTTGTACCTAGCCTCTTTTGAATAACAATCCTTAGCCCCTATCCACTTGCTTATCTCCTTAAGATAGCATCTATGTGTATTGGAGGAAGAGTATGGCTTACTTGACCCCATATTAAGAGGAAAAGTTGAGGTCTTTCTACCAGATGTCTTCTTTCTTTTCTGATTTCCAGTGTGAGACCCTTCTTTACCTGTTCACTTAGTAAACCAGTCATGAAGAGTGGCTGGTGAACTCTTGATCTCTTCTTTCCACTTAGTGTTACAGTGGAGCATCAGCCATTTGTTTGCCTCTTCCTGACCAGGTCACCCCTCAGTCCTCTCTGCCCATATGTCTCCGAGTCTTTGCCATAACCTTCATTCTGGCCCTGACAGGCCTACTGGCTTCTACCACAGGGTTCATACCACATAAGAACTAAGAACATTTTGGGAAGGCTAAAACACAAGACATCTTCCTAACCACCTAGCAAGGCCATACTAATAGACCTATTTGGTGACAGGGACAGATGGAGAGACTGCTTCTTTTGAGAATCAAAATTATACTTTGGGCATTACTGTCACTTAGCTAACATATTATCCCCTTTGGGATACACATAAAACTTTTTTTTTCCCCCTCCTTTTATCTTCAAAATGTTTTGGCTGGAAAGAGATAAAATTTCCTTTAACCACTCCTTCCTCCTCATTCTAACCAAGCAATTGAGCCTTAAGGTTGGAAAAGGGAATTTTCTTCTTACTGTGGAATAAATACTATGGTTTGAATTCTCTAGGCTTCATTATTGACATGCTAAAGGGCAAGATAAATAAATTTGTTAAATCTCAGGTGATTAACTTGGTTTATAAACCTATTGTTTTGCTGCATTTATCTGTTTTATATGTCTAAAGTTGATTATTGTAGAGTGTATTTTTCTTGTATTTATTTTAGAACAAATTCTAACCACCTTTCTAGCAGAGTTGAACTGGGCAAATGCCATATGCTAAGAAAGTTAAAATAGATCATCACATTCATAATTTTGAAATATTACTTCATTGATGTCCATTTTGCATACCTTTTCTGATGTTATTTGACCATTGCACTTTTCCTGCTAATAATCACAGTCTCGGGGCGCCTGGGTGGCTCAGTCGGTTGAGCATTGGAATTTGGCTCAGGTCATGATTTCACAGTTTGTGAGTTTGAGCTCCACATCGGGCTCTGTGCTGACAGCTAAGAGCCTGGAGCCTGCATCGGATTCTGTGTCTCCCTCTCTCTCTGCCCCTCTTCCGTTCGTGCTCTGTCTCACTGTGTCTCTGAAAAATGAATAAACTTAAAAAAATTAAAAAAAAAATCACAGTCTCTTTTCTGTATTTTAGTTTTCTTTTAGTTAACATTCAGTTTTAGAAATATTGATCATTAATCAGAACTGTAGTTTTCTTACAGTTTTTTCAAGATTCTCTGTCATTGGGTTGGTAAATTACAACTACATGAAATTCTCTTCCATGAACCTTTTTTTTAAAAACACAGTTGGTTTATTTTAAAATGCAGTTTCAAGGGTACCTGGGTGGCTCAGTTGGTTAAGCATCCAACTTTGGCTCAGGTCATGATCTCACTGTTCGTGGGTTTGAGCCCTGCATTGGGTTCTGTGCTGACAGCTTGGAGCCTGCTTCAGGTCTGTGTCTCTCTTTCTGTCCATCCCCCACTCACATATTCTCTCTCTCAAAAATAAATGAATAAACATTAAAAAAATAAATAAAATAAAATGTAATTTCAAATAGGTAGCAAATGCCTGCAATTTAAATACTTAAGCTCTCTAGTGTTTGATAAAACTCTATTTTGTGACCCTTAGATAGCTATACAAATGTGAAAAGCCATTTTCAACTGTATTTCTCTGCATGAGTCCATATGTATTATAATATGTGCTGCTTTTTGTTTACAATATGATAGTTATCTGATTTTATAGTTTGCTTATAGCAATTAAAACTATTTTTTCCTTTTTGCATGTGTTTATTTGGAAATTAGAATGGAGTGTCCCAACCTGATATTTTAAGTGTTTAAGTTGTAACATGTTGGCTGTTATTTGTAGCTGATACCCATTCCCTTTACAAAGTTGATTAAATATCTAAACATTATTGCTTTTTAAAAGACATAACCTCTTAAACTCCTTAAACTCTTATTCAAGATCATGGTGGTTTGGGATGTCTAGAATAGTGACTACTTTTACACATCTACAGATTACAGACTAATACATTTTCATCTGGCTTTTGTGTGTCATTTGTGAGGAGTTGCAGAATCATCACCATGGGCGACATTAAAAGACCAAAGCAATTGTGATGACTATTTTGCAGCTGCTTTCTTTCAGTTGCATGATAGAGGATCAGAAACAGTGTTGTAGTGAGGCATATTTATATAACCCAAGCTACTTCTACTTCTCTCAAAGTTTTGTAATATGTACTTCTTTATATAGAAATTTGATACATGCGTAATCTTGAAATCCATAATATGATAATTTCATATTGTAATGATAAAGGAAATAAAGGATTTATTTTTAAAATCTTTTTTAATGTTTCTTTATTTTTGAGAGACAGAGAGAGACACACACAAATCTGAAGCCCGATGCGGGGCTTGAACCCATGAACTGTTGAGATCATGACCTGAGCTGAAATTAGATGCTCAACCAACTGAGCCACCCAGGTGCCCCGGAAATAATGGATTTATTAATAGGAGTTTATAAGCAGGAATGTTCTCACTCTGACAAGAATAGTTAATGAGTTTAACATTTTATTTGCCTAATTTACATAATTCTTATTTTCCTTACTAAATAATTGATTATGAATGCTTTTATTTTAATTAATTAATTAATTTATTTATTTATTTAGAGTACAAGCAGGGTAGGGACAGAGAAAGAGGGAGAGAGAGAATCTCAAGCTGACTCCATGCCATCAGCCCATCAGTCGGGCTTGAACTCATGGAACCGTGAGATCATGACCTGTGTCAAAATCAAGAGTTGGACACTTAGTTGACTGAGCCACCCAGGTGCCCCTAAATGCTTTTATTTTAATTTGGACTTTATTAGGTTCTTTATCTGAAATTCAATGGCCAGCATATTAGTTCCAAAGTAAATATTTATAGAGGAGCAGACCTCTGATCAGAGTTATTGAGTTTTAGTAGTAATTATTTTGTCAATTGACTTCTCTTGCAGTCTTTAGAGGCACATCTGTTGTGTCAGGAAAATCACAAAGTTGTAAAACAAAATTTTCACAATTCCAAATTTGGTCCTCTCTCTCAAAAATTTGTTTTAGATTACAAAGTATTTCAGCATCATAAAGGAGTGTAATAAACCCCGTATTTCTGTCACCTAGATAATGAGATAACACTTATTTCCTGGTCCCTCCATATTTGGAAAGATGGAGGGGATACAGAAGCTATAAAGTGTGGGTAGTGACGCCAGGCTCTGGGAATAGAACTAAATCCTTATGTTGCATGCTGAGAAATCAGTAGATAATCCTAAAACTGGAAAATGAAGAAGTGGCAATGCAAACATATATTCAGGAATATAGAGAAGAAAGATAAAATAACCTACTAAAACCATTGTGCCTGGATTGGAGAACGAAGTGGGAGAGTGGTGGGAAACTACTTTCTTTGAACCATTGACTGTGTTAATCATGTCTGTGGGTAATATTGACAAAAGCATAAACATTTTTAAAAAAATAAAGAACTACAACAATGGCAATTATGTTCATGGCCATGTTGCTCAGGAATCTTCTGTGTCCATAATTTTTTGTTCATGGTTAAATTAGGTAAATTAATGCATATGCCACCGTAGATGGCTATCATAGTGAACTTGGATATTTTGGCCAATTATATTCTTAATTCTTTTATTTTAAATTTATTGCAGTATCCTTTGATGCCTTTAATCCAAATACTGGATTTTTCCTTTTTTTCTGTTGCTTTCTGTTCCTATTATTTGTAGACAAATAATAAAACAACTATCAGTGTATCCCCCACTCAGGTTAGTGAGTATCTCCTGGTAGGAAATTATGTTTTTGTTTGTTTCTAGTGCTTTTGCTTGTGAAAGATATATTCCCTGGGTGTAGATTTGTGGCTTAATAATTATTTTCTCCAAAAATTGAGAGATAGTATTCTTTGTTTTCTTGCTTCCATTCCTAGTAGTGTAGATTTTTTTCTTCTTTATTATTTTTTCAAAATTGACTTGGCTGTTCTTCTGCTTTTCAGTTTGTACATAACCTCTGCAATTAACTTGTTAAACTAAGAAAATCCAGTTTGAATTTTTATTGACATTGCTGTGGAATTCTACATTAAATTGGCAAGAGTAGGCATCTTTTAAATATATTTTCTTTCCATCCAGCAACATGTTTGTCTACTTGTGCCTTGCATTTGTTTATGTGTCCTTTAGTTAAGCGTTCATTTTCTTCATTTAACTCTTAAACATGTTTTAGTAGGCTTATTTTGTTTCTAAATTAATGGGTTTTAAAAGTATTTTAAAGTGACAAAATTTTAAAAATTCCAACAATTTAGAATTACAGTTATTTCCTTTTAAACAAAAAGGTATTTCCAAGGTTATGGATTAGAGAGGTGGCAGTGCCTTTTGTTTTATGAGTATGAGTATATATGTGCCATTTAAAAGTCTGAAGTGATTCATGGATTTGACTGCCATTCTGTATAGGGACCAGACTAATCTTCTGGGCATTGCTTCAGTTTTAAACTATGTGATGCTAAAATGAGTCCTGTTCTTTGTTTTTAATTTCAACTTTTGTCACATTATGATCAGAGTGTATGGTTTATCTAGGCTTCTACTTTGGAGAGTTTATTGATTTTCTTTATGGCTTAATACGCTGTAAAACATTAAGAATACATTTCTCACTTTGGGTATATATAATATATATTAGATCAGATTTGCTCATTGTTATGCAAATATTCTCATTTTTCATACCTATTTTTTCTGCTCACTAATACCCTTTTCTCAAAAATGGAAAGATTGCCAGTATACTATTATTACTATTTATACATGTCTTCTTGTGTTTTAAAAATCACTCTCTATATATGTATATCACAATGTTTTATTATCATGATTACAACTATTTACATAATTTTTGTCTTACTGATGAATTTTACCTCTTAAAAATGTGAAGGGTCCCTCTTTCCTATTTCATGCCTCTCTCCTTGAATATTATTTTTGTATGGTATTAATTTTGCAAACCTAGTTTTGGATAGTGCCGCCTGATATGTCCCTTTATATCGTTTCCCTCCCTTCTTCTCCCTTTTGCTCTTGTCTCCATCATAGTTTTGTTTTTGCACCTAGATCTGTTCTTAAAAAGTATAATTTTATTTTAGCTGTTTCCTGCTTTATAAAAAAGTACCATGCTGTATACACCCTTTTGGACTTAACTCTTTTCTACTGAATATTATAGTGCCTCAATTCATACAAGTTAGAAAATTGTTGCCATTTTTATTCTTTTTTAATATATATATTTTTTAGAAAGAGGGTGCACATGAGCGGGAGAGAGGGGCAGAGGGAGAGAGAGAAAGAGAGAGTCTTAAACAGGCTCCACACTCCGTGTAGAGCCCAATATGGGACTTGACCCTACAACCCTGGGCTCATGACCTGAGCAGAAATCAAGAGTTAGACGCTCAACTGACTGAACCACTCAGGCACCCCAGAATTATTGCTGTTTTTAAACAGCTTTGAGGCATAACTATCATAAATTAGACTGAACTTACTTTTAAGTTTACTATAACTTTTAGCATATTCATACCATCACCATGATCAGGACAGTGAACATAGCTGCCACCTCAGTAAGTTTCCTCATCTACTGTATCCCTGCTGATTATCTGCCTACTTTTGTTCTACCGATTTTTGAGAAAGGGATATTGAAACCTTTTATTTTAATTGTGAATTCTTCTATTTCTCTTGGCAGTTCGATCAGTTTTTGCTTTATGTTGTTTCAAATTGTATTATTAGTGGCATAAATGCTAATGATTGTTATGTCCCCTTGATTAATTGACCCCTTTCATATGAAATCACCTTCTTTATTGCTAGTAATATTTTTTGCCACCTTACCTAAATATTAATTATCCATTCCAGCTTTCTTTTATCTAGTGTTAGTGTATCTTTTTCTATTCTTTTACTTTTAACATATTTATATTTTTGCATATGTCTTTTTATTAAACACTTAAATAGACTTATAGACAATCTGTGTCCTGGTTCTGGTGACTTTGATGTGAAGCTACAGAGTTTCTGAAGCTCTTGTCACCTAGGGCTGTGAAAGGCGCTCACAACTGAGGACTTCCAGCTTTGCCTCTGAGCATTCTTTTCCCTTTGATCTTTTATTGAAAGGGTGATGTTATTTGTGATCTTTGGTAATATTGTTACTGGGATATTATTGAGATGACTTTGAAGGATGAAGCCTAATTGTAATGTAGCATGCTGTATTTGAAATCTGAGAATTCTGAGAAAATACCTTTCATTACAAAGCTTGGTTCAATATAGTTGAACCATTCCCTGTTGCAGTATTGAGTTCAACCTTTCTCTATCTTCACAGCATAATAAATTAATAAGCTTGTTGAACTCTGTGCTTTCCTTTGAGTCATTTGTTAAACCTCAGATTAGATCAGAAAAGAACATCAGAATCTACAAAAGAAGTCTTTACCCCATTTATCATCTCCACCTACAGGAAAACTGATGGAGTATTTGTAATTGTCACTGAGTGGCAGGGGGACAGATGGTCGGCTATCATCCTATCAGAAGATGGCCTTTTCTCTTTGGCGTGGTGTCTGTTTCACAGTATTTCATTAGCTTCATTTTTCTTGTTTGTCACTTGAGACAATGTAATACATAGACTATAGTAGATAAAAATAGAAGTGTGTCCTATACCTGTAGAAAAGGACCTTGGTGGAGTTGAATCTTTTGTCTAATTAAAATTGTCTATCAGGTTTTAAAAGTTGTCATTGTCTTATGTTTAATTTTTCAAAATGGATGCTGTCACAAAAGGCATTGTTTTGATAAAAAGCATTACATTTCAGATTTTATTAAATTTACTGTTTGACAAATTTTTAAGTTTTACTTAAATGTAATAGAATTCTCAAACTTCTTATCTTTTTAAGTATTTTTTCAGCACCTGCTTGTGCACTTTGCATTAGTCCAGGCACCAGGGAAGCACAGATGAATGTCAAGCGAGCCTAACTTTTCAGTGTATGCTGTCTGAGTTTCATGAATCTCTAAACACACTCATTTTTAAAACTGAACTAGTTCTTTATATGGTGCTTTATTTTTGAATAGTGTTTAGGTAATATCTGTAGATACTTTATTTGATATGGCAAATTCCATCTTACAAATCACTAATTACAAATCATCTTTCCTCTGAACTCATTCCGGAGGATAATCTGCTGAACAGTTTGTGGAGTGATACCAGTCAGAATAATAGTTTACTGCAGATTGTTTTGGTGTTATTCTTGGTAAAACTCTGACACCCAGAGAATCTTACCTCTTTAACTTAAGCAGTTAGCATAAGCCCTTGGCATATAGTAACTATTGAATTAAATGTTAATAAACTAAATGTTAATGAGCTAATTACAATTTATTTTCAGTATATCATATTGAAGAGTGGTATTGGTATTCAAAATATATGGTAGAGTGCTGTCTAAAAATACCATGTTGTTTTAGTTGAGTATTCTTTTATTTCCTCCGTTCATCTGCTTCTTTTTCTCCTAATTTTTCTTCTCTTCTAATTTTTCCCTCTTCTTCTCTTCCTTCATTCTCCATTCCTCTACTTCCCCCTCACCCCTCACTTTTCTTACCCTTATCATCATCCAGAAAAAAAAAAAAAGATGTTCCATTCCTCCAGCCTCCACCTTTCCCCAGTTTTTGTAGAAGGCGGTGAGGAAGTGTTGTAAAATGCCTCCTTATTTAGCTTATTTGTTGTTCTGCCACGTAGGCTTAAAAGAATAGAATGCCTTATAATATTTTTAAGAATATAAGGAAAAACATTGTTTGGTTTTAGAATAGACTGGTATCGTTGGATTTTAGATTCATAGTTGAAGAAGTACAGGATGAGGTTTAGAGAAAAATGTTTTTCCAAACAATATATGAAAACCCTTACATTTATTCCTCATATATTTAGATTGTAACTTGGTATCCACCCTGCTCTTGAAAGCAAACTTTTAGCTGCAAAGAAATAAGTAAGCTTCTTGAGTATGAGATTAGATTTCAGTAAAGAGGACTTTTGATTTTCAAATACATTTGTATTATTGCAATGAAGCTTTAGTCCATTTTTTTTCAAAGGAGACGTGTTTAAACTCTTTTGATCCTAAAAAGAACATCCTTAAATATTCTCATGTCTGTGTTGTAATATTTTAGAACAATGGGCAGCAGATTATTTCTTTTGATATACCACATTTTATGAAATGTGTTTATTCTGAGGTATAACTTGAGTTCTAAAAATGGCAGTTTAATAAAATTCTTTATTGTGTCACTTATGTTTTCTTGCTTAACCTATTTTTAGAACTTTTACATTCTTTTCCAAAAGTCATGAATCTGTAGCTTAATTTTTTTCATTTCTCTATTAAAAAATGAGGAAGTATGAGAACTTTTAGGAAGAGTGAAAGAACATCAAGGTCATAAATCTCAGTATGAATTATTTAATATAGCAAATTATGGTAGAAAGACCATAAAAGGTAATTAAAAGAATAAGGGTATAAACTTCTATGAGATCATGTCCATATAGGTATTAGTTTCCTTATATACATCATTCATATTTCATATTGTAGCAATGTTTTTTAAATAAGTCACAATTGTGACTTAAAAATTAGACTTACAATTTGTGTGTGTATAATTAGCCATCACTGATTACCTTTTGGGCTAGTTACAACATTAGAAAAGGGGGAACCTTAGGATTTATTGTCTAATCCCTTTATTTTACTAGGGAGGAAACAGGCCCAGAGAAGTCACTCAGTCATGAATTGTAGACTTTGTCTTGCTGTAGGTATTTTGACTCATAGTTCAGTGCTGGTTCTACTGCATCACTCTGCTTTTCTATGCCTAAAAAAAAAACAGTGACTCCTATTAATGCGTATGTAGGATTAATACTATCAAGTAGCCAAAATGGCCAACTTAGACTCACTTCTGACTTGTTAGTAGGAGAGTAGGACTTGCATTGAGCCAGGATTCCATGAGATTAGGAGTTGTACTTTTTCTGTTAGGAAGGAAGAAGATTCAGGGGCCTTTGGGATGATTTTTGGTCCTGAGTACTTTGTATTTTGAAAACGACTAAGTAAATCACAGATACTGTGTCTTAAGGAGTATATTTTGCTTTTTCTTATGACTGTGGCATAGTAGAACTGTGAGGAGATTAAAAAGATGAGTGTAGTTTTGCATAGTTACATTCATTCTTCCACAGCACTAATAAGCTTACAATTATAAGCTTATACAAATCAACACTCTTTTCTTTAAAAAGCTTGCTTTTCTTTGCATTTCCATATTAGCGTTAATTTTGCAATAATTAAAATATTAATGTAGAAAATTGGATAAAAAATAAATAATACTTAGTTAACATTTTGACCTATTTTCTGCTCTTTATACATGAATATATAAATTTACATGCTTATTTATGTATAAACTACATGGCATAGGTTTGAATCCTGAAATTTCATGTAACATTATCCAGTGTATTTAATATCATTACTGTTGTTTAAAATTAATCAAATCTGTGTAGTATCATCTTATTGCATGCGCTATAATTTATACAATCAATTCCCGACTGCTGATACTTTTTCTGCAGTGTATATATTTATAGAGAAATATTTTTTTACCTCTGTTTCTTTATGGCAGTTTTGCAGAAGTAGTTAGTATCTTTATTATTTTTTAATGGAGCATGTTATTAAATATTACTAAATATTAAGTAGAACACTTAATACTGATATCAGGGATACTGATACCTGAAAAGTTCCATTTTTGAATGGCCAGAGCTATAGATAACTTGAAGCAAGTAATATTTTCAAGTAAAAGGAAATGAGACTGCTCTATTTTCCTGATCTTGGCCAGTTCCTTTTAAGAAAGGATGTCATCAAGAATTAGAGCCCAAACGTTAGGTTCTAGGGTTCAGGGCAGGCTCAAATCATAGCAGGAATCTAGAGCAGTAAGTAGGGAAAGAAAAAAGAGTCAAATTTTATGGAATGGACTACTGCTGAGTATAGATTGGAGTGAGAGGAAGTGCTGCCTGCCTGTGTACACAGGTGCCCAAGGATTGCTCAAATATACTGGATGCTGTACCTTGAGCAGCAAGATTATCCTGCTAGTGTACTTCCTGTCACAACAGATTGGGCTATGGAATTAGGGTGAAGAGCATTAGAACCTTCATCTTTGACTCAGCGAGGAGAGTCTGGATCTTTTAGGTCAGCACTCTTTCTTAGGAGGCTCGGTTTATTCACCATATTGTAATTGCCAGTTAACTTTTGCCCTGTCCGTCCCATAGTCTCAGACATAAGAGGGCCATGTAAGGAATATGATTGGGTCAATAAAATATGTCACTTCTTCTTTCAGTAAAACACTTCCTTATTATTTCTACTTTTTTTTTTATAAGATATTATCTCCCATCCTTATAACAGATTTCAAACTTGCGCCGCACACTTCAGTGATCAAATCTGCAGATGTTAGTCTGTAAATCTGTTCATATTTTAAGTTCAGCTCTTAGATAATTCAGGGATATGAATATTATGATTTCATTCACTTCTTTTGGCAAGCCAAATAGTTTTAAGACTCATGTATACAAATAACTTTTCCTTACAAGGTGACTCTTTTCTGAACTGGTTATTATGGAGAAATTAAAACGTAAGTAATAGAACAGTATGATGAACCTCCATGTACTCATCACTGAGCCATAATAATGAAATTCATAATGAATCCCTCCCAAATACTATTTTGAAATCAATTTCCAGATATCATTTCATGATAGCTATTTTTAAAAAGACTTTCTGCTTATTATACATTCTTATTATAAAGAGAGAATTAAAAATCTGTCACATTAATCTGGGAACGTTTTAGTGTTTTGCCTTCTTTCGTTCTTTTTTTTTTCAATTTTTCATTTAAATTCTACTTAGCATACAGTGTAAAATTGTTTCCAGGAGTAGAATTTAGTGATTGATCACTTACATATAACACCCAGTGCCATCCCAACAAGTGCCCTCCTTAATACCCATCAGCCTCCACCCAGCTCCCTCCATTAACCCTCAGTTTGTTTTCTGTCGTAAAGAGTATCTTATTGGTTATTTTCCTCTCTCCTTTTTCCCCTCCCCATATGTTCATCTGTTTTGTTTCTTAAATTCCACATATGAGAAAAGTCATATGGTATTTGTCTTTCCCTGATTGACTTAGTTCGCTTAGCATAATACAGTCTAGCTCATTCCATTTTGTTGCAAATGATAAGATTTCATTCTTGTTGATCGCTAATATTCCATTGTGTGTATGTGTGTATGTATGTGTGTATACACATGTGTATGTGTATACGCACATACCTTCTTTATCCATCATTCGATGGATATTTGGACTCTCTCCATAGTTTGTTGATATTGCTGCTTTAAGTATCTGGGAATGTGTATCCCGTCAAATCTGTATTCTTGTATCCTTTGACTAAATACCTAATAGTGCCATTGCTGGATCATAGGGTAGTTTTGTATTTAGTTTTTTGAGGAACCTCCATACTGTCTTCTAGAGTGGCTGTACCAGTTTGCATTCCCACCAACAGTGCAAGTGTTCCCCTTCTCAGCATCCTGTTCAACACCTGCTGTTTATTGTGTTAATTTTAGCCATTCTGACAGGTATGAGGTGGTACCTCATCATGGTTTTGATTTGTATTTCCCTGGTGATGAGCGATGTTGAGTATCTTTTCATGTGTCTTTTAACCATCTGTATGTCTTTTTTGGAAAATGTCTATTCATGTCATCTACCCATTTCTTAACTGGGTTATTTGTTTTTGGGTGTTGAGTTTGATAAGTTCTTTATAGATTTTGGATACTAACCCTTTATCAGATATGTTGTTTGCACATATCTTCTCCCATTCCACTGGTTGCCTTTTAGTTTTGTTGATTGTTCCCTTTGCTCTGCAGAAGTTTTTTATCTTGATGAAGTCTTAGTAGTTCATGTTTGCTTTTGTTTCCCTTGCCTCCAGTGTCTAGTGAGAAGTTTCAACAGCCAAGCTCAAGGAAGTTGCTGCCTGTGTTCTCCAGGATTTTTATGGTTTCTTGTCTCACACTTAGAAATTTATTCTTCAATCCATTTTGAACTTATTTTTGTGTATGGTATAAGAGAGTGGTCCAGTTTCTTTCTTCTGCATGTTACCCTCCATTTTTCCCAACACCATTTGTTGAAGAGACTGTCGTTTTTCCATTGGGTATTCTTTCCTGCTTTGTTGAAGATTAGTTGACCATATAACTGTGGGTGCATTTCTGGGTTTTCTGTTCTGTTCCATTGATCTGTGTGTTTGTTTTTGTGCCAGTACCATACTATATTAATGACTACAGCTTTATAACGTAGATTGAAGACTGAGATCGTTATGTCTCAGGCTTTGCTTTTCTTTTTCAGGATTGCTTTGGTATTCGGGGTCTTTTTGGTTGCATACAGTTTTAGGAACGGTTTGTTCTAGCTCTTTGAAAAATGCTGATGGTATTTTTATAGCGGTTGCAGCAAATGTGTAGATTGCTTTGGGTAGTATTGACTTTTTAACAGTGTTCCTCCAATCCTTGAGCATGGAATGTTTTTCCATTTCTTTGTGTTCTCTTCAGTTTCTTTTATAAGTGTTCTGTAGTTTTCGCAGTACATATTTTTTACCTCTGTAGTTAGGTTTATTCCTAGGTGTCTTACAGTTTCTGATGCAGTTGTAAATGGGATCAATTCCTTGATTTCCCTTTCTGCTGCTTCATTATTGTATGGAAATGCAACAAGGTTCTGTACATTGATTTTATATTCTGCAACTTTGCTGAATTCATGTGTTAGTTCTAGCAACTCTTTGGTGGAGTCTTTTGGGTTTTCTACATGGAGTATCATGTCGTTTGCAAATAGTGAAAGTTTGACTTCTTCCTTGCTGATTTGGATGCCTTTTATTTCTTTTTGTTGTCTGATTACTGAGGCTAAGACTTCCAGTACTATGTTAAATAGTAATATGAGAGTGGACATCCCTGTCTTGTTCCCGACCATAGAGGAAAAGATCTCACTTTTTCGCCATTGAGGATGATATTAGCTGTGGCCCTTTTATATGTGGCCTCTATGATGTAAAGGTATGTTCCATCTATCCCTACTTTTTTAAGGGTTTTTATCAAGAGTGGATGCTGTATTGGGGTGCCTGGGTGGCTCAGTCAGTTAAGCATCTGACTCTTGATTTTGGCTAAGATCATGATCTCATGGTTCCATGAGTTTGAACCCTGCTTAGGGCTCTGCGCTGACAGTGCAGAGCCTGCTTGGGATTCTCTCTTTCCCTCTCTTTGCCTCTCCCTGCTTGTGCACATGCTCTCTCTCTCAAAATAAATAAACTTTAAAAAGAATGGATGCTGTATTTTGTGAAATGGTTTTCTGCATATATTGAGAGAATCATATGTATCTTCTCCTTTCTTTTATTAATGTGGTGTATCATGATTGATTTGCGAATATTGAACCAGACCTGCAGCCTAGGAATAAATCCCTCTTGATCATGGTGAATAATTCTTAATGCACTTTGGATTCAGTTTGCTACTGTCTTGTTGAGAATTTCTGCATCCATATTTATCAGGGATATTGGCCCATAACTCTTTTTAGTCAGGGCTTTGTCTGGTTTTGGAATCAAGGTAATGCTGGCCTTGTAGAAGGAGTTTGGAATTTTTCCTTTCATTGCTGTTTTTTGAAACAGTTTGAGAAGACTCCGCATTAACTTTTCTTTAAATGTCTTGTTGAATTCCCCTGGAAAGCCATCTGGCCCTGGATGTTTGTTTGATGGGAAATTTCTGATTGTTGATTCAGTTTCTTTGCTGGTTATGTGTCTGTTCAAAGTAACTATTTCTTCCTGTTTCAGTTTTGGTAGTTTGTATGTTTCTAGGAATTTGTCCATTTCTTCCAGATTGGCCAGTTTGGGGCATATAATTTTTCATAATATTCTCTTATAATTATTTGTATTTCTGTGTGTTGATTGTTATCTCTCCTCTTTCATTCATGATTTTATTTATTTGAGTTTATTTTCTTTTAGATAAGTCTGGCTAGGGGTTTATCAATTTTGTTAATTCTTTTGACAAACCAGTTGTTTTGTTGACCTGTTCTACTGTTCTTTCTTGTTTCTATATCATGTATTTCTGTTCTAGTCTTTATTATTTCCCTTCTTATGCTTGCTTTAGTCTTTACTTGGTGTTCTTTTCCTAGCTCCTTTAGGTATAGGGTTAGGTTGTATATTGTAGACTTTTCTTGCTTTTTGAAGTAGACCTGTATTGCAATAAACTTCCTTCTTAAGACTGCCTTTGCTGCATCTCAAAGTCATGTTTTCATTTTCATTTGCTTCCATGTACTTTTTTATTTGTTTTTTAATTTCCTGGTTAACCCATACATTCTTTAGTAGAATGTTCTTTAACCTCTGTGTATTTGAGGGCTTTCCATATTTTTTCTTGTGGTTGACTTCAAGTTTCATATTGTTGTCATTTGAAAATATTCATGGTATGATCTCAGTCTTTCTGTATTTGTTGAGGTCTGATTTGTGACCCACTGTGTGATCTATTCTGGAGAATGTTCCATGTCCACTCAAGAAGAATGTGTATTCTGCTGTGTTAGGATGAAATATTCTGAATATATCTGTTAGGTCCATCCAGTCCAGTGTGTCATTCAAAGCCATTATTTCTTTGTTGATTTTCTGCTTAGATGCTCTGCAGTAAGTGTGGTATTAAAGTCCCCTACTCTTATTGTATTATTACCAATGAGTTCCTTTATGGTTGTTATTAATTAATATGTTTAGGTGCTTTCAATTTGGGGGCATAAATGTTTATAATTGTTAGATCTTTCAATGGATAGACCTCTTAATTATGATATAATGCCCTCCTACATCTCTTGTTATAGTCTTTGTTTTAAAATCTAATTTTTCTGATATAAGTATGGCTCCTCTGGCTTTCTTTTGATGTCCATTATCATGGTAGATGGTTTTCCATCCCTTCATTTCTAATCTGCAGGTCTCTTTAGCTCTAAAGTGAGTCTCTTGTAAGCAGCATGTAGATAGGTCTTGTTTGTTTCATAACCATTCTGACACCCTATGTCTTTTGATTGGAGCATTTAGACCATTTACATTAGAGTGATTTTTTTTAAATGTTTTATTTTGTTTCTGAGAGAGAGCGAGTGAGGGAGAGGGAGACAGAGTCCAAGCAGGGGAGGAGTAAAGAGAGAGGGAGATATCTGAAGCAGGATCCAGGCTCTGAGCTGTCAGCACAGAGCCTGACATGGGGCTCGAACTCATGCAAGATCATGACCTGAGCCAAAGTCAGACACTTAATCAACTGAGCCACCCAGGCACTCCCAGAGTGATTGTTGATAGACATGAATTTACTGCTTTTGTGTTACCTGTAGATTTGGTGCTTCTAGTGATGTTCCCTGGTCCTTTATAGTCTTTGTTGCTTTTGGTCTTTTTTTCCCCCCACTGAAAGAGTCCCCTATAATATTTTTTGCAGGTCAGGTTTTGTAGACATGAACTCCTTTTGTTTTTGTTTGGGAAAGTATTTATCTCTCCTTCTATTCTAAATGACAGCCTTGGTGTATAAAAGATTCTTGGCTTTATATTTTTTCCCATTCAGTATGTTGACTGTATCCTGCCACTCCCTTCTGGCCTGCCGAGTTTCTGTGGAGAGGTCTACTGCAAACCTGATCTATTTTCCCTTGTAGGTTAAAGACTTTTTTTTCCCTTGCTGCTTTCAGGACTCTTTCCTTGTCTGTGTATTTTGTGAATTTGACTATAATATGTCTTGGTGATGGCTGGCTTTTGTTGAATTTAATGGCAATTCTGTGCTTCTTAGATTTTGATGTCTGTTTCCTTCCCCACATTAGGAAAATTTTCAGTTATCATTTGCTCAAATAAACTTTCTGCCCCTTTTGTCTTTCTTCATCTTCAGAGATGCCCATGACACGAATGTTATTACAATTTAAGGAGTTGATAAGTTCTGTATGTCTACATTTGTGATACAATATGTTTCTATCTCTGTTGTTTTCAACTTCATTGTTTTTCATAATTGTATCTTATCTGTCACTGATTCGTTCCTCTGCTTCATCTGTCCTCCCTGTCCTGACATCCATTCAGGTTTATACCTTGGTTATAGCATTTTTAATTTTGGTCTAAGTTTTGAGTTCTTTTATTACTGCAGTAAGGGATTCTCTAGTGTCTTCTATGCTTTTTTTTTTAAAGCCCAGGTGGCATCCTCATAATTGTTGTTTTAATTCAAGTTCAGACCTTTAACTTATATCTGTACTGAATAAATCCCTGGCCATGACTTCTTCCTCTTTCTTCTAGGATGAATTCCTCCATCTTGGTATATTTTCAAGGTAAAAAAACAAAACTAAGCAAAAATGGAAGCTATATCCTAGGTGTGTTTTGGTTTGATTACTAAAAGAATCTGGATCATGTATATGTATATGGATGTGGATGTGGATATATGTATGTATTTATAATATAAAATAAAATAAATTTTAAAATAAAAAATTAAAAATGCTTTTTCTGTATCCCAAGGTGGGAGAAAGCCAAAAAAGCTAGATCCTATTTCCCCTAGAGCTGAAACTTTGTAGTACTCTATGATCAGTAGACTTTGTGTGTGCAAAGGGTTTATGCTGGTCCTCTAGGGGTTGGACCTACTGCGCTGATTCTCAGGGGGAGATGTGCCTGCAGAGCACAGGTTAGGAGACTTGGTGTAAGCAGCTCCAGCTTCCACTTTGATGGCACTTATTTGCTCATTGAAGTTGGTAAGTGCTGATGGGTGTGGTGAAAATGGTGTTGTCCCACTTTCTCGTCCTCAGAGCAGTGATCTTGCGCCTGCCACTCTTTAGGAAGCCCTCATAGAAGAGCAAACAATCACCTCTTTCGTGTCCCTGGCTTCTGCCAGATCCTTGCCTTCACCCTGCCTGCATCTGAGCTGTCTGCCTGCCAGGCAGCACATCATTCCTATGTTCTATTTCAGGCACATGGCTAGGTTTCAAAACTCCAAATTTTATTAGAGATCCATTGTGTGGACCTGCACTGGTCCTCTGGGGGAGGATCTTACACTGTGGGCAGTGCCAGCTTCTCCCAGAAATTGGTTACACAATTGCCCAGCAGCTGGGAGTTCATGGTAAAGCACAGCAGAAAGCCGGCACCAAGGCTTGCTGCTCTTAGCCAGAGTCCCTGTTCCTATTTAGTGAATGGGCAGTTTACTGGCATTCACTGGGTCTTTTGCCCCGGAGAGACCTTGCCACCTTTCCCAAATGCACTCTAAGCAGGGGAACTACTTCCCATGTGACCCCAGGGATACTTAGACCATGCTGCCTCTACCAGGTCTCTGCCCTCCTTCCCCATGGGAGCACCATTAAACCTACCAGGCACAATCCTGGAGATGGTGCACACCTCCAGAACTTCAGACTTTGTGCTCCTCTGCTTATAAAAACTTGGGGTGTTCAGCTCCTTCCCTTCCTCAGTCAGTGGTTTTGTGGAAGTTTTTCTTGTACAATTCCCCATATGCACTTTCAGTCTTTCTTTTTCGCCCCTCTCTTGGCAGTCAGGGCTCCCTCCCCATCACAGCACCCACAGCTCTTCTCTCCCCAGATCAACTGTCTGCAGCTCCTCCCCTCCACTATGTGGCTATTTTTTCACCTCTAATTGAGCATTTTTGCTCTCTCAGTTCTCAGATCGATTTCTTGGGTGTTCAAAATTATATATTTATCTAGCTGCGTTTGAGCGATGAAGCAAGCTTAGGGTTTCCCTACTCCTCTGCCATCTAAACTCCTCCTCCTGCCTTATTTTCTTTATACATATACATATACACATATAAGTATACAAAGATATTTATAGGTATATATGTAATTTTTTTTACATAATTTCATTCGAGTAGAAGACTAATCTGCTTTAATAAAGACAACAAAGATATAATGATTTTGAGAACACGGAATTTTATTTCTTACAGTATTGCCCTGATGTTAACAGTAGAAGTATTCAGGGTAGATTTATTCCATGTTGTCTTTCCTTTTTTCTTTCCTTCTTTCTATTTTATTTGGGTGTAGTTGACACTCAATGTTATATTAGTGTCTGGTGTAGATCTTAGTGATTTGACAAATTTATGCATTATGCTGTGTTCACCACACATGTAACTACTTACTGTCTGTCCTACTACATGGCTAATACAATATCATTTGCTCTATTACATATGCTGTGCCTTTTATCCCTGTGACTTAGTCATTTTCATAACTGGAAGTGTGTATCTTCTACTCCCCTTCATCTGTTCACCCCTCTCCCCCTGTTAACTATGAGTTTGTTCTGTGTATTTATAGGCCTGATTCTTTTTATTTTTTTTCTGATTCCAGTTTATGAGTGGAATCAAATGCCATTTGGTTTTTCAGCGACCCATCTTTCTCTGTCATCCTGTAGTATATGCCCTCTCCTTCAGGCTCAGAGCTGTGTTAGAGTGTTCCAGTCTGCTGAAGAGGAATAAAGTGAATGGACCTTCAAACACTGAACATGCATTCATATTCTATTGATTAGAATTCAGTCAGGCCATTTCTAGCTATAAGAGGGACTTATAGGACTAGGAAATTCACTAAGGAATAATGTGACTTTCTAAGGCTCTATTACTGTACAGTGTCCAGTGGAAGTTTTCCCTGTGTCCTCTATTACATGCCCATGTCAGGTGAAACTAGAGGCTTGATCAGAGTAAGGTTCAGCCGAAATCCATAATTTGTATTGAGTTCTATAATTGGGAAATCTATAGTTGGTGTTCAGTTCTTTCACCAAGATGAACATAATGTCTTGATTGTCTTTCTTTTTCTTATATTGATGTATTAGCTATTAATTAATGGATACCTATACCCATGAATTAATGGATAGGGGTATATTCCAATTTTATATTTCATTTTCATTTACTATTTATGTATGTTTATAAAGAGATGCTTTCCCTCATCTACTATTTGGTTACTGAATGGCAGGATAAATTTTTTTTTGCCACTTTTAAAAATAATGAATTTGTTCTCTAATATCCTGCAAAGACATCCAACTAGTTTTTTTTAATGTTTTTTTTTTAATTTTTAATGTTGTATTTATTTTTGAGAGAGAAAGAGGCAGAGCATGAGCAGGGGAGGGACAGAGAGAGAGGGAGACACAGAACCCAAAACAATATCCAGGCTCCAAGCTGTCAGCGTAGACCCCAATGCAGGGCTTGAACCCACGAACTGAGAGATTATGACCTGAGCTGAAGTCAGACGGTTAACTGACTAAGCTACCCAGGCATCCCTTAAATGTGTATTATTGAAAACTCATGGATTTAAATACTTTTGATGGGTTTCAGTCATTGCAAATTTTCTTTTTTGAAGCTCAAATTATGCCATATTTTGATCAGTAGGAGTCTCTTAAAAAGTTTGCTATCAAATTCTTTTGACATGAGCCTAGTTGAATTTGATAGTTATCCTGCTACTTTGTATGGCAATTTTTTTACCCTTATGATCAGTTATTTCACTGGAAGTCCTTATTACTTTTAAGAAATGGTATATTAGCATACTTAACCTGGCAGGAGAGATACCATGATCAGGAAGGTGGTTTTCCCAGGGCGAGGCTTATCCATTGCACTCGGGATGTGCTGACCTCTGCGATTTCCCCAAATGTGGGAAACTCGACTGCATAATTTGTGGTAGTGGGGGACTGTGTTCACGCTTTCCCCTGATTAAAAAAAAAAAGAAATGGTATATTAGGGTTGCTAATTACTATTGAGTAGGTCATTGTGAACAGAATTAGGAAATAAATAAAATGTATGTGATCTGTATATGAACTCTGTATTTGCACTCATATATACTTATGTGTGTGTGCATATGTTTTATTTTTTCTTTAAATATGATGGGCTCATGAATTCTTAAAATTTAAATTTAGGACTATAGGCATTTTATTTAACCTCTTCTGTATTTTAACTGTATCTCTTTTCTTCCATACCAAAAATTCAGAGAATCGAAGACACAGAGAATGATACAATTATAATATCCATAATCTCCTTTACTTCATCCCACATTACACACAAACTGGTTTAGAATGACATTACCACTACTCCTACTACCAATGTAATTGCTGAGAACAGTTTAAAATTTTGTTCATAAGTTTTCCCCATTCTTTCCACCTTTTTCAATAGTAATACTGTGAAAAATCTGAGGGACAGCCATGATATACTATTTTCTTTAGCCTTTAACTACCAGTTTAGTCTTAGTTCTGTAAGTTTGTAATTGTTAATACTAGTCCTTATGTCTATGTCTTTCTAGTCATTTTAGTTTTCTAAGGCTTGTTTTTTTTATTACCTCTTAAGTTTTTATTTTGTTAAATTTTTGAACTTTTTTCTTTTAATCTTATTTAAAATTAATTCCATTATAATTAGCATCTAGTGTTATATTATTTTCCGGTATACAGTATACTGATTTAGCAGTCTATACATTACTCAGTGCTCATTATGTTAAGTGTACTTTCAAGCCCCTTCACTTGTTTCACCCATCGCCCTACCCACTCCCCTCTGGTAACCACCAGTTCTCTGTATTTAAGAGTCTGGTTTTTTGTTTGTCTCTTTATTCCTTTGTTCATTTGTTTTGGTTCTTAAATTCCACATATGAGTGACATTATAAGATATTTTCCTTTCTCTGACTGCCTTATTTTGCTTGGCATTATACCTTGTAGATCTAGCCATGTTGTTTCAAATGGCAAGATTTCATTTTTCATATGGGTAATATTACACACATGCACACACCACATCATCTCTATCATTTCAACTGTTGATAGGCACTTGGGTTGCTTCCATAATTTGGATATTGTAAATAATGCTACAGTAAACATAGGGGTGCATATATCTTTTTGAATTAGTGTTTTTATATTCTTTGGGTTAATACATAAAGTAGTACACTTACTGAATTAGTGTTTTTATATTCTTTGGGTTAATACATAAAGTAGTACACTTACTGGAAAAGGTAATTTATTTTTAATTTTTTGAGGACCTTCCATACTGTTATCCACAATGTCTGCACCAGTTTGCATTCCCACCAATAGTACATGAGCATTCCTTTTCCTCTGTATCCTCTCCAATACTTATATCTTGTATTTTTTATTTTAGCTATTCTGACAGGTGTGAGTTGGTATCTCACTGTGGTTTTGATTTGCATTCCCCTGATGATGCATGATGTTGAGCATCTTCTCATGTACCTGTTGGACATTTGTATGTCATCTTTGAAGAAATGTTTGTTAATGTCTTCTGCCAAGTTTTAATTGGATTTGTTTTTGGGGTGTTGACTTGTGTAAGTTGCTTATCTGTTTTGGATACTAACCCTTTATCGGATATGGCCCTTTCTGTAAGGTTGCCTTTAATTTTGTTGATTGTTTCCCTTGCTGTGCAAAAGCTTTTTATTTTGATAAAGTCCTGGTAGTTTATTTTTGCTTGTGTTGCCCTTGTATGGGGAGACATATCTAGAAAAATGTTGCTACAGACAATGTCAAAGAAATTGCTGTGTATGTTCTCTTCTAGGATTATCATGGTTTCAGGTCTCACATTTAGTTCTTTAATCCATTTTGAGTTTATTTTTGTTTATAGTGGAAATAAGTGGTCTGGTTTTGTTCTTTTGCATATAGCTGTACTCTTTTCCCAGCACCATTTGTTGAGGAGACTGTCTTTTTCCCATTGCATATTCTTGCCTCTTTTGTGGAAAATAATTGCCCATATAGTTTTGGGGTTATTTTGGGGGTCTCTATTCTTACCCATTGATCTATGTGTCTATTTTTGTGCGATTTTAATTTCTACGGCTTGGTAGTTTATCTTGAAATCTGGGGTTATGAAACCTCCAGTTTTGTTCTCTTTCAAGTTTCTTTGGCTATTTGGGGCCTTTTGTGATCCCGTACACATTTTAGGATTATTCACTCTAGTACTGTGAAAAATGTTGTTGATACTTTGATAGGGATTACATTAAGTCTGTAAATTGCTTTGGTTTGGATGGCCATTTCAACAATATTTTTTCTCCCAATCCATTAGCATGGAATGTTTTTCCCTTTGTTTGCATCGTCTTCAGTTTCTTCCATCAATGTTTATAGTTTTCAGGATACAGGTCTTTTACCTCCTTGGTAAAGTTTATTCCTAGATATTTTGTTATTTATGGTGCAATTATAAATGGAATTGTTTTCATAATTTCTCTTTCTTCTACTGTATTTTTAGTGTATAGAAATGCAACTGATTTCTGTGTATTGATTTGGTGTCCTGTGACCTTAATCAATTCATTTATTATTTCTAGGAGTTTTTTGATGGTGTCTTTAGGGTTTTCTATAGAATACCATGTCACCTGCAAGTAGTGAACGTTTTGCTTAATTCTGTACCAGTTTGGATGCCTTTTATTTCTTTTCCTTGTCTAATTGCTGTGGCTAAGATTTCTAGGACTATGTTGAGTAAAACTGGTAATAGTGGACATCCTTGTCTTGTTCCTGATCTAAGGGGAAAAGCACTTAGTTTTTACCATCGAATATGATGTTAGCTGTGAGTTTTTCATAGATGACCTTTATTGTGTTGAAGTATGTATCTTGTAAATCTCTTATGTTGACAGTTCTTGTGACTGGATATTACACTTTATCAAATACTTTTTCTGCATCTGTTGAAATGATCATGTGATTTTTATCCTTTCTCTTGTTGATTTGATGTATCATATTGATAGATTTGTGAATATTGAAATACCCTTGTATCCCAGGAATAAATCCCACTTGATCATGGTGAATAATTTTTTTTAATGTATTGGTGGATTCGGTTTGCTTATATTTTGTTGAGAATATTTGCATGTATGATCATTAGAGATACTGGCCTGTCATTCTCTTTGTTTTTAGTGTTGCCATCTGGTTTTGATATGGTGATAATGCTGGCCTCATAAAATGAAACTGAAATGTTACTCTTCTATTGTTTAAATAGTTTGAGAAGAATAGATATTAAGTCTCTTTGAATGTTTGATAGAATTCATCTGTCAAGCCATCTGGTCCTAAACTTTTGTTTGTTGGGAGTTTTTTATTAGTAATTCACTTTCATTGCTGATGATCAGTCTTTTCAAATTTTCTATTTCTTCCTGATTGAGTTTTGGTAGGTTATATATTTCTAGGAATTTACCCATTTCTTCATTGTTGCCTAGTTAGTTTGCATATACTTTTTCATATTACTCTCTTATAATTGTATTTCTGTGGTGTTGATTGTTATTTCTCTCTTTAATTCTTGATTTTGTTTATTTGAGTCCTCTCTTTATTTTGATGAGTCTGGGTAGAAGTTTATCATTTTTTTTTTCTTTTTCTTTTTTTCAAAAAACAATCTCCTGGTTTCATCGATCTGTTCTGTGGTTTTTTTAGTTTCTATTTTATTTATTTATGTTCTAATCTTTTATCATTTCCTTCCTTCTACTGATTTTGGGGTTTTTTTTCTTACTTACTTACTTTATTTTTAGCTCCTTTAGATATAAAGTTCAGTTGTTTATTTGAGATTTTTCTTGCTTCTTGAGTAGGCCTGTATTAGTATAAACTTCCTCTTAGTGCCACTTTTGCTGCATCCCTATGATTTTCAACTGTCATGTTTTTATTTTCATTTGTATCCATGTTTTACTGATTTCCTTCTTGCTTTCTTGATTGACCCATTCATTGCTTAATAGCATGTTATTTAACCTCCATGTATTTATGTTCTTTCTAGAACTTTTCTTCTGGTTAATTTCTAGTTTCATAGCATTGTGGTGAGAAAAGATGGATGATAGGACTTCCTTTTTTTGAATTTGTTAACACTTGTTTTTTGGCCTTATATGATCTATTAAGAATATTCCATGTATACTGGAAAAGAAATTGTGTTCTGTTTTAGGATGGAATGTTCTGAATATATCTATTAGATCCATCTGGTCCAGTGTGTCATTCAAACCCAGTTTTCTTGTCGATTTTCTGTTTGGATGAACTGTTCATTGATGTAAGTGGTGTTTTAAAGCCTCCTACTATTACTGAATTACTACTGATTACTGCCTTCATGTTTGTTAATAGTAGCTTTATGTATTTGAGTGCTTTCCTATTGGGTGCATAAATATTTACAATTGTTATATATTCTTTTTTTTTTTTAATTTTTTTTTTCAACGTTTATTTATTTTTTTTTGGGACAGAGAGAGACAGAGCATGAACGGGGGAGGGGCAGAGAGAGAGGGAGACACAGAATCGGAAACAGGCTCCAGGCTCTGAGCCATCAGCCCAGAGCCCAACGCAGGGCTCGAACTCCCGGACTGCGAGATCGTGACCTGGCTGAAGTCGGACGCTTAACCGACTGTGCCACCCAGGCGCCCCTGATTGTTATATATTCTTGTTGGATGTTTCCTTTATGATCATATAGCATCCTTCTTTGTCTCTTCTTACAGTCTTTGTTTTAAAGTTTATTTTGTCCCGGAAAAGTTTTGCTACCCTGGCTTTCTTTTCATGACATTTGCATGATGAACACTTTCCCATACTTTCACTTTAAATCTTCTTGTGTCTTCAGGTCTGAAATGAGTCTCTTACAGGCAGCATATGGATTGGTCTTGCTTTTTATTCATTTCGTCCCCCTATGTATTTTGATTGAACTGGTATTTCCATTTACATCCACAGTAATTATTGATAGGTATGTACTTTTATTAGCATTTTTTTTTTACTAGCTTTATGGTTGTCTTTGCAGTTTTTCTCTGTTCCTTTCTTTTGCTCTCTTCTCTCACAGTGCTCTGCTTTCTTTAGTAATGTATTTGGATTTCTTTCTCTTTATTTTTTGTATATCTATTAACAGTTTTTGATTTGTGGTTACCATTAGGTTTATGTATAATATATTATGCATATAGCCATCTGTAAAGTTTGAACCCATTCTCAAATCACTTAATTTTTACTTCTCTCCCCACCACTTTTTAAATGTATGGTGTCATACTTTATATCTTTTTATTTTGTGAATCCCTTGACTGATTTTTATAGATGTACTTAATTTTACTGCTTTTGTGCTACCTACTTTTCTTATTCCTTCTTATGGTCTTTCCTTTCCATCAAAGAATGTCCTTTAACATTTCTTGTAGGCTGGCTTAATGGTGATGAATTTCTTTAACTTCTGTTTGGGAAACTCTTTGCCTCTTCTTGCTGCATAGAGTATTCTTTTTTTTTTTTAATTTTTAACGTTTATTTATTTTTGAGACAGAGAATGAACGGGGGAGGGTCAGAGAGAGGGAGACACAGAATCTGAAACAGGCTCCAGGCTCTGAGCTGTCAGCACAGAGCCCGACGCAGGGCTCGAACTCATGGACCGCAAGATCATGACCTGAGCTGAAGTTGGCCGCTTAACCGACTGAGCCACCCAGGCGCCCCTGCATAGAGTATTCTTGGTTGCAGGTTTTTTCTTTCAGCACTTTGAATATATCATGCCACTCCCTCTGGCCTGCAAAGTTTCTGCTGAAATATTCGCTGATAGCATTATGGGGTTTCCCTTGTATGTAACTGTTTTCTTTTGCTGCTTTTAAAATTCTCTTTATTGACCCAGCAATAGCACTGCTAGGAATTTACCCAAGGGATACAGGGGTGCTGATTCATAGGGTACTTGTAGCCCAGTATTTATAGCAGCACTTTCAACAATAGCCAAATTATGGAAAGAACCTAAATGCCCATCAACTAATGAATGGATAAAGAAGTTGTGGTTTATATATACAATGGAATACTACTTGGCAATGAGAAAGAATGAAATATGGCCTTTTGTAGCAACATGGATGGAACTGCAGAGTGTTATGCTAAGTGAAATCAGTCAGGCAGAGAAAGACAGATACCATATGTTTTCACTCTTATGTGGATCCTGAGAAACTTAACAGAAGACCATGGGGGAGGGAAGGGGAAAAAAAGTTACAGAGAGGGAAGGAGGCAAACCGTAAGAGACTCTTAAAAACTGAGAATAAACTGAGGGTTGATGGGGAGTGGGAGGGAGGGAAAGTGGGTGATGGGCATTGAGGAAGGCACCTGTTGGGATGCGCACTAGGTGTTGTATGGAAACCAATTTGACAATAAATTTCATATTAAAAAATAATTTTAAAAATCTCTTTATCACTACATTTTGCCATTTGAATTACTCTCTGTTTTTGTTTGGACCTCCTTGGATTGATTTTGTTGTGGGATATCTGTGCCCCCTGGATCTGGATTTCTGTTTCCTTCCCCAGATTCAAAAGTTTCCAGCTATTATTTCTCCAAATAAATGTTCTGTTCCCTAGTCTCTTCCCTTTCTGGGACCCCTGTAATGCAGATGTTTTTGTGCTTGATGGTGTCCTGAGTTCCTATTATTATTCTCAATTTTTATTTGTCTTTTTCTTTCTCCTGTTCAGCTTGATTGCTTTCCATTACTCTGTCATCCAGGTTTTTCATCCATTCTTTTAGTCTACTATTTATTAGCTCTAGTGTATTTTTAATTTTCACTACTAAGTTTTCCATCTCTGACTGGTTTCTTTTTATGTTTTCTATATCTTTGTTGAGGGTGTTACTGAGATCCTCACTTTTTTTTTTTCAAGTCTGGTGAGTGTCTTTATGATTATTACTTTAAATTTCTATCAGGCATATTACTTCTGTCCATTCATTTAGTCTTCTTACTCTGATTTGTCCTGTTCTTTCATTTGAAACGTATTCCTCTGTCTCCTTATTTTGTTTGATTCTCTGTGTTTCTTTGTGTGTTTTAGGAAAGTCAGCTACAGCTCCTGATCTTACTTATGATGAAGAGGTGCTATAGTGCCCTGTATTGCAATGTCCCCTGTTCACCTGAATCTGGCGCTTCATGGGTATCTCCTGTGTGCATTGCATGTGCTTTACTATTGTGTCTGAGCTGGGTTTGCCTTAAGCATAGTAGCCTGCAAAGTCTCTGTTTTTTGTGGTCAGCGTTTCGTCTCTGAGTTGTTAGTATGCCAGTGTGGGTCTGCCTAAGCTTGAGTTGGCTTAAACCATGCATTTGTCGGAGCCACCATAGCACCACACTGCAGGCACTTGCCCTGTGTTGTCTCCTGGGAAGCTTCGGTTGGTGGGTAGGGCCTGCAGTCAGACCAGATGTCTGCTCCAACCCAGTGCTGGGGCTGCCACCTTACTGGTTTGTGTGTTTTTCTGCCCCTCTCCCCGGGGTCAGAGTCACTTTGGTACGATGCTGACCTCTTTCAGGGCCACTTACACACTGTCACACCTGTGGTGCTACTTTGGTTGGACTCTTGTCAAGGGTGTGTTGGAGGGTGTGGGTCCATAGGAGAACATGGAGGCAGCGCATGCTGTTAGCAAGCTACGTGGAGAGTGTTTGGGCTGTGCTGTTTCCCATGTGTCCCTGTATCTTGGTGAGGGGAGGGGAGGGAAATGGCACCGCCAGCTCTTTTGTTCTTGAAGAAGTCTTCCTAAGATGCCTGCCCCTCTAGCACATGCTCTGAGACTAATAAACAAACCTCACTTTCATAAACCCCAGGTGTGTTTCAAACTGCCACTTCTGTGCTATATTGCAGTGAGGGCCATGTGGCTCTTGACCATGTCTCCACCCTTCCTACCCTCTTCTCTGCATTAGGTTTGGAGAGCTGCCAGTCTTCTGGGTGGTTTCTGGGTTATTTATGCACATGTGTTTGTTATTTAGGTGTACCTATGTGAGGAGGTGAGCCTAAGATCCTCCTACTCTTCCATCTTTCCTTGGGATCCTCAGGGGCTTGTTCTTTAGTTGATTCCACAGGAGGATCTTATGAATATAATATTCTCTGAGTTTTTTTAATGTTGATAATATTTATCTGTGACTTAATTCCTGAAAGTTGGTTTTACTAGATATAAAATCTTTAGCTCATATTTCTTTCTTTGAAAATACTAAATATATTGCTTCATTTTCTCCTGCCATAAAATGTTGCTGTCAAGAAGGCTGCTTGTAATCTCATTTTTCCCTTGTAACTCACTTGTTTTTTCCCCTATATGTTCAAGTAATTTTTCCTTTTTCTTCTAAGTCCAAAAGTTGTAATAGGATATATCTTGGCTTTAGCTGCTCTGGGTCAGTATTTTTGGGCATGCGGTGTACCCTTTTAGTATTTAATTATATTCTCTTCAGGAGAGTTTTCTTGAATTATAGTTTTTATTATTTGATCTCTTCCCTTGCTTTGGTTTTCTTTTTTAACAGACTTTTATTTACATCTTTGCCCATCTTTCATATTTCCACTTAACTCTCAACTCCTTTTTCTTTATATCTTTGGATATAAACATTTTTCTCCTTTCATCTTTTATTTGTCTAAGGCATTATTTGTTGTTTGTTCTTTCTTCTGTGTCTTCTATTTTATTAACATTTCTTAAGTGTTAGTTTTTCATTTTCAATCTTCTTTGAATCTCATGACCTAAATTCTAAATTATTAAGATGGTGAGTTGTGTTGTTTTCTCATGCCTTATACCCCTTGAAAAATTTGTTTTAGCTTGTTTTGAAATGGAGAGTAAAATTTGGATTTAGCCCGTGCATGTTTTTTAGTGTATTTTCATTGTTTGTATTGTTGCTTAATTTTAGCTATTTTTTAAAAATAATTTTGGCTATTGGCCTTGATACTTTTAGGGTGGAATTGGTTTTATAAGACTTTTAGATTCAGTTGTGATTTGGCATAGGTATTCAAATTTCCTGGAGCTCCTTTTCTGTTATTTTTGTATAAAATAGAGTAACTTGATTTCTGAAATTTCTTTATTCTCTTTCCTTGCTCTTTTTTGTCTATACTTTTTCCCCCTTTATCATCTCTAGTTGGCACATTTAAATTCCTTTTGCAGCAGTTTTCCCGTGGCTCAGTTTTGAGAGTTCATTGGGACTAGCCTTCACCAAAGTATTAAGTACTTAATGCAGCTGTTTCTTTCACTGCCTTCGGAGTGGGCAAACTTCTCTCCATTTTAGATGCTCTTCTCAAATTGGCCTATTGAATTCTCCAATGGAAAATGGTTCCTTTTCTAGAATTCTGATGTGAAGTTCATTATTCACTTTTTGTTTCCCTTGATTTCTCCTTCAAAGACACTGAAACTCTGCTGATGTGTTGGTAATTTGACCTTACCTACTTGGTGTGGGGTTTAGGGGGATACATTGTCACCTTGTTTTGTTGTAAATATTTTCTGTGGGTTTTGTTGTTGATATATAATCGCTTTTTCTGTTTTATATGATAATTTAGAGAGAAGCTAAATTTTTTACTGTTTATTTTTGAGAGAGGTAGACAGAGCATGAGGGGGCAGGGGCAGAGACAGAGGGAGACACAGAATCTGAAGCAAGCTCCAGGCTCTGAGCTGCCAGTACAGAACCCAGTGTGTGGCTCAAACTCACCAACTGTGAGATCATGACCTCAGCCAAAATTGGACTTTTAACTGATTGAGCTCCCCAGATGCCCCTAGAGAGAATCTAAAATTTTGCTGCCACTGCCTTCGTCTACTTCCAATTTTCTGTTTATAAGGATTTTAATGACTAATATTTCCTCATGGAAATATGCCATAATTTCATCAGCCACTCCTTAGTGTTGAAAAACCTTTACATACACCTTCTATCTTCAGAAGCCATCTCAGTACCTTCCTGTATAAAGTCTCCATAGTTTTAATGGAAAAATGACTATTAATTATCCTGTGTCACATCCCACAATGTGTTTCTTTTATCACCCAAAATTGATTTGTTTCTTATAGAAGCTAAAATATAATGCAAATCACTAGACGGAAACGTATAAAAACTTGAAATCTGTTTATAGAAAGCTGGACAAAAGACACATTTTAAGTCACAGAGGACAAAATATAAATGGTCTAACATACTAACACCAGTGTTTCAGCCAACAAATTGATAGATTTACAAACAAAATAGAAACACTAGGTAGTGGCAAATCACTTGTGGGCATGTAAATTAATTCCCAGTTTGGTTGTTCAATTTGGGAATACTTATAAAAATCCTTAAAAATATGTGTATTCTGTGATATAGGAATTTCATTTTTATGATTTGATCAAAGGGAAAATAGATTATGTGTTTAAAATCTTAACTGTAGGAATATTTGTTGCACTGGCATTTATAATATTGATAATAAAAGTTATCTAGATATCTAATAATAAAGTAGTAAAATTAGGTATATTCATGAAATGGAATAACTGATAGCCACTAGATTATGTTGTAGAATATTATTTAATACAATGTATTTGAAATTTTAAATTTAAAAATTTATAAAATATTATAAATGGCATATCCCACATATAAAAACACACAAAGAATATAGGATATATTCATATAATTATTTTTAGGTGTTAGTATTTTATGAGATTTTTTATTTCTTAATTTTTATTTATATATTCTATAATTGACACATACTGATTTTGTATTAGGATAGAACTTACTTTTGGGCACCTTAATCAACTGTAAGTTGATTAAGCATCTGGCTCTTGACTTTAGCTCAGGTCATGATCTCGCGGTTTGTGGGTTAGAACCTCACGTCAGGCTCTGCGCTGGCAGTGTGGAGCCCGCTTAGGAGTCTCTCTTTCTGCCCCTCCCCCACTGGTGTGCTCTGTCTCTCTCTCTCTCTCTTTCTCTCAAAATAAATTTAAAAAAAAGTTTTTTTAAAAAGATAAAACTTACTAAGTCAAATAAAAATATATTCTCATTTGTTTTTAGTTTTGAGATTTTTGAAAATGTTAACATTAACGTGAATGCATAATTCATGTGTGTAGATGTATTGTTCTTTAAGAAGATAGGATTTTTGATAGTTCTAGATAAAGTCCAAGATTTTCTATATAGTGTCTACCTTTGTGTATAGTGATCTTTAGTGGATTCTATTAGATATGTAAATGACATTTACATATAACTTAAAATAGTATAATTGGACCTTCCATAAAGTAGAAGGTGTCATTTGGAATATTCTTTTTTCTTGGTGCAGAAATAGAAATTAACATGTCAGACTCAGTCTACATCGCAGTGTTGGGGGAGGGGAATAGCTTGGTCTTGTGAAATCAGCTAGTTTGACCTTGGGCTTTGTGGCTGTGGACATAATACCAAACCTCTCTGAACCATTATTAAGTATCTTGTAAAATGTAAACATATTACCACCTGTTTTATGGTATTGTGATGATTATAGAAAATAATGTGTTCAGGTTAGCCCTTTGCTGATCATGTATTAAGTATTCAAAAATGGTAACATGGATAATGATTTCACATATGATTTGCTTTATACCATGTATCCTTAGAAGATATGGTAAGAGGATTATCTTTATTTATATTATTGCTTTTGTTTGATTTGAGACCTGGGTTATTTTTTTCTAGTTGCATTTGAAATGGGAAACATTCTGGGAAGAGTAACTGTATGTGGGGAACATAAGCATTTTGTTGTGGACTATTATTTTGGAAATGCTTATGATGGAAATACTTTAAGTGGAAATTTGTAGTAGACAGTTTGATATAGGAGTGGAGTTCAGAGGAGAGGTCAGAGCTAGAGCTAAAAATTTGGGAATTGCCTGTGTATAAATAATATTTCAAGTCACTGCACTTGATGAATGAGTTTGGATAGAGAAGTATATAGCTCTGGGATATTCCAACATTTGCTCATGCAGAGCAAAAGAATCCAACAAAGAAGATTTAGAAGGTGCAGCTGGTAAGTTAGGAGGACAGTGTAATGTCTGGAAGCCTAGTGAAGAAAAAGTGTCAGGAAAGAGGAAGTGATCTACAGGGCTAAGGGTGTTAGAAATTTGAGGAGAAGATCTAAAACAATTTCTAGAAAAGAGTGTGTAGAGAAAATAGTTTAAGTTTCCCTAATTGCCTGGCAATACTAGGGGCCATTTGAGTATGACATTTGTAATGTCATAAATTTAAAGTGAGAGTAGTCAACACAGTTCATAATTACAGCCACATTAATCTGGCCAGGTATGGGCACAGAGTAGGGTGGGAGTTGGATTTAGAATTGGGATTTTGCCATGCAAGTATGAGTAAAGAAGAGAGGGGAAGGGAATGCACATGCTGTGTACATGCAAGGAAATGATTATAGTAATGGGCTGTAAAATCTAACATTGATAAGGAGGGACATGGGGCCAGAATCTGTGCGCTCCAGCCAAACCACATCGCTGTTTCCAGTAACCACATTCTACTTTCATCTCTTTTTGTGTGTTCTGAAATGCCTTTTTTTATTTTTCCTTTCTGCCACCTTTCCCAACACTCAGCTCAAACAAACACACATATATCTAATATCTGTATGTTCAAATTCAGTCCATTCTTCAAGAGATAGCAGACATGGTACTTCCTTCTTGAAACCTTTCCCCTTTACCCCCAGTGAACATTGCTTTTGTTTCCCTTTTGGGCTCCTATAGCATCCCATCTTTCTAATCGACACTTACTACTGGATATTATAGATTTGTGTGTGTATGTGTGTGTATACACACACATACACACACACACTCACACACATATATACATATGTACATTTACATATACATATACATTTTTTTTTTACCTCTCAATGCTGTGTGGTTGTGAGGGATAGGGATATGTCCTTGTATCCTTAGCATTTATAACAGTTGATGTACAGAAAAGGTTTGATAAGTCCATGAAAATCTTAAGTAAAACATTTCATCAGTGTTTTCCAAAGGAATTGTGAAAAACAGAATTTCGTAAATATTACTCTACTTTTATCTATATACTTTTTTATACTCACTATAGTCTGTAGCAATGCTATGTTATTCTTTAACCATCATCAATGTTATTATCATTTATTTATCTTGCAGGAGCATCTTTCATTAAAGAAGTATATTATTGACATTGTGGTTGAAAGTGGAGCTCTACCAGAACCATTGAAAGATGGAGACGAGAGGCAGAAAAATAAAAAAAAAGCCAAAAAGATAAAAGCCCGGATGAACTCCAGGTACCATAAATATCCTTAAAAAGAAAAGAAAACAAAAACTTTAGTGATATATCCTTCCTAATGTATATCTAAGGAAGACCCTGTGCCCTCCCAAAAAGTTTAAACTTGTTTGCTTCAAGAAAGCTTTGAAAATAATACTGATGAGCCTAATTTATAGCCACTTTCTTTGATTGAGAAAGAAAACTGCGTATCGATCTAAAGCCCTTGCTTTCACCTGTTAAGAGCTCTTCTTATAATTGGATGCCAAAGCCTTGCCAAACCTGGGCCTCCTCCAGCATACAGTAGTATGTTTCAGTATGTGTAAACTAAGCCTATTTTTCTTTCCAACTATTGATTTTTAAATGAGGTATCAAAGAAAATCAATAGCAATCAACAAATAGAAGTCTGCTGGCTATAGTGTCAAATCCCATGACTAGGTTTAATCAATTTGGTTGCTGTCACAACAAGAAAAAGTTCAAGAAATATCTTGAAATGGAAAGTGAGTTGTCAGACCCGTAGTTTATCATCAGCCTCCAAAGTACCATCTGAGGATCAGACAGCTATGTAGTACATCATTGCCTTACATGCTTGTAGCATCATCTGATGACTGATGAGTCTTATTCAGGACACAAATGTAGTTCCTCAGTAGTAGATGATTTTTGCTATTTGGGAGTAGGTAATCTAAATGTGTTGTTTTACCTTTATCAGCAAATGTCTTGAAAGTTGGAGAAGCTTGATCCCATGGGATTATAGCAGTATAGTTCTAGAATAACAGTGAATGATGGTTATCACTTAGTAGTTTCCAATTTCAGATTGTAATCAAAGGTGTCCATTTCATCTTACAGAATCAATGAAAACTTCAGAGTATTCATTCAAGCAAAGAATAGAAAAGGCTTTTTTTATTGTATTTTTTGAGATCCCACTAAGTTTCTAAAAATAGTTTCACAGTGCACTTGAGGGTATTACTGACCTTCATTTCTAGTTTATGCTAAGAACTTACCTCCTGACACTGAAATGCTATACAGCCCATTTTTGTAAGCTCTTTTTTCTCTATGTACATATTCCCTTGGTAAGCTCCCACTATCTGTGGTTCTAAATGTCCTCTACTTGGTGATGACTACCAATTTTATATCTGCAGTTTTACTCAAACACAAGCTCTTGCTGTTTCCAGAACCCCTCTTTGACCCCATAGTCTTCTCTGTCACAGTAAATAGATACTTTATTCCAGCTTTTATGCCAAAACCCTTCCTTGTCCTTTCTTTCTCCCACATCTCACATCCAGTCCAACTACAAATGTTCAAAATTTGACTACCTCTAACTTCACTGCTTACCCTGAACTAATCCTTTATCATCTCTCACCTGAGTTACTGTACTAGCTCTGTGATTAGTATCCTTATTTCTGCCTTTGCCTCCTTGTCTATTCTAAATACTCTAGCCAGAGTGAGCCTATTAAAATGTAAGTCAGTCATGTCACTTCTCAAAACCTGAGGGCTCTTTACACCTCAGGTTTCCTCTCCCCACATATATCCATACACTTAGCTCCCTTATCTCCTTCGGTCTTTGTTCAAATGTCACCTTTTCGATGAGGCTCTCCTTGAGAGCTTAACTTGTTTTTTCATTTTGTTTGTTTTTTTTTTTAAATATAAGTAATGGTAATTTATTAAATAAAATCTTAAAATTATAGGAAAAATACCTATAATTCTCCTCTTTATGCATACCTACCTATATCTATAGACTTTTTTCTTCATTGTAGTATGATGTATTTAGGTGAAGTGTAGAGATCTCCAATGTAGAGTTTGTTGACTTTGACAAATCTAGGTACTCATGTAATCCACACCCATCAAAATTGTCTTTGTACCTCTTTCCAGTCAGTTTCTCACCAACCCTGATCTGCTTTCTGTCATTATGGATTTCTTTTTCCTGTTCTGGAAAGGCATACAAATGAAATCAAACTCCTTTGTGGCTAACTTCTTTTACTAAGTGTATTGTTTTTCAGATATATCAGTGTTGTTGCATGTGAGATAGTTTGTTTCTTTTTATTGTTGCACATATTCATTGTGTGCATATCCTATAATTTTTATTTATTCATCTGTTGATAGACTTTGGGTTTCCAGTTAGCATTTGTAAGTTAAGCTCCTGCCAGGTCTTTGGGTATATATGCATTTTCATTTCTGCTGGGTAAATACCTAGAAGTGGAATACCACACCATTTTCCATAGTGGTTGTACTCTTATACACTCCTGTCAGCAATCTGTGGGAGTTCCAGTTGCTCCACAATCTTGCTAGTACATACTTAATGTTGTTAGTTCTTAAAATTTTGGCCTATTTTCAGTGAGAGTGTAGTGTCATCTCATTGCGATTCTAATTTACATTTCCTTAGTGACAAATTATATCAAGCATCTCTTTATGTGCTTTTTAACCATTCGGTATCTTTCTTTATGAAATGTGCATTTAAGGTTTTTGCCTATTTTAAAAGTTGTTACCTTACTTTTGAGTTTTTTATATGTTTTGACTATGTTCTTTGTCACATATGCATTGCAAATGTTTTCTTGTAGTCTGGAAATTGTCTATACATTTTCTTGAAGATAGCCTTTGATAAGGAAAGGTTTTTACTTGTGATGGTGTCTGTTTTGGGTTTTTGGTTTCTAAGAGATCTCTGCCTAAACAAAGGTTTAAAAAAGCCTTTTATATATTTTTTAGAAGTTTTGCCAAGTTTTACTTTTGCATTTAGGCTATGACTCATTTCAAATAAACTAATGGTCAGATGCCTAGGCCCAAATTTATGTTTCCGTACAGGTAACCAGTTGTTCCAACACTATTGCTGAAAAGGTTTCTTTTCCCATTATACTCTGTTAGCACTTTGGTTTAAAAAAAAAAAAAAAAAAACTTATGAGCTCTAATAGTTTTGTACATTTATAAGATTCCTTTATGTACATAAACATATCTGAGAATAAAAACAGGTTTTTTTAATTATATACTATTTATTTCATTTCATTGTCTGTTATCTTCAGCAAAATTTGAATAGAAGCTTTGGTCCTGATCTTAGGGAGAGAGCCTTTAGTTTTTCACCATTAAGGTATTCTGTTAGCTATAGTTTTTTGTAAATGCCCTTTATCAGGTTAAGGAAGCTTTTTTTTTTATTCTTAGATTCCTGAGAGTTTTTTTCATAAATTGATATTCCATGTTTTCAGATGCCTTTTTCTGCATCTATTGAAATGGGCCTTTTAATTTTATCAATGAAGTACGTTATATTGATTTTTATAACAGCTTTATTGAGATATATTCACATACTATACAGTTCACCCACAAAATCTACACAACTCTATATTGATTATTGGGGAATAATTGACATACAACATAATGATTCGATATTTTTATATATTGTGAAATGATCACTACAATAAATCATTAACATCTGTCACCATACATAGTTACTGATTTTTTTTTCTTTAAGATTTGCTCTCGTAGTAACTTTCAAATACATAGTACACTACATCCCCATCACATTTATTTTATAACAAGAAGTTTGTACTTTTAAAAAAAAATTTTTTTATGTTTATTTTTGAGAGAGAGAGAGAGAGAGAGAGAGAGGGAGAGATAGCACAAGCAGGGGAGGGACAGAGAGAGAGGGAGACACGGAATCCAAAGCAGGCTCCATCTCTGAGCTGTCAACACAGAGCCTGACGTGGGGCTCAAACCCATGAACTGTGAGATCATGACCTGAGCCAAAATTGCGTAACTGACTGAGCCACCCTCATGCCCCAGAAGTTTGTACTTTTTAACTCTCTTCAACCATTTTGCCCACCTTCATCCCCCACCTGTGACAATCACCAGTCTATTCTTTGTGAAGAGCTTGGTTGATTTTGGGTTTTTGGTTTTGTTTTGTTTTTTTTTTTTTTGGTCTTTTTGTTGTTGTTACCAAAATGAGATCATATGGTATTTGTCTTTGTTTGACTTATTTCACTTAGCATGATGCCCTCAGAGTCCATCTGTGTTGTTGCAAATGGCAAAATTTTATTCATTTTTACGGCTGAGTAATATTCTATTGTGTGTATACACTTATACACACCCCACATTTTCTTTATCCATTCACCTGTTGATAGACACTTAGGTTGTTTCTATATCTTGGCTATTGTAAATAATGCTGCAGTGAACATGGGGTGCACATATCTTTTCAAGTTGGTGTTTTCATTTTCTTTGAGTAAATACCAGAAGTGTAATTACTGGATCGTGTAGTACTTTAATTTTTAGGTTTTGTTTTGTTTTTTTGTGGAACCTCCATACTGCTTTCCATAGTGGCTACGCCAGATTACATTCCCAGCACAAGGGTTCCCTTTGTTCCACATCCTCACCAAAAGTTGTTTCTTCTTGTCTTTTTGACAGCCATTCTGACAGGTGTGAGGTGATATCTCATTGTGGTTTTGATTTGCATTTCTCTGATGATTAGTGACATTATACATCTTTTCATGTGTATGTTCCCCATCTATATGTCATCATTGAAAAGTGTTCAGATCTTCTGCCCATTTTTTAATCAGATTTTTTGTTTGTTTTTGAGTTGTATGAGTTATTTATATTTTGGAGATTACCCTTTTATCAGATGTATGATTTGCAAATATTTTCTCCCTCCTAGTAGTTGCCTTTTCATTTTGTTAATGGTTTCTTTTGCTGTGCAGAAGTTTGCTAGTTTGATGTGTTCACACTTGTTGATTTTTTGTTGCCAAATCCAAAAAAATCTTCACCAAGACCGATGTAAAGGAGCTTACCACCTGTGTTTCCTTCCAGGACTTTTATGGTGTCTTGTCTATAATCCATTTTGGGTTAATTTTTATATATGGTGTAAGATAGTGTTCCAGTTTCATTCTTTTGCATGTGACTGTCCAGTCTTCTTAATACTATTTACTGAAGACCCTGTCCTTTCTCTGTTATTTATTCTTAGCTCCTTTATTGTGTATTATTGACCATGTATGTGCATTTTTCTTTTCTGCGTTCTCTTGTTCTATTGATATATATGTCTGTTTTTATGTCAATACCATACTTTTTTGATTACTGTTACTTTGTAATGTAGTTTGAAATCAGAGTATGATACCTCTAGCTTTGTTCTTTCTCAGGATTTCTTTGGCTGTTTGGTTCTTTTATGGTTTCATACAAATTTGAGAACTGTTTGTTCTAGTTCCATGAAAAATGTCATTGGAATTTTGATATGGATTGCACTGAATCAGTAGATTGCTTTGCATATTATGGACATTTTAGTAATATTCTTCCAGTCCTTGAGCACAGAATATCTATCCATGTATTCAATGTTTTCTTCAATTTCTTTCATCAGTGTCTTGAAGTTTTTAGTGTACAGGTCTTTCACCTTCTTGGTTAAATTTAGTACTGGATTTTTTTTTGATGTAATTATAAATGGGATTATTTTTTAGGTTTTCCTTTCTGATAGTTATTAGCATATAGAAATACATCAGATTTCTATATATTGATTTTATACTCTGCAACTTTACTGAATTCACTTATTCTTACAGTATTTTGGTGGAGTCTTTAGCGCTATATAGTATCATGTCATCTGAAAATAGTGACAATTTTATTTCCTCCTTATCAATGTAAATACCTTTTATTTCTTTTTCTTGCCTAGCTTCTCTGGCTAGTACTTACAATACTATGCTTAATAAAATTTGTGAGAGTAGACATCCTTGTCTGTGGGAAATAAGTTTAAGAATTCTGTATGCTTGCACCAGTGGGTTAACAAGGCTTAGGGCAGAAAGCCACTACAGGGCAAAAGTGCCCAAGGCCAGTCATTAAGTAACAAAGCATAGAGGTGGAAAGCCGCCACCTGGGTGAAAGCGCCCAAAGTTAGTCACTAACTAAAACAAGGTTTAGGGCAAAAAGCTGTCTCCACAGGATGAAAGCATTTGAGAACAATTAGAGGTGGAAAGCTGCTATGGGGTGAAAGTGCCCAAGGTTAGCTAATGAAAAGGGTGCTTTGTTAGCCTTGAGGCAGCATGCTCCAGCAATCTTAAACTTCGGAGATAACAGCTAGTTGGCTGTATTGTCACAGAGAAACTGTTCATCTGGCATCTGGCACCAATATAGCATTGTGCTTTAATCTCAACTTCTAATGCCACTCGCCCCCCAAACCCTTTGCTTCTTACACAAATTAATGGTCACTATCTTATTGTTTTCTTCTGAGCATTCACTGCATTTGTAAAACCTTGAGAGCTCAATAAAATAGAGACAAAACCCCTGTTTGGGGCTCTTGTCTCCTCCCGGATATCAGCCTCTCTCGTATTCAATTCTGTGTCCACTCTCTGGCTGGACAAGAGAGAATTCCAGACTCAAAGTCTGAGACACTTGTCATGTTCTTGATCTTAGAAGAAAAGCTTGCAACTTTTGACTTTGTCATATATAGCTTTTATTATATTTAGGTATGTGCTCCCTATACCCATTTTGTTGAACGTTTTTATCAAAAATGGATGTTGAGTTTTATCAAATGCTTTTTCTGGATCTATCAAAATGATGCTATTTTTAATTTTCATTTTGTTAACGAAGTGTATTATGTTGATTCATTTGGGAAAATTGAACCATATGTGCAACTTGGGAATAAATCTCAATCATGGGGTATAACTCTTCTAATGAGTTGTTGAATTTTGTTTGCTAATATTCTATTGAGGATCTATAATAATTTTTGAATATTAAATCAAGCTTATATTCCTGGAATAAACACCCTTTCCTTACTATTTATTATCTTTTCTATATATCGTTAGATTTAATTTACTAACTCTTTATAAAGGATTGTCACATTTATGCTTATGATGAATACTGATCTGTAGTTACCTTACAATGTCTTTGTCTGGTTTTGGTATCAAGAGAATGTTGGCCTCATTAAATGAGTTTGAGAACTAGTCCCTTTTCTATTTTTGAAGGGATTTCTAGATGATTGGGTTTTTCTTATTCAAATGATAATATTCATAAGTGAAGTCATATTTCTTCCATCAGTTTTGGTAATCTGTGTCTTTCAAGTAGTTTGTCCATTTGATCTAAGTTGTTGAACTTATTAATGTAAAGTTGCATACAGTTGTCCATTATACTTACGGTTTTTGGTACTGTACATAGGAAGGTTGGAAGTCAACACTCACTCCATCCTAACAAAAAGTCAAAATCTGAACAAACTGAAAAATTAGCAACTCTTCTTAGGATCTGTAAGACAAGTGAAATAAAAGGGCAAACTGCAGCCCCTAAAAGTGGAGAAACAGACAGGCAAGTAGAGACTTACAGGTTACTAGACCAGATACCTATAAGCAGAAACCTCTGTGGAAACCAGTACTGGGATAAGAAAACCTGCATCTCTGGAGGTTCAGTGTGGACAAGGCTTAGAGTCAAAACTACAGGATATCCCCACACTTTGTTAAGTTTTACCTCCAAGAGCTTAACCGTGTTCTTATATTGAATGCCAGAGAAAAATCTTGCCACACTTCTACTTCCAGCATGGGGAGGGGATAAGGAACCATTTTGAAATGTAAAGATGCCTGCCCTGAGGCAAAAGTATTTAATCAGAGCCTAACATGCTGGTGGTTTAGCAGAGATTAATTGACTTGAGGGAAGGAAAATACCTTCCCTTTAATCTTTCACCTGAAGGAAGGGAGAGAGAAGGGAAATACTCAACTCCAGCCCATTTTAGCCATTCTCTCCTACCCCAGGGAAGAAAAGAGCCTGAGAAGCACTTGTGAAGTTTAAAGTTAACAGGCCCTGGTACAATAAAAGACAGACATAATCACGGGAGTAGAGAATGTTCTCCTTCTCTCATACCTTATTACCATATTACTAAAGGCCTATTTATAACAGTTCCATATACTCTGTCTATATCATGTCTAGCTGTCAAGTAAAACTACAGGACTTACTAAAAAGTAAAATATGGTTTGAAGAGACAGAGCAAACATTGGAGTTAGACTCAGATATGCTAGGGATATTGGAATTGTTACACTGGAAATTTAAAACAATTTGATAAATATGCTAAGTGTTCTAATGGATAAAGTTGACAGCATGCAAGGAGAGAGGACAATTTAAGCAGAGAGAAATTCTAAGAAAGACTAAAAAAGAAATACTAGAGGTTAAAAACACTGCAGTAGAAATGAAAAATACCTTTGATGGGCTTATTACTATATTGGACATGACTGAAGAAAGCATCTCTGAGCTTCAAGATATTGAAAAAGAAACTCCCCCACCAAACCCCTGAAATAGACTCACAAATACAGAGAACAAATTGATGGTTGCCAGAGGGGACATGCGGGAGAGATGAGTGAAATAGGTGAAGGGGACAAAAGGGTACAAACTACTAGTTATAAAATAAAATAAATAAGTCATGAGGATGTAAAGTACAGCATAGGGAATATAGTCAATAATACTGTAATAACTTTTTATGATGACAGATGATAACTACACTTATGGTGAGCATTTCACAACGTATAGAATTGTGAAATCACTATGTTGTATACCTGAAACTAATATAATATTGCATGTCAACTGTACGTAAATAAAAAATAAAAATTCAGGGTGGCTTGGTGGCTCAGTTGGTTTATTTCAGCTCAGGTCATAATCTCACAATTTGTGAGATCAAGCCCTGCATCGGGCTCTATACTGACAGCGCATGGCCTGCTTGGGATTCTCTCTCTGCTCCTCCCCTGCTTGTGCTGTCTCTCTCTCTCTCTGTCTCTGTCTCTCTCTCAAAATAAACTTAAAAAAATTAGAATTAAAAATAGTGTTAGGTGTGTGAGACAGTTAATTAAAAATACTTTAGTAAAAAAGAAAAAACTTCCAAAACCAAAAGCAACAGAAAAGACTGAAAAAAAAAACACCCCAAAACATAATATCTAAGAACTATGAGACAACTACAAAGCACATAATGTGTAAATGAGAATACAAGAAGGGGAAGGTAGGGCAAAAGGAACAGAAGCAGTATTTGAAACAGTGATGACTGAGAATTTCTCCAAATTAATTTCAGATACCAAACCACAGATCCAGGAGACTCAGATAACCTCAATCATCATAAATGATTCCCCTCCCCCCCCCCCCCCCCCCCCCCCGCCAAAATCCAAATGACACATTGGCATATATTCAAGCTCAGAATAACAAAAAGAATCTTGAAAGAAAGCAGAGGGAAGAAAATGCCATACTTATGGTGGAACAAAGATAAGAATTACATCCAGCTTCCCTTCAGAAAGCATGCATGAAAGCTCATATGGAGCATTCATTAAGGTAGACCACATTTGGGGCCAGAAAAGACACCTTAACAAATTTAAAAGAATAGAAATCATACAGTGACTATTATTAAACCACAGTGGAATTATAATAGAAATCATGATTAGAATGCTGAAATTTCCCCAAATGCTTGGTGATTAAAGAAAACACTTTTAAATGATGCACTGGTTAAAGAGGAAATCTCAAGAGAAATTTAAAAATTATTTTGACCTAAATGAAAATGAAAATACAAGTTACCAAAATTTGTGTGATTCAGTAAAAGCAGTACTTAGAATTAAATTTGGATATTAGAAAAGAAGAAAGATCTAAAATCATCTAAGATTCCACCTTAGGAAACTAGTAAAAGAAGAACAAATTAAATCTGAAGTAAGCAAAACAAAAGAAATAAAAATTATTGCAGAAGTCAATGAAATTGAAAAGAAATCAATAGAGAAAATCAAGACCAACACCAATAATACTAGTTCTTTGAAAGATAGATAGCATTGGTAAACTTCTAGTTAGGCTAAGAAAAAAAGGAGACACAAATTAATATAAATGGAAGAGGGGATATCAGTAAGATCCCGTGGACATTAAAAGGATAATAAAGAAATACTATGAATATCTTTTTTTCCCACAAATTTGATAACCTAGTTGAAAACAGTTTATTAAAAGACACAATTTACGGGGCGCCTGGGTGGCTCAGTCGGTTAAGCGGCCGACTTCAGCTCAGGTCATGATCTCGTGGTCTGTGAGTTCGAGCCCCGCGTCGGGCTCTGTGCTGACAGCTCAGAGTCTGGAGCCTGTTTCAGATTCTGTGTCTCCCTCTCTCTGACCCTCCCCCGTTCATGCTCTGTCTCTCTCTGTCTCAAAAATAAATAATCGTTAAAATAAAATAAAAGACACAATTTGCCGCAATTCACACAAAGAATAGACAATTTAATAGGTTTATATCTATTAAAGAAGTTGAATCAATAATTAACTCCCAAAATGAAGTACCAGGCCCAGATGGGTTCACTGGTAAAGTCTACTAGACATTTGAGGAAATTATACCAGTTGTGTACAGTGCCTTTCAGAGTATAGAAGCAGAAGAGATACTTAACCAACGCATTCTATGATGCCACCATTATTTAATACTAAAACCAGGCAAAGATATTAGAAGACAAGAAAATAGATCTCTTTTGTGGACATACATGCAAAAATCTTGAAAATAATATTAGCTAATTAAAGCCAACAGTGTATAAAAAGAATTATGACCAAGTGGGACATACCCCAGATATGCAAGGCCGGTTCAAAATTTGGAAATCACTTAATATAATCCATCACCTCCATAGACTAAAGAAGAAAAATCACATGATCATATCAGTAGATGCAGACGAAGCATTTAACAAAACCCAGCACATATTCACAACAAAAACTCTCAGTAAACTAGGAATAGAAAAGAACTTCCTCAGCTTTTTAGAATATCTACAATATATGTGCAATTAATAAAATACTTAATGGTAAAAACCTGAAGCTTTCCCACTAAGATCAGGAACAAGGCAGGGATGTCCTCTCACCATTCATTTTCCACATCATAATGGAAGTCCTAGATACTGCAGTAAAACAAGAGAAAGAAATAAAAGGTATACTGGGCATCATGGGGAAGAAGGAAATAAAACTGTCCTTGTTTGCAGATGACATGATTATGTACATAAAAAATTTGGAAGAATTGACAAAAAAAAAGCCCTCCTGGAACTAATAATTATAGTAAGGTTTCAAGATGCAAAGTTAATATACAGTGGTCATTTTTCTCTTTACTGGCATTGAATGTAGAATTTGAGATGGAAGAAAAAAACCACAATGCCACATACATTAGTAACCCCCCAAATTAAATACTTAGGTATAAACCTAACAAAATATGTACAAGCTCTATGTAGGAATACTACAAAACTCTGTTAAAAGAAATGAATGGTAGTTATATACCTGACACTAATGTAATATTGTATGTCTCCTATACTCAAAAAAAAAAAAAAGAAATGGAGAGATATTATTCCATGTTTATGAATGCAGAGAATATTGTCAAAATGTCAGTTCTTCCCAGGTTGATTGCATTGATTCAATGCAATCCCAGTCAAAATCCCATCGAGTTATTTTATGGATATTGGCAAACTAATTTCAGAGTTTATATGGAGAGGCAAAAGACCCAGATTAGACACTATACTATTGAAAGAGAAGAACAAAGTTGGAGGATTGACAATACCTGACTTCAGAACTTATTATAAAACTATAGTAATTAAGACAGTATGGTATTAGCAAAAGAATTGATAGATAGATCAATGCAAAAAAAAGCCCAGAAATAGACCCATATAAACAGAGTCAACTGATCTGTGACAGAGGAACAAAGACAATACAATATGGGAAGGATAGCCTTTTCAACAAATGGTGTTGGATGACTGGACATCCACAGCTAAAATTGAATCTGGACACTGATTTTACACTTTATACATGTCATTTTACATTTGTCCAAACCCACAGAATATAGAACACTTAGAGTGAATCCTAATGTAAACTATGGATTTGGGGTGATAATAATGTGTCAGTGTAGGTTCAATAGTTGTAACAAATGTACCACTCTGTTGGGTGTTGTTGACCTTGGGAGAGGCTTAAGCATGTGTGGGGCAACAGGTATATGGGGAATCTCTATACCTTTCTCTCAATTTTTCAGTGAACCTGAAATTTCTATAAAAAATATAGTCTTAAAACATTTTTTTCTATCTTTTTAAACCTCTAAGATTCTATAGTGACATGGCTTTTTTTATTCCTGAAAATTGCGATTGTATTCTTTGATCACTCTGGCCAGGAATTTATCAATTTTAATTAATGAACTTAATTTATGAACTTTCACTGTCATTTGATTTTCATTTTGTTGTATTTCATTTATTTATATTTTAAATTCTTTCTTCCTGGGTTTTCTTTGTATTTATTTTGTCTGTCTCTCTAGATTCCTATTGTATCTGTTAATAAAGAATATTAACATTTATTATTATTCATATTTATTATAATATTATTTCACATTTCCATTTCACACTTCAGTATTTTCCAGTTTGCTTCAAATTTTGAAGCTTTGTTGCTAGATACATACAAATTTAGTATTATTTTATCTCCTTGAAAAATTGATCCCGTTACCATTATATTTCTTAATATTATGATTCTTAGTATTAATAGCTTCTTAATATTTCTTATGATTAAGTCTACTTTATCTAACTTTATCTACTACTATCTATCTACTTTATCTAACTTTAGTATTCTCATGATAAATCTTTTCCCATTCTTTTAGTTTTAAACTTACAACTTTATCTCCTTATATATTTTTGTGTATTTCTTATAATTGTCATATGTGAGTCTTCCTTTTCTGTCTTTTCTGACACTGTCTATTTGCAGTTTTTAATCAGTTTATATTTACTGAAACTATTGCTGTGGTTGTTTTATGTTTTACTGTTATCTTTTTTTAATTAAAAAAAATTTTAATGTTTATTTAATCTTGAGAGAGAGAGTGTGAGCAGGGAGATGGGCAGAAAGAGAGGGAGACACAGAATCTGAAGCAGACTCCGCTCTGAGCTGTCAGCAAGTCTGATGGGGGGCTGAAACTCATGAACCATGAGATCATGACCTGAGCCAAGTCGGTCGCTTAACCAACTGAGCCACCCAGTTAACATTTGATATATGTGACACTCACTACCTCAACTGAATTGTAAACTCCTTTATGGCAGAGTCTATGTCTTATACATATTCCTCTTCTTTACATGGTGAAGTAACAGGTGTACAGCAGGTGTTTCCTTTTACTCAGGGATTACTGTCCTAGGCTACTAGTTGATACATGAAAAACAGTAATTCCGTATATACTTTAGGAATTTTCATTGTTGTTCATAACAGAAAGGCTAGTATGATACTAGCTAATCTATAATGACTGAAAACAAAATTGTCAAGTGGCGTTATCAACATTTCCCCAGTTATTTTTGCTTTAGCACTTACCATCTTCTAAAGTACTATGTATTTATTATTTATTATACTATGTGTATTAGTATACATATATACTATGTATTATATATATTATACTATATTATTTAATATAGTATGTATATTATTTATTTACACATTGCTTTTCTCCCACTGGAATATATACATGAGGATTTTTGTCTCTATTGCTGGCACCTATTAGGTTTTCAACAAACATTAGTTAAAAAGAATTAGATGAGATTGGATTATGAAATTAGTGTTCATATCACTGGGATTTCTTTGGCTTTATAAAAGTAGAGAAAAGAACTATGAATTTACTTTCATAAATCAGAATTCAGCCTTGAGGCATGATAGTCCATTCCAGGTTTAATGGTTATAGTTAGTGAGGGTAAGGCTGTAGGGACCTGATTTTAGATGATGGAAAACCAGAGATATTTGGTCTTCCTTTGACACCAGCTAGATGAGGGACATTGTCTAATGGCAAAGCCAGAATTAGCAGGTGGTTTAAATTGTGGGTATGTGTTCTAAAACTAATTAGTAAGGTTCTATATGACCTATACTGGATGAACTGTGAGAGTGTATGTGGTTGCTTGAAAGTTCTGATATTCAGGCAAAAAATTTATTCTGAAAGAGGAGTCCATAAGAGGAGTCAGAACTTTGTTTGCTGCTGGAAATTAGGTGGAAAGGATCCATCATGTGGTGCAGAAGACCAAGAAAAGCAAGATAGGCAGTAAATTTCTAATCACTAGACTGCATTTTGGAACAGAAGTATGATGACATTAAGCAAGAAATTAGATTTGTGGGACAGATTGTCATTGATCTGGAGTTTGAATGGAGGTAGGAATGAGCAGGGGAGAGAGCTGCTAATTAGAGCAACTATTAGAGTCATAGGTTTTCACTGTATATAGCCAGACCTGTGTCTGCAGTATTGGCAGCTTGCATATCACCTTTCAGTTATCTGGTGGTAATCACTAGGATAACAGAATCCTTATCTCTGAGAATAAAGGACTTTCAAGAAGATGTTCTGAAATGATGGAAGGAGAGCAATGAGAGAATGAAGGTGTGTGTCTATGTATACCTATATACATATGAATAAATATAGGTATGTAAACATATAAATGAATATATGAGAAGAGAAAGTGAATAGCTATCTGTCCAATATGTGTATTTAGAGGTAAATTCAGGTATAGATACATGCACAGACAAACATAGAGTCTGCCTTGAATTTATGTTTGAGATATGATAGGGTTAATCCTTGGCTTACAATTGACCAGTGAGCCCAACCATGGTCATGGAGACTGTAGTTGAGCAGAAGAGAGGCAGGGGAAAGATATAAGGGCTAACACCTATTATAGGATTCTGATGTAGAACTTTAAGGTGAAACCTTTTGCATCCTTTATATGTGTTGGTTATGTCCTCTGTGGTCTTAAGGAATCCATTCAACCCATTATTCAAATATTTGAATGATCAGCAAACAAAAGTGAATAGAACATAACTTCTACCCTTGTGACATTTACAAGGTATTAATAGAGATAAATTACATATAAATAACCCTTATATGAGACAGTGTGTCCACAGTAGCAGAAGAAAGGTACAAATAAGTATTTAGGTGAACTCCAGGGAGAATAAACTTAGTTATGCCTGGGTAGTCAGGGAAGACTACTTATAAAATTGATGATGATGATAAAAAGAAATACATATAAACAAAAAGTGGCTCATATTTATTAAGCTCTTTATTATGCCCCAGATATTGTCTTAGACTAGAAGTACCCATTATAAGCAAAATTAAAATAGTCTGTGAGTGTTCATTGTGTTGGTAATCCTAAGAGCAGAAACTTGAGTAGTAGTTTAGATAGCCAATAATAAGGAGACTATCAAGTAATGTATGGCATGATGTTTTTAGAACATGTAACATGGGCATGTATTTATAATGTGGAATATGGAAATCCACTGTATGCTTTTAAGAGAATGAGAGTGAAAAAGTTTGACCTGAAAGACTCTCTGAGACCCTCTGGAAATCAGATTTTACTCTAAAAACTATCAGCCAATTAAATAAGAAAAAACTCAATTGATAACAAGGGTTGTGTTGCTTTGCATATGAATTGAATCATGAAACAGGACAATGATTTTCAAACTGTGATCCTTATACTTCTTGCATTGGAGTCAATTGAGATCCTTTTTAAAAGGTAGATTCACACCTAGACTTCAGCTTATTGATTCGGATTCACTTGGTTTTAGTGAGAAATCTACATTTTAACAAGTTTTTAACTCCTAATGTACCTAACAATTTGATACCTAGTGTTTATAGGAATTTAGAAGTATGGAATCTTAGAGCTAGAAAAGACCTTAAGAATTTAGCTAGTTCTATTGCCTCATCTTACAAATGGAAGAAAACGTAGGCTCAAAGCCTAGGGTTCTAAAGACTACAGTTATAATAAAAAAAATTGTTTTAACTTCCTCACACATAATTAGACAATGGTTCGTTAAGGATCAAAATTAAATGCCAGAATGTTTGGCACAGACATGTGGTGGAGGAGATGGATAGAAGAAAGAAATCTGAAAAAGATTATGTAGATGTCTTGATGTGAGCGAAGGAGACAGGAAGAAATTGCTGATGACCCTAGAGATTCTAGCTATATACCAATGTCCTTGACTGAAGTAAAGCCAAAAGAAGGAAATTCTGGCTTTTGTGACAACATAGATGGACCTTAAGGGTGTTAAACTAAGTGAAAAAAGTCAAAGAAACAAATACTATATGATTCCACTTATATGTGGAATCTGAAAAAGATAAACTCATAGGAACAGAGTAGAAATGGTGATTGTCAGTGGCTTGGGAGTCAAGGAAATGAGATGTTGGTCAGAGTACCAACTTCCAGCTATGAAATGAATAAGTTCTGGGGATCTAATAAACAGGTTGGTGACAATCATTAGCAATACTATATAACTTGAAAGTTACTAAGTATATACTACATGTTCCGTCACACACACAAAATGGTAGTTATATGGGTATTGGAGGTGTTTACTAACCTTATTGTATTCATTTTGCAATATATACAGCTAGATATGGATATAGATTTAAGGTGATTACATTGTACACCTTAAACTTACACTATGCTATATATCAATTATATCTCAATAAAGTTGGGGAAGAAAAGAAATAGGGGCACAGATAAAGATGATGTGATAGATGCTATGTGGGTAGGTTTGAGCTATCAAAGGGATATCCCAGAGGAACTGGTAGACAGGGCTCCCATTTGTATGCGTGTTAAATGTCTACTTATTCTTTTTAACTGAAATTTATTTTTGTAAAAGTAATATTTTCCTCCTGTTCTTTGCCTTCAGCATTAGTCTGTGCAGGTATTTATAATACTGCCCTCCTGCTGGAAGCAGTAGCCTAACTGGTGAAAATGTCTCAAAACAGTTCTCAAGAAAAAATCTCATAATGTCTCAAAAGTATACTGTGCAAATCTAAATTTATAAAATGCAGATGGTAATGTGAAAGAAAATAAAGTTGGATAGCTAGAACAGGGTCACATTATAGAGATCCTTGAATGCCATTTAGCAGATTGACTAGATCTTTTGGAAAGGAACCACCATAGGTAACAAAGGGAGTAACATCAAGAAGACAGTGATTTGGGAAGATTTATAACCTGTGCTATGCTACAGGGTTACAAGGTTGAGAACTTGAGTGAATAGGAAGTTATTCTACTAATCCAAGCATGAAGTGATAGGCCTTACATTATAGTATACTGCAGAAAAGATTAGGAGTAAAGAAAATAATCAAAAAGTGTTTTAATCTAATAATTTTTGATGATATATTATTTGAAAAAATGAAAAATAGAAAATAATTTTGAAATTTCAGTCCAAGGTACTATTGAGAAATCTAGTGAAGTGGATATACAATGGCAACCATGAGTTTTGCTTTAAAGTTGTAGAGGAAAAGATGAAGGTTGAACTACCAAGTGAAGAGCTAGAAAAGTTTGACATTTGGACTGAAAGCTAAAGTTATATAGTTAGCATACATTATTATAAGTGTTCATTATTATAATATTAAATTTTCAATGGTAAGAATAATAGTTATTAAATAGAAATTAAAGAAGATGAAGCCTTGCAAAGGGCAGTGATACTGAGCTGTAAAATACAGGGACAGAAACGTCAAGAAGGAATAGAGAGAAAAGGCCATTGTGTTTGATACTAATCAAGATCATTGCAGACTTTCAAGAATGCATTTTTATTTTTATTATTTATTTATTTATTTATTTATTTATTTATTTATTTATTTTATTTTTTCTGAAATTTATTGACAAATTGGTTTCCATACAACACCCAGTGCTCATCCCAAAAGGTGCCCTCCTCAATACCCATCACCCACCCTCTCCTCCCTCCCACCCCCCATCAACCCTCAGTTTGTTCTCAGTTTTTAACAGTCTCTTATGCTTTGGCTCTCTCCCATTCTAACCTCTTTTTTTTTTTTTTTTTCCTTCCCCTCCCCCATGGGTTCCTGGTAAGTTTCTCAGGATCCACAAAAGAGTGAAACCATATGGTATCTGTCTTTCTCTCTATGGCTTATTTCACTTAGCATCACACTCTCCAGTTCCATCCACGTTGCTACAAAAGGCCATATTTCATTTTTTCTCATTGCCACGTAATATTCCCTTGTGTATATAAACCACAATTTCTTTATCCATTCATCAGTTGATGGACATTTAGGCTCTTTCCATACTTTGGCTATTGTTGAGAGTGCTGCTATGAACATTGGGGTACAAGTGGCCCTATGCATCAGTACTCCTGTATCCCTTGGATAAATTCCTAGCAGTGCTATTGCTGGGTCATAGGGTAGGTCTATTTTTAATTTTCTGAGGAACCTCCACACTGCTTTCCAGAGCGGCTGCACCAATTTGCATTCCCACCAACAGTGCAAGAGGGTTCCCGTTTCTCCACATCCTCTCCAGCATCTATAGTCTCCTGATTTGTTCATTTTGGCCACTCTGACTGGCGTGAGGTGATACCTGAGTGTGGTTTTGATTTGTATTTCCCTGATAAGGAGCGATGCTGAACATCTTTTCATGTGCCTGTTGGCCATCCGGATGTCTTCTTTAGAGAAGTGTCTATTCATGTTTTCTGCCCATTTCTTCACTGGGTTATTTGTTTTTCGGGTGTGGAGTTTGGTGAGCTCTTTATAGATTTTGGATACTAGCCCTTTGTCCGATATGTCATTTGCGAATATCTTTTCCCATTCCATTGGTTGCCTTTTAGTTTTGTTGGTTGTTTCCTTTGCTGTGCAGAAGCTTTTTATCTTCATAAGGTCCCAGTAATTCACTTTTGCTTTTAATTCCCTTGCCTTTGGGGATGTGTCGAGTAAGAGATTGCTACGGCTGAGGTCAGAGAGGTCTTTTCCTGCTTTCTCCTCTAAGGTTTTGATGGTTTCCTGTCTCACATTTAGGTCCTTTATCCATTTTGAGTTTATTTTTGTGAATGGTGTGAGAAAGTGGTCTAGTTTCAACCTTCTGCATGTTGCTGTCCAGTTCTCCCAGCACCATTTGTTAAAGAGGCTGTCTTTTTTCCATTGGATGTTCTTTCCTGCTTTGTCAAAGATGAGTTGGCCATACGTTTGTGGGTCTAGTTCTGGGGTTTCTATTCTATTCCATTGGTCTATGTGTCTGTTTTTGTGCCAAGGAATGCATTTTTAATGGAGTAGCATGTTTATATAATCATGATTCTGCCTCCATTTTTTCATTGTTGCCATTCTGTTTCTTGAATATACCTTAGTGTATTGGCACTTAAAGTTCTGTCTACCCAATCTGAGCTTTCCCCAGATTTATCTGTGACCAGCTTCTTCACTTCATTCAAGTTTCTACTTAGAGTTATCATTATTATTTTTTTTAAGTTTATTCATTTTGAGAGAGAAGAGAGAGTATGTTGAAGGGGCAGAGGGAAAGAATCCCAAGCAGGGCCTGCACCATTAGTGTCGAACTCGATGCAGGGCTCAAACCCACAAACCGTGAGATTATGACCTGGGCCAAAATCAAGAGTCAGACGCTTAACCAACTTAGCCACGCAGGCACCCCTAGAGTAATTATTTAGAAATCTTTCACGAGGCCCTCTGTAAATCCCATGACTCCTCAACACACATATATATCCAGTTACTCTATATTGATTGTTCTGCTTTCTTCATAGCATTTATTTTCAGATTTCTTTCCTTCCTTCCTTCCTTCCTTCCTTCCTTCCTTCCTTCTTCCTTCCTTCCTTCCTCATTTCCCTCCTCCCTTCCTTCCATTTCCCCCCACTGTAAACTTTCATATGAGAATAGTTACCTTATTGAGCTTTTTATATCTGAGTTTTTTATATACTATATGTTTATGCTGAGAATAATTTTGGTACATTATACATACTCAATAAATATTTATTGAATGAATAATAAATATGAATATATGAGAAACTATCTGAAGAAGAAATAATAGTATTAAATCAGATTTCATTTGATTTTCTGTGAAACAAATTATTTGGGTATTCTTTTGTTTATTATTTACTTATTATTTTTTAAAATATAATTTATTGTCAAATTGGCCAATATACAGTATGCAAAATGTGCTATTGGATTTTGGGTATTATTAAAATTGGCAAGATTAAAAGTGAAGAATGGGACACATGGGGTTTAATTCCTTTATTATTAAGTTTTTTATTTTAATTCCAGCAAAGTTAACATACAGTGTTAATTTCAAGCGTACACTACAGTGATTCAGCATTTCTATACATTACTCAGTGCTCGTCATTGTAAGTGTATTCTTTAATTGCCTTCAGCTATTTCACCCATCCCTCCACCCCCCACCCCCCACCCCTTTGGTAACCATGTTCTCTGTAGTTGAGAGTCTGTTTTTTGGTTTGTCTCTTTTTTTTCCTTTGTTCATTTGTTTTGCTTCTTAAATTCCACATGAGTGAAATCGTATGATTTGTCTGTCTCTGACTTATTTCACTTAGCATTATACTCTGTAGCTCCATCCATATTGTTGCAAATGGTAAAATTTCACTCTTTTTATGGCTGAATAATATTCCACATATACTTATGGAATAATATAATATTTTATTATAATTTATATAATATAAATATAATAATATATATGTAATATAATATTCCATATAAATTCCATACACACACACACACACATATATGCCATATCTTCTTTATCCATTCATCTATACATGGACCCTGGGGGTGCTTCCATCATTTGGCTATTATGTAAATAATGCTGCCATAAACATAGGGGTGCACGTAACCCTCTGAATTAGTGCTTTTGTATTTTTTGGGTAAATACCCACTAGTGCAATTAATGGGTCCTAATGTAGTTCTGTTTTTAACTTTTTGAGGAAACTGAATACTGTCTTCCACAGTGGCTGCACCAGTTTGTATTCCCACCAACTGTGCAAGAGAGGGTTCCTGTTTCTCCACATCCTTGCCAACACCTTTTGTTTCTTTTGTTGTTGATTTTAGCCATTCTGGCAGGTGTGAGGTGGTATCTGATTGTAGTTTTGATTTGCATTTCCCTTATGATGAGTGATGTTGAGCATCTTTTCATGTGTCTGTTGGCCATCTAGATATCTTAACAATATTTGTTCTTCCATTCCATGAGCATGAAATCCATTTATTTGTGTTGTCTTCAGTTTCTTTCATCAGTGTTTTATAGTTTTCAGAGTGCAGGTCTTTTGCCTCTTTGGTTAGGTTTATTCCTAGGTATTATTTTTGGTGCATTTTTAAATGGGATTTTTTTCTTAATTTCTCTTTCTGCTGCTTTGTTATTAGTGTATAGACACTCAACCAATTTCTGCACATTGATTTTGTATCCTAGAACCTCAATAAGTTCACTTATCAGTTCTAGTAGTTTTTTGCTGGAGTCTATAGGGTTTTCTGCATTTAGTATCATATTATCTGCAGATGATTAAAGTTATTCTTCTTCCTTACCAATTTGGATGCCTCATATTTCTTTTTCTTGTCTGATTCATGTGCCTAAGACTTCCAGTATTATGTTGAATAAAAGTGGGGGAGAGTGGACATCCTTGTCTTGTTCCTGACCATAGGGGAAAGCTCTCACTTTTTTTCCCATTGAATATGTTTGCTCATATAAAGCTTTTATTATGTTGAGGTGTGTTCCCTCTAAATCAACTTTGTTGGGGGCTTTTATCATGATTGGTGTTAAACTCTATCAGATGTGTTTTTCTGCATCTACTGAAATGATCATATGGTTTTTATCCTTTGTCTTGTTGATGTGATGTGTCACTTTGATTAATTTGTGAATATTGACCCACCCTTGCATCCCAGGAACAAATCACACTTTGAGTGTGGTGAATGATTTCTTTAATGTATTGCTGGATTGGATTCAGTTTGGTAGTATTTTATTGAGGTTTTTTGCATTCTCAAGGTTATTGGTCTGTAGTTCTTATTTTTAGTGGTGTCTTTATCTGTTTTTGGTATCAGGATAATTCTGGCCTCATAGATTGAATTTGGAATTTTTCCTTCCTTTTCGATATTTTGGAATAGTTTGAGAAGAATAGGTATTAACTCTTTAACTATTTGGTAGAATTCGCCTGTGAAGCCATCTGGTCCTGGACTTCTGTTTGCTGTGAATTTTTTTATTACTGATTCAATTTCATTGCTGGTAATTGGTCTGTTCAAAATTTCTATTTCTTCCTGCTTCAATTTAGGGAGATTATATGTTTCTAGGAATTTACCCATTTCTTCTAGGTTGTCCAATTTGTTGGCATATAATTTTTCATAATATTCTCTTATAATTGGTTGTATTTCTGTGGTGTCAGTGGTTATTTTTTTCTTGTGTTACTGATTTTATTTGAGTCTTCTCTCTCTCTCTCTCTCTCTCTCTCTCTCTCTCTCTTTGATGATTTTGATGAGTTTGGCTAGAAGCTTATCAGTTTTGTTGATCTTTAGAGAACCAGTGTTGATTTCATTGATCTGTTATTTTTTTAGTTTCTATTTCACTTACTTCTGTTCTAATCTTTATCATTTTCTTCTGCTGATTTTGTGTTTTGTTTTTTGTTTTTTGTTGTTGTTTTTTTTTTGCTAGCTCCTTTAGGTGTAAGGTTAGGTTGTTTATTTGTGATTTTTCTTCCTTCTTCAGATAGGCCTGTATTGCTATAAACTTCATTCTTAAATTAGCTCTTGCTATATCCCAAAGATTTTTTTTCAAAAGTTTTTCTTTAAGTTCCAGTTAGTTAACATACAGTGTAATACTAGTTTTGGGTGTGGAGTTTAGTGATTCATCGCTTACATACAACACAGTGCTTATTACAACAAGTGCCCTCCTTAATACCCATCATCTATTCAATTCATCCCCCTGCTCACCTCCCCTCCAAGAACCCTCAGTTTCTTCTCTATAGTTAAAAGTCTTGTTTCTGATTTATGTATCTTTTTTTACCCCTATGTCCAGTAGTTTTGTTTCACATATGAGTGAAATCACATGATATTTATCTTTCTTTGACTGTCTTATTTTGCATAGCATAATACTCTCTAGCTCCATCCATGTCATTGCAAATGGCAAGATCTCATTCTTTTTATGGCTGAGTAATATTCCATTGTGTATGTATATGTGTGTGTGTATATGTGTAGGCATATACATATATATACACATATACACATATACACATATATATACACATATATATACATACATATACACATGTGTATATATATACACATATATATACATATATACACATATATATCTATGTGTATATATATATGTATATATATATGTGTATATATATATATGTATATATATATATATAAATCACATTTTCTTTATCCATTCATCAGTCGGTGACATTTGGGCTCTTTTAATTTGGCTATTGGTAATGCTGCTGTAAACAGGGTGCATTTATCCCTGTGAATCAGTATTTTTGTGCCCTTTGGATAAATACTTAGTAGTATAACTGCTGGATCATAGGGTAGTTCTATTTTTAACTTTTTGAGGCATCTCCATACTGTTTTCCTGGCTGGCCACACCAGTTTGCATTCCGACCAACAGTGTAAGAGGGTTCCCCTTTCTCTACATCCTTGCCAACACCATTTTAGCCATTATCACTGGTGTGAGATGATACCTCATTGTAGTTTTGATTTGTATTTCTCTGCTGATGTGTGATGTTGAGCATCTTTTCATGTATCTGTTAGCAATCTGTATGTCTTCTTTGGAAAAATGTCTATTTCTTCTTCCCATTTCTTTTTTTTTTTTTATTTTAATTTTTTTTTTAATTTTTTTTTTCAACGTTTATTTATTTTTGGGACAGAGAGAGACAGAGCATGAACGGGGGAGGGGCAGAGAGAGAGGGAGACACAGAATCAGAAACAGGCTCCAGGCTCTGAGCCATCAGCCCAGAACCTGACGCGGGGCTCGAACTCACGGGCCGCGAGATCGTGACCTGGCTGAAGTCGGACGCTTAACCGACTGCGCCACCCAGGCGCCCCATCTTCTTCCCATTTCTTAACTGGATTATTCACTTTTGGGTATTGACTTCTACAAGTTCTTTATAGATTTTAGATACTAACCTTTTATCAGATATATCATTTGCAAATATCTTCTCCCATTCCATAAATTGCCTTCTAGTTTTGTTGATTGTTTCCTTTGCTATGCAGAAGCTTTTTTATCTTAAGTCCCAATAGTTTATTTTGCTTTTGTTTTCTTTACCTCAGGAGACATATCTAGTAAGAAGTTGCTATGGTTAATATCAAAGAAGTTACTGCCTGTGTTCTCCTCTAAGGTTTTGATGGTTTCTTGTCTCACATTTAGGTCTTTAATCCTTTGAATTTATGTTTGTGTATCGTGAAAGAAAGTGGTCTGGTTTCATTCTTTTTGATGTTGCCGTTCAGTTTTCCCAACACCATTTATTTAAGAGACTGTCTTTTTTCCATTAGATATTCTTTTCTTCTTTGTCAAATATTAGTTGACCATATAGTTGCAGATTCATCTGGCTATTCTATACTGTTCCTTTGATCTGTGTGTCTGTTTTTGTGCCAGTACCATATTGCCTTGATCACTACAGCTTTGTAATGTAACTTGGTCCAGAATTGTGATGCTTGTAGCTTTGCTCTTCTTTTTTAAGATTGCTTTGGCTATTCAGTGTCTTTTGTGGTTCCATACAAATTTTAGGATTGTTTTTTCTAGCTCTTTGAAGAATGCTGGTGTTATTTTGATAGGGATTGCATCAGCTGTCTAGGTTGCTTTGGGTACCATAGACATTTTAACAATATTTGTTCTTTCAATCCATGAACGTGAATGTTTTTCACTTTGTTGTGTCATCTTCAGTTCCTTTTGTAGGTGTTTTATAGTTTTTCAGAGTACAGATCTTTTACCTCTTTGGTTAGGTGTATTCCTAGGTATCTTATGATTTTTGGTACAGTTGTAAATGGGCTTGATTACTTGATTTCTCTTTCTGCTGATTTATTATTGGTGTATAGATATGTGACAGATTTCTGTATGTTGATTTAGTGTCCTGTGGCTTTATTGAATTCTTGTATCAGTCCTAGCAATTTTTTAGTGGAATCTTTTGGGTTTTTTATACAGAAACATAGAGTATCATGTCATTTGCAAATAGTGAAATTTTTACTTCTTCCTTGCTGAAAAGCAAATGTTGTGTGTTGAAAGATAATTACTTTGACCCCCAAAGTTTTCCTTTCTGTTTCATGCTGGGGATCAAGCTGCCTAGGCTCAATGTATGTTAACAGAACATTTAGTTAAACAAGAATTTGAAAGAGAAATGTATCATTAGAAAATTTAAATACAGGTTTGATGCAATTTTATCAGTCCCTTTACCCTAGCATATAAAATACCTTTTTCTGGCAAAAGGACCCTCTTTCTCCCTCTTTACTCTTTTTTCTTGTTTTCCAAAACAGGACAGATGTTTTCTATTAGACTTTGGTTGTAAATACTTTGATTTGAATCCATCTATGTAATATAACTTTGAACAACTTCTCAGTGCCAGTTTCCTCATCTGTAAAATGGTTAACTCATAACTTTATTATGAGGATTACGTCACGTTAACTCACGTAAAGTGCTCATCACATATTAAATGGTGTATATAAATTTAGGAGGGGGGTGCGCCTGAGTGGCTCAGTTGGTTAAGCGTCCGACTCTTGATTTTGGCTCAGGTCATGATCTCATGGGTTCGTGAATTCGAGTCCTATGTTGGGCTCTGTCCTGACAGGGCAGAGCCTGCTTGGGATTCTCTCTGTCTCCTCTCTCTGCCCCTCCCTTGCATGCGCATCCTCTCTCTCTCTCTCTCTCTCCTCCCCCCTTTTTCCCCCTTCTAAAAAATAAATAAACATTTTTTTTATTTAAAAAAATTTTTTTTTCAACGTTTATTTATTTTTTGGGGCACAGAGAGAGACAGAGCATGAATGGGGGAGGGGCAGAGAGAGAGGGAGACACAGAATCGGAAACAGGCTCCAGGCTCTGAGCCATCAGCCCAGAGCCCGACGCGGGGCTCGAACTCACGGACCGCGAGATCGTGACCTGGCTGAAGTCGGACGCTTAACCGACTGCGCCACCCAGGCGTCCCTAAACATTTTTTTTAAATGTAGATGACACTGGGAATATTTTTAAAGTATGTAGCCAATATGAGAACGTCCCTAATTTTAAAGTAAGTGGTAACCTATAATTTGTCATTAACATAGTTCATAGCCTTGGAGAAAATTCCAGTTTAAGTTTATTTGAATGTTAGGTTTGTTGAACATTTAAAAATGAATCAGCATAAGTCATCACATTAATTGAATAAGGAGAAAAATCCTGATTCTCTCAACGGACTTAGTAAAAGCAATACATCCATTCAAGAGAAAAACTTCAGCAGAATAATATTATTGAGAGAAACTTCAGGATCTGATAAAGTATTAACCAAAACCTTAGAGAAGATATACTTAGTGATAAACTATTGAATGCATTCTCATTTAAGAATAGAAAAGGACACATCTGCCACTGCCCCTTTTTGTTTGATATTGTAGTGGAGATTGTATTTAAGTTAGTAAGTTTAGGCTGTGGGAAATCAGAAAGGGAGAAACAAAGTTGTTATCATTTATAGTTGTTATGACTGTGTACTCTTATTTGAGAAAAACTGATTTGGATAAAGAAAACAGAAGATTTGATCAATAAATGAAAATATAGAAAAAGAGGAAAGAGGTGATCTTCCTGAACAGAAATTTTAAAATAAAGCTGCTAGCACCAAAACAGAAAAGGTAAATTGGATGATGTCAAATTCAAAATGTGCTTGAAAAGATACCATCAAAGAAGTGACCAGACAACATGCAGCATGAGAAAATATATTTGCAAATCATGTTCCTGTAAGAAACTTACAGCCAGTATATATGAAGACCTTTTCCAGCTCCATAATAAAAGGCAAATATCCCAGTAATAAACGGGCAAGGGATCTGAGTAGACATTTCTTGAACAAGATATACAAATGGCCAATATGATCACAAAAAGGCCCAAAATCAGTAGTCCTCAAGGAAATGCAAACAAGTTCATAATTAGATTCCACTTTCTACCAAGTAGGATGGCTATATTTAATTATTTAGTTAGTTAATTAAATTATTAAATTTGATAATTCTTTAATAATGAAATTAACAACAAATATGTGGATAAGTTAGAATCTTCATAGCTCAGTGGTAGGGATGTAAAATTGTCTACTTTGGAAAATACTTGCTTAGTTCCTAAAAAGTTAAACATAGAATTACTACTATGTGACATAGTAATTCCACTCACAGATCTACATGCACGAGAATCCTAATTATATAGTAAAATAAAACTTGTATACAGGGGCACCTGGGTGGCTCAGTCAGTTAAGCGTCTGAGTTTGGCTCAGATCATGATCCCACGTTCGTGAGTTCAAGCCCTGTGTCAGGCTCTGTGCTGACAGCTCAGAGCCTGGAGCCTGCTTTGGATTCTGTGTCTCCCTCTCTCTCTGTCTCTCTGTCTCTCTCAAAAATAAATATTAAAAAAATTTAAAAACTTGTAAACATATGTTACAGCATTATTGAAAACAGCCAAAAGGTGGAAATAACCCAATATTCGTCATCTGTTGAATGGTTAAGTAAAATATGTATACTCATACAATGAAATAGTATTTAGAAATAAAAAGAAATGAAGTAGTGATATATGCTACAATATGGATGAACTTTGAAAAGCATGCTAAGTGAAAGAAGCGAGTCTAAAAAGGCCATGTATCCTATGAAATATCAGCACTTACATGAAATATCCAGGATAGGAAAATCTATTTTTATTTCTTTTAAATTTTTTAATGTTTTTATATATTTTTGAGAGAGAGAGAGAGTGTGTGAATGAGTGGAGGAGGGGCAGAGAGAAAGGGAGACACAGAATCTGAAGTGGGCTCGAACTCATGACCCGTGAGATCATGACCTGAGCTGAAGTTGGAAGCAACCGACTGAACCACCAGGCGCCCCCAGGATAGGAAAATTTGTAGACACAGAATGATTAGTGGTGCTTAGGGATGGGAGCAGGAGGGGTAAAATGGGGATTGATTGCTAAAAGTTATTGTGTTTTATTCAATGAGTATAAAAATGTTCTAAAGTTAGGTTGTGATGATGCATGCACAACCTTGTGAATATAATAAAAAACATTGAATTATACATTTAGATGGTATTTGAATTATATCTCAATAAAGTTAGTTTAAAAAATAAAATAGCAGAAATAATGCTACGTAAATGTACTGATAAAAAACAAAGACTTGAATTTAGAATTCTTGAATTATGTGAGTGAAAATGGCTTCGTAGGGAACTGCAGTAGTAGTCTATAACCCTATGAAAACAATGGATTAACTGGCAAAAACTGTCAGATTCAACTTTTGTACTGCTGGAAATTAATCAAAAACTTACTGCTACCAGGGGAAAACACAATGCAAGACAATCAACTGAACGTTCTTAAGAGAGTTTAATTTACCCTAATTACATCTTCCACTCCCGAGCTCAGCAGCAGCTTTGAAGACAACCACCTACATCCCTGATACAGGTACCTAGTACTACAGGGAGCAGATAAGACTTTATATTCGTGATGTGTAGTTGTTTATTTTGATCTGTTTGATGATTTTCTGAAGGAGTGGTTCCACAGGTTGCCTTTCTTTAACGTAATTCAGAAATCTCCCAGAGCTGCAGAGGCTACCTGGGGGCAGTTGTCAAAAAAAAAAAAAACTTAAAGGCAGATGTATTAGACAGTGCAGTCTGGGGCAAGGAAAAACACTCAGGACAAACAATAATCAAGAAGCTTGGGAGTGAGGTGCCTTGAGGAGGGGAGGTGAGGATTGAAATGCTTTCAGTAATAAGGGCTTTGAGGCGCTCCCACATACTGTGAAAAATCTAGAGGGCCAAATGCATGCCCAGAGCTGGATGGATACATGTTCAGAAAAGACCTGAGAATTTCCTAAGGTCTTATCTCTGGCTGACCTCCAGGCTTATATGCATGAAGAGTTGTAAACTGCCAGAGTTTTGTCATTTTGTCTCAACCGCACACATAGCACATCAGCAAATTTGTTGTTGTTTGTTTGTTGTTGTTGTTGTCATTCCTGGTATTTAAGGAAAGCACTTGCATCACTAGTTGATCACTAAACTAACTGAACAGAGACTTCAGTGGCCATAGTGACAAAGAATACAAACTTTAGATGATTAATTCAGAAAAGTGGGAGGGAGGTGAAAGTGGGTAATGGGCATTGAGGAGGGCACCTGTTGGACTGAGCACTGGGTGTTGACAATTTGACAATAAATTTCATATTAAAAAAAAGTTACCAAATAAATAAAACTACATCAAGCAGCAAAAACACAGAGGAGGAGGAGAATTTGATTCTGTCAGAGGAGGAGAATTTGATTTTCAGCATTGCCACATTATAATATTCAAAATGTCTAGTTTTTGACAAAAAGTTACAAGGTGTGCAAACAAAAAAGAAGTTGGCCTATACACAGGAAAAAGAATTAATAGAAAATGTCCCAGGAGAAACCCACACATTGACCTTAATACACAAAAGCTTTAAATTAAAACGTTAAAGTATACTTGGGATGCCTGGGTGGTTCAGTTCGTCGACTGTCCGACTTTGGCTCAGGTCATGATCTCATGGTGTGCGAATTCCAGCCCACATCGGGCTCTATGCTGACAGCTCAGAGCCTGGAGTCTGCTTGGGATTCTATGTCTCCCTCTATCTCTGCCCCTCTCCCCCTCTCTCTTTCTCTCTCTCTCTCTCTCTCTCTCTCTCTCTCTCTCTCTCTTTCTCTCTCTAAATCATAAATAAACATTAAAAAAATTTTTTAAGTTAAAATATACTCAGGGAACTAAAGGTTCCATGAGAATGATATCTAACCAACTGGGGAAGAGTAATAATGATATATTAAAATTATATTTATATTTTATTTAATATATAATTTAAATTATAAAAAGGATGAATAGAAATTTTGTAGCTGAAAAATACAGTGACCAAAATGAAAAATTCACTTGAAGAATTCAACAGCTAATTTGGGCAAGTAGAAATAAGAATCCGTGAACTTGAAGATAGATCATCTGAGATTATCTCTATGGGGGAAAGAATGAAAAAAATGAATAGAGTTTCAAAAACCTGTGGGACCAATACATGTTGAAGGGGAGTCCCAGAAGGAGAGTAGAGAGAGAAAAAAATAGAGACTAGAGAGAAACAATATTTGAGGAAATAATGGGTGGAAAATTCCCAAATTTAATGTAAGATATGAATCTGCACATCTCAGACACACAACAAACTTTAAGTAGAGGAAACTCAGCAATCCAAACTGTTACACATTATAATCAAAGTGTTGTAAGGCAAAGACAAAAAAATCTTGAAAGCAGCAAAAGTGAATCAGCTCTTCATATATGAAACATTCTCAATATAATTAACAGCTTATTTCTAATCAGAACCTATACAGGCTAAAAGGTAGTAGGATGACATATTCAGTTCCCTTGTAGAAAAAAATCAAAAACAAATTGTCAACCAAAAATTGTATGTCTGGCAAAACTTCAAAAATGAAAGAGAAATTAATATATTTCGTGATAAATAAAAATAAAAAATAAGTATTTTTTCTATTTGATTTAAAAGACATTTGCCCTGGGGCGCCTGGGTGGCGCAGTCGGTTAAGCGTCCGACTTCAGCCAGGTCACGATCTCGCAGTCTGCAAGTTCGAGCCCCGCGTCAGGCTCTGGGCTGATGGCTCAGAGCCTGGAGCCTGTTTCCGATTCTGTGTCTCCCTCTCTCTCTGCCCCTCCCCCGTTCATGCTCTGTCTCTCTCTGTCCCAAAAATAAATAAACTTTGAAAAAAAAAATTAAAAAAAAAAAAATAAAAGACATTTGCCCAAAACAATAATTATCAAACTTACATTGATGAACACATAATATATAAGGATGTAATTTGTAATAATAGCATAAAGGAAGTACAGAGCTATATAGGAACAATATGTTTATATACTGCTGAAAGTAAGTTGGTATTAATTGTAACTAGATTGTTATGAACTGTTAATTATAATTCCCAGGACAACTGCTAAGAAGTTAATTCTGTGTGTGTATGTATGTATGTATATATAGAATCATACTAGAGGAAATGAGAAGAGAATGAAAATGGCACTCTGGAAAATTTCTAACACAAAACAAAGCAGTAGTAAGGTAGAATTGAGAGGGACAAAGATATATGGGAAATAGCAAAATGGCAAAAGCAAATCAGCCCTCATTTATTACATTAAATATAAGTACAGTAAATATTCCAGTGAAAGACACAGGTTGGCACAATGGATTTTTAGAAATGATCCAACTGTATGTTTTTTTCGTGACTCACTTTGAATATAAGGACCCAAGTGGTTTAATATGAAAGGATGGAAAGATATTTTATGCAAAGTTTACCTCTACAAAATAATATAGCTGAAGTAGCTATGTTAATATCACACAACAAAGACTTTAAGACAAAAATTATAGGGGCGCCTGGGTGGCTCAGTCGGTTAAGCGGCCGACTTCAGCTCAGGTCATGATCTCGGGGTTAGTGAGTTCAAGCCCCGCATCAGGCTCTGTGCTGACAGCTCAGAGCCTGGAGCCTGTTTCAGATTCTGTGTCTCCCTCTCTCTGACCCTCCCCTGTTCATGCTCTCTCTCTGTCTTAAAAATAAATAAACGTTAAAAAAAATTTTTAAAAAAGACAAAAATTATACAGTAGACAAGAAAGACATTATATAATGGTGAAAGAGTGAATCTATTAAAACATGTATGCACCTATCAGAGCCCCAAAATATATGAAGAAAAAACTGACAGAATGGGGGGAGACATAGATAATTCAACAGTAGTAGAGGCTTCAATATCCCACTTTAAAAAATGAACAGGACGGCTAAACTGAAGATCAACAAAGAAATAATAAAGGTTAATAACTTATTACAAGCCAACTAAACCTAATAGATGTATAGAGAACATTCCACCAAAAACAGCAGAATGTATACTTTGCTCAAATGATATGGAATATTCTCCAGCATAGACCATATATTCGACCACAAAAGTTTCCATAAATTTGTAAATACTGAAATCATAATGGCATTTTTGACCACAAGGAACAGGTTTGAAATCAGTAACAAAAGGAAATTATACAAGACACTCTTTAAGTACTAAAGCAACTGGAACTCTCATACTTTTCTGGTAGAATTACACATTGGAATGATCCCTCCTGTAAATATTTTGGTGAATATGCTTATCATGTAAGCCAGTAATCCCATTCTTAGGTATTTATCCAAGAGAAGTTAGGACATTTGCCTATGTAACAACTTGTCCTCAAATGTTCATAGTAGCTTTATTCATAAATAGCCCCAATCTAGAAAGAAGTGAAATACCTAAGTAGAGATAAATAAATCGTAATGTCCACCCAATGGTACACTACAAACAGTAAAATCCATTAATTAATAATACATTCAGCACTATGAAAGAATCTCAAGAGATTTATGTTAAATGAATTTATGTGTGTATGAGTGTAGTAATTTGATATTCAGAAAGCCATAGTGGTAAAAAGCAGATGAACAGTTGCTAGTAGCAAAGGAGGAGTGACTCCAAAGAGACATGAAAACATTTTGTGGGGTGGTGGAAATGTTTTATATCATGATTGTGTTTTCAGTTATATTGGTAGACACAGCTGTGAAAACTCATTTATACACTTTAACTTGTTTTATTGTATGTAAATTATATCTTAAAATAAGAGTAACCCACAAAATATAAAAATAAGTAAAGACAAGAAAAAACCCACTTTGGAATCAAGGGCTTGGGGGGTGGAGACAACATTATTTGAAGTAAGAGTTTTTTAAGAGTAAGTCAAAATGGAAATTAGAGATTATTTGAAATTTGTGACAATGAGAGCACAAAACTTATGGGATGTGGCCCAAACTATTACAAATGAAATATTAGCCGTAAGTGATTTTATTATTTAAAGTAAAAATGGCCTGAACAATCAAGGAGCTAGACCCATATTCACATCAACCCCCATACAAAATAGGATATAAAAATACTTTTTGTTAGCCTGTGAAAAGGCTAACAAAAAATAAAATGGAGTAAACAAGCCACGTTATGAATAAGAAAGAGTATGACTAAGATGACATCATTAAAAATGAGGGAATGCAGCATACAGCACTATGCTAACAAAATTTAAAATCTTCTTTTCTTTTTTTTTTTTTAATTTTTTTTTTCAACATTTATTTATTTTTGGGACAGAGAGAGACAGAGCATGAACGGGGGAGGGGCAGAGAGAGAGGGAGACACAGAATCAGAAGCAGGCTCCAGGCTCTGAGCCATCAGCCCAGAGCCCGACGCGGGGCTCGAACTCACGGACCACAAGATAGTGACCTGGCTGAAGTCGGAAGCTTAACCGACTGCGCCACCTAGGCGCCCCAAATCTTTTCTTTTTAAGAGAGATAGAGCAAGCGAGTGAGTGAGCATGTGCCCAAGCAGGGGAGGGACAGAGGGAGAGAGAGAATTCCAGGCAGACTCCATGCCCAGCGTGGAGCCCCACATGGGCTCAGTCTCAGGCCTGTGAGATTATGACATGAGCCGAAATCCAGAGTCAGATGCTTAACAGACTGAGCCACCCAGGCACCCCGAAATTTAAAATCTTAATAAAGTAAAGTAGGTCATTTCTACAAAATAAGTCATCAGAATTTAATTGTAATAGAGTACCTGAAAGGGTTTGTTTTCTGCCTTACCTCTCACTATCCCCACATTTTAATATTTTGCTCCAGCAGAATGGATCTGTACACTTCCTAAGCATAGCCAGTGTTTTCCCATGTGTTGAGTATTGCTTACTCACTTTTCTCTATTGTTGTTACCATTTCCTCTTTTTTGTGTGTATTTGGATGCTACCTATTTTTCAAGCAAGTACACATTCCATTTCCTTCAGGACACTTACTTTAGCATGTTAGCTAGAAATAAGCATTTGTGGCAATAGTCATCTGTCACTTACTCTGCCTTGTAGACTTGGGTATCTTTTCATACTCTTATGTCTTCCTCTCCCTTACAGAGAATAAATTCTGTGACTATTCCCCCTATGTAGACATATCATTCCTGCTACATATATACCTCTCAGTTTATACAGAGTAGGAACTCTGGAAATAAATATTTACCTGATTGCTAAAAAGTGAATCAAGAGAGGATTCAAATTAGGAAAAAGTGGTTAGCTACCATTTCAGGTAAAATTAAGATTTTTGAGGGGTGCCTGGGTGGCTCAGTCGGTTAAGCATCCGACTTCAACTCAGGTCATGTTCTTACTGCTTGTGGGTTCAGAGCCTGGAGCCTGCTTCGGATTCTGTGTCTCCCTCTCTCTCTGCCCCTCCCCTGCTCGCGCTCTCTCTCTCTCTCTCTTTCTCTCTCTCTCTCTCTCAAAAATAATTACTTGCCACTGTAAAGTGGTTATTTTCCCGTTTTGATATTCCTTAATGTTGTGGCTGATAGCAATGAGCATGCGGAGGTTGCAACAGCACATAATTTAATGTTGAACTCTAATTTAGTTATTCTTTTGTTCCCATGTATAACCTGTGCTAATTTGCTTTTTCCTTATTAGGGGTGTTGTAATTTGCATCTTTCATGATTTTTTTTATGAAGTATTGCTTATTTTTTCATTGTGATCTGGATTGATCTACATCATGAATAATTCTTTCATAGGTCACTAGACTAATTCTTTGAGACTAGGACTCTTTGGGTGAGCAGTTAAAATTTAAGTTAGTATTTTCCTTTTTTTCTTCCAAAAAGAGAAATTGACAAATTAAGTCAATATTAATGGATTGCTATAGTGACACCTTTGTTAGATTAACTGTTGATGGCTATCCCTATTGGTTCAGGCAAGCTAGAGCCTAGTTAGACAGTGGCAGAAAAGCATTATCTCAGATTTTTCCAAGCTTTGGGTATTTAAGAAATATAAATAACAAAACAAAACAAATCTTTGTCTCGTCCAGTAACTTTCATTGCCTTTCAAATTATTTCTAAAGTTAAATATTCTTGTATTCAGCTTTGCGTTATATACCTCTTAAGGTATATAGATATTTAGCCATTTCAACTATCTTGTAGAAACCTAATACGGTTTTAAATTTAAATATCATGAGTTTAACATTTCTGAAAAATAAGCACCATTCTGTACCATATCTGTAAACTTAGAAATGTTTTTATGAATCTCCTCTTTATCCTATGAGGAAAGAATTTTTAGTCTTTTTTGATAACATTTATAGTATTTTAAAGAAATATTCTCAGAAATCAAAGTGTTAAACTAATGTTCCTAATACTGGGAGAGGAGAAACATAGGGTTTTAGATCATCATAAAAATTAGCAGCAAATTAACTGACAGTGATAAAACTTTTTTCTCTTCAGGGCCAAGGAATATGAGAGTTTAATGGAAACAAAAAACTCTGGATCTGACTCACCTTATAAAGCAAAGTGAGTATTTTACCCTATATTTTATTTCTCTATCTCACTGGTGTCTGCCTATACAAAAGTTTATCTGAACTTGTATTCCTGTGATCCTGGGCTTTGGTATTGGTTGCCTAGAGCTTCATTCTTCTAACACAGTGGTCTCCAGCCAGGGACGATTTTGTCAGGGGATATTTGTGCCTGGGGATATGTAAACACATTTTGGTTATCACAGCTTGGAGAAATGGTGCTACTCCCATCAAGTGTACAGAGACGCAGGGATGCTGTTAAACACTCTGCGGTGAGCAAAGAATTATCTCATCCAAAACATCAGTAGCGCCTAAGTAGAGAAATGCTGTTCTTAGCAGAACAGGTTCTGGCAGTGCTGTTCTGGTTCTTGCTCTGAGGAGGCCTTGTTCAGGATTGTTGCCAGGGCCACTTGACAGATGAGGAGGATTTGACTCCACCACTGAGTATACATGTAACTACACAGGAGCTAAGTAAACAAAACCATCATCATTTTGCTTCTCTCAAATATGTTACCAGTAGAGGTGTGGTGAGGAAGATACTCAAAAACACTGCTGATGGGAGTGCAAATTAGTGTAGTCTTAGTGAAAGGCAATGTGAATCCAGAGCTTAGAACATACACTGCTGCTTGGTGAAATAATGCAAAATGTGCCCAAATATTTATATATAAAAATAACCATTTTACTGTTATTTTTCATAGTGAAAAAGTCAAGAAATAACTGCCACAAATTGAGGAATATCTATAACCAGTTGTTGGTGTAGATATGCTATAGCATTTTAATGTAGCAGTTATTTACATTTAAAACAGAAATATTGTTGCCTTCAGAAATGAGCTACCCACTGGGGCACCTGCATGGCTCAGTCAGTTAAGCGTCTAACTCTTGATTTCAGCTCATGTCTTGATCTCAGGGTCATGAGTTTAAGCTCTGTGTTGGGCTCTGTGCTGGACATGAAGCCTACCTAAAAAAATAGAAAAAGAAATGAGATGCCCTTAAGATAATTACTTTTATCGCTTATTGTTTTGAAACAATTAGTCATTGCCATCCTAAAAGAAAAAAATGTGTAAAATATTAAAGAAGTTAACAAAATTATCAAGATTATGATACTGTATATCTGGAAAACCTAAGAAAATCAAGTGAAAAACTAGTAGAAATAAGAGAATAAATTCAGTAAGGTGGCTGATTACCAAATTAATGTGATAATATTTGGCTTTTCTGGGCCTTTGCCTCATTCCAGGCTCCTTACTTGTGTTGCCTCGTTTATTCCTCACAACAACTCAATGAGTTTCATTAGGGAAGCTAAGCCTTAGACAGGGTAAGTAACTTGCTTTAAGATTATGCAACAACATAGCCAAGCTACAAAATTAATACTTTCCTTTCTGATGATCAGTTAGAAAACATCAATATCATTTACAATAGCAATAAAAAATAAACTAAGAATAAACTTGACAAGAAATATGAAGGCTCTATAAAAATTAAAAACCTTAAAATCCTAACAAAGGGTATAAAAGAAGACTTGTATAAATGGAAAAACAAATTACACTCTTGGATAGAAGACATGGTATAGTAAAATGTCAATAAAATAACAACCGTTTTAAAAAAGAATCATTTTAAAGAACATACAGAAAAATAAATGAAAATTTCTAGAAAAATAATTTTAAGGGATAGTGAGGTAGGACTGCACTTACAGATATCAAAGTATTTGTTAAAATATTTTTGCACTGGGGCATTAATAAAAATTCAAATTGATGGAAGAGAGTTTTAAAAACAGTCTAGAAATAGATTAAAATATTTGAGCAAATTTAATATATGATGGTGAGATAATGTTTACAAAGATAGCCACAACTTGAGCCATTCCTGGGGGCATGCCCCTGTGCAATCTAATATAACTTTGCCACTATTACATCAAGTGGTGGACTCTATTTCCTTTCCTCTTGAATTTATTCTGGACTTTTGACTTGTTTCTGACCTGCAGACGACTACAGAAGCACTATGTGATTTCCAAGACTTGGCCTCGGAAGTCTTGAGGCATCTCTTTCAACCTCACTTTCTTGCTCCCCTATGATTGCCGTGTAGGGAAGCCTGGGTCAGCCCCCTGCCCTCCCGCCTTGAGGATGAGAGATCACTTGGTCATGGTGATAATCCTTTTAATATGTAGTTGAATTCATTTTGCTTGTTCTCTTGAGGATTTTTGAATCAGTGTTCATAGGAGATTTTAAAATTTATCAAGCCTCTGCTTGTGTTACATTTGCTTATATCCCATTGACCAAAGCAAGTCATCTCACCAAGTCCAGGGTCATTGTAGGAGGAGAGTATACAAGTCATGGATAGCAGGGTGTAATTCGGGAGGGCCTTTAATGTAAACAGTCTACTTCAGAACTTTCTCTGGATTCTCCTCTTACTTGACTGGCCACTCTTTTTCAGTATCTTTTGCTCGGTTCTTACTTGTCTCCTTGACCTCCAACATTAGCATGCCTATGTCTTGAGCATTCAAACACAGAATTATTCCCTTGGTAATCTTACTCAGTTTTATGACTGTAAACGTTTAGTCACTGATGGATTTTAAATTTAGGACTCCAACCCAGCCCTCTCCCCAGAACTCCAGGCTCATATATCCAACTTCCTATTTAGTATTTCCACTTGGATGTCTGTTTGTTCAGTTGGACCCCTCAAGTGAACGTGTACAAAATTAAACTCTTGAAATTTGCTCCCAAACTTTACCCCTCATATTTTTTGCTCATTTTAGGAAATGGCAAGTCCATCCTTTAAGTTGAGACTAAAATCTTTAGAGTCATCCTCTTTCTCCTCACACTTCATTTTCAGTCCATCAACAAATTCTGTTGGCTCTGTCTTTAAAATATATTCAGAATCTGACCACTTTTCATTACCTCCATAGTAACTACTCTGATTTAACCTACCATTATCTCTCATCTGGATTAATTTGATAGCCTCCTAATTAGTCTTCTACTGCTTCTGCTTTTCCTTACTACAGTCTGTTGACTACTGGGCAGCCAGGACGTTTGTTTAAATTATAAGCCTAGAAAAAATAGCAGTAGCAATAGAAGCATAATTTTTCAGTATCTCCAGATCTTCACATAGAAACCAGGCAAGTAGTTAAGAAAACCAAAAACCCATGGCAGTGTTTAACAACAAACCACCTTACCAGGTATCTCCATGAAATCCAAAAAACAAGTAAATCCAAACAGCCTTAGGTACTGCATGTTATTGACATCAGTGTGAAAGAAAGCAAAAAGAAGCAACTGGAATAACAGATGTAAGGAAAGAAGAAGAACCCCAAAATAACTAAGGTTTTCACTGCAAAGTACAGGGAACCAATTTGAAAAAAATCACGTGAACCTCATTTTCAAGTAAGTTCCTCTGGGAGGGCTCATGTGAACAATGTTGCCTTGCTCTTGCATATCAATAATTTTATGCCTTCAAAAATTAGTTTTGCCAATTGCAAAATTATTGACCCACATTTTTTTTCTTGAGGATCTTCAATCTTAAAAAATGAACTTTATCTAATCAAAATTGTTAGACTTCAACATAATGACTGTGGTGAACCTGATATAGTTTCTTATGGAACTAAGACTGATGGCCAGAAGAAGAATATTACATAGTAACTGTATCTCATAATTTTATAACATAACTAAGAAAAATATCAGTGAATATGAGGAGAACGTATGCTAATAAATTAAGTGTTCTCTAATTATATTGGTAATGATACCAATAATGTTATTCTGAGTCTGTTCTGCATATAATATGCGATAAAGTAAAAGATATTATGCAAACTAAAATTCTCTCATCCCCTGTGTTCCTGAGAAGTTGAGTCCTGAGTTTACAAGAAAGGAGAAAGGAGATAAATGTAATATAGAAGAGATGAGGTAAAACTCCTGTAGGACTGAATTTGAATTAAATGAATTTATGAGGTATTTTATCTTTCAGAAAGTGTTATGTGTATTTGTGTGTATACATATTTGTATATGTATGTGCATATGTATACATGTATATATATGAATGTATGTGTATGTGCACACATTTATTTCCTAGCTCTGCCCATTAAAGAGACCTAGAAACAATGACCAACATAGTAGCAGTGAGCTCACTGATTTAGGACTTGAAATATCATTTCTCACGAAAAGAAGTGAGAACTTCTTAGAAAAATGCCTAATTCTAGATCTAAATGCCCTGTCATACTAGATGGCAAGGAGGCTATCAAAAACTTCTAGCATTTTGTCAAAGGACTCAGTAGCCAACTTAAGAATTTTATACTGGACAAAGAAGATAATTTGACCTTCCAAAAGGGTAATTATTATAACTGATTTAATTTGGTAACCAAATAGTAGATGAAGTGTCTTCTTATTAAAATATTCTAGCCAATAAGTGAAAATGACTCTTTCTCTCTTCCTCTGGTTACCCGTCCCTTTCCAGAAAAATTTAGTCCTGAAGTCATTAGATGAGAGAATACCAAGCAGCCATCTGCAGTGTTGAGATGGCTGGAGACAACAGTGGCACAGTGGGGGATGTAAGAACCTGAGGAGGCTGAGGTGGACATTTGTGCAGGAGCATGAGGAGTGGCCATATGTGGAAGCTCAGAGCCCCAGCAGAATGAAGGGAGCTTCCATGTGAGGTGGGGCATCATGGCCTGGCGTAGTGAGTCAGAGCAGAATGAGGAGGGCATCTCTATGGAAGAGCATCCTGGCATAGTCTGTTAGAGCCCACGTGAAGAGGGAAGCCTGACAAAGGCTGTTGAAACCCAAGCAAGGGTGAGAGAGCACAAAAACCCAGAGTGGGGAGTCAGAGCCCAAGCTGGGACATAATAGCATACATATAGAAACAAAGATGGGTGATATGTTACATGTAGGGGAATTGGTCAAATAAATAAATAAATATATTAAGGATGATGAAAGGCAGATTGCTCACTACTGGAGAAGAGTTAAAAATATATCCAGGAAGAATAGAAAGACCATGTAGTGAATTGGAATTATAGGTATCAGTTTTAATTTGTATTTTCCAATATGTAGAAAAGAAATATAGATGTAATTGTGTTGATTTATTCATATATATATATAATATGATAATATGTATATATGACATATATAATATATGTAATAGTAATATATAATAATATAATATGTATGTATATATATGTATATACATATATATATACATATATATATTATATACACATAATATATATATATACATATATATATATTGTATATATATACACATAATATATATATATATACATATATATATATTATATACACATTTCCTAGCTCTTTCCACTGAGAGTCAGGGCCTTGAAACAGCAACACCCCAATAGCATTGAGCACATCAAGTATACTCATGTAATGTGAAGGCAAAGTGGTTTCTCAAAAGGGGAAGTGGGTTCTTTTTTCTACAAGAAGGGATGCTGGCGGGCAAAAATGAAAGATACCCAATATAAGAGGTAACATGTACACTGATTTTTGTCATCTGATCTAGGTTATTCCTTAAGATCTTACATTTAAAAATATAGGCTTCACCATATTATTTAAAAATATAGGCTTCACCATATTATTTAAAAATATAGGCTTCACCATATTATTTAAAAACAGAAGGGGAACCAATAGCCCTAAAACTGTTAAGGTGTTTATGTCTTCTTGTCCATCACACTAACGAGCAATATTTCTTCCTAAAGTGGACCCAGTCTCCTTTCTTACATTTTTACAAATCATCCCAGTGATCTAATGAACCCTCCCCAAAACTTTACTGTGGCAAAAGTTAGGGCTTCTTACAGAAATACATTTACATTTCACATTTACCGGTGACATATATGAACTTAGAGTTGTTGTGGAAATTTAAGTTTTGAGAAGAAAGTACTTGACCTTACAAAATTCCTCACAAAGCCCTTTATCAGACAGATAATTCTCATGTTCTAGGCTGGGAGGTACAGTGCCTCTACTTTTTCTTCCCATGCTAGAAGAATTTTCTGCCAGAAGTAACTCAAATAACATTTTCTGTGTTAAAAACTGGATCCTCTAAACAGCTTCTGTTCTTCCCCTGTAGGGAAAATAATAACTTTCAGGGCCTGAGTCCCAACAGTCTATAATTATTCATAGTATGAATCAAAATCTGATGCTTTTTTTTGAAAGGGGCTATATTATTTGTGGTACTTCTGTGGAGGCAGGGAATAAAACAGAGGTTTATCTCATGTTACCAAAGCATCCCCTTGATTTGGCATTCTTCCTTGAAGGGTAGGTTCATATGAATCCCAGATTTGATTTACCTCAGGGTGAAATACAAGCCTCTTGTATTCTGTGAATTAAAATGGTCCTTGTGCCTCCCTAAGTACCCCTGATTTTCAGTGGAATGTGAGCATTCTTGGTAAGAATACTGCTAGATTCATATGCATCCATGGCTATGGCTGGATATTTAGTTACATGGTGTGCAGGCTTTATTCAGCCAAAAGCTGAAGTGGCTACTTATCTGTCACACAATAAACTTCATTGCCAATATTCCTCAACATGATAAGGTCAGTAACTTTAATCGGATGGGACTCCAGCCCATATTCGATTAAAAGGGAAAAGAAGTATGTTGTTCTTATTCTGTGTCTGTGTTTTTTATATTCCCTTTTTCCTTGTGTTAGATTGAGACCTTCTGTCAATGAATAGTAATAATAGTTGATCATTTATTGAATGTCTCCTTTACTCCTGAATGGTGTTAAGTACATTACATTATTTGTCTCTGATCTTCAAAAGCTCTGAAAGGAAAGAAAAGGAGATATATATAAGATAAATATATATATATTACACATATAAAATCTCCACTTTTAAGGTGAAGAAATTGAGATTCAGAGTAGTTAAGTAATTGTCCCAGAGTTTATATATGTGGTATGTACTGGAGCCAGAATTCAAGCAAAGGTATGTCTGATATTAGAGTTTATATTCATTCTTTTGACTTATCAAAGTAAACTTCGTATGGATAGCTTAGATTTATTTATTTTTATTTATTTTTATTCATTTTTTGGCAATGTATATATATATAAATTTATTGTCAAATTGGTTTCCATACAATACCCAGTGCTCATCCCAACACGTGCCCTCCTCAATACCCATCACCCACTTTCCCTTTCCCCCACACCCCCAAACCCTCAGTTTGTTCTCTGTATTTAAGAATCTCGTATGATTTGCCTCCTTCCCTCTCTGTAACTCCCCCCACCCCCGCCCCAGTCTTCTGTTAAGTTTCTCAGGATCCACATAAGAGTGAAAACATATGGTATCTGTCTTTCTCTGCCTGACTTACTTCACTTAGCATAATACTCTCCAGTTCCATCCATGTTGCTACAAATGGCCATATTTCATTCTTTCTCATTGCCAAGTAGTATTCCATCGTATATATAAACCACATCTTCTTTATCCATTTTTCAGTTGATGGACATTTAGGCTTTTTCCATACTTTGGCGATTGTTGAAAGTGCTGCTATAAACATTGGGGTGCAAGTGCCCTTATGAATCAGCATTCCTGTATCTCTTGGGTAAATTCCTAGCGGTGCTATTGCTGGGTCATAGGGTAGATCTATTTTTAATTTTTTGAGGAAGCCCTACACTTTTCCCGAGCGGCTGTACCAGTTTGCATTCCCACCAATAGTGCAAGAGAGTTCCTGTTTCTCCACATCCTCACCAACATCTATAGTCTCCTGATTGGTTCATTTTAACCACTCTGACCTGTATGAGGTGGTATCTCAGTGTGGTTTTGATTTGTATTTCCCTGATGAGGGGTGACATTGAGCATCTTTTCATGTGCCTGTTGGCCATCTGAATGTCTTCTTTAGAGAAGTGTCTATTCATGTCTTCTGCCCATTTCTTCACTGGATTGTTTTTTGGGTGTGGAGTTTGGTGAGTTCTTTATAGATTTTGGATACTAGCCCTTTATCTCATATGTCATTTGCAAGTATCTTTTCCCATTCCATAGGTTGCCTTTTAGTTTTGTTGGTTGTTTCCTTTGCAGTGCAGAAGATTTTATCTTGATGAGGTCCCAATAGTTCATTTTTGCTTTCAATTCCCTTGCCTTTGGAGATGTGTCAAGAAATTGCTGCGGCTGAGGTCACAGAGGTTTTCCTGCTTTCTCCTCTAGGGTTTGATGGTTTCCTGTCTCACATTCAGGTCCTTCATCCATTTTGAGTTCATTTTTGTGAATGGTGTAAGAAAGTGGTCTAGTTTCATTCTTCTGCATGTTGCTGTCCAGTTCTCCCAGCACCATTTGTTAAAGAGACTGTTTTTTTCCATTGGATGTTCTTTCCTGCTTTGTCAAAGACTAGTTGGCCATACATTTGTGGGTCCAATTCTAGAGGCTCTATTCTATTACATTGGTCTATGTGTCTGTTTTTGTGCCAGTACCATACTGTCTTAATGACAGCTTTGTAGTAGAGGCAAAAGTCTGGGATTGTGATGCCTCCTGCTTTGGTCTTCTTCTTCAAAATTACTTTGGCTATTCGGGGCCTTTTGTGGTTCCATATGAATTTTAGGATTGCTTGTTCTAGTTTCGAGAAGAATGCTGGTGCAATTTTGATCGGGATTGCATTGAATGTGTAGATAGCTTTGGGTAGTATTGACATTTTAACAATATTTATTCTTCCAATCCATGAGCACAGAATGTTTTTCCATTTCTTTGTGTCTTCTTCAATTTCCTTTATAAGCTTTCTATAGTTTTCAGCATACAGATCTTTTACATCTTTGATTAGGTTTATCCCTAGGTATTTTATGGTTCTTGGTGCAATTGTGAATGGGATTAGTTTCTTTATTTGTCTTTCTGTTGCTTCATTATTGGTGTATAAAAATGCAACTGATTTCTGTACATTGGTTTTGTTTCCTACAACTTTGCTGAATTCATGTTGGATAGCTTAGGTTTAAACTGTAGTTCACCAGTGCCTTTTTGAGCTGCATTTGCTGTTGTATTCTTTGAGAAATTTAACATTTTTACACAAATATTATTTAGGTGAAATTGTATTCTGTGGTATTATTTATTTGTGAAGAAAATTTCCTTATTTGAACTGACTAATATGGTTTGGAGACAAAAGCAGATTTGAGATCACAAGCCTAACCCCACTAATACCTTTTACCAGTTGTGAAACCTTGGGAAAGTCACTGAATTTGCCTGAGCCTTGGTTTCTTCATTTTTTTCAAATGGGAATAAGACTAATGGACATTGTTTTCATAGGATTATATAAGATCATGTACATTATGTTGTAATATATGGATATTATTAAGACTAAAGAAGAAATTTCTTCCTAGCCCATTCATCATTAAATACCTGTTGAATGCACTTATGTAGAGATAGCACATTCGGTGCTGTTAATAAGGCAATGAATAGGTAGACACGAGCCGTCTTTCATGAAGTTAATACTATGCTTCTGTACTGTTCAGTATAATAGCCCCTAGCTATATGTGACTATTTAAATTATTAAGATTAAATGCAACTTAAAATTCAGTTCCTCAGTCTCACTAACTATACTTCTGGTGCATAAGAGCCACATTTGGCTAGCAGCCACCATATTGTACAGTCCAGATATGGGACATTCTCATCATTGCATAAAGTTCTGAATGGGAAAGGCTTGTGATGAGTGCTTTGAAGGAATAGTCAAATCAGAGAAAGTAATGTTTGAACTGAAAACCTGAGGATACATAGAAATTTTCTAGATAATGTGAAGGTGAAGGAAGTATTTCAGAAGGAATGAATGAAGAGCATTTGCAAAGACACTGAAGGAAGACGAAGAGAGTTAATTTTGATCCAGAAAGACTTCATGTACACAGAGTCTGTGTGGCAGGATTAGCCCTACATGGGCAGAATCGGTCTTCTTTGATTGTAATAGGAGAGGCAAAGGAGAGTATGGGTGAAATATAGGTAGGCTTGTAGGTTTTGTGGCAGAAAGTAAAGATTTTCTTGTTCTAGTGGTTCCATTTTCACTCCGAAATGTAAGATCTTCTTTTGAAAACAAGAGGGAGAAAGGAAAGGATGGAGTTTTGAAGAGAATGGATAATGTATGAAGCAAGCCTTTATGGAGAGTGAGCAGATTAGACAGATTTAGTAAGATCCTGAATCTATAGTCATAGGAAGATCAGAGATGGAAAAGGCTTGCTAGATGGTAATTATCCAGCTAAATAAATTAATACATCAAGACACTGAGAGTGGTGCCAGCCCACAGTAAGAGTTAAATATTAGTGATTATCACCACTGCTGCCATTTGACTGGTAGGAGTAACAAACAGAACAACAGAAAGGGAATGTAGCATGTTTAGCAGAAAGTGACTATAATCTTGGCCTACAGAATCTATCACAGATAAAAATGGAAGTGAGACAACAGGGGGATGATGTATAGGGGAGAAGTAGAGAGATCTGGAAGTGTTTCTGGTGAATATCTGTCAGTGGGCTACTTAAGCGAGTAAGTGGAAAGGAGAAGAGGATTGCTCAGAGTGAGGTACATGAGACAGAAGAAGTAAGGGCCACAAAGAAATACTACACATAGTTCACTTGCAGGAATCCTACAGTCTAGGTAACGTGTTTATTTTTTGGTGAAAAGCAAATGTTGCTCTGTTGTCTAAGTAAATGACATCAGCAGTGGCAGGCAATCTCCAAATTACTTGTAAATTGGAACGTGGGAGTTTGACATTTTGAGGCTTTACAGTGCTTACAAAATAATCCAAGCCTACCTTGAAGATATAAATCAAAGTATGAAAACCTGCTGAGTTTCTTATACTCATTTTCTCTGCCATCATTGCCTCACCTTCTCCCCATCTGCAGTTCTGTTCTAGTTTAAGTGTCACACAGAAGTTGATAGTAGCAATGTCCTAGCTAATCTAGATGGACAGTACTGTCCTCTAGTTCTGTTTTGTACCATGAGGACTAGGAATGGTTTTGTTTGTTCCTCCCCAGAGGTGTTCTGTGAAGCACTTTCTACTACAATAATGAAAGTAGCTTTTGTTTCAAAAGGTTTAGGAAAATGAAATATTATAGTCTAATTCATTAATGTCATTCTTCCCTTTCATTTTGTATTGAAGACTTCAGCGATTAGCCAAAGATCTTCTAAAACAACTACAAGTACAAGACAGTGGCTCATGGGCAAACAATAAGGTTTCTGCTTTAGATCGGACCCTAGGCGAGATCGCTAGAATATTGGAAAAAAAGGTATGTAACTAATCTCTGGCCTTTGGCCTTAATCTTCGTGATTCTTTCTCACTATGACAGGACATAGGATTATAAGGCTGATGCTCACTTATGCATTTCTTCTGTGTTTCCAAAAGCTGGTCAACCACTGATGGATTGTTTTTTCCTTTTGTTTCTGATTAATTTGGTATAGTTTTTAGTCATTTTAATTGAAATCCTAACAGCAAAAACAAGTCATATTTTTCCACACACAAAATAAAATAAATTTAAAAGGAATCACAGTAATAAAGATATACAATTTTATGCCAGACAATGTAAAACTTTAAATTATAAAGCTCATAAATCGCAACCAGATTTCCATAAGCACCAATTTCCTTACTGTTTCCAAAAGAAGATTTGGCAGTTTTCTTTAATGACTTAGAGTCATAAATGTTTTTGTGACAGTTAAAACATTCTTAATGATCTTTAAATGATCTTTATTATTCACTATAGAAAACTTTAAATATATCAAGAAGAAATAAACTCCCTATAATGCCCACTGTCGATATTTTATTGTATTTTCTTTTAATCTTTTTACTGGACATTTCTTACATTATTTTATCTGACTACCTGTGTCATGAATATTTTCCTGTGTCTTTAAAAATTCATTGTAACTAAATGAACATACCATAGTTTACACAATTTATATCACTTTGGTGGTTTCTAATTTTTCTATTTGATGTAATAGCTATCTTTGTTTATTATCTAAATTTTTTTGTTTTTTGTTTTCTGGGTTTAATATTTATAACATTTGAGATCTACAAAAAGAATGTAGTGACAAAAATAACCCAAATATAATGAACACCTATGAACTTACCATGAAACTTAAAAACTAGACTGTTCCCAGTACCTCTGTGGTTCCCAGTGCGATCCTTCCATATCCCATTCCTGTCTCTGCTTCCCCTGAAGGAAATACTGTACAGTATTAAGGCAGTATCTTTTCTGTCTTTTTTTGTTTAAAAAGAAGAATATTTCTTTGGTTTTTAAGAGCTTTATTTCTTTATCAAATGAATGTTTTCCTAAGTAATATATTACTGTTTTGCTTGTATTTGAACTTTATAAAATATACTGTAGACTTCTGTCAGTTTTTCAATCAAAATTATGATTCTAAGTTTTATTTAGGTTTCCAATGTAGCTGTTTTTCATTCATTTTCTCTGCTGTATAGTGAGTACTTCACTGTGTTAATTATAACACAGTTTTTAAAATCTCTTCCTGACATGGACATTATTTTTCAGGATTGAATTCATTCAGGGTTGAATGTGTATGGGGGTGTGTGTGAGAGAGAAAGAAAAAGAGATTAGAAACAGTGCTGCTCAGACATTCATGTATCAGAGCAAATGAGCAAGAATTTCTCCAAAGTGGGGAGCCTTAGACTTTAGTCTACATCAGAATCACCTAGGACTTGTTAAAACACACCCCACCGTGGGTTTTTGACTCAGTGGGTCCCAAGAATTCGTGTTTCATAGGTAACACTGATGCTGCTGGTCCAAGGGTCATATTTTGAGAATCATTGCTCTTGTCTAGGACATATGCCTCAGGGGTGGAATTACTGGGTTTTTAAGCATATGAATGACTACCTTTACAAGATAGTGTTCAGCTGCATTTTGGCATCAGACAGTACAGTCCTCTGTAGGAACTAGAGCAGCAGAGCCACAAAGAGTCAGTTCTTCAGTATAACACATCCCTTTCAGAGTGTCGCAGAGTTCAGAGACTGCTAATCGTCAGACGTGTGCTAGATGGAGTGTTTGGAGGCTTGATATGCTTTAGAAAAATGTCTGTTTTTTAAATTAGCACATACTAATTACTTTTATTTTTATAAAGGGTAATTATACTTCGGACTACAGTTTACTTGAAGATACCACCATATGCACCTTATCTCATGAATATTGTTTTAGATTGAAGTAATCACAGAATTTTTGAGGAAAAAGTAAAATGATCTATGTAAGAAAGGTATTCAGTATGAAAATCTAAGTAAAGTTATTCTGTTCACAAAGGAGCAATTTACTGGAATACTACTGATTCCTTATAATTTGGGAGAGAAAAATGTAGTCTGGCTCCCAGTCTAAATGGTCTGTGTCAGAAAGCTTGCTGTAAAGCTGTCCTTAGAGTATACACTGCAGGACCACCTGAGAGTCTAAACTTACCTACAATAAGATCCTTTTGCTATTTTTATAACAAATCCTTTTTACTTAGCCAGGACAGACTCACTTTATGTGAAATTCTCTTCATAGAGTTATACTGACATTTCAGTGTAATTCAGCTGATATTTATGATTTCAGTCTAGAAATTGTAAATAACCATTCCTTTTTGTTTGGAAAACTGCCTGGAGTAACAAAATCATTAGAGCCAAAGCCAGGTACCCAGTGAAGGATTTGAAGACAGCCTAGAAGTGACAAGGGTGAGTGAGACTGGTGGAACTTGAGCAAGCACTCACTGAGGAATGGTGGGAGATGAATCTTGAGCTCTTCACCCTCCTAATTGAGATCTCAACACACTGATGCTTTCTGTTAGTGCTTTGATACAGTTTTGCTTAGATACTTTTTCTGAAGTTCTGAGAACTACGTAAGAACTAAGAGGTTAAACTTGTGATGTACAAAAACATTCCTGTAATGAGAGAGATCAGGAAACTGAGGAAACATGAGTATTGTAGTACTTACTCTTTGTCTCAGGTCCCTTCCAACTTTTTGGGTTCTCTGTTTCTGTTTAGAAAGAAAGAGTTTGTAAGCTGTGTTGCATATGTTACAGTTTTTAACAAATTCTACCTAGTTCTGTAAAAAAAGTTGGTGGTCTAGGGTACTTGTACCTATTCTACTAACAAAAACATTTAAAAATACAGGAAAAAATCAAAAGTAACTTTCTTAAAAGAATCAAATTGCTAAGAAGGAATTGAAAAATTACCAGGCCAAAGAAAAACCAAGAATTTGGGAAGTTGTATTCAGTTATAACTAAATGCCCCAAGGGGAGTTGCCAGGCTGGCAAATGTGAATTATGATTTGCAGGCCTCATGAAGTGGGGACAAAAGTAAAATCCTTAGGGCTGCGTAAGGTGTGAAATCTACTAGATTTTCTCTTAACAAAGATAGACTACCATAACCTATTCCATGATATAATCATAAACCCTCTCACCCCATCCTCTGAGACTGCAAAAGAAGTGCCTTGGTATAATGCAGAAGTTATTACTATAATCCAGCCCTGGTGTCGACTTGTAGCTCAAATTCACATCATCTGTATTATTTCAAATAGTGAAATGAGTTTAAAGTAGTTCCAGATTGATCAGTGATGTCCCTAGGAACTTGGCAGAAGGAAATAGATGCAAATCCTCATTTGAAGAAGACACCTTTATCCTAGGTTTCAGATAATTTCTCTCAAATGACTTTATAAGAACAAGTAGCCACAGTCCAAAACAGGGACACAAAACTAAATGAATCATTATGAGTAATAACTAGCTGAAACTGGAATTGAAAGACTTTGTAAATACCAGTTACAGATTATAAAACTATGTTTTTTTGTTTGTTTATCTTTTAAGGAAATAAAGGCTTGAAAATATCTTCAGTTATGGACAGAGTAGGTAATTCAGAACAGTTCTCCTACTGATGCCAATTAATAAAGCTAGGCAAAATGTAAACTGGAACTGAATTGCTAACAAAGTAGTGAAGAATTACTAGGCCAAGATCTAGGAACAAGGCATTTGGGGGCTGGGTACAATTAGTGATCCAAAAGAAGTGGATGAGAAGCATCCATTTTAGCCCAGGGCTAAAAATGGATGGGCTAAAAATGTTGGAGTCTAGGACTATCAGTGGTAGAGACTGTGGCAAAACCCCCATATTTTGGGTTGAAATCTTAAAGGGCTGCACTAGGTGAGAGGGTAGATTGGAAGTATGCTAATCATTGCACAGACCACAGCTCAACTTCAAATCATCTGGGTAGCTGAAAAAAAGTAGTGACCTTGGATTGCTAAGACCTCCAGGTGCCTCACAGAAGTAAATGGAAAATGTACTCTGGAGGAAGATAATATCAACCTAAGTCTCAAATTATTTCATTAAATAAATTCAAATACAGTGTCTGACAGAAAAAGGTAATTAAGCACATAAAGGGGCAAAACAACATGGATAAAAATCAGTGGAAACAGACCAACAGGGGCTATACTTCCTGTGTTCAACAATATAAGTATTACTTTTTAAAACATATACCACATTTTAAAGAAAATAGAAATTTAAGAACTGAACATTTAATGTTTATTTATTTTGAGAGAGAGAGCACATGCATGTCAGTGGGAGAGGGGCAGAGAGAGAAAAGGAGAGAGAGAATCCCAAGCAGGCTCTGTGCTATTAGCGCAGAGTCTGACTCAGAGCTCATTCTCACAAATCGTGAGATCATGACCTGAGCTGAGATCAAGAGTCGGATGCTCAACTGACTGAGCCAGCCAGGTGCCCCGATTACTGAACATTTTAGTAATCAAAATTAAGAAAATTATGCATCACATAACAGCAGAATAAATCCACTGAAGAAAAAATTAGTATATTCTAAGTTATAAGAATCTGGACTAAAACATGGAAAAATATATGAAAAATACAGAAAAGATTATAAGAGGCATATTGAATATGGTGAAGCATTTAATTTATATATAATAATCCAGGAGGAAAGGAGAGAATAGGGCAGAAACAGTACCTGAAGTGATTATTATTTAGAACTTACTAAAACTTAAAAATCAACCCAGAAATTCAAGAAACCAAATACATCCCAAAGAATACAAATAAGAAGAAACCCACACCTAGAGACATCATCGTGAACCTGGAGAAAATCAAATTACAAGCCAATCTTATTCATGAGCTTAGATTCAAAATTCCTAAACAGAATTTTAGCAAACAAAATCTTGCAATGTATGAAAAGAATGGTATGTCACAACAAAATTGGATTTGTTCAGTATATTCAAGTTTAGTTTCCCATTGGAAAATCAATCAGAGTTTGTCATATTAATAGAAGAAAAGATAAAAAAAAGATCTTTTGATCATCTCAAAAGATCCAGCAGAAGCATTTGTTAAATTCAGCATCAATTCATGACAGTAAATGAGGAATAGAAAGCAATTTTCTTAATCTCATAGCTTATATCTAAAGAAACAAAGTATAGCTAATATCATAAACTAATGAATAAGTTTAATAAGTCTACTAAGATACAGGAACAGTATATAAATATCAACTCTGTTTATATTATCATCCAAATATTAAGTATTAGGAGTAAATTGATCATGTTCATGGATTGGAAATCTTACTACAGCAATATATGTTTTCATCACAAATTAATTTGTAAATTCAGTGCATCTGCAATTAAAATTTTTTATATTATGAAACTGAAACTGTATTTTCTGGAAATTGAAACGCAGATTCTAAAATTAAAATGTAGGATTTCAAAGAACAGCCAAGACTCTGTTGAAAAAGAATAATATGGGAGGATTTGCTCTACCATATATCAAAACTTACTGTAAAGCTCCACTATTTAAGATAGTGTATTGTTGGAACAAAGATGGCAAAAAAGAAGAATGGTTATATTCATAAGTAGCATGCTTGATGCATGATGCGAGGCACTTGTTTATGTACATAAAGAAAAAGGAGACACTACAATGCATTAGAGGAATGTATGGTCCATTTTGTGAATGATGCCATAATTCAGAATGTTGACCCAAAGTCAAGAAGATATTCTTCTTTATTATCTCCTAAAAGTCTGTTTTCACTTTTTACATTTAGGTCCATCTGAAATTAACTTTTTGATTATGATGTCAGGCGAGGTCAGCTTTATATAAAAAAAACAGAAAATCCAATTATTAAAACATTCATTCTTCTTTTTCACCATCTTCAGTCCAACAACACACTATCTTAACTACTGCTTTACAGTAAGTTATCATCCTTTCAATAGAGGCAGAAGAAGCATTTGACAAAATACAGCATCCTTTCTTGATAAAAACCCTCAACAAAGTAGGGATAGAAGGAACATACATACCTCAACATCGTAAAGGCCATATATGAAAGGCCCACAGCTAATATCATCCTCAGTGGGAAAAAACTGAGAGCTTTCCCCCTAAGACCAGGAACACGACAGGGATGTCCATTCTCACCACTATTGTTCAATATAGTACTGGAAGTCCTAGCCTCAGCAATCAGACAGCAAAAAGAAATAAAAGACATCCAAATTGGCAAGGAAGAAGTCAGACTTTCACTTTTCGCAGACAACATGATACTCTACATGGAAAACTCAAAAGACTCTACCAGAAAACTGCTAGAACTGATACATGAATTCAGCAAAGTTGCAGGATATGAAATCAATGTATACAAATTGGTTGCATTTCTATACACCAATAATGAAGCATCTGAAAGGGACATCAAGGAATCAACCCCATTTACAATTGCACCAAAAACCATAAGATACCAGGAATATACCTAACCAAAGAGATAAAAGATCTGTACACTGAAAACTATAGAAAGCTTATGAAAGAAATTGAAGAAGACATAAAGAAATGGAGAAATATTCCATGCTCATGGATTGGAAGAACAAACATTGTTACCAAAGGAGTCTACACATTTTCAGTGCAATCCCTAACAAACGAATACCAACATTCTTCACAGAGCTAGAACAAACAAATTCTAAAATTTGTATGGAACCAGAAAAGACCCCGAATAGCTAAAGTAATGTTGAAAAAGAAAACCAGAGCTGCAGGCCTCACAATTCTGCTTCAAGCTATATTATAAAGCTGTATTCACCAAGACTGTGTGGTACCGGCCCAAAAACAGACACACAGATCAATGGGATAGAAGAGAGAACCCAGAAATAGACTCGAAAGACCGTCTTTTCAGTAAATGGTGCTTACACCATACACAAAAATAAATTCAAAATGGATGAAGGACCTAAATATGAGATAGGAAACCATCAAAATCCTTAGAGAAGAAAACAGGCATCAACCTCTTTGACTATGGCCGCAGGAACTTTTTACTGGACATGTCTCTGTAAGCAAGGGAAACAAAAGTAAACATGAATTGTTGGGATCTCATCAAGGTAAAATGCTTCTGCACAGCAATGGAACAATCAACAAAGCTAAAAGGCAACTGACGACATGGGAAAAGGCTTTTGCAGATGACCTATCGGATAAAGAAGGAGACAAACCATAAGAGACTCTTAAATACAGAGAATAAAATGGTTACTGGAGGGAAGGTGGGTGGGGGGATGGGCTAAATGGGTGATGGGCATTACGGAGGGCACTTGTTTGGATGAGCACTGGGTTCTACTCCTGAAACCAATACTACAGTGTATGTTAACTTGAATTTAAATTAAAAAAATAATTTTAAAAGGTTTATTCATCAAAAGACACCAGAAAAACTGTGAAAAGACAATATAATGTAAGAAGATCTTTGTGTATAGCTCACGAAGAAGTGGTATCCAGAGTATGTAAGGAATTCTTACAAGTCAACAAGAAAAAAAGATGAACCAGCCAGTAGGAAAATGGACGAGATGACAGGCATTCCAAAAGAAGAACTCTTAATAGCCAATAAGTAAATACAAAGATAATCAACATCTTTAATAATCAGAAAATTCCAAATGGAAAACTCAATGTAATACTGTGATTCACCTTTCAGAATGGCAAAAGCTAAAGATTGAAAATACCAACTATTGACAAAGATCTAGAGCATTGGAATGGTCATACCCTGTGATAATATAAGTTAGTACTACCACTTTAGAAAGCAATTTGCTATTATCAACTAAAGTTGCAGGGGTACACATCATATTTTACTTCTATGTCTATGCCCTACAGAAAGCAATACATATATGCACCAGGAGACATGTATAAAAATTTTCAGTGGCATTTTTATAATTACCAAATATGGGAAAAGCCCAAGTATCCATCAGTGGCTGACTGTATAAATTATGGTATGTTTGTATAATGGAATATTATTCAATAATAAAAATGAACTACAGCTATAGGTAACAACATGGATGTATCTCACAATGTTTAGTGGGCAAAACAAGTCTAATAAATATAAGTATATATAAATATATATTCATATTTACACACACAAGATACATGTTTATATTTACACATATGTATATGTATATACATACACATACATACATGCATATACTATTACAGTTCCAGTTATATAAAGTCTAAGAATAGACAAAAGCACTTATATTGTTTTGGAATATATTAATAGATGGTAAAACTACAAAGAAGATACAGAAAATATTTCTTATAATAATCAGGATAATGATTATTCAGAGAATTGAGAGGGAGGTGTAATCAGGAAGATTCATGTAGGTGGCTTCTTGAAGTGCTTCTAGTCTTTTTTTTCTTGACCTGATGGAAATTATACAATGTTCAAATTACTATTATTCTTCAAATTGTACTTACATATTTTTTCCTTTTTCTGTATGTTATGTTTCACAATAAAATTACATTTAAAATTCAGGTTAAAAGAATTGCTCCAAAGACCTTTTTGTTGCAGAAATGCTTAATTATTTCAAATAGTTTCTGAAACATTCTTATATATGTAGAGGCATTTTCCTCATTCTTGCCATTGTATTAAATTTGGGCCAAGTAAGCACAATTTGTATTTTCATTGACTTTTCTTGTTACTCTGCGATGATGAACATTACTTTTGAGTTTGGATAGTAACAGCATCCCAGAAGCTTTCTGTGGTTTATCAGTAACATGAGACATTTATATACTGTTACTGTAAGTAAACAGTTTAAGCAGATGGATTGGTCATGGAGTTTTTCCAGTTGCCTTTCCTGACTGTGAATTCTGCCAAACTTAGAGATTCAGCTGTAAATCTCTTGAAGCTGAATAAGCAAACCACGTAGCGGTCAGTAATCATAATTTGAACTGAATTGAGAGATATCAAATCACAATTGACTTTTTGATACCTATCGTAAACCCTGCCTTGTTTTGGTGTTTTTGAAATTTAACCTGGAAAATTCCACTAACAGATAACTGTGGAAGGTAGAAAGTCCAAGCTCTTCCTGACCCTATCCTTTTCCCTCCCTGCTTTTTTGCAAACTGAGGCTTGTGGCTATTTAACACATGCCCAGACTCAAAGCAGATAAACCAGTCATCTCTGAGAGCTTTCTCAATCAGTTGTATTTAAAAAATTGTGTTCAGGTCCTGCTAAAACACTGCCTGTCTTCTAAATTTCATGGTTTCATTTGGTTTTGCTTCTTTTATTTTCAGCTGGAATTCTTTAGTTGAGAGGAACTGCAAAACATTCTATCACAGAAGCCTCTGATTTTGATCTCCTCAGTTACTATGTTCTCAATTTATGTAGTTATTTCTTCATGGCAGCTGTTAAATAACTGTATACAGCTTATATGACACCCGTATTTTGTCAGAAGGTGACAAATACATCCTATAGCCCAAGGTAAAATGAAAATGTCTCTTATACCTTCTTTAACTAGCATGTATTAGAAGATGAGTGCAAGGAAAATGGAATTAATAGTTACTTCAAGAATCTGACAGAGGTTTAATCTGTATATGGTTTGTATTTTTAAAAAACAAGGAATATAAGGGTAGAAATGTTTACATATTTTGTTTAAGGTGGTGGTTACATAGGTGTGTGCAGTTGCCACAACTCATCAGACTGAACACCTAAATTTGTGCATTTTATTGTAAACTATATCTCAGTAAAACAGAACAGTAAATAATGATTTCAAAATAGTTTACGTTATTTTTCAGATGGTGAGGTTTGCCTTTTAGAAACAGTTTTAGTCCTTTCATCTGAAATCGTTTTTTGTGGCTTCTTTGTGAAAAGTATTCTTTAAAGGCAAATAAATTTGTTATAAAAACTTGAATATTGATAGTGCTAGTTTATAGGAACATTTTCCACACTTGTGGTATTTTGTGTTATGGTTATGCAAATTGACACTTCCAAATCATTCACAGTAATGAATAATTATAACAGCAAAAACTCCAGTGACTAGTTGAGAAATAGAACATTGCCACTAGCATCCCAGAACATTCTGATCACCCATATTTATTCTGCCATTCATACTTTTCTCTTAATATTTGGATAAACTATTACTTTGACTTTTTTTTTCTTTTCTTTATAGTTTTATCCTGTAAGAGTATATCCCTAAATAATAAATGTTAGGTCACACGTGTCTGGGTTTGAAGTTTATGGAATGAATGCTACTCTCTCTAATTTGGAGTCTTGCCTCTATCAAGATTATGTATTTAAGAATTTATGTTGTTTTAGAGGGTTTTTTTTTCTTTTCTATACTGTGTCATTTTCTATACTGTGCAATTTTCTATACTGTGTCATCGCTTCCTACAATGATACTTCTCCATTCTGCTATTGATGGGCACTTGGGTTGTTTTTATGAAAAAATGTGCTTCTAAACATTTATCCTGATACTCATGTGCATGAATTTCTCTAAGGAGTGGGATTCCTGGGTCATGAGGTGTATACATATATCTTTACCTTTTCTTGATAACACTAACCTGTTTTCCAAAGAAATAGTATCAATTCACACTACTACCTGGAGAATATAAAAGTCCCATTGCTCCTTTCTTCTCTAACACTTGGTATTGCCAGACTTTTTAATGTTTGCTAATCTTGTGAGTATGTAGCGGTGTATTCACTGTAGTTTTCATGTGAATCTCTGTTGTCAGGTAGAGTTAGGCACCTATTCATATTTTTACTGCCATTTGAATGTCTTCTCTTGTGACTTGCATGTTCAAAGCTTTTGCCGAAAAGATTTCTATTGATTTGCAGGAAATCTTTGTATGTTCTCAATATCAATTTGTTCAAATGTGTTAAAGATACCTATTCCTATTATACAGCTGTCTTTTTACTCTTTTGACTCTTTCAGTGAACAGAAGTTCTTAATTTTAATGTGGACAAATTTATCAATATTTTATGATTAATAGTTTCTGCTCTTCTTCAGAAACTATTTTCCTACTCCAGAGTCAAGATCTTTTTTTTCTCTATATTCTTGAAGTTTTATATTTTTGCCTTTACTTTTAGTTTGTTATGCACTTGCAATTAATTTTTCTGTTTATTGTGAGGCGGAGATTTAATTTCATTGTTTTCCCTATCTGGATGCTTAATTTTTTGAGCACCGTTTATTGAAAAGACCAGTTTACTCTACTGTTCTTTGGTAACTCCTCTATCATAAAGGTTTGTAAATACAGGAGTTTTTTTTCTAGTTTCTCTGTTGTTGTACTTTATTCTCTCTCCAGTTGTCTCTGATATGCTCTTTAAACAGTCCATTAATTTTTTAATTTTATTCACAGTATTTTATTTTCCCTATCTAGAATGCCTACTTTTCAAATTTTCTGTGCCTCTTACAATTTCTTGTTCTTTACAAATATTTTCAAACTTACCTTTTATTTTTATGCACAGAAAATATAATTAATAGTCTATCTCTGGTAATCCCAATATTTCATGTCTTTGAATGTATATTTGTCTGTTGTTTTTACATGTTCTTTCTTATGATGTCTTGTTTCCTTTTTAACCCCTTAAATTTTTATTGCATGCTGCTTGTAATTGTTGAAAACTTTTGCATCTGTATTTAGGAGATACTGTTCTGCAGTTTTCTTGTGAAGTCTTTGTCTAGCTTAGATATCTGGACGATACTGCCCCAATGGAATGAATTAGGCAGTATTCCCTCTACTTCAATTTTTTTGAAGTTTCAGAAGGATTTGTGTTAATTCTTTAAATGTTTGATGGAATTCACCAGTGAAGCCATTTGGCCCTGGATTTTTCTTTGTTGGGAGGTTTATGATTACTGATTCAATTCTTTACTTGTTGCAGATCTATTCTGATTTTCTGTGTCTTCTTAAGCCAGTTTTAGTATTTTGCATGTTTCTAGGAATTTGCCCATTTCATCTGGGCTTTCTAATTTGCTGGCATATATCATAGTATATGTTGATTATAGTAAACTCTTAACAATCCATTTGCTTTAAGGACATTAGTAACATCCTCACTTACTTTTCTGATTTTAGTCATTTGACTCTTTTCCTCAGTCTAGCTAAAGGTTTGAAAATTTTGTTGATCTTTTCAAAAATCAACTTTTGGCTTCATTGATTTTTCTCTATTTTTCTACTTTTATTTCACTTATCTCCACTCTAATCTTTATTTCCTACCTTTGGGTTGGCATTGGGTTTGGTTTTCTCTTCTTTTCCTCGTTCCTTAAAATGTAAAATTAAGTTATTGATTTGAGATCTTTGGTGGTGTTTTTTTTTTAAGACAAATAAACTCTGAGCACTGCTTTCAATGAATTCCATGTTTTATACATTGTGTTTTCATCATTTATTTCAAAGTATTTTCTAATTTCTCTCGTGATTTCTTTTTATCTGGCAATTATTATTTCTTTAATTGCAATATAATTACCATACAGCGTTATATTAGTTTCAGGTATACAGTATAGTGATTCAACAATTCTATACATTATTCAGTGCCCATTATGATAAGCATACTCTTAATCCCCTTCACCTATGTCCCCCACCCTCCCCCCACCCACCTCCCCTCTTTTAACCAGTTTGTTTGCTATACTTCAGAGTCTGTGTTTTGGTCTGTCTCTATTTTTCTTTGTTCTTTTGTTTCTTAAATTCCACATATGAGTGAAATCATGTGGTATTTTCTTTCTCTGACTTATTTCACTTAGTATTATACTCTCTACATCCATCCATGTTGCAGATGGCAAGATTTCATTCTTTTTTATGGCTGAGTAATATTTCATTTTATGTATTTACCACATCTTCTTTATTCATTCATCTATCTATGGACACTTGGGTTACTTCCATAATTTGACTATTGTAAATGTTGCAATAAACACAGGACGCATATATCTTTTTGAATTAGTGTTTTCATACTCTTTGGGTTAATACTAGCGTGCAACTACCAAATCATACAGTAATTCTATCTTTAATTTTTTAAAGAACCTCCATACTGTTTTCCACAATAGCTGCATCAGTTTTCATTCCAACAAACAGTGCGTGAGGGTTCTTTTTTTTCCACATCCTCACCAGCACTTGTTATTTCTTGTTTTTTATTTTAGCCATCTGACAGGTGTGAGGTCCCCCCGTGATTTCTTATTTACCCACCGGTTGGGCAAGAATGTATTATTTAATTTCCACATATTTGGGCATTTTCCAGATTTCCTTCTGTTACTGATATGATTCCCTTGTGGTCAGAGAAGATGAATCATATAATTTTAATCTTTTAAATTGTTTGCATTTGTTATATGGTTTTTGTGTTTGAAGAGTTTTCAAGAATAATTTGAGACCTACTATAATGGTCCTCTGGAAATATTTTCATTTACTTTTGTTAGGTGGTAAGAGTACCAGGGTTTCTGAAACCATCTTTATCCAAGTTCTTCAAATTTTAGGGTTCCCAAGGCCACATGGGTGTCCTGAACACAGGCTGCAAGTTGGATGATTGGCCAGTTTTAATGTCGTGCTTATCATGAGGATGAAATTTTTGAGAGTCTTGCTTGGAATGGGTTAATATGTATCATTCTGTGAATGTTTCTTACAGATTAGTAAAAGTAGCTTTGAGGGCTGTGCTGCTTTCTCTTGGTTTCACCTCCTCCTGGATTTTGATTTGCAGTTCTCTCTCTGGTAATTTTAATTCTTTCAAGGATATTTTTAAATGTTAACTTTTTTGGTTGTTTTCACTAGGAGGACTTATTTTCATTGCCTTACTTGTCATTTGTGAAATAGTCCTTCTAGTGTCATTTTAAACCACATTTTCAAAATAAAATACATAAGAGGTCGGAAAGATATTAAAATAATGCCTGTAACATCAGGATTGGGGGTAAATGGCTGTTCCAGTTATCTAATTGTATACCTGAACCTATTTCATATCAAACCATGTTGCAAATCTTGGAAAACAGGTGTATGTCATCTTCTACTTAGAAAAGTATCACATATGGAGGATTTAATTAAAAAGAGATTGAGGTCTGGGGCACCTGGGTGCCTCAGTCAGTTAAGTGTCCAGCTTGGGCTCAGGTCATGATCGCGTGGTTCGTGGGTCCATGCCCTGTGTCAGGCTCTATGCTGACAGCTCGGAGCCTGGAGCCTGCTTTGGATTCTGTGTCTCCCTTTCTCTCTCTGCCCCTTCCCTGCTCATGCTCTGTCTCTCAAAAATAAATAAACATTGAAAAATATTTGTTTAAAAAGTTAAAAATACAACTGTCCTACAATACAGCAATCACACTTCTGGGTATTTACCCAAAGAATACATGAACACTAATTCAAAAGGATGCGTGTACCCCTATGTTTATACCAGCATTATTTACAATAGCCAAGTCATGGAAACAGCCCAAGTGGCTATCAATTGATGAATAGATAAAGGAGATGTGATATATGTCTCCATATATATATATACACACACATACATATATATGTACATATATACATTTTATAGCCATATATATATATATACACACACATACACACATATATATGTATGTGTGTATATATGTGTGTGTGTGTGTGTATATGTGTATATATATATGTGTGTGTGTGTGTGTGTGTGTGTGTGTGTATGGCTATAAAATTAATATTCATGGAGTACTATTTGGCCATAAAAGGAGTGCAGTCTTGCCATTTGCAACAACATGGCTAGAGCCAGACAGTATAATGCTAAGTGAAATAAATAACAAAAGACAAATACCATATGATTTCAGTCATGTAGAATTTGAGAAACAAAACAAATGAGCAAGGGGGAAAAAAGAGACATACCAAGAAATGGACTCTTAATTGTAGAGAACAAACTGATAGTTACCATAGGGGCGGGGCGTGGGAAGTTTTGTTAAATAAGTGATTGAGATTAAGAAATACACTTGTGATAAACACTGGGTGGTGTTTGGAATTGTTGAATCACTGTACTGTACACCTGAAATTAACATAACACTGCATATTAGCTAACAGGAATTAAAATAAAACTTAAAAAGAGAACCTGTTCAATCTAGCCCATGCCATGAGTGATTTTACCTCTCAGTAAGGAGATGTGCTGATTGAAGTTTCTGCCCATAGCATCCTGACAGTATTCCATCATGCTACCTCTCTGGCAATATTCTGTTCTTGGGCTCACCTTAGTGATTGATTGCCTGATGCAGTAAGTAAACACTTACTGTTTTAAACTACATTTATATAAATCTAGGTTCTCGGAAATAGTGACAGTAAAAAATGAGAAATTGCCCATATAAAGACCTTGATGCTAACTGTCTTCAGTTCAGCTCAGTTCTTTTCATTAGTAGACTCCATGGCATATACCTTGTGTACTAAGGAAGATAGAAAACTATCTCCTCCATGAGATACAGAAAACTTATCTCCATGAGATAGAAAACAAAAGAAAACTTTTCTCCTCCATGGCATATAATATAAAACACTATTTTCTGGTTAAAATAAACATAGATGATATCATGAAAAAGATGCAAAAAAATATTTATTTTTTAAATAAAATACTCAAGAAACCTTAACTTATATCTTGCTGTTACTAGGTATATATGCCCCCCCCCCCATACCTGGAAATTCAGTTTTTCTGACATTAGAGATTCCTAAATGGACTGTTGGAGAAACTCTGTCTTAGACTAAATTAAATCATCCAGCTTATTCTATATTCCATTCCCAGGAACTGTGGTGAAATGGGATTGTTGAAAGTTGCATGTGATATGGTACAAAATTAGAGCATCAGTGGGAAGGTATTTAAGGAAGCAGCTGAGAACAATGTAAAGCATGGACCTAGAACCTCCTACCTCTTTATTGTGTGACCCTGGAAAAGTTAATCTCCCTGGGTTTTAGTTTCTTATTAGTAAAATATGTGATATTGACATACCCCAAAGGATTATATGGCTGTTAAATTAAATAATATATGTTAAAATCCTGCAGTCAGTAGGCAGTCAGCTGATGTTGATAACAATATAAAGCAGTCATTAAGAACACAGGGTTCGTAGTTATGGCCCTAAATCCAAATTCCTGATCAGCCTTGTAGTAACTCTGTAAGCTTAGCCAGATTATTAACCTTGGTAGGAAACTTCAGCTTTCTCTTTTGAAAAACATGGATAGGATTGCATATATAACTCTACCAGTTATGAGAATTAAAATTTAGTAGCATTATAATCAAGTACTATTTATTATAGGGATGAAAGGATACTATAACATCTAAAAATAAAATAATACAGGGGTGCCTGTTTGGCTCAGTTGGTTAAGCATCCGACTTCAGCTCATGTCATGATCTCATGACTTGTGAGTTCAAGTTCTGCGTTGGGCTCTGTGCTGATGGCTCAGAGCCTGGAGCCTGCTTCGGATTCTGTGTCTCCCTCTCCCACTTGTGCCCTGGCTCTCTCTCTCTCAAAAATAAATAAACATTAAAAAATGTTTAAATAATATAAATCATTATTTTTAAAAATTAAAAGAGAAAAATAATATGATCAATAAAAACAAAAGGCATAAATTAAAGTTCAACACTTATTCTGAGTTTTTAACATTTTAATGATTTAGTTTAAGAACAAGAGCCTAATAAAGTGTGGTTATCAAAAGCCCGCGGCGAACATTGTATTTAATACTGAAATAACGATGTCCCATCCTGGAGGGTCTGGGTAGCTCAGTATAGTAGCAAAAAGCATTGCTGATAACTGGCTGATATGTACAGCCATATGGATTGTTTAAAGTTAGTGCTCCATCTTGATTGGTTATCTGTGAGGTATGTTATTAACATACCTAGACCTCATGCCTGAATAAAAGATAAGCAGGAAAGTAACAAAGTTGAGTATATTTGCTAATAATGTGCTTGTCTACATGGAAAAATCCAATAAAATTCCTGGTTACAGGGTCCATTTATCAAAATATGTTCCTAGACACCAGTGACCAACTAATTAGAAATGTAAGAAAGAAATTAATGATGTCATTCTGAGTAACAACAAAAATTGTGCCTAGGAATAGTCTTTTTAAAAAAACCAAAACTTTTCTGGATGAAGTTACAAAACCCTATTCAAAGAATACATAAATCAGTGGAACAGAATAGAAAACCCAGAAAAGGACCCACAACTATATGGTCAAATAATCTTTCACAAAGAAGGAAATGATATCCAATGGAAGAAAAAGACTGCCTCTTCAACAAATGGTGTTGGGAAAACTGGACCCCTTATACCAAACACAAACATAAATTCAAAATGGATGGAATACCTAAATGTGAGACAGGAAACCAACAAAATCCTAGTGGAAACCTCTTTAACCTCATCCGGAACAACTTTTTACTAGATACATCTCCAGAGGCAAGGGAAACAAAAGCAAAAATGAACTACTGGGACTTCCTCAAGATGACAAGCTTCTGCATAGTGAAGGAGACAGTCAACAAAACTAAAAGGCATCCTACGGAATGGGAGAAGATATTTCCAAATGACATATCAGATAAAGGGTTAATATCCAAAATCTATAAAGAACTTGTAAAACTCAAAACCCAAAAAACAAATAATCCAGTTAAGAAATGGGCAGAAGACATGAATAGACCATTTTCCAAAGAACACATCCAAATGGCTAACAGACACATGAAAAGATGCTCAACATCACTGATCATCAGGGAAATACAAATCAAAACCTCTATGAGATACCACCTCACACCTGTCAGAATGGCTAAAATCAACAACACAGGAAACAATAGATGTTGGCAAGGATGTGAAGAAAAGGGAACCCTCTTACATTGTTAGTGGGAATGCAAACTGGTGCAGCCATTCCAGAAAGCAGTATGGAGATTTCTCAAAAAGTTAAAAATATAACTACTCTATGACTCAGCAATCACACTACTAGGTATTTAACCAAAGGGTATAAAAATACTCAAAGGGGAACAATCACCTTATGTTTATAGCAGCATTATCAACAATAGCCAAATTATGAAGAGAGCCCAAATGTCCATTGACTGATGAATGGATAAAGAAGATATGGTATATTTATACAATGGAATATTACTCAGCCATCAAAAGAAAGATATCTTGCCATTTACAATGACATGGTTGGAGCTAGAGTGCATTATGCTAAGTGAAGTAAGTCAGAGAAAAACAAATACCATATGATTTCACTCACGTGGAATTTAAGAAACAAAAAAGATGAACATACAGGAAGGTAGAAAAAAAAGAGAGGGAGACAAATCACAAGAGGCTTTTTAACAATAGAGAACAAACTGAGGGTTGCTGGAGGAGAGGTGGGCAGGGGATGGACTAAATGGGTAATGGGTACTAAGGAGGGCACATGTTGTGATGAGCACTGGGTGTTATGTGTCAGTGATGAATCACTAAATTCTCCTGAAACAAATACTACACTAACTAGAAGTTAACTAAGTAGAATTTAAATAATTCTTGATATATAAAGAATATATATATGTGTGTATATATATATATATATATATAAAATAAAAACTTGAAACATACATATATACATATGTATATACATATATACATACATACATACATACATACATACATACATAGGGGGTTATATGATATTCATGATTGGGAAGACTAAAGATGTCAAGTCACTACCAATTAAACCATAACTAAAATTCAATTAAAACTTCAGTAAACTTGTTTGTGAAATATTAAAAGATGATCCTAAATTCCTTTTAAAAAATTTAGGGAGAATAACCAATTTTAAATAAGAAATAAATGAGAGTTGGTTGATATCATCAACATAGTCTAATAATCATCTTCTATTATCTTTCCCTCCAAAGAATACCACTTCAGACAATCACCCACATCAGGAGCCTAACAGAGAAGTTCCAGCACACTGTTAAAGCAAAAAATCTTGAGATCAGATGCATAGAAGAGGACAAGATGAAACTTTTAACTTTACTAGGGTTACCCCTCCCACAAGGAGGCACAGATCAGGGTCAGAAGAGACCTTTTTGGCATGTGATCTCTTCCTTGTGGTAAAGTGAGAGCTTGTTAGTGAGAGTCTGGCTTTCCCAGCTGGGCAGGATGCTGCCAAAGAGACCCATTTCTTTTTAGCCCCACCCTAAGGTGTGCTTCATGTCTGGCTTGTGGACTGTGGCTGCTGGATGAACAGCAGCCAGGGCTCTTGGAAGACATCAAAGAAATGCAGATCCTACTAACTACATTGCCTACTCCATTAGGAAGCTCACCCATGAGAGCCTGGGATACCTCATGTGCAAATCCCAACTGGCTTACAGTTACCCCGGTGCTTTGTGTACCTCACCCATATCCCATATACCCTCTCAGGCTGTGACCAGGTCTGTATGCTCCTGATGCCCTTGACAGCAGTGAGAGGAAACCTTTGCAGATGACTAGTGAGTATGCACAGAAAGCCAGCTCAGCTCTGTAGGATTGCTAGAAACCACACATACTTGCACATTTAGCTCCACCCTAGGAAAGCAAAAGGGGGGCTGTCAGCATGTGGCCTGGCTTTGCAGGATCAAGAGAAGGCATATAATCTTAAAAATTTAAGGAAAAAATGGGCACCTGGGTGGCGCAGTCGGTTAAGCGTCCGACTTCAGCCAGGTCACGATCTCGCGGTCCGTGAGTTTGAGCCCCGCATCGGGCTCTGAGCTGATGGCTCAGAGCCTGGAGCCTGTTTCTGATTCTGTGTCTCCCTCTCTCTCTGCCCCTCCCCCGTTCATGCTCTGTCTCTCTCTGTCCCAAAAATAAATAAATGTTGAAAAAAAAATTTTTTTAAAAATTTAAGGAAAAGAAATCAGGAGCCAAGTGTATCCATAGAAAAGGTCGGAGAGAGACTTAGAGTCCGTAACAGGGATGACTGAATGTATTTTTGTCCCAAAGCCAGTCAGTAAAGACTGAAGGAGGTGATGGCTTTTTAAAATGTGAAGACAGCACTCTTTAATCTGCATCACCTATTTAACCCAACCCCCCACCCCCACCCCTCTGGTAACCATGAGTTCTATATCACTGAGAGTCTGTTTCTTGGTCGGTCTCTCTTTCCTCTCTCTCCCTTCCACCCCTTCCCCCTCCCTCTCTACCCCTCTCTCTTCCTCTCTCTCCCTCTCTCCCCCCTCCTTCCTCCTTCACTCTCCTTTGCTTGCTCATTTCTTTTGTTTCTTAAATTCCACATATGAGTGAAATCATATAGTATTTGTCCTTCTCTGACTGATTTATTTTGCTTAGCATTATACTCTGTAGCTATATCCATGTCATTGTGAATGGCAAGATTTCCTTCTTTTTATGGTTTAATAATATTTCATTATATATAAATACCACATCTTCTTTATCTCTTCATCAGTTGATGGGCACTTGGGCAGCTTCCATATCTTGGCTATTGTTAATAATTCTACTATAAACATAGGGGTGTATGTATCCCTTTGAATTAGTGTTCTTGTAATCTTTGGGAAAATACCTAGTAGCGCAATTGCTGGATTGTAGGGTAGCCTAACTTTTTGAGGAATGTCCATACTGTTTCTCACAGTGACTGCATTCCCACCAACAGTGCATGAGTTTTTTTATACATTCCCACCAACACTTGTTTCTTGTGTTGTTCATTTTAGCCATTCTGAGAGGTGTGAGGTGATATCTCATTGTAGTTTTGATTTGCATTTCCCTGATGATGAGTGATGATGAGCATCTTTCATGTGTCTGTTGGCCATCTGGATGTCTTCTTTGGAGAAATGTCTATTGGTGTCTTCTGCCCATTTTTTAATTGGATTGTTTTTTGGTTGTTAAGTTGTATCAGTTCTTTGTATATTTTGGATGCCAACCATTTATGGAATATGTCATTTGCAAATATCTTCTCCCAGTCAGGTAGTTTGCCTTTTAGTTTTGTTTGTTTCCTTCATCATGCAGAAGCTTTTTATTTTGATGTAGTCCCAATAGTTTATTTTTGCTTTGGTTTCCCTTATCTCAAGAGACATACCTAGAAACAAGTAACTAACAGGAATTAAAATAAAAATAAATAAGTAAGTAAATAAATAAATAAGAATAAAGCAATGGAAGACATCAAGGAAGCATGACACCGTCAAAGGAACAGAATTTTCCAGAGAACTGACTCCAAAAAAATAGAAATCTGATATTTGCGTGATTAAAATTCAAAATAGTGTTTTAAAGAGCTCTATAAGCTCCAACAAAATACAGACATTCAATGAAACCAGGAATACCATACACAAACAAAATGGGGAGTGTAGAAAAGAGACAGAAATCATAAAAAACAACAAAACAAATTCTGTAGCTGAAGAATGCAATGAATGAAATGAAAAGCATGATAGGGAGTATCAACCACACACTGTATCAAGCAGAAGAAAGAATCTGTAAAGTAAAAGACAACTCATTTAAATTAGTCCATTAAAGAAACAAAGAATAAAGGATGAAAAAGAGTGCAGAAAGCCTGTGCAAAGTGTATGATACCATTAAGAGAAACTTGATTCCAAGAAGGAGGAGAGAGAGAGGAAGGGGTTCTTGAAAAAGCTTATTTAAAGAAATAATGGCTGAGACCTAAAGAAATATAGGAAGAAATTTGCATATTCAAATTTGTGAAACTCCTAGTTGCCCCCTAAAATGACCTCCAAGACACATTGTAATAAAACTACAACATCAAAGATAAAAAAAAAATTTTTAAGCAGCAAGAGAAGATAATTCCTCACAAAAAAGGGAAACCCCCATAAGGCTATCAGTGCATTTCTCAACAGAAACCTTACAGGTCAGTTGAGAGTGGCCTGGTATTTTCAAGGTGCTAAAGGAAGAAACTGCCATAAAATATAAAAATAGTTTACCCAACAAATCTATCCATCAGAAATGAAGAAGAGATAAAGGCTTTCCCAGGTAAACAAAAGCAGAAAGAATTAATCACCATTAGCCCTGCCTTTTAAGAAATCCTGAAAGAAGTTCTTCATGCTGAAATGAAACGATGCTCATTTAGTAACATGAAAATATGAAACTGGTTAATTATATATTAATCAAATTCAGAATACCTTAATAAAGTAATATGGTGGCATATTAATCACATAATTCTAGTATAAAGGCTAAAAGGACAAAAGTATCAAAAATAACTATAAGCTAGAATAATTTTTTAATTGACACATTATAAAAAGATGTAAATTGTGACATCAAAACATAAAATGTGGGTGGTGGAGGTAAAAGAGTAGAGTTTTTGTATGTTATCAAAGTAAATTTTTATCAGCACAAGAGACTTATCTTGGTAACCACAAAACAAAAGCCAATAAAATAGTATATATACAAAAGATGAAGCATATCACCATGAAAAATAATCAATTTTTAATGAAGGAGTCAAGAGAGGAAAAACAAGGGAAATACAAAATGCCAGAAAACAATATATGGCATTAGTAAGTCCTTATTATCAATAATTACTTTAAATGTAAACAAATAAAATTCTTCAATCAAAAGGCATAGAGTGGATGAATGAATAAAAAACAAGACCTTAGTAAATGGTGCCTGCAAGAGACTTGCTTCAGCTTTGATGAGAATGGAATGAATGTGAAAAAATGGAAAAATATATTCCATGCAAATGGAAATCAAAAGAGAGTAGGGGTGGCTATACCTCTTTAAGACAAAATAGATGCTAGGTCAAAAATTGTAAGATACTCGGGTGCCTGGGTGGCTCAGTCGGTTAAGCGGCCGACTTCGGCTCAGGTCATGATCTCACGGTCCATGAGTTCGAGCCCCGCGTCAGGCTCTGTGCTGACAGCTCAGAGCCTGGAGCCTGTTTCAGATTCTGTGTCTCCCTCTCTCTGACCCTCCCCCATTCATGCTCTGTCTCTCTCTATCTCAAAAATAAATAAATGCTAAAAAAAATTTTTTTTAAAAAAGATAAATTAAAAAAAAATTGTATGATACAAAGAAGGTCAGTCTATAATGGGAGATAAAAGGGTCAAAGAATCAAGAGGCTATAACAGTTGTTAATATGTATGCATCTAATATCAGAAACTCTGCATATATAAAGCAAATACCAACAAATATGAAGGGAGATATAGACAATATAATAATAGTAAGGGACTTCAATGCCCCACTTTCAACAATGGGTAGATCATCCAGAGAGAAGATCAGTAAGGAAACATTGGGCTTAAATTATACTTTAGACCAAATGGACTAATAGACCCATGCTAAACATTTCATCCAATAGCAGTAGAATAGATATTCTTCTCAAACACACACACAACATTCTCCAGGATAGGTCATATGTCAGGTAACAAAACAAGTCTCAGCAAATTTAAGAAAATTGAAATCATACAGACTATTTTTTCTACCTGCAGTGGTATGAAACTAGAAATCAATAACATTAAGAAAAGTGGAAAATACACAAATATGTGGAAATGAAACATTATCCTCCTAAACAACCAGTGGATCAAACAAGAAATTGAAAGGGAAATTTAAGAATATCTTGAAACAAAAATGGAAGCACAACCTATCAAGACTTATAGGATGCCACAAAAGCAGCAATAAGAGGACGTTCATGAAGATAAATGCCTACATTAAAAAAAATCTCAAATAAACAACCTAACTTTATACCTCAAGTATATAGAAGAAACAAACCCCAAAGTTAGTAGAAGAAAGGAAATAACAAAGATCAGGCCAGAAATATGTGAAATAGAAATAATAGAAAAGATCAATGAAAGAAAGAGCTAGTTGTTTGAAAAGATAAAATTGACAGAAGTTTTAGGTAAACTAAGTAAGAAAAGAAATTCAAATAAAATCGGAAATAAAAGAGATGTTACAACTGATATGATAACATCAAAATACAAAAGAGCGTAAGAGACTACCATGAATAGTTATACATCATCAGATTGGACAACCTAGAAGAAATGGATTAATTCTTAGAAATACCTACCAAGACTGAATCATGAAGAAGTAGAAAGTATGAACAGAAAGAAAACAAGTGAGGATAGTGAATCAGTAATCAAAAACCTCCCAACAAAGAAAAGCCCAGGACCAGATGGATCCACCAGTCAGTTGTACCAAACATTTAAAAAAGTATTAATCCTAATCCTTCTCTATTCTAGACTATTCCAAAAAATTGATGAAGAGAGAACACTGCCATTCTCATTTTATGATACCAGGATTACCCTGATATCAACACTAGATAAGGACACTACAGTATAAGAAACTATAGGCCAGTATCCCTGATGAACATAGATACAAAATCCTCATCAAAACAGCAGGAAACCAAATTTAAAAGCACATTAAAAGGATCATACATCATGATCAAGTGAGATTTATTCCTGAGATGCAATGATTGTGCAACATACACAAATCAGTAAAGGTGATATACCACATTAATAGACTGAAAGATAAAAAGATTTCAACAAAATCAAGATGCTTTCATCATTAAAAGCTCCCAGCAAATTGGGAATAGAAGAAATATACGTCCACATAATAAAAGCCATAGATGACAAGCCCACAGCTAACATCATGCTCAACAATGAAAGGTTGAAAGCTTTCCCTCTAAGATCAAGAACAAGGCAGGGATAACAACATCACCACTCCTACTCAACATAGTATTGGAAGTCCTAGACAGAGCAGTTAGGCAAGAAAGAGATGTAAAAGGTATCCAAATAAGAAAGGAAGAAGTAAAATTGTCTCTGTTGGAAGATGGTAAGATCTTAGAAAATTCCAAAGACTCCACAGAAAAACTGTTACAACTAATAAATGAAAATGAAGTTACAGTAAACAAAGTCAGCATACACAAGTTAGTAGCCTTTCTAAATACTAACAAGGAAGTATCTGAAGAAGGAATAAAGAAAACAATTCCATTTACAATAGTAGCAAAACCCATAAAATACTTAGGAGTAAATTTAACTGAGGAAGTAAAAACTCTGTACATTGAAAATTATATGATACTGGTGAAAGAAATTAAAGACACACATACATGGGAAAATGCCATGTTCATGGTTTAGAAGAATATTAAAGTGTCCATACAAAAGCTATAAATTCAACACAAACCCTATCAAAATTCAAATAACATTTTCCACCGAAATAGAAAAAACAATCCAACAACACTACAAAAGACCTCCAATAGCCAAAATAATCCTGAGAAAGAACAAAGCTGAAAGTGTCACATTTCCTGATTTCAGATTATATTATAAAGCTATGACAATCTGGGGCACCTGGGTGGCTCAGTCGGATGAGCATCTGACTTCAGCTGTGCTGACAGCTCAGAGCCTGGAGCCTACTTTGGATTCTGTGTCTCCCTCTCTGTCTGCCCCTCCCCTGCTTATGCTCTGTCTCTCTTTGTCTAAAAAATAAATAAAAACATTAAAAAATTTTTTAAAGCTCTGACAATCAAAACAGTTTGATACTGGCATAAGAAAAGACACATAGACCAGTGGAACAGAATTAAGAACCCAGAAATAGGGGCGCCTGGGTGGCGCAGTCGGTTAAGCGTCTGACTTCAGCCAGGTCACGATCTCGCAGTCCGTGAGTTCGAGCCCCGCGTCGGGCTCTGGGCTGATGGCTCAGAGCCTGGAGCCTGTTTCCAATTCTGTGTCTCCCTCTCTCTCTGCCCCTCCCCCGTTCATGCTCTGTCTCTCTCTGTCCCAAAAATAAATTAAAAAAAAAAAAAAAAAAAAGAACCCAGAAATAAACTCACACATATACAGTCAACTAATATTTGACACGGGAGCCAAGTATAGACAATAGAGATGGGATGGTCTCTTCGATACATGGTATAGGGCAAACTGTATAATCATGTGCAAAAAAATGAAATTGGACTTTTTCCTATACCCCCAAATTAACTCAAAGTCAAATCATCATTTTGTACATCTTAAACTTACACATTTTTGTATATCAATCATATCTTAATAAAACTGGAAAAAAATTAAATGGATTACATAGTTATACATAAGACCCTGAGGGGCACCTGTGTGACTTTCATGGTTCATGAGTTCAAGCCCTGTGTTGGGCTCTGTGCTGACAGCTCAGAGCCTGGAGCCTGCTTCAAATTCTGTGTCTCCCTCTGTCTCTCTGCCCTTCCGCTGCTCAGGCTTTCTGTCTCTCCCTCTCCCTCTCCCTCTCTCTCTTTCTCTTTCTCTCTTGAAAATAAATAAACATTAAAAAAAATTAAATCTAAGACCCTGAATCATAAAGCTCCTAAAAAATATATAGGGAAAAAGTTCCTTCACATTTGTCTTGGCCATGATTGTTTGGGTATGACACCAAAGTACAAGCAACAGAAGCAAAAACAAACAACTGGGGTTATATATGTATGTGTGTGTGTGTGTGTGTGTGTGTGTGTGTGTATATATGTATATATATATACATATATACACACACACATATATATACACACATATATACATATATAAATATATGTATATATGTATGTATATATGTGTGTATATATATGTGTGTGTATATATATGTGTGTATATATATACACACACACATATACATATATGTGTGTGTGTATATGTGTGTGTGTGTGTGTATACACACACACACACACACACACATATACATTTTTTTTTAACGTTTATTTTTTTTGAGAGAGTGAGCATGACTAGGAGAGGGGCAGAGAGAGGGAGACACAGAATCCAAAGCAGAGTCTGGGCTCTGAGCTGTCAGCAGAGAGCCCAATGCAGGGCTTGAACCCATGAACCATGAGACCATGGCCTGAGCTGAAGTCAGACACTTAACTGACTGAGCCACCCTGGTGCCACAACTGGGACTATATTAAACTTAAGAGCTTCTGAACAGCAAAATATACAACCAGCAAAATGAAAAGGCAATCTATGGAATGGTAGAAAATATTTATGAACCATATTATCTGATAAGGAGTTAATAACCAAAATATATAAGGAACTCCTACAACTCAATAACTAATCATCATCATTATCATCTGATTTTAAAATGGGCAAAGGGCATGAATAGACATTTTTTCAAAGAATACATACAGGTGGCCAGCAGGTTTATATACAGGTGCTAGCATCACTGATCTTTAGGAAAATGCAAATCAAACCCACGGTGAGATATCACCTTATACCTGTTAGAATGGCTATTGCCAAAAAGACAATTAACAGTTATTGGCAAGGGTGTGAAGAGTAGAGAACCTTTGTGTACTGTTGTTGGTAATGTAAATTGGTATTGCCATTGTGGAAAACAGTATGGAGGTTCCTCAAAATTTTTAAATTAAACTACCATATGGTCTAGTAATCCTACCTCTGGAATATAGTTGAAAGAAATGAAATCACTATCTTGAAGAAATAGCTGCATTCCCATGTTCATTGCAGCATTGGTCACAATAGTCCACACTTGGAATTACCTCATCAACAGAAGAATGGATAAAGAAAATGTGGTCTGTATACAATGGCATATTATTTAGCCATAAAAAGGAGAAATCCTGCTGTTTGTGACAACATGGATGAATTTTGACAGTATTATGCAAGTGTGAAATAAGTTAGAGAAAGACCAATACCATGTGGTCTCACTAGTAAGTAGTATCTAAAAAAATCAAACTTAGAGGACCAGAGAATAGAATGGGGGCTGTCAGGGCCTGGGGGTGGAATGGGTAGAGTAAATGTTGGTTAAAGGGTATAAACTTCTAGCTAGACGAATGAGTTTTGGGATCTGATGTGTGGTATCTGATGTGTGGTATGGTGACTATACTTAATGGTACTGTATGATATACTTAAAAGTTACTGTGAGATTAGATCTTAAAGGTCCTTGCCACACATGCATGAAAAATGAGGTGGTGGAGTTGTGAACTAACCTCATTGTAATAATCTTTTGTAATATATATGTGTACCAAATCATATTGTGAACCTTAAACTTCCACACTGATATATGTCAATTATATCTCAATAGATCTGAAAAAGAAGAATAAAACAAAGATAGTCACTTAAAAGACCAAACAAAATTGGGGAGCCTCGGTGACTCGGTTAAGCGACCAGCTTCAGCTCAGATCACGATCTCATGGTTCATGAGTTTGAACCCCACATTGAGCTCTGTGCTGACAGCTTGGAGCCTGGAGCCTGGAGCCTGCTTCAGATTCTGTGTCTCCCTCTCGCTCTCTCTGCCCTTCCCCCAACTTGTGCTGTCTCTCTCTCAAAAAATAATTGTTTTAAAGATTAAAAACAAATGAGACTTATTTTTAAAGCTGTAGTAATGAAATGTTTGATGTTGGTACAAATAGTATATATGTGGAAAATTTTAGCCCATAAACTTTACATATATATATATATATATATATATATATTATATATATATATTATATATATATATATATATTATAAAGCACATACATGTAGACATATACATATGCATAGGGAGTGGATGTTGGTATATATGACTTAAGTTGCATATTGAATAATGGAGAAAGAGTGAACCCTTCAGTGAATGGAATTGGGACATATGAACAAGCAATGAATGGATATAGGAGTAAGTGAGTGAGTGATAGAATTAATAAACTCTTACACCATACATGAAAATTAATTCCAGTATAAGCTAAAGACCTATATGTGAAAAAGCAGAACTTTAGGAGAATAGACTGTATCTTTATGACATTGCTTTGAAAAATAATTTAAGATTCCCCAACATATATAATTAAGGTAGTATGACCATATTAAAGTACAAATTAAAATTCTTCCAGAAACAATACATCCGGAAGTTATATGCCATGAATGAAAAGAGGATATTTGCAACACATAACTGGCAGTTGGACTAGAAAAATAAATTTAAATTATTCTACAAATCAGTAAGAAAAAATTAGTCCATTAGAAAATTGAAGTCATAAAAGAGGGAAATCCAAATGGCCATTAAATATTTGCAAAGATGTTCAGCCTCATTAATAATCATATCTCTGTAAATTTATACAAGATATTATTTCATTCCCATTTTTCTGGCAAAAACTGAAAATTCGTATGCATTGGAAAGCATATGATGAAAAGAATTCCCTCATACATTGCTAGTGGGGGTGAAAATTGAGACACTGCTTTGTACAGCCATTTGGCAAAATCTGGCAAAATTGAAGCTGTGCATGCTCTATTTGACCCCCAAAATTCTATTTCTAGGTTTATACTATTAAGAAATACCTATTCCTTAGTATAGAGAAATCTATATAAGAATGTGTGTTGATTCATTTAATTAAGAAACTTAAATGAACTTTCCACTGTGTGCTAAACACTTTGATTCCTGAGAATATGATGGTAAAGAAGATAAAATCTTTTAATTCATCAGACTTCACTTTTGTCAGTTAAAATGAATGGAGACAAAGAGCGTTTACTTTGTGAAAAGTCATTTTTTATACATACACTTAAAACATTTACTTTTAAAAAACAAGTATACATTGTTAACCAAAAAAGGCAAATTGCAAAAGTCTAAATAACATTTTTAAAAACTGAAAGAAATGTTATAATTCTTGAGGGAGGAAGGGACAGAGAGAGATAAAAGTATAAAAACACCAATGACCAGTTTAGTCCTTACCTTTGAGAATGTTAGGAGGGGATGTTAACACTATCTCTTTTGTCTTACTTCTTTTTTTTTAATAAAGCAATTTTGAAAAAATAACATTAAATGTGGGCTGTGGGCCCATATTATTTGCTATGCTTTTGTGTATATTTGAAATATTTCATAATATTTTATTCTGAAAATTAGTAAAGGGAAGAAATCAAGTATTTATCATGCCTTTTTTATATATGAATAGTATCTCAACATAACAAAGTAATGTTATTTAATTCATAAGGGATGATAAAGATAGAAAGTCTCTACTCTGTAAATCCTCTAATTAAATAAATCTAGATAACAACCATCAGTGGTTATTAAAACCATGAGGTGTATGGTTAAATATGGTCTTCCATAGTTATATTTATTATATGTAAGATTGCTTATGTATATATCACTTTTAAACATAATTCACATACTATATAGTTCACCTGTGTAAGACATACAGCTTACCATTTTTTGTTACATTCAGAGTGTGAAACCATCATTCCAGTCAATTTTAGACCCTTGACATCATTCTAAAAAAGAAACCCTGTACCCATTAGCAGTCATTTCATATTTCTCCCTAACCTCTCCATCCTAAGAAACCACTAATCTACTTTCTGTCTCTATAGATGTGTCTATTTTAGAAATTTCATATAAATGGAAACATAAAATACGTAAACTTTCATGACTGGTTTTTGTCACACAGCATAAATTGTCAAGGTTCTTCCACATTATAGTATGTATCAGTATTCTTACTTTTGATTGCTGAATAATATTAGACTGTATGGATGTACATTTATTTTGTTGATTAACATGTGAGTTGTTTTTGGTTTTGGTCTGTATGTCAATTTATTTTTCTTTCTAAAAATTAATTACATTTTAATTAACAGCAGTTAATTATTAGTTTCAGGTGTACGATATACTGCTTAAACAATTCTGGACATTACTCATCAGCGCTTTTCATGATAAGTGTACTTTTAATCCCCCTCACTTATTTAACCCAACCTTTCCTCTAAGAACCATCAATTTCTTCACTATACTTAAGGGTCTGTATTATTGTTTGTCTCTTTTTTCCTTTGTTCATTTATTTTATTTCTTAAATTCCACATATGAATGAAATCATATTTCACTGAGTGACCTATTTTACGTAGCATAATACCCTCTAGGACTATCCATGTTGTTGTAAATGGCAAGATTTCATTCTTTTTTATTGCTAAGTAATATTCTATTATACATATATACCACATCTTCTTTATCCTTTCATCAGTCAGTGGGTACTTTGGTTCTTAACATAATTTTGCTATTATAAATAATGCTGCAGTAAACGCCCGTGTGCATATGTTTTTTTCAAATTAGTGTTTTTGTATTCTTTGGGTAAATACCCAGTAGTGGAATTACTAGGTCATATTGTAATTCTGTTTTAACTTTTTGAGGAACTGCCATATTCTTTTCTACAATGGCTATGCCAGTTTTCATTCCTACCAACAGTGTACCAAGGTTCTTTTTTCTCCACGTCTTCCCCAACACTTGTTGTTTCTAGTGTTCAGACAGGTGTGAGGTGATATCTCATTGTGTATTTGATTTGCATTTCCATGATGATGGGTGATGTTGAGCATTTTTTCATCTGTCTGTTGGCCATCTATATGTCTTCTTTGGAGAAATGTCTGTTCGTGTCTTCTGCCCATTTTTAATTTGGATTCTTTGTTTTTGGGCTGTTGGGTTGTGTAAGTTCTTTATATATTTTGGATACTAAACCCGTATCGGATATGTTATTTACAAATACCTTCTCCCATTCAGTTGATTTCCTTTTAGTTTTGTTGATTATTTCCTTTGCTGTGCAGAGAAGCTTTTTATTTTGATATGACAGTCCCAAGACTTTATTTTTGCTTTTGTTTCCCATGCCTCAGGAGACATATCTAGAAAAATGTTAATGCAGCTAATGGCAGAGAAATTACTGTCTGTGTTCTCTTCCAGGATTTTTATGGTTTTAAATCTCACATTTAGGTCTTTGGGGTTTACTTTATAGTTATATAAATATGTATATAATATAAATGTAAACCCTATATAGTTATAGAGTTTATTTGGGGTCTATAACATAAGTGGTACAGTTTCACTTTTTAGCATGTTTAGCATGCTTATTTTTCCAGCACCATTTGTTGAAAAGACTCTTTTTCCCATTGTATATTCTTGTCTCCTTTGTCAAAGATTCACTGACCATATAGATGTGGGCTGATTACTGTGCTCTCTCTTCTGTTATATTGATCTGTATGTCTAATTTTGTGCTAGTACCATACTGTTTTGGTTTTTACAGTAGTATATTTTGAAATATGAGATTGTGATACCTCCAGTTTTGTTCTATTTCAAGATTGTTGTGACTGTTTGGGTCTTTTGTGGTTCCATTACATTTTAGGATTATTTGTTCTAGTTCTGTGGTAAATGCTGTTGGTGTTTAGATAGGGATTGCATTAAATCTATAGATTGCTTTGGGTAGTATGGACATCTTAACAATATTGTTCCCCCAATACATAAGCATGGAATATTTCTCTGTGTCATCTTCAGCTTCTTTTATCAGTGTTATATATATAAGTTTTAAGAGTACAGGTCTTTCACCTCCTTGGTTAAGGTTATTCCCAGGTATTTTATTATTTTTGGTACAATTGTAAATGGGAATGTTTTCTTAGGTTTTCTTTCTGCTACTTCATTATTAGTGTATAGAAATGCAACTGATTTCTGTTGATTTTATATCCTGTGACCTTCCTGAATTCATTTATCAGTTCTAGGAGCTTTTTGTTGGAAATTTTAGGGGTTTCTGTATAGAGTGTCATATCATATATGACAGAAAGTTCTACTTATTACGAATTTGGTTGTCTTTTATTTCTTTTCCTTGTCGTATTTTGGCCATGATTTCCAGTACTATGTTGAATAAAAGTGGTGAGAGTAGACATCCTTGTCTTGTTCCTTACCTTAGGGGAACAGCTCTTAGTTTTTCACCATTGAGTATGATGTTAGCTATGGGTTTTTCATAAATGGCCGTTATTATGTTGAGGTATGTTCCTTTAAAACCTATGTGTGGGTTTTTGTAATGAATGGATATTGTATCTAATGCTTTTTCGGCATATGTTGAAATGGTCATGTGGTGTTTTTTTTTTTTCAATATATGAAATTTATTGTCAAATTGGTTTCCATACAACACCCAGTGCTCATCCCAAAAGGTGCCCTCCTCAATACCCATCACCCACCCACCCCTCCCTCCCACCCCCATCAACCCTCAGTTTATTCTCAGTTTTTAAGAGTCTCTTATGCTTTGGCTCTCTCCCACTCTAACCTCTTTTTTTTTTTTCCTTCCCCTCCCCCATGGGTTTCTGTTAAGTTTCTCAGGATCCACATAAGAGTGAAACCATATGGTATCTGTCTTTCTCTGTATGGCTTATTTCACTTAGTATCACACTCTCCAGTTCCATCCACGTTACTACAAAGGGCCATATTTCGTTCTTTCTCATTGCCCTGTAGTACTCCATTGTATATATAAACCACAATTTCTTTATCCATTCATCAGTTGATGGACATTTAGGCTCTTTCCATAATTTGGCTATTGTTGAGAGTGCTGCTATAAACATTGGGGTACAAGTGCCCCTATGCATCAGTACTCCTGTATCCCTTGGGTAAATGCCTAGCAGTGCTATTGCTGGGTCATAGGGTAGGTCTATTTTTAATTTTCTGAGGAACCTCCACACTGTTTTCCAGAGTGGCTGCACCAGTTTGCATTCCCACCAACAGTGCAAGAGGGTTCCCGTTTCTCCACATCCTCTCCAGCATCTATAGTCTCCTGATTTGTTCATTTTGGCCACTCTGACTGGCGTGAGGTGATATCTGAGTGTGGTTTTGATTTGTATTTCCCTGATGAGGAGCGACGTTGAGCATCTTTTCATGTGCCTGTTGGCCATCTGGATGTCTTCTTTAGAGAAGTGTCTTTCATGTTTTCTGCCCATTTCTTCACTGGGTTGTTTTTCAGGCGTGGAGTTTGGTGAGCTCTTTATAGATTTTGGATACTAAATCTATACTACTAAATCTATAAATCTTTGTCTGATATGTCATTGGCAAATATCTTTTCGCATTCCGTTGGTTGCCTTTTAGTTTTGTTGGTTGTTTCCTTTGCTGTGCAGAAGCTTTTTATCTTCATAAGATCCCAGTAATTCATTTTTGCTTTTAATTCCCTTGCCTTTGAGGATGTGTCGAATAAGAGATTGCTACAGCTGAGGTCAGAGAGGTCTTTTCCTGCTTTCTTCTCTAGGGTTTTGTTTGTTTCCTGTCTCACATTCAGGTCCTTTATCCATTTTGAGTTTATTTTTGTGAATGGTGTGAGAAAGTGGTCTAGTTTCAACCTTCTGCATGTTGCTGTCTAGTTCTCCCAGCACCATTTGTTAAAGAGGCTGTCTTTTTTCCATTGGATGTTCTTTCCTGCTTTGTCAAAGATGAGTTGGCCATACGTTTATGGGTCTAGTTCTGGGGTTTCTATTCTATTCCATTGGTCTATGTGTCTGTTTTTGTGCCAATACCATGCTGTCTTGATGATGACAGCTTTGTAGTAGAGGCAAAAGTCTGGGATTGTGATGCCTCCTGCTTTGGTCTTCTTCTTCAAAATTACTTGGTTATTCGGGGCCTTTTGTGGTTCCATATGAATTTTAGGATTGCTTGTTCTAGTTTCGAGAAGAATGCTGGTGCAATTTTGATTGGGATTGCATTGAATGTGTAGATAGCTTTGGGTAGTATTGACATTTTGACAATATTTATTCTTCCAATCCATGAGCAGGGAATGTCTTTCCATTTCTTTGTATCTTCTTCAATTACCTTCATAAGCTTTCTATAGTTTTCAGCATACAGATCTTTTACATCTTTGGTTAGATTTATTCCTAGGTATTTTATGGTTCTTGGTGCAATTGTGAATGGGATCAGTTTCTTTATTTGTCTTTCTGTTGCTTCATTGTTAGTGTATAAGAATGCAACTGATTTCTGTACATTGATTTTGTATCCTGCAACTTTGCTGAATTCCTGTATCAGTTCTAGCAGACTTTTGGTGGAGTCTGTCGGATTTTCCATGTATAGTATCATGTCATCTGCAAAAAGTGAAAGCTTGACTTCATCTTTGCCAATTTTGATGCCTTTGATTTCCTTTTGTTGTCTGATTGCTGATGCTAGAACTTCCAACACTATGTTAAACAACAGCGGTGAGAATGGGCATCCCTGTCGTGTTCCTGATCTCAGGGAAAAAGCTCTCAGTTTTTCCCCATTAGGATGATGTTAGCTGTGGGCTTTTCATAAATGGCTTTTATGATCTTTAAGTATGTTCCTTCTATCCTGACTTTCTCAAGGGTTTTTATTAAGAAAGGATGCTGAATTTTGTCAAAGGCCTTTTCTGCATCGATTGACAGGATCATATGGTTCTTATCTTTTCTTTTATTAATGTGATGTATCACGTTGATTGATTTGCGAATGTTGAACCAGCCCTGCATCCCAGGAATGAATCCCACTTGATCATGGTGAATAATTCTTTTTATATGCTGTTGAATTCGATTTGCTAGTATCTTATTGAGAATTTTTGCATCCATATTCATCAGGGATATTGGCCTGTAGTTCTCTTTTTTTACTGGGTCTCTGTCTGGTTTAGGAATCAAAGTAATACTGGCTTCATAGAATGAGTCTGGAAGTTTTCCTTCCCTTTCTATTTCTTGGAATAGCTTGAGAAGGATTATTTCTGCTTTAAACGTCTGGTAGAACTCCCCTGGGAAGCCATCTGGTCCTGGACTCTTATTTGTTGGGAGATTTTTGATAACTGATTCAATTTCTTCGCTGGTGATGGGTCTGTTCAAGCTTTCTGTTTCCTCCTGATTGAGTTTTGGAAGCGTGTGGGTGTTTAGGAATTTGTCCATTTCTTCCAGGTTTTCCAATTTGTTGGCATATAATTTTTCATAGTATTCCCTGATAATTGTTTGTATCTCTGAGGGATTGGTTGTAATAATTCCATTTTCATTCATGATTTTATCTATTTGGGTCCTCTTCCTTTTCTTTTTGAGAAACTTGACTAGAGGTGTCTCAATTTTGTTTATTTTTTCAAAAAACCAACTCTTGGTTTCGTTGATCTGCTCTACAGTTTTTTTTAGATTCTATATTGTTTATTTCTGCTCTAATCTTTATTATTTCTTCTGCTGGGTTTAGGCTGCCTTTGCTGTTCTGCTTCTAGTTCCTTTAGGTGTGCTGTTAGATTTTGTATTTGGGATTTTTCTTGTTTCTTGAGATAGGCCTGGATTGCAATGTATTTTCCTCTCAGGACTGCCTTCGCTGCATCCCAAAGCGTTTGGATTGTTGTATTTTCATTTTCATTTGTTTCCATATATTTTTTGATTTCTTCTCTAATTGCCTGGTTGACCCACTCATTCTTTAGTAGGGTGTTCTTTAACCTCCTTACTTTTGGAGGTTTTCCAGACTTTTTCCTGTGGTTGATTTCAAGCTTCATAGCATTGTGGTCTGAAAGTATGCATGGTATAATTTCAATTCTTGTATACTTATGAAGGGCTGTTTTGTGACCCAGTATATGATCTATCTTGGAGAATGTTCCATGTGCACTCGAGAAGAAAGTATATTCTGTTGCTTTGGGATGCAGAGTTCTAAATATATCTGTCAAGTCTATCTGATCCAATGTATCATTCAGGGCCCTTGTTTCTTTATTGACCGTGTGTCTAGATGATCTGTCCATTTCTGTAAGTGGAGTGTTAAAGTCCCCTGCAATTACCACATTCTTATCAATAAGGTGGCGTATGTTTATGAGTAATTGTTTTATATATTTGGGGGCTCCCGTATTCGGCACATACACATTTATAACTGTTAGCTCTTCCTGATGGATAGACCCTGTAATTATATAATGCCCTTCTTCATCTCTTGTTACAGCCTTTAATTTAAAGTCTAGTTTGTCTGATATAAGTATGGCTACTCAGCTTTCTTTTGGCTTCCAGTAGCATGATAAATAGTTCTCCATCCCCTCACTCTCAATCTAAAGGTGTCCTTAGGTCTAAAATGAGTCTCTTGTAGACAGAAAATAGATGGGTCTTGTTTTTTTATCCATTCTGATACCCTATGTCTTTTGGTTGGCGCATTTAGTCCATTTACATTCAGTGTTATTATAGAAAGATACGGGTTTAGAGTCATTGTGATGTCTGTAGTTTTATGATTGTAACGATGTCTCTGGTACTTTGTCTCACAGGATCCCCCTTAGGATCTCTTGTAGGGCTGGTTTAGTGGTGACGAATTCCTTCAGTTTTTGTTTGTTTCGGAAGACCTTTATCTCTCCTTGTATTCTAAAGGACAGACTTGCTGGATAAAGGATTCTCGGCTGCATATTTTTTTTCTTTTCATCACATTGAAGATTTCCTGCCATGCCTTTCTGGCCTGCCAAGTTTCAAAAGAGAGATCAGTCACAAGTCTTATAGGTCTCCCTTTATATGTTAGGGCACGTTTATCCCTAGCTGCTTTCAGAATTTTCTCTTTATCCTTGTATTTTGCCAGTTTCACTGTGATATGTCGTGCAGAAGATCGATTCAAGTTACGTCTGAAGGGAGTTCTCTGTGCCTCTTGGATTTCAATGCCTTTTTCCTTCCCCAGTTCAGGGAAGTTCTCAGCTATAATTTCTTCAAGTACCCCTTCAGCACCTTTCCCTCTCTCTTCCTCCTCTGGGATACCAATTATGCGTATATTATTTCTTTTTAGTGTATCACTTAGTTCTCTAATTTTCCCCTCATACTCCTGGATTTTTTATCTCTCTTTTTCTCAGCTTTCTCTTTTTCCATAATTTTATCTTCTAGTTCACCTATTCTCTCCTCTGCGTCTTCAATCTGAGCCACGGTCGTTTCCATTTTATTTTGCATGTCGTTTAAAGCGTTTTTCAGCTCCTCCTGACTGTTCCTTAGTCCCTTGATCTCTGTAGCAAGAGATTCTCTGCTGTCCTCTATACTGTTTTCAAGCCCAGTGATTAATTTTATGACTATTATTCTAAATTCACTTTCTGTTATATTATTTAAATCCTTTTTGATCAGTTCATTAACTGTTGTTATTTCCTGGAGATTCTTTTGAGGGGAATTCTTCTATTTGGTCATTTTGGATAGTCCCTGGTGTGGTGCGGACCTGCAGGGCACTTCCCCTGTGCTGTGGTGTATAACTGGAGTTGGTGGGCAGGGCCGCAGTCAGACCTGATGTCTGCCCCCAGCCCACCGCTGGGGCCACAGTCAGACTGGTGTGTGCCTTCTCTTCCCCTCTCCCAGGGGCATGATTCACTGTGGGGTGGTGTGGCCCGTCTGGGCTACGTGCACACTGCCAGGCTTGTGGTGCTGGGGATCTGGCGTATTAGCTGGGGTGTGTAGGCAAGGTGCACGGGGGCAGGAGGGGCAGGCTTAGCTGGCTTCTTAGGTGATCCACTTCAGGAGGGGCCCTGTGGCAGCGGGAGGGAGTCAGACCCGCTGCCGGAGGGGTGGCTCCCCAGAAGCACAGTGTTGGGTGTTTTCGCAGAGCGAGCAAGTTCCCTGGCAGGAACTGGTTCCCTTTGGGATTTGGGCTGGGGGATGGGCGAGGCAGATGGCGCTGGCCAGCGCCTTTGTTCCCTGCCAAACTGAGCTCTGTCGTCCCGGGGCTCAGCAACTCTCCCTGCCTTTGTCCTCCAGCCTTCCCGCTTTCTGAGCAGAGCTGTTAACTTATGACTTCCCAGATGCTAAGTCCTGCTTGCTGTCGGAACACACTCCGACCGGCCCCTCCACTTTTGCCAGCCAGACTCGGGGGCTCTGCTTGGCCGGCGGGCCGCTCCTCCACCCCAGCTCCCTCCCGCCAGTCTGTGGAGCACACACCGCCTCTCCGCCCTTCCTACTCTCTTCTGTGGGCCTCTCGTCTGCGCTTGGCTCCGGAGACAACGTTCTGCTAATCCTCTGGCAGTTTTCTGCGTTATTTAGGCAGGTGTAGGTGGAATCTAAGTGATCAGCAGGGTGAGCCCAGCGTCCTCCTATGCTGCCATCTTCCGACCATCTCCAATGGTCATATGGTTTTTATCCTTTCTCTTGTTGACATGTGATGTATCACCTTGATTGATTTGTGAATGTTGAGCCACTTTTGCATTCCAGGAATAAATCCCACTTGATCATGGTGAATGATTTTTTTAATGCATTATTAGATTCAGTTGGTAATATTTTATCGATTATTTTTACATCTATGTTCATTAGCAATTTTGGCCTGTAGTTCTCTTTTTTAGTAGTGTCTTTACCTTGGTTTTGTTGTCAAGGTAATGCTGGCCTCATAAAATGAATTTGGAAACTTTCCTTCCTTCTCTGTTTTGAATAATTTTAGAATAGATATTAACTCTTGTTTAAATGTTTGATAGAATTCACCTGTGAAGTCATCTGGGATAGAATTGTTTTTTGGGAGTTTCTAAATTACTGATTCAGTTTCATCATTGATAATCGGTTTGTTCAAAATTTCTATTCCTTCTTGACTCAGCTTTTATAGGTTATATGTCTCTAGGAATTTGTCCATTTCTTCTGGGTTGTCTAATTTGTTGGCATATAATTTTCCATAATATTCCCTTATAATTCTTTTTTTTTAATGTTTGATTTTTGAGAGAGAGACAGAGAGACAGAGTGTGAGTGGGGAAGGGGTAGAGAGAGAATGGAACACAGAATCTGAAGCAGGCCCCAGGCTCTGAGCTGCCAGCACAGAGCCTGACGTGGGCTCAGACTCACAGACGAGATCCTGACCTGAGCCGAAGTCGGAAGCTTAACCAACTGAGCCACCCAGGCACTCCCTATAATCCTTTGTATTTCTTCTCTTTCATTTTTTATTTTTATTTGAGTCCTCTCTTTTTTTTCTTTTTTTCTTTTGATGAGTTTTTCTTTTGATGAGCTTATCAATTTTGTTGATCTATTCAAAGAACCGGCTTCTAGTTTCATTGATTTTTTGTTTATTTTGACTTCTATTTTGTTTATTTATTTTCTAATCTGTATTATTTCTTCCTAGAACTGGTTTGTGGTTTTCTGTTTTTCTTTTCCTGTCTCCTTTAGGTGTAAGGTTAGGTTGTTTATTTGAATTTTTCCTGTTTCTTGAGGTAGGCCTGTATTGCTATATACTTCCCCCTTAGAACCCCTTTTGGTGCATCCCAAAGGTTTTGGATCATTGTGTTTTTATTTTTGTCTCTGTGTATTTTTTTATTTAATTCTTGGTTGACCATTTATCATTTAGTAGCATGTCATTTAACCTCCATGTATTTGAGTTCTTTTCAGATTTTTTTCTTATAGTTGATTTCTAATTTCATAGTGTTGTAGTCAGAAAAATTGCATGGTATGACTTCAAGCTTTTTGAATTTGTTGAGATTACTTCGTGCCCTAACATGTGATCTGTTCTGGAGAATGTGCTATGTACACTTGAAAAGAATGTGTATTTTGCTCTTTTAGCATGGAACATTCTGATAGCTGTCGGTCCATCTGGTTTAATATATCATTCAAAGCCACTGTTTCCTTGTTGATTTTCTGTCTGGATGATATGTCCAATGATGTAAGTGGAGTGTTCAAGTTTCCTACTATTATTATATTACTATCAGTTATTTCCTTTATGTTTGTTAATAGCTGCTTTATATACTTGGTTGCTCTCAAGTTGGGTGCATAAATATTTACAATGTTATATCTTGTTAGGTTTTTTTCTTTATGATTATATAGTGTCCTTTTTTGTCTCTTGTTACATTCTTTGTTTTAAAGGTATTTTGTCCAATGTAAGTATTGTCACCCAGGTATTTTCACTTCCATTTGTATAATAAATGCTTCTCCATCCTTTTAGTTTAAATCTTCATGTGTCTTTAGGTCTGAAATGAGTCTCCTCTCGACAGCATAGAGATGGATCTTGATTTTTATTTTTTATTCTGTCATTGCATGTCTTTTGATTGGAGTGTTTAGTTTATTTTCAGAGTAATTATTGATATGTATATATTTATTGTCATTTTGTTACTTGTTTTATGGTTGTATTTTTAGTTCCTTGTTCCTTTCTTCTCTTGCATTCTTCTCTCACATTTTGCTGGCTTTATTTAGTGATTTTACTTGGATATTTTTCTCTTTATTTTTTTCATATCTTTTACTAGTTTTTGTTTTGTGGTTACCATTAGGTTTATTTATAATATGCATAAGGCATATAGCAATCTGTATTATGTTGGTGGTTGCATAAGCTTGAACCCATTTTGAAAGCACTAAGTTTTACTCCTCCTCACATATTAGGTATATGGTGTCATACTTTAAAGCTTTTTATTTTGTGAATTCCTTGACTCATTTTTATAGATATAATTAATTTTACTACTTTTGTTCTTCCTATTTTTCTTACTCCTGCTTATATTCTTTCCTTTCTACTCACAGTCCCCTTTAGCATTTCTTGTAAGTCTGGTTTTAGTGGTGATGAATTCCTTTAATGTTGTTTGTCTGGGGAACTATTCATCTCTCTTTCTATTCTGAATGATACCCCTGCTGGATAGAGTATTCTTGGTTGCAAGAGTTTGTTTCTTTCAACACTTTGAATACAACATGCTACTCCTTTCTGGCCTGCATAGTTTTTGCTGAACAATCAGCTGGTAGCATTATGGGGTTTCCCTTGTGTGTAACTGTTGTTGTTTTTTTCTCTCTCTCTCTTACTGCTTTTAAAATTCTCTCTTTGTCACTACTTTTTGCCATTTTAATTATTATGTGTGTTGGTGTGGACCTGCTTAGGTTGATTTTGTTGGGGGCTATCTGTGTCCCCTGGACCTTGATTACTGTTTTCTTTCCCAAATTTGAGATGTTTTCAGCTGTTGTTCAGATAAATTTTCTACCTCCTATTCTCTTTCTTCTCCTATGATCCCTATAATGTGAATGTTATTATGCTTGATGGTGTCCCTTAGTTTATTTTTATTTTTTATTGTTATTTTTTCTCCTGTTCAGCTTGATTGCTTTCTGTTACTCTTTCCTCCAGATTGCTGATCTGTTCTTTTGCTTCCTCTAGTCTACTATTTATTCCATCTAGTGTAGTTTTAATTTCAGTTTCTGAATTCTTTATTTCTGATTGGTTCTTTTTTATGTTTTCAGTCTCTTTCTTGAGGGTCTCAGTGAGTTCCTCCCCGCTGGTTTTCAAAGGCAAATGTTATGGGGATTCATCTTGCCACTGCAGGTCCCCCATGGCTGGGTGCCTGGTATGGGGTCTACTCCTCTTCCCTCTCCAAGTCCATGGTGTCCCTCTGTCCTGCGACAGTCCCATGAGTCAGGTTGGCTCCTGACCACACCTCTACCCTTGCTACCCTTTTGAACACGGCTTGCAACCAAAAACTCTTGCAACCAAGAATACTCTATCCAGCAAGGGTATCATTCAGAATAGAAAGAGAGATGAATAGTTCCCCAGACAAACAACATTAAAGGAATTCATCACCACTAAAACCAGACTTACAAGAAATGCTAAAGGGGACTGTGAGTAGAAAGGAAAGAATATAAGCAGGAGTAAGAAAAATAGGAAGGACAAAAGTAGTAAAATTAAGTATATCTCTACAATTAGCTGTGGAGAGTTTCTCCTACCAGGCTTCTCATTGTTTTATGGATTATTTAGACTATTGTGGATGTTATCTATATGTGTCTGTGGCATGAGGTGAGCCTAGGATCCTCCTCCCATCATCTTCCTCAGAAGTCTCAGTTGGTTTTGTTTTTTGGGTATTATAAATAATGTATAAACATCCATGTGCAAGGTTTTGTGTGTCCATATATTTTCATTTCTTTGGGGTATGTACCTTAGAGTGAAATTGCTTAGTTGTATAGTAATTTCTTTATTTAACTTTTCAAGAAACTGCCAAACTCTCCAAAGTCAGTGCACCATTTTATATTCCCACTAGCAACATGTGAAGATTTCAGTTTCTTATCATTCTTTTAAATTTCTGTGTGTGTAAATGTAAACATCCTAGTGAGTGTGAAGTGGTATCTCACTGAGGTTTTGATTTGCATATCCCTGATAACTAATGATATTGAGCATCTTCATGTGGTTATTTGTATATCTTTGTGAAGAAATGTCTATTCAAATTCTTTGCTCATTTTTTAAAATGTATTTATTTCAATTTGGGTTAGTTAATATGCCATGTAGTATTGGTTTCAGGAGAACTCAGTGATTCATCACTCACATACAACACCCACTGCTCATCCAATAACTGCCCTCCTTAATGCCCATCACCCATTTAGCATATCCACCCACCCACCTCCCCTCAGGCAACCCTCAGTTTGTTCTCTGTGTTTAACAGTCTCTCATGGTTTGCCTCCCTCTCTGTTTTTATCTTACTTTTCCTTCCCTTCCCCTGTGTTCATCTGTTGTGTTTCTCAAATTCCACATATGAATGAAATCATATGATATCTGTCTTTTTCTGACTAACCTATTTCACTTAGCATAATATACTATAGTTCCCTCCACATTGCTGGAATTCATTCTTTTTGACTGCTGAGTAGCATTCCATTGTATGTGTGTGTATGTGCATGCACGCACCTGCGCCCACATACACATACTACATCTTTACCCACTCAGCAGTTGATGGACATTTGGGCTTTTTCCATAATTTGGCTATTATTGATAGTGCTACTATAAACATTAGGGTGTATGTGCCCCTTCAAATCAGCATTTTTGAATCCTTTGGATAAATACCTAGTAGTGTAATTTCTGGGTCATAGGTGAAATAGAAGATAAAATTATGGAAAAAAATGAAGCTGAAAAAAGAAGGAAAGGAAATTACTAGATCATGAGGGGAAGACTTTGAGAACTAAAGATTCCATGAAACAAAATAATATTTGTATCATAGGAGTCTCACAGGGAGAAGTCCAGGGAAAAGGGGCAGAGGGTTTATTTGAACAAATTACAGCTGAGAACTTCCCTAATCTGGGAAGGAAACAGGCATTCAAGTCCAAGAGGCACAAAGAACTCCATTCGAAATCAACAAACAGGTCAACACCATGACAATATCATAGTGAAACTTGCAAAACACAAACAGAAAATTCTGAAAGCAGCTAGGGACAAATGGTCCTTAACTACATGGGTAGGCACATAAGGTTAGTAGCATACCTGTCCGCTGAAACTTGGCAGACCAGAAGGGAGTGGCAGGAAATATTCAATGTAAATGGGAAAAATATGCAACCAAGAATATTTTTTTAGCAATGCTTGTCATTCAGAATAGAAGGAGAGAGAAAGATTTCACCAGGCAAACAAAAACTAAAGGAGTTCCTGACCACTAAACCAGCCCTGCAAGAAATTTTAAGGGAGACTCTTTGAGTGGAGGCGGGAAAAAAACCCAAAGCAACAAAGAGTAGAAGGGGCCAGAGAACATCTCCAGAAACACCAACTCTGCAGGTAACACAATGGCACTAAAGTCATATTTTAATAATAATGTAAATGGATTAAATGCTCAAATCAAAAGACATAGGGTATCAGAAGGGATAAAAAAAAAAACCAAGATCCACTATATGCTGCCTACAAGATACTCATTTTAGACCTAAAAACACCTGCAGATTGAAGGTGAGGGGATGGAGAACCATCTTTCATGCTAAATGGAGGTCTAAAGAAAGCCGGAGTAGCCATACTTATATCAGACAAACTAGATCTTAAAACAAAGACTGTAACAAAAGATGAAGAAGGACACTATATCATAATTGAGGGCTCTATCCATCAAGAAGATATAACAATTGTAAATATTTATGCTTTCAACTTGGAAGCATCCAGATATATAAATCAGTTAATCACAAGCATAAACTCATTGATCATAATACCATAATAGTAGGAGACTTTAATACCCCCACTTACAGCTATGGACATATCATCTAAGCAGAAAATGAACAAGGAAATAATGGTTTTGGATGACACACTGTACTGGATGGACTTAACAGATATATTCAGAACATTTCATCCTGAAGTAGCAGAATATACATTCTTCTTGAGTGCACATGGAACATTCTCCAGAGTAGATCACATAGTGGGTCACAAATCAGCCCTCAACAGATACAAAAAGATCAAGATCATACCATGCATATTTTCAGATCACAATGTTATGAAACTTGAAGTGAACCACAAGACAAAATTTGGAAAACCCTTAAATACATGGAGGTTAAAGAACATCCTACTAAAGAATGAATGGGTTAACCAGGAAATTAAAGAAGAAATTTTAAAAAATACATGGAAGCAAATGAAAAAAATGAAAACACAGTAGTCCAAACCCTTTCGGATGTAGAAAAGACAGCCTTAAGAGGAAAGTACATTGCAATTCAGACCTATCTCAAGAAGCAAGAAAGGTCCTAAATACATAACCTTACAGCTAAAGGAGCTAGAAAACGGGCAGCAAATAAAGCCTAAAGCCAGCAGAAGAAGCGAAATAATAAAGATTAGAGCAGAAATAAATGATACAGAAACAAACAAACACACACAAAAAAACAGTAGAACAGGGGACGCCTGGGTGACTCAGTCAGTTAAGTGTATAAAACTTAGGCTTAGGTCCTGATCTCATGGTTTGTGAGTTCCAGCCCCACGTAGGGGTCACTGCTGTCAGCACAGAGCCCACTTGGGATCTTCTGTCTTCCTTTCTCTCACATTCTCTCCCCACCACCAAAAACATTTTTTAAAAAACCAGTAGAACAGATCAATGAAGCTAAAAGCTGGTTTTTTGGAAGAATGAACAAAATTGATAAGCCCCTAGCCAGTCTTTGCTCATTTTTTTAATGTTTATTTTTGAGAGACAGAGAGAAACAGAGCATGAGCTGGGGAAGGGTAGAGAAAGAGAGGGAGACACAGAATCCAAAGCACACTCCAGGCTCTGAGCTGTCAGCACAGAGCCCAACGTGGGGCTGAAACTCACAAACTGCGAGATCATGACCTGAGCCAAAGTCGGACGCTTAACCGACTGAGCCACCCAGGTACCCTGTAGGTCTTTGCTCATTTTCAAACTAGGGTGTTTATTGTTGAGTTGTGTATTTTATATACTATAGATATCAATCCTTTATCAGTATAATATGATTTGCAGATATTTTTCTCCCATTATTTGTATTGTCTTTTCATTTTCTTGATGGTGTCCTTTGAAGCATAAAAATTTTAACATTGATGAAGTTTAATTTATGTGTTTTGTCTTTCATTGATTGTGGTTTTAGTGTCTTTATCCAAGATTATGAGATTGAGGTCTTACTTTTCATGGCATTAGGAAACTCTGTCCTTATGAGTACAAGCCTTCACAAAATGGAAACAAGAAAACTATTTGTTCAATCTCCCTTACAGCATGGCACAGGCATATGATCTAAGTTCTTCCATTTAGAAACACCCATGCCATATTTTGTATCAGAATTTAAGGAAGTAAGAAAGTCACAAAAAAGAATCCATTCCAATAAGAGTAGCAGCAGATACATGCAATTTCCAGATTTCAACATGTCAGATTAGTTATAGGTAGCATATATTTCCTTCTGTTTAGTGCACACTGCGGTGTTCTGCCCAATAGTTGCAAGCAATGGGTCCACACTGAAAATCTCCCTCTTACTGTTAGTAATCCATCCCTGAAATGAATTCCTGAAGTGAGAATGTTAACTAGAAGCCTACTTCACATTACTTTAAATTAAAAAAATGCATTTATGTCAATCTTAAACCCCAACCAATTTCCTGAACTGTATTAAAATACAGTAAGATGCAAATATAAGTAATAGACACTCATGTTAGGATATTAAATGTTTAAAATGTCATAACAACATGGTTAATATTGTGCTTTGCTGATAGTAACATATTACACATCCCCTTGGTGACAGTGCATTTTTCACAATGTCCACATGTAATCCTGACATTTTGCAGGTTCTGTGTGGATTATAATTCAACTTGTGTATTACTGTATCTAAAAAGTACTGGTTTGAGGTATATATAAATTTTTCTGTATACATAGCAACTGAAAAACTTCCTATTGAGAAATAAGTGTGTTGTATGAAGTCTGAGTATTAAAAACCAAGAGGAATTCCAGGAAAGTATTATCCATAGAAACATTCTTCAGAGATATGCCTGTTTTTATTGAGCATCTGTACTGTACAAGGGGTGCAATTCTTGTCCGTTTAAGCCCATATTTTATATATATATATATTTAAGCCCATATTTATATATATATATATTTATATATATATAAAGTTGTGTTTAGTAACCCCATCCTAGATACTCTAAACTTATACAGAATGTAAAAGATAAGAAATTCTTCCTGTTTCCTTAGGTAGATAAGCTCTACCTACTTCTCTTTATGGAAAATTATGAAACATCTCATTAGATAAGTTCTGGATTCTAAAACTAGCTTTGTTCGGGTATCATCCTAGTCAAGTCACTTCCCTTCCCTAGGTTGTACTTTCTGTATAATATTTGAAGTAGTTTGAATTAGAAGATCTCTGTGGTTCTATCCAGCTCTATTTATGTTTTGCTTTAAGCACGTATATGCAGGTTGTGTTAGCAGAAAATATTCAGATAAAATATTAAGGTTTTTCCTAAATGGCTTTCATCTTGTAGTCACTCTCAGAGAAGCCCAGGTGTTGCCTTATTTAGAAATTATCTCCTGATCTTATAGCATTGGAGACAGTGATCAAAAATTGTTTTTATGTCTATTTTGCTCATTTAAAATATGTTACCAGCAAGTATTAAGAAAAAGCACATGAACCACAAAATTGATTATTAACTTTTATCATATATATTTCTAGGTGAATGTCTATAATAGGAAAAGGGCACTGGGAAGATAAATTTGGCAGTGTTAATAGGCAAGCCCTCATTGGAGTATTTTTTTCTTTTTCCAAGCATTACTCTGCCACCGGTGAAGTCTCATTATTTCTAAGTGTCCTAATCAATAAGGTCATGAAAGATTGATTTCAGTAGCTGTCACTGTGTTTATGACAAGAAGCATATAGAGTCATTTATAGGAGTGGGCAGTAATTCTCCTGTTAACTAGCAAGTCAGGGAATCAGTAAGCTCATCTTACATGTCTTTAGGTGGTGACGAGAATCTCAATGGTGTTCATCACTGACAGAGGAGGAGACTAATATTGTTAATTGAATTTCCCTAAAGAGAACAAAAATATACCATCATGTAGGGGGAAGGAGTGAAGGGGCAAATCTATACAAATCTCTAGTATGTATGAGTTGGTTGAATTGATTTTCCTCTGCTAATGGCCTGGAATGGATACAGAATTGTCGTCAGAAAATAAAAAGTTGACAACAGCTCCTTCCCACTTAAGACTTTCAGAAGTCTTAAGAATGGCAACCAACAATGTTTCAAATAAAACGTATGTATTTAAATATATGTAATTTAAAATAAAATATTTTAGCTTTGTTTTTATAAATGTGTATTGTAGAAAATGTGTAACACAAACATTTTCTTATTATTTCTTATGAGTATGATTTTTAAGGACCACACATAATATATAAAAGACACAACTCAACAATAAATACCCTACTTTGAAAATGAGCAAAGACTGAGGGTACCTGGGTGGCTCAGTCGGTTAAGTGTCCGACTTTGGCTCAGGTCATGATCTTACAGTTTGTGAATTTGAGCCCCACGTTGGGCTCTGTGCTGACAGCTCAGAGCCTGGAGTGTGCTTTGGATTCTGTGTCTCCCTCTCTCTCTGCCCCTCCCCCACTCGCACTCTGTCTCTGTCTCTCAAAAATAAATAGACATTAATTCAGAGGTGCCCATGGTAGATCCCCATTTTTCTGATTGGAAATCTCTTTGGCAAAATAAAAGATTGGAAATTTCGTCATTAAAAACCAGCTTATATGTCATATCTTCTGGAAGTCTTCCTTCGCAGGCTTCCCCTCTGTATCCATATACTCACACACACCCTGTCATCACATAGGAGAAGCAGCTTTTCTTTTATAATCCCATGCATTCATGCTTACCCTTCCCATCATACTTCTCATTAGTATATTGTAGTGGTTCTCAACTCTGTGCCTCAGAATTACTTAGGAATTTTCTTAAAAGTAAATATAGATGACTGGGTGATTTTGTTGTTGTGTTTGAAATTTTTTTATCATAAAAATTAAAAAGAAAAAGATGCTTTGAGCCTACCACAGACTTAATAAATAAAAACTCCCACCAGTAATTTTGAGATGCAGCTAGGGTTGGGAATCGTCACTACACCAGAGTGCTTCATCAGTTTGTTTCTTATAGGATTGTAGAGTCCTTGAGGATCCTTTTGTCTCCATGTCCCTAGAACCTAGTCCAATGTCTGACATATTAATAGATACTCAACAAAGACCTACTGAAGAAACCACAAAATTAATGAGTGATTGAAATTGTCCAGTTAACTAGGAAAATAGTAAAGAGTAAACTTATGAACTTTGCATATATATATAAAGCTTTTCATAAAAAGATATAAGATATACAATTCCAATTTCTTTGATGATTGAATGAAAAATAGACCAAAATGTACAACACCATAGACTATGCGTTAGGAAGACCTTATTGCCTATAAGGATTATTAAACTACATCAATAAGTAGATAATTTGTGAAGAGTGTGGACTTCTTTCCGTAAGCAGGTAGCTAGACAAAATCCTGTACACTGAGGATTTAAGCCAAAGAATCCTTGCTATGCAGTTCTAAGACTTTGGGGCCAGGACAAACTTGTTGGAAAAAGTTAGAATACTATGGTCCCAGGGTGGACCAAACCAAGACTATAAAGTACTTACCTGAGGCTATTCTGGGGTAGTTTGGGTCTCAGGTATAAAAATGGGGCTGAGCATCTTGACTGATAAAAAGCAGAGGAAGGGCAGAAACAGAAGAAAAAGCAACATGACCATACCTAGGAGGAACAGAAGCAGATGGAAACTGCCACGCAGATTGCATCTAGAAATAAGTTAGAAATAGGCTGTGACTAGAGAGTGTTGTTGAGTGACCTCTTTTCCTGATACTGGGTTTATCCAGAAACAGGTATTGGTAGTTCAAGAAACTATAGGGGACTTAACATGTAACTAATATTTTATGAAAAACAAGACTGATCCAATCAGTAGGAAGTCTAGACCAGGTAAAAAAATTCATGCTTTTGTCTTTGATTTTATGATTGCATGTTTTACAAAAAGGATCTAGTACTTTTGATTTAAAATATAACAACATAGGGGTGCACAGGTGGCTCAGTTGGTTGAGTGTCTGACTTTGGCTCAGGTCATAATCTCATGATTTGTTAGTTCGAGCCCCTCATGGTACTCACCGCTGTCAGCACAGAGCCTGCTTCAGATCCTCTGTCCCCCTCTCTCTCTGCCCCTTCCCTGCTCTCAAAAATAAATAAAGCATTTAAAATATATGTATAACAGTATAGTAGGAATAAAGCTATGTTGGTTGTTTTAGCTGATACAATCAAGGTAAAACATATGGATTCCTCTGTTTTCATTTGCATAGTAAGACTGTCTCCCTTCTCTCTCTTTTTGTTTTTTAAAGAGGTCTTTGTAGTGTTTTATATATTCAGGTTATTGGTAGGGTGGAAGATTAACCATAAATCCATTATAAAAATTAAGATTTTAATTTGCCATATAGTGCAGTCTGATTACCTTATATAAATGTATAAAATAATTTAATTGATATTTATTGCAGACAATAAGAAGCCCAATCTTTGATTTTAGACTTATTTAATAGATTTGATACTATGTCTTGAAGTGACTTCCATTCCTTTTTTTTTTTTAACACTTTGTAAGCATATTTAGAAGTTAAAAATTTTTAACATATCTGTCCTTCATATTAAAAGTCATCTAAGAGTATATAGCCCAGGAATGTAAATGTGGGAATTGTAAACATTTAGACTGACATAAAATTTCACTCAGCAATATTCTAACTTATCCAGGTTTCCCATACTGTCCAAACTTAGAACATTTTCTTGCAACCTTTCCTAAGCCAAAATGGCATAAAAAGTATCCCCTGACCTACATTAGTACCTGTTTTTTGCCAACTGAAAGAGGTCCAAAGAGGGTTTTCACTTTTATGAAATACTAATTGCTTCTTTGCTTTATGCCATTTTAGTTTACAAAAGGTTTCATAGGACAAAGGATGCTCTGGTTTCAGATAGGGGACGAAACCTGTACTAATGGAGGTCTTTTGTAAACGTGAGGTGGCATAATGTGAACTTTCAAAAAGCAGAGGTACCTGTAACTTATAAAGGCAGTTTAATTTAACATTATCACTTATAATTGTGAAGTAACAGACTTTGACTTGCAGAGCCATCTTAAAAGCTAACTTGAAGTCTTCATAAGATCCAGACTGGACTTGTATAACTTTTGTTCACTGGACTTACATAACTTTTCAGGAAAGCTCTACAAAGAAGTGGTAACAATTCTCTCTTATACAGTTGAAGAAAAGAAGAATGAGATTCATTAAATCTTACAGAAAATTAGAAATATAAATTTTATTCCATACTCTTCTACCTAAAATAGTTTAAAAACCAGAAATTAAGGCTAACAAGATTTTAAAATTCTGTTCTAATTAAAAACTGTCCTTAAGAGTAAAAAGAAAGGTCTACCCTTTTTCTACTGGTTTCTAATTCTTTTGTCTCTCATATTACTTACTCTTGCCTCAACTAACTTGTGACAATATCTTTGGTGCATATTTTTTGAAGACTGATGGCAACACTTATGACCTCCCAAAGCTGCTCCCTTGGTGACCACTAATGGTTTATCTAGTGTCAAACAAGATCTTTGTTTTCTCGATTTTAGATAAATTTGCAGCCCACTGCTTCACCAGTCATGATGTCAGCTGTTTACATTTCAGCAAAATGTTTGTCGTAACTTTCAAATACTGGGGAACTGTGGACAGACGGTGTTTATCATGTTGTAGAGACTGTCAGAAATGGTTGGCCTCAACATAACTGAGTCGATCTTAGTGTTTACATTTTAATCTGCAAACTGTCAGGCCTGCTCACTATAGTGACCAATTACAGCATGAGAAGATGAATAGCACAGAATTTTTATACTAGTTGCCATATATTGCCCTGAATTAGTCTTTTTGAGAAGTGTTTTACAGTGATGATGGCTGAAGGATGAGAAGAAGCCATTCCAGCATTGGAAATGATATTACTATTTTGGTTAATGACCCTCTTCCAAAAGTGCAGTGTGGAAACTCACATGTAGAATGTGTTTCCTGTGGGTGATACTCTTGCCTGTTATCTCCAAGTGAGGTCAGAAAAATGTGCTCACAGGTAGATAGAAGAGGAGCTCTTAGAAAGGAGGGATGGCTCCTTGCTTGCACTATGCTCATTTCCACTATGACAGCCAGTTAAAACCTGTTTCTCAGTTTCAGGCATTTATTCAATCACTTACTGAGCAAGGGTGGGGGTGGTGTATAAATATAGTATTGCTTAAGCTGTGTCCATAGATCATATACATGTGTATAAATATTGACATACTGAATTTTTAAAAGTACACTTCCTTCCTGACTGCCTACATGCCATTTCCTCTTCTGGAAGACCCATTCACTGAAACCAACCCCTACTTATTCTTCAAAACTAATCTCAGTAATCTCCACCTTCAGAAGCCTTACACCAGTCTACTATTTGCCTTTATTAACATCCTTGCCCAGCTTTGTTATAGCTGCATAATATAATTTGTCATGTCTACAACATAATATGATTACTGATTTCCTTGTTTACCTCCCCCTACTAAGATATAATCTCCTAAAAGGTAGGGGCTGTTTTATTTAACCATGTGTCATTATGTAAAAAAGAGTGTTTGGCATATAGTAGGTGCTAAATAAATGCTGAATTATTTCATTTAGGACATCTTAGCATTTATGGCCTCCCTTACTTTTTTTCTCATTCCTCACCTCTCCAAAGGCATTATTACTTGTTGATCAGAACAACATCCTCTATATTGTGCCTATACCATCCTTCTTTTCTGCATTTCCTTGTGATGTTTCTGTTACAGGCCTCTATTTCCTCTGCTTATCCATGTGTACTTATGACCATGTGTACTGGTTTCTACAAGACCACATTCAAGACGCATTTCCTTTAGAAAACCTATGTGTAACTCAATTCTTGATGGTTTAGAGTGCCGTGAGTGATATAGGTCCTCAGGATACGTACTGAAAAAAATATATTAGACTATAATTAATAATGCTGTATTATGTTTGAAAGTTACTGAGAGAATAGATTTTAAAAGTTCTCATCACAAGAAAAAATATATAGCTATGTATGGTGATGGATGTTAACTAAGCTTTTTGTGGTAATCATTTTGTAATATATACAAATATCAAATTATTTTTTGTACACTTGAATCTAATATAATGCTGTCAATTATATCCTAAATAAAAAATAATAATAAGGCAAAAAAAAGAACGATAGATAAATTGATGAGTGAAAAGTCAGTATTATCCTGCAGACTTAAAAAGGAAAAAATATAGTAAACAAAGAGGAAAATAAGTGATAGGAAAAATGATCATAATGGAATTTGAATATTAGTCATATATTGTCAGTGTGGACATCTCTATGATAGGGAGGGCAGTCCCACAGAAAGGATAAGACTCAGTTACTTGTCCCAGATGTGCCCTTGGGACTGACCAAACCTGTTAGCTTCAATTTCCTTATGTATGAAGCAGCAGTTTTGAGAGTTCTTTTAGCTCTGCAGCCTAGGAGTCTTACAGATAAGTTACAGTGGCAAAACTCTTTTCTGAGTAGAACTATTTGGGAGATTGATTTGAAATTAATTAATGTGTGTCTCTGGAACCATACTGCAGAAGCTTTCCCTGCTGGAAGAGTTGTATAGTCATGGCAGAGGGGGAGTTTTAGGTTATTATTTGATTAGAGAGGACAAGTATTGTAAGATTTCAAGACAATGGTTGCATCATTTAAAGAGAATTTAAATGTTTTTCCCCCAGTGATTGCCTCAAAGCACAATTATAGAAGAGTAGAATATGAATTAGAAAGCTTTCAGCAAGCAGCATCAGAAGTTAATGGAATCTCAGAATAGATGCACTATTTTTCCAACTCTGGAATATTAATAATAATAATAATAATGCTTATATCTGCAGGCTCTGTCATGGTTTCCATAGAGTCTTTTGCACTCCATTCCTCATATGAGCAGATCCTCTTTAAAAGTTAGACCAAAGGGGCGCCTGGACGCTCAGTGGCGTCCAACTTCAGCTCAGGTCATGATCTCACAGTTTGTGAGTTCGAGCCCCGTGTTGGGTTCTGTGCTGACAGCTCAGAGCCTGGAGCCTGCTTCAGATTCTGTGTCTCCCTCTTTCTGTCCCTCTCCTGCTCATGCTCTGTCTCTCTCTGTCTCTCAAAAATAAACATTAAAAAAAAGTTTTTTTTTTTTAAGTTAGACCAGAGCCGATGAATAGGAGTTGGAATAAGGACAAGGAAGTGAAAGGTACCTGAGGAGTGGTAGGTGAAAGAGAACTTATGTTCTATCTACTGCATCACAGAGATGATGTGTATGGTTGTTAGGGGATGATTTTGGTGATAAGTGTTTCTTTACCATGCCCTGATACCAAAAGGACAAGGATATTTGTTGAGTAAAAGAACATGAACACAACCTAGGCATCTAATTTATTGACTTTACCAAAGATTGGTAGACAGACCACCTCTGTGGGATCCTGAAGGCTACCTTTACACAGAGCCAGAAGATACTGAGAAGTAGAAGACATCTCTAAGCAATGTAATTAAGTAGGTGCAGACTAATAATCATAATTAACACTTATTTTGTGCCAGAAAGCATTCTGAATTTTTAACCTATATTAACACCTCACACCAACTGTTTGTTGCTTTTATTATCCCACTTTTTACAAAAGAAGAAACTGAGGCTGTAGTCTAAGTTTCTATAGCATATAAGTGGAGAACCAGTTGTTGAAACAGATAGCTTTCTGTCAGAGTCCATGCTATTAATCACTATGATGTACTGACTAAAGTAGGTCGATATTTATCTTGCCACTTCTTGCTTGAGTGTGCATCTGAATGTAACTGTCTTTATAGCTTCCTCAGCAAAGAGCTTTGGGACTGTCTTCACACATTCTTATAAGCTGCAACTGTAAAAGTCATATTTTCCATATGGAAAGATATCTTTTTATCAGAAGTGTTTATGCAGCCCAGTAAGGAAAACAGGCATCTTATCCCAAGTGGTTTGATCTTCTGATTTCCTCTACCAACTTAAATAGATTATTGTAACAGGTTTTAATTTAGGATCTGTATGCCCTCAACTTTTCCTAAAATAATCATAAGAAATACCAGTGTTCTTGAAGGCTATCATACTTATTTTTTTTTAATTTTTTAATTAGTTTATTTACTAATAAACTAATAAATAAATAAAGTTTATTTATTTTTGACAGAGCGAGAGAGACAGAGCATGAACAGGGGAGGGGCAGAGAGAGAGGGAGACACAGAATCTGAATCAGGTTCTAGGCTCTGAGCTGTCAGCACAGAGCCCGACGTGGGGCTCGAACTCACAGACTGCGATATCATGACCTGAGCTGAAGTCGGTCACTCAACTGACTGAGCCATCCAGGCGCCCCAAAGGCTAACATATTTATAATCAACTTAATTTTATTCTGAGGTTTACAAACTTCAACCCTCAATTTTTGTTATATTCAGTTAACTAATTGCTTTTATCTCTTTGGTCCAAAATTGATTTTTAATTACAGTTGATCCTTGAACAATGTGGCAGTTAGGAGTGCTGACCTCCTGTACAGTTGAAAACCTGTGTATACTGTTTGAGTCCCCCCAAATTTAACTACTAATAGCCCACTATTGACTGGAAGCCTTACTAATAAAATAAACAGTCGATTAACACATATTTTGTGTGGGTATTATGTATTGTATTCTTACAATAAAGTAGTAGTAAGCTAGAGAAATGGGGCGCCTGGGTGCTGCGTCCGGTGCTGCGCCTGGGTGCTACAAAGTCGGTTAAGCGTCTGACTTTGGCTCAGGTCATGATCTCATGTTCCTGAGTTCGATCTCTGCGTCAGGCTCTGGGCTGACAGCTCAGAGCCTGGAGTCTGCTTCGGATTCTGTGTCTCCCTTTCTCTCTGCCCCTCCCCTGCTTGTGTTCTGTCTCTCTCTCTCAAAAATAAATAAACATTAAAAATGTTTTTAAAAAAAGGTAAGCTAGGAAAAGATGTTATTAAAATCATAAAGAAAAAATACATTTACGGTACTGTACTTATAAAAAACATCCGCATATAATTGGATACATGCAGTTCAAACCTATGTTGTTCTAGGGTCAGCTATATATTCTTTGTGGTTTGGGTGAAATATATATACACATATAATTTAAAAATTATTCAATTACAAGAAATATGTTTTTCTTCCATTATTACCCATCTGCCTCTGTCTCTCCCTTCCTTCCTTCCTTTTCTTTTTTTCCTTCTCAGCATTGTAAAGTTGTTCTGTGAACCATGGTACATGATTAACATATGATGATGATGATTTCCAGATACATAGCCTATTCACAGGAAACAGATGGTCTCTAGTTCCTCTGGTGCAAACTCAGAAACCATGTGCAGGTACACACTCTCACCACCTTCACTTATTTGGGGTGGGGGGGGAACATAAGAAGAACAAGATCCTCATGAGTAAGTATGACTATGTAAGGGATGACGTTTGCCATGTTGTCCTTATAACAGATCTTTTTGGACAGTGGAACCCAGTACCTGATGCCTTTACATTTTTCTCATACTCAAACCACATTTAGATTATCTAAATGGGTTTAAAGTGTTCAGAATATGAGTTACAAGGTGACAATGCCCATTTCTCTTTCAAAAGAGCACAATGACCAAAAAGTAATGCTGGATACCTGAGAGTAGGATTTACTTGGTCACTGAAAACCAACGAGTCACACGATTATTAAAACATAAAGCTAAGTTATAGCATGTAGTTATGGCTGGTGGATGCAGAATTTATTGTGTATATCCTGCCTTTTACTGTGAAAGAATATTTCATCTTTCCACTGAAAAGCATACAGTGTTTATTATGCAATATGTTCTTATGAGAGCATGTTCCTGTGTTCCTGAAAACTATGTTAACAGATCCTTAGGAAGTAGATCATTTTTTGAACAAATGTAAATACCTAAATTGTGTACCAGATCCTGCTAACAAGGTGCTTTTTACTACAGAAAAGGAAAGAGGCAATTATAATACAATAGAATAAGCTGTATAATAACAGGTCTCCTAGGTCATCCTCGCTATTTTCAATCTGCTCTCTACACAGCATCCAGGGTGATCCATAAGTCAGGTCTCATCATTTCCATGCTCAGTCCGTTTCAGTGGCATCCCAGAATATTTGGAACAAGAGCTAAAGTGCTCAGGGTGGACTAGAAAGCAATGAATTTACGCCACATTACATCTCTTTTATCTCAGACTACTTTTTCCCTCATTCACTCTGCTTTCACCTCGTGGACCTTGCTGCCCCTCACATACTTCAGCACTCTTCTGCCTTAGCCTCGTCAACTTACTCTTTTCTCTGCTGAAAAGCTGCATGACTTAGTCCTATACTCAAATGTTGTCTTCTCAAGAGGTCTTTTCTTACCACCTTCTTTAAAATTGCAGCCCCTTCTCCCTCCACAGCCCCCAGCCCTTCCTCTCTATTTTTCTTTGTAGTCCTTAATCACCATGTAACATATTTATTTATATTGGTAATTAATTTATATTGGTAATTAATTTATATATATTTCTACCCTAACTGGAATATAACTTTCATGAAAGTAGGGGGTTTTATCTGTGCTTAATAAATACTTGCTGAATCAGTCAGTGGATAAAAGCTAAAATACAAGGTGCTGTGAGAGTACATAATCCAGTAATGAATATCAAAGAAGACTTTTAAATTACAGGGAAGCCAGGATTTCAAAGATGTGTAGGAAGTTTTTAATAGTGTTTCCGGCAGGGAGAACAGCACTTGCAAAGACCCAGAGAGGCACAGAAGAGTGTGTGGTACTCTACTCATTCATCATAACTGGAACATTGCAACAATGGGGAGTGGTGAGCAGTGAGACTGCAGAATAATCAGGGACCAGATAATGAAGGGTCAATGAGGAGCCACTGAAGGATTTCAAACAAGGAGTGAAGTGATTAGGTTTGCTATTTTGAAAAGATTCTTCAAGCTGCAATGTGGGGAGTAGATTAGAGAAAGCCATGCTTGTCGCAGAAAAGCATTTTGGGAGGCTTTTTTTGTTAAGTTTCTACTTAAATTGCAGTTAACATACAGTGTAATATTAGTTTCAGGTGTACAATATAGTGAACCAACACTTCCATACAATACCTGGTGTTCATCATAAGTGCCTCCCTTAATCCCCATCACCCATTTAACACTCACCCACCTCCCCTCTAGTAACCATCACTTTGTTCTCTATAGTTAAAAGTCTGTTTCATGGTTTGCCTCTCTCTTCTTTTGTCCCTTTGCTCATTTATTTTGGATAATTAAGTGAGATGGTGGCAGACTGAAATAGCTGACAGCGGTAGGAATGAGAAATAGATGCATTTGAAAAGTATTTAAGAGAATCAATATTGTCTGTGAAAAGTAAGGGAAAAGAAGAAACTAAAAATAGATGATGGTGGCTTTCAAGGTCAGGTCTTATAGAGAGAAAAGTAACAAATTCCATTTTGGACATGATATGCTTGTATGAATTCCAAATGGTGGTAAGATATCTGGTAGAAAGTTAGCTATAAAAATATGAGTGTTAAACACACACATAAAAAGATGCTCAACATCACTAATCTGTAGGGAAAAGAAAATCAAAACCACAATAAGATCACCTCAAACCTGTCATGATGGCTAAAATAAAAAACAAAAGAAACAACAAGTGTTGGCAAGGATGTGGAGAAAAAGGAACCCTCACACACTGTTGGTAGGAATGCAAACTGGTGCAGCCACTATGGAAAACAGTGTGGAGATTCCACAAAAAAATAAAATTAGAAGTACAATATGTCCCAGTAATTGCACTTCTGGGTATTTGCCTAAAAAATACAAAAATACTAAATCAAAAAGATACATGCACTCCTATGTTGATTGCAGCATTATTCATAATAGCCAAATTATGGAAGCACTCTAAGTGTCCTTTGATAGATGAATAGATAAAGAAGATGTAGTGTGTTGGGGCACCTCGGTGGTGCAGTTGGTTGAGCATCCGACTTCAGCTCAGGTCATGATCTCACGGTTTGTGGGTTCGAGCCCCACGTCGGGCTCTGTGCTGACAGCTCAGAGCCTGGAGCCTGCTTCGGATTCTATGTCTCCCTCTTTCTCTCTTCCCCTCCCCTTCTCATGCTCTGTCTCTCTCCAAAATAAATAAACATTAAAAAAAATTTTTTTAAATACATAGTGTGTGCATGCATGTATCTATACATATACATACATATACATGATGGAATATTACTGTGCATGAAAAAAACAAAATCTTTCCATTTGCAACAACATGATGTATCTAGAGAGTATAATGCTAAGTGAAATAGGTCAGTCAGAGAAAGACAAATACCATATGATTTCACTCATGTGGAGTTTAAGAAACAAAGCAAAGAACAAAGGGAAAAAAGATACAGAGAGAGTCAAACTAAGTAACAGACTCTTAACTATAGAGAACAAACTGATGGTTACCAGAGGTGAGTGGAGGGATGGGTGAAATATGTGAAGGGAATTAAAAAGTATTTATCATGATGAACACTGGGTAATGTATATAAAATTGTTGAATCACTATATTGTATACTTGAAACTGATAACATACTGTATGCTAACTACAGTGCAGTTAAAACTGAAAAAAAAAAAAAGAGTGTATTGCGAATACCAGAATAAAGGGGACTAAAATGATCAGTAAAGACAGAAAACAAAAAAACATGGGGTTAGATGAGGCACCTGGGCTAGAGATAGATATTTGGGATCTTCAGCTTAGATATAGTGAAGAAAACAGTAGAAATGAGTAATAATCTAAAGAGTAAGGAAAGAATAGAGCAGAGGGGGGAGGAATGGTATTGTTTACTCCACAGATTGGCAAACCACGAACCACAGCTTGCCCACTGCCAGTTTTTTAATGGCCCGCAAACTAAGAATGGCCTTTATATTTGCTAATGATTACAGTTCACCTGATAACCTTGATTTTTGCCGCTTGGCCTTCCAAACTTAAGATATTTACTATCCAATCCCTTAAGGAAAAGCCTACTGATTTAGGCAAAAGAAGACAAGCCTTCAAAGACAAAGATAAATGTTAGTAAGAGTGATGGGGAAAATCAGAAGAATGAAGAGGAGAGATGAGGGTTTTCAGATAGTTAGGGAAACTTTAGGCATGTTGGTATATCTCATCTGCTTCAAATACATAACACATCTCTTCTTCAAATATATAACAATAAGAAAAAATACTTAAAAAGAAAACTAAGACATAGCCAGGTCAAAGCAAAATCGGGATTTCTGTGGACCAGAAATGGAATGAATAGAAACACAAAGCAAAAAAGGGCAGACACCAGAGTACTGTCACACTCCTGATCCAGAGGCACTATGGTGACAGGATTGGGTTCCTTCAGACTACAAGGGGCTAGGTGCCCCATAGAAAGCCATGTGCACAACCTAAGGTCAGAGCGTGGGGTAGGGACTTTTCTACTCATGATAGGAGGTTGAATAAAAACTGTATTGACTAGGGGCGCCTGGGTGGCGCAGTTGGTTAAGCGTCCGACTTCAGCCAGGTCATGATCTCGCAGTCTGTGAGTTCAAGCCCCGCGTCAGGCTCTGGGCTGGCTGATGGCTCAGAGCCTGGAGCCTGTTTCCGATTCTGTGTCTTCCTCTCTCTCTGACCCTCCCCTGTTCATGCTCTGTCTCTCTCTGTCCCAAAAATAAATAAACGTTGAAAAAAAAATTTTTTTTAAACTGTATTGACTACTGCCTAGCGCATCAGCTTATAGGAAGCTTTAGGCCCAGGAAGGAAGAGAATACATTGCTTCATACCCAAGAATTAAACCAACCCACCTGCCTACTCAGTGACTGAATCTGTAGTATCTTCAGTATTACTGCCAGAGCTCTAACCTCTGAATTGCCATTTATGAGACCTGTGAGTGCACCTATGGGTACAACTATGAAGCTGCCCGACAAGAGAGCACAAAGGGATGGGCAGACTAAAACCTGTCTCCCAAAATGTGCCTGCAAGCCAAAATTACAGACATGAATATATCAAATTTTAGGAAAGACAGCCATGAAACAACCTTTTAAAAGGGAGTAAGAATTTATAAAAGATACTAATTTCACAGAACTACCTGAAAAAGATTTTTAAAGATATATACTTAGTATACTCAAGGAGATGATAAAAGCATCCAGTTAAAATCAACAGGAAAATATGAAAAAATAGGCAGAAATGAAATAATAGGTAATATGAAAAAGGACTAAAAAAGCTAGGAAGTAAGAATACATTATTTGAAATTAAAAATAAACTCGACAGGATAAAATCTAGACTGGAAGTAGACAGAGAATTAATCAATAGCTTGAGAGAGAGCATTAAAGACTATACCCAAAACACAGCAGAAAAACAGATTAAAAGGGTGAAAGAATGATTAAGAGTCCTATAGAATGCAGACTGAAGGGTTCTATAGGATTTGGAGTTCCAGAAGGAGAGAAAGGAGAGAAAAGTGTACTTAGTATTTTACACTTAACATCTGAGAATTTTCAACAATCAAAGAAAGGTGTGAATTCACACATGCTAATCATGTAAATCAAAAAAGAAGAGGGATGGCTTGGTAGCCCAGTCAGTTGAGCGTCTGACTCCTGATGTCAGCTCAGGTCTTGATCTCAGGGTCGTGAGTTCAAGCCCTGTGTTGGGCTTGAAGCTTACTTTAAGAGAAAAAAAAAAAAAAAAAAAAAGGAAGAAAATACTTAAAACTACCAGAGTAGAGACACACATTACCTAAAAAGTAGTTTGATAGCAAGTTTCTTGTCAGCAGTGCCAAGAGACAATAGAGTACTATCTTCACAATATGTAATCTCAAGAATTTCATGCCAGTGAAACATGATTCAAGAATGAAGGCAAAATGTAGACATTTTGGACATTCAAAAACAAAGAAATAGAACTACTCAGTAAATCAGTTGAAGCTCTGCTTCCGCTAGAGGAAAATGAGTTCATACTGAAAGAATGGGACATGTAAAATTGGTTAGCCTAGAAAGTGTAAACATGCATCCATTGTTAAATTAACCATTGACAATGTTAAAAACAAAAAAAACAAAACGTGTTAATTTACAAAAAAGGAAAAAAACCTAACCCTTTAGTTCCTGATAACAAGACAGAAGGGTACATAATTGGAAGTGAGGGTATCCTAAGGGCCTTTTACTAGAAATGGCAAAGTAAGAGTTGAGGTGAAGATTTTAAGTAAGTTACTGTTCCTATGAATCAAAATTTCATGATTTAAGGGGCCTGTTTTGGCTTGTTTAAATGGTCCAGGTCTCTTAGATCTCCTCCATATAAACTTATAGCTAGCAATTTATATTTATTCCTGAGGTCTTTCAAAATTAGGCTCAAATTCTTGTTTCATAAATAATTCTCTAGTATTGGCAAGTCTCTATATGAATGATAAAAAAAAAATAGAAACTGTTAACAGTAAATATCTCCAAAAATTACAGAATGAACATTTCTAAGTAGAATATGGGACTGTCCTCATTTACTATTTCTGAGTATCAAAAATAGTGCAGAGAGGGACTTAGTTAAGCATCAGGCTTCGGCTCAGGTCATGAGCTCATGGTTCATGGGTTCTAGCCCCACTTTGGTCTCTGTGCTGGTGGCGCACAGAGCCCGGAGCCTGCTTCGAATTCTGTGACTCCCTCTGTCTCCATGCCTCCCCTACTTGCACTCTGTCTCTGCCTCTTAAAAACAAATAAACATTAAATTTTTTTTAAATAGTGCAGAGGCAAAAACACTTATGCAGTGAGGTGTAAATAATAAGTGAATATATTTTTAAAACATTCACTTACATATGTGTTGGTTTTGTTTTTAATGGAACCACCCATAAGCCTAATAATCCAGGGTGCCTAGGTGGCTCAAGTCAATTAAGCGTCTAGCTCTTGATTTCCGCTAAAGTCATGGTCTCAGGGTTAGTGAGTTCAAGGCTTGTGTTGGGCTCTGTGCTGATGGTGTAGAGCCTGCTTGGGATTCTCTCTCTCCCTCTCTGACACTCCCTTGCTTGTGTTTTCTCCCTCTCAAAATAAATAAATAAACATAAAATAATTCATCACTGTCGTTATAAAAAAAAAAGCCTAATAATCAAAATGAAAATATCTCCCCAGGAATAATGATATCTTTCTTCTTTGAAATCTAAATACTTTGTATCTCTCTTAGGACAAGGACCAAGTTTTGCCTTAGCTTATAAGCTACTTGTTCTGACTTTTGTCTCCACTTGTAGACACTAGTGTTGAGGTCTCATGCCATGGCTCTCTATCCTTCACAGGATGCACCAGCACAGTCGGTACACACAGTACACAAATGTTGCATGAATGGCCATTTCATATATCTGAGTTTTGTTTGTTTTTTACCATAAACAACAAATCATTTTATAGTACATTTTTGCATGTTGTCTTTCAAAGAAGCTATGAACATTTTACAGGTTTTCTGGTAAAGTTTCAATTTGAATAATTGGACCATTAAGTTAAGAAACAAAACAGATGAAAGTAGGGGAAGGAAAAAGAGAGAGATGGAGGCAAACCATTAGAGACTCTTAACAATAGAAAACAAACTGAAGATTGCTGGTGGAAGGTGGGTGGGGAATGGGCTAAATGGGGATTCAGGAGTGTACTTGTGATGAGCACTGGGTATTATATGGAAGTATTGTATTGAAGCATTATACTGTACACATGAAATTAATGTTACACAATGTTATCTAACTAGAATTTAAGTTAAAACGTGATACAAAAAGAAAAAAAAAAGAAAAATTTGTGTACCGCCAGATTGTGTTGATGTTTTGAAAGAGCTTCAAACCATGATTTAACATAAAAGACTCTTATTTAAGTCCTGTCATTTCAGTCCTAAGAGAGTTAGGAATTAATGGCTTATGTGAAGTAACTGAGGTGGGAGAGGTTAAGTGAATTCATCCTGATCACACACAATAGTAGGGATTTTTGATATTGATTTATGCGCCTTTTTTAACTGAGTAAGACACTGAAGTGGAAAATATATCATCTTCTCCAGCATACCTGATAACATGATGTAGTTGTTATTTTTCATATATAAAGCATGTATTGTCTTAAAAAAACAATAACAATTTCTCCTCTTCTCTGCTCTCAGAGCCCTCCTCTGATCATACTCTTGTTAGAGCATCTACCATAGAATTATGGTGAGTTGTCTGTCTTAACACAGGATCCCCTTAGTAGTGGAATTGGATGGATCCTCCCCCACCAAAAAAAAAAATGTTTATTGAATGATTCCCTGATTATTGTTTAATTGCCTTTGGAATTTGGATCCTTAAGGTTGTTTATATTATCACATTTTCTGAAGCACATCAGTTCTGAGTCTCTTTGTTGGTTATGAGTTGGTACTATAAGATTCCCATAAAGGGCAATCAGTGACTATCCTGGAAACCAGTAAGTGACTACTTCTATGGCCTCGATCTTGGAAATGTGCTAACATGTTTGTGTGAGAGAGAAATATGTCAGTCCACACCAGAACCTAAAATCAGAGACTTTTGTCTGATTCCAAGTTTTCCTCATTTTGTGTAAATATATATTTCTGATCTAATATTTAAGACTCTGTGACTAGTCTTTTAAAACGGAGTCTGAATCTTTAATAAAGTAGAAAATATTTTTGTAAAATAGTGTTGTCCTAGTTTGAATTTTATGTATCCTGTTTACTTAAAGCAGTGTGCCACTTTTATTAGAGTTAATAAATGATAACTACTGATAGTTACACTATTCAGTCTATTTTGAAATTGCTGTAACTGTTTAGGAAACCAATATTCAATAAGTTGTGTTTTTTAATTAGGCCATCTTGTTAACCCTATTAACCACTTTATTAAGATACAATTCACATAACATAAAATTCACCAATTTAAAGTATACAATTAACTGTTTTTTAGTATATTCACAATGTTGTGTGACCATTACCACAATCAATTTTAGAACTTTTTCATTACCCCATAAAGAAATTCCGTACCCCTTAATCATCACTCCCTAAACCTCCCATCCCCCCTAGCATTTTGTTAACATTTATACTTATGATGGAAATACTTATTTCCTACCTTGTCTTAGTATACAAATCAAAAGTTCATTCTGTATATGTGTGTGTTTCAGACATCGGTTTCTGTGTACACTCCAGGTTTTTGTATGTTATATGTTTAAATGAGCTCCAAATTTAGTAATTTGCCTAGTATCATTTTTTTCTTTTTCCTTCCAAGACTTAAACTTAAAAATTATTATATTACTTCAAGACCAACCATTGCTGTGACAGAATTAAAATCAACAATCTTTTAACTGACTTATCAACGACCAGTGATTGTACAGTGATTAAAGAGGTATCTTTCCCAGGCGCCTGGGTGGCTCAGTCGGTTAAGCTTCTGACTTCTGCTCAGATCATGATCTTGCGTTTGTGAGTTCGAGCCCCACGTGGGGCTCTGTGCTGACAGCATGAAGCCTGGAGCCTCCTTTGGATTCTGTGTCTCCTACTCACTCTTCCCAGCTCATGCTCTGTCTCTCTCTGTCTCTCAATAATAAAATAAACGTTAAAAAAAATTAAAAAGAGGTATCTTTCCACCAAATTTAAATTGGAAGAAGTCATACAGGGTGAATCTCTCTTTCTCTCTCTCGTAGTTTGGATTATTATATGTATTCAGTGAATACTTCTTGACCTAAATGTGTTCTTTTTCTTAGATTTAGATAATTATTAGAAGATTAAAGTTAGTCACAAGGCATTGTGAATTTTTCAAATAGAAGAGCCCATGTGAATGACAAGCTACACTATACATTAAGTCTATTTTGATTAATAGAAATTTTATGTAAATCACTTGTCAGAAACACATGAAATGATTTTTTTATCTGTGTCATTTACACTAAATTCTTGTGGGCACAGAGCATTTTCTGAATTAAAATCTCTGTAGACAAGCAGTAAAATGCATAATGTGCTTATGAATAATACATTAACAACCCTATAGTCAAGATCAGTGATAAACAAATTGGTAGACTAGTGTCTAGGGACACATTAGACTATTGAGTCCATTTGATAGAGGACTTTGTAGACTTGTCTGCTATCTTTGTATCAAGTGCCATAGAAACAAATTCAATAAATTTCTTATCTAACTCAAATGACGATTTAGGTAAATCTGATGAGTCTATACAGCTTTCCTGAGGTCTTCTTTGTATATCCTTTGTGTATCCTTTATACACACTTTGTATAAGTTGTATCATTTATGTGTTCTTATAATGCCTAATTGTAACATCAGGAACACAAATGGATTACTAGGTAGTGCTATGAAGGGTGGACTCCTCTTATCATTGTGATTTATTAACTAATAAAAATTACTTTTTATAGTTTGGTTAACTTAAAGCAATAAAGTCCATTTTAGAGTTCCTTTCTGATTAAAGCACTCACCAGGGAACTTCATGATCTTGCTTTCACTGAGTTTATAATCCTTACATATTCATGAATAGAAACCAATTATACCAGACTGCAATGCTACACTATAAACTCCGTAAAGATATGGACATGTCTGTTTTATCTGTCCTCAGCACCTAACATAAGAGCATAATGGTCACTCAATAAATGTTTGTTGAATAAATGAATGAAAATGTTAAGTAATGGTGCCCAGTAAGACAGTACTAAAGTGCTGGTTAATTAATGTCTCAGATGGCAGCCAGTCAGGAAAATAGTTAACTACTCTCAGTATTTTTTTTTAATTTTTTTTTCAACATTTATTTATTTTTGGGACAGAGAGAGACAGAGCATGAACGGGGGAGGGGCAGAGAGAGAGGGAGACACAGAATCGGAAACAGGCTCCAGGATCTGAGCCATCAGCCCACAGCCTGACGCGGGGCTCGAACTCACGGGCCGCGAGATCGTGACCTGGCTGAAGTCGGACGCTCAACCGACTGCGCCACCCAGGCGCCCCAACTACTCTCAGTATTTTAAAAATAGGGGAATTTAAAACAAGGATTTCATTACAAAAATTATTGAACAGGCTAGAAGAGCAAAAAGAAGAGGGTAATGGTACCCAGAGACTGGTAACTCTGCACCACTCAGCTAGAGGAGTAAATATGGGAATGGTACTGCCTGAAGCTGTGAGTCCACACTGACCACTGGCAGTGCTGGAACTCTACCTCTACCTTTAAAAATAATATTTTTGGGGCACCTGGGTGGCGCAGTCGGTTAAGCGTCCGACTTCAGCCAGGTCACGATCTCGCGGTCCGTGAGTTCGAGCCCCACGTCGGGCTCTGGGCTGATGGCTCAGAGCCTGGAGCCTGTTTCCGATTCTGTCTCCCTCTCTCTCTGCCCCTCCCCCGTTCATGCTCTGTCTCTCTCTGTCCCAAAAATAAATAAACGTTGAAAAAAAAAAAATTTAAAAATAATATTTTTGAATAGTTATGCACTATATATGGTACTTTAAATTGTGGTATAAAGTTTACTGGGCAGAGTACTCTGTATAGGATATGGTTCTCCTATGTAGCTTGTGCATTTTGGTATTTCATATATTTAGAGACGTGCAGTCTTCTGATTTATTCCTTTTGTAGGCTGGGAGGTGATTTATCGGTACAAAAATAATTAGTATCTACTTGGTGCCAGGTACTATGTTAGATATTAGGATTATAAAAATTAATTTTTTTTTAATTTTTTTTTCAACGTTTTTTATTTTTTATTTTTGGGACAGAGAGAGACAGAGCATGAACGGGGGAGGGGCAGAGAGAGAGGGAGACACAGAATCAGAAACAGGCCCCAGGCTCCGAGCCATCAGCCCAGAGCCCGACGCGGGGCTCGAACTCCCGGACTGCAAGATCGTGACCTGGCTGAAGTCGGACGTTTAACCGACTGCGCCACCCAGGCGCCCCTAAAAATTAATTTTTAAAGTGCAACTTTTAATATGTAAGTAAATTTATCAGATTTAGACTTACATCTACATGTAAATATGTTCGGACCATGTAAACCATATAAAGTGTTAAGCTTGTATAAAAATTTTTAACAGTTTTGACCTGCCAGTTTACTTTGAAATAGCTATAGTTATTCCTATCAAGTTGTATTGTTCTTTAGGGAAAAAAGGGGGGAAGGAGGTAACACCTGGATGGCTCTGTCAGTTGAGTGTCAGACTTCAGCTCAGGTCATGATCTCGCAGTTCATGGGTTCGAGCCCCATATTGGGCTCTCTGCTATTAGCACAGAGACCGTTTAGGATCCTCTGTCCCCCTCCCTCTCTCTGACCCTCCCCTATTTGTGCTCTCTTATGGAACATAAACATTTTTTTTAAAAGTAACATAAATGCATGTCTGCTGCAGTCTCCTGACTGCTAGGCAGTACCACTCACAGGCCATCTGAAATATGAGAACTTTATTTCCTGGAAGATGAGAGAAAAGGTGACTTGTCAGAAATAGGTGTGCTTAATGAGGTGTGCATTCTGAGAAGACAGCATCGTGTCTCGTGTCTGTGGGTAGGCAGCTAACAGTTTTCAAAGCTTAAATATGCACTGTTTCTGAGCTTATGATACAGGGTAGAGCTTGGAAAACATAAGCACGAGAACATACAGAAAATCATTCTTAGAGTCTAGCCTCCTCTTTGAACTGTTCTTTGTTCAAACAGCTCCACTCTCTGAGCTTTGGTACAGGTTTTAGTGGCCTGTGATGTAGACCCTGATGCTGTGTTAAGAGGTGCCAAACCAATATCCATAAAACCTTTAGAAAACATGGAATCCTTATTAGTTCAAAATAAGGGGAAGGAAAAGCAGGCTTTTTTGTTCAGAGTGTATGGCAACCAATATATGATATCTGTTGGAAGAAAAATGCCTTTCCTAGAAAAAGCACCATATGTTCCATTTCTTCCCCCTCCTCCATATTTTACTTCTTTATCTTTCGCATGGAATTAACATTATTGAACAGTAAAGGCTAGTTAATGACAACTCAGTAAAATTTTCAGTCCTATATACAAATACCCAATTTGAGGTACTGTTGAAGTCACCAAGGTTATATATTAAAAAGTTAAAATGGTTTTTAAAAGTGTTTTTTCACTTGGCATTATGAGAAAGGAGCCACAAGAGCTCTTCCTGTCCTGCTTTGCATGAGCCCCGGATCCTGTGACTGCCACATACTCATTTAGCACTTAGACATTATCCTGGAAAATCATCAGATTTTTTTTTATGCCTACTTTACCCAGTTAGATTCTAAGCTTTTTGTGGAGGAGACTATGATTCTGTACCAGACCAGGTAGTATCCTTTATGCCTTCTATGTAAAAGATGATTGGTAAATTGGCTCTTCTTTCTCCTCACATCTAATCGGTAGCCAAACCTGTTGCTTTTACTTGTAAATATAGCTTCTAGCCAGCCAGCCTATCTCTCTATTTGAATTGTCACTGATGGTGTTGGGTCCCTACTTATTTCTAAACTGGAATATAATCTCCTATTTGAGTTCTTTGCTCTTTGTCTTAACCCTTTCCACTGTATCCTTATAGCTTCCAAAAGTGAAAATTTAGGTGTGTCACCCTCTCCTTTAAACCTTTTCATGTCTCTCTGTTGCTTTAGAATAAGATCCAGACTCTATATTTTTGCATACAAGAGCCCCTGCAAAATATGTTCTCTTTCTACCCCTCTGGCATCATGTCTCAACATCCCCCACACACACATCTTACACTCTAACCATTGTAAATGGGTTATAGTCCCTTGAATGAGCCCTGTACCCTCTTATCCCCATGCGTCTCATCCCCTCAAACACCTAATTCTCCCACCCAACCCTTTTGCTTCTCACAACCCTTACACCACCCCCACCCCAACACACACATATCCACCCTTACCACAAATACTTTTACCTGGATGGCTTCGTGTCTTTTGAGACTCAACTCTGGTGTCCCCTCCTCCAGAAAGTATTTCCTGTCATTCCCCTGATCTTCATCCAACCAGGTTAGGTGTACTCCGTACCTATGTATACATAGGACTTATCACACTACGTGCACTGATCTGTTTTCAAATCTGTCTTTCTTAGTAGAATATGAGGTCTTTGAGGGCAGGTCCTGATCCTCTGTGCTTCTGTAGTTCTACCACTTACCAAGCACCAGGTACATAGCTGGCAGACAATAAATGTTTGTTCAAAGAAATTCAGTGGGGTTTTTTTGCTTTTGTTTTTGTTTTTTCATTTTTTTTTTTTTTTTTTTCGGTTTGTCTTCAGTCTATTTCTTGCCTAAAGCCAAGCAAATGCCTCAGTATTCACAACAGATGTTTGTCTGGGCCAAATAGCTTACTTTACAGAAACAGCCAACTTGGCAGATTTGGTGATACCAAGAAAGAGTTAGTTCTGGGAATACATCACAGTCTATTCAAAGGAAAAATTGATACTATCTTGAAGTGTTGCAGTACTAGCAGTGACTCGTCATTTTATCGACATATCCCAAGTTTGTTATACTTATGTCAAGGACCAGAGGAGACTAGAAAATAGATTTCTATCTCAGAAAAAGCTAATAATTTATATTGTTTACTTATTTAATACAGAATCCAAAGTACAGATACCAGTTATTTTTAGATTTGGTCATCTAAGGTACCAACAACAGTTCCTTATGTATTCTAGGTACTGATCATTTGTTTGATATATCAGCCTTGTTCATATATGAACCCGAGCCAATGAGTTGTAAAATATACTATAAAAATCTAGTGAGATTACAGAGTATTTAACACTTGCCAAACTACCCAAAATGGCTATATTCTATGGCACATATTGGACTCATCTAATACGTCTAACTTTCATAAGGAAATTAGATCATTTTCAAATTCCTTCTTATATTTTGTAATTCCTTTCTGTCTCTTACCATTTATTTTGAACTACTTGAATAATGGCCCTTTTTCAAAGCTTCAGTAGTCTCTCTCAAGAACAATATAGAGCCAACTCAAATCTAGAAGTTTAAGGTTAATTGTGTCTGTAGTGCTATCATCCTGTCTAGGGAAACTTCTCAACACTAACTCTATGTCATTCATTACACTCACCTTGCAGACATTTTAGTTCGGTGAACCAATTTTATTTTTCAGTGCATGCTGTGCAGAGAGTAGTAGTGTGATGTTTAAAGCTCAGATTCTAAAGTCTGACATATCTGGATTTGATTCCTGGATCAGCTCTTACTGGTTAAATAATCTTAAACAAGTTACGCTTCTTCCTGAGCTTTAGTTTCCTCATGCAAATGGAATGGTAACTGTATCAACCTCATGCTGCCCCGTTGTGAATATTCTGAGACACTGCTTGCAAGGCACTTGGAGTGTCTGGTGCATATGCACGTGTGCTCAGCAAGTGTTGGTGATTCTTTTTAATGTGCCTAGCACATAGGAAATAGCGGTAATGAAGACAGATATAGACCCTGCCCTTCTCCGTACCTATGTATACATAGGACTTATCACACTTAATTGCCCTTCTAGACAATTAAACAATTAATTACAATTAAGAGCAATGAGTGTTTGAAGAAATGATTGAGAAAATACAGAATTGTTTGTGGATGTAGTAGGAAGACTGAATACAACCTAGAAGTCAGAGAAGGCCTGTTTGAGGAAATAACCTTGAAGCTGTGACTGACAGGGCAAGAACGTAGACTCTGAAACAGAGATATTTATGAGAGAAATCATACTTCAGTGCAATTTTGAGATGTCACAAAGATCCCAGGATATGTCCCCTTAAGAAGCCTCAGGTTAGGAACTAGTATTTATTTGATGACAACATGGTAGGTACTTAGCAAGATAAAGGAGGGCAGTATAAAGAAGATGATGATGATCACTAACATTTATGAGAATCAGCTTATTTAATCCTCTCAACAACCATTTGGAGTGGAATTACGTGGCCCAACTTACGAATAAGAATGCTGAGGCATCAAGAGGATAAGTACCTTGGCAGATGTTACGCAGCTAATAAGTGTGAAAAGATTGGGATTCAAACCATGGCAGAATTATTCCAGAGGCCATGTTAATGGTTCCTAAACAGTGACTAAGAAATGGTTTGTGCCCATAGGAGCTCAGTCTAGAGGACAATAATTCTTCTGGCTACAGCTACTATAGCAAGAACTATTTTGCAGTCTTTTCTATCATAAAATTAGCAAATGGTCCTTCTATCTGATTCCTCCCCATACAGTACATCATTTCTGCAGATCTTTCTCAGATCCCTAGCTCTCCCCACCCTGCTAAAGAGGTCTAGCATCATGTACCATTTATGTTCACACGTGAATTTCTTCAGAGGGACAGATTCTTTTTAGGGTCTTTACATTTCTTTTCCATATGATAACTTTACTTATCATATTGGGAGGATATAGACTTTCATGCTGACTTAAAACCAAAACCAATTTCAGGATTCAGACTAAAGGCTTTGTGTAAATACAAACTTTTTAAAAATGTTTTATTTATTTTTGAGAGACAGAGAGAGATAGCGCGAGCAGGGGAGAGGGAGAGAGAGAGGGAGACACGGAATCTGAAGACAGGCTCCAGGCTCTGAGCTGTCAGCACAGAGCCCAACGTGGGGCTCAAACCCACGAACCATGAGATCATGACCTGAGACGAAGTCGGACCCCCAACTGACTGAGCCACCCAGGCGCCCCATGTGTAAATATAAATTGATCATCAAACTTTTCTTCAAATGAATTTGAGTATTCCTTGTAAAGAAAAAGGGATTTATATTTGCCTTTTCATAAAGCAAAAAAATGGTCTGGTGTTCTACAGACTTAATGACTCCTCTGGGTTTTGTTTGCCTTGAAAAAGCAGACTTTTAAACATTTCAGTTCACCTTTAGTAAAGGTCTTATCTTATTCTCATAGCTAAAAGCAGTAGCACAGAGCAGTTCTCACGTTAGAATTCAGTGGGGCAGCATTAACTCTTCAGTAAACATTTGATCATGTTTGCTTTAGGAAAATTAGGAAGAAAGACCAGATATTCTGAAAAAGCCTTCACACTGTTCTCCGCATAAAAAGGTATTGTTTGCAACATTATAATGGAGAACAGAAGCTCTGCATTATTAGGCAGTTTTCATCCATGACCAAAGAATAGTTAACATGATCATCTTGAAGTCCAGAATCTGAAGGACTATTTATTTTTGCCTTCTTCCTTGCCACATTTTATATCAGTCTCATAAGTAACAGATTTCGCACTGTTTTTGTCTTCTCTATTTTATCTATATCCCTTTTAGATGCTAGAGAACAAGGCCTAAACCAGAGTGCTGGCTCCAGATAATCCATCTGCAAAAACATTGCCCATCACTAGCCATTTCCCTCTTCTATTTCCCCTGGACTGAATAAAGCAGGCCTTAGCAGCATCATTTCTGAAATTAGTTGTACTCAACTTTCCTAGTACCCAATCACAAGGCTTTTTAACTTAGTTGCTTCTGGGAAAAAAATAAAATTAAAACTAAATAATATATAACATAACATAACATAACATAACATAACATAACATAACATAATATATAAATGAAACAAAATAAAATAAAATAAAACTTGGGATAAATATCCTGTCGTGGGTACAAGTGGAGAAATCATACTTAAAAGACTTTGAAACAGTATCTGTGCTGAAGTTAGAAGCAAAGCCTACAGAGATTTCACTGACATTCAGGAAGGAAAGGATTTTGAAAGACTGCCCCAGCTGAGAAAGTATTGAAGGCCATTTGGGACTGGAGCTGCAGAGGGAGCTCATCTTGGGCCACCTGGAGCCTTTTTTAACCCTGGTCCCACATTGCCTCCCTCCTCAGTCAAGGCCTGCTTTCCTCCTGCTGTGTGCACATTTCTTCCTGTTTCCTGACAGTCTCAAGACCTGCACCACCAGTTAAAAGAACTACTCGTATTTCAGTCCCTTAGAATCTAGTTAGGTCTCATTTCCTTTTTTATTTACTTGTGATGGTCAAACTTGGCATTCTTTTACATTCTCTGAGTCTGGATTATTTCAAGAATTTTTTTTTAAGCTGCTAGCGAATTCTTATTAGTTTTGATAAATGTAGATTGGTTGTGTAAGATTTTAACTTGAGGGAAAGCTAGATTAAGGCATACAGGAACTTTACTGCCCTTGAAACTTTTCAATATATCCAAAATAATTTCAAAATCAAATTTTCTTTAAAATTTTCAAAATTTAATTTTCTTTTTTAAAAAGTCTCAGAATTTAAAAAACTCGGATATTTAGTGATAAGTATGCCAAAAGCCGAACACATTTTTATTTTAGCATGCTAGATTTTCTTTCTGTAGATCCATCATACCCTCCGAAGTCAGATAAACCTAGACTCAATCCCCAGCTCTGCCGATCACTAACAGTAAAAAATTAAATGATTCATCTAAGGCTTTTTTTTTTTAAATCAGTATAATGAACAATGATTCCTACCTCATAAGGTTGTTGTGAGAGCTTGTGTAACAACCCAGGGCCCGCCACATGGTTAGCCCTTGAATTGTCACTTTCCGCCCTACTGTTTTTTGAGAAAAGTAAAGTTTGGATTCCTATTCTTTCCTTAAGTTTGTTTTCACTTTTTAAAGTTGCCCTCCCCCTCCCTCTTTCTTCTGTGTCCCTCCTTAAAGACATAAAAGAGTCCTGGTCACTACTTTACTCCAGTATGGGGCAAAATAAACAAAGGCCAACGTGAGTAGGGCAGTACATAAGCATCATATCTCGGGCCTCTCCTCTCTGGGCTTGCCTCCTTCAGAGCAGGGCCTACCTTCGCTTGCCTTACCTTGTCAGCCCAGGCAAGGACTAGTGCCTCTTCCACAATTTCTAGCTTACTTGCACCCTTACCTTGACTTTCCCAGCCGTATGGGTATTTCTACACCTTTTCTTTCTCATTGTGGATTGATGAATTTTCTCTCTCCTCTTAAGACAATTTCTGATGTTAGAACCCCAGAAACTAGAATGTGCCTTTATTTTTTTGATTCAGTAGCCATTTACTGAATACCAGTTGTTTAAAATGTTTTTTAATTGAAGTATAATTAGCATACGGTGTTATATTCATTTAATATAATGATTTACACTTCTATATATTACTCAGTGTTCATCAAGATAAATGAATTCTTGGGGTGCCTGGGCGGCTCAGTTGGTTAAGCATTGGCCCTTTGGTTTCAGCTCAGGTCATGATCTCAGGAGATCCAGCCACATGTCAGGGCTCCCTGCTACATGTGGAGCCTGCTTAAAAATTTCTCTCCTTCTCCCCTCTCCCCCTCCCCTGCTTATGCATGTGCACACACTCTCTCAAAATAAATAAATAAACAAACAAACAAACAAACTCTTAATCCTCTTTCTATTTCATCCATTTCTGCACCTACCTCCCTCTGGCAACCACCAGTTCTCTGTATTTAAGAGTATGGTTTGTTTGGTTTTTTTGTCACTTTTTAAAATTTCTTTTGATTCTTAAATTCCACATATGAGTGAAATCATATGGTATTTGTCTCTGTTTGACCTATTTCACTAGCATTATACCCTCTAGGTCCATTCTTTTTACGAATGGCAAGATCTCATTCTTTTCTATGGCTGAGTAGTCTGAATACCTACTTTTTTTGCTAGATTCTATAGAAGCATAATTCCAGCTGTCCCAAGAGCTCACAGTCTGCTTTGTGATTAAGTAGAAAATCATATGATCTAGTTTATAATTAAGTAATAGAAAAGTGTCATGAACTATAAATGTCATGATGGAGAGAGAACAGAGTGATGTAAAAACACTCTCCTTTTCCTTGCCATCCAGGTGGAGAAGAGCCTTTGAGCTCTAAGGTCCTGCTCCCTGGGTGCTGCTAGACCCAAAGGAGTTTGTCCATGTTACTCACTTTTGTCCCTATCATTTTCCTGCCCAAAAGAGATTCTCATTGGTTTGATGGTCCTAAGTTGTTTTACCTCTAAGCTTTAAAATTTCCAGGACATTTAAGATGCAAGAACGGAGGGGAAGGAACTGCTGTGTTAAGACTCTTCAAGTTCTGTTGTAAACTAGCAGGTAGCCTCAAAGTTGGGAGAGGTGAGAGAAATAAAGCAGTCGTTCAAGGAACCTCATTTGTAGGTGCTTGACTTTGGGTTTTTTGTCTTTATTTGATAGCGTGAGAACTCATAAAACTGTTCCAACAGATACCCATTGTGTCCTGAAGAACTAGTCACAGGGACCATTTCCTTTGTGGGAGTACAGCTCTCCATCCATCCCCTCACTGCGGCATCCCCTCACTGCACTGCATTTATCTATATGAAATCTCTGTCTCACCAGCTCTCTGAGTGCTGCACCTGGCCAGTGCCTGCCACTTGACATCCTGGCAGCACTGAGGATGAGGGAGATCAAAAATAACTTTATTGTGAGTTTTGTTGGATTGCAGTGATAAACTTTATACACTGATCTTCGGTCATCTGTCTCATAACAGCTTAAAGGGAAGGAGCAGGGTGTCTTGTGTCCCGCACCACCCCCTCTCACTCACCCTGCCCTCATCTCACTTAGTCCAGACAGGTCAAAAATGGCACAGTTCAGCTCCCTTAGGGAGAGCCTTCCAAAGGATCCAAGTTCTGATTAGCATTACAAAGGAATTGTTTCTCTCATCTTGAGAAAGCTTTTCCAGCCTCCCCCAGCCTCACTTACCTTATTACCTAAGCCTTCAAACTAGATTATGACTCTTTTGGGCACAACATTTACATAAGTTTCTAATTTCCTTGTGATATTCTCAACCCCAGACCTTGAGTTCTTTCAAATGTGAGTGTACAGCTGAAAGGCTGAGCCTAGACGTTTATGTAGATGATGGGAATATGAGGAAGCCAACATTAGAAGGCTTAGAAGGGAAAAATCCTGTCAGCTCATCATGCTCCCTTTAAACTAACACGAACAGGTGAGGATAGCAGAGGAATGAAGATGATGTCCTTTAAGTGTTAGGTTAGTTTTCCATATGGGAAAAATAACCATAAAAAAATTTACTCTGGAATCTTCTCATCTCTGTAAATTGGTCTACCGAGTTCTAAATTTATGGACTTGCCAAAACCTACTTGTATTATCTCTAAACAGGTCTTAAGGTACCACCAGATGCTCAGAACAAATCTAGCCTATCCTACTAATGAACAGGCAAACAGTTTTCCCCATCTGCCACCTCTGTCTAAAAGGCTAGGAAGGCCTTCCTCCCTGATCACAAAGAACATAATTACCGTCTATAGAGAAGTCAAGTACAAAGGCCACCAGCCTTTGTAGGCCACCAAGATTAACAGCTGCCTCTCCTTTGATTGGGAGAGGCAATAACAGTTACTCTAGTTAATAATTGAATGGATTCCCGGGCCATGTAATTCAGATTGAAGCTGTCATTTTTTTGCTGGCCTTCAGCTAAGCTGGGTTATTAGAATGGAGCCACTAATCCTATTAGTCAGTTGTCAGTCTCAGAGTGGGAGAGAGCAGAGGAAGGCAGAGCTATTAAGGTGTTATGTCAGGTACATAAGTAAAGCCACACATTTCATCTTTTAGAGGTATTTTTTTCCTCACTCAAATCAGAAAGATAGAGCTCCTTATGAGTGTTCCACTTTCACATGTCTGAATGCAGAGTGTTTGGAAAAGGGGTAAAAGGGAAAAGGAAAGGTACCTAGTTCATCTTTCTAGATATTTTTAGTCACTAAACAAAGTTTGCTTGGTGCCTACTATGTGTGTAGCCTGTGCTTGACCCTGATTGAGAATGCAGAGACAGGAGAGCTAGGCTTTATAGCCTAGTACGTGAACACAAATAATACAGGAATAATATAAGGGATATATAATATAGGGGATAATATAGAAAGTGATAAGGGCCCCAAGAGAAATGCAGTTAAATACGGAGACCTTTGACTTTAGTTGAAGGTATCAGAAAGGCTTCATGAAAACTATTTGATGTGGGTCTTAAAGGAATGAGGGAGCATTTGAACATTATAGGGTGAGAACGTGGCAATTTAGGTGGAGAGAATAATTATGGTTAAGCATTTTTAGGATACTAGCTTTTTTCTAGACACTAACAGGGATAGGAACAAGTATAAGATGATGTATTTGAGAAGCATCCATTCCCATCGTGGCATTAAGATATCCAGGAGCATAAAGAGCACCGAGTATAGGAAGTACCAGGTGATTAGCGCAAGCAGTTAGTGTGGTGGGCACAGAGAGGAAGGTGAAAAATGGGAGGCCCTTTGAGTCTGTGGATTGTTGTGTGAATGTGACTTCCATTTTTTATTTGCATATAGAGCTTTTAATGCCACGTGCCAAGTCCAGATACAAAGCCACGTGCTTAAGGAGGTGGATTTTCTCCTTTACTTGAACATTTGGGTGCTCGTCGAGCCAACTTGATTTTCCTTTTTCTGTCCTCCTGAGGTGAAAATGTCATGGGATATGATAGGACTATTTTACCCGTTTTTCTGCATAGAGAGGGGGAGAGCTGTTTGTTTGCACTGTGTTCAGGAACGGAATCCAGAAGGCGGCATTCGTTCTTTCTTATGGGCCTCTGTATTGTGTGTTAACCTCTGATACCTCACAGAACATTTTTGCTCTCTGAGAGAAATCTTTTCATTTGTTCATCCTTTTGTTCAGTCACTCATCCATCAGGTGTTCACCATTCCTGTTCTGTGCCAGAACTGGGGCTGCAAAGATGAGTCAGCTTAAGGAGCTTCCGACCGAATGAGGGCCTGAGGTAGGGCAGAGATGATGGGAGGAATAGAAGTTGATATAGGAGATGAAGAAGTTAGGAAGATACTAAACAGGTTGCCATCTGGCCATCTTCTGTGGAAGAGGATCCACCTCTGGATTCTGAATTTCCATTGCAAAAGTAACCAGAAACCTCCATGACTCCAGAGGGAGGTTTGTGAGTTTTTTTATTTCACAGTTGGTCTTGCCTTTTGGTTTATTTCCTTGAAAAGCTGCAAATGACAAATTAAAGCTTCAGTTTTCAATAATACATTAGGAAAAATTTGGCTTTAAATGGCCTTTATCTTCCTGAAATTGGCTTATTTTTTCCTGTTTAATGTCTAACTAGAGCTTATATCTTCAGTTTTTAAGAGGTCACATCCATGTTGTTGGCACTGCATAAAAGGCTTTGAGTTTTGTTTTGTTTTTAAAGCATAGATGTATACATTAAAATGGTCTGCTTTTACTCAGTCCTTTTCGCCTCCACCTCTGCAATGTTGATCCGGTTCTCTCCCATTGTGGAGAGGTCTACAAGAATAGCATTGGTGCTGCTTCATTTCCCTGTGGACAGATTGCATCAATTGGTGCATCTGCTTGGCCTGAGGTAAAATATACTTTGTTTTTCAATTAAGAGATATATATAAAGGCTTTACACAGAAATGGATGGATCTTCCTTGTTGGCTATTAAGGAGGCTCAAGGTGAATATGTCATTCTGTCTTGAAAAACTGAATTTTATTCCTTGGTCATGAAGCTCACTTTCAGGAACAAACTGTTCTACAAGGCACACACAGTAACAGGAGTGGAGGATTTTATCCTGTGATCATACCAGAGAAGTTATTGACTATCTGTGTTTTCACAGTCAAAATCATGTGCAGGTATCCTTTTCAGCCTTCTTTCTCAGAACCATCATTCACAACCATTGGTTGAGCACATACTGAGTGCCATCCCCTCTGCTAAGTGTTGGGAATGTGATGAAACAGACATGGCCCCTAAACTCAGGAAGCTCTGAGTTTAGTGGGGATACAAAGATAAAATGCTGGAGAATCATCTCCTCTGGGGAGGAGGAACAGTATTTGCAGAAGCACAGAGGCGTGAAAGAATGAGGGCCATATGGGGAATTTGGTTGAGGGAGAGGCAGGAACATGGCAGGGAAGAAGGCTGTTAATGGGGCATCAGATTCTGAAGACCTGTACTAAGGAATTTGAGCCTCCCGCAGACAGTGAGGATGAAGTCACTCAAGTGTTTTAAGCAGAGTGACATGATTACATTTACTCTTGAGAATATTATCCTCATTGCATGTATAGGCATCCAGAAAAGGACTACTCAAAAGGGAGTTCACAGTCCAGTGCTGGGCCACTGTTACTAGAACAGGGTGAGATAAATACACAAATCCAGAGTAAGTTTTAGCAAACTGGCAGAGTAATTTTATGTCTGTTGTATCTAATATTTTTAAATGTGGTCTCCACTTTTGTGCATCTTTTTTTTTTTTCATTTGTTCAGTATTTCATTTGTATTGCATTTCACAAAAGTATTGGTCTACAATGGAGTAGAAATCGAAGGAAGGAAGGAAGGGCAAAGAAAGAAAAAGGAAAGGAAAGGAGTAGAAAATGAAGGAAACCCTGATTTTTATCTTAGAGTATTTAGAAAGCACAGCTCTAGAGAATAGGCTGGTGTGGGGTGAGCCTAGATCCAAAGATTCCAATTAGGTACTGATTGCTGAAGTACCTCAAGCAAGAGACCATGAAAGCCTGAACTGACGTGGTAGATGTAGGCAAGAGTTAAGAGCTACAACAGAAGTGGAGTAATCAGAACTTGGATTCTGAATCAGTGGGAAAGCTGAGGAAGAGGGAAAAGTCTAGAAGGACAAGTGTTCTTTTAAGAGTCTGCTGAAAGTTGGACCCTTGCCCTATGCGTTTTTTTAGCTTTTCCATCCCTGGTTCACAGAGATGTTCCATTTATTTTTTAATGTGGTTCTGCCTTTTCAATATTATCACATATTATGGGGACACCTGGGTGGCTCAGTTGGTTAAATGCCAGACTTCGGCTCAGGTCATGACCTCACGGTTTGTGGGTTCAAGCCCCGCGTTGGGTTCTGTGCTGACAACTCAGAGTCTGGAAGCCTGCTACAGATTCTGTGTCTCCCTCTCTTCCCCTTGACATGTGCGTGCTCTCTCTCTCTCTCTCTCAAAAATAAATAAACATTAAATATTATCACATATTTTATCTATAATTCCTACTTCTTTCGAGTATAAGAAGAAAGGAGGTATATATATGTGTTTATATCCCTGTACTGACTAAGAGTTCCTCTGCTGTATTCCTTATGCTTTAGATGCTTCTGGTACCAGATACAGTAGAAACATTGCTAATGGGATAACCATTCACTACCAAATTAAATCCAGAAAATATTCATGTATATCATATGATCTCATTTATATGAAATTCTACAAGAGACAAAATTAGCCTGTATTTTGTTTCTTTTTACCTTATGATCCCCTTCACCCATCCCATTTCTTCCACCCCCTATCCTCTGCCTCTAACAACCACTAATCTGTTCTCTGTGTCAGTGAGCTTTTTTTTTTTTTAATTCTACATGTTTTTCTCTACCTGACTTATTTCACTTAGGATAATGCCCTCAAGGTTTATCCATGTTTTCACAAATGACAAAATTTCATCCCTTTCATGGCTGAGTAATATTCCATTTTATTTATATACCACATCTTCTGTAAACATTTTATTTATCATTGGACATTTATCTTGCTTCCATATCTTGGCTATTGTAAATAATGCTGTGTGAACGTCGGGTACATATATTTTTCAAATTAGCATTTTCATTTGCTTCAGCTAAATACTCAGAAGTGGAATTTCTGGATCATATGGTACTTGTACTTTTAATTTTTTGAGGAACCTACATACAGTTTTCCATAGTGGCTGCACCAATTTATATTCCCACCAGTAGTACACAAGGGTTCCCTTTTCTCCATATCCTCACCAACACTAATTCTTTCTTTTTCTTCTCTTTTTCTTTCTCTCTTTTTCTTTCTTTCCTTTTCTTTCTTTCTTTCTTTCTTTCTTTCTTTCTTTCTGATAATACCATTCTAACAGGTGTGAGGTAATATCCTACTGAGATTTTCATTTGTATTTCCCTAATGATTAATGGTGTTAAACATCTTTTCATATACCTGTTGGTTATCTATGTGTCTTCTTTGGAAAAAATGTATATTCAGACCTTCTGGCCATTTTTTTAATTGGATTGTTTGTGTTTTTTACTATTGAGTTGTTTGAGTTCTTTATGTATTTTACCAGAAATATGATTTGCAAATATTTTCTCCCATTCAGTAGATAGCCTTTTCATTTTGTGGATGGTTTCCTTTGCTACATAGAAACCTTTTAGTGTGATGTAGGCCCACTTATTTATTTTTGCTTTTGCTTTTGGTGTTTAAATCTATGGGACTATAAATCAAATCTGTGGTTGCTTCATGGAGTGGGGGGATTGACTATAAAAGTGGTATGAGGGAGCTTTCTAAGGTGATGGAAGCGTTTGGGTCTTGATAAGGATTTCTCAAATTTATTTGAATGGTATACTTAAGATCTGAGCCTTTTAACCAATTGCAAAGTATACCTCAATTTAAAAAAATACCCAGTAAACATAAGGTGTTCAATCCAACTGATTATCCAGGAAAGGCCAATAAAAAACCTCAATGAGGGGCACCTGGGTGGCTTAGTCATTTGAGCGTCCAACTTTGGCTCAGGTCATGATCTCGCAGTTCATGAGTTCGAGCCCCATGTCGGGCTCTGTGCTGACAGCTCAGAGCCTGGAGCCTGCTTCGGATTCTGTGTCTCCCTCTCTCTGCCCCTTCTCCACTCATGTTCTGTCTCTCTCTGTCTCTCAAAAATGAATAAACCTTAAAAAAATTTTTTTTAATTTAAAAAAACAGCCCTCAATGAAATGCCATTATGCATTCATAAGAATGACTAAAGTTTTAAAAAAATGATAAAATCAATTTTGGTGTGAATGTAGAATAGCTGAAATTATCACTGTACTTCATCGTGTACACAAATACTTTAGAAAGCTGTTTGGCCATAGCTAATAAAATTGAACCTATGTATACTCTATGATGCAGGAATTCCACTCATATACCCAACATAACTGCATGTCACAGTTGCACAAATACATGTACAAAAATGTTTAAAGCAGCATTGTCCAGAGTTTGAAAGTGGAAACAACCCAGAGCACATTGCTGGCTCAGACCTTGGGACACTCAGTTAAGCATCTGACTTCGATCTAATTCATGATCTCACCGATCCCAAGTTCAAGCCCCTTGTCAGGCTCTCTGGTGAGAGCTCAGAGCCTGGAGCCTGTTTCAGATTCTGTGTGTCCCTCTCTCTCTCTGCCTCTCCCCTGGTCATATTGTATCTCTCTCAAAAATAAATAAACAAAAAAAAAAAAAATTGAGGGGCGCCTGGGTGGCTCAGTTGGTTAATCTTCTGACTTCAACTCAGTTCATGATTTCACAGTTCATGGGTTCAAGCCCCGCATCGGGCTCTGTGCTGATAGCTCAGAGCCTGAAGCCTGATTCAGATTCTTTGTCTCCCTCTCTCTCAAAAATAAATAAACATTGGGATGCCTGGGTGGCTCAGTCAGTTAAGCGTCCGACTTCGACTCAGGTCGTGATCTCCCGGTTTGTGAGTTTGTGAGTTCGAGCCCCGGGTCGGGCTGTGTGCTGATAGCTCAGAGCCTGCTTTGGATTCTGTGTCTCCGTCTCTCTTTGCCCCTCCCCCGTTTGTGCTCTGTCTATCAAAAATAAATACAAAATGTTTTTAAAAAATTTTTTAAATAAATAAACATTTAAAAAAAACAACCCAGATGTCAGTCAGCAGTGAAACATTTAAATAAGTTGAGTAAGATAATAAGATAATGGTTATCTTCACCCTGTAATGTTAAAAGTGAAAGTAATGTGGAAGGGATGAAAAAAGATGCTAGAATAAAGTAAATTTTTCCAAAAAAAAAAAAGTTGATGTATATAATCAGACAAGGGAATATTATATTCCAACAAGGGAAATGAATGAAAGGTATAGGCAGCAATATGGATGAATTTAGAAAAAAAATTTTGAGCAAGAAAAGAATATGTAGATTCTGTAGAATATGTAGAGTATGATTACGTTTTTATAGAACTCAAAAGAAGACAAAGGTAATCTATGATTTTAAAAATCAGGATCGCTTTTACATTTGGGGAAGAAGAAGAGAGAGTGAATGAGATGGGCATCAGGAATATTATGGCATGTTATAAAACTATTTTTTTATTTTTTATTTTGGAGTTGTTACAGGGTATGTACAGGGCGTTGTGTTTGTTATTTTTTTAATTTTTATTTATATTATTGCTTTTTCATTTTGGATTTGGTATAGGATATGTTCAATTTGCCATAACTCTTCCAGCTATACAGTTATGATTAGTGCAGTTTTCTTTGTGTTGTGTGCTAATACAAAATTTATTATTATTTTCTAATCATATTGACATCCTAGCCTATGAAGAAAGAATGGTAACAGCATGATGGTTTCAAATTACTGAATACACCTGGGTTTTTCAGTTTTTTTGATGGTTAGTTTTATTGCAAAGAAACATTTTTTCCCATTAAAAACAAAAATTCTTTATTTTCTATCCTAAAAGTATGATTTCTTGTCTAGGATTCACAATAAACTTATTATAGTGTCAAACTGTATTTTGTGCACATAGCGATTAAATGACTAAGGCACTGTACTACCAAAGTCTAGTCAGAAGTCAGTAGTCCACATCTAGCAGAGCATTGTGCTTAGAACATCAGAAGAATCAGACAAACATGTTTGACACATCTTGTGTATAACTCCTGTCTCTCCCTGATGCACCCTCTTATCCCCCCCAAAATACTTAAGTATTTCAAAGATATTTCAAGGCTTGATGAACTATAGCATGCTCTTAGAAGAAACATAAAGGTAGTGGTATAATAGCAGATTGCGGTGATCGTTTGTATGCATAGAAACTAATACAGTGTACCATAGAATTGCTCTTGCCTGTCCCCATGCCAGAGAAATGCAAAGAGCTCAGAGATGTTCCTTTCACAAGACTTGTAAACAATTCAGAAATTGTAAAGAAATAATCATTGGTTGAGTTCTATAATGCTGACTTAAGATTCTCCCTAAAATAGCTGAAATGGTGAAAAAAATATATGGAGATGGTTAGGTATGAGATTATCTTGTATTGCCAAGGAAAAAAGTAATACGAGAGGAAATCTTTGTGACAGTTAGTTTGTCTTGTTAGGTGGTAATTAGCATTACAAGATGATCTGCTTTTTAAAATTATTGCTAAAATATTCTGTGTAAAACAGTTTTGCCCTCTGCATGGAGCACTCCATCCCCTCCCCCTTTTTTTTGCCTGTTTCAGAACCTCAACCAGAAAAGCCTGTGCTGACCCTTTCCCCAATATATAGTTGGTTCCCTATTATTCTTATAGAGCACCTTCCCTTTTTCTTCAAGGTACTTATCATAATTGAAATTATTTTATTTATGGTTATTTGATTGGTGTTGTTCTCATCCACTAAATTTTAAGCTTCATGGGGGCAGCAACTATGTCTTCTGTGTTCACCAGTTTCAACCTCCTGTTCCTAGCACTGCATAAACATTCAATAAGTATTTGTAGAATAACTGAACCAACAGAGTGTTTGACACTACAACTAAATATTTCATTTGGTGATCATTCTATGCCTGAGAAATTGGGCTAATTTCTACTTGTATTTCTGTCTAGAATGTAGCAGATCAGATTGCATTTCAAGTTGCTGGTGGATTAACAGCCCTTGAACACATTCTTCAAGTAGTAGTCCCAACCACAAATGTGAACACAGCCTCACGAATTCCTCTTAAGTAAGTATAGTTTTTTAATCTGTCTTTCACGTTTCATTTGTGAGTCATTTCTGCTCTATGGTTTCCATATGGGAGACCACAAGAAACTTGTATGTGTATTCAGGCTTGAATAGCAAAAGCTTACACTCCCCATTAGGGAGAAAAACAGAGGTGCTCGACTTTACTTACAAAACTCAAATCGAGCCTAAAAGCCTTAAAAAGGAAATCTCCTTGGTCTATGACCTTCTCTAATCCTAAAACAAGAAGAATGGATGAACTCCTGGGCAGCTTTAACTGCTTACATAAATTGAACAGAACTGAATAGTAGTAGCAAAAAGGTAGTACAAGAAGAGGTAAGTACATTAACAAAGGCCTGAGCTGTGAAATTTGAAGAAATCCCTAACATACAGGAAGATTAGTCTGAAGCCAAGACTGCCATAGTCTAGAGTCCTAGCCAAATAGCTGGCAACTGAATTGCAGTTCAGTCTTTAACTGCAAATTGCTCTTTGTCATATGGATCCTGCACAAGCTTTGGACCCAAGATCTGCTTTCCTCTTCTTTCAAGTCACTCTGTGATCCCTGGCCGCCCGGGATATAGTAGCAGACAGCTTTATTTCAGAAGTACTACATTCTGGAGGGGTAGCATGCACGGTTTCTGGATATTTTGTGGAGACTCTTATTTACAGAGTTTAAATGAGAAGTTTTGATAAAAGTTTACTTGTACCACTGAGAAAACTTAAATATTTAGTTGGCCCAACAAAAGTGAGTGCTTTATTTGTCCACTGGATACTACAGAAATTGCAAGAATACATCATCTTTTCTCCTGAGAGACATTTTGGTAAAATAAAAATAGCACTGGCTTTGGAGTTGGACAAACCTGGATTCCGGTTTTACCTGTGCCAGTGACGAGCTGGGAGAATTGGGGCAAGTGCCTTATTCTTGTGGCATCTGTTTCCTCATTTGGTTACTCAGGGGTAGTCATATGCACCTCATAGTGCTACTCTGGGGATTGGATGAAATTACGTATGTGAGAGTTTTTGTCAACCTCAAAGTGTTATATAAATGTTAGGTAACAGTTTTTAAGTAGTAGTTTTGCCTGCTTTAAGACAGTGTTATATTATCTCTTCGAAATGATACATTTCTAAGAACAAACTGATAGTGAAGTTAGTTTAGGTTCCTTTGCTCTACTGACAAAGTAGAGATTAATAAAAGAAGCTATAGGTATCCTTTGAGTCAGGATATCTTTCTGTGTAGCAGAAAGTTCTACATCAGTCACATATAGCACACATGGAAGTTTTCTAACCCAGGATAGTTGATATTTCTTATCAAAATGGACTTTAGTGACAGTGTGTTGTTATCACTCAGTGTTTGTTAATTGACAGGGAGAGAGGAAATAAATTTGAGATAAGAAAGGAAATGGCAGGGGCCCCTGGGTGGCTTAAGTGTCTGACTTTGGCTCAGGTCATGATCTTGCAGTTCGTGAGTTCAAGCCCCATGTCGGGCTCTGTGCTGACAGCTGGGAGCTGAGTCCTGCTTCAGATACTGTCTCCTCTCTCTCTGCCCATCCCCCACTCGTACTCCATCTCTGTCTCTCAAAAATAAATGAACATTAAAAAAAATGTTTTTTAAAAAGAAAGGAAATGGCATTTGATTCTTTGGGACAGGGCTTTGATAACTGTTAATCATTCATATTGTTCATCTTAAGTGCACCTGTAGGGGCACCTGGGTGGCTCAGTCAATTAACTGTCTAACTCTTGTTTTCTTTTTTTTTCTTTTTAAATTTTTTTTAACGTTTATTTATTTTTGAAGGAGAGAGAGACAGAGAATGAGGAGGGGAAGGGTCAGAGAGAGAGGGACACACAGAATCCAGAGGGGCTCCAGGCTCTGAGCTGTCAGCACAGAGCCCGATGTGGCACTAGAACTCAACGAGCTATGAGATCATGACCTGAGCTGAAGTCAGATGCTTAACTGACTGAGCCACCCAGGCACCCCTGACTCTTGATTTCCACCCAGGTCATGATCTCGCAGTTCATAAGATCGAGCCCAGTGTCAGGCTCACTCTCTTGCTCTCTCTCTCTCTGTCTCACAAATGAAATAAATAAACATTAAAAAGAGTAAAATTAAATGCACCTATAGTTTTTTGTTTTGTCTTGTTTTGCTTTTTTTGGTTTTGTGGTAGGTTTAAACATGCATGAGACTGAGCTCTCTGGCTGGTAACTTAGATGCCTGTTTTACAAAAGCTACATTTGTCATTGTGGCAAAAAGCATGCTTTGGTGCTTATCTGTGCCTATCATTTTGGGAACAGAAGAAGTTTCCATACTTTCTAAAAAGACCTGAGCAAGAGTTAGTGCACCAACATTGGAAACAAGCTCTGGAATCTTGGGATCCCAGCCCAGTACTCCTCTGATGGTCACCAGCTGACCACAGTGCTAGGATTGAGAGTTTGTTTCTTCATCTCACCTTAGGCCAATAGATTTGTGTGTTCATCCAGGCACTGCTTGCTAAGCGAGGCCAACACTCAGGGCAGTGGACATCGAGCAGTGACTCTAAGATTCTCTTCTCCTGAGCACAGCTCAAGATCATGTTGACTTTCTAAACTAGCCTCCCTTCTCAGGGCTAGAGGATTAAGTCTGAGAGTGTTATGCTGCTTACTTAGAAAGGGGCAAGAGAAATGCCACAGCTGTGTGAGATTTAGTATGGACTCAGACACTCTGGTGGGCATGAGTCAGTGGCTTAACTCAGAAAGTGTTCTTTCTCATATTCCTTCCAACTACTATTCTGTACAAAACAGTTGTTTTGCTTTTGTTAGAACCAGGGAAAACCCATAGAATTGCTTGAATCCTTGCATCCTTGAGAGGACTTAGTTAGGATGTGGTATTCCAAAATCAACCTTCTTAACCAATGTGTTCCCGTAAAATTGTTTTCAGTGCCAAGAAAGATCACCCTGAAACAAGGCAATTTTCATTTCATGTTTTATCTACTTTTGGGATTACTCATATTAATTTGCCTGTTAATTTTAATTGCAGAAAACAAGTACAAAAGAATGAATGAATATTCTAGCCTTTTCTTTGGTTTGGGCTAGTAAGAATTGTTTATTACAGCTTTTAATATTTGAAAATAGATGGTAGTTTGTCATTTTCTTTGGACATAGAGAATGCCTCAAGTGATGTAAATAAGAAGATAGATCTGATGTGATTAGAAGCTGTGGTCAAAGCTTTGTGTTGTGTTTTTATAACAGATTTACAGAGCAGCAATGATAATAGAAGGGAGAGTTGGTACTTACTGGCATTCTACATATCCAAACCCTTTTCAGGCAGCAATAGATGTTCATAATTCACAAAGAAACCCACATCCCCTTTCGGGCCATGATCACTAGGCTAAGTCATCCCCAGGTTGCCTTTCACTTCCTTGGTATTCCTATTTCTTGACACTCGTAGACAATGAAGGACCCAAATGGTTAACTCTCCAAGCCACTCTAGGTTGTTCAATGGAAAACTCACCAGGCCCCCTATTTCTTCTCTGTTAGCCGTGCTTATCTTCCTTAATTGCACCTCTGGACCCAATTTTTATATAGAAGTACTATAGTTTCATCAACACAGAACAATGCAGATGGTATAGTATAGCAAAAAATAAATAGGCTCTGGAGTCAGATCTGAGTTTAAATTCTTTGCTTTTCACTTATTAGTTATATGACATTGGTCCAAATTGCTTGTTATAACAGAGCCTCAGTTAAATGGTAACACTACCTTGTTGAGTAGGACTTGTTGGCTGTTGTGAGAATTAAAAGTGTGTGTGTTTGTTAAGTGCCCTGTGCAAAGAAAGCACTTAGTTAATATCAGTGTGTTTTGTTGTGGTTGTTATGATGTTGACTTGATATTATCTTAATTAACTGAGCTTTAAATCCCCAATTCTGTGCCACTTTGGCTTCTAAAAAGCTATAATCTGTTTTTACTTGTGCATTTGTTTTTTCATCTTAAGCACAAACTTCATCCTGATAAATTTTAGTCTTGCCTGTCAAGATCCATTTTGGATCCTGATTTGACCTCTAACTTAGTGTCTTTTTCTTTAACTTTGTGTCAGACCTAAAGTTGATCTGTAGAATATATGCATCTTCATCTAAATCACTGAAAAAAATATCCACCGGGTTAGGGAATAGTTCAGTTTAGCACTTTATTAATGAACTATCTTGTACTCCATTTATTGTATTGCCATCTCCCCAAATAGACTGTAATTCCTTGGGACCAGAAACCATAGTAAATACATTACTTTTATTTTTATAAAAACAATATTAGTGTAAATCATAATGGCATCTTAATAAATATCATTTGAATACATGAATTAATTATTTTTCCCATGGATAGAAATCAAGCAGGAAAAGAGCTCACTGCATCAGGGCGCCTGGGTGGCTCAGTTGGTTAAGTGTCCGACTCTTCATTGCAGCTCAGGTCATGATCTCATGGTTCATGAGATCGAGCCCCATGTTGGGCTCTATGCTGACAGTGCAGAGCCTGCTTGGGATTCTCTCCCTGCCTCCCACCCCTGTTTGCTCATATTCTGTCTCTCATTCAAAATAAAGAACTTTAAAAAAAAAAAAAAGAGCTTACTGCATCAAATACTTGACTCTGTGGATTTGAAATATGATCACATCTCAGTCAAAAAGGGTCCTTGATTTTGACCACTCTTTAGGAATTTTTTTTAATTTTGTCTTTAAATTCCTATGTATTTATAATTAAGTCAAGTATCTATAACTGCCACTTACTGAAAAAGCCAAATGGGGATGCTAGAACTGTACTCTTGGTCATCCTTACCACAGTTTTAGAATCACAGCACATTGGTATATTATGAGATGGTCCCGATTTTAAACTATGTTAAAAATAGATACTTCTCGCTGCTGTGTTCTTTATAAAGTAAACCTGTTTATTCATATCAAACAAATTAAGTTGTTTTCTTTTTTTTTTTTTTTTTTTTGCTTTATGGTATATACATCTATGTATAATAAATCGGTCTTAGGTAAAACAGCAGTCACTGAATATAATAATAAAAGTAAATAAATTTAGAATGATGTGAGGTGGAGCTTTGCTTCCTAGGAAGATCATTTACAAGATACCACAAATTTATTCTCCAGAGTAAAATAAAAGAAAACTTGTGATTTTGTGCAGTTTATTCACTTGGCAGTATTGCCTGTACTTGATCCTTTGCGTTGGTAAGGAGACAGACCTTACTTAACATTACTGGGTATATCCTTAGTGCTGGTCACTCTTCTAGGGGCTTTGTATGCCTTCCCTATTTACTCCTCACAGTCACTAGCAGCCTCATCTGTGGCCTGCTACCAGAATGAGGGTCGACTGCCGTCATGTTTGGAACGTGACTGACTGCACCCTGAGGGAGCCATAATATCCCTTTTGAAAGCATGTTTATTCATTCCAAATAGCAACAAGAATGTTCAGAATTGCTTTCCCATGATTATTGAGGTTTTGTCTCTAAAGGCTCCTGTTCCCTTTTCTTGGTCTTATAATACACAATAGAGACTGGTGGAGTTCATCTTATAATGGAAAAGAGATATTCCTTTGTGTTCCAGAAGCAGGTAAATAATCTAGGGCTTCTAGGACTTTCAATCCTAATGACCAGGGGAAAAAACTATTTTCCAGGGAGTCCCTTCTTAGGATCAGTTATAAGCATATGTGGACATGGGAATGGGACTGCCACATTTAGGAACCATTCCAAATAGACCCTGTCCATAGGGAACTTAGAATCATAGAAAATGAGATGGATTAAACTCTAAGTATCATTAGAGCCTGCTGTATTACCTTGGTGGAACAGGCACTCTGGTGGTGTACACAAACTTCAGAAAAGGAATGTTTTGCTGCATATCCAGTGTCTGCAAACTTAGTTTCCTGAGATGCCTGGCCTCATGTGGTCTATAGCGTACTTCTTACTCTGGTCTCCTGACTCACTTGTCTGTTCTTTTGGGGGCTCATTTACTTTGCCTTTTTGTTTTGTTTTGGGTTTGTTGTTGTTGTTGTTGTTGTTGTTGTTAAATTTGTTAAATCTTTGCCTTTCTCTTCAAGTTGCAACACAATCCATACTCTGTTAATTCAGCTTTCACCATGAGTTCCTCCCCTATTATCCTTTCATCTCTCTTCTTGGTTTGTCATACTTACTTCATATCTGTTGTCGTTTTCCTGGGTGTTTTGAATACTACCTGTTCTAAGCATTACACCATGCCTCTTCTTAGCAGCTCTGTTTTATGCCATGTGATGCTCCCTCAATGGCCATACCTGATTCAACCAAGAGTGGACATTTGACTGGAGCAGCCAATCTATAGACTAGCCAACAATATCAGACTTAAAACTCAGCCCAGAAAGTTAAACTGAGCCAGTCAAATATCTCTCTCAGGAATTTGCAGTTGGAAAGTTGTACAACTCCAGCTCATTTTTTCTAGTGTATTTGAATTTGAAAAATCACGTTGAGTAACTTCTGGGATGGCCATTACAGGGCTCTGTTCACTCCAAGTTTAGCAGGGCTAACGAAGGCCATTTGGGAAAAAAGGAGGAGAACAGAACTGTTTCAGGAGAGAGAAGGGAGATGGAAATGAGAGCGGGTCCAGTCTACAGAGCTGCCATTGTTTCTGCCCTCCTGAGGTCTAGTAGTTCATTTTCTCCTGGATTCATGGGAAGTTCCCAATAACCTTCAATAAATGCCTCTTTTACTTGAGATATTTTTAGTGAATTTCTGTCCCTTCAAACCAAAAGAGCCTGATACTTTTAAATACAAATATTAAAGATTTCTTAAATTCTAGATTGGGTTGAAAATACTTGACTGTGTTATAGAGCCTTCCTTGTGACCTCTTTTGTTTTTCTAAATTCTTTCCTATCAAGAAAGAATGAATGCCCACAGTCTAAAGTAGAAATAGAGAGAAAACACGCTCTACAAGTTCTCTAGAGTATAGTTCTTTATGAACATTAAATGTCTCTACAAGCTGGGACTGGCTGAACTTTCCTTCTCTCTGCTAACCCCAGTTTGGAGACTCTGTATAGAAAATTATGTAGATTAAACTTTCTGTCTCTGGTTGCTAAGGCAAACACACTTAAGTAGCATACTCTGGAGTGCAGAGCTTATCTTCAGGATCAAAGGTAAGAAAATGTGTTATATATTATTCTTTAAGAATAGAAGTGCCTGGGTGGCTCAGTCAGTTAAGTGTCAGACTTTGGCCCAGGTCATGATTTCACAGTTCATGAGCTCAGGCCCCATGTCAGGCTCTGTGCTGACAGCTCAGAGCCTGGAGCCTGCTTCGGATTCTGTGTCTCCCTCTCTCTCTGCCCCTTCCCCACTCACACTCTGTCTCTCTGCTTCTCTCTCTCTCAAAAATAAATAAACATTAAAACACAAATAACAGTACTATTCATATTTTTTATAGCTCTCAAGTGTTAACTTTCTTGGTGGCCCTCAGTCCCAGATCAGTTACCTCATCATTAACATTATAATTAGGAATTAGTTTGAATCCTGGTAACATTTACAAACAACTGAAAAGTGTATTTCTTTAGACCCTGCTCTCTCAGACTTGATCATAATGGGCCATAGTCCAACTTTTTGATAAAAATAAGTTTGTTCATGAGAAACCCAATCATTTCACAAGTTATTTTTGGAAACTGGAAAACAGTTGCCTATTTTGACTCCGAGACTATGATGTTTAGAAGGTGAGAAGACTGTGAGGTCAATTGTCCCTCCCCCTCAAATCCTGGCAGCATGATGCAGCTCGGAACAGTAATCACGCGCTACAAGATAGAGCTTCATTATATTTTTAAGAACTGAATAATATGCCTTTAATAGCACGGTTTCAGTCACTAGGAGAAAGAGACAGCATTTGTAAAAGACAAATTGTCCTCTGTTAGTTAAGTCATTTTACAGTACCTAACAGAAAGAAGAAAAGCATTGGCTTATCCCATTTCAGGGCAACCCTTTTGGGGATTGCAGTCTTGTTTCTCTCAGGGAAACCAAACAGTATCTCCATATTATTCAACATTTATCTCAGAGTATGGCTTACTTAAATACCTGATGCAAACTTCAGAGCGTTGTATCATCTCTTATTCCTTCCTCTCTCTCACCCAATAAGAAATGCAAAACTTCATTCTAGAGGGGGTTGTTGTTTTACCAAAATTGCATTGGTAGATGCTGGATTCATGTTTTCTAATACAAGTAGACTTGAAACTTTATTTGTAGTTCAGTCTACGTTAAGGCATTTGTTATCATGTAGAAAGCTCTCCAGGTATAATTTGTCAAACATTTTTGGTTATCTATCTGGTTAAGAAAATCTTTAACTGGACTATCATTGTTAAATCACTCCTGGAACATTATTCACATCTTAACTGAGGTTCTCACTTGCTTGCCATTTTCTTTGCACTATTACCTTTTCCTGGGAATTATTTTCACCAAGCCTAGCTATTGACTCAAAGATCAGGTTAATTGCCTTATTGAAAATCAAAGTGCGTGTAAATAGTTCTCTACATTGACAGTTGAGTTAAGGTAAATACAGATCTCTCACCTTTTCAAATTGATGCATTCTAACAAAGATGGTTATAAGGTTAATTTCTATTAAGTAAATCCAATTTTCTTATTAATTTCCTTCATAAAGTCAACAATGAATTTCTATGGGCAAAGTATCAATGCATTACATAATCGTTGAAGAGCATGTAGCCAAGTCATTTGGTGTTCTAGACAGTGTAACACAGCAGTCTTGTTGAAAACACACTTCAGCACTTTCAGAACCATGAATTATGTAGCACTCTCCTAACTTTGTAACTCTCTTTTCTTGTCACCTTCTGGGACTTGAATCCTTGAAAACTACCTAAAGAGGATGAAGATTATATCATATTTTACAAGTACATACCACAGTCTAACACATAATGTATGTTAGGCTAAAATTTACTTCTGTAAACATACTCACTTTTCCACTTGGCTAGCTCTAGAGCTCAAGCCAAAAATACCTGTATTTAGAATTAGAGAAAGGGGAATATAATGCACTAATGGATTAAACTTACCTGGGTTTCAGTGTCAGGGCATTAGGGTTCAAATACCAGCTTTGCCAGTATTTGATGTGAGACTTGTCTCATAAGGCCTTATTGGCTGTAGTATTTTTCATCTGGGAAATAGGAGAAAGATTCCTGTTTCACAGGGTTGTTGTAAAGATGAAATGCTAATATGTATAAAGGGGCTTTGTGAATTGTCATACTCTAACATGGGACGCCAGTGGCATCTGGGGCAGAATGCAGGATTGTCCTTCACACTGTAAGGTGTATGGCATCCTTTGGCCCATTAAATAACATTAAATAGCCATTAGATACCTGTGTTCCCATTGTTTTGACAACCAAATATGTCATTACACATTTCTACCTTTTACTTACAGGATTAATACCATCCTGATTGTGAACTATGTGCTGGGCAATAGAGTTGTGGAAATAAATAAAACATTGTCCGTATCCTCAGGAAGCTCACTTGTTAGGGGGTGAGCTAACCAAGGAAAGATGTAATTTAGTACAGTGTGCTAAGTAAAACTATAGAAGTATGCACCAAGTACAGAAATAGCACAGAGGATGGAGTAGTTAACTGCCAGGGGAGGACACAGAGTTATAACATCCAAACTGGGTTTTAAAAGAAAAGATTCAGGGGCGCCTGGGTGGCGCAGTCGGTTAAGCGTCCGACTTCAGCCAGGTCACGATCTCGCTGTCCGTGAGTTCGCGTCGGGCTCTGGGCTGATGGCTCAGAGCCTGGAGCCTGTTTCCGATTCTGTGTCTCCCTCTCTCTCTGACCCTCCCCTGTTCATGCTCTGTCTCTCTCTGTCCCAAAAATAAATAAACGTTGAAAAAAAAATTTTTTTTAAAGAAAAGATTCAGAGTTTGCCAAATTAACAAATCTTCCTCAGTTAACAGACAGCACAGCATGTACAAGATCATGGAGGCCTGAAATAATAGGGTGTGCTTAGGGAGCTGTACACGTTAGAACAATATCAGAAATATTTAGGTATGAATGAATTGGGCAAATGACAATTCAGGGAAAAGTAAAAGGCATCCATTCCTTATTTATTTCACATTTGGGGGCGGAGGGAGTTCCTGTCAGTTTTATTCACTCATCTATAATTGTTGCCACTATCTTAATTTCAGCCCTATTGCTTATACTGTTATTACCAAATACAAAGAGGAATTCAGTCATTTAACATACTTTTATTGCCACGGACCTGGTGCTTTGTTTATCGTGGTGGATAGAAGATGTGCAAGAGAACCTTTGCGAAGGAGTGCTTAGAACCCCTGCAGGACACTTGGCGTTTTCAGAAGTACAAGAGTAGTAAAACTGCTTTATAAATATATTAGATTTGTTAACAGAGTTTTTGGCACGTCTTCCCCAATGTTATCACTGATATAAATGAAGAAACTAAGGCTTAAAAATATTAAAGGATTTGTCATCAGTCATCACGTTGGCAGCTAGGACTGAGCATCCTGTTCTGGTGTCTGTTTTCTGTACCTTCCTGCCTTGTTGTTTCTGATATGTGAGCACGTAACTTTAGCCATTTTAATAAAAATAAAATACCATTTCATTAATATCTTATAAAAAATTACTGTCATTATTCCTGTGGGTTGCTGGAGTTTTGTTGTTGTTGTTATTGTTACTTGTTTGTTGTTTAGTTTTTGACTTTTGGTGGGGGAGAGACTGGTTTTGGATTTTTTTTTTTTTGTAGTGGTTTGTTGGTATACGTATAGGAAATGTTTGTGGAATCATTTTTCCCACCTAGGAGCCAAAGAGGGACAAGAGGAAGTGATCTAACAAAAAATGAGAAAGAAAGACAAAAACCACTCATAACTGTTTATAAGACAAAATGTCCAGGGAATATTTAGCAATGAAGTTGAAAAAAGAAATAGAACATTTCAATATTACCTTAAATACCTTTTTCAGAACTTAAATCAGGTGGCACATATGGAGAAAACTGATCATAGTATTTACTCCTGTTATTACCTGTTCTAGATATTATGGAGTTAGAAACCAAGTACCACTTCATGTGCCCACTACATCATAGCCCTCGGTAAATGTTAATAAAATGGTACTTGCCAGTGTGGGTGAAATCTGGAATACAGCCCACTGTTAATAAATAATTCCTCTTTTCTAAGCAGGATTGTTTGAATATAATTCTAAATATCTGTTTTTAGATCCAAGCTTACTAAAAGTGACTAACTTTCCCTAAGACAATAAAAGTAAAAAATTATTTTGCAAGCCAATTAGCCATAGTGATTGGTAAATACTCTTCTCCATTTGACATATTGAAGCATTTTGTTTGTGTCTCAAAAGGCTGCACAGAGATGGTTACATTTGACAGCTGTTGTACCACTAATAAGATTAAAGTAAAGAAATTAGTTTTGTCGACTTTAATCTGCTGTTTAACACTGCAAACCACCTGGGGTCTTCTCCAGGGTCTGCATGTCTAATTGTGAATTTAAAATTACATAACCAGATCCTACTTATAAATATATCTAAAGATTTGCTAACGGTAACTGTCTTGTTACTAGACCAGACAGTTTAGCACTAGACTTTAAAATTAATGTTTTAATTTGGCAGTCACCCTGCATTTTTAAATGTATTATTCTAATCTTTGAAACATAACACCTTCTCAGCGGGAGGTTAATTTTAGGAAATGAAGAAAGTTTCATTAGGTTGGTGCTTAAGATATGTACGATTTTTCCATCTAAAATTAGAATATATCTATGGAATAATTAAATTGCCAGTTCTAATTGTACCAAATTGACCAATTAAAAAAAAAAAAACAAAAAAACCTTGAGATAACACATCTAGGTGAAGGTTTCTTACTGCTTGCTCTGGGCACCATTATTATTAGGAAAATAGTTTACTTTAAAAATTAATGTTGGTGTTATTAAAATGTTATGTTGTAGAGAAGTTTCTGGGTGGCTTAGTTGGTTAAGCATCTGACTTAGGTCATGATCTCATGGTTCATGAGTTCGAGCCCCACATCAGACTCTGTGCTGACAGCTCAGAGCCTAGAGCCTGCTTCGGACTTGGTGTCTCCCTCTCTCCACCCCTCTGCTCATGCTCTGTCTCTTTCTGTCTCTCAAAAGTAAATAAACATTTAAAAAAAAGTTATGTTGTAGAATGTGATATGCAGTGCAATAATCCTTTGTGATTATTACATTGAGTTTTAATGCAAACTGAAGCGTAGGGTACATATAATTTATAACCCCACAGCGAAGGTCATTTGGTCAGGCAGTCTTATTAGCATCCCTTGAAGACCCCCCCATCTTTTTTTTTAATGTTTATTTATTTTTGAGACAGAGAGAGAGCTTGAGCGAGGGAGACACAGAATCTGAAGCAGGCTCCAGGCTCTGAGCTGTCAGCACAGAACCTAACGCGGGGCTCAAACTTGTGAAACGCGAGATCATGACCCGACCTGAAGTCGGCCACTTAACTGACTGAGCCACCGAGGCACCCCGAAGACCCCCCATCTTGATCTGAGCTTTATTGTTCCTGAATGTTGGTTCCCCCACTGGCCCTGCTTACCCCAAGTGTTCTGGCATCAGACAAATGGATCAGGAACAAGAAAGGCAGTGTGGCTTTAGACTAGTCTTCACAGCACCCTTGGAAAAAAATTTCCCTTCACCCACAGCTCATGCTGATCCAAATGTCCCATTATCCATTGCAAAAAAAAAAAAAAAAAACTTCCCAAATTCTGACACAAGTTCACCTTTTCTGTGGTCACAAAAATGTCAAAACTGAATAATACACAGGTGTATTGGGCATCACAATCGGAAGTGGAGTTCAGTTTGCCTGCCTGCTGCCTCTAGGGTTAGCACCTTGAAGAAGTTGGTGGGCACTGACTCTTGCTTCTTGCTGATTACCCAATACTACTTCACATAGGGCTTTCCATCAGCCTCCATCCTGCAGGCAAACCCAGATACACATGACCGTTCAGGGCTCCCAGGGAGTCTGGTCAGACCCAGGCCACCACCTTCAGGACTGACTTGACCTCCTCTCATCATGAAACCTCTGTGCCTTTCATGGCTTCCCTAGGAGGCTGGAAGCTCCCTACAGGGTAGAGACTAGCTTTTGCCCTGTTTTCCCCATGCCCATCACTGGATCAGGCAGAATGGGTAGTGGCACTAAATACCACTGAAAGAAAAAAAAAACTAAGGAGAATATGTTAGGAAATGACTATAGTATAGCTGATAACCTGATAGTATAGCTAATACAACCTCATTGAAGATGAGGAATGAGTATGGCATATGCCAAGATATGTTTCAACTGTCTTTAGTATTGGTGGTGGTAATTTTGTTTTACTGAAATTGTTGTGTGTTGTAGTATAAAGCAGGTGAATAATTATGGATATTCTAATTCTGTCATCCTCAGTGCATTTGAGGGCTAAGATTTTCTGTGTCAAAGAAAGAATAGAGAGCTATTATATAGAAGAGTTTAAAGGGGAAAAAAATCCCTTAGTCCTGAATTTGAATCTGAAATATCACTATGCATTCGTAAGATATTTTATCTTTAAGTAGGTGGCATGGTTCCTACCTCTACTCATTCTAATGAGTGTTTAAAAAATAGAATAGTGGAAAATGTGGTTAATTAGTGTGTTAATATATTCCACAGCTGTATATTCTTGTATATTGTGCTTGAAACAAGGAAAGCGGTTGTCCCTTCATTAGACATTTCTGGGCTCAGCCAACTCAGTGCTGCACACTGTGATGGCTCCAAAGAGGATGAATCAGTCAAGGACCTTGCCCAGAAGAAATTTAGAGTAGTCCCATAATAGAATAGAGTTCTCAGTGGTTCAAAAGGAGTGTTTTCAGCCTCAAGAATTGGCGTAGGCAGCTCTCAAGTGGCCACTCCTGTAAGGCCAGGCCTAGGTCACAGGCTTCATTCTGGGGGTGGCCACTTGCTTGGTGGGTCCACTTAGGGTATTTGAATCCTAACTGCAGTTGGATCTCCCTAGTATGAGATAACTCTTTTTTTTTTTAATGTTTATTTATTTAATTTGAGAGAGAGCACGCACTCTAGCAAGGAGAGGGGCAGAGAGAGAAGAAAGAGAGTGCTGTTAGCGCAGAGCCCAATGCAAGACTCAATCCCACAAACGGGGAGATCATGACCTGAGCTGAAACCAAGAGTTTCAGCTCACTTAACTGACTGAGACACCCAGGCACCCCTCAGATAACTCTTTTTAATACTATCTAAAGAAATTATTTTAGTTTGGAGCTTTATAAAGACAAAGCATAATTTAAGAATGACAGTTTTTATAAACTATATACTATTTATTAAATGCTTAACGCAAATCAAATATATTTTGTAAAATATATTTTGAGGCTCTAGTTTTAACATTCTTTTCTCCCTTCCCTAAGGAACTGGTATTAAATACTCTAGTTCTGTGTGTTCTGATTCAGTTTCAATAATCTTCTTTGCTAAAACAAATTCTATATCATTTGCTAACCACCCTCTGTTTTGTGAGGATCTGTCACATTTCCACACTTATCCACATCAGGCAACCAACCCCTTTCTTACATGAAGGTTGAAACAGTAATTGATAAAACTTCCTGCAGCTGTATGATGTGACTCTGGTATTTGCTGTGCCTACTTGGCATAGAATTTTGCCCTGCAGGACCATATAACTAAAGGAGTATATAACTATGCATCATTTATCAAATGCTTAATGCAACCAAAGGAATTTGGTAAGTTATATGTACTGGGGCTCTGGTTGTAAAATGCCCATGGAAGTTGTTTTTAAATGTCTGCAGTCTTCACACAGGTGTAAGACAGTGGATTTTGGTGAACAGTATTTTCCGAAAAGTCTTAACTACTGCAAACTGCATAAGAATATAAACTATGTAATTCCTAAGTTATATTATCATACCCTCTTAGGCTACAACCACCTGGGGCTTTTCTAATTAATTATTTCATAGGGTATAGGTACTAATCTTAATGTCTGAGTTTTACTAGTGTTTTATTACTCCTTTTAATATGGAAATATGTTACTGTACTGATTGCCAAAATATCCAGTTTTGTGATGCCTTTTCTCTCCTCGCTTTTCAGAGGCAACATTTTCAGTGAGAAGACTTACTGACACAAGATTCACTCATGCAGTCACAATCATTTGGGGCACAAAGCCTTTATCTAAGCCAGCCGCAGTGTACTTTTGACAGAATGGGCAATAAGATTTTAATGTCTTCTCAGAAGATACTTTTCAAATCTGGGGCTTTCTGTTTGATGTTAAAAAGTGCTTCTGGTCATTTGAGTTTTAAATTACAGGGAAAGCCTCCTGGGCAGACCACCCAGGCTGTGTTCAAAGAAGTGATCTTTCTAAGACAGGTGCTTTTCAAATAGAAGTTGTCTTTCAAACAAGTTTTACTGAGAGGACAAGTTTTCCCTGACCCTGAGATTTTTGGGACCCCCCCCCCGCTTTTTTTCTTATCAGAAAGTAGTTTCTTTGTGGAAGTTTCTTGGGGGAGTTTTGTGAGCATAAGATTATATAGATGCACATTCCACACTTACCAGTAAATGCTTTTTCTTTAAAGCACAGAGAGTATTAGGACAAAATCTTATACTTTGTGTTTTTTATGGGTATGTTTATTGATGCCTTATGATATTCCATAAGTGATTTTAGACAAGTTGTAGGGATTTGATTGAATGAAACAGAAAAATTGAAATTAAAAATCAAGGTTATAGGGGTGCCTGGGTGGCTCAGTTGGTTGGGTGTCGGACTTCGGCTGAGGTTCATGGGCTGACAGCTCAGAGCCTGGAGCCTGCTTGGATTCTGTGTGTGTGTGTCTCTCTCTCTCCCTCCCACTCTCTCTTTCTCTCAAAAATGAATAAGCATTAAAAATTTTTTTTAAAAAATCAAGATGATAAAAATTATGGATCAAAACAAAAAGGAAAAAGGCATACAATTATAAAGCTATAAGGTTCTACATTTTTAAGTCCTTAAGGATCTACAATTGTATATATTAATCCTACTATAAAACTACAATACACAAAACCATGTAATATGGCACAATGAATGCTTAACAAAATCATCAGTTAGAGTAGGAAACCAGGGAATATATCCTGTATATAGTTATGATAAAGATACCATTTCAAACCAGTAGAGCAAAAGTGGTTTATTCAATAACCTTTTGGGGGTAGGGGGGATAAATGTAGGTTTCTGGCTCACACCACATGTCAAAATAAATTCTAAACGAATTGATAGTGAATTTATAAAACCATAAAATTACCACACACAATGATCATTCAAGAAAAAATAAAAACAAATGGCTGGATACAACTGTAAAGTTACCTCATCTCATAGCGAAGAAGAACTTTTTAAACAATGAAAGGAAGGGAAGAAAAAATAAAACCACAAAGAAAATAATTGTTAGACTACATAAGATTGTTTAGCTTCGATACATAAAATAATAATACTGTGAAAATAACATGAACAAAATGAAAGGTAGTAGATAAACTGAAAAAAACATTAACAACATGTATTAACCCTTTGCCATAATGAGAGAATCCTTATAAATCACTAAGAAAAAGATGAAAACCTTTTTTATGTTTTTCATCAATAAAGACATCACCTTATTGATGAAAAACAATAAAAATTTTTAAAATAGAGAATAAGAATAATTAACAAAAAGATGAGTAGACATGGCAGCTTCATTTTGAAAAACTTCAATAACCCCTACCTTATCTCACAATCAATTTTAGATCATGGACTTAAGTGTAAAATCTATGAAACTACCAAAAGTGAATTTAAAAGAATATTTTTATAATCTTGAAGTGGAAAGGTTCTTTTAAGTCTGACACAAAACTCAGATGCACTAAAAAAGTTTGACAGATTTTATCAAATAGAAATGAAAACATTCCTTGAAATCTTGCCATTTGCAACTACGTGGATGGAACTAGAGGGTATTATGCTAAGTGAAATTAGTCAGAGAAAGACAAATATCATATGACTTCATTCATATGAGGACTTTGTAAGACACAGAACAGATGAACATAAGGGAAGGGAAGCAAAAATAATATAAAAACAGGGAGGGGAGCAAAACATAAGAGACTCTTAAATATGAGGAACAAACAGAGGGTTATTGGAGGGGTTGTGGGAGGGGGGTGGGCTAAATGGGTAAGGGGCATTAAGGAATCTACTCCTGAAATCATTGTTGCACTATGTGCTAACTAATTTGGATGTAAATTTAAAAAATAAAAAAAATGAAATGAAAACATTCTTTTGACAAAAATAAGTTTAGATAAAC